>NC_071545.1:12407500-13607500 GCF_026979565.1 Vidua chalybeata
ATGCTGAGTATGAAAGAATTACATATAAATCATCATACTTTAAACCAAAAATAAGGATGAAAACAGCACTCTAACACTGTGTATCTAATTATTCTCAGCATTTTGAGGGTGTTGTTCTACATCCTCTTTCTCTGCACATCTCCAGAGTCTGTGGGGCAATGTCTTTTCTCCCTGCAGTGTGTACAGCACCTCACATGACAAAGTGTAACAACTGGGTGATTTTCTCAAAAGCTGCTTGTGTGGATATGTGCAGATTTGCAATATCAGAGAACCACAAAGCCACAAAGGGATTTAGAGCTATTTTTACTTTTAGAGGAAAGTCACAGTTTAAAGTGTGATAAGGAAATTATATTCCTTTGCTTAAGGACAGGATAGCTCTGTGTGCCTCCAGGCTCGCTGAAATGCTGAATACCAGCAGTTTCCAATTATGTTGGCTGCTCTCTGGATGTTCTGTGGTACTGAAAACCACTTTTAAAAGGTTTAAACATTGATAAAGATGACTAAATTTGCTTACCTATCCTTGCAATTTTTTTCGATACAGATGTCTAAATCCAGACTCCCAAAGAAGACAAGGCAATCTTCGTCTGCCTTTAAGAATTTGCACCTTATATCCTTCCTTTCTCCCTCAGTGTCCCCACCTGAAAACAAGGCTGGCAATGGGTATGTTTGTGACAAGGTAGGACTTGTTAATTAGTGACTGCAAAGCACAAGGAAACACTGAGATGGAAAGCCCTGAGAAAAATATTTATTATTAGTGCAGTTTTGTTTCTTCAGACTCTGCAGACCTCACAACACTTTCTGAAGGCAGCAGCTCTGCTGACTGGGCTGGGTTGTATTTCTGTTTTGGGTCATAGTGAACCACATGGAAAGAACCATTCTGTTTATCTCAGAACCTCTTCTTTATACAAGAAATTCAACCATCTTACTTATTTCAACAAAATATAAAAGAAAGAAAATAGAATAAGAGATACCAAAGTAATAGAAGAGCAAGAAGCTTTAAACACAAAATAGGATTATTTTTGCACAAAAATGTCTTATTCAGTCAATTGAGTCAATCTTCCCATTCCACACAGCCTACAAAAGAAACCCCAAACACCAGCAGGCTGCAGGGAGGTAAAGCTAGATTTTCAGCAGCTAACATGAGTAGTACTCCCATTTTCTGAACAGAAGAGCGGGAGAAGGAAGCAAACTATACTCCTTAACTGGTTCAGAAAGCTCTGGAAGCATCTTCATCTGGCTTCAGAAGAGAGAAAGAAATTCCCTTCATTTTTGTAACTATAAGCACAAAACCCGAGACAAAAAGAAGTGAAGAATTCTATCATGTTACCCTCCCTTCTGTGCTTCAGTACTGCAATTCAGTACTTCTCCCTTCTGGAAAAAAGAAGAAGCCAAAACAAACCAAGCAATTGAATAAATCAGAGATTTATATCTAATCACTATTCCTGTCCTAACATAAGGGGGTGAGAAGAATTAATACTCTTGGAACTCTTTAATTATCACTTTCTGTCTTTATTTACTTTCCTAAGAACAGATCCATATAAAACCCTATCTCAGAAAAAAAAAGGGTAACTCATACATAAAGCACAGATCAATTATTGGTGTTGTCAGTCAGGACACCCAACAGTTTGCTTAGAACCACCTAAACCAGAAAACACAGTGTGCAACAAAGACAGACAAGTTTTCAATGCTGCAGGATAACATTGCCTAAGAGCTGAGCAATGAAGGAACTGAATTCCACACTTACTACATCGAGCTTTTGTGTGTTTTGAAATTGCAAATGAAATTCTATACTATTGCTATTGCTTTCTGCAGGAAAACACTATTTACACATTAAGAACATTGTTTTGCCCAATGCAATATTGTTGCAAAGACCCCAATCAGTGCAGCAATGCTCCTTGGGATCCTGCAATGGTTTCTGTTTCACAAAAGGCTGAGATTGGAGCTTTCCCATCTCACATCCTACCCGCTGGCAGTATCTGCTCTACCTCTTCCTCAAGTCTGCAGCTTTAGAGCCCCTGAGCTCCCATCACCTGATCTCATGGGAAGGAAATGACTCATTTTGCTCAATGGCCAACTTAGAGCAGGTTGTGCTGCCTCCAACATGCAACAGGCGGCATCCAATCAGCTTTGGTTGTAGCACACACATTATTGATCATAAACAAAGACAATGGAAAAATCCTCCTCTGCAAATAGCTGAAACGATGTTTTGACAACTGTCCGTTCTCTGTGTGTCACTATTTCCTACAAACAAGCTGCTTCCAGCTCTGGCAGTAACACACTGTTTAAGCACTACTGAGAAAGGAGCAAATTTTGGAGGTGGATTTGTCTCACCATTTTGAATTATGCATGGATTTAGAATCCAGTTCCTCTAATGATCTGTTCAAAACTCTTCATTCCACCATTTTATACTTCCCCCTTGGAATGCTCTCCAAAGATTGGTTTCCAGCCACCCCAAACCACTTGGGTCCCCTCTGGGGTCCATGAAGAGAGATTTGTCCACCTGATGCCAATATCTACACTGGTGATTAGATGGGTATTATTCTGTTTCCACATATTGTTTGAGAATCTAATACCCAGGTTTCAGAAACTGTCATACTGCCATCACTGAATGCTAATATGTGTAAAGTAAATGAGAAATGAGAGATATGAACAATGAGAGATGCGGAAAAAAAAGTGAAGAGGGGAGAGAAAGATGAGAATTGAGGGTGAAAAATGGTGAGGTTAGGGGAAAAGGAAATATTAAGTAGGGAACAGGAAAACTAAAAGAAAGAGGAACTCAACAGATTGAAACTGAGGACCAAAAGTGAGACAGAGATGAGAATAGGAAAGGCATTACTAAAGACAAAGGCAAGGAATGTGGGAATAAACAGGGAAGGACCTGCCACAGGTCCTGAAGCATCAGGAATCAGTGTTACTTCTGAGCATGCAAATCAAGATAATGGCACAGTAATTAAAATAAATAATTTACCACAGGACTTCAGTGCATCTATTTTAAAGGATTTGCAAAGTAGCAGTGGAGAGCTGAGTGCCTGACATTTAATAAATGCTTTAATCTACACACGCTCCGTCCTGTTCCGCATGGTGATGAGGAGGGCAGCAGAAATCGCTGTGCTAACATAGTACAAATATGTTTATATTGCTGCCCTTCTGTTCTGGAGCATCAGCTACTGACACAAGCATTTCCTTTCAACTAATGTGTGCTAAAAGCCAACATCTAAGAAAGAAGCTGCCAAGGCTCATGAGAATGCTGGTCCAACAAAGCCTCAGAAGTCATTACTAGGTCCCAGGTTAATTTTTTCTTTAGACTGACTCACTTTGTTTTTACAATTCATAATGAGATTCTTGCCAGCGCAGGAGGAGGTGGAGGCACAGCTGGGGACAAGTCCTGTGTGTTTAGGAGGAGCCTTGAATTAAAAATTCAAGTTGCTCAAAGATGCAAATGGTTTGATGACAGTAGGTTAGGCCTCAGTAAATGTGTGCTCGAATTACAAAACCCAGCACATTCTTTGGCACAGAGAGCCAGTGTTTGCGAGGAACCTCCACAGGCTGAGCTACACAGAAACCTGGTAAGGACAAAGGTTCATTAACTGGTACATATGAAACCCGAACAACCCTGGCACAGACAGCCTGATTCTTATCAGTGCTGTTAACATTTCACTTCTATTAATACAAGTCACATCAGGAAGGGAGAAAGAATTGTAGCTCTGTCAAACAAAACTCCTACTCAGTCTGTTTCTTGAAAAAATTGTCACTTTCTACGAACTCTTACATTACAGAAGTTTAAAAAAAATAACAGAGAGAAGAACACTTTCCATCTAGTCAGATAATGACCCTCTGTAGGTGATACTCTCATCTCCAGGCAAAGGATAACACAGAACGCATTCGAGGAGAGGACTGCACTCACTTGAACAATCTCCAAATTCGGAAACAACTGACAGTAAATGTGTAGGCCATTCTTAAAACAGAAAAGGTCACACTCCATTCTTGAATACTGTTAGATAATCTCACTGTAATTCACCATGGCCCAGGAAAGTTTGAAAATAATATTTCATATAGCAGGCTTTATAACATGGCAGGAAAATATGGAGAATCAGAGAATCATGGAATCTTCTGAGTTGGAAGGGACCTGCAAGGATCATCAGTCCAGCCCCTGGCCCTGCACAGACACCCCAACAATCCCACCCTGTGCACCCCTGGGAGCGTTGTCCAAATGCTCCTGGAGGTCTGGCAGCCTTGGGGCTGTGACCATTCCCTGGGGAGCTGTTCAGTGTCTGACCAACACCTGGGCAAAGAACCTTTTCCTGATATCCAACCTAAACCTCCCCTGACACAACTCCAGCAGTTAAAAATCCCACAGCTAGTAAAAACACATAAAATATAAAGAAAGAATACATAAGAGGCCAACTCTGATAACCCTCCTTTTAAGATCAACCTTGACAAACTGCTCCAAACACATGAAAAACAACCCAAGCAAACTGTTTACTGTATTACAAGAGCAGCATGCACTGATTGTGATGAGAATATTATTTAGTTAAATATCTTAAATACTCTGCAAAGGTGGAATAGCTCTCATCCAGCTCTGTGAAAACTTACCCATTTGTGTTTAGCTTCTAATTTCCAACAATATATCCTGTTGGATCAAACAGTGGCCAGTCTCCTGAAGGTGATGACTCCCATGGTTCACACATACATTTTGCTGATTTTATGTAAATGCATAGGTTATGTAGATAGAACAGGTATCTACACCTTATTACTTTTTGTGACCTCTTTGTAACCATTACTTTAAAATAGACTCTAATTTTAAAGGGCAGGCTGCTCTCCTGTAGCTCCACTGCAGCTGGAGCAATGTCATACATACCTTGTACAACCAACACCTCACTGGAAGAGGTGAGCTCCACTCCTAGCCACAGTCTGCCACAGCCCTGGGTGCTCTGTCCATTGGCCAAATCCTTGCACCTTGCTCAGAGCTGCAGGAACATCTCAGCCAGCAGCACTCAACACACACAGAGGACAAGTGGTTGCCATTTGATGAGAAAAAGCCTACAATAAATCACAGCAGCCTGGTCTAGGAAGGGCAATCCCTCAGCAGGAATCAGGAGCTTGATATTTTACTCCTTGTACATGGAAATGGTTGTGCTTGTTTTCTGAATAGATCTTCCTTGCTTGTGCTTTCTGGTCACCTCCTCTTGCTCTGTGCCCTCTCTCTTTTTTCACCAGTGTTGTGGGACTGTGACACGCAGCTCCGGAAACCTCCACCCACCACCCTCCCTCTCAGACTTACAGCCTATATATAGCAGGCAGAGAGGTGCTGGGGGCTGCCTTACTTCCCTTTTCTTCTGAACAGAGCTTGTGGGTAACTTTCAAATCTCACACCACTGCGGAGGGAAGTCTTAGAGAAGTGCTCTCACAGCCACGGGGAGCTGGGGGCTCTGGATGGAGCAGCAAGGGCCTGAGGAGGACCTCAAACAGGTCCTTTTTTCCTGCAGAGATCCCAGCTGGGTTTCCTTTGCCACCCCCCATCACCAAAGGCCTGCAATTAAGAGCAGGAAAGCAATCTCTGGAGAACAGAGAGACAATTCGCTCTCTGCCTTGCAGAAGGGCTCCTGTGAGTCACTTCTGTAGCAATCTAAAGGAAAATGGTCTGTTTGTACATTGTCTGTCCATTATTTCTGTAGTGGTAATGTCTCCATGACCTTGTCTTGCTGTCTTGGGGAAGAGATAATGCCAAATACTTGGCAGTTCTGTATTTTCTATGTTCAAAGCACTGCAAGGAGGAATTAAGCATCTTCCGTTGCTCTCTCCATAACTAAGCCCATTGCTCTGATGATAGGGAATAAAATACTGTAAAGCTTTCATGTGGAAAATTTATCCCCAAAGAATTAACTAACCATGGGAAGAGACTAAACTCTGGTCTCATCAGGAAACTCTGTCTGGTTCAGTTCATGGTTAATGTGTATTTTTTTTTTTTTGTTTAAAGACCAAAGAAACAAAGAACTAAAATTGCAATAAATCTGACTATTTGTCTTCACCTGGTCTTCACCTGGTTCTTGACCATAAGTCAAAGTAAAAAGAAGTATGAGAATTGTATTGAATTCTCTGCTGACTGTGGAAATAAGTATTTGTGAAAATAACAACTGTAAAGTGATGCTGGAATTACATTCCATCTGTGAGCATCCCAGCCTTTAAGGATGGGCAGCTTCTGTTAAAACAACATCTACAAAAACTACTGCAAAAGCAAGATTTGCAGGATTATTTGCACACAAACCCTGATTTTCAGATGTTTAACTGTACAAAGGGTTGTAGCCATCTCAAAATCAGGGGAAGTTTGTTTTATTCTTCTAACTTATGCCTTGAAGCACAACGATTCCTTAGCACAGGCTGACAGCAAAATCATTTGCAGAACGTGCAGAAAAGGCTTTGTTTTAAATGCAGGGTTGCATTTGTGGCTGAGGTGAGGTTACACACAAGATGAGCACAAGCAAACGGCTCCCACGCGTGAGGATTGATTTCCCCTATTTCTCGTTCCTGCTCCAGGGCACGGCTTGTAATTAGGGTCAAATTTTCTAAGAGCACAGGTGGTATTTAGGCATCAAAATAAACGGCCAGATTTTTGCCTCGCAGTGTGGGATAAGGTGGTGTTATGAATCAAAGGGCTGCTGAGCATTAAGCACTTTTTAAAATCAGGGCTTCTGTACACACTTAAATTAAAGGTGAGTGCTTTCAAAAATCATCTCACAACTGGAACATTCTTCAAATTCTAGGTATGGAAAAATGGGCATTTAAAGCTTTGTGAGGTGCTAATTTTTACATGAATAGGGAACAGCTCCCTGTAGCACCTATAAATCTGGCTGGCAGCAGTATTTAAGTAGTTCTGGTTCTCTAGTGTTGTATAAACTCTGCAGCAGTTCACATTCCATGGGGAAGAGGGCAGATGCTCTGTGCCAGTGCTTACCTGTGTTAATTCTAAGCAGTGAAATAAATATTTTGCTAGCTAACAGGTGATGACAAACACTGCAGATGCATCAATCTCTTTTCAACATATTGTCTCCAGCCACAACTAAATTTTAAGAATTAAATGGAATTTTAAGCTTTGAACCCTTTGAGACATAATAAAAGACGTGTTCTTTCTACATGACTTTCTATGAGGAACCAAAACAAATTTATTTTTCTTATGCTCAAAAGCTAATACAGTGTAGAAACTGTATGAGGTTTTAGATTAGACTCTCTTTTCATCATTAGTTGCTCTATTTATCTTTTTTTCAAAGCCGGTGAGTTCAGCCTTGCAGAATCCATGCTGCTGACTCAGCTAACTGAGCCAAAACTCATAAAAATCTATTTTAAAAAGGTCCAATGATTTTATTTTCTAATCGTAAATATGAAATTTAATTAGTATCTCATTGCTAACGAAGTCACCATGGAAGACAAGACCGAGGAATTAGGCACAGGAGTGGAACATCAAGCATAAGACAAAGCAACTGTTATACAGGAGCCAGTTTAACTCCTGCTTTTCTCCATTCGTGTTTCAGATTTTTAAAGAATGATGGGCTGTTTTCACAGGTTTCCTTCTCTGACAGCAAGGAAGGTTATGTAGATAGGTTGTGTAGATAGAACAGGTTAAAAGCAGTTTAACTCCTGCTTTTCTCCACTCATGTTTCAGATGTGTTAAGAATGATGGGCTGTTTTCAAAGGTTTCCTTCTCTGACAGCAAGGCCCTTCTATCCTCTCTGTGGCAGTAATTACTCCATCATGATAGCCCATCATGCGAAATACCAAATAACAACAGATAAGGCTCACTCTGGATTAGAAAAGGAAGCAAGGCAGAGCAAGTTGGATCTGAATTCAAAATCCTGTTTTGTCATAAGCTACTCAGGTTAGCAAGTGTTTCAAATCCTGTAAAAGCAATAGACTCATCAAATGAGGAAAAAAACCTCATTATTCTCTAGGGTACTGCAAACATCAGAAAGATTAAAGGAATGTTTTTAAATGAAGCATATGGAGAATTTAAAAAGCCTCTTCAAGTAGGAATGTGCCCAGCCTTTTCATTATTAGCAATTTTAGAAGCTGTGTCCCAGGCTGACATCAGCACTGAGGTCAGCATTATTGGGTGGAATTCTGTCAACTGGGAGCATCATCTGCCACCTTCTCCCTGAGCTCTTGAGAGGTCAGGAGCTCTTGCTGTGGCTTCACCCTCCCAGGAGGGCAGGAGGGAGTTCCACAAGTGCCTGTCCCTGCAGAGCAGCACAGCCACCTGAGCTGAAGGCAGGGACAGATGCCCTCCTGGTGCCCCACTCGGTGCCTCGGTGGGGGAGCACAGAACACAGAACATCACAGGAGAGGGGACCACGTGGGCAAATGCTGTGGGACAGCTCTGCAAGGGCTGGGGAACTGCAGTAACCACAAAGCTGTGTGTGCTTTCTCCCCACACTCACACTGAAATTGTTCACAGCAATCAGTGTGGGAGGAAGTGTTTACAGGACCTTTCCTGAGAGCGACTAATCATTAATAATTCCTGGATTGCTAGAAGAGCTTCAGCAGTAACTCTGTGAGTGGGCAAGCCCCTTGCGTGCTCTCAATGACAACATTCTCTGAGTAAAAGGCAGTTTATTAGCAGTGGTCCTGGTTACTTACATACATCAGGACATTTCATGTCACTGTCACACGATCAGTCACTTGCAATAGCAAAGAGCCACACCCAGACATGTTGTCACCAAGACTGACTGGGGTAACACTGCCCATTGTATCAGCAGTGCTGATGCTGAAGTGAATGGTGGAGTTGAGGTGAACTGAGCAAGGACCAACAGCTTTCTTCAAACAACTGATGCACAGACCCTGATATCTTCAGTGGAGTGGTGATGGAAGTCTGTAAATGAGACCTATCCCAGTTCAAATTCCTGAAATAACTCTGTTTCTTTCTAGTATTTATGATGCCACTTATTCTAGCAAGGAAAAAAGGGAAATAAACTTTCTCACTCCACAGTTAGAGAGTCTGAAATAGATAATTCTGGTAAAGTATATTTTTAAAGAACAAGGCAAGTTTAAAGCAATGGCCATATGCTCCTTTTGGATCCTTACATGCAATTTTTAGCACTTAGCCAAAAATGTTGCTGTTCCTTTTCAGGATGGAATGGTCCAGCTGGTGGCTCAGAATCCACATTCAACCACTCACTGTTTTTTCTCTGGGAGAAATAAGGATTGCTGGTTTGGGCAGCAGAAGCTGTTCCATTTCTCTTGGGCTTGTGTAAGGCCAAATTCAAGGTAGAGCAAATTTCTGGTCTGAGGTTACAGAGTTCGCTGCCTCCAGTTGAGGGGAGATGAGAGGTGGGCAGGAACCACTTCTAGACACAGACAACAAATTGCAGAATGCCAGGATGTGGCACTGCCCAGCCCACAGAAGCTGACACCCAGCACAGCAACCTGAACACCCTGGATTACTACAGCCAGCTCTGTGTGTGCAGCATTCTCCACAAGAGAAAAGAACTGGAAGAATATCCCAAATGCAAATCTGACTTTGTTTAGAGAGTTTAGAGCTTGCTAAAGCACAATGGCCTGGCTCTGTTTTCAGGCAGGTTTGTTTTCATTTGCTGTGCTTTGTGCATTGCTTCACCTCCCTCTGTCACAAACTGGAGGTGAGTGATGCTTTCAGCTCTAAAGTCTGCTGGACAGAGAGGAGTTTGCCAGATGCCTTCTCTCCCTTGATGGGACTCCCATGCATGGGCTGGGAATCAGAAAGGAGGAGGAAAGGAGATATTAAACAAGACAAGTGAGGGGAGTCAGACTAAGGTCAGGCTGAGGGGAGGGAGGACTTGGGATGTTCTGTGAGGACCAAAGGAGCAGTGACAAACCACCCTCTGCCTTTTCTCATGCTCTTTCCTCACCATATTTGAATGTTCAAATAATCATTTTTACTGTTCAGTCCCTTTGTGCAGATTCTACTTGAAGTGCTGATGGCATTGGCTATTTAACAGCCAAAATTTCTAAATACATTCAAGATTTCTAATACTATCCTGCTCAAGTAGCTTTGGATTTCTGCACTATTATCATGTTGGAATGAGTTTACATTTTTCTGCATTGCAGCACATATACTACAAGGTATGTGTAACAGCTTGTCACTGAATCCCCAGACTTCAAAGGGGCATTCAAATTCTGATCACTTCTGCCTCAAACCAAGCATTTTCCAGTTGTTCCTTGCAGGTGGAATATTCTTCCTGATATTGTATTCTCACATAGCTTCTAAGGCCAGTCTGGAGCCAGCCCTGCTCTCCCAGGTGTGCAGCCTTGCTGGGCAGTGATTCAGTGAAGGTGCTGCTGTCAATAGTGTTTAATCCAGCAAAACTGCTTGGATGCTGCTCTCAGTATGGATATGGATGAGTCACAAAAACACCATTCTGCAGTGTAACACTCCATATAAAAATATTCAAGTATCACTTTTCCTTCAGGCCACAGACTTGCGGATTAAAAAACCCAAACAAATTCAGCCTTTCCAGCCTTTCGGGAAATGTAAAATTCCTTCACTTTTTTTGAACAACTGAAGCAAGAGGAAAGCACATTGTTTTCAATCCTGACACAAAAGTTTAAACATTTTTTTGTTTCATACTACCCTGGTATCTTTCATGGCATAAATTGCAAAAAAAAAGAGAGAATAAAATACAGAAGGAAATGAAACCTCTAAAATAAAACTTGCCATTCTTGAGTCTTTCTAAAAAATATGTAACCGGAAATACAGGAATATGTTACTGGAAGAATGAAGCCCACACAAAAGATGCTTAAAGAATTAAATTTTGGGACTTATCCTGACTTCCTTCGGCAGGAGATGTGAAGGAGAACTAGCAGGGTTGGAGCAGGGAAGAATCTTACCTTAAGCTTGTTTTTTTTCCCTCAGGAAAAAATCAGCTCAGCAATAGTAAAGAAGGTGGGAAAAATTGATGGAATTTTCTATTTTCAGTCACTGCAAATCATTAGTGAAAAGAGTTTGATGATCTCACTAACTACCTCATTATATACTACAAAAACCATATGGAATGTAAACTACCTTCACATGGTGCTCAGAGACATGATTTAGTGCTGCACTTGGCAGTGCTGGGTTAACAGTTGGACTCAATGACCTTAAAGGTCTTTTCCAACCTAAATAATTCTGTGATTCAGAAAAAGCCATGCAATGAGATGCAGGAAGCAGATGCTGGATAGGCACTGTGATGTGTTCTTGTAAAAGACTGGGATGCACCAGTAGACTTTGCAGAGGATCCACACAAAAGTGCCACCAGGGAGGAAAGGTTCTTTTAAACACAGACTCCAAGCAATGGACCAGTTTGGTTAGAGAGTAGTGTAGGTCACTGGTATTTGAATTGAGTTGTTAAAAGCCAAAAGCCTTCAAATGATCTTACAAATGTGGTAATTTTTCAGTTCATGATCAAAGTTTCAATCAATATTTTTACTGTACTTTGGAAATGTACTTGGTGTAAAAAGACTTGAAACACTCTTTTGGTGTTTTCCCAGTTTCATCAGGATTCAGAATCCCCAAAGGGAAATATTTGATAGCTGACTTTATTAGTGTTTCAAATATTAGAGGAACTTATTTTTGTGCTCAAATATATTAAATGTATGTAAGTAACTTATTAAGTACACTCAGATTGATTTCAAGTATGGGCACAGCCAGATTTGAGATGTTTCTACAAGTTTAGAGCTATAAAAATGAAGTGGAAACAATTCTTCAGTTGTTAATGATAACCATATATGTACTGCTAACATACAGCTTCTTCTGCATGCAGATGGAAAAAGCAATCCTTATCCCACTTTAAACAGAAACCTTATGATACATTTGGTCTTCAGCATCTCAATTACAACCTGAGGAAATTTTTCCAGCAAACACCCAGTGCTCAGAGGCCCAGTGGGAATCCTTTCCTTGGCTACACTGAAGCTGATTCCTCCCCTGAATTCCAAAAACAGGGCTGACTTGGGCAAAAAAACCTCTGTGGAAGGCCAAGCTGGCCTCAGGGACCAGAACAAACACATCCCTTAATGCAACACCAAGTTACTTCCCACAGAGAAATTCACTGAGGGAACAATTACTAAAAATAATATCACACACAGAGCTGTATATACATTTATCTGTTTGACAAAAACAGAATGTTACAGCAATTCATTTGACATTTCTGATAGATTTCCAGTGAGATTTGACAAATTTCTCTCTCCTTTTGAGTTGTTAAACAGATTCACTGAAGTAGACAGTATTAGAAAGTAATGCTGCATCCAGCCCTGAAGACAAAACAGGTTTTGTAGGACTAACATAACAAGAATATTCTCCTCACCACATGTTCAGCACTGGGAGCAGACAGGGAACAACATGTTGCCAGTTTTGGGTGCTATTAGTAATGTGTGCTTGCTTTTCGTATATGAAAGCACAAAGTTCTTACCTATGGAAGAGGTTTTACAGTGACTTCTGTGAGCCAGAGAGAAGTTTGATAAGAGGATTCATGTTTACCCCGAAAGAATTTTCTACCAAGGTTGTTGACATAGAAACCAAGAAAGAAAGAAGGATAAATAAGAGAAACCTGCAACTGCCTATTCCAATAAGCACTTTGTCTCTCATGACCAATGAGTAAAGTGTAAACTTATGAGTTTTGTAAGAATGTATAAAAAGCATGCATGCTATAATAAAGAGTTTGAAGCCTTCTGAAAATGGAGCGTGTTGCTCTGTATTGTCTCCATCTCAACTACGACATTTACCCACTGGTAAAATGTTACACGTAGGTCACTAAGCTTGGGAGTTCATGGTACTCACAAACTATTGCCCTTCCTAGAGCCCAAATATTTGGCAGAAGGTTATGAAGGGAGGTGTTTGAAATCAAAGTTCAGAGGAGGCTGTGCTAAACTCAAATCAGTGTGCAAACCTCAACCAAGGGAATCCACTGCCCAGAGCTGGGACACTCCGTGACAGGGAATCTGGCAGAGCTGCTGTTCTGTCTAACTGCACTTTAAACAGCCTGGCACTGCACTCTCTCTTGCCTGAGAGGAGCAGAAGTGGGAGGGTGATATAGGGAGAGAATGCAGACTGAAGCAGCAGAGACAACGAAGCTTTTATCACTCATTGGATGTGTGCCACAGACACCAATTATATACATTTGACAGCAACCATTATAATTCCAGAGTCCTTGAACAAATCACAAGCAGAAAGGTTACCTTCCTGAAAATGTTCATTGCCATTAAATAAGTGACCCAGACTAGAGGATGAAGGCAGCACTTAAGAAAAAATTTGGGGGAAGGGTAGAGATGGAGGATATTATTACGTGTAGACCTGTAAAACCCCATCATTTGTTCTGAAAAAGGAATTGCAGATTCACTGCAGATACTGGATTCACAGCAAAGCAATGTTCTGCAAGTGCAAATCCTGCAGACAGCAGTGGTAAAACAGACAAAAGACAAAGAATTTTTCTCTCACATCAGTAGTGAGACTTGACAAAACTTGGTGGGGTTTATGGTTTTACCCTTCAGTTTGAAAATCACAAGGCATACTTCCATATTTCTTTTTAAGTTTAGATTGCTATGGAGGCTACTGCCAAAGAAAGCTGCCATAGGTCAAACTCCACCATCAGTTACACAACTTAATGACCATATCTAAGTGAAAGATTTGTATTTCATGAAAGATGCATTTCAATATCAAAGAGAGAGCTGAGCCATCTGCTAACAAGTGGGTAGCTAAGGATCTCTATAAATTCCATGCTCTGTGATGAAATTTATATTTCCATATATCTATCTGATAAAAACTTTCACAAGCAACTGTACAGAAACCAAGGTCATTTGGTGTATGGCATTCTGGTATCTTCAGCATATCCAGTTATTTGTGATTCATCATTCTAGAGAAGGTCCAAATTGACTTTAATTGTAAAAGATACTGGCAGTAGATGGCTCTTCCTTCTCTCACATTGAAAGTTTATTAAGAAAGTTTATCATTAAAGTTTATTGAACTCTTAATTAAGAGTTAAATCTAATTGGAAGTAACTATTTGCATAAGAACAGGGAGTCAAACACGTGATTCTGAATTTCTGCTCTGGGGTTGGCTCTCTTGATACAGCAATTTACTGAGGAGAATAGAAAGTTTCCAGGCTCTTTCCTGCTGAAATTTCTCCTCTGCCAGACACATGATTGAAGAAACTGGACACAGACACACACAAAAATAAAATTTCTATCTCCAGGTCCCCTTGCAAATATCAAACACACCTTTGACAATGTCCATTTAAACTCAACACAAGGAAACTATGTGATGCAAAAGAAAAAGGAGGGAGGGAAAGAGAGAGAAGAGACATTGTCTCAGCCCATTTATTTATGGCAGTCTTTACAAAAAGAACCAGTAATAGGGGCAAAAAATACTGATGAAACAAGGCACAAAATCCTGCAGTTTTGTCGAATGACTCAAAGGAATACAAATGCTGTTCCCATCACAAGATGAGTTGCAACAGAGTAAGAAAGAGTCATATTAGACCTGAATGTATAAAATGAGCATCTCTTATTTTATTGTTCTAGCCTTGTGGACTTTTCGCAAGATCCAAAAGGCAAAGATATTTTAATGTACCTGTTTCTGTATTCAGAAGAGAATGCTCACAGCTCAAAGGCCACAGTTTTCTAGCTCTGAATCAGAAAGGATATCTTATAATTGCAAACATAAAAATTTAAGCTCCTTTCACTCGTAAGGAGATGGACAATTTGAGAGAGCCAGACAGATTGCTAAGAGAATTCTCCCACATAATAATTCTCTTATTAATTCAGCTGAGTTTAATAAGTGAACTTATTCAGTTCCCAAAAGACCACACCAGAACATCCCTAGAAATAAATCTTCAGTCTCAATAGTCCTGCTCAAGAAGGTGAAGCTAAAAAGCTTCATCAAAGAAATGCACTTATTTGTCATATCTGATTCAAAGCATACAAATTCAAGCAAGGAATAATACCAGATATTGTCCTTGGATGCAGTTTTTAGCCATGTCTGATCTTGGTGACTCACCAATATGTCTGGTATAAAAGACATGAGCTGTTTCCAGATCCTAGGAGCAAATTTACTGCCACTACAGCATTGGAGATGAGAACTTCTACCTTTGGGACTTGGAATCCCTTAGGAATCAAAAGGACAAAAACTATGCCAGTGTCAGATCAGAAATTCTGCTGTGGGGCAGGAATTGCAGAAGTTTATTAATTTTAGTAAAAAGATTAACCAACAACTGGAACTATTTTTTACAGTTTACCAAAGGCATTTTGCATTGTGCTCTCCCATTTTTTCATCTACCTTCAGTCCCATCACTAAGCTCTTTCTCTGCTCAGGTTGCATATTCTGCAGAGGAAAGAGGAGCTGAGAGACTGCAATACTTCCTCTGGTTCCCCCGCAGGCTGGCAGCAGGGATCCTAAGGCAGCAGTGCAAGCCCAGCAGCATTAGCAATTCCTCCCAGTCTGAAAGCAATATAAAGATAAAAACTGATAGAGAAACCTGGTGGAGAGTTGTGGTAAGGAGGTAGGAAGGAGTGGGACGTCAGAAAGAGAAGGGATAGAATACACAAAGTCAGAGCAGGCTCTATTTAAGAGTGGAGAGGAAGACAAAGGGGTTACAGAGAAAATGCTCTTTGTGAGACAGAAAGAAACAGAGAGACAGGATGAGAGTGGTTATTTGTTGTGAATGACTAAATATGAGTCTGAGCATTGGAAGGAAGCTATGCAAGTGTAAAAGTCTCTTATTTTGGGATGCATACCCAAAACTGTAAATATACAAATCCTGCACAGGTCCATGGAAGGGAATGACAGGACTAAGAGACACGTGTGTGCAAGGACAGGCCAGTGGAGAGGCAACAGCTCTCACAAAAGGATCTTGCCAGGGCAGCAAACACAGGAGAGAGGGGATGGAGCAGGAAGTAGGAGTGCATGTGTGAAGCTGGAGGAACAACAGGAAAGGGGAACACAAGAGCAAGAAGGAACTGACAGAGGGGAGGGAGGGAGAGATTAAGAACTTGAGGGAGGATGTACAGTCTATTGCACAGGCACGAAAGAAGGCAGAGGGAAAGGAAAGGAATGAAGAAGGGAAATATTTGTCACACAGAAAATACTCTTGATGGCATAAAAAGGCATAAAAAGATGGTGAAAAAGATAATAAGAAATAGAGAGGGTTGAGAAAAGAAAAAAGGAAGCGAGAAGAACAAATAAAAAGAGGAAGAAAACCAAATAAGAAAGATTTTACTAGTTAACAGAAAGCATAAATTTCAGTGAAGAGATTTAAAGAAAGGGCTAGAGTACAACACACTATGGGTAGAACCAGAAATATCCTGGAGACCTGCACTGATGATCAGTCCTTCATGTCCCCTCTCCAGACCTCCATATCAACTCAGTTTTCCAGTGCACATTTGCACCTCCAGCTACAGCCTCTTTGCCTCCCTCAACCCTGGGCTCCAAGGATCGGCACACGCCGAGTACCAGACCCGATGATGGCAAGGAAAGCACAAATGGAACCATTTTCAAAGAACCTTTTGAATAGCAACGCAAAAAAGGTGAAAGTGGAACTTTCAGTGATCAGAGCTGTGGTAGGCAGCAGGAGGTGAGCTGCTCTGCCAGCTGCTCTCCTTACCTTGGGTGCTCATGAGTGACCAGCTGTCTGGCTGCAGCTGCTGCAGGCTGCACTCTCTACGTCGCCTCCATGCAATTGTCAGTGTCTCTCCAGGAGTCCTGGAGAGGTTATTAGTGCTCTGCAGCTGTTGAAAAGTAAAGGAAACACAAGAAGTAAAACACTCCCTGGACCCCAAAATACAAAAGTCTCGGGAGAATCAGGAATGAAGGAGGCTGGGGCACTGGTGGCAGAACCCGCAAAGAGCCACACAGAAAGTAAGAAAAAGTGTGTCAGAGACTGGGAGGGGCGGAGAAGGAAAATGCAAAGATCTGACAGGAAACCAGACTATAAATCTGCTTCGGGTTGAAAAAAACACATTTCTGCTCCCCAGCAATAGGGCCTGTTTGCAAATGACTCTGCAGTCATTTGCAGGTGACAGCAGAGCCCTGTGGCACCAGGCAAGCAAATCAGGAGGCACCGCTGCCCCTTCCCCAGGAAGAGCAGTGGGCAGAGGTGGCAGCACAAATTCCTGGCTCAGGCACAAGCAGCAGCCTGTCTCCACTGCCTCACTTCCAGCTCCACACACTTCCAGGGCATGTTTTCCTCAGGCTCAAGGGGATGTGCTTAATGCCAGCCTGGCTGGTGCTGTGCTTCTCCCAGCACCGAGCAGCAGCCCTGGTGTCTCAGGGCACTTGCTGGTAGAAAGCAGGTGGGAGAGAAAAAATAATGAAGGAACTGAAGAAAACAGAGTTTCAAGAACAACAGTTCCAGGCAGAAGGAGTTCTGGGTTTTCCCAAGGTATCAAAGGTTTTTCATTAAAGCATCTATATTATTAATAGCTTATTTTGCTAAAAAGGTTTGCTTTATGCATCAGATTATTTTACAGTTGAAGGATGCTTTAAACAACATGTTTTCCAAAGGGAGTCTTTGCCGACACAAAGAAGCTGCAGCAGCTTGTATTGCTTCAATGCTGGATTCCAGCCTTAAGGCCAACATGCAAACTCAGTCCATGGTGGGTCTCACAGAGGACATTTACCTCTTGCTGCAACCAGGAGCCTCCCTGCAGCCAAACCCACCAGAGCAGTCACCCAGTCCCTGCCCTTGCTGTTCTCTGGGTCCTGCAGGACCAGGAGTCACCATCACTTCTAGAAACATCCTTCAGTGCTCTGCCACCCTGCTGAGGGATCCTGAGCCTGAACACCTTGTGTGGTGTGCTGGCTCTTGTACAAGGCACAGGTACAGCTCTACTCCTCACACCTGAGGTTTTGCCTTTACACTGGGCACATGTGCACAAGTGAAGCCTCACTGGAGTCAGGTCCTGGATGTGTGAGGGACAGAGAGAAGAACCCTTAAAGAAAGGATGAGTGTAATAAGGATGCCAGTGTGCAAGGGTGACTGCAAAGGTCACCAGTCCAGCTGTAAATGTAAACACATCAAATTACAGGAACAATAACAGGGGTTTGAGCAGAGTCACCCACAAGTTTTGCTGCCTGGAGGACTTTCTGCTCCCTCATGATTTTTGCAAGGTTCAGTTTTTCTTTGAGGGTGACTAGAGAAAAACAACTATGTATATATGGGCATGGGCATGTGTTTATTTCCTGAGAGAAAAGAACAGAAATAAAATCAGAAACACTAGAAAAATAAGCATAAGCGACCTATGATAGATAATTTAGGAATGTGTGTGGGGGGGGAAAGCATGATGACAGTAGTGGAGGGAGAAAATAAGAAAGGAAAAAGTATTTGGTAGAGAATAAAGAAAACCATAACAAATGGAAAGTAAGTACAAAAGAACAGTGGAAAAACTGTCATAGGATAGAGTGGCGTCAAAGAGCAGAATAGAGGAAGTGAGGTGATACAGTGAAAAGAAGAAATGTAAAGAAAATAGAGAAAACACATGGGTCAAAGTCTTGCGACAATAACACATAAACTGTTTGTACCAAACTGAAAACCTGAAGCCTGCAAAAATTGTAAGGGTGCTCTGCTCCAATCCTCCCTTATTTTCTCTCTAATTTCACATGTTTGTAACTGTACCTGGACTGGTGAGGGTCTAAGTTTATCCACAAGGATTATTCAGCAAGGGGTTCTGGAAGCAATTCCAGTTCTCTATATCAAGAGCTCAAAGATAAAGGAAGGCAGGAATTTCTGTCTCCTGCTAAACAATAGCAGAACTTGCTACCCCCCTACCATTTTTTTTTTTCCAGTGAGGACTTTATCGTGATGTGTTACTGATATTCTTTGCAACTTTACCAAAATTCACTGCTTGGAACAAACTTGGAGCTGCATGTGACAAGGTACAGGAAAACCTCCTGCCTTGAGCAGCCAAAAATCTCTCCATGCAACAACTGCACAGGTGAGGTTCTGCAGTTTCTGACCGCGGGAAAGTCTGTGAAACTTTGGGTGAAAACTGTGAAATAGAGCTACAAGAATCATGGCCTACAATTCTTCCATCAAAACCAATACAAGTCACTTTTGAGTTGAGCTTTCTGCTGCTTTCACAGAGGAAGCTGATTTGTGCATGCAACAGAGGAACCATTTTAAGCACAACCAGAGAAACTAACTGCTGGCAGGAGGCTTTGTGGCTTCACTTCAATTTTAAAATCACAGATCTTCCACATATAGTTCCTAAGCTGAAAGGAAAAACATGCTAAAAATTCAAATCAAAACTCACAAAGTCTCATTACAGCTTTCTCCTTCTGTCCTTGATTTCTTCAGCAAACAGGGTATCAGGCGGCACACTCTGAAACTGCCCTACAGAGCCAAGCAAGGGGTTAGGTATTATTTGTTCCTTTTCCTGCTTTTGCTTTGTTTAATGCTGTAGATTACAAACAGATCAAAAACTACAGTAACTGTTTTAAAGAAGATGCCACATTTCCCTGCGTTTAAAGTGACGCCATAGAGATGAAGCAATTATCCAGCAAAGCCTGAGCAGCTTTAAGGAATCTATCACAGAAATCAAAGAACCTAAAATTCTCATATTCATAAAGGGTTTACTGGCAAACTGAGATTAGCTGAGCAGGATACAGTCATCAATCACAAAGCCACATGTAACTGAGTATCAACTCTCTTTTAAAAGAATTTACAATCTTAATCCCAGTTTTCAGGTGTAAAAAATTCTCTCAAGCTATAAAAAAAGTGTTATAGTGAGGCTGCAGTTCCTTGAGGCTGGCAGACTGAAGTTATGAGTTTCACAAAATGTAAGTGTAGAAAATAATTACGTTCTATTAACCAGGCAGCCAGAAAACATGAAAAACTTCAGATGCATCACCTAAAATACAGCAAAAAGCTGCAGAGTTTGAACCAGGGGCTTTCCTGGCCCAAATGCAGGGTCTAGGAACCTGACTGGTAGAGTTCTAAGCTAGAAATATTCCTTTTTTATTTTTATTTTTTGGGGTGAGAAAACCGAATTGTCTCAAAAAGATACCTGTCTCTGTCCCCTGATTCTTTTTTAATATAATGATAATTTTAAAAATTCCACTGGAACTTTCACTTAAAGAAGCCGTCCAGTTAAGGGGTAACAATAAACAATACTTTTTTTGTTATTGGTGTTGGTTACGGCTTCTCAGATTTCTTTCATTAAACTTGGTGCAGGAAACAATAAATTGCACCTCTGCTTTCAAAGGAACTCCTCTCACTTACAAGTCCCTGGAAGGACACACCTGGTATGTTTGCTGTCTCCCTCTTTCCCAGAGACTTCAGAAAAAAAGGGTATATTTAGTTCCTTCCAGTTGGTCTAATTCTGCAGGATCTGAGCCCTGGTGGTACAACCTGAATGAGGTTGCATTTTAAATCCTTTGGTGGTGCTGTACCTTCCTTTCCTCCAGGCTTTTACTTTGGGTTCCTTGCATAAAAAAGCCAGCAAAATTTCAAGGTTATTCTATTAGGTGATCAAGCAATGGAGAAGATTTGGAATCTTAGATATTCCTCCCTGTTTTTGCTGGCCTCCTACACATTTTGCCCATGGATGACTTTCGTACCAGAACATCGTTATTGGGGTCTACAGAGAAAGTTTCTCTCCTTTCTCCTTCTGCCTGTCCCACAGGAATCACATATACTTCCCATGGAAATAAACTTCCCTTGGTCTAAGGTTCTCCTTGACACCACAACTTCCTACAAGAGGCCTTTCTAAAGAGGTGATTCATCAGCTCTAAGCCAGAGCTGAAGCTGCTGCAGAGCTTTAAATATCTGCAAACTGAAGAGTTAAAAAAAAAAAAATCAGCATTTGGAAGTAAAGGAACACTAAAATGTCCTTAAAAGCTCTTAATCTGCTGCTCCTTTTCTTCTGTTCCCTTCTTCTCCCAAGGGAGCCATCCCAGCCCACGAGGAGACTGCCCTTGACTCCTTATCAGTGTAACAGTCCTGAAAATCCCTGGATACCAGAAACGCATTTCACAAACTACTGATTTGAGAACTAATATATTGCATTTCTCCTGCATGCCTGAGCACAGCAGCACCGTATATATTGTTAACACAACCCTTCCAACTCCTTAGAGCAGAGAAACAGAAGTATTAAATATTTTCCCCGTTTTACATATTTTATGTTATCAGCCTTGCTCAACTATCCTTAGAGACTATCACTCTTACTTAAGGATGCTCACAATTTATCATTTTTCTCTGGAGATGTGACTTCCAGAACAGAAGTATTTCCCTATTCAATTCACCAGCCTGTGCATAAGCAGCTGTTAGTGTTCATCTGCCTTTTCTAGGCATTAACATCAAAAATGCCCCTTGATCTTAAAAAGTGACACACAGCGTGGTTTCTTTAACACCTTTGGGGGTAATGGTTTAAATCCAGCAGGGAAATGTTCTCATCTATAGGTTTATGATACACATTTAAACAGTGTTTCAATTGCCTCAACTATGAAATAAGATGACAGCCAAACATATATCAGAAGGGAACAGAGAGCATAAAATTCCCTCTTTCATTTGACAGTGGTGGGGCTTACGTGGTTTTGCACAAAATGTACAGTCTCTGTCAAGTTTGACAGTATTATGGGATATATTCCAGTCACCTGTTACCATATCCACCCAGCGTGGAAAATTTGGATTCAGATCCATTCTGGGATCTGGGTTCACAATCCATGGCACAGAAGACCAGCCCTTCACTGAAGCAAAGAACCCAGACCTGGGGTTATGACAGGAAAAAGGAGAATAGCTTTAAGCTGAAAGAGGGTAGATTTAGACGGGATATTGGGAAGAAATTCCTCTCTGTGAGGGTGGTGAGGCCCTGGCTCAGGCTGTCCAGAGAAGCTGTGGCTGCCTCATGCCTGGAGCTGTTCCAGACCATGCTGGGCAGGGCTTGGAGCAGACTGGGATATGGGAGGTGTCTCTG
This sequence comes from Vidua chalybeata, assembly GCF_026979565.1. Classification (NCBI taxonomy): domain Eukaryota; kingdom Metazoa; phylum Chordata; class Aves; order Passeriformes; family Viduidae; genus Vidua; species Vidua chalybeata. Next base: position 12,429,404 of record NC_071545.1, read on the forward strand.
CCCATGGCAGGGGGTGGAACAAGATGTGCTTTAAGGTCCCCTCCAGCCCAAAGCAGTCTGGGATTCTACAGCTCTGGAATTCTATGACTGATTCTGCCCCTTCTTGAGGCCAAAGGGAGGGAAGCTCCAGACTCTCTGATGCTCTCTCCAGAAGAGTCAGTGTTAATTTAGGTATTATTCCACCTGTTCTCTTTACCTTACATTCACATGATTCATCAAAATTGTGCATGAGCCACAGCTCTGGTGCTTGTGCTTTTCCATATGTTCTTAATTACATGTCCACAGGGCTTAAAATCCAAGGATCTTTAAACCTTCCAGACAAATGGTTTAATTTAACAGCAACCAATGAGTTATGTATTCATATCCATCCTCAAAGGATGATGAGACAAAGTATTAGAGAGGTAAAAAGGGAATATTTCCGCTACCTTACAAGTGGTAAAAACAGTTCTTTCACATAGTTCAACATTTTGGTCTAACTTAAAAAAAAAGCCAACAATGCCACAACAACTGGAAAAAGTTAAGAGATCAAGGCAGACACTTCTAAAACAATATTTTTTTCTTAAAATAAAGATGGACAGGAAGAAATCCAATCACTATTATTGAAAAAAAAGCATTAATAGAATTCAGATCATTGTCACCAGAATAAATACTGGAAAAAATTATTTTAGTTCAATAGCTTCAGTTATTTTTTTTTTCTAAATAAATTAATCAGTCTCATATCTCACCTTTTGCTTAAAACACAAAGTCATCTTTCCCCATTTATGTGATAGTGGCACTGTCGATATCTATTCTGAATATTAGACTGAAGGATTTAACATATCTGGAATCTAAAGGATAATCTTTCAAACTTGAAATTTAGTAGATGCCAGGAGAGATGAGTTACTTATTTTTGTTTGTTTGTTTGTTTTAAATTGGAAATGTTTCTTGTATTCTTTATAGGTCAGCATTTATTCCAATTAAAAGTATGCATATTTTAATAGAGATAAATTGAAAATAACTGCAGAGCTTAAATGGCTCACATTCTTTAACATTTTATCTTTTTGAATCTATACAGATTCTTCAAAAGGTCAGGAGGAAGAAAACTTGTGCTGAGAGCAGTAAGATACCACACAGAAATAGCAATGTTAGGGTTAATTAATAATATGAACGATGTAATTTCTAAACCAAGAGTTATATATTAAACCGCATAGTTTGAGTGGCAAGGGGACATTTCCCACAGTTTAAATATCCAGGGAATGCAACACAGACCTGGAAGTTAAGGATTTGTACCTTTCATCACAGGTCCTCTGCATCCACCATGATTCACAGAATCTACCGGCGCTTCTCTCTCCTCCTTGTAGAGAGAACCACAACACCTTTGAACTTGAAACTGTTACATAAATGTGTCAAAACCAGAGCATGAAACTCCACGTGAGCATGTCACCAGTACACCTTAGAAAAGCAAGAATTCCTGTGTTGAGTCACACCAAAGATCCAGCTTTGCCAGACAACAGCAATGCATGATCCCAAAGCTGGAAGCTGAAGCCATCCTCACGTAAATGCAGCTCCACTGCAGGAACAGGAGCTGGGTCATTACAGAGGAGAACAGAGATAAGCTTATGAAACAGGAATTTGCCAAAAGCAACTTGGGCTAAGTTAGTAATTTGATGGAAAAGTTATCAGATCCCAGAGGTCAGACTGAGATATTACCATGTTATGCCTTATTTCTCCTTATTGTTTTCCTTAAATAGAATAAGGTGTAGCCAACATCACATTCAGAGTTATTCTGCCAAAACAGCAATGATCATTTCTGAAAGCAGAGGATTCTGAGGCAGGCTAGGAACATATAATGCTTTCCAAACAAGGGAAAGAAAGAGGGCAGAAACAGCAGGTACTGGAGAGTTCTTGAGGGGTTTTAAACAGCCTGTGAGACTGAATTGGCCCCTGTGACTGAGCTGACAGAAATCTTGATGTCCCACTTGATCAGTATGTGGGATTTCTCTATGACTTGCTACTTAGAAATTATTTTTTCATCTTTGGATATATCTGTTCTCCCAAGATCTCATGTTCATTTTCTATTTAACTGTGTAGTTCCCAAGGGAAGGACTCTGAACATTCCTGTAGAAGAGTTCTTAGGATGCATATAAATAGTGGCCATATATCACAGCACATTTTACATATGTGAGATTAAACATAGCCATAAAACTATATGACTGCTATTTATTGATCCATAAATGAATACCCAGGCTGGAATTTTTAATATTTCTCTTTGAAACAATAGTGTAGCTTTCTGCAAGCTGTGCCTTCTCACTGCATGACAACTCAGTGTTGGAATATTTAATACCTTTACATTTATAGGACTTTCACTTCAATCCAATGCCCATATACCCACATTCATTACATGCCATGAAATTTGTAACAAATTTTAATTCACTTATCATTCATGGACTTATTTCTGATGCACCTGATGTAATAGAATGCAGATAACCCATCTCAAAATAAGTAATGGAAATTAAATTAATTCAAGCACACATAGGTCTAGTTTTTTATCTGTAGATCTAAATTGCCACAATTTTAATAACCTCTTAAATTTATTACATTAATAGATAATGATGTCTAATAAAACTGAAGCCTGATTTTATGAGACATTGCACTAATTACCTGGTTTGGTGTGTTAATCACTGAATCTTGTGTAAAACATACCAGACCCCTGCTGAGTTTACTGACCCCCATTCATTCATTGAAATATGCCTACATTATATTTTGTATAAAGGAGAGAAAGGACAGAGAGATGAGCACAGTCCTTTCATATAAAACTGAAAAAATGTGTAAAATGTACAGCACAACATAGTGCTTTAGGCTTATTTAAGACTCTAAAAAGTTTTTGAAAGAATAAAGAAACCATATTGTCTATTTCTGGAAAGATATGAATTTATGCATTTATCCTCTTTTGGCTCACCAAAATATGAAAAACTGCTTATAAACTTGTGGGCTTAAAATTCCAGTGAGTGAAACCTGTAAATTTTAAGAAACTCCAGTGACTCCTAAATTGAACTTTCAGTGAGACAAAGAAGCAATAATGTTAAGAGTATTGACAGAAAGAAGGAATTACCATTTTATATCAGGATTTAGGGAATGATATATTCCCCTTGCAGCTACTGTATCCAATTCTTATCCTTCCACCATGCAACAAACTAAATTCTTTATTCCATCATGGATCTATTGAGCTGTCTCTCTACACCAATATAACTGAGGAATTTATCAGCTACTCACACTAATCCTGAACATTTATCCACAACAAAAGAATTCTCTCTTAAAATATACCACCAGCGAGCCTTTTGCTAATTACCTCCCTGTTGTTAGGGGCTGGCCTGCCTTTCTCCTGAGCAGAAGTCATGCCTGTCTTGTAGCTCAGGTTGTTGTATTTCTCTGAACATGAGGAATGAAAGCGTGCATGGAGCCTATTTGCTCTCACTCTGTTTAACCACTCACTAATGGGTGATTCGAGGTTTTTTACCATCATCTACTTAATGAACAAGACAGGACATTTCCTTCAGGAATGGTCAGCAATCCATTTCTGGCCGTGCAAGCTTCCCAGGGGAAAAGTCAAGTGTTTGAACAAGACTATGGTTTGTGTCTTAAGAGATTTAACACATCGACAGCAGGCTGTCATGAAGGCTGAGAGCTGCTTGGAAAACCATCGGTCTTCCACTGACATGGCAGGGAATGGGTTTCCTACAAACATTCTCTGAAATCTTTGTCCTGTTCTGTTCTTACAGAACCTAAGTGGTCACTGCTAGAGGCAAGATGCTCACAAAATGTCAGAGAAGTTGAAAGAGGGAATCTGATTTTTTCCCATTTAATTTATTTTTTAATACAGAAAGTCTAGAAAATGTTTCACATTTGGACACAGCCTGTGTCTGGAAATACAACCAAAGTAACTTAGCAATGATGTAATCACAGTAATTAGGCAAACAGGGTTTGGAGATGAGAGAGGGGCAGTGAAGATGGGCACATAAGTTTCAGAAGACTTAACTCTTGCAAAGACAGAAATACAAAAGCTGTTAGCAGCCCACAGGTGAAGATCTGCTGGCCAAAAGCTGTAACTCTCCATAGTTCTGTATAGACAAAGAAGCAAAAAAAAAAAAAACCTAATGGAAATGGAAGGGTAATGAAATTGTCTTAAAAGCGATTTCATACACACAGAACACTGTTCTGGTCCAAAAACTATACATCAGCCACTGGTCCAAGATCTTCTTGAGAAATACTCTGGTAACTGATGGCTTCAGAGAGAAGAACAGAGATGACAGCAAGGAAGAATAGAAAGCTCAGCATTTGAAAGGAACAGAAAAGCTTGAATCTGAAGGGAATAAAAAAATCATGCACGAATATTGCACTTGAGATGATGAAAGTGAAAGGACATAAGAGAAAACTGAACCTTGGACATGGAGAGTTGGTGGAAGAGGCTGCTGAGCAGGTGTGGAAGGATCAGTAATGCTGAAAGCACAGATGTACAGACAAAGGGAAGCTTTTGTCCTGATTTCTTGAAACAGACCAGGAATTAGTTTACATTTCTAGAGATTGTGGTAGTGTTCTGCTTTCAACAACAGCTACAAACCAGACATTTGCTATCAGTAGTACTGTACACTGCTACAATACCTTCATCTTGGGTTCTCAGCAGTCACTACCTTCCCCAAAGAAAGCAGCTCAGTAATATTGACCTATGCATGCAGAAAAAACAGGACTTGAAGTTTTCCAGCAGAGCCACAGACATTCTCACCAGAGGCAAACAAGAAGTGGCCTTATAGGACTTAGCACAACTTGATCCTTATTATGTTAAAATTGATGTCTGACATTTCTTCCATATGGGAAACCATTGTGGATGCCTGAGGTATAAGAAACAAAACAAGTATGATAGTGAGTACCAAAAGCCCTAATGAAGATGAATTAACAAACAAGAAGAAGTGAGGAGAAAGATTAAGATGATACAATGCTTTCAGCAGAGGCTTTCACTTTGCTGAGTCTAGTCTAAACTGACAGGCCTGGCTGGGAGCAAAAGCTTAAGTGTTCAGAGGAGTGGAGAAGGAGAGCTCACTTTTTTATTTTGCTGAGTTGAAAAGTGTCACTTCTCATTTTGCTTTTATAGTTGCTGGAGACCATTCCAGCTCAGCCTGGATTGGCTTTCCCTGCCCTGGAGGAAATAGATGCCATGTGAGGAGGCAGTAACTGTGTGGTTTATCAGCTCATTTCATGGGACCCCACAGAAGCACTGCAGGCTCATCTGCAACGCTTCAGCTTCACAGCTCCTGGGTGAAGCAGTGTACCAGGCACGGCTACTTTTTTGTTTATATAACTCTCAGCAGCTTTACAACAGAGGAGCAGAACACAAAGTCTGCTCTGGGGAGCCCAGAGGAAAGCAAGATCATGACAGGAGACCTTGTAGGAGCTCACTGTCCTTGAAGAGAGGAGGGGTGATAGGGAGAACTATCAGGAGATGTAGTGAAATGTGCACATGGTATAGACACTGGGTGCATCTTATTTCTGGAATAAGACATATACATCCTTTTCAGCTGAATTCAGAATGTCTCCACATGCTGTGCGGGGGTGAAGGTGAAGCAGTAAGGACAGATTCTTTCTGCCACAACCCTGAGAACAGAGAAAGGGACACTACAAAGCCCAGTTGCTTCTTTTTGGTTACAGAATATAGATTAACCCACTGTGAGGCTTCTGGAGGAGGAGACAGCTGTGGATATGATAGTGCCTCTCTTTTTTCTAATGAATACTTAACACTCCTGTGGATGGAAAGAAGAAGAAGAGGAGGCAGCACCCAGCTGTGCTGCTGGAATGGTCAGAAGCAAAGGGTAACTCATTCTGTCATGGAGGAGAAGAGAGTAAATCAGAACATTCATTGTCTGTAGGTTCAGTGACTGGATGGCACCAGGGTTATGAAGTCAGAGGCTATAGGATCAATGCACAACCACAACCTGCTGCTCTGCAGCTCCCTGTAACTGAGGCAGCTGTCCCTGGAAATAGTGCACTGTTATAATTAAGAAGACTAAGGCAAAGTTAGTATTTTGGATTTCATTTCTGCAAAGTCTCATGTAGGTTCTTCATACTGTGAACAGTCCTACTGAAGTATCAGTTCTTAAAATTAAGGCCATTTATATGTCTCTGCAGGATGATAATCAAGGATTGTATTTTCAATCCTGTGTTAATCCTGAAAAGGGGCTTCATGAGAAAGACATTAGAATAAAGTAGACTGCAAAGCATATTCCATAAATTCCAAATCCTAGAAGCAAGACAAGCTGCGCTATTCATTAACATTTCTGGTCTTCCCCATAGTAATCAGAGATTAATATGATTGCTGCAGCAGAGGACTACAAATACTATAGAAAATAAAACATTTACATACATATAAAGCCAGACTAAATTTGATTGCTTTTGTGTAGCATCTCCACATTTGTATTGATACATTTGCTGTCATAAAGTGGGAAAAAGAAGACACTAATTTCCCTGCATTATTTCCAGTGTTGAATCCATCAATAGTGGGAAACGTCATAAACAGCTGTGAAATCCAGTCTTTCATCCCATCAAGGGTAAGACATTAGCCAGGTTATTATCAACACAATAACACACGCAGAGCAAAGGAGAGGGTTTCAGGTGGGGTTTTCACATGAAAGGTAAAAAGATTCTTCCCATGGTGAGTTTCTGTGACTATTTTCACTGCCTCAAGCAAGTTGCATCAGTCCTCCCCCATAACAGATATCTCTGTTACCTCCACATGGATGTAGAGAGGGTTATCTCATACATCAGCTTTTTATCAGGTAGCTAATGTCTTCAACCGGACTGAAAGTACTAAAAGTAAAATGCAGAAAATTCCACTGGAATGGTTTCAGAGTTTACAAACTCACAGGAGGTAGCAGAGTCAGAAACAAAAGTGAACTTTAAGGCTCTGTACAAGTTGAAAGATGGATTAAAATATACTTCAGCTCATTTCTTTTGTATTTGCAGTAGATTAAATTATCACACTTGGTTCTTTTTGAATTTTTTTTCCTCCTCCCCAAGTGCCCAACTCTTTTTCTCGTTGCTGCATGAATAGACACAATTCCATTCCTTAGTTCCCATGCAAAACCATATGAAAGAGGTCTGTGGTTATTTAAGAAATATTTGCCTCCCAACCCAGGCCCTCATTTGTCTGCCAGTGCCAACTTGAGAGAGCAGGCAATGATGTGAAAATGTGGAACCAGAGAATGTGCAAACGTTGCAGTTTCAAACTTCTCATTCCCGTATGTGCTCAGTCACTCGCAGCCTTTGCTGCCCCTGCTTATCTTCCCCAGGAGCAGCAGTGCAGCTCCCTCGGCTGCCTTGGTGTTACTGTTCCTGTGCCATCTGCATGTATGACACTGATTTATTCAGCCACGCTGAGAGCTCCCAGCTTTGGCCAGGAGGACGAGCAGCAGCTTTGCTCTCCTAAGCAAAACCCCGGCACAGTGCCAGCTCAAGGTGCTCGGCTCTGATCTGCACCTGATGTGCCACTTCCACCTGACACTGCCAAGAGACCCCAAATGTCCAGATCACAGAGTCTGGAGTGCAGCTGTTTCCACACCACAAGGAAACAGGAGCAAACAGAACCTTCCTGTCCCTCTCCCCCTGCAGTGCTCAGTCCCCACCAGACCCAGCTGGTGTGAGAGCTGCACTGTGCTCTGCTACTTCAAAAACTTCATTACTTCTACAAAATATGTTGCAGCACATTTAACAATGCGCTGTGAAGGATTATAAATAATTAAAACTAAACCATTCATGTCAGAAATAAATGAACAAAGCCCATTTTGCAATGCACCATCCCTGATTTATTTTTATTGCATTCATTTAGCTCATTTGTTAATTCTCAAAACCCAGCAGTCCGCACACAGTGGGTCTCACACACAGTAGGGAATGCTAGTGAGGTTGTGTCTTCTCTCATAAAGGAGCGAATCATTTTGGGTCAATAAAAACCATACAAAATACAGAAAATTATCAACCAACTGCTCCTGGATTTCACACTCTGTGTTTTCCAAGTGCCTGCTTCTCTGAACATCTCTTTTTAAGAACCTTATCTGCACACTGCATTTGCGTTGGGGTACAAAATATGCAGAATCACACTCCAATTAGAAATAATTTTAAATACAGCTCTGGCTAATATCTACCCTGTGAGAGATTGATACTATCTTGGCTGCTCCCTGACTTCCAGTGGGCTTGTTTGTGAGCATCATAAATAACATTGCTTCTATTTAAAGCTGCAGTTTCACAAGGTGAGGATTTCTTTGGGGGTCCAGATTATGGTAGTGAGGATCAGACACCCTTATTGCTGTGCTATTCTTATTTTCTGTATCATGGATACATTTCACAAAGAAAGCTTTGATCTCACACAGGAGAGGATAAATAAGCGTATCATCTCAGATCTACTGCAATATGAACCCATAATATAAAAAAAGCCCTACTTTTTTGCTTCATCTTATTTTTAAAGAGATTCTATGTGGAAATATATTTAAATCTATAAATGAATTCCTATATTAAATACTGAAACAATTCCCCAGTAAAATTATAATGGGCTTAAACACTACTTCAAGCTATCTTAGAACAAATATACATGCACCTGCAGCAAAATAAAAATCTGGAGTAATATTGGACCCGTTAAATTCCATTCATTTCATCACAAACCTGGGTTTGCCTTTACAGCTCAGTCCCTGAGAGCAGCACCTCCTGTAACAGAAAGAGCTGTTTGGGCTTTCTTTGCTGGAAGAATGACCAAAGAAGTTGCAGAGTACAAACTTATGTGAGAACCAAGACAAAGCAGAATGCTCATCTCTATTAAGTTCTTTTCTTATGATTCTGCCAAAATATATTTCAAATTCTAATCATGTATTGTTAATACTATGCTTAAATTAGTTCATACTATTCCAGTATTAATTATCCCACAAAGTTTTGCAACCACTGCAGAGTTCTCTTTGGTAAAATTTCATAGGTTTATTGATTTCGCGTCAATATTTTAATCATAAACAGTTTCACAGATGGAATAGTTTAAATCCTTCCTAAGGTTTCCATGTGCTTCTCTGGGCTACTTTTTCTTGCTATTTATAGAAGAAATACATTCTCAGAGTTAAAATGGATTTGAACAGGTAAGAAATCAAAGGCTTTGCTTCTATTCTGATCTTTTCTATAACTATTCTATGATGTTCTGGTCCATTCCTATACTTTTCACAACACTGGAAGTGGAGAGGTTTGTAGCCCCAAGTTACTGCTCTTCTCTGGGAGTTTCCCTATTCATGAAACTGTAGAATATCCCTGCCTGCACGCCGAGTGCACCACAGAGCATTTAATCTTGCTGCCTATTCACAGCAAAAACACCTATAAAAATGAACAGGATGCAGAATTAGGTGTCATACCCTTCCATTCTTGTTATCTGGCCCAATGATTCCCAGCACAAGCAGCTCCTGAAGCCCGGGCACATCATCACGTCCAAGTGTGCTGCTCCCAGCATGGATATGGGCACACAGAGACCTGCGCTCTGTAGTCCAAAGTGTGCTCAGTCTGGCATTAAAAAGACTTTGAGAGAAGTGTATTCCTTCGTGACAGGGGTCTGGTGCTCCCCAGGGAGGGGCTCTCCTGCTGTGCCAGGGGGTTACACCAGGACTGTTTGCTGAGCTGAGGTCCAAGGAGAGGGGAGGAAGCAGATCCTCGGCTCTAATTCATAGCCAGAGAGCAGCTTCTGCACAGCCTCTCTTGTGAGAGTCTTGAAGGAAGAGCAGCTGAGCTCACCTGAATCCCTCAGCAAGAGATTCCTGTGTCCACATTTCCACAGACAGGACTGGGACAGACACCACTAACAAATAAACAAATCCCCCTCGTGTTCAGTAGGTTGGGAACAGGCACTCACTGGGCATGAGCCTGGCTTCTCCCAGCATTTTCCACACAAGGGCTGAACTCATGCACATAATGATTATTCTACTCCATTCATCTTTATGCATGAACTGGATTTATTTTATTTTTCTAAGCCATTATTTAATACAAGAGGCAGTGCAGAAAGTAAGAAGCTAATACAATCACTTCTCTTGTGTACTGCATGCTTCTCTAGCTGAAAATGTAAAAATGTCAGAATGCATGAAGGATATCAGAAGTGTCATTAGGTCTGTTTTGCATGCAAAAGAGCACTGGAGAAGTTTTTTTATTTAAAAATATGTATTTGCTCCAAATTAAATTTCTCCTACCACACCTTCAGTACTCAACAACTAGGTTTTTTTTTTTTTTAATTCTGATTGTTTTTTAGATATTTCTAAGTAATGTAAACCAAATGATTAACGAGACTCAGATCCAGACTGCAGTGTCACCATGGACAACAGCCTCAACATGAGCAGCCTTGTCAGCCCTGAGCTTTTAAACAAATGTGAGGAGTTAAGGTGCTTCCCAGTTCCCACCAATGGAATGGCTCTGTAACCTGTTTTGCATTGACTGGTGCTGCAGAGACAGAAATCTTCTCAAAGGAGACACCTTTCAACTAATGCTGCTCAGTTTTAAACCTGAACGCCCCTTACATTTGGTATCTCCTACTTTCTGCCTTACACATAATTTTCATCAGAGGGAAGCAGCTACTGAAGGATCTACTGTCACCTGAGTTTTTTTATACATGTGAACTTCGCCAGGGATTGCAGTTCTGGGAAAACACAGGTATGTTACTGTGATAATTAAATGATGCCATGACGTTTGCACCATCAACAAGTAAAGCAGAATATGTAGAATATGTGATTTTTTCCTCTCCAGCTGGAGGGCAAACAGGCACTGAGCCAATCATGGGCATGGCAGGGCTTTCTGGTGCCCTTCAGCCCAGCTCAGATCCTGCCTGCCCACCCTGGCAGGGCAGAGAGGGGCAGCTCCATCAGCAGGGCCATGAACAGGAGCAGCTGGGGGCCACAGCAGGGCTGGGGTGCAGGAGACACCGAGCCCTCAGTCTGGGGTGTCTGCTCAGGGGTGCCTGAGCCACGACAGCAACAGGCAGCAGAGTATTAACACCATCACCAGAACAATGACGACTCTTCATTATTGACGAAACACCATTTGAATCGCCCCCTTTTTCTATTAAAACATTAACAAAAATCCCCAATAAGTAATCTGCATTTCACAAATGACAGTGACCTCTGTCTGCTGCTGCTCCAAACAGAGCTGTTTTAGGGCAATGGGCTCTTAACAACCGTCAGTTTACAGCAAATGAACATTTATCTGATTTTTTTTTTATTCTATTATATTGTATTTCTGTAATGGTGCTTGAAATTAACATTTTTGCTCTGCTTTCTCCACTTTTTTGATCATTAATGTAGTAAATTTTACCAGCAAAATGACTACAATGGTTTCATTTGTGTCCTAAAAACCTATTAAGTGTCTGAATAGAAATTGTGGAGCTTTTGGAGGTTGACTGTCTTATTTCTAAGGTCATACTTGGCCTATTGACCTAAATCAAACTGACTCCGCCTCAAATATTCACAAGAAGAATAGTATCAAATTAAAAGCTTGAAGTGAAAAAGGAAAATAGAGTCTAGACACATGGTTACATCATCAAAGCTAAAATGATCTGTAACTAGTCAAAGTGTTCCAGAGATCTCCATCGGCTTTTTCTTCCTGGGAGGTCCCTATTGTATTACTCAGATTTTAAAAAATCTCATAAGTTGAAGTATTCACCAAGCTGCTGAATATAATTTATCTTTGATTTATTGGAATATGTTTCTATATCACCGTTCTTATTTTAACAAAGACATTTTTTAAACTGGTAAAACTAAATGCATATTTAATTTATTTTGCCCAGTAAAGAATCCTGGAGAAAATAAACTTCCACTTACAAAGATATCCCAGCAGGCTGGGTGTCCCATTACCACACTATTGTGCCTCTTATATCCAGGTTTATGTGACACACGCTATCATTTCTTCTCTATGATTCTATTACTTCTGGAAACTATGTTAAAACATAATATAACATATAATGGGACTTCAGACTGACAAAAGCTGTGAAAATCAAAGGCAGTGCTGATCACTGGCAGGTTGGGTGACAGCACACCCGATGATTAATGCACAAATTTCCAGATTTCTGCCACCACGTGACCAAGCAGACTTCTTACACCTCACCCCACAACCACAGAGCACTACCAGCAGCAGGGTTTTGACCTGCTGGGGATGCACTGGGCTGCTGCTGCTGCTGCTGCTGCTTTGTGCAGTCATTTACCCTGACCCCAGGAGTGACAAACATCCCACTGACACCTTCCCACAGCAGCAGTCACTCAGCTGGATGAGCTGCTCCCCTCCAAGCCGATGCTCTCAAAACCTGCAGTGATCCATCTCACCCTTCCCTAAAGGTCACTTCCCCATGCTGGGATCAAGGAGTGGCATTTTGTGTCCATTTTTTGAATTTTACATTAAAAGCAAGGACCCTTTCAATTACTTATAGCTGCCATAGTTCTCAAGGTATGTGTTATGTTGAATCAACACCAAACAATCCAACTGTAATAAAAGCAGCCTTTGTGAGACCCAATATTCACATAGGAATTTAATTAGATTTCAGGTTGGGTCTTAATTTCACTTATGATTTTATACAAAGCATAAACAAAAAGTGTGTGTTTATAAATACATTCAAAGGTGCTGAGAATTATAGGACCCTAATTCCATTGTGGCTTCTCATGTCATCATAAACTATGGGAGAAGGAACCCAGTGGATTGTGCAACCAGAACCCAAACCATAAAATTACATTTCTGCAAACCGACCTGCTTTGTATTTCAGACAAAACTTTGGTACAAATGCTGTGCAGTTCCCAGCCTTTTAGTTCTCCTGCTTATGCTGCTTCCTCAGTAATGTGCCCTCCACATTCCCACATCTGTTGATTTCCACAGAGCCTCGCTCCTCTTCAAGTGTTTCTGAAGAGTTCTGATATTCTTGCACACGACATTTTGCAATCAATGAGCACAACTTCAGCAGGAATGCTGATTTAGGTGCACACAGGCATACCCAGGAATTATGAGGGCTTTTTCTGGGACTGCAATGTGCACAGCACTGCAATGAATAATGCTGCACTCCCCAAGCTGGCATAAGAAATGGCTGTAAAACTAATCACCTCCTAGCCCAGGAATGACACAGCTGAGGTTGCCTTTGCATACTCGATTCATCTGAAGGTGTGTGTTGCCCCTCATCCACACTAGCACAGTTTCAAAGACATCTAAGGCAATCAGATGCTCCTGTTTCCCTAAAGTTCCAAGGAATGTAGCTCTGCATGCAGTTTTAAAAACAGTTGAAAACGATAATTTACTGTCTTTAATTATACAACCTTTCTGTCTTACTCAAGGATAGATGGCGCTTACTGAAGTCATGTCTGAGCAAATGTAATCAAGTTCTTAAATTTTAGTATATCCTTAAATCCCATTTCCTTTAGCAGGAATGTAATAAGTCTTTGCTCTGATGAGGTGTGATGTTTACTTTAAAGTAATAACTGAAAGCAGGAGAGAAGACCATCTCCTGTCTAAGCACTTTCCTTTTTGGAACTGCAAGAGGACTCAGAAGTGAAAAGAGGAAGACAAAAAATGTGTATTTCTTAAGAATGCACATAATGACCAAAGGCAAAAAGAATGGAGATAAGATTTCCAAATGTGGATGTTGTCTCTTGCTTATTCACAGCGTTAGTATGTAGACTACACAACAGAAATACCTTTGTTCAGTATATACACTTACTTTTCACTTGTACAGGCAAAGTGATGGCAATTTGGAAAAGGAAATCACAGGTCAGACAGCAACAGCAATCATTCCTGTCCATGGATAATAATCTACCCATGTGACAGGAGACATTCAATTTTTATAACCTGGATCTATGTCAGGTGACTGGGATCAGAAAATAGAGGGCAATTTGTTCCTAACACTTCTTTGTTGCACATTTTTTACAAGGTTTTAACCTCCAGCAACTCTGGGATTTGAAAGGAGGAGGTATCTCCCTTACACAATATCCCTACATCCCACATCAGACTAAGAGTAAATCCCAGCAAGCCATTAGCTTTGTGTAAATCAATAAAAACCAACCAAACAAAATAAATCCCAGAGACCAAACATATAAGATCAGAATTTCCAAGTACTTGCCTGATTTATAAACTCTCTTTACTAATTCTCAGCCCAAGCCTGTTATCAGCCCTTGAGCAGTGCATCAGCAATGCCACACAGCCACCAGTCTTCATCCTTATCTTCATCACCATTTCCCCTCTGCCACTTCAACACAGCACAGAAAAAGCAACACCTCCTCTACTCTTGGATACCACTACAGGCATTTTTGCTCATTATTTGAATATTAAGTACTGCATACACTTGTTTTTACAAATATGGTTGCTGTCTTCATGTTTCATTCTTTAACAAGCTGCTGTTAAAAATGCCCTAGGATGCCCAACACGAACAGCTACAGCATGTAAAGTACAAACCGCAGAGAAACTGCAGGGGGTTTGTGTTCATGTGTGTGCACACATGGAATAAAGAGAAGGCAGGAAGCACTTCTAGAACTTGTCCTGTTGGAAGACTGTGCTGCTACACAAGACAAGGTGATGCTGTGCCATCACTACACAAACCTGCACGACAATTCACCAACACCGTGTCCAGAGACAACCACACCAGGAGGAACTGCTGCATCAAATTGCTACAGTTGAAATGAACGTGAAGTTACACATGCTGACTTCTTCCAAATATAGCATAAGAGTATGGTTTTCCTCTACAGATCTCTTTGAATAGTTATGAGGGGTTCAGGCTTCTTGTGAGCAGTCACAGAGCTTTGAAAATGAGTATTTTTGTAGCATGCTGCTGGTGATAGCATCTGTGGAACAATGTCATGGCATATGCCACAGGAATATAGCACTGAAATCAATCAACAAAGCCTCCTTCTTAACATGCTGGGGGAAAAAAAAGCGAGACACAAATATTTCATATTTAGAATTGCATATGTTCAGGACAGGCAGTTCTGCAGGCGAGCCGGGCTCAGGCTCTCTGTGCTTTGCAGAGCTGCTGCAGTGCTCCTGCTGCAGCTCAGCCCTATGCCCAGAGCCTCAGAACACACAGCCAGCACTGAGGGGAGCCACCTCTCAGGAAGAACAGGCAAAATGCATCCCTGCTCCCAGCTCACGGATTGCAGAATGCTCACATCCAAAACAGAGTTGGTTCTATCTGTGTATCATCCTTCATCTCAAGCTCCACTAAAATATCTTTTGGCAAGACTCAAAAAAAAAAAAAAAAATCTGTCACCTTCTCTCACCTTTCTTTTGGCACTGATGTACCTTCATACTGTTAGGGACTCTCTCAGGGGGTGATCAAAACAATTAGGACATTATTAAGTAATGAAGCTCATACAGCATAAATCATCTTCTCCCTAATATCTGGGTCTCTGAAATATTATCTTCTCAGAGGATGAAACCAAATCCAGTGTCCTCAGCTGTGCTGCCCTGTAACACATCAGACACCAGCTCTTAGTGACAATTATTATTCCCTAGAAAGCTGCTTTGCTGTAGCTGGTACACTCAACATTTTTTTAGCATATGCTGAGTACATATCAAAGGCCAGCTTGGACAGGGCTTGGAACAACCTGGGACAGTGGAAGGTGTCCCTGCCCATGGCAGGGGTGGAATAAGACGAGATTTAAGGTCCGTTCCAATCCAAACCATTCGGTGAGTCTGTAATGCTATGAAATCAGGTGTCCTGTTGACCACATGCAGGGAGAAAGTCCCACAGGAAAAGTTTCGGAAGCAGAGGTGGGGAAGTGTAAAGAGGCATTTAATTCAAATGTAAGGGGTGGGGGAGGGCAAGATCTCCTTTGTGAACTTTCCTCCTGCTGTCATCCCAGGTTGTGTAAATATTAGCTCTGTGAACTGGAATAATGGCTCGACTGTCTGAGAGGATGACAAGTGACAGCGAAGAACTGGGTCAGGATCAATCCCTATTTGCATACCAATTAGTTAATATTCTTTCTTTTCTCACACAAATAGAGGAAAGGGTAATAGTCTCACTTTTAGAATAGAAAGCTTCAAATGTTTTTCATGCAAGAATACAACTTGTGTTGTATTCTTAGAAAACTTGTTTAGGCCTCAGGAGCTCTGCTAAAACTCCTTAATCCTGATTTTAAACTCATCTAAGTCCCAGCTTCATCAACTCAGCTAATGTATCTTGTACCACTCATCTTTCCAGTAAACCCATGTGCTTAGCAAAGGGTTTTTTTCTAGCTCTGGAGCAGTCATTCCTATTTCACTCTCTCAGTGCTGCTTTATAACTCCTATACTTTTCAGTATATTCTGAGAGTGAGGTTTGCTGCTTTCCTCTTTTTCAAGCCATAGGCCCTCTGTCAACACAGCAAACCCCAAACATGTGGCAGTCCTGCAGATTCCCTCTTTGGTCATCATTAAAACAGAGCTTGAATTCCACCCTGTTTCTGGGCACAGCAGATTTATGGTAGAAATTACAAGAATCATTCATCTTTTTCATGTTTATAGTGGAGCTCACTGCTGGACCGTTACCTCCCTTTAAGAGGCTACTTGCAGTAAGGAAATTGGAGAGAGGAGCAGCTAGATGGAAACTTTTATCATTTGGACACTGTTCTTGTCCTTATTGATCCTTGCCTTAGTTGAGCCAGTACCCCCAGCTCCAATAACACCTTATTTCTAAAGAGGGCAGAAGCCTTGGAGAGACACAGAATGGCAGATTAGTAAAACAGTCACTTTCTAGACTTATTTCTTCAAGTATTTTAATATTTCAAAGGATTAATTCTAAATGTTTTAAGAGCTTTAAATTAGTAGCTGTAACCTGATCATAAATTAAACATCTTCCCAATGCAAAGCAATGCTGAGTTATTTGTATACTTATTGCTTGTTTACACTCAGCATCAAGATATTTCCTGGAAACTGATTTTTATTGCCAAAAGAATCTGAAAAGACAATAGAACTTCTATACTAACTAATCTTGTATTATTCCTTCATTAAGCAACTTGTGCATTTCTGGTCATGCACAAATATCCACCCAAACACATGAAATTTTAAATGTAAATAAATATCCCAAAATCCACATAAGCAGAGCACCTAATTCTCACATCAGAATGCAGATAGGTGAGAATATGTGTGCAATCATATCCAAGTGGAATTTCAGGTGATGTAAAAGCTTAAACGAAGAGCTCTGTCCAAATGAAGAAATCACAGTAACTCCAACTTCTCTCTCCAGACAAAATGGAAACTCAGAGTCCTGGTCATGCTCATGTGCTAAGCCTAATACTATTTATTTATTTATTTTATTTTTTAAAAATGCAGTACATTTCCAGGCACATCTGTGTGCAACCCCACTGTTCTAGTTGCTGCATGGCCATCTGGCTTAACATTAAGCCAGAGGAAAGCTAAAGTGAATTGGACATAAGCTCAAAATTTAAAAAAAAATTAAAATTATGGGTGCCCATGCTGACTTCACTCATTATGGAAGGCTTCTTCTCCATGCTTTTTAAACAAATTTAAAGCTTGTGGGCTTCTTTCTCATTCCAGGGACACTGGCTCCAGTAGACATTCCAGGAATACATACACTTCCTTTGATTTCATTAGGAGTCATCCCCAGGCCAACAGCCAGCAACACAATGGATCCTTCAGATGTCATTTCCGCAGCTCATTCTGTTTTTAATGAGAACTGGAAACAAAGTCCAGCTCAAGCAAAGTCATCCCAGTGCTCTGCTTTCCTACTAGTGCTGCAGTGTTAGAGAATAAAAAATCCTTGTTTATGAAACCCCAGGTGTCTTAAATAAACAACATTTAATTTACCTATGATTAGCACTTTACATGACAGCTACATCCCATTGGAATAAAAAAACCTGTCAAGTCAACTGAAGGAAGCTTGGGAGAACAGGAAAGAGAAATTTAATTTGATTTGGAACTCTGGAAATCATTAGCTATTGGGATGGAGTTGGCCAAAATAGGCATAGGCACAAGTAAAACTCTATTCTGTATCAACTGTTCAGTTTCTTCACACCAGAAATTGGTTGACTCAAATTCCACAACCTTCAGAAACACTCAGGCCTGTACAACAATCCTACATAATCCCAAGTATGTTGTTTTTTACAGTTTTTCTAGTTTTACAAAATATATAGCTCCTACAACACAGCCATATCAAAATATATTTTCTAAGTGAAGAAAATTGAAAATATTGATTTCTTATTGGCCCATTTGTTCTTTAAAGAGCACGAACAGCCCTTTTCTAAGCATTTGGAGACTTTCACCAGTATATGTTTATATAACTCACATTGGTTTCACTGCAGGTTGTGTATCGAGTACCTGTGTACTGCTTTGAGCTGGGGGAGAGTTAATTTTCTTCACTGAAGCTGATATGGGGCCGGTTTTGGGATTTGTGCTGCAATTACACCGACTCAAGGTCTTTTTGGCTGCCCACGCCAGCCCAGCAGTGAGGAGGCTGCAGATGCACAAGGAGGTGAGGGAATGCCTGGGGTTGCTTTGCTTGTGTGTGAGGCTTTTGCTTTACCTTTTAAACTGTCTTCATCTCAACCCATAAATTCTCATTTTTACTCTTCCAATCTCACCAGGGATGTGGGTGAGTGTCTATCTGGGGCTTACTTGCTGTCTAGGATTAAGCAATATCAACTTCGGAATTCTACTAAATCAGCAATGAAATCCATACAAGGCTCCTGAAAACATCCCTTTGCTACAGCCCTAAACCCAAAGATACAGAAAGCTCAGTGGTTTCCAGCTGACAGAATATTTACAGTGTCTCATGCCTAAATGTCATTTTATTGCATTCTTCCTGCTTCATCTCCTATAAATTAAAAGATGTGTGATTAATCAGTTGTACTTTGGGTTCCACACACGAATTCATGCCCTGCCAAACCCACAGCCCAAGTGTGCCACCTAATGGCCCCGGAGTCAGGAACGCACCGATCCCTCAACTTCAGCAATAAAATCTAAAGAAAGCATCACTTCACTTGTTGAGGTGGAGGTGGAGCTTCATCATTATTTTCCTGCAAGCCCTACCCTCCACATTTCCCCAGCAATTCTGCAGGTTGGATCAAATAATTGCTTTAAGGCACTTCGAAATGTTGAGATAAACAAGCATTTGAATGTGACCATGAGGTTAAAGAACTCCGTGGAGCTTTAACCTCACAGTCGAAACCTCATAGGCTGCAAGCTGCACAAGAACTTGGACACTGCCTGGCTGCCTCCAAGCCTCACTGCTAAATGATCAGCATTTCCAGCGAAGCTGTGGTGAGTGGCAGCAGTGGATTCAGCCTGCTAAATGAAAGTGTTATTTATCTGTTGAAGTACTTACAGAGGGCGAGCTTAATTTAGCTGATATCATCTCCTTAAAATGCAGTCCATAGTCAAGTGAAGTGTTTGCCTTAAGAAGTACCAGGGAAAAAAATTACACAGAGGAGTTGTGGAATAACATTTGCAATGGTGATACATACAAAGAGAATATAATTCCATTCTAAAATAAATACCACAGTAGCACACATTAATGAAGTTGTCAAGCAAAGTTCTTAAAAATACTACCCACCTAAAAATACTGTTAAGGAATAAAAAAGAAATACAGATACAATTAATTCATATAACATTTACTATTGGGAAGCATAGCTACTTTGTAATAATTTACAAAAGAAAGCATTACAAACGTGGGGCAGAGGGTGTAGATTAAGGAAATGAGTTACTGATTTGGTTATGTACTCAGAAACTGAACACCAGGAAGAAGGCTTGGGATTTACGTTTACACTGCTTACTGTCAGTCCTTGTTTTCTACTGCTTGAAAAGAAGATCCAGAAAATGCTTACATTTGCATGGGATTAATGATTCATTATAAACACAGTATGCCAGCAGATGAACAAGGGATGGAAAATACTCCTTGACATTCGAATTATTTTCATATGTACTCAAAGCTTCCTTTCTGTTATTATTAACTAATAATGTAAAATCTAAACCTAAATATTGTCAGATACAAAACTGTATGCCAAGAGAGTGTTTACATTATTTATTTTGAAATCGCTTATAATAACTCCCCATTTCTTTCCAAATATGCCCGAATTCTGTGCCTTCCCTTTCCAAGCTTTACTTCACCACCTTGCTTGCTTTAGGCAGGATGAACCATATGAGCCTTTTGATTCTGATAAGTTCATCCACACCACAAGATTGCTTTCTCTTTATCTAATGTTAGCAGTAGTAAAGAACAATTATATCAGTTTTATGGAGCTGTAGCAATACAGAATATCTCTGTGATACATAACTGTGGTGCCTTAGGAGGAGTAATTACTGAACCAGTGTCTTGACTCTATCAGCGGCACAAGCACAGGAATGAGGAAATGCTTGTGCCTGTGGTGGGCTCCCAACAGACCCCATGACCCAAGGTGCAAGGGAACTTCAGCCATACTTCAGCACAACAAATCCTAACAAATATATTACAGTTCTGGAAAGAGATTCTATCATTACAGTTGGTTAAGAGATTTCAGATAGCTTGAGCCTGAAAGAAAGAAAAAAAAAGGCATCTTATGTAGTGGGGTACTTAGAAACCCTGCAATACACAGCTAAACTTCTGCAACTGCCACCTGATTTGTTTATAATTTGCTTACAGCTCTGTTAGCAGCTGGTATGATGTGTCAGCCATGTGGAGATCCTAAACTCCAGTGGAAAGGGCAACTAAAGGAATGCATGTAGAAAACCATCAAAATAGGGATTTTAGGATGTATTTATATCCTTTAGTCCAAGCATGCTATTCCTTAGGCAACCTCCCACCAAATGTTCAAGCAAACATGAAACTAATCCTTCCATTGTGATGGAAGCATCTCTATTCCATGGGCTTTAATTCCCATTGGAATTGTTCCCATTGGACAATTCCTTCTGGGAATTGTCTGTACTGTACAGAACTGAACTTGTTCATCAAAGCAAAAAGCTTTCTCGATGGAAGAGATGGTCTTACAGGCTTGTCTGTCTTTCTAAGATCAGGGTTGAAGACATTTTTCAATCAAAGTATACTTTTTCAGTTTCACTGCCAAATCTTCCATTTGCTACCATGGCAAGAGATATATGGATGTGCAACAGAAAATATTTCTTTCTCTTTTCCTATAAAGTCCTGATTTCTTTTGCCATAATGCTGAAGCTGGTAGAACACTCTGCAATGTTGTGTAGGCCAGCAGGAGTAGGGGGATGAGGCAAGAAGGAGCTGAGTGAGATTAGTAGGCAGAACTAAGTAATTGGGGTTTTACCTCTCTTCTCCTCAATTCTCTGTATTCATGCTTGGATAATGCCACACAGAGCCAGCTGACCCTGCCCACCCAGAGCTGGAAGGTTCTTTTCATTTCAGATCTCATTTCTCTGACAGGCTGCTGAACAGAGAGGATGTTATCTCACAGTTTGTCACATCAGGATTGCTAGTGATGCAACAAAAGGAAAATAAAGACAGAAAATAGCCCAAAAGAATACAGGCACTCATGCCCAAGACATTTCTGAAGAAGTAAAGTTTAGAAAAGGTGCAGTTCATACACAGTGCTTGTCACAGCCGAGGCTGCTCTGTTGCTGGCTGCATTAAGACTGGGAATGGCTGCTGCTCATGGAATTCTAATATTTCCTACAAGACCTGCCTCCTGTGCCATTCTTTTCCTTATATGCTGTGTGGTGTAATTTGTATATGGATAATTTTATTCTATCTCCTAACAACCAACACTGGCCAAAGGATTTAGTTTTAGTGGAAAATTATCTCCTTTGCAGGTGTCAGTGATCAAGCAAACTCAACATTTGTAGACACAGCCTTTCCCACTTTATGTGGAGATAAACTTCTTTAATGTACAGCTCTCTTAATGTGTGCATATAGTTTAAGACTGTAATTCTGTATAAATATTTAAATCAAAACAGTGGCAGCTTTCTCTAGTGACGAAATATAAATGAAACTTGCAAAGAAAACAAAAAAACCCCAACACTTTCACTGAACGCTACTGAAAACTACATAAGGTTTTTATGGAAATTTTTCACACCACTCCCCCTCTCATTTCCTCTTGTCATATAAATAATTCACCAGCAAAATCCTCATTCTAAACCAGAAATGAAAAAAATTAAATAAACAGAAGATCTAAAGATATGTATGGGCCCTGCACAAGGTATGATTTTGTTTTGTTTTGTTCAGCTCAGGTAGGGAGTTGTTAGCAAGTCCTCCTGCCACACTGGGATGAGAGGGGGGATTGCAAAACCTGCAGATAGATAAAACTGCTGGAGAGGTTGGAATCTGATTTCCTTACCAGAGTCAGAAAGTTGGCTGATGCAAAGCAGAGCACAAATATTCACCTATCAGGTTTTTCAGCATGCAAAAAAGAAATGGTAATTGCACAGTGATGGCTCTGAGTTAGAGGCAAAATCTAAACTAAAAACTAAACCAGTTGAATAATTCAAATTTGACATATCTGCCAAGGTAGGGAAATGGCCCAGGTTCTTCCTATTCAACAACAAATAGTAGATTTTCCTCCATGCATATCATGCTCCAAAGATTTTTAAGTGAAAGAAACATGTTATCTGAATAATCCAGTTTTAGCTCAGTGGAACAGAATTTGCAATTACAGAATGCTGCTACAAACTTTGACATCATTCATGTAAATATCATTCACCCCAACATGATCTGTAAGCTCAAAAAACATTTTCAAAAGCAGGATCTCAGCACTTGAGAGTGAGATGTGTGCTTGTTGAGCTTGTTGTGCCTGCTGATCCTTTCAAGACTATTCTTCTGGATGGGGGACACTTGAGTATCTTACTTTGATAGTTGGACAGTTTCTTTCCAAGAGAAAAAGAGAAGGAGAATTGCAAACCATTTCTCATTCTCATTATGAGGTTGCCTGGGTGCACATCCCATGGCACCTACACTGCTCTGTCAGCTGACTCTGTTTGCAAAGAGCAAAAGCCCCATCCCCACTGACTTGTACAAACATTGTTGTCAGTTCAGGGGAAAGCCTACTGAGATTTCTGAATACAATAAAATGTGTAGTCATACTAGAAATTCTTCCAAGAAAGCAATGATTTGCCAGCATTTAAAGTTCCTAGTCCTCTATTTAACTCATCCTTCCCACACCATCCCTGTGGTACAGACAGAGCAGGCGAGAGGGGTCCCTCGGCTGCAGGATGCTGGTGACTGCTCAGGAAGGACAGCTCCTTGCCCAGCAATAGCTGATGGTGCCTGGAGAGCAGAAGTATTTGGCAGCACGTCCTGAGAACAGCCTGGGATGCAGAGAGCTCCCAAGACACTGCAGCTAGCCTGGCCAGCCCTGTTGTAGCTGCTCTTTGGGGACAAGGTCTCCAGGGGTCCAGGTCACAATAAACCAGGCATTGAAATCTGGAGGTGACTCTCAGTGCTGCTTTCAGGAGAGCCCTGGTGTGAAACCTGAGCACAGCTGTGCATGCTAAGCTGTTACTGGATGATCATTAAAGGAAAGAGAATAGTTCTCAAACAGAGGGGATGCCAGCAGGAAGCTCCTCTTTCAGAAATAAAAGCCTGATGCATCCTGAGAGTTTACTCTTGTGAAGGAAAACAAGGGAAAGGACAACCAGTTCTCTTGATGTGATTCCAGTAAACTACAACACAAAACATATATGAACATAGTATGTTTATTTATGTGCCAAAATATAATGTATAATAGTGTCCTGCTTTACTTATGGCTTAAGGGTGTCCTAATTGCAGCTTTCCAGTACCTAAGGGAGCCTAAAGAAAGATGGAGACAGACTATTTACAAGAGCATGGAACGAGAGGACAAGGGGGAGTGGATTCAAACTGAAAGCAGATTTAGATTAGATACACAGACAAAATGCTTCCCTGTGAGGGTGGGGAGGTCCTGGCACAGGGTGCCCAGAAAACCTGTGGCTGCCCCAGCCCTAGAAGTGTCCAAGGCCAGGTGGGATGGAGCCTGGAGCAACCTGGTCTATGGGAAGGTGTCCCTGCACTTGGAATGAGAAGAGCTTTAGGTCCCTTCCAACCCAAACTATTCATGATTCTATGGTACTTTCATGGTGCATTTAGGGAAAGTGATGTCATCAAAAGGTAACTGCCTTCACATTATAGGAGATTTGAGGGGGCATGTTGTGCCCTTAGTACTTCCAGACAACTCTATTTACGTCAATAGCATTGCAAAAATGTAACTCTGGGTAGAACTTTATCTGCAATTTATAAATGATTGTGTGCTGGACTCTGCAGCTGTGTTGATATTTAGCTGCTCTATTGTGAGCCTCTGACTCCGATGTGAATAAATACACCAATGACAGAATTCACAAGCAGTGTAAACCTCAGGGGGACTGCAAATGGATTTTTTTGTTTGACTTTTTTTTTTTTTTAAATCATTCCAATCTCCTTTATTTGGAACAAAGGATTTTCTGGGAGGAGGAATTCAGAAAGACCTCATGAAAATACAATCTAGGTATTTGTGAATTTGGGTTTTCAAGAAGCCTTTTGCAGGGTAGTTAAACTTACACTAACAAGTTCTGTTTGTGAAGAGCAGATGTGAATAAGTTTGTGGCAGAAACAAAATAAAACCATTATAAGTAAGATTTTGGATACTGCAGAGTTTTTCTGGAATTTCTGGAGATAGGATCCTACCTTCCTTCTCCAGGCTGATGGGAACAGAGTGCACTCTTTGCAATTCTGACTGGTACAGTTACAGTTCAGTCCCATACACTGATGGGGATCGTTAGCTAATTCTCTACATGGAGAGGGAAAATATAGGACATGTCTAAACTGCAGACAATTGTGTGCTGAGCATCCTTTGTTCTTGTCTGGCTGCATAATGAACCAGCTGTGATCCAGAGGCACTGGGACATGCTGGGGGGGTGGTGATGTTTCTGTGGTTCCCAGGCTCTCATCCCATCAGCTCTTCCAGGAGAATGGAGCCAGCCTGGCTGTGCCATGCCAGGGCAGGAGCAGAGCTGATGCCACAGCTCCCTGTGCCTAAAGAAGTCTGTGGTCCAAACCTGCCTTTACTGGGTTAGAGAAGGAAAAGCTGCCTTAGAATGAGATAAAGCATATTCCTGTCACAGGAAAAGCTTTTTAAAATCCAAGGCAAGCTGCTCACATTCATTCCACTGAGCTGCAGAAAGGAAAGACTGAATGAAAGGGGAAATTCAGGGTTACCTGATTGACATTTGCACATGTATGATTTACCTTCAAGATCAGTGGAAAGAACAATGAATCTGTTTGGAAACTCTTCTTTAACATCAGTAATGGAAAAAATCACAAAGGTAGGCATTTTTTTTGCCTCAAACAAGATAGTCTTTCTAGGTCAGAGTTGCAGCTTCACTGCTTAACCAAGATGCAGAGAATTCAGGACTAATCAAGTTCTACTGAAGGGAAAAGCAATGTCTGAACTGAGGACTGAAAACTGAAAAACAGATCAAATAAAACTAAGTAAGGTTCCTCTTTTTCATCAGTGAATTTAAATTTTGGTCCAAACTGCAGAAGCATAATTCTGAGTACAAAATTTTGAAAACAAAGATGTAGGGAAAAACATATTTTGCAATTTTCTTTAAATTAATCTACTGATTCTATCTTCCAGGGCAGCATAAGCTCTCATGTTGCTTAACCAAAATCAAGGGATTACTGGGCACTATTATGCTGTAACAAACAGAATAGGTTAATAGCTGTCATTGCCATTTCTAAATCGAGAACTGCATCATTATGCATTGTTTGAGCTGCCAGCCTCACATCCCTATTACAGCACTCCTGTAACCTCACACAATAACAGCAGTGATGTTTTGCAAGATGTTTTGATATTTGCAGACCTAAGGAGACTTCAGTAAAGGCAGTGCTTAGGTTAGATATGGAAAAAGAGAGCAAAACCAAAAATGTTTTTCTTCTTCATTCTAATTTAATGTTGTTTCCTGCACAACTCTTGCAACTTTTCTGACACATGAGAAATGCCTGGAGGAGGCCAGTCTGTCAGCAAAACAGCCAGAGAGAAATTTATTTATGGAAAGAACAGAGGTGCAGTTAAAAAAGAAAATAAAAAAATACTCCCCTTTGAGAGGAGATGGAAAAGCAGGTATAGACTAACTAGCCTTTCTTGATCTTGCCTCTTTACTTAAAAAAATATCTTAAAGAAGTCGGACTTGCAACACCCAGAACGGAACTGAAAATTGCCATCCAGTGTCTCCCTAAGCTTTCTGCAATATAATACATGCTTGCTTAGGGACTATTTCCCACGTTTCTCCTGTGTAAGACAGCAGTTCCCACACACAACTGGTGATATTCACTGGAGATCTGTGAGATTTAGATTTAACTCTAGTTTCAAACACAGAGTTTGATCTCTGTGTCAGACACTACCCCATCACTGCCCTTAATAATGGCTGTTCTGGCTTTTCAGTCTCTTGAAAGTGTTTTTGAAAGACTGGAATTTTCCCCTTCTGCCTAACTGTACTGCTAGGCTTCTTGTCCTTATAAAACAGGTGAAGGAATTGCAGAACCGATATGATATGGATGGTAAAATTATTGTACAGGACAGTAAAATGTTATGACCAAAATCACATTTCCTTTCTTTAGCTAAGGCACTCTAAAATGAGCTTGGACAGCAAACCCATTGTACTAAAGGAGAACCATGACACATTGCAATGCAAAGCATATTTATAATATAGTTGTACTTAAATCCATGAGTTAGCTATTGGCATTTTCCTGTGTGCCACTGTCTCACTTGGAACTGCACTTACTGACAACAGAATAATTTTATCTACAGCCTGTTTGGAACATGGGCAGCTCTGTGGCAGGGAATTGCATTCTCATATATTCCTTTTCTCACTCTATCTTTCTCAGTCATTCACACCATATAAATGCTTTTGGTTTCACACATATCTCTTGCAGCATACTAATTAAAGGTTTCAAAAGGCTTTATCCATGGTTAAGTGATGATAAAATTTTAATGATTTAATTAGCAAGCTCCAAGAAAAAAAATAATAATGAACAGAGATGGGTGCTTTTAGTGGCTCTTGCGCTCATGTTACATTAGAAGCACAGGAAGATGCAACATTCAACACCACTTTTACTCATACACTCAGCAAGGGAGAACATGGCCCATACCATGCTAGAAGGGAAGTATGGAACACAAGGCAAGAGACTTATTCAGCTTCATATGTAAAGGGTACTCCCTCAAGGAAAGAGTGCAGCCTTATGGAGGGGAAAACAAATCAGTTAGCATTTGATCCCTATTTTGAAAGTAACTGGGAAAAAAATGGATATTAATTTCAGAATATGTACTGAAAACTGGTTCACTTTTAATATTTCCTTATGACTTTGTGTTTCTCTTATCAGTTGGCCCCTTTTCGCTCCCAGGCCACTGCATTTAGGGTTTGGTAAAGCTAAAATTCTGTTGTTCTGTATTATAGGTTAGAGAATAAAAAGCTAATTGTTCTGTGTGAATAACTTTCTATTCCAATTTTGAATGTATTATTCTGCTTTCCTCTCGACCAAGATTAGCCTATTATGAAAATCACTACCCAGACACCACATATCAGTGACAGAGAGCACAATACCACAGCAGTTTGAGCCTGCCTCTGGGATGCAGCCATTCTAATCCCACCACTTGGCTCTTCCCTCCCAAATGTGATGAAGTTGGTTACAATATTCCATTCCATATAGACCATGATGCCCTATGCTCTAATTCACATACTGAATATCAAAAGGAGATTAAAGGCAGCCAGGATTGTTGCCTCATTATAAAGCATCACTCATTCAAAGAAGTTAAATGCATCAATAGGCAGCTGCTCCCTCAGCACAGTTCAGAGGGATCAACAGCACATGGAGCTCTGCTTTAAGAATTAGAGGCGAGGACAGAGCAGAAGGAGGGCTCAGAAAACACACATTTAGATGCAATTAGAATTGCAGCCCATTGTAACATAATCATTGTTTTAGTTCACAAAATTTGCGGTTGGCAGCGATCTCACTCTGTCAGCCATCACCGAGCCTGCTCTGCAAAGACCAAGAGCTGTGCTCAATATCAGCTCTTGGCAGAAGTGGTCACCATGCAGTCACTCAAAGCAAAGTGATATCTATATTCTCATCTCATTATCATTATTCTTCTCAGCCAGGATCCCCAGTAAGAAGATGGAGCTGGCCAAGTTCTGCAGAAGGCTCTGTGCGCAGGATAATAAAGCTGTGAAAGCTACGTGCAAAAGGAGGGCATGACACAAATGTGCCCTGCAGAGGGAAGGCAACTGGTAAGGGATGTAGTGAAGAAACTGAGGAACTGATTCTAGCCATGGCAATCCAGCAGAACATGTGAATCTCTAAGAGTTTTGGTAGCATATAATGCTTATTCTATGTTCTGGTTCTTATAAACTCAGAATATGGGCACTGCTCAAGCCTTTAATCTGCAAATCCCCTGTAGCAAGGATTTACTTTTGTAAGTGTTAGTCAACCTCTTGTAAATCATTGTGTACAGCTAACAACACTATCAATGACTGCAACAAAAGACTGCTAATATGGGTGGCTGAGGCACTGGGAGAGAAAAGTTGCAGGGAGCAACTGTACAACTGGTGTGGATATAAAGATGCACTTGAGGTCAACTTCACATGTTCAACTTAAAATTAAGACTTGTTTTTCAGTGCTTAGTTAAGAAACAAATTATGTGAGCTGTACACATAAAAGTCACGTTCACTGGACATCTTTATGCTGCTCATTTGTGCACAATATGCTCCTCACATTATTTGACTTCTTTCCTGCAAATCTGACTAATCAAAGATGACCTGTACTGTTGTAAAACACTCAGATTTAAATTGGTCCATAAAAGTAGGTTTGGGAGACAGAAAGAGGAGCAGAGAATCTGAACTACTCATTCATTAAAAAGCACCATCCATTTACAGCTGGTATTTTACAGCTGATGTGTTTTGTGTTGCTTTCTCTGCACAAACAAACTGAACAAGGAAATCAACAGTTTTGAACTTTGAGCTACACTGAAAACAGACATGGACAGCTCTGCCCTATGTCAACTCAAAAAAAAAAAAAAAACCAACAACCCAAACAAAACATCACTAAGGGCTCTTACAAATAGACATTAGAGATTTTCAATATTTAACTGCAATAATCTGAAAGAAACGCAAAGTATAGTACCCCAAATCTTAAATGTAAGTTCACCAGTATTATAATGTCCTTGCTCTTGCAAATGTCAGTGAAAACTAGGGATAGTGATTCAAAGCATGAAGCTTTTCCACATGTCCCACTACTACAGAATGCAGCTATTTTCCTGGTGAAGTTATGGAGTACTAACTCTCAGTAACACTAACAACACAGGAAAACTTGTGCTAGAGACACATGAACACTTTGGTTAAAATTTGGATAAAATTATCACAGGCTTCTAGGAAGAAAAGGTCTTTCCTGGCACCTCTGCAAATTTGCCTATGAGGGTCTTCAAAAGTTCTTTGATAAAGATTAATTAAATAAGAAAGAGTCTATGTTTGCAATCTCTTAATTCTCCCAAGCAATGTAAATGTTTGAAAATACTGTGAGATTGGTTTCAGCTCTTTTTCAAACAGAGAACTATTGCTGGTGAGATCGATGGTGGGATGTGGGCACAGCCAAGGGACAGATTTCAGTAACCAGTGGCGTTTGCTGTACAGCTCATCAGCTGTTAACAACTAAGCTGGACAGAAGCGAATCTTCCAGCTGCAGCAATATCTCAAAAAAACTTCTACCAGGGATTCTCACATTGGTGTGGCTGTAATAAAAAGTCTATCAGTGTTAAAGTTATAAGTCTTGCTTAATTTAACTATGAAAATTTGCTGCAGGCAGAGGTTTGTAATGTAAATTTTTAGCCTGACAGCAATTTCCACTTTACACATTTTGAAAACAAATGTGGCAATGTTTCAGTTAGTGGAGAACAAATAATGTCCTGGAAGTCTATCTGTTAAAGGAGTTGAGGAAAGGAAGATTTGCACATTTTAAAGCTGACAAACTCCGATTTCTATCAGTGCTGACATGTGCTTGGTTAATTCATGCTTTACCAGAAACTGCCATCAATTCAGGACATGTGGAATGACTACAAATGTTTCATAAGCATTCACAGTGGCAAATCATGTTGGATTGACTTGACCAGTTTAATTAGGAGCATTCAGAATATATTATAGAAATCCTTATAAACACACACCTGTGCTTAATTTTGCTCTTTGTTCCATGTGTGTCTTATAATTTTGGCTTTAAGTCTGTCAGTCACTGCTTTTCAAACATTCTGGAAGTATAATAATGCATCACATCACTACAAATGACAGTTCTAGATAGAAAACATGAGGCCACAAAAAGGCAAAGAACCCTGGAAATGGGACTGAAGTCCATTCAGTTCTGGAAGTGCAAGTGAGTGCAATGCAAAGCATAGATCAGTGTGATTCCAGAAATGCCATGACCCTGAGAGGACCCATGTGTGCACAGTTCCAGGCACACCAATATTCATTTGTCCACAAAAGAGGCTCTAATAAATCCTGATCAGCAGTTGTGCCTGCTTTCTATGTAATTAGCATTTGTGTGCTTTTCACTGCACAGGACTGTCATCTAGAATCCTGTAGATTACTGCTTTCCATTTCCCCTCCAGTGTTGTAATTTCTGCCAAACTGCCTTCATGCCAGAGAACATAGCTGTAAAATGATTAAAGAAAAAAATAAATGAACAAACTCATCATGTTTGATTTTAACTGCTTTCCACGTTCATTATGTGACACGAGTTTCTCACTCAGGCTTTGTGGAATCGTTTACCCCAGGTACAGCCCTGCAATCTCCACTGCACAATGGAAAACTGGATTGAAACTATTGTCATGAAATTGGAAGGACAGTGTGAATTTCCCTAACAACTTAATGGATCTCAGTTCTTCATCTGACAAGCAAGTTTGTGCTTATTTCTTAGTAGATTTACCAATTAACTCCCTGGAAATCTGCAATAGTTTGGAAGTGCTTGTGTTTTATACAAACTGCAAACAAAGCCTCTCCAGTCATTCAATCAAATCCATGGAATCCACTGCGGTGCCTTTTAGCCAGCCCCTGGGAAAATGCAGGGGTTCACTGGATGCTGTGAAGCTTAATGCACTCATGCTCTGATGGACCAAGGAAATAAATTAACTGCCCCTCAACAGAAAATGTTCTAGTCTCTGATTGCTGATAAACACCTTTTTGCTCCTAAGGTTATTTCAATTGAGTAGATATGACTTTAAAGGAGATGTTCTCCAGGCTATGTTGAATCAACACCATTTCTCCAACTGTATAGAATAAGTGTACCCAGAAACAAACTGGAAACCAATTAGATCTAAGAAGAACAAAGATAATTTGCTTTACCAAGCAGCAAGACAGTAGGATTCTACATTAGCTGAGATTTCACAGTGGTTTTTCAGTATTGTTCCAATGCAGATTACAAATCTACAACTCTAGACACGATGAAGTATGGATAACTGCAGTAGAGACTGCAATCACTAAAGCTCAGGAAACAAACAAGGGGATGGAGCAGGAGAATATTTCAAATACTGTTTTAAATAAGCATTTATTCTTCAAAAGTTTGCAAAAGTTTTATTAAAAAACTTCCCGGGAAACTCAGTTTTCATTTGAACAGAGCTATTCTAGAGAGTAAATTCAGTCATTAAAGTGCAAGTCTTGCTTGGTATAAAAATCTCAATGCAGCCTGAACTGCCCATTTATTGCTGATAGCTCTGTAATATGTGACTTTATAAAGCATTGTCCAAAATTTTTAAAATTAAGCATTTATACTCCTAAATCACTCCTGCCTGAAAAATACTGGGTATTCAGCAATTTTGAAAATCATGCCTTTGCATGTCTAAATATAGATGTAGGATGTTCTTGATGACTAAAGCATCACAGACTCCTTCTCAGCTAGAGAGTAAATATTAATACTACTCTGAGTCCTTCTTCATCCCTCTGCACAGTGCTTGGAGATCTTGGGATGAAAAGAGTTACACATCTATTAAAGGATCTTCTCCAGAACTCAGAATATTGAAGAGCTCTGTAAACCCACTCCTCCTTTAATAGGACTTACAGCACATGCTCTCCAAAGAATCTATGTGCCATTCTCTTTTATACACTGGCAATTGGAATTCTGTCAACCAGAGTTCTTTTGCCTTAACCTCCTCTTTGTTCTATTTTTGCTTTTCTGTGTCACACTTTCCTCTTACCGACAGATGCTGTATCTGCACTAAAGGATGTGCACTTTTAATGAAAATAAAGTTTTAGCTTGCTAGCTATGCCATCTCCACTTCATTAGTTTCTGTACATAGGCTGTTGCTTATTCATTATATGTATCTGTTTAAAGATAATAAATGCTCAAAGATAAAATACATGTATGAGGCCTGTAGCCAGTGAGAAGGTGAAATAACAGCAAGAAAATCTTCCAGCAGTGCTCCAACAAAAGGTAGGTTCTGGATTTTGCTGCACATTTGATCTGTCCAGAGCATTTTCATTTATCAGAACACCTGGATTACAACTCTAGTGCACAATTTTTTAAATAATGGTGCATTCACTTTAATCCTATTAAATAAACAAAATGAACAAAATGAAACTGCTCTTTGTAAAGGCAAAGGGTTTAATTTCTTTCTTGGAGGCTTTCTGTACACTGGGATAGCGGGACTGCTTTTTAGGGAAAGAAGGCATGCCTTTTTCAAAAGGGTCCAATTAGCAAGTCTGGGGATGCTCAGCTTACAGTGCTGAGTGAAACTGGAGCTGGACTTGTGCAAAACAAGACTCCAGTCCCCTGCTCACAGGAGAGAAAATGTAGTCAACTGAGAAGAAGGAAATAAGAGGAACAAAAAGAAAAGTGGATGATAAAACCCATTCTCCCACATGTTTTCATTTATAGAGTGTCATAAAAGCCTGCTTAGAGACTTTTATTTACTCTTAAGCCAGACATTGGAGTTTTCCCTGAACATCCAATATCCCTCACTAGTAAAACTCTTTTCATAGAGGGACAGAAATATTTCTTGTTGATTTTTATGAAATTCTAATTTTGTAAATATTGGAAATTATGCACAAATTGATGAATGGTCTGAGGATTTCAGAACAAACAGAATTACTTTTTTTGTGCACAGGAGAGGGAGAAGAGGAAAATATGCAAGATCAGTAAATATATGGAAACAGTCCAATTAGTGCCAATAGAAAGAAAGGAAATCATATGATAATCAAATCTCAGTACTAAAGATCAAGAAGATCCTAGCAAATTCCAGGAAGTTGTTCTAGGTTAATCCAAACCAAGCTCATGCCAAAGCCTTCAGTTGCAGTATAGACACAGATCCTCACACACAGACATTTTAAATTAGACTGTTCTCCCATTCAGCATTAAACCCCCAAACTTATAAGGATCTGCCAGCCTGTATTTTCTGCTTTGCAGTGGCAAATAATAAACCAGGCCTACATATTACATGGAGTACAGTGACACAGTTAAAGCACCAATTTCAATTATAAGCCTGTTCACTGCTGTTGACCCCTCTAACCATCTCAGCAGCATCTGATATATCCTGAGGTCTCTAAAGAGGCTACAATCAAAACATTGCAAAAAAGCAATCAGAAGGTTTTGTGTGAACAAAAATCAGCCAGGCAACAACAAGCCAAAAATACCAAGCAGAGCTGCAGCCTTGGTGCCTGGGCACAGAGGCATGAAAGGGAGAAAACTTGCTGGGATTCTTTGGCAAATTATGTCCCCAGGGGATGTTCCCCAGGAGACCACAAACCCACAGAGCAACCTCCACACCTTTCTGGGACTGTCACACGGAAGGGAGCACAAAAGCCAAGAGCAGCATTGTTCTTAGCACTGGTGCTGGCAGCTGTGCAAACACAAGGAGCCATCTGCTGTCATTTCATAAATGCAGGGGTGATCTGGGACAGCAACGGGCTAAAAATATGATCTTCCTAAGTAAGGGAGGTTGGCTCAGTTTCTAACATTTCTGTCAACAAATCTGTGGGCTAGGTCATACTCTTGAGACATTCCCAACTTAGCTTCTGCATGGAGGTGTTATATCAATGGGTTTTATGACTGTATTAGTTAAGCCCTCAGGACAATGATTGCATTTCATAGATCTTAGGGGATGATATGCTCCAACATGGCTTTGTGGTGGATGCTGAACTCCTCCACAACTACTAAAATGACAACATGCAGGATAAAAGAACAAAAAGTCTATTTGTGCAGCCTAATGCACAACAGTGTCCCATCTAAAATTCACACACTGTTTGGGGCGTGGGAGGGCAGGGGGTTGCTTTGCTGGCTTGCATTGTGTCATGGCAAACTGTCCTGTATTAAAAGCATTGCATACAGAGCTGTAATTCCTACAACAAATACACAGTTATCTCAACCTGACTAGTCACTGCCACTTCACCTGCAGGAAACGTTGGCTCCTGAGCAAAAACAGAGCTCAGCAATGCATGGAAAATAAAGATTTGGTGGTTTATAATATATAGCAAGAAGTCACTTATGTATTGTTATTTCTTGTCAGTGTTGTCTTGTAGCGATTATAGCAAACACTGGCTATGTATTTGTGAAAACAGACTAAAAAAATGAGGTACGTAATAGAAAATCATGTCATACAAAGGAAGGATTACAAATTTCTAGACCTCAGAAAGCTAAAATTCATGGCCTAATAATGTGACTAGGTACTTCCATGCAGTTTTGCATTTCCAAAGAACAGAAAAATTGTCTAATTGATCCTCATGAATAATTTACTGTTTGAAATGACACTGTAACCCTTGCTTTTCAGTGTATCACTGAACCTGCTGCCTTACTTTAAAACTGTGGATTCTTCAACGGATACACATAAGCATGTTTTAATCGTTTAATGGAATTTCAGTTGGGCAATAGTCCACTACAACTTAGTGTTCATGTTATCACAAACTACTTGTTGATTCCTCCCCATGATGAAGTGTTCTGTTCACATAAATAAATTAAATATTTATCTAACTGCCTAGAACATGCTACCTTTGCATATGCATTCTGTCTGGATAAGTATACACATGAAATCCACAAAGTCCTTTAATTTTTTTAAAAGCACTTCCCCAATAAAATGTTGTGAACCTCTCATTAGTCTCACTGTGACTTATAATGGCAACACATGGAAATCATTGCTACAGTGATTCATTGGCTACACGAACTCTCTACACTAAATCTTAGTCCACAATTTCAGCAGAATTCAAATAAAGGATCAGACATTTAGACAGAAACACCCACAATTACAATGGATAGAAAAAAGTTAATTATCAGGGATAAAAACTCCCTGTGGTGGTTTTTTTTGGTACAATATATTTTATACGTTCAGATGTCTGATAGATACAGCCTTAAATGAACAGCCAGTTTTATCTGCCACGGCAATTCTTATCTTCTTAAAATGTAGAAGAGTTTTTGCAATATTCTCTGTGAAAACCCAAGTCAACTGCAATCAAGTACCAGCACAGTAATTATATTTTTGTTTAAAATGAATGTGCAATAGAATCAATGGCATTAATAATTTAATTTAATCTATAATCTGATTTTAATTTTTATTATTGAACATGACAGTTGTGTGCAACACACTTTATTCACTTTCACTTAGTTGGTACCAAAAATGTAATAACTGTGTTACCAGACAAAACTTTTTATATGGCATTCATCACATGTTCTTTAGTACACTGTATATTTTTTGAGCTCCATGTATATTTTAATAACGTTGAGTGAAAAATTTATAGGAAGCCTTTTTGCATCTTTTCAAGCATGAAACTGCCTTACTACAGATGAAGAACTATTCTGCAAACGTGCATAATGCTAGGACGGCTCCAGAATTACACAGACATCAGTGCAATGTGGAAATACAAAAGCAAAAGAGAGAAACCTTCTACCTCATGTTTATATAATCCACAGATTTTTCCATTAAACTAAAATATTCCTTGATTCCCTCTTTCTGCCTCCTCCCTACATAATGGCACAAACATGATTTCAGACACACATAGTTTCTTGAACTATAAACTTTTCCCACCTGCAAAGTAAATTATAAATTATAGCCCCTGAGGGCTAACTACTGATATTCTCTTAACACACATGGCCAATAACAATATAGAGTTTCATGGCTAAATAGTAACCCTGTAATTCAATCACAGGCTCCTGCTGCCATGTATAAATTGCTCTGGCTTTTATGATGCCAGCATCACACCTTCTTTGGAAATGCAGAATGGGATTCAGACATAAAACTTGTTTTATTGTACCTGTACAAGGACTATAAGGCAGTGTCCACATAAATGTTAACCCAAGGGGAATACATTCTTGCTGGTCAGAGCTGCTGATGCAGTTCACCAGGTTGAGACCTGTTTCCTGAAGGAGGCAAAGGCAGGTACACTTATAATTAAATGCTATGACCTAACAGAAACCAGACAAAAAACCCGCTTGAATCAAAGGCCACCCTTCTCTTCTTGCTCTTGTAAGGCCTTGTAGTTTTACTGGGAGAAAAGGGTGTCAGAATCCTGGCAAACTCTGTAATGTAAGGCAGCACCGTCCCCAGGAAGCAGAGTTTTTGTGTGACATATTCAATCTTCATAGCCAGCATAAAATTACAACTGGAAACCCATATGCCCACAAGTTCAGGGAAAGCCTAAAGGAAACCAGTGGAAAAGAATTAGGTCAATAAGAGAGGGAAGAAAAACAGTGAAAAGGGCGGGGTAGGTGAAAGGAGAAAAAGAACGTTTAATTCCACTGCTGTGGATTTTTTTCTCCATAGGTCCTCCAACAGTCAAAGTTCAGCAAGTGTGATGTGCTGTATTATAACACCAGCCTCCTTCCAAACACATCCTGGCACTGCCAGCCAACACCACAGCACAACTATGGAGAGCAGGGACTTCAAAAGTCTTTCAGGTGATGTGCTTATTACAGATTCTATACACTTTGGGATTTTTTAGTAAACATTAGGTTTGTTAGACTACTACCAGAATAAATCATTCTTCTGAGAAACCTCGAATGAGAGGAGTTACGAGGTCCTTGCTCCATGGACACTACTTGGTCTTGTAACAGTTAGAGGAGATGAAAAAGATGGCACTTGGCACAGTTCAGTAACTTCACTGTTTTCTTTCTTTTGGAGTTCACACTGACACCCTACTGCTCTTCAGGGAATTTTTTTCCAGGTCAATTCCAACATAACACTTCAACATCAGCAGAATTAGCATTGTCTGTCTCTCACCCTCCCTTTCCCAGTGACCTTGGACACCTTATGATAGAATCTGCAAAATCTATAGAAGGGGGACTACACTGAGAACTGTAGTCCCCAGGGTTTTAAAGAAAGTTTCCCTGAATATAAACGGATTCATACTTCAGATTAATAACCAAGGAGAATGAATGATGAACGGATGCATTATGACGGCTGCAATTGAGAAAATGAAGCATAACTAAAAAAAAAAAAGAAATCAGGTTAACTCTGTGTGGCTACCATTGTGGTAGGAGCAATGGGAAGCACAGCCTTGTGCCAGATAAAATATCTCTGAAGGGAAAAGCATCACTCAAACTTTATACAGCTCCATTCATCCTGCCTGTCTTTGAGGGGACTGAGCAGCTGACCCACCATTTGACCTACTGAATTGTAATTGGAAATATATATATCTCTGCTTCATTTTCTGAAGGGATATATGTTCAGGGTCTCATATTCAGTACTAAATCTGAAGAGAGTCAGGATACACATTCTGCATTTAAATATCTTGGGTATTCCACACAAATAGAATAAATTTGTATCTAAATTGAGATAAATCTGATTATGTATAGCTTAGACCTCACTCTCACTGCTTGCCACATGGGTGCAGAAACGATTGTAAAATTGCTACTGTAAAAAAAAACCCCAGGACTCCATTGAATCCTACTGAATCTCTCTCTCAGTATATGTATTTACTCCACAAAGGCATGAATGACTACAAAACCAAGAGGCAACAATGACTGGGTAATCAGTTCAGTTGTTACTATCATCTGCAAATACTATTCCCACTGCAGCTCTTGTTTTCTTTAGTACATGCACTTGCACATACAGAGCTGATAGAAACATGGCGGAGAAAGCCTTTCTTTTTACTGAAACCTTTCTTTTTACTGAAAGCAATCGTGTTTCAAAGCAGGCTCATAAGGCAAACCTCCTACTTCTAGCACATATCAATGACACAAATTGCCGTGTTTCACAGGTTCATCGATACACAGTAAAGATCTTTCAGTTTTATGTCTAAGGCAATCACAGAATAATGGAATATCTCAAGCTGGACATGACCCATAATGGTTATAAAGTTCAATTCCCTGCTCCTCACAGGACTACCTGAAACTAAACCATAAGACCAAGAGTGTCATCCGATGCTCCTTGAACTCTGACATCACTCATCTCCCTGTTTTATAGCCCTGGTTTGGGTTTTTGTGTGAACTAACATTTTTATTTTCTTCCAGGCCTGTGTAGAACGAAGTGAATCCCCACTGCTCCCATTCCAATCTAATGCCAGCTGTTTTCACACAGCCTGGCTGTCAGCCAGCCTCCGGATGGGTTCTGCTGTGCTTTGGATGAACAGAGGTCAAGGAGTGAAGTCCTGGGGAACACAAGCACACACTTCAATATATGCTTAACACTACAGCTCCAAGATCATAGAACAAACATTGCTATTTCCATGTTCCTCAAGACCATAAAGGTGAGTTGGCCTCAGTATAAATTCTGGGGTTCTAACTGGAAAGGCATTAAGTTTAAGTTTTCCAAAATTTAGGGAGTTATTCTGAACCTGTGATTCTGTTGGTAGTAAAATTTCTCTGTTCTTCTCTTGTACAGGCAAGATTCTTTAAGCCTCTGGTGACTACAACACTTTTAAATAATGCTCTTTCTCTTGCTTCTTCTTTTCTGATTTAATATTTTTAGACTCAAAATGTCTTTCCCAAGGATGCAGAGTGAACAATGGAAACATCATTCAATCCAGCTTGCATACAAAGATTGACTTTGTACCACTGACACTGTAACAGGTTGATGTCACTAAAATTAATAAATTCCATCCAACAGTTGGACCCTAGCCACGGAAAAAGGTTATGAAAATGAATGATATAGCAGATGTCATATATCAGGGTAGGGAGAGTCATTGTTTTCCACTCTACACAATGCCCATGATAACATATTTTGCAAAGGACATCAGATTATCAGGAGGTTTTCAGTGCATGAGAAAACTGGACAACATGGTTGAAACTGTCAACTTATCCATGTCTCTAAGTTTATAAGAACTATGTTTCTAAGCATATTCTCTCTCTTTATAAATACTATCAACCCACTTTTCACACACACTTAGAAAGCCAAGCACTGACTTAATTATATAAATACAGAATCCATCAGTTTTGTTTCCTTGATTATCTGGTGGTGGGAACACAACGATAAAGTAGGATAAAAGTAAGCCTTAAAAATTACATTAGACTCCATCCTTATGCATAAAAAAAAGCAGAAGGCATAACTACCTCCTGGGAAATTACTATCATAATATACCCTTTCAAAAATACAATTGAAATGAGCATGAAGGTTTTTTCCTACACCTGGATTTTTCAGACTAGAATAGTATATAAACCCACCAAATATTCTCAGCTTTGCTCTGCTTTTTAAAGTATGGACTCATTCCATACTACTACATCTGAGCTATTTCAAATAGATAGATTATTGTGCTTGGCCATTTTGTGTAAGCTATTTACAAGTAAGAAAATTATAAATATCAAATTATGGCCAGAAGAACAGGTAAGTCACCTGAGTTGCACACAAACACTTTTATATACCAAGTTTCTGAGGCATGTCCTTGTTCCTAAAGTCACAAACTGCAGGATCAGAGGAAAGATGTCTAGTGCTTCTTACTGTACAAGGAAGTCAACTGTGTCATCTGAAGGGACTGCTTA
Organism: Vidua chalybeata; assembly: GCF_026979565.1. Taxonomy (NCBI): domain Eukaryota; kingdom Metazoa; phylum Chordata; class Aves; order Passeriformes; family Viduidae; genus Vidua; species Vidua chalybeata. The sequence goes on from NC_071545.1 coordinate 12,469,257, forward strand.
AGCTGCACTGATGAAAGTAATCAAACTATTTTAGGCTTAACTATCAGAAGACTAAAATACTCAAGCAGTCAAAATTCTGGGGGGTTTTGTTTCTTTGTGTTTTTTTTTAAATGGGGAAAAATGTTCATACTTGATGATCCTAAATGTCTTCTACCTCTTTGCAATGAAATCACCCAAAGATATAAATAAACTGTTCTAAATAAAGTTCAGACTGACTGCAGCATTAGATATGTCTATTAATGTATGTGACTGTCAGCCAAAATAAATTAACCTCCAATAGAAGTCATTTTCATAAAATTAATTATTCCAATGTCAGCTAAAAGAGTCAGGTGCACTCTCTTGCTCCTTCACCTAGAGTTTTCGATGAACTTCCCAAATAGGCTGCAGCTAGAAAAACTTAAGAAGAGTTCTCTATTTGAAGGTTTTATTTTATTGCTTTTTCTAGGTTGTGAGCTTGGTTGTTAATATTTTTTTTTTTAAGTAAACCAAAGGATCTAACAAGAAAAAGAAAGGATTACTGAGCAATTGATATACAGTACAACAAAAATATAAGGGGAAACTCCATGACAGAATGAACATTAAGCTTCATGGACTAGAAAAGGGACTGAGATACTGGCGGGTACCCATAACTCACCTCAGAGATTTAGCTTTTGCCACTCTTCTGAAAATTTGCCTAGATTTAGTTGCTGCAAATCTGAAAAATGGAGCTTGTATAGCTCAGTGGAAACTTGGATTTTAGCTGCCAGTGCCTGGAAGATTCAGCCCACAACCCTACAATTGTCCAGTCCAACACGCTGTAATAATAATAATACAATTGTCCAGTATTAACACGCTGAGCACATCCCAGCCAAACCCTCCCAGTGCAGCCACAGCTCTTGGCTGCTGGGAACTGTTTCCAACTTTAGGTACAGATGTTTCTCAGTACTTGTGTGGGAACTCCTGCAGACCAAGTTACTGTGTTGTCCAGGCAGACTCTGAGCATGTATAGTATTCATAAAATAAAGAAGAATGTGCTGACAATTCGGGTTCATCTAAATCAGTGTTACAAACATATTTTCATTGTAATTATGAACTTAATGCAGAGGTTCTTAACTTTAATTTTTGCCAGGTGAGGATGCTGTTTCTTTGTTGCAGCACTCTTAAGCAGCCTGAAGAACTCTACATATATTTTCCCCTCTGTTGGCATTCTTAACTTTCCCTGAATGACATTGAATTGCTGACAGACCATTGAGTCTCTCAACCCTGCCTCCATGCCTCAAAGATCAATTTGAGTCCAAATATACTAATGCAATTTTCTAGCTTGGTAATTTTTGGGTTTGGAATAGCTATTACATTTTCCTGACATAAACATATACCTCTGCTTGTGTGTTTTTAAGGATGCTAATATGTATTCTCAAAACTCTTTTTTTCCAGGCTTAGTATTTTGTGTATGGGGTAACAAAAACTGTTTAATTAACATAACAAGAGTTTGTAAGGGATAGCTGAGAGCTGGTTGTGAAGAGGTTTGTCCTCACAGCAATCTGTATATAAGAACACACATTAAACATATGGGTAGGGAAAAATCATAATGCCCCAGGCAAGGCTTTGCTGTGGAATAAAGATCCATCTCCTTCTGCACAGAAACACAATAGTTTCCTAACATCACGACATTCCAAGAGAGAATTGGAGCATATACTATTCAATTTTACAAAACTGTTGAATTGTGCACTGGAGACAGTCAAAATGGACAGTAAGATAGAGAGATTTTTTATTCCAGCAAAATTATTTTGTTTTGATATTCTGTGTCCATGATGCATCCAAATAGCTGCCCTGGGGCAAGACCCCAGTGCAATCAAGCTGTCAGGTTTAACATATATATTCTTTGAAAACAACTTTGGTAAACAAATTAAAGATCATGGCTACTTGCAAAGAAGGTTATTCTCTCTTTTACTGGCAGTTCAGGCATTTTTTATCTCTAAAATAACAGGTTGCCATCAGATACTTGGAGTATTAGTTTCATCTCATCACCAGCAGGATAAACAAAATAATGCTCCCCAACCTTTAAATCCTTCTCCTGTCGATGTCTTAACAAATTCAAGACATATCAACTGCTTGTTCTGTCAGGATGGTAGATGGAGTATGAGTGCTGTCAATTTGTTGGAATAAATCATTCTCTGCACACAGGTCCCAGAATGCAGCTTCAGGTTTACCTGAAGCAAATAAAAAAAAAAAAAATTTGGTGAAATGAATACCTAACTCAGAAAAGTGTAAATTGCAGGTCACAAAAACAATATTTTCTTATTGTAGAGCATTTACATGCTCTTAATTCATTTGCACCCCAAAGCATTAAAGTTATTTTAAAGAAATAGTCCCTCAACCTCTTAAGATGTTGGATTCTGCTATTGTTCCACCTAAGCTGATACAACTCAGCTGGAAATAAAATGTAACTTACAAAAAGAATATTTTCATTTCTTGGTTGCTATAATTTTCCAACAAAAAATATACAGCTGTACTGGATTTCTCTGGGCACTCAAAGGAGAACAAAGACATGAATTGTAAGTGGGATATAAGAATTTCCTAATATGAGGTGTTTGGGTTTTGTTGGCTTTACAGATAGAAAAATACAGACAATGAATAGCAGTAAAGTTTTGTTTTCTAGAACAAAACATGGAGCCAGCTTCCCAAAGCATTTGCCTTTCTCAGAGAAATGAGGAAACTGGAGCAATAGCAGCCACATCCTGTAGGTTCAATGGACAGCAATGGTGCAGAGTCCTCAGTCATTTGGATGTTGTTATGGGAACTACAAAATCAGAGATCCAACAATTGCAGGCATCAGTAAAAAGCACCATTCTTCTCCAAATTCATTTTCGTTGGTCACTCTTCTCAACACAAAAAATCAATAGGTACTCGATAAAGAAGCCGCATCCATTCCTTTCCATATATTTGATAACAGACAAATCTAAAACCTTATTTCCTCTTCTGTGTGATACTGTCAAAACATTTTCATTCTAGGCTTGAACACAGTTTTCTAAGTAACCAGCATTTGTTTTTTCTTGTTCTGAAATTAGAATAGTCTATGTCAAAATGACAGTCTAGCAATTAAGGCATTACTCAGTATCAAGAAGATTACAAGGATCAAATCTTTAGAATGTCTATTTGAGGCATGAATTTGCATGAAGTGGAATAAAAGAAGCAAGAGTTCGAGCAAACTGCCAAAGACATACTTAACTTTAAATGCATTCTTAAATACTATGTAGCATTTAGACCACAAAAATATAACCAAGTCTTACTTTGCAGCAATATCCAGTTTACAAATTAGTGCCCTATAAAATCAATTTACAGTAAGAGGCAGTCATGGTAAAACACAGGCAATATAGGCTTTAATTAAAGCAAGACTCCAATGATGTCATCAGTAAACCACAGCTTGTGCTTTGTAAATAGCAATTACTCCAGAACTGCAGAATTATTAACTTAATCCTATTTATCTGCTCCTTGGTATAAAGTTTTCTTGTTTAAGCTGTGAGTTACCATCCATCAAGACTTTAAACAGCATAAGCATAATAGGGAGATCTAAGTTCAATCATAAATAGAAGCCAGTTTCTACTTCAGCCACATTGGAAATATCGAGTAACTGATTTCACAGGGATGAATTGTAGAACAATTCAAAACACACAGAGTAGCAGAATTCTTATTAATTGCTATTACCCTTAAACCAGTATTGATTCCAAATGCTTACATACATTGGGACACATCTATGCATGAAAACTTCCTGATGTTCTGTGTATGTGTGAACATGTGTACAAACTTCACACTTTGTTAATTTTGTGTCTAATTAATGCACAACTTGCAAACCCATATCTTATAATTAAAGTTCTTTGTCATTAGAGACACACTGCTAAGACACTTCACAAATATGTCCAATTTCATCTGCAAAGAATGACAGACTATAAGCAGCACATTAAGCAATTTGAAAATCATTTGGGAAAAAAATCAAAACTTAATTACAGAGTTCAAATTATTGAAATTGCTCATGCCAGTGTTAAAAAAAAACCACAACAAACCCTCAAAATTCTCCAACAGAAACTACTGACCACTCGTGTAAAGCTAATCTAAGAAATACAATTTGTCTTGAGGCTTTTCTTAAGAAAGCAATAATTTAAAACTGTGCTGGTCCCCAATAAGTAAGGCTCCAAGACAGTTTTGATCCATTGATGAATCCTTCCTAATATGTTCCCTGAGGTACAGTTTTCCTAAATCTATTAGACATTTACAGTCTTTCAGGATGTGCTGCCTGAGCTGCTCTATCACACTGTATTAACTTGACAAGGTAATGCAGTGCTATCTTTTATTTCCATGGAAAGAACTCAGGTTTGACCTTGGAACCACTAACAACAGTTTATTACCCCTAACCTTACTAGAGGGACATTCTGACATATTCCTGCAAATTATTACCCCAGACATATGGTACACATTAGATACATGGAGGAAGTTATATAGAGGGGTTACTCAGGGCAAGAACCCAAATCTACTAAAAATCACAGTATTATTTCTACCTAATACCCAGGTCTCCAAGGAAAGGCAAAACAAAACAAAAGCAGTCCATGATGGTTTAGTAATTTATAAAAGACAGTTACCACAACAAACCAACAATTCCCAATTGTTGCTTAGTGGCTTCTCTAGGCTATCAGAATGGAATCATGGTACTGACTCCTCTTGGAATCATAATGGATCTTGAACCCCAGATACAATTATTCCTCTTCCAGTAAACACACTTACATGTTTGTGGGGATAAAAGGAATGTCCAGGCCCTTCTCCCCTGCTGTGCAGTGGCCTCTGGAAGAGCACCCCGAGTATTACTGTGCTGATAAAAAGGATCCCAGCCACACTGAGCACAGTTGTAAACCCTCCCATGCAACAGATTTTGTGAGTTTATGCATCACAGTAAGCTTCCAGGAAAGAGTTATTTGTGCATTAATCTTCATCTTAATAACCCCTTTGCTCCAAATAAATTAGCTATACTTAGCTGTGTCATAAGACGTTATACTGCAATGTGCTGGAAGGAAAGCTGCTCTTCCATTTTTCTTTTTCAGAATTACTCTCAGCTGCAATGTTTATCAGGGAGCCAATGCAAAGTGTGACTATTCAGCACAGGGGCACAACTAAAACAAGGGTTCTTTTTCACCCTTTTGATATATTTCTAGGGACAAATTTATGGATGTTACTTAAAAATATACCTTAAAGTAAGTAAACCCAGAATAATTCAAAATGCTTTGTAACAGAAAAAATTTACATCTGAGGTATTTCAAGCAGCAATTTAAGATGTATTGTTCTTGCTTTGTTCAGAGGCTTTGTAATCATTATTTTACAGCATTTTAGGATGCCTTTAAATGAATTTTTGCCTAAATAATGAACGCTAAGTGACTGGAATCCCCTGGGACTTGTTAGAGATCAAGCAATAACAGCAAGCAAGGCACAATGTCTCCAACCAGCACACCAAGCTCTGCTCCAGGTGACATTCACTGCAACTAGAAGTGTCTGCTTAAATTAAATCCTGCAGAGATATTCATCTGCTGCAAGTTAAGCATTTATATATTACTGCTGTAATATATAGGATTTGCCCCTTGCCTGGAGTACATGTACTAAGTCCTTGCAGTATTAAGGCTTTATTTTGGATTTATATCATTATGACAAAAGGCAGAATTAGTCTCAGTATTATTTAGCACAGATGTATATAGTGAAAGGAGAAAGGCCACAGCTATGAAAGCTTTGCTTGATCTACTACAACTCCCTGAGACTTCAAACACCCATAGCAGGATTCAGACTCCATCCAGGTATCCAATTGATTAAAGCTACTAATTTTCTAAAAAATTAATTACAACTGAATGAAAGAACTCTCTGAACATATGGTTTTGAGATTTGCCAACATCCAAGGCCAATTTATTTCTTGTTAATCTATGTATGTAAGATGTCTGAGACAGCGTGTAAATCTCCTTTTGAAAAGCTGCAGTAAAGAGTTGAGAAAGAAAAAGCAAGATGTGACATTGTTCAATGAATGCCACAAAGCAAAGTTTCTCTTGTCATATAAAAGAAGTATGGAGACTCTAAACTCACTTTTTTTTGCAATGCATTTTACAAATAAATGCAATTGGAAACTTTTTTTAAGGATTTAATTGCAAATATCCTTCCTTGCTGGCTTTGTTCTTGTCCCCAAAGCAACTAACATATTTTATTGTTGACAAGTCTCTCAGAATTTGGAACACTTTCTCTGCTGTTTTTGTTTTCTTTCTTGCACATTAGAGAAATTCTTTGGCTGCTGCTATGATCAACAAATATCGCTGGGTTCAGGTGAAACCAAGAACAATCAACCACTGTGCAATAGCAACTTCCTTCCCTGTCTTCTCCCTGAAACTACTGAAGAGACTTCCATGGATAAGGTCAGAATTTTACTCCAGCTTGTGAGGCAGCTGTTTGATGAAGCAATGTTTGTTTATATTGCAAACTCCCTATAATATTTAAAGCTAAATCATGTACACAAACTTTTTTTTTTTTAAGTTGGAATATTAACACAACCATTATTTCTATTGGAAAGCAATATTGAACATTAAGAAAAATAAAATCGGGAATAGCAAAAAGTCTATTTACAGAATATTTTCTAAATAAACAACATCTTCTACAGAGAGGCCATTGCATGTCTAGGTATAAAGTATGTGAAGACCAGTTACCAGCTGGAATGGTCTGAGTGGATGGATCAGGAAACCTAAGCTGCTGAACACTGGCAGTAAATAAAACTAGTTGAACTCAATGTGATTATTTCATTTCAGATGTTAAAAATCTCTTAAATTCCAAACTCCAGCACACTAGAGTTTATATTACTCAAGAATTATGACATCCACAAAGGGATTTATCATTCTTCAGTTTATGTTCTCTAATTTCACACTTTCAGTTGCTTTAGCTGAGCTTTTTCAAGTGTCACCATAGAGATGAAAATTCACTGTTGACAACCTCTACTCTTATTTGTGGTCTGAAATAATTTAGCATCATTTTTCAACTGTGGACTTTTTTTTTTTACATCCCAAAGCATGCTTTTCCTGACAAATGAAAGATTTCTCAGAATGTCATTCTTCAGAAAGGATCCTAAATAATATCAGGCCTAAAAATAGATCTGATAAAGTTCCCCCAAACACACGGTCCTTCCACACACCTTTCAATCCAATGATTATTTTCTGAAGTTCATTTCAGTTTATCATTCCAATCTAAAGGGCTGAATATCAGATAACCCACTTGTTTTTAAAACCATAATCAGGCAAGACATTATGGCCAAAGAACATTAAATGAAGGAATGGGAGATTATCTGTCAAGGCTGTGATGTCATCCACAGCACCAGCATTCTTGTTCAATATCTGTTTTCCATAAAAAATAGATTAATCAGCACTGATTTTTAATTTTGCTTCTACTGTTTCCATCTTAAGCAGTCTGTTGAGTGCATGAGAACTGATCTTCAATTAACATGTCTGGGATTACTTGTGGCGTCATTAACTTTAAAATATTTACACAGCATTGGGTTTTCCTTCCAGTCTTCTGGAAATTTTATTGCTAAAGAGACACTGACAGTTCACAGAACTTGTTTAGCAGTTGTTTTAAGAATCCATGGTATATCCAGGCATTATGGAATATAAAACAATATTTGTATTATTTAAGCATTATAAATTTGAAGGTATTTTGAATTCATCTTGGTAACTCTTTTGAAGTATTAATTTTGACTAGCAAAGAAATATATTGCTATTTCTCTACAAAATACACCACCTCCCATGAGTTCCTTTAGCCATCTTTATTTTTATTTAGGCTTTTAAGGTTATAACTTTCATAACTGAATTCAGTTGTATGTGAATGAATCCAAGTTACAACTCAATATTCAAGTTTCACCCTTATCTACTTAATTTTTGCCCTTGTGAGGGGGCTTGAAAGGCTCCTCTGTAAGTCTGTCAGGAAAAGCAATGATAAACATTCTCAGCAAAACAAAGTAGCTCTTATTCTCATCCTACACGATCTGGAATCCACCACAGTTCTGGGGAGGGGGGGGGCAAATGATAACAACTTCCTTTGGTTTTTTTCACCTTACCAGTAAAAAACAGAAGTAGTGACACCAAAATGTGTCAGGCTGCAGCAGTTGAACAAACCTGCTGGAGCAGAATTAAATTCCATGTCTAGGGAGATCCAGACTGAGCTGAGCTTTATTTTACTTCACTGTTAAGGTACCAGGAGTCCTGTTCTGATCATCGAGTGCTTTACAGAGCTCCTCACTCTGGAGGTTGTACCTTTTCCTCTTGGACCTATGAGAGCCCTGTGGAGCTGCTCCCAAAGGGACGTCACATTAGAGTCATCTTGAAATACTTAAAAGCTGAAGATACACATATAAAATAAGGAATGAGATCAGATTTAAATACTAATTGAAGACTTTTAGATTTTTTTTTTACAGTATATACATTGAAAGAGCAAAGAGGCTGAAGCCTTATTGTATCACAAATGCCACTCAGTTTAAAGTTCATAGTTTTCCTTATTTCACTAAACTCATAACTAAAACAAAAATCTCCAATCTCTTGCTGTACTAAAACTCTGTCTTAGTAGGATCATATGTATATACAGCTACAAGAGTCAGATCATATTACAGCTCACTAACAATTATTTTAAAAGTGCATTTATATTCATCCCATATAAGCATAGTGGATTTTTTTTTCCATTCCTGTGAATTATTTACACCAAAAGTGTTGATTCACGAAGCTGGGGTTTCATCAAACTTGACCTATGTGAAACACATGCACCTGATGGAGTTCTCTGAACTATTGATTCTGCTGCATCCATCTGTCTCACACTCACTGTGCTCCGAGTACTCTCTGAAGAATAATGCTGGCATCTGTTTTAAGTATAAGGTTTCTAAATTACAGCATAGATGCATTACAGAGTAGTTAAGAAAAATCAATGGTTTCTATGTAAATAACCACAAAGCTTTCCTACTTCCTTTAAAACATAAATTTCTTCAATAAAGATTGTTTTATTTTATTTTTACTCCAATATTTCTCCTTTACATCAGCTATGCTGTCAAAGCTATCCTGATATTCTGCTGCTGTTTAAATTTATCACGGATATGAACTCCTTTGTTGTGGGTGTTTTCTTCCAAGGAATATGCATTTCATATTGTCTGTACTACTGAAACGTAACAGTGAAAAGTGAGATTTGGATTCAAGACCTTAGCACACATTTAAATACATTTATATCGCTTTCCTAAAAATGGTGCAAGGGTGTCACCCAAGTGGATCACTTAGAAAATATTTCAGATTAGCCTTTTAAAATAACATTTAATTGCTATGGAAATTAAGATAAAATGTCTGTAATTAGTATGCAGTCTTCCCTTCTGAGCACAGAGCAGCAATAATAACCTTGAGCTAAAGCTGTAAGAATGGTGAAATGTAATGTCCGTGCCCAAGCCTGGATTTCTACAAAATTAATTTCTGTTAGCAGAATCATGATAAGAGACCTGTGGAAAGGAAAGCTCTCCAGTGCTAATCTGAACTCTTGTCCTATCTTGAACAGATTCAAAGATATATTATAATTGCTTTTGATCATCTTAAAAAAAAAAAAAAAAAAAGAGAAGAATAAAAAAGAAAGAAAATCTCATAAGAAAAGGAAGAATCACAGAACTGAGAAGAAGCAGTCTAGAAAAAGCTGTGAAGCACTGAGTAGATGCCAGTACAGTCAGTCAAGAGAAGGGCTGAGCTGATGTACACAAGGATGCAGCCAAGGAGAACAGTGGTGACAAATAAATTATTTTGGCCGCTAAATATAAGAACCTGCTGTTCAGAATCTCTGCACAGATATCTGGCAAAAAAATATTTTGGAACAACATTAAGTTTATGCCAAAATAGCAGTACTTGTAAAAACCATCTGGCACAGTGGCTCACTCACATTAACCCTCTCACTTTATCTCCCTGAACCAACAGTATGGTCCATTTTCTATTTTTGTAAACCAGAATTACAGGATCTAAAATTGACATCTCAACTTCAGTCATCAATAAATCTGGAAAATTCTTGGCTACACAAGTGTTTAGGAGCAAAGGATTAATAAAGCCAAAATGTCCTAAAAGACAAGCCATGGTCTCACTATGGCAGGGAAGTATCTGCTGAAATCTCCATAGTGGCAGATTCTGCTGGATTTGAATCCTAATTTAAAATACTACTCATCAATATATATTCATGTCCTGTGGAGGAAAAAATAATCTGTAGCTAAGGTGGCCAATCAGTGCAAATAGCTTCTATTTATTCTTTAAAACTCACTCTGCTATTTCATGACCTGTTTATTTTTATATGACAGACAAATGGTAGACTATGGCAGCAGCAACAAGGCTGAGATGTTCAGTTTTCACCCCTTTAGTGAGTGGGACTGCTCAAGCCCTCATGGTAATTGTTTCCATCCTTCTTGTTATCTGTTTGTCACACTGGCATTTTGCTTTTAAAGCTTTTCCATTTGAGTCATGTCAATCAAGTCAGAAAAATGCAGGGTTGTAATAATGAACTAACTCGTTCACATCTAGCACTTTGCATTTCTCAATTACAGGATCTCAAGAATATGCTATTTTTTGGAATATGATCTCTATGCATACACTTAACACAGCGCCTCACTGTAATGGAGGAATCCCATCACAAAGTGTTCAATGAATGTCTTTGATTACTTAAGATGTTTATACTGCGCCTGAAAATAACCCATACCCTTGATAAAAACAGTTTTCTGCACTGTTCAGGAACTGCAAGAAAATCATTTAGGTCTTTGTAATATTTTTGTGAATAAGGATATGGAAGACAATAACCAGTTCACTAATGACTAAACTAGCACTCTCTCTGGGAGAAACCATGGGCATATTACAGCATCTTAATCAGGAAACTCAGAAAATTGTAATCAACAGAAATCACAATGGATCTCACATGGGATACAAGGACTTCAGCTAAGGATTTTGTGGGGTTTTTTGTTTGCTGGGTTTTGCACATAAGAGTTATTGAAAAACAGAAAACACGATGAAATCTCATCTCATTTCAAAGTGTTTAACACTTTATGTCCTGCCTGAGACACATCCTGTAGAAGCAGTAATTTTTACTGTTGTGAATGGGTTATGGTTTAGTTCCAAGGAAAAAAAAAAAAAAAAAAAAAAAAAAAAGGATGGGGGGAAAAAATAATGCAACTAATATCACACTTCCTATAGTCTGATGTATTCTCTGGAAGTTTTCTGCCTAATGTGATCAAGTGTAAGCTGATGTATTAATGCATTTCACTGGTAATATTCAGCTGCTATTCAGTAGATTTCTTTTGTACTTATGGTTTCAGATTCTGCTTCATTTATTTTTTCCTGATCAACTAGAAAGATGAGGAGGTCCCCAAGATGGCACTCCTCAGTACAAAGGTTAAGTTCAACGGAAACATTCAGTCTTTGTCCGAAGTCTGCCCCAGTATTTATGGGCAATTTCAGACAGTTCTCAAAGTGCTCAGGTCACTCATGCCTGGGGCATCATCAGAACCATGAAAGGGCGATCCCGGCAACCCATGGCTGGGTAGCCAGACCCGCTGGTGTTTGAAGGCACAGACTTCTTAAGAGAAGATCTCTCTTTCCATTCTAGCCCAACTTGTCTGGAGTAGAATCATAAGAGCCCCCGTAGACTTCCTCTGGGAGGCTCTGAGAATGTTTTCAAACGTCTGCATTTCAAAAACGCAAAACCTGTTGTCTTGATCCTTTATGTTACTTTGCTAACTCTCTACTACATAAAACACAGCAGGGCAACATGGCTGGGTCATTGTGCATTTCTTCTGAGGGCTAAATGAGAAAGCCTATCGTTACCTTGGGATAATACAGGAGGTGGGATAATTCAGAAACCACCTTAGCTCCTTGTCCTGACGGCACAGACACTGCTTCCATCAGCTTAACTGCATTTGAGCATGAATACAGCCGTGCTACAGCTCTAGCAGGAACCTTCTAAGGCTCATAAAAGCCATGAAACATTTCAATATATTCATTCTGCCCTCAACTTCTACAGCTGTGCCTTAGAACTGCACCTCGCCTGTTCCCACACTCCTGAGCACAATCATATTAAGCAGCAAGAGAAGGAATTTAACTCTGAATTTGCTCGCATTTCTGAATTTAAAATCAGACGTAAGAGGTACATAAATCTAATTCTAATTTCTTTTATGTAAATTCAAACCACTTGGAGAAAACAAAAATTTGTCATTCTGTTTGTTTGGGGGCTTTATAAACTGACACCATATTAAGTTATTTAAGGTCAGTAACATTTAATGGGAGTTATTCTTGCTCTTGCAACAGCGTTTGCTGCAGGAGATACTTCCAGAAGTGTGGTGAAGTCATTGCCTAATGTCTCTCCTGAGACTTCCAGCATATAATGGGATACTTTTTTCCTTCTCTTCCAATGTTTTTTATTGACGTAGAAGCATATTTACTTGATAAAAGCAGAACAGCTGGCTAGCGTCCCTTGGGAATACACCCTTGCTAGGGAAGATTTTAGCCCCCTCCCAAAAATTCATTGAATTCAGGTTGATTTAATATGCTGAAAAACCTTCCCATTTGAAAGAAAGTTATTTTCTACTTGCAAAGTCATTGTTTTCTAAAGCACTGTCCCTCCTGGGAGAAAAGGAAAGGCAATATAAGAACCCTCTGGGACTATCATGTGGTAGTCAATAAAATTGCTTGTCCTGAGTTTTGCACTTTAAGCTTTTGAGTGAAGGAGAATGGAAGTGTAGGAACAACCATGGAACTGTTTTCAGGGTACCAACAAGATCCATACCTTCTATTCAAGGAATTAAAAGTAGTAATTGTTCTACATTACTTATGATAAAGACCTTACTTGAATATCAACTTTTATTTTGCCTGTCATAGTGTTCATATAGCCCTCCATTTAATTTTCAAAGGTTTTGGTAAAGACTTTTGCTTTACCAGTTAATTTTTTCAGGTGGAGTAAGTCATCAACAAAGAAAGTGTGCTGTCGAGAAATATCACATAAAAAATCACTGATTTTTTTTTTTAATAGAAGAGAATACAGTATAATTATTTGGTTTACAGCACTAAAACAGCCAAACAAACCATAGCAATGACCTGGCTAAAAACCATCGCGTTTGTATAATCTAGACCCCAGGTACCATCAACGACTGCGAGAACCAGAGACTCCACGAGGAGATACAGCAGATCCCAACAACCTGCTGCAGTGCTCAAAAACAAACAAACAAACAAACAAACAAACAAAAAATCCAACAATCCCCCAAACAAACAAATAAAATCTTAAAAAACATATAAAAGTATTTGCATATGAGAACACTCCATCTGTAGGAGTTTAGCTAATTCCAAATGCTAAAGAATCAATAAAAAAGATATAAAAGAAGAAGATTAGAAGATTGTAAAAAAACATTGGTGATATTTTCCTGTGGAAGTAGTTCCGTGCTTCCACTTTCTTGGCTAGAAGGCTGCCTTTCATTACATGGCCCCTCTTGAGTTGTGCAGCCTTTTCTTGCTTTCTCTTTTGTCTCATTATCTCACCGCATTTACACCTCATTTCAAAACGCAACAGTCATTGATAAAAAGAGTTTTAACCTTCTCTTTTTCCACCTTTAAATAAAACTAACTACATTGCTTCTTTTGTTCCTGTGTTTACTTTAAAAATTCCTGAAAACTCATCCCGTCCTTTTTTCTGTCTTTATGACCATCAGATTTGTTGTTTCTGCTTTTTCAGGTGGGAGAGCTGTTCTCCTACCAGTATTCCTGCTATATGTTTAATTGTTACATGCATGCAGGAGGGGGAAGTGGTAAAAAGCTTTCACTAATTTAGATAACAAGATTTCAGATATTTTTTTTTTCAGGTATGTACACTATTATGTACGTTTACTGTAACTAAGGTAAATAGAAAAAAAAAAACAAAAACAAAACCCCAACCATTAATATTGTAATATTGTCCTCTTCGATGTGCTCATTGTTAAAAATAAAATAACAAACTGCAAACAATTCACCCAAAATGTCAAGTATAAAAGACATCATATTTAAATAAGAAAGCAAGGCCTGAGTGATGAAAGTAGGTTACTTTCCTGTGTTTATATTTGTAGGTTACTTTCCGATGTTTATGTTTGCATGCTGAACAGATTTAAAGGGCTACAAGGAAAACATGTTAATTTCAAAGTGAAACAAACTTCTACTGAAATTGAGCAATGTTACAGAAATAAGCATTTCTCCTTTGTAGCACCTTAGTTTCAACAGTCTGACAATGACTCTTTCAGCAGACTTTTCACAATATTCTCATAACCACTGCAAACTGCCTCCCTTAGAACTTATGAGGAAGCACAGAGGACTTTCTTAGATATCAAACTGAATTTGAAATCTTAAACTGGAATTTCTGTGAGCAGCCCTACGCTCCTTTGTTAACAGTGCTTAAAAAAAAAAAAAAACAACAAAACTGCCCAAACCACAATTAAATATATTTTCCATTTCCAGTTAAGGCAAATCAGTCCCACCCAAAATTACTGGTTAAATAAAAAGAGGGTTTTTTTTCACGCTCCAGTAAAAAAACTACTATTAATGGTGCAATGGGAGTTACAAACAGATTGTTACTTCCTTGAGGTCAGTTCTGAACACAATCTGGGTTCAGTCTGCATTGTTCTCAAAACGGACGTATTGCAGGGAAAATCATAAGCACTGACTCCTGATATGTGTAGATAATTATTAATGTGGTCTGCGCACAAAAAAAGGAAAGTGTGACGTGACAGGCACAACAGAATCGCTATTTTCACTGTATTCACCACAAGGAAGAGGTGGCTGGTGAATACAGCTCATATCTCATACCAGGAAAAGGTGCCACAATAAGGAGGATTTGAGTACAGCAGCTTCTTGAACACGGAACAAGCTGGCACACAGAAGGATAAAGGGTGGGCAGACAAGAGACGTCATAAAAACTTAATAACCTGTTGAATACTAGAAGAAGCAGGGACTGGCGTAGGAGGGAATCTGGCAGACAGATGTACCTGGGAGATACAAAGGGAGGGTCAGGAGGAAAAGCTGCCCTGCAGCTCTGGATGCTGATGGATGGAATGGCTTGGAGAGGAAGGCAGCTGAGGGGCAGGTGTTGGGCACAGGAGACCCGGCCAGGGAACCAGGGAAAGTGTTCCCCTGCGGCGGGGTGCAAACTGTGAAGCTGCTTTACCTTCTTGCATGCCGTAAAATAACAAAGGCTTGAGAAAAAGGTGCTTTCTTGGGTAGCACACCTGTCAGACGCCCATCACACCGGCTGTTAATAAAAGGGGAAAATGACCTTGTGTTTGATGTGATAATACACAGTGTTTGCTGCACGGCTCCATCATCACACACCGCCTCTCAAAAAGGCAGAAGGAGCAGGAGCCAAGCTCCAACTTTGGCTCTGCCAACCTGCAGCCCTCGCTCCCCTCCGCGGGGCACGACCGCACCGCGCTCAGGAAGGCGGCGGCACCGCACAGCCCAGAGCGCAGGGACGGGGTTAACTCGCACCTCGAGGCTCCCCTGGCTCTGTCACCACATTCCTGCTCCTCGCCCTCCGGCGCACGGGAAGCGCGGCCGCCGCGGGGCGCGCCCGGGATGAGGCGGCGGCGGCCCGGCCTGTCCGGGCGGGCCCGGCGCGTCCCCGCCCGCGGCACCGCCGCGCGGGCATAGGGGGCGCTGTTAGCGCGGGGACGCGGCGGCGGAGCGCCCCGCCGGGACCGCGGGGACGGGGACGGGGACGGGGATGGGGACGGGGACGGGGACGGGGACGGGGACGGGGACGGGGACGAAGCACGGGGACCGCGGGCCGCGTCCCCTCAGGCCGGCACGCGCGGCGGGGTTTGGAGGGGGCAAAGGGGCGGGGGGGGGGGGCGCGAGACGCAGCCCCGCTCCCGCCTTTGCGCGGGCGCGCGCGGCCCCTTGCGCGCGCGCGCGCGCGCTGCCCGCCCCGCTCTGCCGCCCAATGAGCGTCCCGGCCGGAGGGAGCGCAGGTCTGGCCGCGCCGGCGGCGTGAGGGGATGGGGATGGCGGTGCTTGTGTCCCCCCGCCCGCGGCTGCGGAACCTGCACTGAAATACCACCCCCCACACCCCCCCCCCCCCCCCCCCAGCCCCGCACCGCCCAGTCCCGACAGTGGCACACACGTACAGATACGCACCCACCCGTACAGAGATAAACACACACGCACACACATCCCCTCAGCCCCGCGCAGGATGCGCGCCCCTCTCCCCAGCCCTTCCCAGCCCAGATACGGCCCCGCTGTGAGGTGTAGGTCAGGGGAAGGTGGGCTGAGGCGCTGTGGGCGGGAGAGCCGTGCGGGGAGCCGGGAGGTGAGCCAGCAGCGCCGCTGCCGGTTCGGAGGGAGCTGAGGGGGAGCCGGGACGCGGGGCGGGGACGCCGAGGTGGGCGCGGGGGGATGGCGGGGGCGCGGGCAGGGTCGCGCCGCGCCGCCGCCTGAGGCGCTGAGAAAAGTTGAGGCGGCTTTCGGGGGCCGGGGCGAGCTGGCGGGGCTCGTGTTTGATCAACTTCGCGCTTAGGTGCTTTGTTTTTAACTCGCCTTTATCCTCGGTGCACTTCTTTTATAACTACTCCTATTCTTTCCTTCCTTTTAACAAGGAGAGGGGGGAGGGAATCTCCCACGAAAGTTTTCCCTTCACGGAAGGCGGGACTGAAACAATACCCCGATGCTTTGTTCAAATATAAAACCTCCAGCCCTTGCTTTCCCTTTTTTTTTTTTTTTTTTTTTTTTTCGGTTGGGTTTTATTGCGGCCGCTGCCGCTGTTGTGATCGCGCTTTCCCCCTTGTGTTTACAGCGCCTGTGAGGGAGAGACGCTCGGAGGAAGGACCGGGATCCCTGGGCTGCATCAGCGCGGAGAGCAGGAGCCCGGCTCAGCAGAGCTGGGAGGATTTCACCTTGTTGCTGCTTGTTTCGGGAGATTTTCGCTCCCCCCACCCCGGACACTGTCCAGCTGAGGGTTTGCTTCCTTGCTGCGTCCACAGCCGGCCAGAGAAAAAGCGCTTTCCCTGTTAGAGGTGATTTTTGTCGTGGTCTCCCTGCTAGGAAGGGATCGGCACCAGCCTTCGAGGAGAGCGACAGGATCAACTGAGGTTTTCCCTACCTCCGGCTGAACGTGAGGAGTTCAAGTGACACCGGCACCGGCCTGTGGCTGACTGACTGCACAGCGAGCTGGAATCACAGCCGGAGCTGCTTGATTTACCTGCTCGAGGACCCTTCAAACCCTTCTATTGACGGTAGAGATTTGTATTCCAAGGAAAATCGGATTAATATAAACTATGCAGAGCTTTGCGGGGATATCGGGAGACTACTCTGTCTGCATGGCTAATCTTGAAATTGTCTGAAATAAATCCTTAGCGCAAGGAATAACGAGATACTTTCAATTAGTTTTTTTTTTCCCTTGTCGCTCCCCCCCCCCCCGCCCACCCCCTTCTGCGAGAATTTAACACTTCCATCGGACGGTTTTTACAGGAGAATGGGACACATGCTGGAGAACTCAACACGCTCCACAAAAATGACGGGGTTAACAGTTTCCATCACTGTTGCGGTATAAAAGGTTCTCTTTGGATTGTCTGCTGGTGGCTCCTAAGATGGATCAGTTTCTCCCTGTTCCTGTTTGCGATGTGCTGAAGGATCCGGATTTACTGAAATACTGACGCCCATGAACTTACTCCCTCTCTGCTGAAGGCATCGGATGTGACAGTGCAGAGAAACATGTGTTTCACATTTCTGACTGGTTGTTTTGGTGCAATCAATACCTCCACAAGAAACATTGACTTAGGTGGCGACTGTCATAGCGGGAGGCACACGGAGCGCTGCTCCCGGCTTGCAGGCGGAGCGAGCACAAATCAAAGAGCCCGCCGATCCTGGCAAGCGGGGGCTTCGCTTCCCCCCAAAGCGCGGGGCACAGGCTCTCGACCCTCCACAGAGAGCCCGGCCCGCGGGTGCGGAATGAGCGATGACCAAAGCGCTGGCAGGAGTGGCAGCCAGTCGGATCGGATGGGCATCAGTGAGGCAATACCGGTTGAAAGAAAGGTGGATCGCGAAATTATTGCCCGAAGGAATAGCAGGCGAGGCGGAATGATGATAAAGTTAAACTTCTGTTTCATCTTCTGTCGGGGATGGTGGGCGTTTCTGTTGCTTCAGCTCCACATGTTGCAAGCACTGGCACAAGGTAGGGCTAGAGACATTTTTTGTTTATAGAAATGCTGCATCTGCCTTCTGAGAGGAAGGGAATCTTGCTCGGGTACAGAGAAACCCTTTTACTTTTATCCTTATCAGAGATAAACTGCAGAATTTGCACTGAGCTGATTCATGTAGGAATGGTCGTTTCTTACACACAATCGTTTCTTTATGGAGCAGGGATTTGCAAACTGTACCTACATGTTTCTCTCCCTTTCTAGTCCTATCCTTACCCTATCCCAACCTCCCACGGAGAATCACAATCCCTATCAGCACCAAACCTGCTTTTAAAATTTACTTAAATGCATCCGTGCTGTTCTTTCAGGCAGCAAAAGAGTTAACTGCTGGTTTTGTGTGTGTGTGTCTCTGTGTCTGTGTGTGTGTGTGTTTAAAACCACTGTGCTCTGAGATAAGTTATTAGGAGAAGGGGAGTCATAAATCCTCCGACTAGAACTAAACCAGGCATGTTAAAAGGAATTCTTTAAACATATGAGCACTATTCTATGTGAGCCTCGGTCTCAGCATTGTTCATTTCTTTTGGATTGCCAAGTAACATTTACCCGAGACAAAAACTGCAATTGATTCGTATCTGAGCATTTCCACATCAGAGATCCTTGCAGTCAAATGAGTCACTTGTAAACGAAGGGTCAGAGTCGACCAATAGACTTTAAATACCAAGTGTCAGTCACTTTGCATGTAAATTCCCTTCTCAAAAATTGCCAAATGTAGCTTAATTCTTAATAATCCTTTGACAGAGTAAACAATAAATGGCAGGCAGAAGCATTACAGTTGGCTGCGCCAAATAACACGCTGAACAAACGCAGCTTTCACTTTCTTTGCTGGGTTGAGTTTTATTGCTGTGTGCATTGTCTGGCTGAAGTGGGGTGTGCTGGACAATGCAGAACTGTATCGTGTGGGACCAGGAGTTAGTTATTAAAAGCGGAAGTTCATACTCCATGAAGGGGAATGGTCTTTGTGTTTTAGCTCTTTGTTTTCAAGTATTTCATGGGGAACAACGGTACATTCAGTTGTAAGAAGTGGATGGGGCTCATGTGTTGAGGAAGAGGAGTTGGAAGCCAAGTCTGCTGTAGTTCGTCTGCTCTGGGTTTACTGCTGCATCCTCGGAAAGTTTGGAGCCGCAGGACACAGAAGAGATTTAATCCAGTGTTTTATATGGACTCCACCCTCATAAACCTTTCTCAGTGCTTTGTTTATGCTGTCACTGCTATTCCCAAATTACTTCTGCTGAGGCCTGCAAGCCCTAACAGGGTATTGTTATCCTGAAATGAGCCATACCTGACATAATTATCTCTGCAAATTAAAATTCGCGTCACTTTTTGCTTTTTTTCTTTTGGTAGTTGTTGTTGATAGCTGCCAATGTGATACTTCATGTTGGCAGATAAATGCTGATGATTCTTGATGTTTACATTAAAAAAGAAAAAAAAAATCATAAAAGGTAGTTTTAAGTGCCAGGGATTCAGGAATCATTTTAGATGCCAGTTTTTCTATGCTTAGTAGTAAACTAGCCATCTTACTGGATTAAAAGTGAATTGAAACTTTTGTTTAGCACATAGTAGAGTGTATTTTTTCAATACCTTATTTCAGATTACTCAGCATTTGCAGTAGTATCAATTTCAGGTACTGTATATCTCAGGGAGTTATGTAGTGTATACAAACTATCCCCGAAAAAAAGTCCTTACACCAAGTTAGTTTTAAGTAACTAAGAGTATTTAAGGCAAGGAGGGGAAGGGAAGAGAATAAGATACATTATTTCTGAAAAATACTGGGGCAGATAAAGCTATGAAGTATAGAAGACATGAAACAATGAAAGACAAAAAAATTATGTAATGCAGAAACAAAATACATTGTAATTTTTATATCATGCTGAAGATCACAGTTAGTCCTCTTAAGAATTATTTGACACATAAACCAGTGTGGAGGTCTTGATGTAGAAGGCTTTCATTGGAATTTCACAAAATTTGTATTAATTTATAACTTGTGGTTCTTTTTGCACTCTGAATTCTAATGGACTCTAAGACATTCATCATTTTTATGCAAAAATTTACTTTGAGAGAAGATGACAGTATAAAAGTCCTTCATGAAAATGGAAATTCTGCTACAGCCACAGAAGTTTCTAATGGAATGATGTGGTCATATGCATGAGAGAATTACATGACTTCAATCTTTTTATAAGATAAAAAAATGAACATTCTAAATATATGGGCCATGGCTCTTCTGAATGAATCATAATACAATACTATAACCAGCTAATGTTTCCATAATAACTATTCCAGCATTAAAGACATAAGAAGTATTTCAGGCATACTGAAATGCAGGTTCTTCATTCCTAGGAAACAGATCAGGTAAAGTTGTTGAGATAAGTATCTTACACTTCAAGGTGAACAGAAGAAATGAGTTTCAGCTGCAACAGTTTGGTTGAGTATTCCCTAAACTTGAATGATCATCCATGTGGAAGCTGATCTGGTGGTGAACTGTAGACAAAACCACTTGTAAATTCATTTTCTGCTTAGGTCTTCAGCTGTTCTGCCTTCTGATAGTTGTGTTACATATTTCAGTGTAAAATTTATCTTCTTTCTTTTTCAAGTGAGTTGAATGAGTCTAAAATGTACATTGGGTTGTGGTCCTGAGTAATGAAGGATTCTCTTTGAACCTTAGTGCTGTTGTGCAGACCTTCTCAGGGTGGGAGTGACTTTCCAGGTACAGAAGACAAAGGCTGTGGCCTGTCCCAGGCTGGGAATGGAGCTCCCACTCCTGTGATGGCCAGGGCTCTGCACAGGGCCCCCTCACACTGGGGGTGTGTCTGCACTGGCCCATCTCAGAAAAAGTAACCTGTAAGAGTCCCCAAACTGTTGCACATTCCTTTGTTTACTCAGCTCTCTCTGCCTGCTGGCCTCTGCCACCAGCCCTCTTTTCATGGCATTTTTATTAAATGATGTACGAGATGCTAGTTAGCCTCAAGTCATCGTGTGTCATCAAATAGTGATGAGATGCTAATTGATAATCACTATAATTATCAAATTAGACTTTGTGAGGTGGTGGTAGGAATGAATCATTTGGCCCCAGTGGCTGCCTACTGTACTTGGAGGAACATCCTCCTGCAGAGTCTGGCTCAGGGGTCTGCATGCCTGGGCAGAGTCCTGGGAATACACAGAGCTCCTGCAGCTTTGGAATTTATTCCTTATGTATGAGATTAACAAACACTGATGCCTACTGAGGTACAAAATGTTTACTAAACTACTGGAATATTTGTATGGAAATAGAAAAATTCTGCTTATTTAAAATAGGTTGGAAGTCGCTAGAGGCTACTCTACGTGCATCTTAATGGATTTAAGTACCTTCCCAATGTCTATCTTTTGTTGAGGAATGAAAGAATACTTTGAAAATATATTTCTTTGGATTGATAGCTGTTTTTCAGAAAGATTTTAAAATGGATAAAAGCAGAGCAAAGCTTTAAGCTTCTCCAGCAGGAGCCAGGTATCTTTAAATATTAAGAAAGAGAAGCTTGTCTGATTTTTCTTAGTTTTATGGCAATGGAACTGTAATTTTTTAATGCTACTTAATCAAATCTATATTCAGAATTCTACAAATACCTCTATGTACATT
The DNA here is from genome assembly GCF_026979565.1 of Vidua chalybeata. Taxonomy (NCBI): domain Eukaryota; kingdom Metazoa; phylum Chordata; class Aves; order Passeriformes; family Viduidae; genus Vidua; species Vidua chalybeata. The sequence goes on from NC_071545.1 coordinate 12,491,102, forward strand.
TAAGATGATATTGATATGCATTATATTTTGAAAGAAGCCATGACCCAGTAAATAGATGAAAATGTTTCCGGGGCCCAACTTCCTTAATTCAAATATTTGATCTGATGTGTTATAAATATGCTGAGACTAAGAAGCCTTTTCAAACAAATTTCAAATGCACTAGGTACTGAGATAATAAACAATGTGCAGAGAGTATCTGGTTGTTAGAAGGATGGAGAGATGGCAAAATGTTAGGGCATTACTTACTGGAGAGTGAAAAAAAATATGAATTAAATGTAGAAGGAACCATTTCTAATTCCAAAAGATTCTGTTACTCTTTATTGGAAACTCAAGATTTTGTATTGCCTTTTGTGTTTCTTTTCTTCAGATGAGCATTTAAAGTATGTGCTAGTTTTAAAGCAGTTGATTTTTTTGTGTATATAATTATAATAATTAAGCAATTGATTTGGAGGAGTAGATCCAGGCCCAGTCTAAATAGAACTGGGGTGGAGATAGTTGGCATTTTCTGTGGCCAGATCATGCGACTTCTCACTCTCTCTACTGTGGTAACTCTTGGTTTGCTTTATATGTTTATATTTTGCTGGAAAAGTACCTATTCTTAAGAGTTCTTAGAGCAAGTTCAAAGAGCTGTGAGCACATAATATTAACATTCCAAGTGCAGTGTTTCAGGTGATTCCTTGAGAGTGCAGTGTAATGGTCCTGGTAGAGCTGAAGGGAGACCATAAGTAATAGGTGTTTATAATCATTGTGTTCATGCACTGCCAGGAGATGCTCAGAGCAGGAATGGCCAGGGTGTGGAGAGAGGCTGTGGTAGCTCTGCTCTGTGGCTTTCACCTCACTTAAGAAGAACAGAAGGCAAATCTATGTCCTTGAAAAGTTGTTCTGGAAGGTTCTGCCATCTGTGTGCATTGTCATGTATTTTGAATAACAAAGGTAAATGTTGTCTAATATTTTAAAGATTGCTTTAACAAACCATAGAAATACTAAAAAACAATTTCAAATGAGTTATCAGGAAGCTGTTAAGTGAAGGGATTGGGCTTTTGTAGATCTGAAAGGGATTTTTTTATTTTCTTATTGTTCTTATCACCCTACATGTACAAGTCTGGAACACATTCTTGACTCAAAAGATTTCCATGCATTATCAACTTTCTATACAGCTTTACCTGAACATCACATTCTGGATGGCCCGGTTATTTGGTCCAGCTGGACCTTTGTGCTGTCATGAATCCGTGGGCTGACTAGAGGCAATTAGATTCCTCATGGAGCAAAATCTTGTTCATGCTGAGTTCATTACAGAAATAGGCCTTTCCTCCTCCCTCTGCATATGTACATACATAACAAGTATTTAAATAGCTTTTAAGGAAAAAATTGATGATATGTTGATATTTTCAAGATTGTGTTTTCTTGAAGTTAAAACATAAGAAATAGAACAATTTTCATAAGATTTATGTAGAGATTATAAAATGCCAGAATAAGGTACCTTTGCATCTTTAATGCAAATTCTTAATGCAAGTACATTATTATTAAGTTTAAATTGTTACCTATTATTTTTCCTGTCCACACAGTCAGAACTGAGACTGCGTGCTGCCCACTGATCAGTTTTTCAGTATTTTGTTTTCTTGTCAGTGCTTGGCTCCATCTTTCATTTGCTTGAAATCTTTCAAATTCAGCACAAGAAGACTTTTGTGTGAACCAAAGGAAGAACTGTTAGCAGCTATAGCGTGGCATTGGATTAGACTACTTACAGTTATTACAGCTGGAAAGCAAGTCATTGGTGAGATTTGGGTTCTATTTCTGGCTATCAAGCGAATATTTTCTAGTGAATAAAGACTCTTCGCTGCACGTGCCTCAAAGATGACCCTTCACCATGCATAGAGCTCGAGTAGAACAAAAATGTAACTTCATGGAAAGGCCTGTTCCCAAAGAACTTGGGGTTTCTGAAGTTATATCTGCCCCTGGAGTAAAGTAAGACTTTGCAACTCCTTTACAGACATGGCCTTTGGAATGTCACAGCCCCAGAAGGTTCAAAGGGTGACATGGCTGAGAAGGGAGGAGCCTTTTATTTTAAAGTGATACCAACTTCATTGCTTTTAAACATACATGATTGGGTTTGTAGGATCTGCTCATGGCACAGACTCTTGACTTCTAGATGTATGTGATACTTGTATATCATATCTTGAGCATTTGTATTTTCGGTTTACAAAGAGATTTTTTTGTTCTGGCTTCACTACAGAAAATAACAAATCTATTCCTAGAATACACACTGGTCTGTTGCTAATTGTGTTTTAGCAGTGAAATGCCCCTGAGGTGCAATACAAATGGCACCCTCACTAAGATTAGAAATGTAGATCCATAGGCTTTTTAAGGGGAGAGTTTTTAGTTTTCAGCTGTTCAGCTCCCTGGACTAGCACAGACTTTGGTCACACAGGCATCAGGGACAATGCAAACGAGGTGCCAGGACTGCCTGGACAGCCTGGTTGGGCCGTGACCCTGGCAGTGTTCCTAAGATCAGCTTCAGCTGGGGGGGAATTTTCCAACTCTGACAAAACACAAGGCCTGACTTCTTACAAATATGTGGAGGCTGCTGCTCCTGGGGAAATAGTGAAGTGAGGTGGTTTAGAAGGCTTAACTTTAGTTTTTTTCTCTGAAAGTCCCTTTCAGTGAGTTTTTCTCTCTGTTGGATGGAGTCTTCCCAACCTGAGTTTATAAGGTAGATGCTAAATTTAAGTAATATAAAAATTCCCCTTAATCTTCCAATATCTCAATTATGTAGGCTGATGATAGGAATAATACTTTTTTCTCAAACAAAAAGAAACTTTGCAACTTAAGTTGCAAATTCTACCAGTATTACTTTTTAATGTTTCTATCTAATGCACAGATTCAGAGGGTTAAAAAGGGGAGGTGTGACTTCCAACAACTCTGATTAAAGGAAGTCTTTAACAGCACTTCATGCAAGATGTGGAAGTGGATTGTACAATCTTACGTCACACCATTCAGATAATTTTGAAGTGTCATTTGTATAAACAATAAAGCATTAGAGCTTTTTATGCAGATAATGTGATCCCTTAATCCTGTTTTTCTCATTTCCATGCTCTATTGCAGCAGCCTGAAGAGAAAGTTGATTCTGGTAGATAAATCAATGTCCCTTAGGTCTCTTTAAACCACTTTATGGTCTTTTAAGCCCTAAGCCATATATTTTTCCTAATAAACTCCTTGGTCTAACATGTTACCTAAAAAATAATTTGTTGGATATTGCTCTCTTGGACCAGAAAGTAGGGAATAATGATAACATAGCTCCAGTGTGTGTTGCCAGACGGGTCCCACATTGATTCTGGGCTGCAATTGAAGTTTGTAACTCATTATTACACAAAGAACCAGAAGATTTTGTGACATTGCTTTCATCCTCAGGTTCATATTTGTCAAATTTTTTGTATTTATTAGCTGAGAATGTTGTGGCTTTGATATAAGGTTTTGGCATTGAGTTCATAGGAGATCAACTCAGTAGCAATGCTACTTTTTAAGAGAAGGTGATAAGGAAATAATGGAACTATAGTGCAAATATTTAAAATGTTTAGACACTTAGAAAAAATTATTTTGTTAAACTAGTGCTGTTTGCTCACCTAACATTTGTGTTAAGCACAGACTCAGTTCTAACACTGTCATTGCAGTCTTGCTGGTGCATTGGGGAATTAATGTCCCTGTTTCTTATTTCTTACCTGTCAAGAAGTGCAAAGTCCATTCATGACTAAATACTTTGAAGTAACTAAATGGTATATGATTATTGGAAAAGAAATATATGGTGCAGTGCCATACCTGCAGTTCAAGGATAATACATTTATCATAACATGGAACACATCGTGGGAGTATTGAAGTGCTTGGGTGGAGGTGAAGGGAATTCTGCATCAGTATTTCTAAATGTGTGTACTGATAAGTTTAAGTCCTCTTGAATCTGTGTGTGTAGAGGTACACCAAACAGTTTTCTTGTTTGTGACTGTTTCCTTTCCTTCAGGGTCAAGAGATTTGAATAAACCCAGATCTTACCTATCATGTGAATGTAACATTTGCAAACCAGCACCTTTGTGCTTTCTTCCCCACTGTCCCTGCTGTTGAGGAGAAAGTCATTGGCCCTTTTTTTTTATGTTGTGATGCATAAAAAAACTTCTACAGCAGCTTTGCTCTGGCAATAGTGCTATGCCATGGTGAAGGCAGTGCTGTTGTTTGTGTGCACATCCATCTGTGTGTCTCAGCCTTCCCTCTGAAGTCTTTATCCCTTTGTCTCAGGCTGACACAGCCTCTACCCCAATGTGCTTCTGCTCTCAGATTAGTGCTCCTCCGTGCTGTTGTGTACAAGTAATGCCTCCTGCTAGGGACAGGCTGAGGAGGAGGCTTAAACCCTCTGATTCTGCACTTGCAATGTGGAGCAGATCCTGCCTGTGGAGTGATCCTCTCTCTGGGCACACAGTGCCTTTTCTAGGACACGTGCATTGTGTTAAGCAGGGCTTTTATTGTGCTGGAGGCCTTGTCATCTGGAGAGCAGATGAGCAGGAAGATTGTTTAATGGTAGATTATCCCAGCATTTGTTTTAAATGTTAGATAAGTCTAAGAGGTGACAGATCAAGAACAGTAGCTCCTGTGTTTCACCTTTTGCTATTTTTGTTGTCATGAAGACATTAGATTTGTTTTTGAAGATGGAGTAACTGAAATTAAAAACCATTTTAATGCCACTTCAAGCACCAGGTTTTAATTTAAATTCTATCAACTAATTTGCCATTTCTCTCTAGAATTTGTTTTGTTTTTACAAACATAACTGTTTACTTGTGAACAACATCAGATGTATCTTAAATGAAGAAAGTATGTGGATTATTGTTAAATTAGTTTCTTGCATTGTGCAACCATAACTTTCTAAAATGCCATATTTTAGCTAGAAAGAATATTTTCTTTTTATCTTAAACTTAATTTTTAAGGTTGTGTGTTGTCTTCTAGCTTGGAACTTCTGTGCAAGGCTCTTAGCTTTTAAGAACTAATGAGAGGTTAGTGTTTTGTTCTGGGTTTTTTCCTCCTCTTGAAAAGAATACATATTTTACATTGTAACTTTATAAAATTAGTCAACTGAAAGAAGATGTTTCCTGTTCATAGAGCCTAATCATGCTAGTGCTCATTATCCATAGAACAAGGCTAAAATTTCACTTTTAGGTGTTCCGTTTTAGGGAAATGGGAGAATAGGTCAATTGACTCTAGCTTAATTCAATTACAAGATAGGCCAGTGATGCTATTGTTTAATGAAATCATCAACAGAAAAATTTCAAGTGACTCTCAAGATAAACCTCTCATTCATACACAAGTTTGAAGCAGCAGTGAATAACAAAGCAAGATTTGTATTTTGGAAACTTTTTTCCAAGCTGTTTATGCAGCACCTAACATCTTCATTTCAAGTTTCTCTATACAAGTGTTGATCGCAATCTTACTCAGATTTAATTAATTATATATGGCTTATTATTAGCATTTAATTGGTCAAATATTGAAGCATATTTTTCTGAATCTTCAGTTAAGAATTCTGAGTCAATGGCACTCGTGTCAAACTCAGAATTTCAAGTGCTGGTAATTCAACATTACATTCACTATATAAATGCATCATAATTAAAATGATGCCTTGTCAATCCCATTCAGGTTTCTTGTGAGTAAAATTTTCAGCTTTCATATACTGGATGTAGCTCTGTCTTCTGCTAGCAAAACCTGAACAAGACATATTTATGGTGTACTGGTATCAGTAAAAACCTTCAGTGTTAACTGTTGTACCTGTTTAAACTCAAAGAGTGAAAATCTTACTGATTCTGTTAAGGAAGTCCAGGTCAAATCTAAAACTTATTTTTTTTATATTTTCAAATGGTTCAAATCCAGTATAGAAAAAAATATTGGAGCAGCCACTTAGAAAAGACAAGATGGCTCTGTAAGTGATCCTATGGGCAGATATGGAGAGTTCTCATCCATATAATTGACAAGTGAAGTCGAAGTTTACATGTAGTATAAAAAAAAGGAGATGCTGAGTCATTTTGCATTTCCACATTTAACATGTGAACAAATGTTCATACATGTCACAACAAATCTTGAAAGAATTCTTCATGTTCTAAGAGCGTTTCTACAGAGCTGCAGGACATTATAAACACTGCTAAACCAACTTCTGTGCAAATGTTCACTAGAGTGGAGTAAGTGCTAGCTGTCACTATTAAAAATAATGGCTTAATTACTCATGTTTGCTTGAAATTCATTGCAGTGTGAAGTGATTAGGCATTGGTGCTTTGGTAAATTATGGCATATTGCACATTTTCTGTAACCAATTAGTGAGTGTTGGTGTTGGGCACGTGCAGTGCACTCAGTTGTCACTCATTTCATTAACATCCAGATCTGTGCAGTTACCAGAAGACTTCTGTTGGAACTTTATACATGTGACAAAGAAAATGGGAGATATATATATATATATATATATATATATATATATATATATATATGAAACTCAGAAAAGACAGCAAATAAGTACAAGACAAGATGAAATTTACAGTGCAGTTCTAAGCACATGTTCTTGCCTTGACTGAAAAGCTCCCCAAACCAGTACTAGAGTTGCCAGATATGGCATTCTCATAATTCAGTCAAATCTTCTGATCTGAGTGAAAGGCAAATGTTGCCTTCATACACATTTGCAGCTCTCTTCCAGACATCCAGCAGTCTCAGCTGTCTTGAAATTCTGGAGAATGGCTAAATGCAGAAAAAAACGTGTGTTTGCCTGCTTGTTTAGATGCTGCATCAAGGCAAATAGAACACCAGACACAGCTACTCAGAACTCATATAGTAAGTTGGCAGTAGAATGTACTGTACAGATGAAGAACTGTCTGTAGTGATTGATATATTGGGGTTTTTTTTGAAGTCTTCAGTGTGTTCAAGACTTCTGAAGTTCCATTTCTGATGCTGGTCAGAAGTTCCTTTACTGTTCTGATTTTTGTAGACAGAGTATTTTTGTGATTTAGATGCATATATTGTTGAATTTCAGATTTCTAGGCATGATTTGTGTTTAAGACTTGTTATGGTTTAAGCCCAGCTGGCAACTGAGTACCACAAAGCCACTCACTTCCCCCACCAGCCGTGGGATGGGGAAGAGGATTGGAAACTGAGAAAACTTGTGGGTTGAGATAAAGACATTTTACGAGGGAAAGTAAAAGCTGTGTGTGCAAACAAGGCAACCCAAGGTGTTCCTTTACATTGTCCCCTCAGCAGGCAGCTGCTCAGCCATCCCCAGGACAGCAGAGCTCATTGTTGGTGATTAATGATGGCTTGGGAAAGCAAACCCATCCTTCCAAATCCCCCATTCCTCCTTCTTCCTCCAGCTTCCCATGCCAAGCATGACACCAGATGGTCTGGAATACCCTTGGGTCAGCTGTCCAGGCTGTGTCCATCCCAATGCCTTGTGCACCACTGGCAGGGTGGTGAGAAGCACAAAAGGCCTTCACTCTGTGCAAGGGCTGCTCAGCAATAACAAAATCATGTCTGTGTTATCAACAATTTCTTTCTCAGCACAAATCCAAAACACAGCCCCCTACCAGCCACTGTGAAGAAAATTGACTCATCCCCAGCTCAAACCAGCAAATGACTGCATCCGTAAATGCATTTTCATTTTGTACCTTATATATTGACTGAGAGAAACTGTATGAAATGGCATGATCTTAAATGGAGATCTCGAATCTCATAAATCTGCATTGTGAAATGTAATCGTATTAGAGGCAGAACACTTGTGGTTTTTCAATTATAGTGGTGCTTTTTCATATCACTGTGTGTGAAGCAGTTCTGTCAGAAACAAAGAGTTCAGAGCTCTCAGACGTACCACCTTTGAAGAAACAGCTAAAGGCAACAGGTTTCAAGCTCTTTGAAGCCTTTTCTCTTTGAGTCTTTGTTAAAGGATGGTCTCTCAAAACTACTGGTCACTTACTAAGTCTGTTTTTAAGTTTGTGGGGAATCACATGAAGTGCATTATTACGTATTCATGTAGCACAGAAAGGCACTGTATTTTTCCTTATATAGTGCACATTTGTAAGTTATAACTTGCAGAAATTCAGTTAATTGCAGTGAACGCTTTCAGTAGGAGGAGCCCATCTCAACTAATATAAAAAGGAAGGGTAAGATTTGTATGAGTTAGTTGAACATGATAACAAATGTAATTATACTAATAGAACAATGTGGTGTATGAAAGCAAGAGATTTTAATTTTAACCTACATTTTGTAGAGATTACATGTTAGAAACATTCTCTGGCATAGTGCTTTATACTTTAAACAGTTTTGAAGAGTTACAAGATTTAAATATTTGTATTGCAGTTACAAGATTCTTAATTTCCTTTAGACTTTTAAAAGCTTTAGTTGCGTTGGGATTATTTTAAATCTTGTTTGGTAGAAGAATTAATGTATACAATGGGGTTTATTAATAAGTGTTACTGAAGTTATACAGATTCATTCCAATGAAGTTCTTCAGTGTCAATGTGTAAACTGCTCTCCTCTTCTTACTGTCACTCTTTTTTTTTTTTTTTTTTTTTTTTTTTTTTCACTTAAACAAATGTGGGGGATTCTGTGTGAGAAGGATGTGTTTCAGCAGGTTTCAGGAACTGAGATATTGGTCTGTCCCCTCACTCAGATTGGTAATGGAAGTAATACGCTTTCCAGGTAAAAAGTCTGTTGAAATGTAAATATTTTATGATGAAATACTTAGGTTTTGAGATACACAGGTTTCATAGCAGTTCTTAATAAAGCCAAGGAGTCCCATGTTTTGGTTTCAATTTTAGTTTTATGGTTGCTTTTTTGCTGCTTTTTTAGGTTGGTTTCTTTTATGTCATAATCTTGCTCTGTATTACAGGTTTAAGGAAATAAATAGAATCAGATTGTTGATGTGATAAAAACCATGATACATTTTTTAAACAGAAATTTTGTTTGAACCAGAAAAAGACAAGACATGAGTCAGTATCTTCATATGTATATGAAGGAAATATGTACAGTAAGGAAAAAAAGTAGTATGTTTTGACTGATGTTGCTTATCAAGTTGCACAGAGCAGTGTGATGGCTTCTCAAGTTAGTAAAAGCCATAACCATCAATCTTCTACTGAATATGTGTGAGCTATTTAATAAAATTAGATATTTTTCCAAGTCTTAAATCTTACTAGTTGTTTACGAAGATGTTCCAGACAGAACAATACTGAACTGTTGGGTTGCATTTGCCTGTACTTGGCTATTCCAGATGTGTAGATCCCCTAATCTCAAGAAGGCAGTATTTATTCTGAGCTCTGGCCTTTCCTTTACCTAGATCCAAAGGAAAGATATGTGTTCTCAGTAACACAAATATTTAGAGTTGTCCAGCTTTTAGGTGTTTCACAGTCCAGAAAAATGCAAGTTAGTAAATAAAAAGGATTTCCTCTAGTTGTCATGCTTTCAAGAATCACTGATAGAATTAATGATATTTCATTATGTACCTTTTTTCTCCTGTAGAAGCTTCTTCCTGTTAAGCCAAGCATTCCATATTCCTGGAGCTTTCCTTTAGCCGTGCTCCTTTTTATTTTGCCTGACTTTGATTGAGTTTTTTGGTGTTGCTTGTTAATTTATTTCTTTTGTAGCTAGTGCAGAGACTTTGGTTAGCAGAATGGATGTCCTATGTGGGAGAAAACAGAGATACTGCATAAATGGCTTTTTCCATGCTGGAAGATGAAGGATCTTTCTTGAATTCTTATCTATAAATTCCTGATGCCATCCACCTGGGCAGAGAATAGAACACATATCTCGCAACTGTGAGGTACAGGGGAAAAAGTTCAAAAGGAAAATTAGCTACAAGCCGTGGGCTCTTGCTGAGGGTTTTCTCTGAGCAGGTCTCTGGGGGTTATGGAGGGCAGAGCTCTGCTCTGATCCTGAGACCTCTGCAATTGTCTCTCTCACCCTGGAGCTCGTCTGGTGCCAGGAAGTCTGACCTGTTTATCTAAATCAACGTGGAATCTTGGAGATTGCAGGGAAGCCACAAGTTCCTGCACATCAAGCAAGGATTAGTGTTGTTACACTTTAAAATAGCACATCCCAAAACTATTTTAAAATGGCACCTACTTAGCACAAACCATCTTCTGGATCCCCTCTTTTTAACACTTCCAGTTATAATGCTGCAAGTAGAAGAGTTTGAGTACTGTGGTCAGAATGGCAGAGGAATTCTTCATCATTTATCTTCTATAGTGTCTTGATCACTATTCGACCATCTCAGATCTTATTCATATCATATCCTCTTGATACATCATCTACAGAATTGTTTATTAAGTTCTGAACAATTAAACAATGCAAACTCATTCAAGGCAAAATAACTGGAGCAAGTGCTGGTGGAGCACTTGCACAATGTCAATACTGCACTGATATTGCAAATATCATTCGTTCATTCAGTTTTTGTATCTATTTGACAGCATGACATAATTTAAGAGAAGAGAAATAGATTTTAATTAGCATATTTCTGTATTACTGAACAGCTAATTAGGGAAATTAAAGTACTTTCTCAGCTATGAATAGTACGTTAAAAGAACTGTGTAACAAAAATACCCTTGTAGCTGTACTGCTGACTTCCTGGAAAGTACCCATTTAATTCTATTACAGATTATTAGTGGTGCATCATAAAGTTGTGTGAGTGCTCTCAGTTGAAGTGAAGAGAATTATAAAGACAGAAGAATCAAACCTTTGAATATGGTTTGATCAGAGTTTGCTAGAGACTTTATTATATTGAGTAGTTCATAGAGCAGTGCTAATAATATAAAAAATCTGATACTTAGGGCTTTAGATTTTTAAAATGAATGCCACAGTAATGGGGAAAACTGGCCTCATCATCCAAGGGAATCTTTGCAATTCTTTTTTTTTTTTTTTTTTTTTTTTTTTTTTTTTTTTTTGATGTTTTTAACTATTGAAAGTTACTTTTAGTCAGTTTTCACATTTTGAAAACTTTTTCTGAGAATTTTTTATGAGGACTCCTGTATATCAAATAATTTTCCTGCTAGGTAGAATATATATTTAACTAGCACGCAGTTTTCTCTGGCCTGCTATTCTAGGAAGAATTTCTTCACTGGGAGGGTGGTGAAACATTGGAAGGGGCTGCCCAGGGAGGTGCTGCAGTCTCTGTCCCTGGGGGTGTTTCAGAAAAAATGAAGGCACTTGGTGCCATGGTCTGCTGGTCAAGGTGGTGATCAGTCAGCAGTTGGACTTGATAATCTTGGAGGCCTTTTCCAACCTCACTGATTCTGGGATTATTTTGATAATTCATTTTGCCAAATGAAGTATTAGCAACACAAGGAATACAACAAAATTCATGAGGAATACATAGAAGTTCATGTCAGTCTCTCAGCTTTGCAGGGAACCACATCTCTGGGAGGCAGACAAATATTATTCTGGCTTTATTGCTGCTCTGAGAGTTAATGACCATAATAACGATAAGGATATCTTGCTAATTGTCCACTAGTTTTGGTTTTAATAACATTTTAATTTGCATATTGGTCATGTGCTGAAAACACATGGTTTTAATTGTTCATCTTCAGTTAGCATAGCTTTTCACACTTTTTGAATGGGCTTTAAAAAAGTTTAAAAAGTGCTGGTCTAAGAAGTTTGTAGAAATGAATTGAGACATAAAAGTGAAAAAATAGGTTTGTGTCAAAAATACTGGATTTCAGTTAAGAACTGGAGTTCTAATTTCAGTCTTGCCCTGTGTGGGTTTCAGCTTGGAATGTTTTGGGCCATTATGACCATTACCAAATTGACTGATGTCTGTGTTTTATCTTTGAAAAAATGGATTATTGTTTAGAGCCTAGAATTACAGTTTGAAAGGATAAATTATTGATTGTTGGCATTTTCCACAATATCAGATATTACTCTAAGATCTTGAAATCTAATTTCTTTGATCTTGTAAAAGTGAAGTAGAAAGGCATACTTTAGGTTGATTTGGGGAAAAAATGCTTTTACAAATAAAAAGATGTTTTCATATTTGCATTATTTAAAATGCATTTTTTGTCTTATAAATATGCTAATCTTTATAAGCTGCTTCTGGTGTGACATATGGTTTGTAATTTTCAGTTCTTTGACATCAACCTAGTTTCTAGTACATAAAAATGTACAATTGGCAGGGAAAATTAGTATGTTCAATGGCACCATACTTAGAAGACTTTCAGAAGTATCTGGGGTATTTATCTGTGTTATAAGCAGACAGATGTTTGAAGAGGTCTTGGAGGTTCTGTTAATTTTGTGTTTGTTCCCTTTCAGACAACATTTCTTTGGGGCTTGGTCTGATGGAAAAATTGCAGATAAATGCTTGTGAATAAAAGAGCAAAGCTCAGTTTAACATATGTTTGTATTTTAAGTAGTTTTATATATCTAAAAGGATATTTAGCTTAGAAATAATTAAGATTATTCTCTCAGAGGGGATGGAGCAATGTCAGGAAAGAAAAAAAATATCACAAAACAAGTTTAAAAGATTGACTGAAATGACCCCTTAATCTATCAACTAGGATTTAGTCACATACATTGTGTTAGGAAAAGAAGGAAAATAAAATGATAAATTAAAATTTTGTAGGTGTTTACTTGTATAGAGCCAATGACTGAAAAGCTTGAACTAAATGAACTGAAAAAGCTCCAGGAAAAAAGAAAGTTCCTTTTGCCATCATACTGCTGTTTACATGGAAGGAGATTTGTCTTACTTTTTTCCCTTTTTGAAATTTATTCTGCTACAGCTGTCATTGATCTCCCTCTGTTCCCCATTCCACAGGGCTGTGCAGAGATAAATTCTGAATTGAAAAACTGTCTTGAGTACCTTGGAATAATCTGCAGTAATGGTGCAGAGTTCAAGTGGGAGGTTCCATGATCTTGTCCCTGCCCTCTGAATCACGTGTGCAGTTTGAAATATTCCAGCCAACCTTATCCAAGGTTTTGCACTCCTTGTTGGAAGCAGCTGCTGAGAATCTCGAGTGCTCAGCTCTTCTCCCGTGACACTGAAGCTGGGTTTGTGATTTGAACTGCCTGAAGCAGATGTTGGAGAGCTGGGTAGAGCATAGACCCACTTGTTAGATCTTAAATAGTAGAATATGTTAAAACTAGTTGCTTTTACTGTTAACTGTTTTCTGTTCAGATTAGCTGCAATTAAATGTTGTTACATGTACACTTTTGCCTTTTCTAAAAAATGTTTTTCTCCATCTTAGCAACGTGAGAGGCACTTGCTAAGCCAGGGCAAGAGAGCTACAGGCAGTTTGACCTGAGTCGTGGTGTGAAAGGGTTCTTTGATAGAAACTGATGCTGAAGAACATTTCCAAAAATTAATTCATTATTTTTAGTTTTGTAAGGCTGGTTTGATTATGGTTTTCATTTATCTAAGTCCCATACTCAAATCACTGAACAATGATTCCATACAATTTTATTAAAACTAATGAAATTAATACTCTTTTCATAGGCCAAATTCAGTATGGTACTTCAGCAAAAGCTTAATTTCAGCGACATGAGAAGTGATATTACTGATAAGTCAAGGGTGCTTTACCCTACTCAATTATATCATTATTTGTATTAAAAAAACCCCTCTCAGTCATTTGAGGTCTTTCATAATAAAAAAATTCTGTACATTATTCTTAGTAAATGAAGTACTTCCCATTGGTCTTGCTTGGCTTTTTTTGCTCTAGTGTTTTTTTGTTGTTGTTTTTTTTTTCTGTTTTTGTTTTTTTTTTGTTTGTTTGGGTTTTTTTTGTTTTTTTTTTTTGTTTGGTTTTTTTTTTTGTTTTTTTTTTTGAGATTTTTGAGTGGTGTGCAGAATTTCTTGTACTTTTGGGCCAGTAGTTTAATATTTTTAAAAAAACTGTCAGGAGCATCACTGAAGTTTTGTCACATGTTTTTGCTCTCTAGCAGGGCATCTTCTTTTTTTGTACTAACATCTCTAGTCTTGTTTTGACTTGACACAAAGTGATCTGCATTTAGTAAGGTCAGAGCTTCAGGTGATCAGAATTAGCAGCTGTCTGGAGTAATTCTGTTTGGACTGACAGACTGGAGGTGTGGCTGTGGTCCACCTGCCATCTTTGCCTCTCTCAGTCTTCATGAAGGTTTTGAGCCCGTCAGGGCCTTGGGGACGTTAGGTGACAATTTCTCTGAGCAGCTTCACCAGGACCCTCCAGCCACACCCTCCAGCCCTGGGCCCTCAGCTCCCTTTCAGCTCAGGACTGGGAATTTGGTCCTTACCTGCTGGAGAGATCCCAGCCCTGTGTGAGAGTTTGGATGGGCCCCTTGGATGTGCCTTGTGCCTGGTGCTGTCCCTGTACCCATTTCTGTCTCTGCTCTGCCCCAGTGTCACTGTCTCCTGTCCTGTTTGGGGTTGTCAGTGGGTTCCTATCCCTGTACCCATTTCTGTCTCTGCTCTGCCCCAGTGTCACTGTCTCTTGTCCTGTCTGGGGTTTTCAGCGGGTTCCACTCCCTGTTCCTCCTCTCCCTGCTGTGCTCAGGTGCTCTGGGGCTGCACCTGAATGCCAGGGGAAGCCCCTGGCCTGGGATCACACTTGGTCCTGCTTTGCTCTCCCTTTGGGAACAGCCAGCCCTGGCTGCTGCTGGACACTGCTTCAGTGTCCTGTGTAAAGAGACTTCCTCAGCACTGGCAGCCAATGCTCCCAGTGTTGTCCTTTTCCATCAGTGGCAGGAGTGGCAGACACAGCTCCCTGCCTCAGCACAGTGCCCTGGCACCAGCACACCTTCCCAGCCCCTCACACCTGCCTCTGAGCCCCTCACCTTGCTGGAATCTCCCTCTTCCAGGCTCACTCTTCCCCACCATGGCCATAAGGCTATGAGCTTTTTGTGATCATCTGCTGCTTCATGGCTGAAGTAAATATGTTTAATTTTGAGTGTGGTTTTAAAAGATAAATTAACTAAACCACAATGATGCAGATGCTACAATTCAGTGACTCAGAAGAAGAAAGCAGGGGGGCTGGAAGGGATTTAAAGGTTCAACAGTATATTCTCATGAGCTATGGCAGGATCAATCATACCATCAGAATTCCTGACAGATATTTATTTAATCTGTTTTCTAAGCACTTCAGGAAGGGAGATTCCAGATATTCCATTGTCAATCTGTTCACTATTTAACTATCCGAGCTATAAAAAACAAATTTTCTTGAGTTCAGAGTCTAATTGCTTTTGCTGCTACCAGTACTCCAGATTGCTAAAGTAGATGGTATTTTGGACACCTGCTATCCATAATCCTTTTCTGTTTCATGGGTTTGATGAGCCTTTGCTGCTTGCATTGAAATTTGAAAAGAACGAAACTGAGCTGTCCTTTGTTAGTGAAGTAAACACATATCCAAATTGTGTCCTCAAGAGATTACTCAGCCAAGTTTTGAAAAACTACTTGGAAAGTCTTAAGAGTTGGCAGTTAGGATCTTCATTAGAAAAAAACCTCAAAACACAACAACAAAAACACCCAAAAGAAAACAACCTTCTGTAGGCACTGGCACTTTTGCAGCCTTCAGTCAGGAGTGATGGTGGAGTTTTCTGCTCATTCCAGATGTGATTCTGTGCAGTCTGGTGAATTCTCAGTGTATTCTCATGATGAAGTCAGTCACCTTTCAGGGATGCCTGATGAGAATCCTTTAGGTCTGAACATTTGCTAAGTCACACACCCCCAGCATTCCCTGCGGTATGAATTCCTCAGGACTGCTCAGCTGGGGAGGAAACAGCATTAACTTAGTTCTTAAGATAAAACTGAGTTACAGAATTTTGGTTATCAGAGACTGAAGTCCAGCTTCCTTCTTGCTTCATAGCAGTTGCATTAAGTGCTCCTCTTACAGGACTGCATGCTTGCAGGCCAGTTACAAAGCAAGAATCTTGAAGTGTAGAAAAGATGGAAGATTTCAGAGTTTAAGGAAGTAGAACCTGTGGCTCAAGAAAAATTCTAATGCTTTGCTAATTGGACTTATAGGGTTTGAGTTTCTTTCCCCAAGGAAATGCCAAAGTTATTTAATTTGGAAGAAGACTGCTTGCATGTGCTTAGCTGCAGGGAGAAGGAGGAATTTTCATTGGGTGAAGAAAAAAAAAAGGTGTTGGAGTGGGGTTTTAAAAAAATTGAAATGGGCTGAAAGAGAGGAGCAGGAGTGTAAGATTTTAGAATGGGACTTTTTGTTTAGATAGGAGCTCATACTTTTGCCAAAGAAAGCTCTTTGTAGGACCAGAGCTCACATTTCAGGACAAGCCAAGAGATCAGAGACCCAATGCATGAAATTTGCAATCCTGAATTCTCACAAACACTCAAGAATAGAAGGAAAGCTCAAGGGAACTGACAATAATTTTTTTTTTTGTTTTTTTTTTTGCTTATCTTGCCATCATGCATCGTGTGACTTCTTTTAAACTGTGAAGTTTGTGCTTCTGTTCCCAAGTCTCCTAGAGTTAATAAGCTGTGTGTCAGACTGGAACTCTGGAGGAGCGCGATGTCAAAGGATCTGCAGCTCGTGGGTGTCCCTGTGAGGCCATGGGGCTCTGTCACCCACGGCGCCGCCGCAGCTATCGGGAAGCTTTGTAATCATCACAAGAAGATGAACAGCCAGTGCTGGGGCATATCCAGTTGAAGGCAACCTGAAAGCCGCTTGAATCGAGCGCAGCCAGGAGGGGACAGGCCGGGTGTCCCCCGGGTGTCCCCCGGGTGTCCCTCGGGTGTCCCCCGGGTGTCCCTCGGGTGTCCCTCGGGTGTCCCTCGGGTGTCTCCCGGGTGTCCCCCGGGTGTCCCTCGGGTGTCCCTCGGGTGTCCCTCGGGTGTCCCCCGGGTGTCCCTCGGGTGTCCCTCGGGTGTCCCTCGGGTGTCCCTCGGGTGTCCCTCGGGTGTCCCCCGGGTGTCCCCCAGGTGTCCCCTGGGTGTCCCCCGGGTGTCCCCCGGGTGTCCCTCGGGTGTCCCCCGGGTGTCCCCAGGGATGAGCCCGGAGCGCGGGGGCTGCAGGGGCGGTGCGAGGCCGCGGCGGTACCGCCAGAGGGCGGCAGAGGGCGGCGCAGGCAGCGCGGGCGGGGCGGGAGCGACCCCCGAGAGACCCCGAGAGGGCCCCGAGAGAGCCCGGACCCGAGCCCGAGAGAGCCCGGACCCGAGCCCGAGAGAGCCCTCAGACACCGCCCGGCACCCTCGCCGCAGCCCGGGCTGCTAATTGAAATAGGCTCCTTTGATGCGGGGAGCCATCCCCGTTAGCGCACGCGGAGGGATGCAGAGCAGACGCTGCGCTGCTCCAGCCCCAGTGACCGCAGGAGCCGGGCATGGACGTATAGGAGAATGTCTGGAGCAGCGAGTGCTCAGTAAAAACACCTTCGGTGCGGTGTAGGAGGCTATGTGTGTTTCAAGTTGGGAAGATAAAGGATTTGACACACTTTAATGTAGGATTAAGAACTTAAAATGTGAAAGAGATCGCTGAAGGTGATGGTTTAACGTTCCTTTTCCAGTTGAGAAATGGATTTTTCTTCTCCTTTTAGAGCAAGAGAAGTATAGGCTAATCCAGCAAATAATTCAATATTATCAAAATCCATTCAATTTTTGTCAGAAAAACATGTTTGATTCAGTTTTCATGTTGAACCTGTTGAAGGATTTGATGAGGTGAGAGTTACAAGAGGCTTTCTGGATAACTAATGACTAATTGGCTGTCCAGTTACCTTCTCAAGAGAAAATGATCCAGAAAATGGCCTGCACATTTGAAGGAATATTTCATGCAAGATCTTCTACTACATTCAGTATACAGCTGAAGCCCCAGTAACTTTAAAAGGGTCAGGATTTTATGGGAACTTGTCTTCTGTGTTACCCTTCATAGATCTGTGGCTGTCTGGAAGAACTGGAAGGAGATACTATGCAGTTTATCTACCTGCATGGGAGCGTCAAAGTGAGCAAAGTATTGCACTTGGGAGTTCAGTTCCTTTAGTTTAAAAATAAGATGTTATAGGTAAACATCAAAGCTGTGATTTTAAGAGGCCCCAGCCATAAGAAACCACATTTATCCAAAGTAACCTGTTTTCTTGTTTTTGTTAAATAGCCACCAGGTATCCACTCTGATTACCTGCCTCCTGCCTTGAACTAAAACTTATTAAATTAAATGGTTGAATAGAAATGTCAGCTTCAAAACAAATCAGGAGAGTTCTTCTTTTCTGGTAAATAGAATGTAAAACACTCAACTCCAGGTACCTCCAGCAGGTGATGGACCTCAGCCTTCACCTGCTGGAGGATGAAGCAATTCTTCGTGTGTGGCTGGTTTGTTTTGTTAGCAGGAATAGATTAGTCACGTCACTTGGGTGGATAAGGAGGCTGAGTAATTCAGCCTGCTGGCAGGAGCTTCCCCTGCAACAAGACTTGTCCGGTTTTATATGTAATAGACAATTTAATTTGCCTTTAGCTTGGTAGGGGAAGTTTCTCAAGATCCTTGACGTTTGGATTTTAAGCATTTTTTTAATGATGTCTTAATTATATCAGTATTTAACTAAATTAATATCTTGGTGTTTTATAATTCCAGCTCCCTGATTTTCAACACACAAAGCTTTTGCTTTCTTGAGAAACTCTTTTACTCAGTTGTCTTGGAATTCTTGGTGTCTGTTTTATAACAGGTATTTGGGCAGACAATGTTGTTTGTGTCATGGCACTTCCCTCCCTTTGGTGAGGAATTTCCAGAAGCATTGCTGGCTCTATAATTAATCCCCAGTATCCCCAGTTCATGTGTGTGCAACACAACTTTCATCTGGGGAGTCAAATAACTTGTCAGGACACCCAGCAGCATCAAATGGCCTTTCTTTACTTGCACAGGAACATTTAAATCAAAATAATAATAGTTTTCATAAGATTTTCGCTTTAGTGGAAATATTTAGGAGCGTATATTTCAAACTGTAGTTTATGGAATGCTTAAGTGAACTTCTCACCTTTAAGAAGAAAATGAAATTCAGAAGCCTCAAAAGCCTTCTGCAAAAGACAAAGTTTTTCTTAACCTTTTTAAGTAATGACATCACAGTGCTTATGAAAGCTCTTGTTTTCAATAGGAATTCTGTTGATATTTAACCTGAGGATTTTTCCTCTCTTCCAGGAGGGAAAAAAAGAAGAAAGCCTGGGTTTACCACTGAGTTTTTAATAATGTCTCTTTTTGCCTTATACCTCCTTGCCATATCAAAGCTAGACATGTCCTGTGCTCTCCAGTCAGTCAGAATGTCTTTGAAAAGCAGTAGAAGGTGGTTTTTTGGGTTTTTTGGGGGGTTTTAAAATGTGATAGCAGTTGGAACCTTGTATGAAACTTTGTGGTGCTGCAGTTCTACAGTTTCCCAGTCTTCATATTCTCATCCTTAACTTCTGAAGGAGAAAGCATGAACCAACTTTCTTGGTGTTTTCAGGAAAGCAATTGAGGGCAGAAAGACTGGGATATTTTTGAAATGTTACTGAATTTTTTACTTTCCCAAGTAAGGAGAGGATTATTAATAGCTGTCTGGTATTCATGATGCAAAGATGATTCATGTATTGACATTCTGAATTTTTATTTTACAGTTCTGAAACTGCTTCTCACACCTGTGAAAGTTCTGGATATGGTTTTTGCCTGCCTAACTCACCAAATATCTTGTGTCTGCTGGCAGTGTTCCACAGAATTCAGTGTTTCAGATTGACATCATGCTCTGCTTTTTAAAACACATCTTTTTTGAGTATCATATGGGTGTGAGACCATTAAATAATTTATTATAAATCAACACAATACTTTTACTTCCTGTAAGTTTAATGCAGAGCACTGTACCAATGAAGAGGCTAGAAAGTGGTGTGGGTTTGAACTGGGAGATGTGTCAGATAGCAAAGCATTATTTTGTGAGGAATTAAGATTTAGCAATTCAACATCACACAGTTTTGGTGGGTTTTAAAAAAAAATGTTGAAAAAGTATATATTTAAACTCCAATACATTTTCTTTTTTTTTTTTTTTTTTTTTTTGGTAACTTAATGGGTTTCTTTGATGTGGTGAGGGCTTGAGGTTTTCTTTCTTAGAGTGAAGCTGACAGTATTAATGAAGTGCAGAAGCTAATTTGTTGTATTTTTTTCTGAATTTAACCTGGTATCTGCTCAAGTAAAGAATTCATCTTGGATATATGATGACATATAATGGTGTTCCACTTGGGTTCAGTGCAGCAACATTTCTCTTATTTAATTATCATGTCAAAGTGAAGAGAGTGGGCTCCCTTTTCATGAGGTGTGGTAAGGTTATATTGTGAATTTTTCATGCATACAAATCTGAGCATATTGCTGCTGCAGGACTGAGAAATCAGAGGACAGAGCACAGTGCTGGAGCAGGAAAATTAAATATTTCAGTGCTGAAATTTTCACTCACTATTTGAAGATGGAGAGGAGCAGATAAGTGTGTTGCAATAGGGAAGGATGCAGAAGTGAAGATGAGAAGAAATAGTCTAGAACAGCATAATATCTTGTAATTAAAAGGGGAGGGAAAGATAAGGAAAGAGATTAGGTTCATAACGCTGGGATATTTTTATATCATGTATTAAATTTGTGCTTACAGGAAGTATCCTCACAGACTGGGTGGGACACACTGTTGGATCTAGACAGAACATTCAAGATGGAAAATTACAGGCTAAAAAACATTTTCATAACTAATGGTTGTTTATTTTTCTGCAATTAGTAGTTATAAGAATGGTGTTTTTGTATGTACAAGCTGTTTGCCATTTTTGGAAAAAGAAATTCTGCAATTTAAGCTTTGCAATCAGACCAACTTTCTTCCTTAAACTAATGCCTCTCAACACTTTGTCACAGGATTCAGATGGAGAATTACTACTTTGCATTGAAGCCTTGTAAAAACCAAATAATGTTCTACAGTCTTTCTTTTATTTATTTATATATTCTGATTAGTCCTACTTGAAACACCCAATTTTGTACCAGCAAAGAAATAGAAGAGAGGAGTAGTTCCACTGCCATTTTTACGTATGCAGTAGTCATTTGACTGGATTATCTACAGTTTTCTGAACTGGTGTACAAAAGGAATTGCCCATTTGGGGATGTTTTAATTTTGGGTACTTAAACAGATGAACTTTAATTATTATTTCCTTCTAAACCATATTTATCTGAGAAAACATGAGATATCCTGAAGCAATAATAGAGGTTGTTTTAATACTACACAGTTGCAAGCCCTTTTCTTAATTTCTTAACCTTTACAGTCATGAGGTGTCATTGGGTCATTCAGAGTGAGCAGAGGATTTATTAATGCCCTGTTAATGGTAACTGAGACAACAGAAAACACTGTCTCAAGTACAGGCCAGTGTGAGAGAAAAATTGTGGATTTATGTTTTGTGGGTCTGAAAAGCAATGGTTGCTACTGAGCTTTAAAAAGAAAGGCTAAAAATTGCATTTTAGTTCAGTCTTAATCTCAGCGAAGTGTAAAAGCTGAGGAGAGCTCAGCTTTGCACAACTGGTGCTTGAGATCTTCAGGAGAGGAGGAAGTTGAATGGATCCACCTTGTCCAAATGTTCTCTGCTATGTGAGGAAATAATTTTCCCATCCTTTCTTTTCAAAGGCCCGAAATCTGAGCTGAAATTCAAAAATTAAAAAAAAAAGCCGTTTCTTTACAGATGTTTAGGAGCACGTGGTAGTTTAGTATCCTCTACCCACTCTTGAATTAGTCTGAACTGTAATTGTAATGTTTGGGAAAAACCTAATGAGGCCAGTTTGAAATTATTTACTCAAGAACAGAGCTTTCTGATAATCACTCCATAACATGCTATTACTACCACTTTATAGGCTTTTTATTGAATTAATTTTTACACACCAGAATTGTTATTACAATATCATACTCGGATCACTTGTTCCTTGAGAGCATTCGTAGTCGTGCTGGTTATAATCACACAAAGTAGAACTGGATTAATTGAGTTTTTTTAAGGTAATTGTTCTATTTCATGAGCCAAATTGCATAACTTGCAACTCCTGAAAAATAGTATGTCATAGAAAAGTAAAGAGAAACATCAGAGCTCCAACCAAAAACTAAAGTTTCAGTGGTTTTTATGGCTTCCAAAGGTGTTGCTCAATGCCCTGATTGTGAGCTGTAGGAAAAGGGAATCAGTTTCCTGAGTACATGGGGTTTGGGAAATGTTTATTTTTCAACATGGGAATTATCAGACAGGGCTGGATTCCAGACAGCTGGGCAGATGGTTCTTTCTTTTCAAATTGGGTTGTGCCAACAAAGAGAGACAGCTATACAAATGTTAACCCCTAAGGGATAGAGAAATCTCTGTCAATACCTCCCTCCATCCCCCCTCAACTGTCTGTTTGAAAAGAAGAGCAAAATAACAATTCTGATCTAATTACTGAAAGATATTCTGGGTTTGAAATGTAAGTTTTCAAACTTTGCCTTTCCAAAGACAGCCATGTATAGAAATGTAATGGAGTTGATTAGCTGGTGTTTAACGTGGTTGTGCAGATGATGAAGCATGAAAAACCCAAATTCGCCCCAGGTCACGTGTGTATCCATCGCAGCATCATGGAGATGCTAACAGATATTTAAGAGAAGTGGTTACTCACTTCCTGCAGAGCCGATTTGTGCATGAGCTGACTGCAAGGAGATTTATTTTCTGATGTTGGAAGCAATTTGGTTTATGTACTTTACCAAGACAGTTTGAAATCTAAAACTTAACTTATTTAGAAAATAGACCTAAAACCTCAGGATCTTTGAAGAAGAATTTTAAGAATCACAGAAATCCCCTCTAATTGTCAGGATTTAATGTTTTCTGTAAAGTAGTGATTTAAAAGCAAAGTGTTAATTTTTGGAACTTTAAAATAAATTTCAGATGCTATTCTGTGCACATTCAAACTAATGTTGCTTTTATTTTCTTGTTTTGAAAATAAGAAAGCAGTTTTCTTATCTGGATTTTTATGTGGGCTTGTATTTAGATAATAAAGGCTGCTAGCAGGTGTAGAAGGGAAATTTAATTTTCTGTTGAGAAAGAGGAATTCTGAGATATTGCAGACAGAACAAGCAGTTATTGTTTGCCTTTATTTACAAAACAGAATAAGAGAGGGAAATGATTGAAAAGAGAGGCAGAGGTTGATGGAAACTTTAGTGGTTCAGAGCAGGGGGTTGTGTACAGCAGTTGAGAAATAAATAGAAATAAATAGCACTCATTCTTCTTCTGGAGCATCCACTCACTGGGGTTGGAACAAGCAGAGCCCTCAGATTGTTCTGTGGGGCCTGAGTTCCCCTCCTCATGCAAGGAAAAGCATTCTTTGTACATTGGATTATTGTTATTAGGAGAATAATGTGAATAAAGGACTCTGCAGTTCATAAATGTGCAATTTTGTGCCCTTTTCAGGTATTTTTCGCCCTGGCTTCCATGATGTCCAGGTAATATTTTTGAGGTGCAATTGAGGAGCAGGACACTGTGATTTTGGTGTCCAGCACATGGCTGGACTTCTTAAAAAGAGAAAAAAACCAAAACCAATGACTTTTTGTGGCTGTCATAACGTAATAGATCAATATCATGTCCGAATTTCTGAAGTCTCTGTGTTGAGAGAGTAACCTTGCGTTAACATCGGTCTTGAAATTTTTTTTGAGCCAAATAGCTTAGGAAAATTATGACTGTTGTGAAGCTTAAAAAAAATAGCTGCAGCCAGCTCTTCAAGGTTATTTCACAGTAAAAAGCTAAATTTGAAATGCTGAAAACAATTAACACGGTGTAGAAACTGCAAAATAATCTTACATAAATGTTATTTACTGTTACTATGAGAGAGGAGGGTTTATTGTCTAATTAAATAATGATGTGGATGCAAGCTTAAATGATATTATGTATGCATGCAAAGTTTTTTTGAAGGACAGATTAAAAAATGTAGTTATTAAAGTGTTATTTACAGAAATTATGAGCAGTACAGTACATAGAAGGGAATTTTATAGTTCTAGCATCATGTTTGTTATGTAAATCTGCAATTGTCATTCTCACTAGTACCTGAGTTTAATGTTTCATTTTAATTTTCTTTCAATGTGCTGGTTTTTCATTTCTGGATTCTGCTAGCCTCACTAACAGGATGTATATATCCATAATATATGAATTGTAATGCGGTAGGAGTTGAAGACAGCAGGGGTAGCATGTCAAATCCACCCAATTATTTGAATACTAAAACCATTCTGAATTGATAAAGCTCATCTGCAGTGCTCAGACTCCCTTGGCTTTGGAGCAGGGAAATCAGCCTTGTACCATTTGGATGTTTCCAGTGTCCTGGCTGAATCAGGTGCTGTGGGTAGATTGGGCAGGCAGCTCTTGGATGCTCTGAATTCCTGATTCCTGGAGGAAGTGAGAGCCTCACTACTGAGGCTTGATTTCACTTGGAACGTGCCCACCTTTCACCTCCCTGTTTACATCTCCTAAAATATTTTCCAGTATTGTTTTCATACCAGGGCTTCTCTTACTCTGATAGCACCAAACCCACCAGAACTTTATAACCACCAGTAAAACCTTTCTAATATTTACCTGCTTTGTGAAGAACAAACAGTTTTACCTGCAACAGCTGCATCCTCAATATCCAGCTGATCATTTGACCTTGATAAATTAGCTTCTTAAAAATGTATATATGTTTGATTCTTTAAAAAGTGGAGGTTAATTTGCTCCAAAGCAAGCTTGAAGATTTCCAGGGTGTGTTGGAGGATGGGGAGAAGCCCTGCCGAGCTCTGGGACTGTGCAAATGCTCTGTAGTCATTACAATTCCTCCAGTTCCACTGCAGTGTTGAAAGCTCCCATCAGAGTACAAAGAAAAGGAGGAGAAAAGGACACCTGGGGAGGGTGAACCATTTTCTCAGATCCTTTTCTTTAATACAGTAAAAAATTGGCCCAGAAATTATGAAAGATATCTCATATTGAGGAAAATGCGATTCTTTTTTTTTTGTTACCACAACAGTTACTTGTACCTTTTTAATTTGCATATTTTTAATTTACTTTAGTAGAAGATGAATCCTAAGAGTTCCATCAGCTGATTTCCAATTTTATTTGGTTATGTTAGTTATAACTGTGTGTTTATATGTAATGTAAGACACATTATAAATGCTAATAGATTTGTTCTGCTAGCAAATATTTCAACTCAAAATGTTTTCATTTTGGATGTTCTTATATCCTTTCCTGAATATATAGGAACAACAATGCATTGTCCCATTAAAATACTGGAATAACTTGTGAGTATGGCTAAAATAGAATTTAATGCAATATCACATATCATAGAACATTATTGTATTTCCAGGTAGCCTTAGAAGCTTTTCTTGTTTTGCACATTGCTGCTTGACTGGTTGTGTTTTTTTTATTTAAACAGCCAACTTCACATTATTTTTGGCCTATCCACTCACTTCTTATTGCACAAATGATTTCTGCAAACTGTCAGCGTGTGGTAACCAGTAGCCAACCTCCCCCATTCCTCACTTGTTCTCAGTCAGTTTTATTCTGTGTATGCAGAGGACCCATTGGCTTTGAAAGCCTTTTTTAATATCAATTTGTGTCAGCTCCCTTGCTCTTGAACTTTTCTTCTCTGCTCTTGGTCTATGCTGAAAGAAAGAATCAGATGGAGTGAGACCAGGTAGTATTCTTAATTTGTGTGTGGGTTTTCATTCCAATGCTGCAAATAAAGGAATTATTTTGTTGTTGATGGAGTAGAGTTTAGGCCAACTTTTTCATGAAATAAGTTAGGGCAAGGCAGTGTCTAGCAATTTACATTGGCATAGCCTTCTGTACCTAGAATAATTTTGGCACCTTTAGCAATCACTAATTGTATTTGAGAGAAAATCAAGCATGTTCTTTCTAGATTATCTTTGTAAACTCCTTACTCTAGACTTCTTGTGAAATACTCCCTCTTACAAGCCTTGATTTTACCTAATTTTCCTGTATGATTGTTACCAAGACTCTCTTAATTTTAATTTCTTTGGTCTATTCTAAAATATTGAGAAGAAGGACCTCTATGTTCTTAAATAGAGTGGCAAATTGATCCTATTTTTTTTCTCTTGTTTGGTTTCCTACAAAACTTTGCTTGGAATCTGGAGACAGGTGGTGGGGTAGATTTATTTATTTTTCAAAATAAATATTTATTTTTTCTAAATAAATCAAGGAAAAGGATATTTTTGTGTTTTCTTCAGTGTTGGGAAAATTACTCCTTGATGTTGGGAATGCCTGGTTGTGTGACTGTTCTATAAACATTTGTTTCTTAAGCTTCTGAGACTCCACTCTCTGGGCTTATCCTTGGCCTAATTGCAAGAAACTGGATGCTGCTCTTGGATTACCTTGTTTTGATGCAGTTTCCAGTCCAAAAAGCAAGATTCAGAGAGCACATTTTATTTCAGACCCTTAGTTAAAGACAATTAATAATTATAAGTGAAAATCTCAGATCGTGTTGGTTTGATGCATGTGCATCTGTTTGTTTTCATGAAGGTCCAATATTGTGACAGCAATTGATGATTTGACTCTATTGCAAAATAGAATTTAAATTGATTTTTTTTCACATCTGAGCACAGTATGAAATTAGGACTGTTCCTTAGGAAAGCTTTTAGTATATGGAGAATAAGAGAAAATGGAGCTTACTGGACTGTGCTGGCAAGTCAGTTAGCAGGAGAGCTAAAAAAACACCCCATGCCCTCCAGAAAGGAGCCTTGACCTTCAACCAAGCCAGTGTGACGCCTTTCACCAGCTCTGCCACTGGCAAAGCACTAATGAAAGATTTCTCTCTACCTCTATTTTTCTGTAACCAGGTTGTCAAGTGGATATTTTCCCTTTATTTGTATAAATTCATGTTATATTGCATTTCCCTTTGTGCTGCTTTTTTAAGGCTCTTCGAGTGTCAAGACATGATGAACAAACTGCTTTGTTGTAAATAGCCCAAGTCTTGAAAAATATAAGAGGAGCTTTTTTTTTTTTTTTTTAATTACAGGAATAGAACTGAAAAGTAACAATTCACCATATTCTTACTGTGGCACAAATAGCAACTCCCAGGACAAGGGAAAGGAGTGTTCATGTCCTAGGGTGGTTTTGACTGAATACATCTAAAAATAAGGTCATGAGAAGGAATAGTGTCAGCTCAAGACTCAGCTATATTTTAAGAAAAATAATTGTTTTCTTTTGATGGTACCGTAAGTTCATGGAAGCTTTTAATCTACCTGTTTGTTCAAAATTCTCTGAGTTATCAAATTGGCCATCTGTGGATACTTGTCAAGAGGATCCAAAAAGTTAAACATCAAATATGTTAAACAGCAGATAGATCAGATTTTTCATCTGCAATCTAGATATTAAAAAAAATCCCCTCCAACTTCAAAAGTTTTGTATTTTGGGAATGTAAATTTTTCAGTTTTGCCATAGGTGTGATTTTTTGTCACACATTAGTTTGGTGGGTTCTTTTATTTCCTCTATAACTTTCATTGAGGGATAAGAAAGCATGAAAATACTAATGGTTTTAGTTTAGTAAGTGAGATAAACCTAAAATTATTGTGCAAATGTCATCCTGTGCTAAATTTCCACAGTTTTGACATTACACAAAGAGAAACATTTTTGGGGAGAAGATTATCCTACTTCTGTCTGTCTTCTGAAATGTTAATGGTAAAAGAAAGGCAAGGCTGTTTCTGAGCAACTCTTGATCTCTGAAAAATACAATTGCTTGGAAAAAAAAAGATCCAGGGAACACATTTTGTGGAGAAGTGAGGCACAGCAGGAAATACCACTGGAGCAAGGGAAAATGTCATTTCTAACAGTGCTTTGCTGTCACTGGCTCTAGCTACATTTATTTCCATAGATTTCCTTCTGAAGTTTTGTGCTGAATGCTGGAGGGTCTGGGTGAGGATCCTTGGATAAATCGCTTGTGGTAGAGTTCTTGGGGATAAAAATGTCTGAATTATCTTAACACTGCTCTTATTTGTCCCTAACTATGAACCCAAATACTTGCTTGTCTTTGTGTGTTACATCTGACTTCACTTCTGCTTTATAAAAAAAAAAAAATGTTATTAAGTGTGCTAACAGTCCAGAAAAAGACCAATAAAAGGTAAAATGAGATAAGGTAAATCAGAAGCCCAGACAAGTTTCAAAATGTATAATTATAGGGAGATTCTCCCCTCTTTCTTTGAAAAGCTTTTTATTTATTTAAATGCAGTAGTGCAAAGTTGAGTTTTGAATGAATTGATTTTGGCAAAATGTTGATTTTATTAATATTTAAAATATCACAGGGTTCAAAATGAAAGCACTTGTTCTATCAAGCAGCAAAATTAGATGAAACTGTTACATCTCAGCAAAGGACACAAATATATTTGTGCAGAGAAAGATTTTCTCTGAAGAGTATAATCTGACAAGAAAATTAATTCATCCCTGACAAAGAATCATGAGACTTTGGCAGCAACATGTCTTAAAAAATGGAGATCTTGAAGATGCTTTGTTTACAGGCAGTGAATCTGTTCACCTGAGCTGAGTGCTTTGTTCCTGCAATCAGAGCAATCCTGAGGAGAAGTGGAGAGAAGAAATTCCCCAAGCAGGCAGGCATTTTCCTTTCCCAAGCGTTTGAGTGTACAGTCATGGAGAGAATCATCCAAGAAATATATTTTTGGTCAATGGAAATTTTCAGGAAGTCTGAAAATTCTTTGCCTGTTTCTGCCACTTTTCATTCCCTTCTTTTAGTGCAGTAGAGGTCGTTAAACTTATTAGTGCCAAGGAGAAGCTCAGAGGCTCAGTAAACACATGGAGCACCAGATGTGAGGGAATATCCTGACTTTATAAAGTCACCTGATGGAGGAGCTGAACTCTGCTGGCCTCTGAACACAAAGTCAAATGACTCCATGTAACAAAAATAGTGTCAGAAGGTGCCTGAGACGTGTGATTGAAGCCCCTTGACCCTGCATGGGATTATTTGAAGGTGGGGCTGAACAAATAACAAACTTTTTTCTACATCTGAGTAAGTAATTTTGCAAAAGTTGGTGTAGATTAAATGAGATTTTATGTCTTTGAGTGGTTTCAAGATGCAAGAAGACAGGGCAATGTGCGAGTTTGGTACAACTGCAGAAAACAAATTGTTAAAAGTGTTTGTTGTAGAGTGAAGCAACCAAGGATTTGTGGGAGTGTGAAGCTGCTGATTGCTACCTGCTGGCACTGGACTTTGTATTTGAAGATAATAATGAAATTAGCTTTCTGCCTTAGGGTTCTTTACATTTATAGACAGATATAAATGAATAAATTGCATCAACTTCTACAAGGACAGTGAAGAGGCTACGATAGCCCCGATCCAGGGACTTTAGAGGAACATGGATTAAAAAATGCTTCTTGGGGCTAGAGGTGTGAGGTGTGAGAGAAAATTCATTTTTCCAAGATGTGAGAGCTTACTTAATGATCAACAGTGAGTGTTTCATCTGAACTTAGCACTAATTTTTTCCTTACTCAGTCCTAACTCAATAATAATATGATGAAAAAACGTTAAATATAAAATTGAATTATTGCTGCTTACAATTTGCTGACACTCAAAATGCCATCTCTCAGTCTTCACTGGAAGGCTCTGGTACTACTTTATGAGAAATTCCTGGTTTATTAACCTTACATATAAATATTTTGCATGTTTTAAAATATTTTTTCAAACTTAAGAGACTAAATTGAGATTAATTTTTATTTGTGTGCAGCGAGTCATTGCTGCTTAGCAAGTGTTCTACCTGGTAGTGTGCTGATAACAGGGGAAACCAGGGTCTTGTAGATGACAACAATCTAGGAATGAATTTGCATTTCAGTGTGAAGTGGGCAAGGGCAAAAGGCAGAAGACATGGTGGGCATCAGATCAGATTGATTGCAGCACAAAGGAAATGGAGGTAAAGAAATGAGCAGATGCAGGGAAGCTAGAAAAGGTCACAGGATAAACTCAAGTTCAGAAGATATTGCCTTTCAGCAAAACATTTCACTGAGTGTTTACTGGAAGGAAATTTTCCTTGTTCAGTTTGAAATATAGCAAAGGCGAAGGGAATTGGTGACTCGTTGCTTGCGAAGGGGCTCTGTAGGTCAGTCCAGCCCTCTGCACTGTGCTTCAGGAGGGATCCACAGATTGCAGTCCTGATTTTAATTACTTAAAAATCTGGAAGAGGGATGTATTTTTAACTTTGACAAAACCTAAGGCCAGCACACCTATCAGATTTGATGTTGTTTTACCCTTTAAACCAGCTACAGAACCAAAAAGATACCAGGTGCCAAACTTCAGCCTTCCTGTATTGTTAATTTTGAGGCTTGAAACTTAACATACAACTGTCTGAAAATTAATTGTATTGTATTGTTTTGTCACTAAAAAGGGATAGCTGGAAAGCTGTAAAATGCAATTTAGACTTTTAATAGGAAAAATGACTACAAATGGTATTTTTATATTCCATAGAATGCCCATAGCAAATCATGGACCCATTAATTTCTCAGGCAAATATCTATATAGTTGACGATTCACTTTTAGTTATAGTAACACTTAAGTACTTTTTACTGTTATTTTAGTAATATCTCAATTGGGTTTTTTATTCCTGTAAGGTAAGAAAAAGCTGTTAAAGTCTGTAACTTAAATTTTTGCTATGTTATATTTTTAAGAAAACCAAGGCAATATTCTTTCTTGAAATACTTTTCTAATGAGGTCTAAGCAATGCTTGTTTCTCTCCCCAGTGAATTTCAGTTTTGTAGAGAGTCTTGAAAATATGGCACTTTAAATATGTAATGGAAGATCTCAGTTGGTTTCTTTCCTTGTAGGAATTTCTCCAATTTTATAGTATCAGATCTTCCCTTTCACATCTTTAAAGCTAAACAAAAAAGCCTCCCCAACCCCCCCACCATTTGTAATAATCTCATGAGCCTGTAATATGATGCTAAACTAGCTAAACTCTAAGGTGATGTGTTTGCCCTGTAGTTGCCCTTAAGCCATTTGAAAATATTTACACATTGTTGGTGACCTGCAGTGTATGAAACGGTCAGTTTTCCACTGTTATTTATATAATCTGAGTTAATCGCTGATCCCATGTGTTTGTGATGAATGTCTGTATGTGTCAGAGTGCACTCCTGGAAAGTTCAGGTCATGGGGTTTGTTCTGTTTAACCCTTACTAACAGGCAGTGATACTGAGTGTTTGCAGAATAATTCTGGACGTTTTGGGCTGTGTGGATATGGGAAAACAAGGAGCTCCTTGCATGTTTCAGCATTAAATATTGACACATTGATCTGCTCTGCAGTTTTTTACCCAGGGAATTTTGCTGCCTTTCATATGCAGCTCTTGACAAGGCTGCTGCTCTCCTGTGTTTCCATCCTTGCTCCAGTGTGGTTGCAGAGTTTTACAGGAAACATCACAGTTGTTTTTGATGCTTGGAAAAATCTTGCCAATGTTTTGAAACATTTCTCTAGAATTTGCATGTTACATCAAAGATCATTTCAGCTGTGTTTGTTCTGTGGAATAAACTACTAGTTCTATTTTATAATTCTTCCAACTATTTAGGTTTAAATTCCTGTTCTCTCTGCTGTTTCAAGGAATTAAATACTACAGGAGAAGAGACTCTTTAATATTAAAGTAATTGCTGCTTTTACTCACTAAAGAAGTTGAGCTGGAAGTTGCTCTAGTGGTTTTAATTCCCTTTTTATACCACTGAACCTTAATGCTCCAGTCCTGGAGCAGGGAGCAGCCAGTGCCCTGATTTTATGTACTCTTTTTCACAATAAGTAACTTCCTCTTTCCTATTTCTAGGCAATTCTAACTTGGAAGCCATTTAATTTTCCAAAGAAAATCCGTGTAGTTCTGTTGTTTTGCTGTCTTCAAGTCAGTTGATGGAATCCAAGTGGCCTGTGCCACGATATTGCCACAAGTGCTTTTCCTTCGTTAGCTAAATTAACACTAACACAGTGTTCTTCTGGAGTCCACATGCTTTGCCTTCCTCTGGAATTATTCCTAATCCTCTTTGGGCCCCATTACTTATGGAAAGAAGTAGGAACACCATCATTTAATGTGCTTTAAGATTAGCTTCCTAAAGTAGTGATTTTAACATTTCCCAGCATTTATTTGCAGAGGTGTATGAAATACGAAGTGGTTGAGTTTTATCCAAGTTGATCCATGTCTTATCACTGGAGCTACATTTAGTGAGCTGGTTAAACTTTGTGTTTGCTGATCTTGCTAAGACCCATCCCTTCCACCAGGAAGCCCCATTAAATCTTCCGTATAATGCTCTTTGTATTTGATGTGGAAATGGAGCTACATTTTATAATAGACCCCAAAGGCAGAATTTTGCTATGAATTTTGTTGCATGCATAAATAAATGAAAAAAAGAATAAATATAAACCTAACAGAAATTAATAGGAGGGACAACACAAAAAAAATATGTTTAGTTTTATGCCTGTTTCCAGCCTTTCAGTGTAAACTCATTGATTTCTCTCAAACTAGTGACTTCTGCTATAGAACCAGATGTCATCTTCACATAATTACGTATGCGGGCTCTAAATTCTTTTGGAAACAATGTTAACTATAAGATTTAGTTCTTCAATTTTACTATATGATGGACTAAATTATGTATTCATAGAGATATTAAATTTAGATGAACATTCTCTCTGGGCTCCTTTACCCTTGTTTACACATCCTGACTGCTGTAAGGCCTTGAAGGGTCCTAATCCAGCTCTTGAGCAGGTACTAATACCCAGAAAACAAACTGGCAGGGAAGCTTAATTTAATTTACTACAGCAACTGTGAAGGGTGGAAGTCCTGCTGGTGTAAAGATAGTGCAGTGCATGATCAGGATTCCTCCTCTGC
This sequence comes from Vidua chalybeata, assembly GCF_026979565.1. NCBI lineage: Eukaryota > Metazoa > Chordata > Aves > Passeriformes > Viduidae > Vidua > Vidua chalybeata. Next base: position 12,523,872 of record NC_071545.1, read on the forward strand.
CTGGATTGTTATTTTCTGGAGAGATTATCTATCTATCTATCTATCTATCTATCTATCTATCTATCTATCTATCTATCCAATCTTCTCTCTATTCTCTATATATGTGTGTTTTTCTGATGCATTTGCCCATTTGCCCATATTTCTGGATACAGCTCCTGCCTGGCAGAACTGGACTGCTCCACACTGGACAGTCCCAGGCCTGTTCTCTGTGCTCACTGCAAAAGGTGAATTTACTCATGGACACAACTGGACGTTTTGTTCAACTTCAGTTGAAACTGATGTCTGTGTAACAAGTCAAAATATTTTAGGGCTCTGTTTTATGGACTTCTGCCTATGTTTGGGTGGTACCTACCAAGCAAGTTCAGAATTTCTAGGAACCTTTGAAATTCCTGTCTGTATTTTGTGCAGTGGGTGCCTGCATCTTTCTGTGGTTTAATGGAGCCAGCTGTGCCCAATAACCGAAGTATATGGCCCACATACTTTACATCTTAAATTCTTAATTGAGGTGAAAGATGACAATGAATCACAGAAATCTTCTGTAGGGATGCAATATAATTTTATTAACTATGAACCAGTATTTCTATGGAAATGTAGGGTCTGAGCCTTGTGCTTGGCAGATCGATTATCACTCACTGTGAACACTAAAGTCAGGTCTGGGGGAAGAAACATCCTTGGGTATTTTCTGGTTTCATGCCTTGAGTCTGATATTTCTGCACTGACCCCTGATATATTGCTCTGCAATGAAGCTCATTTGTGTTAATGGTAATTTTTAATGGTACTAACCAACCATAATCTAATATTTTTGAATGGCACATACTACAGCAGTTTTGGCAGAGTCATGTTTTCAAAATTCAGCATGAAGAACAGGTTGCTCTGTTTTGCTAAAACTTTGCCTTTTGTTTTGAACATCTATTTATAATTGTTCCACTAAACACATTTATTTTTAAAGCATCCCAGAAATGTGATGATTACAGAAGCCACACTTACAGCTGCATGAGGTTTTTATAATTAATGCATAGAAATATGCAATAAGCCCATGATAAAATATGTGAATGACTTTGTGGAGTTTGGCACAGTTTTGACCTTCTAGATACTAAAACATTATGTTTTCTATTCCTACTTTCATAGCAAATTCTAATCATATTCTCTAATTACCTTTTTTAACTTAAATATTGGCATTTGCTGAAAATGACAGGCCACTTTAGAAAGTAAAATAGATAAACAGTGGCATGATAACAGTGATTCTGGCCATGGACAGAAATTTTAGTGAAAGCTTTCCATACATTGTAATCACTTCAGCATGGTTTTAAAATGCTGGGAGTGTAGAAAGTGGTCTTCAGCTGTGTGTGGTTATGGAAGGAAGAAAAAGAAGGGTTGGATATTAAGAAATTTCCCCTTTTAGTACCCCTTTGCTGTTCATGTGATGCACACTTTTACAGGTATTTTGTTTGACAGTAAAGAGAATGTCTTTTTAGTAGACAGAGCAAATGGCAAAAATATTGTTGTAGGTATTGTTTTTTCAGATTATTCATTAAAAAATACACCAGACAAACAGTATTTAATTGAAATAGTGGATGCTTGACATTTAGAATTTCTGAAATGTTTATCAGCTTTTTCTTTAGTAATTGTCCCGTAAGTGAGATTGAGCAGCAACATTTGCTGATGCTGTTCCATCCACTCTGCTTTTGCCTCCCCGGACTCACCTTGGCCCTGTGGATTTGTTCCTACAGCTATTTCTGGGAGTACTCTCTGAACTGAATCAGGAAGCTGATTTGATTTAATTATTCCCTTATTTCTATTTCTTTTTTTTTCCGTTCCCAACCTGGATTAGTTCCCCAGTCACATTCACAGTGCAGCCTTGGGAACAGTTGTGAAGGGCAGAATGGGGACAAGGATGGGGAGTAGAGTAGGAGGAAAGGAAAACTCCAAAGTCAGCGTTGCTGCTGAGGAGAAGGTTTGTGGAGCCTCAGTCTTGTTTTAGGTACCCTGGGTTCTTTCAGTAATTGCATGTTCTGTAAGCCAGTTCACAAGACTTGCAGTAAAACAGGAATTATCAATGAGTAAGGTTAACAGCAGCTTTTTCATAGTGCCATTCTGGTCACATGTGAGAACTGTAAGTATAGGGAATCATTTCAGAAAAGAAAAATCACTTTTTGATCACAAAGAATGATTAAAAACGTACAACATCTAAAGCTAGTTTTTCCTCATGACTTTTTATAGACGTTCACAGATTTATTTTTCATTTAAAAAGGTGGTTAGAACATTGTCAAAGCCCTAACAACTATCAACCTCTGCTAAGTTAATATACACAGGTACAAAATCTTGGGTAATAATTAAATATCAGCTATCTGTAACTTAACTGAGTAATGCTAGACTTAAACTCAGTGGTTATCTTTTTAATGCCCCTAAAGTGAAGTGTTTTCAGTACCTTAGTTTGCCTCTGCTTTCTGCACATTCAACTGCCTAAAAGTCAAATCTGATATTAATTTGAGAGGTGGAAAAGCCTGAGTTTAACATTTGGCAGAACTGCCATTGTTTATGTGAATTGTTGGAGTTTTCTATTACAGTTTTCTTGAAGTAAGATTGAATGTTGTGTGGAAAGAAATTACCAGGAAGTTGTTATTGAGCTGAGATAAAGGGGCTGTAAAGGTCATACATAAAAATATAATTATATTTCTTCAAATGAAACAAGAATATGCCCTGAGAAAGCAGAGTAGTTTGAAAGATATTTTTTTAAGGTAGGTATAGTTCATGATGACAATTTTGACTTCAACAGGAATCAAATGAATTATTTTTATTCTTAGGCCATTTCTTTCCCCTATGGCCTATTTTTTCAATACAGAATTTAGAAGGTTCAAGACATAGATCTAAAATTGTTGTAGATCTATTACAGTTTGTTCAGTAGATTATGCTGAATTGCCCAAGAAATGTGACATACATTTGATGGATAGCTTGGAATCCTAATTTTCCCTCCCCACTCCCAAAATGCCTAAGAGTACAGTACAGTCTCAGCAGTACATAACCCGGAATGTTTTCATTTTGGAAAATCACATTAAAGAGTATTAATTATCCTATAGCAGAATTTTGGCTTGCAGTTTTTTGGCCATGATGTTTGCACAAAGGCAAATGGAGAAGTGGCTTCACGGTTGTGTTCTTTGTTTGCTAAATGTGGCGACCCAGCTGAGCTATTACAGGTAGCACAGACAGAGAGGGAGCAGAACTGTGGGGCTGAGCATCCCCTCCGTATGTAAATAGTGCTCACTGCAGCTGCTCTTCTAGCTGATCATCTGTGATTGCAGTTTAGGAACGGCAAATTGAACGGCGAAATCCAAACCTGGGACAGAAAAGCGACTGTTCATGGGACGTTTGAGGTTTTTGTAGACTCAGAAGGACTATTGCCCAGTTCACAGTATTATTTAAATTTGTACTTAAGACCAGCTTTGGAATTATAGAGGAGCTAAAGGCACATAAACCTTCCAAATTAGTCCCTGCTTCCCTTTTCCTTGCCCTTCAGCACTGCTTCTACGGTAGCACCGTGGCTACTTGCCAGCTTCCCTACCTGCCCGAAGAAGCAAAGTGCTGTACCAGATTCTGGAGTGTTATCACACCCCAAATTAGAGCCCTGTGATGGGAGTCAGTGTGTGCAAACCTGGGGCTGTGCCTGATCATTCTTGCATCCTGGGGAAAGCAGCTGGACCTGAACATTTTAGGAAAAGCGTTGCTTAATGGATGGACTTAATCAAAGTATTTGCTCAAGTGTTACTCAATTTGCATCTTTAAAGTGGGTCTGAAAAGGCTTTCATTTAACTTCTGAGAATGCACTTTGCCTGTTATCTTTTGTGCTGTGTTTTTACACAGTGGGGCAAAGTCCCTTGTCTGATGGGGAATTTTGTTGCAGTGATAATATAAGATACTGAAATAATGAGGGAAGTGGATCTCCTTGAGTATGGAGAACAAGTTCAATTTATGTTTGTTCTTAGTGAGAAATTCATTCTCTTAAATGCTTGTTCTCATGTATTTCTTTGGAGTCATTAAACCTAATGATTAGTTTTAAATAATAAACAGTCAGTTGTTTTTGTAAGTTCTCATAATAAATTTCTATATAATATTAATGAAATTGATTCTGGTCAGTATTTAGTATAACTGAAGTAAATATTCAACTGTTCTTTGTTTATTTTTCAAAAAGGGAGAGTTAGTGCCTGATCCTGCTTTGCACCTCTGTGAGATGATCTCAGAGGTGTTTTCCAAACTAATTGATTCTGTGAAATAGGTGGACAATACTAAATTAGATTGTAGGGGTTTTTAATAATTGAACTTGTGTGTGCTTCACATAACTGAAAATAGCTGCCTAATCTGCAAGTCAGTGGAAAATTCACTCTGTTGTTGCAGTGTAGTTTCAGTGCAAACTTCAGTACATCCCTAATTATGGAGTCACATAATATTTGCCATCAGATCCATTTGTCAACTCCATTTGCTGTCCCAAGTTACAGATGTCAGGAATTTGTACATGTCATCAATTCATTTGTCAGAGTTGTTGTATGTTAACATTAACATCAACTCTGCTAATGTTGACATCTAAATTGCCATATTTAGGTTTCAGAGTCAATAACTGATTTCAATTAATTCCACACTGATCTGAGATGTTGTGTCAGGGTGATACAAATCTAGGGAAGTCAACACTCCTTTATACTTGCCTCACTTATTGGTTTTCTTCAGAAATAAATCATAATGAAAGTATAAAACAAAGTAATCCCAAATGTAATTTCCAGAAGTGAAAGTCTGTATTGATGCTGGAAGGATAAGAAAGAGCTCCTCAAGTTGCAGCATGAAGTGAATTCTAATTTGAAAAAAGACCAAAAAAAAAAAAAAAAAAAAGGGAAAAGTGAGCAGGAAGAAAAGAAATAATTCTACCCGTAACCTGTTATTGTAAACTTACTAAATAGTTACTCATTATATAGTGAGCACACCGTTTGGGAAGATTATCTACACAAGGAAGCTAAGAGCTACAATTACATGTTTCTTATTTCTTAAATGAAGATTTAAGATTGTTAGCAGGTTGTTATTTGTATTCATGTCTCAGTACAAGACACTTTTAATTAAGATTTAGGGTACTGCAAAACACCATTTTGAATCATAATGTTTTGAAAAAATGCTATATTGATCAAACAGAAGAAAAGAAAAACAAATTTAGTAACTCGTATCCATAAGATTCATGATGAGCTTTATTAAAATGTAACTCAAAATGAAGTTTTATGCTTGTGCTTTTTTTTGTTGTCATTTATAACCAAAGTTGTGCAGCTGGAAGGTCCCAAAATGGTGACAGGCTGAGAAGTGATTTTGCAGCCTGAGACACAGCTCGTTCTTGCCAGAGTTATCACATGAACATCATCAATAGATGCAGTATCAACAATGCATACCCAAGAAATGATGTGAATTTGGCCAACCACACCATGTCCAAGTCCTTCAAAGGGTGAGATAATGATCACTACTTTAAAATCAGAAGCAAATGTAAAAGGTCTGCTAGAATTTAAAAAAAAAGTAGCAAGGCTAACTTGCAAATCTTTCTTCAAAGTGTAAAGAAGTTGACTTTTCAGATTGTTTAAAAATGTGCAGTAGATTTGTTGGACTCTCTCTTTCTCTGGAATAATGAGGTCAGGAGTTTGCAGAATATATCATTGTTTTTGTGTTTGCGTTCTGGGTGTAATTCTACCAAAGTTGTTATTTACATAAAGTTCTCCATAATTCCGGAAAAAAAAAAAATTAAAAAACCCACCAACTCCAATTGGCTCTGACACACAGAGAAGGATAACACAGAAATGGAAAGTCAAAGCTGTTTTAAAGATGCCAGACTATATTTACACTTACAAAGTGTCCATGTGCAGTTGTAAAGTCTGAGTTTTATTTTCTGCAGGAGCCCAGGTGCCCATTCCCTGCTCACTGAGCTCTGTGCAGGGTTCACAGGGTGGTTGGAGGCTGCTTCTGGCATCCTGGGCTGGATCATTTCTGGAGTGAAGAGAAGGGGGCCCAGCTGCAGGCATCACAGGATGGGTAGAGATCTCACTGCTCCTCATTTAGAGATTTCCTGCCTTGTGCTTTTCTTCTAATGGCAAAAAAATACAAACCTAACACTTGAAGTGTGGTCTGCAAAAGATGTGGTAGCACAAGAGAACAGTGCAGTCATTCAAATTCTTATTTTCTGCTTCTCAATATGTTTGCTTTCCTACCATAAAAGAGGTTTATGGATTGTGGGATATTCTATAGTCAAAAACTGGATGGGGAATTGTCTGGGAAAACTGTCAATAAGGTGTGGTACTTGTTTTTAAAATTAATAAATAATTTATGAGTGAGGCAGTTAAAGGCTCTTAAGTGGGAATTAAATTCTGCATTTCTGTCGAGGCACATCTCTGTAGCTGAGACAGGAAACAACAAATTGAAAACTGCAGTCATGATGAGCCAATATGTAACTTTGTTCAGTAGAAAATTTGTTAGTTTTAGTCACACCAGTTCCCTCAAATGTGTCTACACACCACTGCAACTTCCACAAACCACTGTAAAAATACTTAGTCATGAAGCCAGTCCATGAATAATCACAATTTTTGTTTGTGCCTTGGTATAGAATTGTGCTGAATGTATCCAGCCAGCTCCAAGACATCATCACCTACTACTCCCTGAGCCCTTGGTGTGTTCTGGGGGATCAGCATCAATCAGAAATGGCTTTTTGTGAAGCAGGGCAGCTTGTTCTTCTCCAGGACACTGCTCTTACTGTTTCAGAGTAAATGTATTGGTCTCTGGGGAAGCAAACTAATTTTTTGTGCACTTTTGTGTTTTGTTTTGCCTTCAGAAGGAGATGCTACTCCAGGAAAAAAAGAATCAGTTCAGCTTTTTTGGTTGAATTGTGTTCAAGAAAATTTTATGGCAGTTGGTTTAAATAAAACAAACAAACAAACAAACAAGCAAACCCAAAACAAATGCATTACTGCTGGATGTCTGGGATTTTCTGAGAAAGCCCATGGTTTTACAAATTGCAGACTTGGAAAAATACTCTGGCTAGCAACCTGGAAAGAAAAACTGTATTCCTGTGTGGATATTATGAGGAATTCTTATGTAATGAAAAGTATGTGTGGTTTTTTGTGTTCAGTAGTAACTGACTGGGACTCAGATAGTTTTGTCGGGGAAGAAAGGGAAGGAGAACACAGAGTGAGAGGTTCTGGTCACATAAGATAGCCAAACCCAAAGAAATGGAGTGATTTAGAAAGAACAATGTACATGTGAGTGGAGCTATCTGTTGAAGAGAGTGAGGAGAGGGTGACTTTTAGCTACTGCTAGCCAGTGGAAGCAGTTAATGTGAATTTGTTATGGTTCAGGTTTAAAAAATGAGCTGATACATCAGAAAATCCTGTTAAGTACTTGCCCTTCCAGGACAGTGAAGGAAATGCAAGCCAAGGCAGTGTCTGGGGAGGAGGATCCTGCAAATACCCATGTGCATTTCAATTTTTCAATCCCTAAGAACTCCAGTTTTCTTAAACACATCACAGGGGCTGTTTTGAGAGATGTCCTAAGATGGGCAAATCTTTGCTGAGAGTTCAGATTCTTCTTGGTTCACTAGAAGAGCTACAAAGGGAGGCAGTTGCTGAAGACAAGAACTTTGAGTGAGGCAGCCTTGAGTTCTCTTGAAAATAGTATATGGGCAGAGATCCCAATTCTTACGGTGTGCACTCCCAGTTCTCATGGTGGGCACAGAGAGGCACAGACTGGCACAATTCTGAGGCAATGGGGAAAACAGGTCCTGTTCCAGAGAGATTTTCTATCCCTTTGGTTATAGAAGCTCAGAATTCCAGCTGTGCACAGGGAGTGGTGAAAGAAATGGGAGAAAAAAAATGATCTCAGTAGTCCAGACATTTTACAAGTTCAGTGTTTTGATAATTCATGTTTGGAAGAAGAGATAACTATCAACTGCCTCCCTAGTTGTGTTGGAAGCACAACACAATTCCAACACAATTCTAGTTGTGTTGGAAGCAAGTTTGGCTGTATCTAATTAGAAGTTAACATAGCACTGATTTTGTAAGGCAAGCATGTGCACGCAATGAGCTGATGTCTCAGGAAGGAAATGACAAGTGCACAAGAGCATAAATCAACGTCTAGCTGAAATCCTTTGGTTTTCAGCAGTGCATGGAGGCTCTATAAAAAAATTAACCCTGAAGTAGTTCTTAGTTTTTGGATTTTTAAGAGGGTGTTTGTAGCTGTGGAAGTCATGAATTGGCTGAAAAGTAATTCAAGATCTTTCAGTTTGTAAAAGGTAGGAACTCTCTGTCATTAAATGCAGCTGATCTGCTTAAAGTAGAGGATTTGTACTTGACTGGAGTGAAGTGAGCAGCAGCCCTGCACTCGTTTAGTGAGCAGAGGAGACCTGGTGTGTTAGTAGCAGAAAAAAGGATCAGTAATGTAAAAATTACCTGAGTCTTTATTAAATTCCAAGTTTTGAATGGTACTCTCAGTGAATATTTTAATGTATGTCTTATCAATCACTTCTGCACTAAGTCTATAATTTTTGAACTCTGAGGGTGTACATTGAGTTGACTTTTTGAACCTAATGAATTTTAAACAAACAGAACTAGCAGGGAATACCTGGAGTAATATTTACTTTTTTGTTTGATGAATTACCAGGATGGGGGTGCTAAAGGGTATAACAGTGCCAATGGTTTCACTACCTTTGTGTTCCTTCTGTGTTTTTATTTGGAACTCATTAGTTCCTGTTAAAGCAGTAATTAGGTTTTGGATGCAGCTGAAATTCTTAACTCTTGGTGAACCCCTCCTGTGGTCTTTGTGTCTCTTTATTTCAGTCTATTTTAGTTTTATTACATGTCTCAACAACCTGGTGTTTATCTTATGCTTGCTTGGGTTTCAAATTCTGTTTAAAACTATGGGTGTGTTTGATTCAAGTGTAGAGTTTATCTTTCACACTCCTTATTGTGTGAAATGAGGATGTGGGAGGCTGGAGTACCTTCACAATTTGTGCTGTTGCAGGATCTTTCCTCCTTCATTTCACATCAAGTAGTTCAGGCCATTTGTGTGGCAGTGGAAAAGGTGAGTCTCTGAAAAGCTTGTCAGGATTTCTTTTTCCAGATACTCTTGTTACTCATTGTTTTATAATCCTTATTGGTGAGAATAGACCAAGGACATTTGATACAATTACTGGTTTGCTTTGTGCTTTTCCACTCTTTTCCATATCCATTATCAAGCTATTCTACTAAACTGCTAAGATCCTAAAGCTCTGATGTTCTTTAACCCCTTTTCCCCTTCATTTTCATTTTTTCTGCCAATGCCAAGGCAGCAAATCCATTGTCTGGCGTCACCAGGTAGGATCTGTTTTTCCCAAAAATGAGAAAAAACTGCAGTTCTGGCTGACTCTTTCTTTGCAATGCAGCTTCATCTCAATTTCTTCAACCTGGAACTAGCAGCAGATTCTCCATGCAAATGATGTCTGGCACAGATTTAGGGATGTGGCTGCCAAGATTACTGATGAAGTAGATGGAGAGCTACTCTTTTGCCATCATTACACAATGAGCTATACCTTGGTGTTGACAGTAATCCTGCTCATATTTCTAGGGACAAGGGTTAAGTTTCAAGCAAAACCATTGTTATCCAGTTTAAACAAGTTGAAAAAAAACTGCTTAAAAAAGAAAAAAAATCAGCCTGTGGAAATACCTCAGGAAAACTCTTAATTTGAGAATCTTGATTGCTTTACATTATAGCAAAAATTGGTTGTTGATTTGGGGTTTTGTTCATTTTTTGCCTACAGTAAACCTTTTACAGTTTTGGGTTTTTTTTAATAATTTTTCTTTTCTTTGAGAAAGAAAACTAGATTGGACCCCAAGGAGCTACGCATTGCATATAATAAAAAATACCTAATATAAATGGTAAAGCCAGTTTAAATGCTTTCCACATTGTTACTGGGCCATAAAAAACTATAATCAGAACAAGCACATTGTAAAAGCAAACTTGTGTTCAAAAGAATTCCTTTCTCTCAGTTCAGTAATTGTATTACTTAGCAATTATAGGGAAATCCCTTTTTGTTTAAAATGGTTTAGAAGCTTGAGCTAATCCTTCAATGGTCTGTGGAAATAAACGGAGGCATGAAAAAAATAAAGAGATTCATCCAAAACTGGAGATTATCAACAGTCAGAACTGAGTCAGAATTAAGTCAGAAATTTTAGTCTTAATCTCAGATCCTGTTTACCATTCTTTTGTGTTTTTAGCATTAATATTAGGTACATAATATTTGGTGTGTGGATTAATAGAGAAGGGTATGAAAGCTTTTGATTTGGGCAGATTACACACTGGCAAGTCTTGCTCTTGGGCAGGAAGCTGTGAAAGAGCCGCTGTGGTTTGTGTTGCACAGGGGTTTTGTGTGAGTTGTAGGTGGTTTGCAGATTGGAAAGACATTGCCAGTGGTGATTAAAATGGCATCTGATATTCTTTATGATTCACTTCAGAGGGTACCATGATGACTAAGAAAGATTTAAAAATAAGGGCATTTTAGTGAACAGTATGACTGGCATATTCTCCGAATCAGTAAACCCCCAGTGTTCTCCAGCATTTATAAATAATTTAGATTTGTACTGGATGTCGTTGCACACAGGTGTGGGCACCTTGCTGCAGTGCCACTGGCCTCACTTCCCCCAAACTGGTCATCTGAAATATTGCTCAGCTGAACACACTTTGCTGTGAACAGAAACCACATAATTTAGATAAAAATGTATGCCACCAGATGACTGAATTTTTTTCTACCATAAAGTTATCAGAATTTAATGATAGCTGACTTATCATGAGATAAATTAAGATGATAGCCTAATAAGTACAGATTAACAGGCATGCTACATAAATATCTAGAAAATCTCCTTTCTCTATTGTCATAAATTAGTCTCAAAAATGCCCCATGCACTTCTTGTATTTATAAAGAGAGATCTTAAATTGATTCTGCCTTCTCCCTTTCAGTGGTGAGGGCTGTTGTATCTCAGTCATGGCAGTTAACCTTGTGTATTTGTTTTTGCTCATATTTAACTTTCCACTGAGTTTCATTACAGTGGCCTGATGAGAATAAATAGCGAGAACACGAAACACTTCACTTCTCATTAAAATAAAGGAAGCTTGAAATAGTGATGGGAGGACTGTGGCTGTGTTGCTCTGGAGCTGTGAGGGGAGAAAAGATGTGATGTGCAAATTGCTGGGGTAAATAATCACCTGCATCCTGGCAACTTTGATACAGGTTGTGTGGGGCACCTCAGGAAGGTCATAATAAAGTGTAAAACACTGGTTTTGATATCTCTTGCTCTCTGCCTGACAGCAGGCTTAGTGTTGTCCCCAAAATGCTGTAATTTGTGGATGAGACTACTCAGTGGTCAGGAGCTGTGAGTGTTTCCCACACCAGCCTTTCCTTTGCCAGCTCCCCAGAGCCCAGGGAAGCCAAGCACTTACATTTAACATGTGATGACATTTAGCAAAACAGGTTTAGAACTGATGGTTACAGTTGTCCTTGTGGAAGGAGACTGATGTATTTTTCATGGTCTTTAATAATCTCATGAAAAAATTAAATTACCGCCTAAGCTCTGGGCTGTCATTTGGATCAGGTACTCCCTTTTCACAGGCAAATGAAGCAGCTCTCTGTAGTCTCTCCTGGAAGTTCAGTGCTTGGAGTGCTGTAGATCTGCACCACACTGATTGGAAAACATCACTCCTGAGGAAACTGACAGTGCTGAGGCAGGATCTTTGATCCTTTCTCTCTCTAACCACTACAAGATGTTCTGCTAAAGCATGTGCTTCTTATTTTGTAAAGGCAGGTGTTCTGCATTCCACTGCACTCGAGTGTTCTGCTCATCCTCCACAGATAATGCTGCCACTTCTTAAAAATAATACTGGAGAACTCTTTTTCTTTCATTTTTATTTTGCATCTGTTTTGTGGTAAGAGGTTATTTTCAAGACCTCTTTCATATTGTCATCTCTTCATATCCTTTTTCATTCTGGAAAACAGGAGACTTCAGGAAATTGTTATTTGAGAACAGACATGGCAGTGGAGATGGCTGAAGTCAGATACAAGAAGTTCCTGCAGGTGCCCTGGCTGTGTCATAACTCACTGTCACTCTGCACTGCTTGTTGGAGGGTTTTTGTGCTTAAAAGAGCAAAAATAATAATAATAAAAGAGGAAGTTGTGTCTAGTCCATGCCTTCCAGGCACTCTCCAATGCTGGTGGAGCTTTGTTTTCTGATGGCGTTTTGTTTTCTTTTGTAGAAACTCCCACCTCCTCCCTTGGTTTGCTCCTGCCACAAATGCTGCTGGCAGTTGACCATCTTTGGCTCATTTTAGATTCTAGGCAATGTTCTTTAACACTTCAAATTTAAAGGATGGTGTGTAATTTTCCTTTTATTTATGGAAATTGGTTTGCAACTGGTTGCTTTTAAGTAGCAATGAATTCAAGTGACCAAGGGAGGTAATAAGGCTGACTTAGCCATTTGTAATTTTTATTTTTCTCATTCTTACCAGGAGAATTCTCTTACTAGTGCTTTCAGAGATCTCACACCGAGATCAGGCATTTTAGATTCCCAGTAGGAAAAGAAATATCTCAATAGATAGAAAATAATGGATTTTTCCCTTTGCTTTTTTTTTCCCCCAAGGGAGAGTAAGAGGAAAACTCCAACAGCACCAAGAGAGTACCTGCATAATGCTAACGATGCAAAATTCTGTTTCTTTGTGGCTTTTTCTGTCAGTTTAAATTATATTTATGTGCAATCTCAATATTGAAAATACATATGTAAAAACAAAAGTGGTTTAGCTGGCAAGAGATTTCAGCTCCCACTTTGCAAGCAAATGAAGGGGAAGTTCAATCATAAACTTTCCGTTTAATAAGCCACTGATGTGGTATTAGTTTTCTCATTTGTGTTGGACTTAGATGAAAATAACTATTTTTACTGGAAAAAAATACTTTTATCCTTTGTAGAACTTACCTTTATTAAATAAAGCAACCACAGTGTTTTTTGATGTTATTAATGCAGAAAGAAGAGTAGTTCTAGGTAGAGGCTTCCTTAACTTTGTTTTGTAATTTTGTTATAGTTAATGTTACTACTTTTATTTTACATCAACTACTTGTGTTTCGAGATTATTTGGTTCGATAGTGGTAAGACCAGATAGTCTCTGTGAGTGTTTGAAGTAGTAATTACAATTTTTGTGCCTCAGGGGGTTGGCATCCTTGAACCTGAGATGGTTTATACCAGTGTACTTTTACTTCCATGTTAAGAAATTCATCAAGTATTTTGGATTTGTTTTTAAGGAAAAATTTCTTATTTATTTAGTAAAAACCCTAGTGACAGAAGTACACTATGAATACTGTTTTGCTTTTGGTTTTATATCATGATTGCAGGTTTTACATCTTGTTTTATTGAGTAGTGTGATTTGATTTAGAAGTGATTTGTTTTACTGTTTTTTTTTTTACAGAATTATCGGTAGTCTGTTCTGCTGACCTTTCATAGTTGTTTCCATAGAAGGTTCAAAAGATAAATCTTGTGCTACACATTGTGACAGCCACTTTGCAATGCAGTGATCCAAAAATATAAAAGTCTTCTTTGCAAGTGTTTTAGAGGACATGAAATAAAAACCTTAATAGGAATTCTCAGTCAAATTGATAATTTCATAACTTTAATTTGTACAGCAAGGGCCTGATTGTGACATCTGAGCTCTGCCTGGACTGTGGTGGTGGAGCCTGTATGAGGGAAGATGTGGTGACCTTGGCTTGTTTCATGGCAGAACTTCCTTAAAATGTTCCGTCCACGTGCTGAATTTCCATTTAATGCAACTGGGCTATTTTGGAATTCCATGTAGAATCATAGTTTACCAGCAAGGCTGTATTGTTTTGTAGCTTTTTACTGTGGACAAAGGCATGTGATGAGCTGCCTTCCTTCTGTTGTGGTCTAGGATTGCAAATGATTCCAAATTTCAACACGAATCCACACACCAGCTTCTCATTTTTAACTTTGAATTTCTGAGTCCTGTTTATGACACTGATATTCAAAGACTGTTTTGATGTTTGAAGATGTAACTTCTGTATATAATGAAATAAAATTGACTTCCAAAGTTCCTGTCAGGGAAGAAGCTGAATAGAAATTACCTATTTATATTTAATCATAATAATCTTAAAGAAAACCTGAATAATACTGCTTGAAATTACTGTAGTGGAATGTGTTGAGTGTTCTGAATACAGACAGGGATATGAGGAGCACCGAGAATATGTTAATTACTCAGTGCTTTCTTTGCAATCAACTCTTGAGGGGGGAAAACATTGTATGAAAAAAAAAATGGGTACTGCCATTAATCTGGCTTTTTGGGGGAGAGGGAGGGGGCCTGGAGACAGAAATGAGCTTCTGTGTAGTGAAGGAAATTTTTAAAGCTTTTTTGTAAGTTTGTGTTTCTTGCTCCCAGCATTCAAGGCCTCCCAGTTCAAACACATGGGGTCACTCACCATGGTCATCAGATGGAATCGCTCCGTGTCCCTTTGCAGGGGTTTTTAATGTGTACCTGTTCATCCACTGGAAATGCATGCAAGTGGTAGAAAAGTGTTTTCTGAAGGAGAAAGTTACTGCCTGCTGAGGAGGAGCAGGGGCAAAGTTGAAAATGTAAAAATCAAATCTATTTTTGGTGCTGTCAGTGCAGTTAATCTCTCCATGAACTCCCCACTGTAAAAGAAAAGATTTCTCTCAGAGATAACTCTGTTTCTGTTCCAGATGTGGTACAGTTGATTGAGATGGAAATCACACCCTACAATGTTGTTGAAATTTGCTTGCAAATTACTGTAATTAATGCAGAATTTCCTGGAATGCTCTTCCTAGAAGAATACTATTTGTAATCCTGATAGTTGAGACTTACCCAGTTGTGATAGGATGCAGGAGAACAATTTATTGTTAATAACACATTATTAACCACGAGATGTGGGAAGTCAGGCCCTATTTCCATCTACGTCTACCTGAAGCTACCTGCAGCATTTTATTTTTTTCCCTGTTACAGAATCCTTTAATTTTCCAATCTAGGAATGCCTTGCTCAATACAAATTCATTAACCCTCACAAATATTAGGTTATAAGATAACTTATTAGCAATAACCTAAGTTTTGATCCAGATATATAATTTCATAAAGAAAAATCATATGCTGCATATTCCTGAATTTATTATTAATAGTATTCCACTTTTTCAGCAGCAGCAGCTCTAGTCTAATAATAATATGTAATAATCTGGTATTAATAATAAAATACTACGTGTTCAAAAATACATATTATGACACTATACCCATAAACCTGTGAGCAGATTATTATAACAAGTTTAGGATTTTTGATACAATTCCTTTGGATCTTTAATAACCAATTTTGAATGGGAAAACTCAATAATTATCAGGTGGACAGAAAAACACAAGTGAGTGCAGAACTCCACCTATTTGGAACAGATTTATTGCAAAGCAGCACATCTTTTGAATCCTGCTGTAGGATTAATTGGAAAAGCTGGGGAGTTGTATGGGAATGTAGAAGTCATAATCGACCTAATAATTCATGATGTGTCAATAAACTCTGACTTGAGGAAGTAAACGAGAACCAGTGCAGTTCCTGAGATGGGCTGACTTGTGTTACATGTTACAGAACAGAAATAGAAGGAAACAGAATAGAATAAAAGGAAATATGTGTTGTTTGTTTGCTTGTTTTCTTACTCTTGCTAATAGAGCAGAACAGCTTCAACCTAGTTTTTGGAGATTATTTTTGTGGTTATAAGGTTAGAAAGATTTATTTTGAAATGAAAGCTTTAGAATCTGTAGAAAATATTGCATCTTTCAAAGTACAATTTCGGGGTCGAGTCATGCATTTGGAGCATAAAAATGCTTGCTAGAAGGTGTAATTCTTACTGAGTTTTAAACCTACTTTAATTCTGCTTTGACTTTATCGCTGCCATTCATATTTGGAATTGATGTACATTTCTGCCATGTCAAAAATAGATGAGAGTAGTTTTGCAGTTTTTCTGGGAAGAGTTGATCTGTTTTTCTGAAAATAATGCTGATTGTTGTTAATCAACTTGTCAGAGCTGAATAGTTTTCTTCTTTATCAAAGTGAAGAAAATTGGGACACTAAATAACAGCCTGTGCGGAACTAGGACACTCTGTTTGGAGACACTGCTCCAGACACTGTAGAGGATTTTTTTGACAGATAAGCTGTGTGCTTAAAGAGATAAATGTTAATCTAATACATTGGAAAACAGACAGATTACGGGGCACTGCCATGCATTCGAATAACCAGGCTAAGTTGTGTGCCCCAGCTGAGTCTGTGGCAGAAAACTCCCCAAACTTACTCTGAAGACCATGGCAGCAGCTGGTAAACTCTGTCTGGTGGACTCTTGATACATGACTCAGTATTGGTGAATAGCAGCTCAGCTAACATCTTTAATATAGAAAGGTTTTTTTTTAATTGGAGTGTAGGGAGTTGGAAGAAAATGAAGACAGAACCTCTGCTGCTACCTTTGTTCTCAGTCAGAATTCTCTGGCACCTTCTTTTTTCTTTTTGAGTTTCTAGAATAAATATTGTCTATTTTTACTCTGTCCAGAATACTGAGGCTTGATATGGTTGTATAAGCTGCTCCTTTGCATCCCATACAGCATAAAAAGGGTCACATTAGACAGAGCCAGGGCACAGCACACACAATAAACCCACATTTTCACAATGGTAGTTGAATACTGTATTGCCTCAGACACATAGGAGGGGATGTGTTAAAGAGTGATGGTGATTCAGAGAAGAATTACAGAAGCTTCAAGGTGAAAAAGCTGCTCTTGTTATAATATAACATGTTATTTTACAGTTAAAGCCAAGATTGGTTCTCTGGAATTATTCTTAAATATTATTAGCTGAGTATAGATTAGGAAATGAATTTTCTTGAAGAGCTTTGTTGATCCTAATACATAATACATTTGTTTTAACATATGTATTTATATATTAAGGTCACTGTTTTTGTCCTGCTCTAAACTGGATCCATTGATCGGGAAAAACAAAAGTGCATTGGAACTAACAGCCTCTGATCTGGAGGTTTTTGTCTAATACAAGAACATCCTGTAGTCATGTGAAGATTCCTGTTAGCTGCGTAGGAACCAGTTAGAGAAGAAGCACTGGAGCACCAAAAGCAGTCATGCCCAGGGCAAGAGTTTTCAGGCTTTTCCAAAGAGTTTCAGCCAGAGAGAGCCCATGGCAGCAGTTCCCTGCATTCCTCCCAAAGAGTTTTCTGTTCTCTGCCTGAACCTTCTTATTCCTTCATGCAGAGAAGTTGAAAGTTCTGTTTCCCAACTGCCCAGCTGCTGCAAAGGTGACACCAGCTGCTGCCAGGGGAGCAGGAAGATGGATTTTGTGTGTTTGGCTTTGCATTGAAAGGGTCATCTCACATGCTCATCGTGGCTTTTGTTATCTCTTGGCCCAGGTCTGTGATGGGTGGGGTGAAACTTCTTCAGAGGTGCTGAACTTTTCCTTTTCACTCTGCTGCAGTAGCTGAAGCCTCCCGATTCCAAAAATACATCTGAAACACAGAGCCTGGTGACACTGCTGTCACAGCAGTGTGGGGCTGTGCACTCTGCACTTCTCCTGTGCCAGAACCCAGTGCCTTCACTGGTTTTGGCATCCTGGGGCACCTGGTACTGGACTTGCAGTGACTTCCATCCTGTGAGAATATCCTGAGAATATACATTAAATGCTAAAAAATCCTCTGTTGAAAGCTTAGAAGAGAGCTGGAAATGCTTTGCCTTAAGGCTTCCCCTTGAAGATGAGCTAAGAGTCTCTATGTCTTTTGGGTTTAATTGCTGATGTAGCACTTTTAGAATTTTGGCTGTGCAGCATCTTAGAAGCAAACATTGTAGAGATAAATTATAATGTTCATATAAATACAAACTTGTCTAAATTTAACACTGAAATAAAGATACAGTTGCCTGAGTAAGTGACTGGATTTTTAAACATGCTGCAGAGTGAGAACTCACCTTGACTGAAGTGCTGAACTGAAATCACAGACAGCACCACTTCTGCATTTCCTCATCTTACTTCCCTTCCACTACACTTCAAGATGATCACTCTTAGATAATCAAAATACATGAGCATTTGGAGGACTGGAGATATATCTTGATGTCATTTCTTGAGCTTGGGCACAGATGTTTGAAAATCCTGGTCAGGTTCCTGCCAACAGTGAAATAAGATAAGTACAGGTTACAAATTTTGGTTTGTTTCTGGTTATTGGTTATTTAAAACTGGGGTAACTGTTGCACAGCAGCATTTTCTGAACTTTGCTGTGTGATTTTAAAGTCAAACTTCAAAAGGCTTGTTAAATGCAAGATTCCCAGTAATTAAAAAAAGTAATGTCATATATTAGAAGTTATAAACTTGGAAAGGTAAAAGCTTCTTTGAGGAGCTGCTTTTGATTCTGCTGGTGGCTTAAAAACGATGCTCAGGCTTCCTCTTGAAGGGCTCTCATTAGCATTTAGGAAATAAAACAGCAGTGGATACTGTTGTGCCAATTTTCTACAGAATATTTGGTGTGCATTTTTAATTTGTAGATTCATGGTTTCCTATTTCTACCTTTAAATGCTTATTTGCAGAGAATATTGAATAGAACCATTAGAGCTGAGGGATTTTTTTCTACCACAGTTAAAGATCTTTATGTAGCCATCACCAGCATTTCATCTTGGTACATAAATCAGGGAAATAGTCAATATACTGAACAAATTGAAAAGATGTGAGAAAGTTCATATGCCATTCCAATTTGATCTTTAACAAATGATGTCTATTATAAGAAAACCCACACTGATATTACTTCATGCAACTACCTTGGAAAAATGGTGTTGACTTAGAAATATTAGTTTCTGTCACAAATGTTATTTATTTTTCCTTCAGGTAGAATTCAGGGTGCCAACAATGTTCTGGTGAAAGTTAAAATCACTCCTATGGTGACAGCAAGTGACAGATTTCATATAATGCTGCCTTTTTAAAAGATTTAAAGTTTCAATTTTAGCAATGTATAGAATAGACTTTTGAGGGGTGACAGAACTCCAGTTCTTGGCTTGATGTAATTTTCAGGAGAGTCTTTGGCTCCAGTGTGGTTTCCAGGATGCTGCTGGATTTTTCTCTGTTACAGTGGAACAGACCAGCAGGGTCTCATTGCTTTCTTTGCTTTGCTTCTGCAGCATTACATTCCCCTATTGGAGGAGTAAAGTGATTTAAGGAGGAGAGGGGAGGAAAAAAAGGATTTATATATATATTTGGAGCGAATATGTCAGTATGTGATGTTTTCACAAGGTATGGTACATTAATTATATTGTATAAAGAGTATAAATATTTAATATGGACATTAATTCTTGAGTGAAAAAACTTGATCTATTTTATTGCCTAAATAAATTCATGGTAACTGACCTTGTCTGAACTCTAGCATCTAAGAAATGATTATTTGGACCTGCACATCCATCCCAGACTGGAAAAGCTTATCTTAGAATACATTATTTTAAGCTTATTTTCAATTTTGAATAAGAATTAATATACTGGGTATATTGTCAGTGTGCTAGATAAATATAAAATAGTCTTTCTTATCCTGAATACTCTTTTCTAGACATTGAGATTTAGTATTTTCATGGCCTGCTGACCCTCCTTGCTCAGAAATGTTCTCAGACTATTTTTCATTAAGTGGCTGCAGATTTATTTCAATTGATTGAAAGTCATCTCTAATTACAGGTAATCATAAAACAAATGATGATAAGGAAAAAGTATAATTTAGCTGAACTATCAATCACTCTTTTTTAGTGCATTCTAATTAAATTACCAACTGTTCTTTCAGAAAAAAGTCCTTTGTAATCAGCATAAATATCGATTACATTGCATGTTTGTTGACCTGTTTCTGTCTCTGCATTTCTCTTGTTTTTATATACCTAGACCTCTATCCTGAGTGCTCTATTATTTAAAGGCAATGTAGTGTGGGCCACTGGGAAATTAAAAACCACTGAATATTTAATATGTTAATTGTACTGTTTAATCTCAAAAGAATTTGGAAATGTCTCTCTCGTTTGAGGCTGATTATTTACTGCATGCAAGTAAAAAGCTTGGAACACATAATTATGCTCTGTCATGGTGAAGAAAATTACTAGTATTTTAGGAGGTTTTACTCTTTTAGGTAGAATTAATGATCTCAGTTATTAAAACAAATGAAAGGAATCCTCCCCAGGAATTAACACCACCTGAACCTCCCTCCCAAAAAACACCCAAACAGTAAAACAACAAAAAACCCAAGCGCACAAAAAAAAACTTGGTAAATTTTTTCAAATATCCATGTTAATGTTTAGCTGCTGCAAGAAATCATGGGTGGTAATTGATTGTACTGTATGGCCCAAAGAACTTAATGGTAAATATTTTATTGAATAAAGCTTTGTATTACAAAGGGACTATTTGGGTTGTAATTATCAAGCTAAAATCAATATCACTTTCCCAGCCTGGTGCTTTAAATGTAGGGGTATTCTTAAATAAAAAAGTATAATCAATAAACAACCGGACATTTTCCATTTTCTGTAATTAACTCTATCCTGTAGTTTTTCAAGGGACCTTTTTTCTGTGCTATTACTGAGAGCTCTTCCCCTCAAAGTTTCTAAATGGAGCTAAAAAGCCTGGACAAAATGATGTTTGGGTTTAGAATACATTTAGTCTTCCGTGACTCTACTCTCACTTCCTTGGGTGGCAAATCCATCTGTCCTTGCTGGAATGGAGCTGTTTGATTTTCTTTTCAAAAAGATGAATATCAAAAGAGTTTTTGGACAGGAATTGGGGAGCCTTCTGCTGCACTTGGAGAGAAAACCCTGTTTATTAATGACCCTGCTGAAGATGAAGTTTATGAACCTTTGTGGCGGCTGAAAGCACAAAATGTTTGTGTTTTGTACAGCTTGGGTCACACTCCCTGCCCAAGCTTTGATTTCCCTGGTGCTCTGCAAGTGGCTGTCCAAAGCATTGAGCCTGATTCCTGGTAGTCACCAACATCTCCTCACTCTAAAGTCACCTGTGGCAGCAGGTGGGACTTTTTCAGGAATTTTGCAAGAGTTGCTGCCAGCCCTTCTAGCAAAACCTTGTTTAAGACAGGAGCTGCAGCATCCCATCTGAACAACAAACTCCCCTCCCAGCTCCTTCCCATTCTGTGCTCTCTCCGATTTCCAGTGCCTTGCTGGCCCTCCAGCTGCTCAGTTCAGACATTTCCATGTCCCTCCTGCATGAGGGAATGGGACCATGGAGCTCCAGAGGTGTCCCAGGTGCTGACTGGAGTCAAGGCTCACATCCCTCCCCTGCAGGCCATGCTCTAGGCAGCCTCACCTTTCCTTTGGTATTCCTCCCCCAGACAGCAGAAGGGGCTCCAGCTGGGTGCCAGGATGAGGCAGTTTCCCTTCCCACCAGCATAATCAAGACTAAACAGGTTCAAACTCTCTCTGTTGTAATAGCCTCATGTTCTTGATGAATTGGCACAGCAGAATGGCTTTTCTGCCTTGATAAAGGGTGCAGCTGTTGTCATTATTGGTGTGATTGTTTAAGAACCAAATTAAAAACTTGACTTTATTTTAGATGTTAAGCAAAGGATTCCTCAGTGCTGGAGATACTTTATTTAAAAACAATCATTGTAAATATTCTGATACAAGGCTGAGAGTAATGTTTGCTTTCAGCTTCGGATCAGTGAATGTTGTTATAATTCGGATTATTTTCCTTAATCAGAATTTGTTTTAGGGTGAACAAGTGTGAAATTGTTGTTTTGAAAGATGAAAAGTTCTATGCCACATTTATATTCAACAAGGATTACATTTCTTATATAAGAAGTTAGAGATAATCCATATATCATTTTTGAACCTGGAAGGAAATTGTTATTTCTCAGAATAAGCTCACTTTACTTCCAGGAATGACAAAATGAATTGCTAAAATGGGAAAAAAAAAGTCTAAATTAGTCTGTTTATTAACAAATCTTAAAGACAAAGCCATTAGAACTTTGGAGGTTTTTTTAAGAGTTAGTATGAATGCAGTCCTCTGAACAGAGGAGTGCTTCAGTCCCCATAAAACCTGGGGGGTCCTCTCTGCTGGTTCTTTGTGTTCCTGTTTGCATAGAGAAGAATTCCTGCCCTCAAGGCATTCAAGTTACTTCCCAAGCACCAGGTTCCCAACTGCTATCCCTCCTGGCATGTGAAATTATAAATGAAGTGCTCTGGTTGTTGTTTTTAAGAGAACTGGGCTGTATTTGTGGATAACATAGAGGCTCTGGGTGTGTGGGGCGAGGAGGGGGTGAGAGCACAGCTGATGCCCATGGATTTGTGTCTCTGAACCCTTTTTGGTGGTGGCCTCGGTGGCCTCACAGCGAAGTAGCTCCACAACAAAGCCATTTGGACTATGTGCAAGGAAATCCTGAAGGAATTGTGGAAACTGGGTGCTTCCCAACATTTCCTTTGCTTTTCAGAAGGCACTGATTTAGCCAGCGCACATGATTCCTGCTAAGGAATGCATTTGAGGTATTTTATTGCTGAGTTAGTTGAATAAATCTTAATACAATTTACCTCTATCCCTTAATGAAGTTTTAAACATCCTTATGAGTCGTTCCGTTACCTGTACAGCCGTCTTCTAAGGATGTGCTTAATTGAATTTATGTCAGATGGGATTTAAAACTTTCATAATATATGCAGAGTAAGTGTAATAGGTTTTGCTTTGGAATATGATAACCAAGGGACATTTTAATTCCTCAAGATAACCCACTGTATATAATATTTCTGTCTCAAACTGATGATAGAATCTTCAGTTCCTCTCTCTTCCCCAACCAAGAAAAAAGATGAGAAGAGCAGAAGATGAGTATTTTACAGTGGCTACTCCATTTACATATATTTCCTGCATATAGGAGCATAAAGTTTGGAAATGTCTAGGCAGGCAGGATGCTTGCAGAAATAAATACAGTAAATGCTTTTTAATGGCTTGACATAAATATGATGTACCTGACTCAGTACTGGAGTGTCCACAGTTCTTTTGCATGAATTTTAAATCTGTGGCTACTCTGGGAATGAGAGAGATTTCTATTGGTGTTCTTTGGAATACAGAAATAAGATATTTTTTGTAGACAGCATTGCTAGAAAGAGAAGGACAAGATGGAAAACAGAAAGAATTCCTGAGGTTTTTAGAGCATTTTTAGCCTTGGATTTTTTTTTACTAAAATCATAGAAGGTTTTACTTGAAACTAAAAATTTTTCATTGCAGATTCAAGTCCCCATGGGATTTGCTGATGACAAGTGGAATTCACAGCAAACACTGACACTTGTATAGACAAGGCAGATGGAAAGAGGTTTTTAAATCTATTAAATAGATTTAGATCTATTCCCATCTTAGGTGTTATCTATTAATAACTTATGCCTCATCCTTTTGGGTAGTGGAATGGAGTTAATTTTCTTTGTAGTGGTCCAGATGGTGCTGTGTTTTGAATTTGTGGCTGAAATGGTGCTGATAACCCACCAATGTTTTGGCTGTTGCCGAGCAGTGCCTGCTCAGTGCTGGGGATTTCTCTCCCCCTGCAGCCTGGGGATGCAGCTGCGCAGCAGCTCCAAACTGGCCAGAGGGACACTCCATCCCATAAAACGCTCAGCAACAACGCCCCCTCACAGCCCAAACCCAAGGAACAAACAGTGTGGGGGGTTGCCTTCCCAAGGTGCTGTAGCTTAGAGCCCGGGGGGCAGCACTCTGCCTGTGGGAGGTGGCGAGTGGCTGGCTTTGCATCACTTGTTTGTTCCTTCTCCCCACTCCCCTCACTCCCCTCACTTATCAAACCATCTTTCACTTATTAAACCATTTTTTCCCCCACCTATGTCTTTTCTCCCTTCATTCTCTGCCTCATCCTGCCAGGGGAAGGGAACAAGTGGCCATGTGGGTGGTTAGCTGCTCTAGGGGGCCATTCCATAAGCTACAGGAAGGGAGGAGAAAGAAGGTACTCTGATTTCTGAGTACCAGAATGATCACATATTATACTTGTAGTCCAATATCTGGTTCACTGAAATTGCTCCTCTGGAGATGCTCCCATCCCAGGCCTGGCAGGATTTGGTTTTGTTCAAACCAGGAATGTTGTCTCAGCCTTTTTGTTGTAAGTTCCAAGTTCCTGCACTTACCTGAGGAAGTAGGTGTGACCATCATCATTCCAGTTTGCAAGGACAGTGGAAAAGCTGACCCTGGCTACTGTGTGTCTGAGACATTATTGGCTTACTAGTGTTCAAAAAAATCTGTGTAAGGCCTTTTTTCTCAGGAGATTTTTGCATTAAGAAACTTGCATTATTCCTCCAATGGTAAAATACCCAGTATGGCAGTGGGTATTTGTATTCTGCTGTTGATCAGTGCTTTCTATTGTTTCCCTTTGTTAATAAGTAGGTAAATATCTCCAAATCAAAAGCTTGCTGCCCAGCTTATTGATCTTTGGGAAGCCTTTGATTCCTGACAAAGGAATCTTTGTAGCTACAATGTTTGAAGGAAAAATTCAAGAAAATCTGAAGTGTGTGTGTCTCATCATGCAGCTCACACATGGTAGTATAGTGTACCATTGAGAATTAATTTTAGTTTATTTACCAAAATGGTTATTGAATAAATAGGGATGGGTTTTTTTGTTGTTTCTGATCAATTATAAAAGCCTGCAATTAATATACAATATTGAAAATAGCAGAAATTCTAGGTTTAAGTGTTTTATGCACTATATATACTGTTTCTCATTGATTGTTACTGACTTCCAGACTCTTGGTCTTGCATGCTGAATTGCTTTGGCTTCTTGTAAGAATACTTACTTAAACTTGAATCTTCTTTTGATCCTAGGGCAATATAAAATAGGAATATAGGCTGGAGGAGATTATATTTTATATATTTGTATAAGACTATCGTTACTACAGCTGGTCTTGTGTAAGGTTTAGCAGAGACTCAAGAGAATATTTGTTGTATTAAAAAGAACAAAAGGCATCCTCACCTTTTATGAATGTGTGTACATTCTAGGAGTACAGAATTTATTGAGTAGACTCAGGCATTGTTTAATATCTTTATGAATGATGAGAAAGAAATGTGGTGAAACTGGAGGCAGCTGTGACTTGCACAGTTGTAGGATCTGGGTGATGCTGAAGTGAAAAACATCTGGTTCTGGCACTAGGATGTTTCCACAGGTTTTGTTTTTTATAGATTTGGAAGTCAACACATGTTAACTTTAAATGAGCAGGAGGGATCCAAGTTGGTACAAATGAATTATTTCACAATTTCATGGAGCTGTTCTGACCACAATCCAGGGGTTGAATAAGTTTTACTATCCCTATTTTGTCATGTATGCTGATGTGACAAGATGACATCACAGCTGAACTCTTGAAATATTATGGTGATTTGCATAAACCTGAAAGGAAGTAACTGGAAAGTCAAACTACTGTCAAATTCCTTAAACTGTATGCAACAAACTTATCAGTGTTGCTTTGAGTTTTCAGAAACTCAGGTTTCATATTTGACATTGCTGGAGCAATTTTAAAACACAACATCATGGGAAAAAATTCAGGGTTTCCTTCTTTTGTATCCTGCCTAAAATCATAGCAGATAATTTTCCTAGGGGAGCGTGGTAAATTCCACTCATGTGCTTTTTTATGCTTCCTTTCTTTGGTTTACATTGCGTATTCCTGATTTATTTATTCCTGCATATCTGAGGAGTGCTGTGAGCTGACAACTGACTCAGCAGGGAGGGGATCACAATAATCAGAGTAATTTAGCAAAATACATTTTTTGTTTGTTTTTCCACATAAATAAAACAGGTTAATCTACAGGAAAAATATGTGATTCATCAGCTTGGAGTTTACTCACTAGCAGCCTGTCACCCCTTCTCTCAAGTGTATTTTTCTGTGCTTCTTCAAAGGCTTTCTTAGATCTGTTCCTTTTCCACTTTCATTCAGTTGCAAGTGGCCCCAAGCACCTACCACAAGGGCCAAGGGCCAGAAGTAAAGTCAAGTTCAGGCCCTGGGAGCTGGGAACTCAAATCTCTGCACTGTGTGAAGGAAGATGAGCAATGGGGTTGCGTTATCAGAAGGAGACCATGAATTTGTGTGTTGCAATAACAAAAACATGAGTTTGTGTGAAAGCTCATGGTGTCCCCTTCCCTTGCTCCCAGCTGGGGATGCAGCAGTCTCCTGGCAGAAGTCTGTGACATCCTTCTGTGGGAACCCAGCACATCCCTCTGGCTGCCCCAGCTGTCTCGAGACCCTGGCAGGGGGCTCAGAGACCTTGGCACGAAGTCAAAAACACCTGTGGCTTCAATTTCAGCCCTTGGAAAAAACTGCCAACTTTGTGTGAAGATTTACAGGTCACAAGAGCTTGAGTTAATGTAACACAGGGTGAAAAAGTAGAATTTTGGGTTTTTTAGAATGGGGTTCAGGAGTTGGGTTCTGCTCTCCTGGCAGAAGTCTGTGACATCCTTCCCTTCAAGACCTAGTTCAGTTCTAGAATCCAGGAGGAATATAAGAAAAACAAAACTTCTCTCCTGTGCTTTGCCATGCTATCTTGGTTGTTGTTTACTTGTTTTGGGAGTTCTCTGAACCTCTGAAAGATCAGCTGCCCTGCAGAAGCCATTCAATAATTGCATCCAGTTTTCCCATCTGTAATTTTGTTCCCCCTGCGATTTCCTGTGCACCTTCAGGCTCATTCTCTGGTCTTGCTCTCTCACACTTGATCTCTCTCTCTCACACACTTGATATCTCTCTCTCTCTCTCTCTCTCTCTTGCAAGTTGAATTCTTAGTTGAAATGTGAGGCAATGAGGTAAAAGCTATCAGTTCTGGGAGAGCAGGAGCTGAGGGACTGAGACTGGTTCATTCCAGGCTGCAGAGAAGTTTTGTGGATTATTACCTGGACTGGGGAGCACAGGTGCCCCAGGGCTGAGGTGGGGAAAGGAGCTGTGACTTAAATCAGGGATGGGCTACTGCAAACACAGAGAGTCCAGCAGCTGAAGAAAGCAGAGAGGCAGATGGATCCATTTGATTATTTTAACCTAGAAGGCTCCAGAACCAGAGAAAAGGCAGAAGCTCAAAGATTCTGCTCAGTCTTCAAATTTTAGGATGGTCCAAGGTGTCTTTCTTGTCTGTCACAGCATCCAGGCTGTCACATAACCAGTGCTCAACACCCTGGGGCAGGTACAGCTCAGGAACAACCTTTGGAAGGTAAAATAAATATCAGCCATGTCCTCCCTGAACTTGAAAGCACTCATTAAGCACCTGTTTTAATTTCTCTTTTACTTTGCTGGCATATGAGCGAGGTTGCAAACTATCTTGTAGAGATAGTGTTAATGTGTAATATTGGAAAGTGAGCAACAAAGTCAACAATGCATATGGCACAGGTTCCTCAAAATACTGGTTAGTCTGGATAAGAACCTTTCCAATGGGGAGGCCCTGCTGTTTTCCCTCTGCTGCACTGCATAGCCAGAGTGAATTCTGTGAGATATTTCCAAAGATAATGAACATTATCTTGTTTTCCATCTTGAATATAAAGAATATTTTAGAAGAGAAGCACTGAATGCTAGAAACATGACAAGATTCCCTTTCAGAGCTGCCTGAATTGTACCCAGATTTTTCAGTCTTCCTAGCAGTTTAAGAGTTTGTGCTTTGTGGATCATACTTGAGACTGTGCTCTTCCAGTAATGAGGTTAATCTCACCATTAAAATTAACTGTGAAGTACCATGTTTACTTTGGGATTTATTCTTAAATGTAGAAGTGTGTCTGTGACATAAGAGATGTGTTATAAATAGGTGTGCAATTAATTCTGATTCATCCTTTTTTTTTATTATTTCCCTAGTAACACTTGCAAGTAGGAGTTTTATTTAAATCTTTTCTTTCTTGTGTCTTCCCCAAATTGTGCCAGCCTTGGTCACTAACACAACAGAGTAAAATGCATTGAAACACTCAAAAACCCACTCACATCATGTCTTTATAGGAATCTCCAGGCAAGCAAAAGATAATTATTTCCAGGTCCTAAAGCCAATATTCTGAAGTGGTTTCACACACTCTGACCAGATAAATACACAGAAAATGATTATCTAAAGCATCTGCAGTAAGCCCAGGTTGATTCAGAGCCCAGTACTGTGAAGCATAACCCTTCTGCTCTGGCAGTGCGCTGTGGATGCAGTGCGGGGATGAGCCAGCCTGTGGCACCTGCCTTCAGGGCTGCGTCCTGGAAATTCTGTTAATGGAATGGCCAGGAAGGAGACCTGGGGCCCTCTGGTTAAGCTCCCAGACATAAATCTGGCTGAATTCTACTGACAGTCAAGTAGGAGTCTTGTGAGCTCTTTCCATGGCTGAGGTTCACTGAGAACACTCTTAATGCTTTGTTCATTTCTAAGCTTGTGTGAGCAGTGGAAGGAAGGGAGGGACCACACTTTTGCAGGTCTTGAGGTAAGCCTGAGAAGTTTTAGCTAAGACTGTTGTAATAGAGTGGGTTTTTTTTAAACTTTAGGACTGATGTAAAGAAGTGCAACCTCATCAAGTACATTTTGGCCTATATAGAAAATAGTCTGAAACTCCCAGTTACTCTTAGTAAGCACTTTGCTTTGTCGTCATTTGGAACCCGTGGTGCAGAGCTTCACAGAGATCTGTCAGGGATCCTGTGGAGCTGTCTCCTCCCATTTATCAGTTTAAATGGTGCTAGAAAAAGTACTCCTGTTCATCATTCAGGTATTACTTCAGTGTTTTAAAAGTAATCCTGATGTTTCAATGAAAAAGTTGCTGCAGGACCTTTCACCATATCTCCAAACAAAAAGGCTGATGGAGGGGAGGAAGCTGGAAGTGCTCATTTGAGTAGTGCTGATATAACAGCAGGGCTTGTTGTGCTGATATTGTAGTTTTAAGGTCACCTTTCATCACCTCAAAGCTTTAGAATAAAGTACAGGCATGTATGTGGTGTCAACTCACACTGAGGGGAAAGTATTATGTAATGAAAAATGCAAATGTAAACAGTTTTAGTTAAGGAATTAACACATAACAACACACCCAGAGCAGGGAATGTGATGAAGCTGCTCGAGGATCTCTCAATGTCATTTGTTTCCTTGGCCTGGTATCCCCCATGCCTGGTTGTACTGCACCAGTTCTCCTGCTCCGTCTGGAAATGATGTTTTTGTAGAAAGAGATTTTGGCAGCCGTCCATGTTCGGTTCAGCCTCATGGCACATGCAGAATTGATTCAGAATCGCTGTGTGTGACCAGGCCCTCGGTGCAGTGCAATTGCTGCCGGCCTGCTGAGTTGGAGATGCGCAGAGAATGATGACACAAGTGCTGCATAAATGCTCCCCCAGAAATCCGGGGGGGGAATGAAGGTAATCAGCACGTGGGAGCCTCCTGAGGACAAATGGCAGTGCTAAGTTTATAAAATAATGTGGGGATGGGGGATAAGATCTGTTCAGATGGTAAGAGTTGATATGTGATTAGAATTAGTCTGTTAGATTCTCATTATGCTACAAAAAGACAGTTTTAATTCATTCTTATGAAGCACTGTATATTTTTTTGTTAATTGTTTATATTAAATGCATAGTGAGGTTAATCATCTGCTCAGTTGATTTTTTAATATCCTGAGGGATTTTTTGCTGTTCTTTAAATATTTGCTTAAGCAGTAGTGCTAGAAATAAGAAACAAAAGGCATTTTATCTTGAGCAGAAACAGCACAGTGATTTGAATTTCGCATGTTTCTTGTCCTTTCACAGCAGTTGTTGCTTTCATTAACACAGTTCTTTATTTTAGAGAAATTGATGCCAAATACAGCGAAATTCCACAGTTGGTGCTTAACTCCAGGGTAGTGGAGTTAAACAAACAGAAAAAAAAAGCCCCAACCAAAAAACCTTGAAGTTAACAGTCAAGATTTCTTATTCCATCTCCACTGACCTTTTTGAAGGTTTTTATCCTCTGTTCTGCTGGCTGATTACTTAGGGATTCACTGAGCAGTTTCCTTGAAGGCCATTCTTTCTGCTGGCCATTGGCATGAAAATGCAGCTGTCTGAGTGAGACCTCTTTGATCTTCAGAGAGCTTTGTAAAGATAGATTAAAAGCAAAGCTATCAGGCATTTTTTCCCAATGCAAATACTGCCTGTGTTTTCAAGTCAGATAGTTTTTGGGGGGGTTGGCTGGTTTGTTTTCAGGGAATTGAGATTTGGAGTTGTGATCACAGTGTTGTTCTTTTTTCCTTTAAACAAAAACTGAAAACACATTAATGTGTGTTGTACCCTTTGGAAAGAAAAATAAACAAAAAAAACCAACCCAGCCCTCTGTGGAACATTTTGTGTTCATTAAAATCCAGTGGGAGGATGAATCTATTACCCTCTGGTCAAAATTATGTTTAAAGAGACTTACAAGGGGCTTGATTCCAATAAAGTAATTGAAACAGAATATGTTTCTAAGCACTTTTTACTTTATACTGAGGTGCTGATTTTCAGATAAATCAAAATTTGCTCTTGCAAGATAAAAAATCTGCTATGTTTACAGACTATATTATAATTCAAAACATTTAAATGCTACATTAATTTACAGCACACAAATTACATGTACATTATCTTTTTCTTCCTTTGAGACCACATATTTTTATTGGAATTTTCAATAATTTGTGTTCTTGTTTCCCCTGAAGTCAGTCACAATGAGATCAACACATCTGTGGCTGTTCTGTGTCAGAAACATGAATGGAACCAGCTGCTCCTTGAGTGGAAAGAGAGGTACAAGAGCTTTGAGGTTTACCTGGAGGGACAGGTTAGGTCTAGACAACATCAGTTTGGGTGCTTACAGACCACAGCATTTGACCCAGCTGTTTTCTGAGTCCTTATGCATCAACAGTAATTTCCTCATTTTCCAACAGAAATCTTTATTTAACTTAGCTTAGGATGTTTTGGTTGGTGGCAAAAAAGTGTCACCCTCTAAAGGCTGGGGTTTGGCAAGATTTTGGTGCTTTCCTGGTCACTGGGAATTTACCACTCTTTGCTGGTTGGCATCTCTGCTAAATGTGGTACAATGGAACAGGGACAGTCCTGAGAGGGCTACAGGAGTAAATAAATGCCACTCAAAGATATTAAGTTTTGTCTTCCTGCTTTTAAACCAAAGCTGTGGAGTTTTAAAATATTCTCTCAATTTTTTTTTCTGACAAAGCCAATGGAATTTAATCAGTGAAATCCACCAGCTCGTTAATCAGTCCCTTTAAATCAGGAATAAGTCACAGCACTGATTTAGGTACTAACTTCAGGGGCGCAGTGTTACATTTCCATTTTGAGGAACAGCTCCTGAGACTTTGAAAAGGAAATATTTTTAATATAATGACTGTGTTTTGCTTTCATTTCTCTGATACTGTTCTAATAAAATTGCAAGTTAGGGAAACCTGATGATCCTTACTCACAGGAAGGTTTTATTACTTCTAGTGTATTACAGGGTTTATTGTCCTTAGTGTTGCTAATTAGTTAACAGAACTATTTTGATTTTTATGTGTGCGTGCTTACTAATTATTTTATCATGAGAAGAATGAGTGGGGTCCAAGTGCCCTGTTATTTCATTTCAGCCTGAAAAGTTTTTGTATAATTAGTTTAGCAAGAGGAATGAGTGAAATTAGCTACTAATGAGAAGATAAGTGTAGTAATCTTCTTGTGATATAAAACTGTGATTGTCAGTAGTTAGTAATAGGAACCCAGAGTGTATTTCATGGGACCTTACTTGGTCCTGTGAAATCATTAACATCATCTGATATGGTAAATTGCCTTATTTCACACCTGCATTTCCATCACTGCCTGCTAACCCTCCAGCCACAGATACTGATAAGTTTTTTGCTAATTAGAGAGTCATTAATGAAGTAAAGAATATGAGCAATCAATTATGGCTTGTTTTAGTAATCCAAACAAAAACTTAATTGCATAAATTTGTCATGTACTTTCAAGTTTTGACAGTATATTTGTGAAACATGGCAAGAATGTCAACACTTTGCAAGTAGCAGGTGTGACCTAGACAAGTTTTTCTCGTGTTCAGTTGCAAATTGCTTGACTTGTGATACGCAGTGATGGATTAATGGCTTATTAAAATCCACTTCTTTCTGTAAACAAGAACTTCACATTTCCTATTCTGGTTCATTATAATTGCAGCATTTGTATGGTGAGGTTTATGATAAATAACTTATGTCTCTCTTTTTTTTTTTATCCTATGGATTTACATTTTTAACCAGCACTTTGTGAACAAAGTTAAGCATTTCCTCACCATTCACTTCTTACTTAAATGTGCTTTCTTTTGTGTAAAAATTGCATTTCTTGTGTTTCATTGCTCCATTTCTGCCTAGGTCTCTATGGTAAAATAATACTTCATGTGTATTACCTCTTAGTTACATTTCTTTGCATTTTCTCATGTTAAAAAGTAACAATCACATGCCAAAGCAATAAGGCTCAAAGTGAAATAACCTTGCTGATGAATAAACATGCTGTGGGAGAAGGTCGCTGTAAAGATATTGCTGGATATTAAGTTGGGTGAATTTGTAATTGCACTTTTTCAATTTATCTCGGAGGTAAAAATGAGTAACTTTTGTATGATTGCAAATAAGTGATGTGAATATGCCAGGAATGCTAAGAACTTGTAACTTTTTCCATTTCTCAGAACTCTGTGGATATCTAGGTATGTAGTCTCCAATGCATGTCAATATTTTCCTCTAACAAATTCTTTCTGCCATAATTTGGAAGCTTGAAAGGATTGCACTAAGGGTGTAGGTAAATAAATACAAAGATTATTTTGAGGTCACGACACACTGGTATTGCTGCTAACATCTGGCAGGGATTTGTACAGCATGAAAACACTGTTCTGTGGTGGATTTATTAACATTACTTTTGTTGCTAACTGATTAAGACACAGGGGAGGACGATATTCTTATCATTGCACAGTCATTTTTCAGAGCAGGATTTCACACTAAATAGCTCAGGTGAGAACGAGACAGCTTGTTCTGAAGCAAATGCCCAGAGCTGTCATAGGATGTCGATGGTGTCCTTGAGAAAATGTCTTGTGCATCAGTCCTTCCCTTCAAAACAACTCTTCCCAAATAGTTCTGTGTCTGCTGGGGATCAGCACCGGAACCCCTGACAGCAGCTGCTTGGTTTGGTCAAAGGAACAGTGGATCTGCTTTCTGTGCCAAAAAAATAGTGTCACTTCTACATTGTCCCAGGTTTGAAGAAACAAATTTTGAAAATTATTTAAATATCTAACAGTGTTTTTTTAAGAATTTCATAGTTTGAAAATTTTGACTTTCTAAAAAATCCTTTATTTTTTAAAATAAATGGTAGGGAAACTCTAGAAAAGCAACTTTTTTATTTTAAATGAATCCATATCAATTATTTACCTGGTAAGTATAAGATGATGAAGACAATGAAAGGACATTAAGCCATGAATACTTAAAATTAGACTCCACTCTGTCTTTTAGCCAGAGATGCACAACAGAAATTTTAGCAAATTGAAAAAGTCGTAAAATATTTCCTTACATGAATATTCTAAGCAGGAAGCTTGAAAACCATTGTTCCCTTAAAGCCAATTCTATCCATTGGCTATGAAGCAAAAAACAGTTAAGGACCTAATTGCTGGGTGGTTTCCTGTAAATGCCATTATTTATTTATTTATTTCTATTGAAGCACTAATGGAGAATGATACACTATGCATTTCCACCTTGCCTGTGTTTTTTTTTTTTTTTTTTTTCCCTAATATTTGGGTTTAGGCTCCAATTAGCTGTGAAATGTGCCTTCAGTGAAATTACCACAAACGTAATTTGGGCTTGTCATCAACTGCTTAATCCTGTAGCTGCTGGGCTGCCTCAGTGAGGCTTAGCAACTGAACTACTAAATGTCTCTTGAAGGAGCTGGGAATAACTGGGGTTAATATTACTGTACATCAGATGGCAATTAGAGGAAAGATTAATGACCCTGAGTCCTTCTCCCTGTTACCTTTCAGAGGAGAGCTGTCTGTCTTGCTGAGGTGTTTAAATATTATCACTTTCCAATGTGAAAATAGGTATTGTATCTCCATTTCTATGGCCTGCTTGTTTGCTTAGTTGGGCCTAAAGATATTATTATAGGTTGTTTTCCTTGCCTCTAATAAATTAGATTTTTGAGTTGTAATTTGTTTGTTCTAAAACACTAACAAGATTGGTGGGTGTTTATCCCCAGAGAAAATAAAAGCCTGCCATTGAGGGTCCCTGTTGTATTTGTCAGGTTCCACACCCCAAGTTCAGGCTCATATCCCTTTCCCCTAGAAGGTAAAGCACCCAGAAGAGCTGCTGCTTTTAAAAGCCCATCCTACAAACTAAAAACCATAGGGAAAGGAAGGTCTTCCAAAGCTGCCAGACCCAAACCTTTAACTGCCAGCTGGTCAGGAAATCTCACACAGTTGTTCTGTGCAGATTGAGGCAGAGCAAGGCAGTATTTAAAGCAGGGCTGTGCAGTATATCTTTCAATAATCCTCTGTGGAAGCTGCAGAGCTGATTGATGAATAAATACAGCAAGGTGAGTGTCAAAGACACCCTGTGTGTTCAGCTCACCAAATGCAAACGGGAGGATGGGGATATGGCTATGCTGCAAACGGGATCTGACCAGCATCACAACCTCTGAAGACTTCATGAGCCCGGTTTTAAACTTCAGACAGCACCAGTTTAGCTATAAACAGCTCTAGCAGCCCAATATTCTGCAGCAGGTACCCCCAGAGCATTTCATCCAGTTCTTTCAGGTTTTCCAAATGACAGCAGCCTTGTGCTCCTGTGGATGTGCTGTTATTGGTACCCGAGTGTCGCACTACGACACGAAATAACTCACGCATGCACACTAAGATTAAAAGAGTAAACGGAGGTAAAAGGGAAGGTTTTATTTCTGACCTCATAATGTATAGAATTCTAAAAGTGACAGTGGATTGGAGGGTGAAATTGCCACCTCTCCAACCACACTGGTTAAACCAACAGTCTATCAGTTCTCTTCTCCCACAAAGAAGAATGAAAACAATCATAATTTACATGAACAATGCGTGAGAACTCCAGTAGAAATATGTAAATATCAGAAGGTATAGAAAACTAGAAGAACCTTAAAACTTTTAAAAGAACAGGGCAGCACAAGTCTGAAGCTGTGGTCACAAGCAGCATTGTAGCACCAATTTACCCTGTCCTGCCAGTGTCCTTGGTATTTCAGTTCCAGCTTGGAAATCTCCTCTTGCACTGGAAACAGAGACAGAGTGTGGAGAAGTCCTTTCAGCACAGTGTCCTGCCCAGCGGTGACCTGCCTCCTTCAGTGCTTCAGCTTCTCTGACTGGCATCAAGCTGCTTGCTCTGTCCCATAATCTCCCTGAAATTTCAAGATCCCATCAGTCTTTTAATGTGATTTAAGCCACTGATTTATCAAGCAGTGTTTCAGGATTATACCTGCTGAATGTAAGGGAATAAAGTTATTGACTCTACTTTTTCATTTCTGTCTCCCCTGCACATCTTCTTCATCCCTAACCTCTCCATTTAGTAAAGTTAAACTATCTTTTGTGTATGAGCCTCATCTCTCCACCTGTGAATGAGTATTCAAACAGTTTTCTTTGTTCAAGTATCACAGAAAATACTTTTTTTTTCTTGGATTCCAGCTTCACTTCTTTTCCTGTGGAGAGAACTATATTAGAAAATCATCACAGAGAAGAATAACATTTCTTCTTTGAAAAGCTCTTCGTGGTTAATACCTACTGAGGAGCTGAAATACTTGTAAGATTTTTTTTTCCAAGAATAAACTGAAGTAAAAATAAAACATATTTCTGCTTTTTAGTTAGATTAATACTGACAGGGTGTTTAGTACTTAATGTCCTCTGACTATTCTGTGGCCCTAGACTGTTAAAATTCTTCCTTGGGGGAAAGAAATTAACATTCTATTCTATTCTATTCTATTCTATTCTATTCTATTCTATTCTATTCTATTCTATTCTTTAACATGCAGAAATGGGAGATTAAAGAAAACCTGTTTTGTTCAGGGAAAATGGGACTAATCAGTGGTAACAATATATTGGAAAAGAATTTGTCTTTATCTTTCTTTGTATTGCATCGATGATTAATGGAAGCATGAAGTAATGAATTTGTATGTATGCTTACCAAATTATGAGGTAGGTATTTTATTTCTGAAGTATTAGGAGAGAGGGTTAAATCGAAACTTTAACAAAAGCAACCAAAGTCAGTGGCCATAGTTGTGTGAAGCAGAAGCTTCATTTGATAACAAAGATCAGCATGAAGTGTGTTTTTCATGTTTGCAGATCTTAACCACACTTAGTGCTGCATGCAAGTGACAAACAAGTCCCTGGTGCTGTCTGCAGGAGGCCTCTGCTGTGGGGAGCCCCCAGCACATCATCCACTTTGTTTAGACTTCAGTTTGCATTTCAAAGCTGTGAAATCAAAGGCAAACCTTTCTACTGAATTTAGCAACACGTTGTATATTCTGATGTAGTTTCCATAAATCCCTCTGAGTGGCATTTTGTGCTGTTGGTGCTTTCAGTGCTTCCCTGTGCTGTCCATCGGGGCTCGAGGGGGATTTTGGGGAGGCCTCCTGTGTTCTGTGTCCTCAGCACTTGTGGATCATCTTCTGTCCCTCTACCCTGCTCCCATGAAAAGTCCTCAGGCTCATCTCTCAGTTCATTAGATACACAGATGCTCTTCAGGAAGCTGCAAATTTAGAAGGATGGATCAGTGGGAAGTATTTTTGTTCATTTAAAATGGTAATTTTAAACTTCTGCACAGACATGTTAATGCAGTATTAATAAAATGGCACAGACACATCGTTGTCTTTGAAGGCATCCTGTTGACTGCCAGAGAGCCCAAACACTTTCTGGTTTTCTTGGATGAATTTTCTTCATTACTTCGATATTTTTAGCTGTTTGAAGACAGTGAAATGAAAAACATCACCGATCTAGTTCAGTAGTGGATTATTTAGCAGAAAAATGAGCAATTTTTGGAAGTTTAGCCAAAGTGTTGCTATAATTCTCTCAGATTAGTCAGAAAGATGCATCAGTCTCTTACCATCTTAGTAGGTGAAATGTAGAGGTAATGATCTAACTAATAAATGGATATTCACTTGTCCAAGGAATCAAAAATTGTCTTTTTGGTATTCTGCTGCTGGGAACTCAAAGCTGGACCCTCAGTATGCATTTTCCTGGAGAACTCGCTCTTTTTTGCTATGAAGGAAGGAACCAGCTGAGCAGAGAATAAAATTTAAATGATAATTTAGAGTTTGAGATGAGGACATACAATGAACACCTTTCCAAGCTCACATGCTCCTCTAGTTTGCATGTCTTAAAGCTTAACAGTCATGTTTTATTACTGATTATCAATCTAAAAGGTTTGCAGTGCCTGTAAATTTGAGATATTTTGTATTGCAGACACATTGGATATTGAAGGTACTCTGCTGTTAAACCCATAAAGTTCAATAAATACATGACAACTGGGAACACACATAAAACTTTCTCTATTAGCTGGAAATACTAATGAGTTTTTTTAACAGTGTTTTTACAGCCATGTACCTATGAAGTGTAGCTCTAATTTCCTTCATATGTGGAGAGAACATTTACTAATGAGAGAGGACAAATGATCCTAATTTTTGTCATCATAGTTTCTTTTGTTCTTTTCAACAATGAAGTAAAGAGCATGAAGGGAAAACAATTTTATTGAGTAATTTACTGTATGGAAATTATGGAGTAAATGTCCCATTCAAACAATCTTTGAATATTTTAAACTGTTTCTGTGGTTAATTATTTATTAGTACTCAGGCTATTAGCACAGAGCTACTAATTCTGAAATATCTTAGGGGAAAAAACACAGATTCATCTGTTTCTTTTCAGTTGAGTCATGTAGGTTCTGTTACTACTAATTATTGTATTAGGGAAGCAAAGTAAGGCTCTGAGGCTATTGCAAAAAAAAAAAAAAAAGCATGGATTTTTATCTGTTATGATTTGGTACTTATAACAAAAACTGATATTTAAACACCAAAGAAAACATCTGGGTATTTCCAAACCTTATTTGAAGACAGTTTTTCAGTTACTTGGTTTTAAAACTGTTCAAGTTTGTATTAATTCTTTCCTCCACAATGATGCAACGTATCACTGTCTATACAGTAGCAGGAATGATAAAAGCAGTGTACCTTGGTAATCACTGCTATTCTGGAGTGAGTTTTTGGAGCAGCAGGAGAGATGGTTTTACAAGTGGCTGTACAATACCAGTTATGATATAGCAGGAACTTGCAATTTCTATCCCCTTCAAAGAGATGACATTTAATTATGGTAATAGCTTTACTGATAGCTGATACACAGTATGGTGTGCATTAAAATTATACCATCTGTGAGAAATCACATCCAAATATTGTTTGAAAATAGA
Source organism: Vidua chalybeata (assembly GCF_026979565.1). Classification (NCBI taxonomy): domain Eukaryota; kingdom Metazoa; phylum Chordata; class Aves; order Passeriformes; family Viduidae; genus Vidua; species Vidua chalybeata. The sequence continues at coordinate 12,562,310 of NC_071545.1, forward strand.
AGGCAAGAAAATACCTCCCCACAGGGGAAAATTGTTGACAAATTCTTCTGACTAACGGCATAGTACAGTAGTTTTATTTCTTGTACCTCCCCGCGAAGGTGGTGCGAGATAATTTGACAAATGCTGTCAGATGTGGTAACCTCCTGTAACTCCTCCAGTGCACATCCTCATCCTGGTGCTCTCTCCTCAGAGAGCTGTGCGGGTGGGGAGCGTTTCCCCACTGACAGATGCAGTGACCTTATCACGCAGACAGCTCCATCCAGCGTGACAGCCCGGCCATCTGCCTCCTATTGATCATCATTGGTTTAAAGAAAGTGATCCTCCAAAGCTTGCTGCCGTGGAACCCCAAGCTAAATAAGTGTTTGATGTGGAGGCCTTAACCTTCAGGGTGTTTTTCCTCTCATTTCAATCTGATTTGTAAAATGCAGTCTGAAAATGTGGCTTCTGGTGGTAAAATACTATTGTCTTTCCCAAACACAGCCTTGAATATCTGAGGCAACTCAAATAAATCCCAGAAAGATAAGAAGAGAGCTGGAGTTCACTATGGTTGAGATAGCAAATAACTGCTCATTGGTCCTGAAGAGCTACAGGATCTTTTCAACAATTTTCCATTAAAGATAAATATTTTATCCAGTTCCCCAGCTTTCCCTATTTTCACGTAAATATTATATGTATGTAGATATTTCTGTCTACAATCTCACAATTTCTTTCAATATTTCAATAGCTGTAACTAACAGGCACAAATTGGTTGAACACTCCTGGGTATTTTTCAAGCCAGAAGTAAACAGACAATTTTTTTAGATGCAATGTTCTTTATGATGACACCCTGGCACAGCTTTCCCAGAGAAGCTATGGCTGCCCCTTCCCTGGAAGTGTCCAAGGCTAGGTTGGAAGGGGCTTGGAGCAACCTGGGATAGTGGAAGGTGTCCCTGCCATGGCAGAGGGTTGGAACTGGATGAGCTTTAAGGTCCCTTCCAACCCCAACCAGGCTGTGGTATTCTATGATTTCTGTCTGAAAACTTTTAAAGCAGAATAATTTAATGTTGTGTGTCATTCATTTTAATAGTGTTTTATGTGTGATCCCAATGGAAAGACAACAACGCATAAAATCCTACATCATGTAGATTTATGTATACAATGAGTTATTTATTTTAAAGGGGTCATTAGTCAGCTGTGCAGAGGGAGCAGTTCAGGTTGGGTGTGTGGCTCCAGAATGAATGCAAAAGAAATGAAACAAGCATTGGTGGCCCCTCAATTCAAGAAGAATCCAGAGACTGAGCAAGGAAAGGGGTTTGGGGAGAATCACAGTTACACATCCCAAATAGAGATACTCAGAACATTTGGCTGTCTGGGCTGAGTGACTTGGGCATGCATTGTGAATTTTAAGTGAGAGTAATTAAGCAAGTATTAATTGTAGGTTATTAGGCTGTGGATGAATCAGGAGGAATGTGACAATCACAAGGCATGCTCTGTTCTGGAGGTGATGAATCTAGGAGTGGCAGTGCAGGTGAGACCTGTGTCCTGAGCTCCAGATAAACCCTCAGTTAATACCCCCACACCGAGTATTAATTCACTAATTACCCCTTGAGTTATTCAATCTATTTCCAGGGCTTGATTTTTCAGTCTCATTCAAAAATTGACAATACAATGCTTTCACTGCTGCTTCCTTGGGAAAGAGAATGGCTTGGGAGACCTCTGCAAACATTGTTTATCTTTACCAGTGTGAAAAGGGAATGGATAGTCCTAAAGGACAGCATTTTGAGGCTGTCTCAAAGCTTCTCAGAAGTGTAAGCAAAATATGCTCATGCACAAACAAAAGTCCTCTGCAAGATCAGGTGGGTGGTGGGAGGCAGGTGATTTCAGAGGGATTTTAGACTGGATGTGAGGAGTCAGGTGGGATATTAAGATGCTGTCAAAAGAAAGAAGCAGCATGAGAAATGAAGGGTCAGGTTATGAAAACAGTGGGAACAGAATGTCCTGCAGATGCCTGCTACTGTTCAGGAAAATATTTACTGCTGCCTCTCACACAGGCAAGTTCTCTGGGTATCACATGCTCAAAACATTCTACTTTGCCCCAAGCAGTCAGTTGCCAAATGTCAGTCACCTGCCTTGCCTAGGCCAAAAGTCATCTCCCATCATAATCCTGTTGTGCTCTGTTATAGTTCTGCCAAAAAGTTTATCTGTGCATGGATGTCTGAAAGTTTTAAAAGGAGGTAGCTGAAATGACAGTGTGGTGTCAATAGGGATAGCACCAAAGAGTATGGGATGGAAACAAATGCAGAATAAAACTTGTGAGTAAAATATAAAAGTAACTGCAAGTCAGAATGAACAAGTGTTAGTTTCTGAGATGGCTTGGATGGCTAGAAGAAGATTTATGTACCTTCATTGAGAAAAGTTTTTGGAAGACGAGGTATTATTTATAGTTGGAAAGACAGAGAATCAAAGATGCTACAGGAGTAGTCCAGGTACCAGACTCCTTTGAAAATCTTCCAATTGTTTAGATTTTTTTTCTTTTTGAAATGAAGAAACAAGACCTGAGCTGTGGGTAAAGAGAAATGAGGGGACACTAAGATGTCCACTTTGTAAAGAAGGTTGTACATACCTCCTTGTGTGACATTACTCATTTGTCTAAATTGAGTTAATGAGCACGTAGGAAATCACTTGGATTGTCCTCAGTGGATGGTAATTGCCTGTACTCAAGGTTCTGTAGTTCTGCAAAGCCTGGAACTAATACCCCCATGCTGTGACACTTTGTTTTGATTGTGCTAATCATTAAATTGGCCATTGAAAAAAGAGTAGGAAAATAACATTGGGTTTTAAATTCTTTTGCAGAAAAGTATTCTTAGTCACAGTGACTGGGAACTTAAACTGATATGAAATTCCCTTGGTTTTTATTAAAATGAAGTATTTCAATTTGCCTGAGAGGAAGAGGGCAGAAATATCTCCAGCCTGGTTTAAAATGTGCCATGCAGGTTTTTATTGTACAGGTGCTATAGAATGAAAAGTTAAAGGAAAGATGCATCTTTTTGAAAGAGGCCAAAGAGTCACCGAAAAGAAAGGCAGAAGTTTTACTCTTCTTTGAAGCAAGATGCCACTTATTTATAATGTGGATAAAGGCATGAAAGTTTCTTGGAGATCCAACAGAATCAAAGCCTGGAAAACAGAGCTCTGAGAAGATGGTATTTTTCAATTACTGTTGACCCAACTTCTGTTTGGCTTGTAAATCAAATGTTCTTGTATTGATTGGCATTACTTCCTGAAGAAGTTTGTCTTAGGTACTTAAGGTACCACCAAATTTTGATCAATATAATAATATCGATCCAAACACGCTTTGTTTGTTTGAAAATTAATATTGCAGTTTGCTCTGGCTTATCTGTAAAGACCTCAGAGAAGCTGCAGTAATTTGTGTCACTCAATCACCGTGATGGTCAGCAATAACCCCAAATCCCACAGCAGTTTGTGGGATTCTCCAAAATAGCTCCATCCCAGCCATTTACGGCAATTCCCTTAAATTGCTGGATTCTGGCTGGACTTCAGAGACAAGATGACTCTTTGAAAGAGTTGCAGGCTTCATGTGCAAGGTGGGTCTTGTCACCCTGCTGCTCTGCTTTCTGTGGAATGCCTTTGGGGAATTGTTTTGAAGTAGACAATCAGCAGTGAAGAGAGCCCATTCCTCTCAGCATTCCCACTCTTCTGTTTGGCTTCCCAGGATTTTACATTTTGCACCCCGTGTTTTCTCCCAGATCCAATATTCCTTCTTATCTTAAAAATTATTGGCTTTTAGTTCTCAGGCTGAAAACAATGAAGTACTTTAAAACATGCAAGACTGAGGATTATTAGCTAAAAAGTAATGGGTTTTTATGATTAAAATGGCTTTCAGTAGCTTCAGCTGCATGCAGTTCTAAATGATGCACATTTGGGGTTTGGAAAGGCACTTACTGGAGTTTAAAGTTTATTTTTAGAGATAAATAAATGTTGATAACATTTTCTGAAGATTGCATGGACTCACTAAATATGCATTTGCTTTGGTAATGGTAGGCAAGTGTTTTTGGAAGCCCTGGACATGTTTGACTTCCTTCGGAAACACTGAAGTCACCATTTATTGTGACCTTAAATAAGTTTAAAATAAGTTCTTTAACCACACAATAATAATACAAATTCTTTGGGCTTGTTGCTGGGATATTTTGTTGCTATTTTTTCAATTGCTCATTATTTTGTCGGCTGACTTTTATGACATTTTTGAAAAATGAATAATATGAAGTCTCCTCAAAACTAGGAAGCTTATTAAGACTATCAGGTTTTTATGAGACTATATTCTGACCAGGTAATTTAAGTTTTAGGCATTTTGGTTTTTGGTGAGAGTTTTTTTTTTGTTGTTGTTGTTGTTCTTTTTAATATAAACTTCTGCATATGGAGTAGAGTGCATAAAATACAATGTTTAAAAAACCCTGCACATAGCCTGAGCTTGTTTCCCTATAATTCCAATATTGATAGCCATGGTTAGTGCTTTTTTTTGGATATTGATGGCATTGGTTTATCTACAGTGTTGGATTTCTGGTAATTAAAATTAGAGAGCATTGTTGGGAAGTTTACTGCAATCATGTCCTCACTTGCAAATGATGAATGCATATAAACTAAAATATTTAAATGCTGCGTAATTGCTGGGTTCTTGACTCAACTCTTTAGCTGACTCTGGGGAGAGGGAGTGAAAAAGGAAAAATGTTCATTAGGGCTTAGGGATTCAGGCTGGTGTATTAGGAGGAATTGGATTATTCAGTTTACAGTGTTCTTAACAGATTCAATTTCAGGCAGAGATAATTGAAGTGTCGTCAGAGCTGTGTGCATCACTAAAACATACAGGGAGAGCTGCTCCCCTGGGCTCCCTAAAACAATATAGAACAATTGCAGGAGCTTTGCTGGGATTTAACTGCCCTCGTGCTGAGCCTGCTGGAAAGTATATTACAGCAAACTTCATGAGTACAGTTTCCAGAGAATGAATATTTAGATTGTTTTCGTTCATTGTTGAAGGAAGCTCTTTGACAAATTATTATTTTTATTAAATCTAATGCCCAAACTTGTGAATTTGTAGCAAAATTTCATCTGTGTTTCTGATGAGTGTATTTCTAAACTTCTCCATATTTCTTTCTTAATGTTCCCTAAAAAAGGCAGTTTTGAATTTTAGGGGAGTTTTTTTTAACACAAAGAGTGACACCAGTGGTAAAAATGCAGTTTCGTTATTGTTTAATGCTAGATCAAAATAATGTGTTTTTGAGAGGGATCTGTTTCAGAGTCCTTTGATCTGCCATGTTTGCACAGGGGTTTGTGCCCTATTTGGGCCGAGTTCCTGCCCCAGTCTCTGCAGTGAATCCATCACTGCCCTGTGTCTGTATTTGGGGGATGTCCTTGTCAGCCAGGCTCTAATGGGGCACCAGAGGAAATAAACCCCTTCCCTGAGGTCCCACAAAATGCACTTCAACATATTTACTTATGGTTCTACTCTGGGGAACATTTGGTGATGCCTCTCCACAGTAACTTGTAGAAAAAAAAAACCCAAACAACCCAACAACAGGAACAGAAATTCCATGAGATCACGGTGGATTCAGAGTGAGGCAAAGAATTGAACATTCCAAGACCATTTATGAGAATTCTACATTTCAAGATCTTGATCCAGGCTGATCTAAGTGCAAGAAAAATCACTTGCTTGTGACCTGCTCATGCAGAAATCACGGGAGTTTCAGGAGAGGTGCAGGCAGAAGCAGGTGTGATACAAGATGGGCAGGAGTACTAAAATGTTTAAATAAGCTTTGGAAAAGTCACTCATTTGGGTGACTTAGCCCATGGAGTTTCTTTTTAACTAATGTTCTATATAATATTTTGTATATTTGTTAATATGGATCCCCCCCATATTTTATTGGATTTTATTGGATTTCACATTCTCTTGGGTTTGAAACATATATATATATATATATATATATATATATATATATATATATATAGTATGAGTAGTTCTTATGAAAATAACTATTTTTTAGCCTATTCTTCAGAACATAAATACTTCTTATGAATTCTAAGCTTTTTACTTAAAAAGAATCCAGCAAATCCTCACTATATTTATGTATAATGGACATCAGTAGGGATTTAGTAAACCATTGGTTTTATTGTTCTTTAGCTCTGAACATGAGGCCATTAATTTGTATAGAAACTAGAAAAATATTTCACATTTTATAGTGATTTTTACAACTTTTAAACAAAATTTTATGTTCCATAGAATTGAATTACTTAATCTATTTTATGCATACAAAGATGTAAGGAAAAGCTTTTTGATATCAATGCAGAAAATCATCCACTAGGGCCACTGCAGAGCCATTTTACAGGAGATTTTCATAATGAAACAGATTGTTGCTTTTAGAAGGCTCCTTAAACACTGTTCATCCAGACAGAGAAAAGCAGGGAGGAGAAGTATTAAACTCTGCACTGGGTGTGATATCAGAGTGTGCATTACATCTGTAAGCAACAATACCTGAAGTGTTGCTTGAAGTTATTTTACCTTTATCATCGTCTTTTTTTCTCTAATTATTGAAGTAGGCAGGATTATTATTGCAAAAGCTAAACTGATTTAAATGATCACAGTTAATTCCGTATGAGTTTGACAAGGTAAAGGCAATAAGGAATGGATGCACATGATAAAACTTGGTGCTTTGTGCTGTTTTCAATTCACTGATTTCAAAGCACTTTACCAGGATTAATATTCCAAGCCTCCACACAATTCCCAGGAGGAAGTTAAGCATTATTCACATTTTAGAGATGGGTAAATGAAATCCAGAGAGGTTATAACCTGTACAAAGTCACACAGAGGCACCAGGCCTCTGGAGAACGAGGGAATTTTTGCATCTTGTTACCTGCTGCTACCCTGTGAGTAAAAGATCACTTGGAAGATACAAAAAACCCCTTTGAGACTCAATAGTTTAAGTCACTTTTAACCCATTTAATGGATTTGTAAGTAAGAAGCAGCAGTTATTTCATGCAGGTCTTTAAATCCTAGTGAGCTCTGTCATATTGAATCATATCTACAAAGGAAAGGCTGCAAATACCGGAGTATCCTGGTTCATTGGCACTGAGGTGAAATGTCATTCCTTCTGCTGCTTTGCTTTGCAAGTGCACTGAGCTAGGACATGAAAAAGCCTTTCCAGCTCTTCCTATTACACTTGGCATAGCTCAGAATTTTACTTCACTGTGGGGACAAAGAGATTGAAACAATGGAAAAACTGGGATGATTTCTTTTTGTTTATTGCCACGTGAAAAATCAGGAAAATTGTACCCCAAGCTGCTAATTGCAGTGGCTGGCATAAGGAAACTGTAGAGTTTGGCAGAGGGTTTGGAGTGGCTGTTGTTGTTTCAATATGTATATTTATGTATATACATTGACATAAATTGCCTGTTTCCTGGACATATTGGTTGCCTGTGTGCTGCTGTACTTTTCTGGCTGTAATGCAACAAATCCATGTGTTTATATTTTCCTTCCCCAAATGCACCTTGAGATTCTGCATTGTTACCATTCTGGGGATTCCACGTGGGGACTCCAGAACTGTATTCTTTGGAGTATGTGTTTGAAAACTTAAAATTCAATTATGCATGAAAATGCATAATATTATTAATGAACACACTTTTATTATAATTAGTGACACTCTTCAGACATACTGATTCATCTGCTAGGGAGATCACATTATTGTAGCACTAGAGTTTTTTCTGGGCTGTAGCAAAACTGAATAGCTGGGACACACTGAATAGCTTGAGGTATTTTGGACCAGGCAGGATCATGCTTGGAGAAATGAATAAAACAGAGATGACCTTTGAAAGTACTCACATGGTGAAATTAATATTTTCTTAATATCTCTTCATTTGTAGTTCTTGTTACAGGCTCATTATTCATGAGAAATGTTTGGATACTATGTGGTATTTCTTTCAAAGTTAAATATACAGAAGTAGCTGAATTTTAATAATAATAATAATAGTAATAACGCCTTGCTCTAGGGAAGGAAACCTTTTACAAATGACATAATGCTTTCTTGGTTACCTTTGTGTTTCAGGATGGATAGTGTGTTATTTTTGCAGCTGGAAAGAACAAAACTACCTGTATTAGAACATTTTCCTTAAATCTCCATAGAGGTTCTTATTTTACAATACCTTTTTACTGATAACTGTGTCTTTACTTACAATGCAGCGATCACTGAAGATGCAGCTTAGCTCAATACCCAGTACTTGCTGAAGATAAACCGATGAGCTGTCCAGCTGACTGCAAAATAATTATTTGTTGTACTTTTTAAACTGTTGCCTAATTTGCAAAAAAGGAAGGTATGAGGAATCAGCTGTGTCTCCTCCAGAGCTTCCAGGAGCACAACTGCTGCTGATGTAATTACAGAGCCACCTTGAACAGGAGCACCTTGAAGGAAAGTGTTCTGCTGATGTCAGGCAGAGGCAGGGACGTGGTAGGTGACCCTTGGGAGATGATGGCCCTATTGCCATGGACAAAATTACAAATTTTTCAGATGGTAGAACATTCTCTTCCTCAATGTCATTCATATAAAAAACCTTCTAATGAGAAGAAAAACGTGTGAAGTGAAGGATGCAAAGTCTTGTGCAGCAGTTAATGCCTGGCACTTTTTTGGCTGCTGAAACCCAGGTTTATAAAGCTTTTAAACTCTAATGTGTCAGGAGTAACAAATAAGTAGCAAACAACATCAGAGGATGCACCAACAGCACCAACAGGGGATGGCCCCCAGCTCTTGCTTTAGGAGATCATTGAGCTGACAAGATGTGCTGTACCTCAGCTCCAGGGCTGTACCTCAGCTCCAGGGCTGTGTCCCAGCTCCAGGGCTGTGTCCCAGTGCTGTGTCCCAGTGCTGTGTCCTAGCTCCAAGTGCTGTGTCCCAGTGCTGTGTCCCAGTGCTGTGTCTCAGCTCCAGTGCTGTGTCCCAGTGCTGTGTCCCAGCTCCAAGTGCTGTGTCCCAGCTCCAAGTGCTGTGTCCCAGTGCTGTGTCCCAGAGCTGTGTCCCAGCTCCAGGGCTGTGTCCCAGTGCTGTGTCCCAGTGCTGTGTCCCAGCTCCAGGGCTGTGTCCCAGAGCTGTGTCCCAGCTCCAGGGCTGTGTCCCAGAGCTGTGTCCCAGCTCCAGTGCTGTGTTCCAGTGCTGTGTCCCTGCTCCAGGGCTGTGCCCCAGCTCAGCTGGAGCCTCTCCCAAGTCCTTGTGCAGGGTGCAATCAAAGCACCAGGCTCCATCCAGCTGTTCCAACCTCTGCGTGCAAGCTGATAAAATCACATACCCTGCACGTGGTAGGAGCTGTAGGGAGCACCCTGCTCCATGAACCAAGGGCTGAGACTTTCAGCTGTCACATAACAGTTCTTTGTGATTGGTTCTTGTATTTGTCTAGAGGCATTTTTTTACTGTGTGCTTACATTCTTTACGGGTACAGCTTTTTGCACAAATTTTGTTTCCATGTTTTCATAATGACACAGAAGCTGCTGTCTGTCCAGTTAGTTATGACTTTTCAGTTGGTGATTATTGCTTTTCTTTTTTTGAGAGATAGGATTTTAAATATTTGCCTTCATTTACAGTGTCAGTGATTCATGTTTAACATGGCCTTTGACACTACAGCTTCAACTGCACCTTTCCTGGTACAAATTTAATACAGCTGGTCACTAGTGTGGGTATTGCAGTCAGCCTGGTATTTAGGTCTGAATTGAAAGAAAAATGCCGGGTGTCACAAAATATGAATTTTTTCAATGGAATGACCGGTCATGGGGTAGGAGGAGAGGTTGAGTGATATCCATGCATTACAAGTGAGCAGCAATATTCCAGAAGCCTTTCTTCAGAGCCCAGAATACCCTGCCTAAAATATGGGCTCTGCTAGAAGATTTGTTTCAATCATGATGTAGCAAATTTATCCTTGGGGATATCAGGAAGAAGGGTTCCATCAACAAGTGTCTGCCTTTCTGTCAAGATCTGATTAGTTGTGGAATTACAAGTAACATTTTAGACATGGTTACAGTAAAGGTTACAGGCACTCTTGGATCTGAAATTTCATTTTAGAGCAAAAGGTCCCCAAGGGCTGGTTTAATTTATTTAATTACATTGTACAAGACTTGGGTAATAGTTTTAGATCGAAGTATAAGAACCAACTTCCAGGCAAATTTGTAATATAATTCAAAGTGGTAAATTGCTAAACATTTCAACAGTTGTGCTTTATGGGACAGGGATGATACAAGGATATGGACTGCAATTATATAGTGCAACTCTAAGTCTTATATTAAAATCATAAATAATAAACTAGGAAAAGTAATTGCTTAATTGTAATGGCAGCATATCTTTCCTGAAAAAGTTGTGCTACAAAACTGAATTAAGTGGCCTAGGAAGCCTCAAGGTCCTTTTAAGTATTTCTTATCCCCCTTGGTAGTTTGGAAGGCAAGATGGGCTTTAAATTTACTATTTGCATCAGGTAATTCTATATCAAAAGGTTCTCTGACTGCAGTGCAGGGAGAGTGATTGTGTTAGTTCTGTGTCTTCCTTCATTAGCTGTGTCATGGTGATGGTTCAAACTTCCTTAAACTTTCATATTCCCCTCATTGCACACCTTGAGTGGTTCTTCATTTCACTCTTCCTACTTCCAGCTGAAAATTTTGTACCTCTTTTCCTAGACATGATGCTTTGGATGTTTTAATCCCAGCTATTTTATTACCTTTTGCCCAGCTGACCATCTACAGCTGTTCCCTTGTTGGGTTTGTGATCAGCACCACTGTGAATATGACCCAAAACCAGCATCACCAAACAAAGCACTAATCACTGCTTGCTCTAAAGGCACCGAGTGCACACAGCAGGAACCAGAAAGCACTAAAAAAACCCATTACCAGATCCAGATCCTCCTCCTGCCATGATCTTCCTCTGCCAGCTCTTTTGATTTACCCTCAAGCAAACTGTTCTCCACTCTCTTGCTCGACGTAGTAACACCGCTTGGTTTGGCTGTGCCGTTCCCGACGCGTTTCCTTTCTAATCACTCAATTTTGGCTGTCACTCACAGCCTCACGTCTGATTACTGACACAGCTTCAAGGCCAAGGCTCCTCTAATGCCAGTCATTGCTAAAGCTTGACAAAGGAGATGGATGTCAAGGGTGGGGGCTGGCAATAAATCGGAGCTGCTGTATCTGCTGTTCGCAAGCCTGACTTTTATCTGACACGCTGTTCTACAGTTCTTACATTAAATCTTTTGATCCACAAATATATGCTACATCCATCAGAAGTTTTCCCAATTTATCATGCATGGTCTTATAGCTCTTTTTTATGATATTTTTTAAAAAAAATCGACCAGGAATTTCATTGAAGCCTTCCTTTAAATAAAGGCGCTTGGACAGTTTGCGTCAGAGTTTGTAAGATCAATATCCCTCTGAAACATAGTGCACTTCCTTCTGTTTCATATTTAAAAGATAGTTCTGTTTGTTTCTCCATTGATGTGCTACTTTTTCAAGGTTTCCATCTTGCATATTTACTCTTTTTGGCAGTACAGCAGTGCTGGGTTTTGGTCAGCCAAGGGACGAGTGATGACACCTAGGAGCATCTTCCCAGGAACAGCTCCCAGGGAAAATTATTCCACCTAAGGAAAAAATACATTGCATTTTGATATTCTTGTTCTTGGAAGAAAAAGAACAGCAAAAATTACATCAGATACCGGTGGCTTTTTCTAGAAGAAAAGGAAGAAACGGATCAATTTCATGAAAAATGTTCCAAGTGTCAAAAATTGAGGAATAATGCCAAACTTGGTTTTCTCCACATAACTATTTTTTTGTAGTATAATTTTTAATATGGATATATTAATTATTGCAACAGAAATAATAATAATTATAGAACTACAGTACAATTTCTTTATGCTAAAACTCAGACATGTCTTTTCTTTTGAAGGACAGAGTGAAAATCTGAAGTGGTGCTTTGGATCTGCTCCCTGGCTTCAGGGATTATCAGAGCCTTCAAATTTTAGTTCTTTTAACCATTTAGCATTAAAACTGCTCCTGATTAATACAAAGAGTTCTTTCGATGATTCTCTGTGTTCACAGACACAAGAATTTAAAACTGCAGGTGGCTCACTGATTTGCAAATATCTATATTTAAATAATTCTCTTAAAATATTTGATTTAGTCTTGCAGCGTGCTGTTTAACATCAAACATTCAGTCAGTGGCCATGATAATTATTTAAGCTAATGTCCTTTTTCATTGTAAAAGAAGCTTTAACTGGTGGTGAAATAGTCTGTTCTGTAGTACATATAATTTTCAAATTAATATCAAAAAATACACATGTAGGGGCTTTTTGGTGGTTTTTTTTGGGTCATATTTTGATGGTGGTGGGTTTTTCTCTTTGTTCTTAAAATATTTGAGGAAGGGGATCAGAGAGAGGGGGGCTTCACTGCATTTTTTCACATTTTACCACACAAGACTTTGAGCTATTTTTTTCTCTCTATCATTTGAACTTTGATGGTTTTGAAGGACCTTTTCTTCCAAGCCTTCTCCATCCTGCTGTTTAACCTTTCTGGCCCTTTTAATGCGCTTCCTTACTCCAGGCACTTTTCCCTTCTGAGACAAAAAAATACTATACTCGATTTTGTCATTATTATGGTAACACTTAAACCCCTGAAATCTTGGCTTAAAATAAGTCTTTTTGTGGAAACAACAAAATCCAAAGTATGAAAATATTCCCATGCTTCTATATTAACCTGTTAAAATTTAGGAAATTCCTTGACATAAATTTAAAAAATTGGTTAAAAATAACACAGAGAAAATTTGAAGCAGCTCATTAGCTCAATATCACTGGTGGAGATTAGACTCCTCAAATGTTTCTAGCAGAAAGCTGATAATTTTAAGGATAAAAGTCTTAACAGGAGCTAATTTGGCAGAGCTGTTAAAATTGATAGTTTAGTTAAAAAGAGGTAAATATTTGGATTTTTTAAAGCATAAGTTGCAGACAGGAAAATAATTTGATGATTATTGATCTAAGGCAGAAGCAAACTTTAGATTTGATGGGGAGTGAAGGTGTAGGGATGTGGGAGGCACCTGGGTTTTGTGTGGGGCTGGAGAATGCTACTGAGGGAGTCAGGAATGAAGGGAAAGACTTTGGGGTTATTGAAATTTGAAAATGGGGGAATTTCATAGGCACAAACAAGTCCGTGGCTAATTGGACTCTGTTAATTCCCTGGCAGACAGCAGTGTCCTTGCTTTACACCACTTCTCAGAGTCCTACTCAAGGTGAAGGAAGATGTGTTTGGCACTGCATTGTTTTGCTGTCTTTAATTTATCTCAGGATTTTTTCCTTGCTCTAATGAATGAACTCCAGCTGTTGGATTCCATATGGGAAATGCAGCCAGCGTAGCTCCTCCTGACAACTTGTGCCTGTGCTGTGAAAGCTGAGAATGAATCAGCATGAGAGATCTGGGAGTGATAGTCTAACATAAAACAGATGACTGTCATCTATTATTTGGGTGGCAAGGGGAGATAAGGGGGAGGAAAGTTTGCTTTTCAAGCAGGGTTAAAGAAATGAATTTTATATCAGTGCAGTTTGTGGCTCCAATTTAGAAACAATTTACAGTCACTTGGGAAATTCTGTCTTCAGGGGTAGACTTGAGGGTGTCTGTTTGGGAGAAAGCAATGGTCATAGGAATTTCCAGTGACTATGGAAGCTGTGGGGAAAGGGGAAATAAATTTAAAAAGAGAGGAAGAAACCAGTCAAACCCCCTCATTTCTCTGCCTCTAGTTGTCACTGCAATTAAAGTAGTTACTGGATGCCTGTATGTATCACCTGGCAATTCCAATCTGTGCAATTTGAAGAAATAAGTAGCAAATAAGAAATAATTTTATTTTATTAATCTCTGTTTTCTATTTCATGCATGCTTATTTTCCTCTGATTTTAAAGACACACTAATTTTCATTTTTTTTTTAAATCAGAGACAGCATGATTAGAATGCAGTTGAATTACTAGAACCTTACTTGGATTTTGGAATTTCCATGCAAAATTCTGGATCTTGGGTTAAAGCAAAGAGAAATTGTGTTGTATACTGGGTATTTTAGGAGAATTCAATACAGAGAATCAAAATTCTTATGAAATTTTACCAAAACACTCCTTGCTATTGCAGAGTATTTTCAGCATTTCAGCCCTCGCAACACCTCTGGAAGGGAGCTCAGAGACATGAATGGCCCAGACATCTCCAGCCCTGAACAAAGACACCCACAGCAACCACACAAATAAAAAGAGCAATCTCCTCTTCTGTTCCAAGCCTTCAAGTTGCATTTTTGATCTTTTTTCATGTCAGACACAAGTGCCTGCTCTGGGACAGCTTGATTCAGATTGTTCTTCTCTTTTCCCATTTCCACAGAGCCTGAGCTACCCCAGTTTCACCCAGCCTGTTCCTCAGACCCCCTTACCATGCCCTTTTTGTGTTAAATGTCTACCATTGTCTCTGCTGAGCTTCCTTTCCTTTGCAGTCTCACTTGATGGAGATGGTTTTCCTACAGCTTCCACAAGTTCTTCAAAGCACGGGAATCTTTCAGACATCTTCAGTTTTACTGCAGCTTTCTTCCAAGAAGTGACAGTCCTACATCCTGTGGACCCTGAGGAATTTGTGCTGATTTATTTCCCTATGGATTCATCTGTAATTTCAACCCTTGGTTCTTAATGGACAGATGGATTCTTAATGCATCCATTGAGATAAATATAGATATTTTACAACTTCTAATCATTGTATCAATAGAGAGAAGGATGGACTGATGGACCTACATTTTTCCCTAGTTTGTGTAGACTAACCAAGGTTCCCACGAAAGAAAAGAGAGAAAAACCGGTTATTTTCAGTACTTGGTAATGAACAGAGTGCAAGTGTTGAGAAGGATGAAAGCATTAAATATGTATCTTGTTACATAAACCTGTATCACTGTGCTGGTGTAGCTACTCTAATTTATACTGCCTAGGTATGTTTACTTTTTATGGGGCATATCTGGCTGCAGAAAACTTTTTCTTAATTGCTTGAATTTTGAGCTGGAATATTTTATGCTGAGCCATGCTTGAGGGTAAATTTTTTTTGAAAGCTTGAACAAGAATGCATAGTTCAAGTCTTTTTGCATAGAGGAATATATGGCAGAACCACTATTGCCATAAAAAGATGAAAAACTGCATTGGTTTAGATGAAGTGTAGCAGTTTAAAATTATCTGTGTGCCAAGATTTATTTTAAACTCATGAAGCTTATTTTCATTAATGACCCAACTCTGTTTATTAGAAGCATGTGATATTAATACTTGATAATCTTATTCCTGAAGACACCTTCAGAATAGAAGAGGAGCCTGCTCTTTTTATTTGTGAGGTTGCTGAGGGTAGTTTTGATCATGGCTGGAGGTGTCTGGGCCCTTTGTGTGTCTGAGCTCCCTTTCAGAGGTGTCTCGAGGGCTGAAATACCAAGTGGACACCTGATGCCAGGTGGCTGAGGCTCAGGAGGTGAGGCAGCCACGGTTGTTTGATGCTTCCTCTGGGTTTGGTGGTGCTGCTTGGTGTCTGAGGGCACAGAGGCTTTGCAAAAGGCATGTTGGAGGTAAATAGATCAGAAGGGAAACGTGGGCACGCTGATGCAGGGCTCTTCCACCGAACAATGAGGAGAAAATGTACTTTGGAGTGGTTTCTTGATTCAGGTTTTCAAATTCTATCAGTGCGGGGACTCAGCAACAAGACTCGCAATCAGAGCGTTGTGAAATGAGCTGCATTCCCCCGAGGGGTGGAGGAGAAATGGGATCCATGGAGGTTTTATCCTGCAGGATACACTCAGAGACGTGACCGTGACTTGTCATGTTTTCAAAAGTCATTTGTCAATAGGCTGGTGCCACAAACGGAGTCCCCTGATGAAGGCAGGAGTTGGAGTGTGGCCTCCTGCAAGGACTGCCATGAAAACAATTCATCTGGAATCTACTCATGAGAAATGAATTGTAAATTAAAAGAAATTGCCAGTGAGCCTCTCTTGTTTTAGGGTTAAAGATCATTTCTGCCAATGTATTGACCTCCTCAGACTGAAACCACACGGTATTTCAAAACTCCTGCTCTTTTCTCCCTTTCTACTTGCTGGGTACATTTTATATTTGTTAACTGTAAAAAAATTAGGAACACATAAAAAGCTCAACTTCTTTGACTTCTAGAATTTTGTGCTTCAGTAGCGTTTTATTGTTCCACTTCCCTTTCATAAAACAGTGTTTCTATTATAAATGCAGTTGATAAAATCAAAAGATCAATTTCACTTTTAAATCTCCTGAGAGAATTTAAAGCTCTCAAATTCTCTTGCACAATTTAAAATGAATTTTCACCTTAGAAGTTTGCAGATTCCTTCCATTTTGGCTTCCAAACATTACATAGCTGCCAGAATAGAATTAATTAATATTTTCTTTGAACCTCAGTGTGCACCTGAAGCACTCGTTAACAGTAAAAGGCTGGAAGTTTTGCGATAGCTGCCATAGATTTTTGTAGTTCCTTTATCTCATATATTGATATCCAATTTTAAGGCCTAATAAAACCTGCTAGTGATGGGGATACTCTTGTGACACGTGAACAGCTGGTATCAGGCAGCAATTTGCAGTAAACACTTGTAGTAAACCAAGGAGTTTGCCAAGATCTCTAAAAAGTCAGTCCTGGAAGCTTTTTTCCACAAGGGAAACCTCAGGTCAGACCCGCACAGGAGCTGGAGTTTGGTGAACTCTACACAAATACATTTTTAGTGAATTGTGTTTGTTGCTGCTTGCTGAGGTTATATCAGCACAGCAAATCAAATCCTTCACTTTTTTGCCTTGTTTTAAGGAAAACTACAGTTTTTCCAGGAATGACTCTTTCAGGACTTGCAGCTAGCATTGAAAAATAGGATTAATTACCTTGGAACACAGGCATGTGCCATTAGTCATGCAGTGTGTGGCAATCTGCTTTTGTGCTGGTTTCTTCTGACTTCAGATTCCTTTTCTCTGTGTAATTTGAATTTGTTTTGGTTTTTTTTTTTTTTTTTTTGGGTTTTTTTTTTTTTTTTTTTACTCCTGGACATTCTGACGGGAATACAGGAAAGCTGGAATTTCTTTTTTTTTTTTTTTAATTTTCCTGAGAATTCTAGGACGCTCAGTGGGAACCACATGCAGCTAAAATCAAACAGAACAGGGTGTTTTGTCCAGTTAAGAAATCCTGTGTGCATAAGATGGATGATAATAAATGCCTTGTTTATCTCAGCTATTTTGCTCTGCCAGCTATGCAGGCAGAGCTGCAAGGTAGAGGTCCCTCATCCATAGATTTAATCTTTCCTCAGTTCAAAGCTTTGTAAGTAAAAGCAACCATCTGGGCAGGACAGCTGTTGAGATCCCTCTCTTACAAGCATGGTGCTGGTGCCAAAGTGAAGCTCCCTGCCCTCATGTCATTGTGCCCTCACCAAAAATATGCAGCCCAAACCCATTCTGTGATCCTTGGAATCCATTGAATGAGACACCAATTCCTCTTAGAATTAGTCTTTGCTAGAGGTTCTTAACAGAGCCTCAACACACAGAGCTCAGTGCATTTTCAGCCAGTGTATGGTTAATAAGGAGTTGGTTTTGACATTTGAATGATTTTATAAATGTTGCTTTTATCAGTTAGTTCAGCTGAACATTCATTCATTCATCTATGAGCAAATCACAGAATGACACAATTGCAGCAATTGGGGTTTTTTTTTGATCTCTATGATATGTCTGTCCTCCCTGTAAATTTTAGTCTGGAAAAGAAGAAACCTAAGAAATTAAAATAGAAGAAAATACAAGCATAAGGACTTATATTTTCATGAAAGAGCAGGCATTCACTACATAGAAAAAAACCCCTAGCTCAAGCATTATCAAAGTGAACAAAAATAGGAAATGAACAACGAAAGGAAGCAAAGAATTGTTTTTAATATACTTGGCTGGTTTTCATTTCAAAGGCACAGGAATAAGGTTCAGGTACATTTAGGAACTTAAAATGGAAATTCAGTTGATTAATGATGCAGATGATTTCCAAGTACCAAAGAGGGGAAAAAAAGCTAAGGCTATACATTTGATTTTTTCTTTTACAATGCTTTTCCTATGTCCTTTTCTGTAGTATTCTTGCCTTCTCAGTATCTGTCTTTGAAATCAATTTCAGATGTCAGGAAGAAAGTTAAAGATGTTGGCAGTAGTTGTCACAGATCAGACTTGGATGTCTCATTAAACTGAGCAAAGAGAGAGTGCAAATCACCTTTAATTTTCACAATGGTTGGTCTTTAATGTGAAACTGAATGTGATTGATGCCTTGCAGAGTAATATGTGATAATATTTACTGAAATTTCTCTTAAATATTTGAAGATATATTTCTGTGTCTGCCTGCTAGGAATGATTTCGGTCTCCTGTGTTCTTCTTTCCTGGCTGATGGCCTCTAAAGTGAACTTTCAGAACAAATGTAGAACAAGTCAGGCATACCCCTGTTGTGTTGATAATATCAACTTGACAAATGTATTCTGAATTTTGCCTGCAGCCATTAAAATGGAAAGCAAAGTTGGAAGTGTTTTATGGGAGGTTTTTTTTTTATTGCCTGTACCAGCAAATATTGTACTGATTTTGTCAAAGGAAAACATAATTTTTATAAAGCACTTGCCCTATTGACTCCCAACTAGAGCAATATATTTTAATCCATCATCATGTTATTTTAGCACTTCATTGCTTTATTTGCCATTATTATACTTTTTCTGTTTACTTCTAAGCTGATAGAAACTAAAGGCCAAAAGTCTAAACTAAATAAATATTATCTTAATGCTAATTTAGGCTGACTGTTTATTAATAGAACTTGGTTTTCTATATATAGTATAGACAAATAACAGAGGTTGTTCCTGAACTTTGCACACACAGTTGTAATGATTTGGTTGTATACACAGAGGAGAAGGTCATATCTGACCATTGTTTTTTAGCCATTTTTAGTAATTTTATTTATTTTTGTAATAAGTTGTATTTGAGATACATTGTAAATATTAAATAGAAAGATGAAAATCATCAGCTTGTGCCAAATGCAATGGGTTGGCAAAAAGCACATGTGGGGAAGTGTCTTATGTAATTTAACTTCTTTAAAGTAGAAATAGTAATTTTTGCTGAGAGGCTGCGGGATTGGCCTTTGTCCAATGAATGTTTGCTGTAACTATGAAACACGTTAATTTAATGTGTTTGCACATTAAAGTGGTGTCAAAATAAGTACCTGTGGAGTACTGCTAAACAAAGACAAAAACAACTAATTTGCTTCTTAATGAGCCAGCAATAATGCAGCAACATTTCAGTCTGTTTGCTCTTAAGGCAGACAGGGGTTCTGGAGGAGGCTGTTTCAGAGGTTCTCCTCCATAGAGAAGCCTTTTGAAATCCATGCTGGTGAAAGACATTTGTATAAACCATATCAGTGAAAGCTCTGATTGTGAAAAATGTGCAAATAGGAGTATTTATGTGATAAACCCTTAAAAGAAGGTTATAGGAATATATCACATAAATGATATTTGGGTCAAACTATTTTTTTTTTTTTTTAGCAATTCATAGAAACATAAGATCACAGAATGGTTTGGGTTGAAAAGGACCTTAAAGCCCATCCAATTCCAAACCCCTGCCATGGGCAGGGACACTTCCCACCAGACCAGCTTGCTCCAAGCCCCATCCAACGGGGACATGACCTGGAGGTTTTTCCTGTTTTTCTCTTCTTCACACCACGGTGGGAGGTAGACCAGAGCAAGTGGCCAGAAGGCTGCCCTGTCACCTCCCTTACTGGGATCACAGGGATTTCTGCTGTGCCAGAGTAGGGGTGTTCTTCCCTGCAACAGAACCTGCAAAATTAGCTTTGTTTGCAGTAACGTGTCAGAGCATCACTAAAGAATCACAACTCTGTTCTGCTTCAGTGACTTTCCCCCAAATAAATTAATGTATAGAAACATTTTCTTTTGTCTGTTAAGCAAATAGCTAAAGGCTTTCCTTCCTTTTGTATATCTTTTAAAAGTTAAGAAATCATTTCTAGGTCTTTCTAGAGGACTTTTTCTGTCATTTGTTTTTAAAAGTTATCTTTACTGTTAAAATTGGAATGTTTTTTCATGTGGTGCAGATATATAGTTTTTCTTGTAAAGCTTTAGTTTGGAAGGACAGGAAGTATACCTTTATATTTTTTGGCCCTGTGGCTAAAATGTGAGGAATTTCAGAGTCAGAAGAGGGAGAATAAGTATTATTTGGGAGGCTTAAATCTCAAACTGCCCAGCTGTTTTCCTGCTGGGCTAGCATTAAGTGCCTGGTGGAAGGTGAAGGTAACTTTGCTGATCCAGTCTCACCTATTGCTTCTCTGAAACAACTCAGTGCTCGTATTACACAAAGAGCTGCTCTTTGTTTCAAAATAACTTGAAGTTGCCAGTCCTTTCAGAGAATGTAATTATTTCCTCTAGGGAAAATGACATGCCTTAGCTACCCAAAGAAAGCATTTAGGATGCCCTTTCTTGCTTTCTTTGTCCTGCAATAATCTACTTGTTCTAGGAGGAACATTTCTGCTGTCACCATTTTTCTCTGGTGTTGTTGGGTGAAAATAAGCTCAGTGTGTGTCATCCTGTGATACACTCCTGGTAAACTCGGGTAATAATACTTCATCTATATTTATCCCTTTCTCCCACAGAGTTTAATAAAGGAAATTACTCTGATTAAGAGCTTTTAGATTTAACAAACAGCACGGTTTGGGGTTATACATCCATCTGGTCCAGTTTCTGAATTGTCAGCTTGATGATGTGTGTGGATGTATAGAGCAGGAACAGATGACTGGAGGGACTGGGGGAATCCTGCAGAGAATTGAGCCAGCAGCTTGTTTCCCCCAGTGAGCAATTTTATGGAGCTTGTAAACCCGCCCAGGGCTCACCTCTTACAGGGTACAGGAGTGCTCCTGCATCGAGGTTCTGGCTGATTCCATACTCCTTGTGGATATACATCTTCATTATTGCCAGCTTGGCCGGGCTCGGAGCGAGGAGCAGAGCTCTGCTCTCCATTTGTTCAGGATGCTAAGCAGGCTTTGGCCAGCCTGTCTGTATTTGTTGTGTTGGTCTCCAGCAGGTGCTGCTGCCTGGGTGTGAGAGCAGCATTAGGATCCAGCATGGCCAGTGTAACGTGTAGGGTTTGGTAGTTTCCTCCCTGCCAGGCTGTGTGCTGGGATGGAACAAAGGCTGGTGTTGGATTTCTGGGGGAGCACCGAGTGCTCTGTGTCAGTCTGGCCAGTCTCCCACAGGCTCTGCCTTCTCCTCACTCAGTTTCCAGCAAGACACAAAGGTTACACATGCACAGTTCCCACTTTTCACTTGGATGATCTTTTCTCATGGCTCGGGTGCCTGACGGCTCCCAGAGAATCCTGCAGCTGTACAAAGCCAGGCTGGATGTGAGGCAGCTGATCCCCTCTCTCGTACCCATTCTCCTTTAACAGTCTAGAAGAGTTTTTGTGAAGAGAAGTCTTTTGCTGGATTATTTTAAACTAAATACTCAAACACTGAAGCCAGCCTCATGACTTTTTTCGCATTAACTCTCAGCTTCATTGAAGGTGTTAACAAGGTCCTGCAGGACATATGTTAGCCAGTAGACTAAGTGGTTTCTTTTATATTTTTTTTTGGTTTAAAATTTTTTGTTAAATAGAATTTTATCTTTTTCCAATGTTTGAAGGCAACTTTACAAATTTCTCTCTGACTTAGACTTACTGTTGTATTTCAGTTTTCCTTTTTGTTAATTATTTCTCAAACATGCTAAGACAACTCATAGGTTGTAGTCGTTGCTTGTTACTTCTCATAAATATTGTCCAAAGCAGCTGAGCTGATGGAGTAGAGCCTCCTTGTACTTCACTGAATCTTGCTGTGGAACAACAGAGGTCTCTTTTTATTTTCTAGTCAGATAAATGACTCTAAAATATAATGATTACATGAATTACTGTTAAAGGCTAACACTTCAAGTTTACATTCATTACCTTTTGCAACTGGGGAAAACCCATCCTCATGACAATTTTTAATGCAAAGGGACTTTTTTGTCATTCTGTGAACTGGAAATAACATATTGTGCAATTATTATTTGTGCCCTGAGAAATCTATCAATAATAGAAGGAAAACAATTCCCCCTTCTATTTCAAAACATGATTATACGTTCTGTATATATACACTCTTCTGATAATGGGTTTTAACCAATATTGTATTGATTTACTGTAGTTACATACAGAGTAATAAATAGCTTTCAATTCTTTGGGATTTCAGAATTTTATTATACTTTACGTCTTCTTTCCAAATGGGACTGATGAGTAATGAGAATTAGTTACTTTGTGACCTGTATCTCTCTTCAAGATGTGCAGGTGCAGTAATACTGGCTCATAGGATGGTTTTTGACTGAATGTTTCTTTTATTACAGCTCATAATGCAGTGAATGCAGTCTTTGAAGTTGATTTATGATCAAAATTTTTCATATGCATCCTTTAAAATTTTAAGCACTTTAACTGTAGCATGTTTGCAATAGTGAAGTAGTTATCAACTACTGTTTGGGGTTTTTTTATCCTCTTATTTGTATGTTGAGATGGAAGTACTGAGTACTGAACGTGGGGATGTGGTTCTTTGGTAAAATACCTTTGAAGTTTGGGAGGTGCAATTCATTGTTCCTGTATCCTATAGGATACCCACATTTAATATAACAGTTCTGTACACGGAGCAGTCTGCTGCTGATAGCTTCAGGCCTTAGCATTAAAAGAAAAAGAAAAAAAAAAAACAAAAACCCACAAATCAGCCCAAATCAAACTCCAAAAACACCAAACTTCCAAAAACCCAAACAAGAAGAAAACTTTTCAACTTTTCCCATCTTAATAAAGTTGTTATTTTCAAAACACTGTTTAAATTCCCTGTTTGCCTAACTGGGGCTTAACCCTGTCTGGCTTACAAATAAGTCTTTTATTTTTCCTATACATATGCTTTTGATGTATGTCATCCATCAATGTTAGCAAGAACAGTAAATGCATTGATCTATTGCTGCACTTGACAAGTTAAATAACACTTTATGTAAGAAGTATTGATTTATAAAATCCAGTACATGTAATTAACATAAGAACTGTCAAAAGTTGAAAACAGTATTAACTTGCTGCTTATTTATAACCCAAAGAAAATTAAATAAAATACCCAGATTAATCAACTAACTCCTTTTCTTTGCCTTCAGATATGTCAAGCTCAGTTATGTTTGCTAGAACAGTGATATGTTTCTTCCCATTTTGACAAGAAGAAATTACATGTTTCATTGGTATCGCCAAAAATAATTCTATAGTCTCTAGATCTGTGTATTTTCCTTGAAGTGGTGAAAGAATTCCACTTGGGTAGTTCTGAAAGGATTTATTGTAAAAGACACAGAAATAAGTGGTGCTATTTGGGAAAATGAAGGTACCCAGTTTGTGTGAGGCTTCCAAAGAGCCTTTGATCCATCCCGTTGGGAGTGTCTGCACAAATACCCTGAGAGCTCTGCAAGGGTCATTCTGTGCTTCTGTCTCTCACCAGGTGCCTGTCCCAGAGTTTTCTTAAGATGTGGGAATATTTCAGTTGAGTCCTGTGAACTTTGTGCTGTGCTTTGTTGGCATTTCTGTCCTAATCCAGCGTCACACAAGGACATGAACAGTCCTGTCTCTGCTCAGCATAATGTGGGCTCCTGTGCTCACCACCCTCCAATTCAGTGACACCACTCAGATCCTTTGAGTTTTTTGAGGCAGGCGTTACCCAGTTTCTAAACCTATTTACATATTTCAAGTTTACGGAAAAAAAAAAAAAAAGAAAACTACAAGTTACATTTAAACAAAATAACAATAGCAGTGAGCAGTAGGCATTGCTTTTAACAAAGACATGAGCATGAATCATTTCCCCTCCAGCCCCCTTCATCAAAAGAGATGTGTTTATATCTTCTCTGGATATTCATAGCTGCTTCGCTATTTAGAAATAAATTCTCCTTGAGAACACAAATAGGTGCCTGACATGGCTTTCAGGTCTGGCAGTGCCTTTGCTGTTCCTTTGTTTCCTCCTGCTGCTCTTGTGTTTCTGTTCTGGTACTTCCAGACACTCCTCAGCTGTTTATCTTTTTTATTTAATTTACTTTCTGCACACTAAGAATGCTTCTTATAAGAGGCAGGAACTTGAGGAAAGCACATTTATGTTTTCATCTTTTCTCTCCTGTTATGTGTTCTGTAGGGTTTCATCTCTCCGTTGTGCCGGTGTCAACTGGAATATTTAGAGGATATATTTTTAAATTGCTGGTTAGATATCAGTGTGATCAGGCTGCCCTACAGTAGTTGGAGATTGTAGATTATGTAGCAGCAACAATAGCTTCTTTTGTGGTTAAAATAATGAAGGAAATCCTGCTATATTTGGATTCCCTTTCAGTGAGGCAGCTCTGCCTTCCACCTGCTGTGGGCCAAGGTTGAAACACTAACAACTTGCTTCCTCCAGTCTCTGAGTGAGGCTCTGTAAATATCACTGTATGAAGAGAATATGAAAAGCAGAGAGGTTGTGCTTTGATACCAAATTCAGAGGCTCGAGGTTTCTTTGGAGATTTTGTTTTGGTTTTCATAGTTAATGGGTTCTCTTTCATTTGCCCGCTTTGTACGGACATGCCTTTTTCTTTCAGTGCATTTGTAACTTTCTTAAAAACATCCTCATAAATATAAAAAAAAATTCTGGAGCCTTTTTTGTGGATAAACTACACTAAACATAATTTTAGAACATCATATGTAGCTTTTTGATTTCTAATCTTGCAGCAGGTCATGCCTTTAAGCTGAAAGAGGGTGGCTTTAGATGGGATATTGAGAAGAAATTCTTCCCTGTGTGGGTAGAGAGGCCCTGGCACAGATTCCCAGAGAAGTTCTGGCTGCCCCTTCCCTGAAAGTGTCCAAGGCCAGGTTGGATGAGGCTTGGAGCAACCTGGGAGAGTGGAAGGTCTCCCTGCCCATGGCAGGGGGTGGCACTGGATGGGCTTTAAGGTCCTTCCAACCCAAACCATTCTGGGATTCTGAGCTATTCCATGAATTCACAGAGCTATGAATAGTGGCTGCCTTCTCATAAACAATAAGCCAATATAATTTTTTTTGCCCCGACTGAACTGAATTATTACAGGTGATCAGGAAGTGAGACTAAAACATGAGGTGTAGAAATTAAATGGGAAAAGGAAGCCTTAGTGGGATTTTAGGTTAATACATCAGGAGCTCCTTGAGGCTCAGTTAAAACGATATCACGTCATTATTTTTTTTTCTCCTTGGCTGGTCTGCTAAAGAAATCAATTTTAAGGAAAGAATAATACAATTGCATGTGGGAAAGTCTTTCTTGGTTTATTTGGGGATAACTGAGAGAGGTTTATGTTGCATTTTAATGGAGGTGTGTTACCAACCACTGTCTTTTTTTTTTTTTTTTTTTATCAGAATCCAGGTCCTATAAAAAGTCTGCTGTGGTTCTGTTTTGAGTGTTTCTAATAAACTTGAGAAATCTTTTCTCTAAAGGGAATTCTTCAAGAAGTGATTGTGTAGTGAATGAAAAGATGGTCTTTAAATAGATGGCAGAGTGCTAGAGAGTAGATTTTATGAATACAAAGAACAGGTTATGTTTAAGGACTTTTAAGCAGTCTGTGATAGCAAGATTTTCTTTTTTTATCATAAAAAATCCTGCTCTGGCTTTTTTCTGTTGTCTCAGGATGCAAATGGATTTTTGTAGTTCATCTAAAGCTGTTCATAGAGAAAAATGGAAGAAGGCTAAGAGAGATAACAGGAAATGTTTGTGCCTTAAAACAGGGAAGAAAGGTTGGAAATATCAAAAGAGGTTTTACTGTAGCTAGTCACTTCATGGTGTTTATCTTGGAATTATAGAAGTTTCTAGGGAATGAATTAGGATGTTTGTTCTTTTAAGCAATACAGTGTGTTAGCCAAGATTTGGAAAAAACATTTGGTCTGTTTGCATCAAGAAATGAGGAGCAGAGAAGCCAACTGGAATCTGCAGTGCCATTTAGGTAATTCTGAAATAGAGAAGTGATGCTTCAATTTAAAAAAAAAAAAAAGAATTTTTAATTAAATCTACTTAACTATCAGTGTGAAGCACTCATTCTTGTCACTTGGGATTCCTATTCTATTGAATTGTTGAAAGCTAATCATAACTATACATTACAGAATCTTTCGTTTTCCTCTCGGGATGGGCTGCAACAGGTTTGCAATCTTTAGTTCAATATTTCCTCCATCCAAATCAAATATATGATTGGCAATTACCCAGTAGCTAACTTGCCAATTAGTTATGTGAGCTGTTCAAGGCAAAAAAAAAGATGTTATCCATTGAAATCTTGTCTCCCTGTGAGTGTGCATTTAAAAGAAATAAATGTCACTTATTCTAAAAATATGTGGGCTTCCTCACAGAATTTGCTGAGTCCTAAAACAATTTAATTCCATCCCCAATTAAACCTCTAAAAGCACCATCCATCAACTTCAGCTGATATCTGTATTTGCATTCAGGGATTATAATAGAGGTACCCAAAAAGAAGGTTATCTTCTTAATCTGTAGGATGACAAAAATGGGCAGCTTGGGCTCATTTACTTGAAGTGTGAAATTGAGAAAGAAAGGCTGATTTAAATACAGTTGCTTCAGTACTCTTCCAATATAAAATCAGATATCGTCTTTGATGAAAGTTCAGGAAATCCATTTTGAGAGAATGCTTTATACCATTGTGTGAAAATTCTTAGCTGCTGCAGTATATTTGAAAAGTAACCTGATATTTTAATGAAATATTCACTATGATGCATCAGTCCTTTACAGTCGAGGTTTAGAATGAGGTAGTAAAATGCAATTTAAATTTAATTGTTGCACTTGGTGATTTATGTCACACTTCCAACCACAAAAATTTGAATCTCAAAGATCCAATATTTTGGGTAAAATAGACTTCCTGCAAATCAATACAGTTAAAGTGACTGAATGCTCTAATGTATGTTTGACATTGTTGACAGTTTATTAATAGATCATATACTCTCTTCCCCAGCATCTCACCAATGTATTTTAGAAGATTTGAATTCAAAAGAAGATTGATTAAAATATATCTGAGTTCCATCTGACTTTCTGGTACATTTCCCAGGATTTACTGTGTTATAATTTCAAATTCATATGTCATGTAATCTATTGAAGTTCATTTCCACAAGAGAATACAACTTGCATCCAGAGCTAGCACATGTATGCATGTATATCAGAAACTCTAAGATTAGAAAACTGAGATAGCAAGACTAAAAGATCCTTTTGAAAAGGAAATACTGAAAAATCTTTTCCATATCCAACTTGGGAATAAGAAGAAAAGCCATTTTCCCAGGAGGTTGCAGTTATTTGCTGTTAGAGCAGAGCAGCTCGTGCTCGACTGTTTGTGCTCACAGCTGAACTTCAGTCTGGTCTTGAATGGATTTTGCTGTCTGCAATTGTAGCAATTTCTGTGGATTGCTGAAAAGATCCTTCCTGTCTCTAGTTTGGGTTTCCTGACTCCAGTTGCCATTTTACCTTTATTCTTGTATTACACATTCAATGCCCCAGACAGACTTTTTGGGATACTCTTCCCATGGCAGTCATTGTTTACCCACCTGAAGGTGGCTCACATCTCCTTTCCTGGCAGACACTGAGAGCAAAAACATTCCTGTATTGCTGATCATTCAGTCTCTACCTCATTTTCCTCAGAGAATTCCTCAGACAGAATCTGTTCTTTATTTTCCTGTGTCAGCTGATCGTACCTTTAGAAGCATATGAAGAAACAGTAATGTGCATCATGTTTTGACTGGAGATTAATAAGCTAAAATCAATTGAGGTGTGCTACTTAATAAGCCCACTGTGTTTTTCTTTTGAGTTTGAAAAATGTATCTCAGTCAAAACTCTCTTTTCAATATTGAACCTCTAGGGCCAACAGAGCGATGGAAAGGCAGCTGCTCGCCTGGTATTTGTTAATACTTGCTCTGAATTGCTGATTTATGTGCAGGTTGATCTACTTTTAATATTCAATATTAGCTCACCTAAAAATGACTTAAAAGTAGAGATGCATAACAAAGAAAAATAGCCGTGGCACTGGGGAACTCTCAACCTGCTCTCAGCACTCCCTGCCCTTTCCTTCCTCTGAGTGTTCAGGACCACAGAATCTGTTTTTTTTCAGGAAGTGGGCACCTGATTTTGCCTGTAACTGTTGGTATCCAACTTTTCTGGAGGAAAAAAAGCTGAGATTTGAAGAGGGTAGTTGCAGTGGGTTTTACTGATGAGGATGATGTGGTACTTCTCTGGAGTACTTTAACTTTGCTTTTCTCTGCAGGGTAGAGGTTCTCAAGATCAAATTGTGTCTTTAATTAAAATTTATTAATTCCTGAGGGACAGGATTGTGCAATTGCTTTCAAGATCTTGTAAGACCTTGCAGTAACTGAAAGATCTATTTAATCTGACTTTGCTTTATGTGCTTTACAAATGTAAGCTCTTCAAGGGTTCAGAATCATTAGCTGAGCCTTGTTAATTGTTTGTTAGAAGGAATGTTTGAGGTCCTTGAGATGGTGCTCTCCTGTTTCTGGAGTCACATTCACTCATGCAATCCCTATGAGATTGGGGTTCCTTGGCTATTTAATGAGTATCTGTTCTTGGAATTTTTGTTGCCATTCCAAAGCTGTCCAGCCAGGCTGCCTTTTCCTCTTGCAGTCCTGTTTGTAAATTTGTGCCTGAAGGTGATTTTCAGGGAGAATGGAGCACGAGGGAGTTTTCAGCTCTCCTGTGGTGCAGCTCATCTGCCAGGGCTGGGGACAAGCCCAGGGTAGAGGACGATGGCACCCAGCACCATTTTGTACTTAAATGTCAGCATTAGTCCAAGAAAAACTGCCTGGGTGTTGTTGAATTTAGTCCTGAAACTTTATTTAGAGGTAAAATCTTTCTAAGCTTTGCATGTACCAAAGAAAGAAACTGAATGGGCCAAGCCAGCGACGTAATGAAACTCAGGCAGTTTGGAGGTGCAGAAAAGCAAGGCAGAAATGCTGTGGAGCAAATTTCCAGATAATTTTGGCATATTCAACCCTACTTCTTCTTGAGATTTACATAAAAATAAATCTGCAGCATCCTTTTAAGGACACAAGCCAGGATGTTGGCGAGTTTGGTAAGCAGTCTTAATGAAAATTTACTGAAGCTGTAAATATACATGTGCCAACAGATTGGCACCTTATCCCTTTGCTCCTTCTTGCAACACAAAAAGTTCTTTAATTACCATTACTTTTATTTTTTAATCAACATAGCGAAGAGTCAGAGAGGCTGGAAGTATCAACACATTTAGAAAAAGCAAAAAAGCAACAGTGTATAGCATGAATGCTTGCCTAATTTTTTTTTTTTTTTTTTTTTTTTTTTTTTTTTTTTTTTGTAGGCAGAAAAGTATTCTAGCCAAGAATAATAATAATTGCAGTATTTTATTATTTTTGGTTTTAGGACTCAGAATGTCTTTTTATTAGTATTTTACACCATTCTTGAAGAGTATAAAACAAAAAATGCCTTCCTGGCTTCTAAACCCTTGGTTGGCCAAAGTTACCCTCCTGGTGAGCCCTTTCTGTAGTTAATTACTGAGTGCAAGTATCTCATACCTATTAAGTGCCCCCTTGTGTTTTCCATCCCTCAGCCAGTTACTTCTTTCCCACAACACTTCTGAGATGGCTTTGATTTTTTTTCCCTGCCAATTTTCCTGTTTCCCTGGGAAACAGGAAACTTTTCCTTGAAGGTCCAGGTTTAAATTCTGCTTTCCATTACAGTTTAAGGCTGTAAATAAAGCCCAGGGTGCAGCCTGAGGTGTGAGCAGCCCTGTGCTGCAGAAATGCCAACGTCATCAAAGCTGCCTCTCTGCAAAGAATTTTTGCTCTATATTTTATTTTCATTTCTGCTTTCAGTGAATATTTAGTGAGCTCTGATTGCATAATTGAATTTGATAAACTGATGGTATGTGATTGATGAGAAAGTCAGGAATAAAGGATTGGAAGATAAAATTACTTCAAGGGTTTAAGTAAATCTTCCAGAGAGCCAGGGTAATTTATAAAGCATGCTATACTCTTTATAAAAATATTCCCGTAGGTCTATTAAATTTTAGCTTCTAACAGAACTGGATTGAGTTTTGAGAATCATTTTCATGTAATAACAGCTTGATTGTGATGCTTTAAATGGGAGATAGCTCTGAGTGGGCTGCAGCATCACTGGGTTTGGAATATTTGAGTAGGAAATATAGGGCTGAATGAAGTCTTGTGGGCAGCACTTTGTCTTCCAAATGCATCATTTTTTTCTTGGAAAGACGTAAGTTAGGAGTAAGTGGATAATTCAGAGTAAGTAATGAAGGAGGTTGTGCTGCTCAGTCTGTAAATCACTGAAAACAAGGATCAACAAATGACTCTGTTTGGTGCAGACATCACTTCCACTGAGCCCTCCCTCAGTGACTAAACTTTCTTTGGGGAGGAACAGTTTAGGGAACCCATTCCAGGAGCCTCTGTACTTGAGCAGGTAAGTGTTGTTTTCAGGAGACTCAGCACGAATCATTTCACTTTACCAGCTGGGCTCTGTTATCTTCCCCTGAACACCAGCACTGCTCCCAGCTGCTGCTTTTCCATCTCCAGAGGAAGCCTGACACCTTTAATCTTACCAGGGTAGAATGTCTGAAACTCCCTTGGGAGACTCCCCAAAATACCTTTGACAGGATTCAACATTTTCTCTCTTGTTTAGAAATACCTTTGTAAAATTTGCTTTTATTTCTGGGTAAAATAACTACATTTCACAGGAACATCCTCTAACTCCAACTTAAATTTTTCTTTATAACGTTTAAAATATTGGTCGGTTTTACTAGTTAGGAGACAATGAGAATTGGGATGAGATGATTTCACAATAATTGCAGTCATTAAAACAACAACTACAGAGAAGCTTTGCAGAATATATTTTCAGTCATGAAATAGTGTGAAGAAGTGTAAAAACTTTCCTTGGCTTGTCTGGGAATATCTGCTAGTATGGAACTGTTCCAATTTTCTCATATGTTGAATTGTTGTAGCTTCCTATATAGCCAATTTAGAGAATACTGCTGATCTGCACTTGTCATGAATCAGGTTGTTTGAAAGACAGGTTATTTAAAATGCTACAAATCAGAAAAGGGCCCTACCCCAAATACAGTTTTTAATTCAGTTTGTTAGACTGGATTTTGTGTGATAGTTTATAAGTGTTGCTTTAAGATTATGTGGTTTTTCTTTCTGCATAAATGACTGTGTTCCTGAAGTTAAGTTCTAAAAATTCAGGAGACAATTTATCAATCCAAATCATCAGATGAGTGGGGAGCTGTGGTTGATTTATGGCCCATTGCAGGAGATATTTGGCACCAGTGGGCCTGGGGCTCCCTGGCCACGCTCAGCTGGAGCCCAGCTCTGCCCTGGGACCCTTCAGTGCTAACAAGTCTGTGCTGCCACATGCTCTGCAGTCAGAAACATCCCCTGAGCAGAGGCAAAGTGAAAGATAAAGGCTTGGAGACTTGGACATCCCCAGGCTGGGCTGTGAACCCCAGTGGAACACCAGGGCCACTGAGAAATCACCAGCAGACCCTTGGCCCAAGCTCCTGGGGCTGTCCTGGGGCTGTCAGTGATTCTGGGACCTGTGGCTTCAAAAATTCCAGCCAGCCTTGAACAGCACATTAGGGCACTCCAAACTGTAAAAAATATGTTAAACTCTTTAAATATAAAATGCCTGAGTATATATAAAATTCCAAGTATAAAAATGCCTGAGATTTTTGTGTAAAATAAATGTTTAAAGGAAGGTTTGCAGTTTAACTGAGCCATTACTTGCACTGGGACAATGTCTGTGTATCTTGGGGATTTTTCTGTATTTTATATATAAAGTACACACACACATCCTGGACACTTTAAAGAAGAGCTCAGTATTGTCTACGTGTTCAGTATTATTAATATTTTATATTAAATTTCTGACTTTGAATTTAACTTCTGAAAATGTTCCAGGCGAGATTGGATGGAACAACCTGGTCTAGTGGAAGGCGTCTCTGCCCATGGGAGGGGTTGGAACTGGATGAGTTGTAATCTCCCTTCCAACCCAGGCCATTCTGTTTTAAATTTGGTTGTAGAAGGTATTTGTATGCTTCTAAAATTAAACCTATAGCTCCTGTACAGTTACAAGTAGAAATTCAACACATAAAGTGTGAAAAGCCTTCGTCTTCCAGAGGTGACTGGGGTAGATCTCTAGCAGGTGTGGACTCAAAATCAATTTGTATTTGAGCAGAGCTTTGGCAATTTACCCATCAAGAATTTTGCTGCTTGGGAGCGTTTTATTTGTGATACACAAGAGTTGAGATGACATTTGACCCTTGCATATTATTGAAGTACCCTAATTCTAAAATCTGTTAGTGTCTTCACTAACCCATTTTGGTTTGTCAGAACATTGAAAAATACATTAAACTTGTGAGGTATTTTTTTCTAAATTCTTTTCCTTATCATTTACCCTGAGACTTTTCCTGCTGTTATAATAATTCCTATCCAAGATTACACTTCTGGTTTCTATTCAATTAAATAAATAAATTTTTAAAAAAGGTAAAAAAAAGAAGCTTTGAGTGTATTTAATCCTCAGAAAGGAGAAGAGGGGAAAAAAACCCAGTAGGGTTGTTCACTGCCTGCCACAGCAGGCAATGTTGGAATTCTCTTCTGGAGAAAGAGTAAACATGGACAAAAGCTTCTCTGAGTGGGCAAGGACAAAGTTTATCAAGATCTTGGTAATTCTGCTCCTAAAGATAAAGCTTAACTATGAATGCACCAGTGCAAGCCTTAACTGAATCATGTTGTTTCTTGTTTTACCATGACCATGTGGAGGAGAAATTAGCTAAATATCAGTCATCTCTCCTATATTTTCCTAAATAGCCTTCAAACTCATTTTTTTCCTTTGTATTTCAGGGGATGTTGCACCATTCTTCAAGACAGAACCAGGCTTGCCCCAGATCCACCTGGAAGGAAACAGACTGGTCCTTACGTGCCTTGCTGAAGGCAGCTGGCCCTTGGAATTCAAGTGGTTGCACAACGACAGTGAAATAACCTCCTACTCCAGTGAATACAAGTAAATAACATCCATATAATCACCTCTGCAAATGGAATTGCAAAAAACAACCCCAGACCAAACCCCACCCCCTCCATTTCCCAATGCCTCAAAGAGCTTTGTAGATACAGACACAGGGACTTGGGGGTTCATTATGAAAGAAGAGTAGGTTTTGTAAACAGATGAGATGAGATTCCTTTGCTAAAAATGAGACTTGACGTTTCAAAATGTGGGTCTTAACATGGAATTTTTAAGTACCAGAAGCGCCTTTTGCTGGAGATGTAACTTTTACCTGTGTTTGTGATAAATAGGAGACACATTCCTTAGCTAAATGTTACATATGATGTGTGAAATCATCCTCGAACAGAGCCAAGCTCGCTGGGACTCTCCGTCTCCATCAGATCTAGAGGAATGTGGTCTGTCTTAAATTCCACACAAAACTTTCTGTTTCAATTCTAGCAATTCCAAAAGGGAGCTGATAGTTTAACAAACTGCCCTTTAATGATTGTGCAGTTTGCCCCCAGGACCTTCTTCCCGCCTCCCTCCCCATCCCACAGACATTCCATCAAACAGGAGCTAAACCACAGGGTGGCTTATCAGAGCTCATTCCTGCTGATAGGCAGCGCATGGCTGGCCAAGCACCAACGTGCCAGACAGCCAAGTTTTGTCTGCTTTTCTCTGATGTGGGAGGATTGACTGGGTTTTCTCCATGCAAACAGAAATTTCTGTACCCTTACGGAAATTTAATTTTTATGCAACTTAGTTGGTGCTTTCAGATTTTGTAGAATTTGCCAGGTGAGTTCAGACTTTATGGGGGGTGGGTACGTGACAGAGAGAGCCCAGGTACAACACCTGTACCTTTTGCAAACCAAGCTAAATAATTCTGCATTTTTGGGACACATGGCTTAAGGTAGGCAAAAGTTATGCTCCATCACTATAGATAGAAATTACAGCATAAATTGGTATGCAGATAATGCTATAAAGTTCTACATTGTTACACAAAGTAATACATAATTACTTTTCTCAAAGATTTTCAAAATTGTAACCTAGCACTCTGTTTTTGATATTATGCTTTTGATATTATTTACATTTACAGAGCAGTAGGGGAAAAGAGTCCCTTAAATAACTTTTTAAAACTTGCAGGGGTCATTTAGCGTTTCAAGTATTTAGCAACTGTTTGAACCCAAGCACTTAGCTCTATATGAAGTTACCTAGAAATGCAAGACTTGATTTGGACGAGCCCTCTTATTCCTGAGCCCCTGCATCTATTCATGGTTGGTGCTTTCAAGCTTTTGGGATGTGGATTATGAGCCACACGCACATAAAGAGGAGATTTGTGAATGCTTTCTAGAAAATGAAAAGATCTCTAATAGCACAACAAATCACAGAATGTTTGAGTATGGCTTTGTGCAAATGCCACTTTTTTTGATCAACAGCAGCAGAGTCAGTTGCAGTGGCTGGGTAGAAGGAGCTGGGAGCAGCCTTGACCGTGTGAGATGCTGAGAGAGTGGGAGGAAAAATGGTGTGGGGGACAAACACATGAACGTGGAATGAACAGCAAGCAGAGGTTAGAACTCCAGCCCTGTAGGTGTGCTAGGCACTGGGAGTTGACATTTCATGGTATTAGGAGAAACCTGAGTAAGAATGTGTGACATTTTGAAGTAAGACCTGAGTGCCGTGGTATTTCTTAAACAAGTGGACATCCCAATACAAAATTGGAATTTTACTGTGTATGGCAGTGTGAGTCAGTTATTGGAACACCTTTCCCAAGCTGTATGTGCACATACCTGCAGTCAGTCCCTTGTTTCTTATATTGCATTTAATTTGTTCCTGTGAATGTCAGGTCATGATCCAAACCATATTTATTAATTCTGCATTTTTTTATATTCTTATTTCTATTTCTTATTAAAAGATCTGGCATAGAGGAAGCTGCTGGTTTATGATAATGATATTGATAGAAAATATTAATTTAGAAATTACATCCCTACTGCTACACCACAGCCAGAGATCAGCTAAACAGGATTTCGATTCTGTAGAAATGCAAAGCTTTAAGCTTCCAAAAAAAAGGCATAGGTGCATTAGGATGAATGAAAGCAAGGAAGAGATATGCTCAGACATAAAAATTGTGGTTGCAGAATTTAACCTTTGACCCCATAACAGTTTGCTGTGCAGTTCTCTTGGGTAAATAGCCTGTTTAAATGCACGAATCTTCCTGAGTAAGTGACTTCTGCTGCAATTTGAATCATCAATCAAAGAGTTTTTGGTAATTGATATTACTTAGTGTGTCTCAGTTAAAGTAATGTCTATATTGTAACAGGCTGAAAATATATTATTATAACAGCCCAAGTGAGTAAAGAACTAACTGGAGCCTTTGCATTGTGACACTGGTGACCCTGAGTGAGCAGCTCCTCTTTGTCTAACGAGGCCGGCTGTGTGCACAGCCTGGCTTTCACAGTGACTGTGCATACACCACTTTGTGTTAAGTATTTATAAAACAGCCTTATCAATTCTTTGTGATCTGAGATCCACCTTATGAAAACAAATCGATGCTGCTGACTGCAGGACCAATTTTGGTCATGTCTATAAGTTAAGAGACTTTAAAGTTCAGGCAGTGTTTTTTTTCTGTTTTCTTTTTTTTTTTTTTCCCTTTGTTTTCTTTTGAATTAAGTTCTGGACCAGGTGTGTTTGTCATATTTGCTTTTGTGGCCGCAAGATATTGATTTATTGGAATTTAAGAAACTAAGGTCATGTCTAAGCAGCCATACACTTTCAACTAAATTACTTAAAAGTATCTGATTATTATGTTTTTAACAATGGACACATTTCAGTTTTGCTTCTGTATTCTAAAAGTTAGATCAGTTGATCCATAAGTCTTTTGTTAAAAAGCTTGAGTAGATAAAAAGTAACATGAATATCTAATAAAATACACTTAGCTTTAATTCTGTATCCATAATTATGACTATTAAATCCCATAGCCTATAGCTTCACTTTCAACTCCAAGGGCATTTAAAATTAAAATGAGGGTTTAAATTTTAGATTAGATGTGAACTGTAAGTGTTGGCTGGGATTTCTCCTTAGGTGACTGATGCCACTCCCTCCTGGAGCTCTTTGCAGAGGGGTGATGGAGCACATCAGGCTCGGGGAGACTCCCCTTGAAGCTTTCTTTTCCGCTTGTCACTTCCCATCTCTCTGCAGAACCTTCCCAAACTCCAGGTTCTGCTTGGCTGTGCCTTTCAAACTGAGGGAAAAGTCGGGGCTGACTTTCCAAAGTCCTTGCAGGAACCTCAAGGAGCCTCCTGGCATCTCTACAATGGGAAGATCTGTCTTCAAATTTGAGCGTAGACAAAAAGAAAGCAAAATTCTGTCTTGTCACTGTAAGGAATTGTATTAACCTTCAATTTCAGTTCATTCTGGGGAAGAAAGTCTTGTTTAGAAGTTAGAAAGCCTATTTATATCCCTTCCTGCCAGTCAGAAAACAAGTGGAATGGGAAAAGCATAGCACAAAAAGCAGTATCAAGGCTGTTAGGTCAATAGAAAAGTAGGTTTTAAAA
This sequence comes from Vidua chalybeata, assembly GCF_026979565.1. NCBI lineage: Eukaryota > Metazoa > Chordata > Aves > Passeriformes > Viduidae > Vidua > Vidua chalybeata. The sequence continues at coordinate 12,599,004 of NC_071545.1, forward strand.
CTCTAATAAGACATATGAGGTGCATAAAGACTGTTTAAAATTGTAAACATAGAATCAGAAATTCCATTAATATTTATCCCTTGCCCAGGTTTGCAATTTTCAAGTTCGTCTCAAACAGTATTAACACGTCCTATCTCTTTTTTCCACATTTGTTATTTTATTCTTCTAATTTTGCTTGCTGTACCTGCACATTATACCCAGTAGGTCCACTGAGAATCCAGCTGCTCTAGGTTTTGGCTGCCTTGGAATTTCCAAAGTAGATGGGATTTCCATTGTAAATTTTTAAAAGATTTTCATTTCTTCAGGCAACATGTTAAGAATGTTTCCTGCTGAAACTTTAATAAGTCAGAAAAGAAAACCAAAGTAGGACACTTCTGATCTAATTGATTTGTTTTGTCCTGGTGGCAGCAAAACTAACTCTGCATTACTGTCCTAGTACAGATGAATACTCAGGAAAGAGGTCTTTAATTTTGGCTTTATTTAATAGACAAGGTATTAGTCAAGTAGGACACTAAATCTTTATGGGAGAAAGAAAGATTGTTGATGTTTACCCTGTTGGGTAAAAAGAACTGTAAAAATTAATTTTCAGTATTTGTCAAAATCTTCAGGTTTTTTGTTTGGTTTTTTTTTTTGTTTTTTTGTTTTTTTTTTTTTTGTTTGTTTTTTTGTTTTGTTTTGTTTTGGTTTTTTTTGGGGTTTTTTTTTTTTTTTTTTTTTTGTTATAATGATGTTTCACAACAATCTTCTTCCTGGCAGAGAAGGAAATGATTTTATAAGGAACTAGAGAAGCCTCTTGTCCTATTGATTTCTCTCCTCTGCCTTATGTTTTCACCTGCTCTCTCACTCCATTCCCCATGGTGAGGCTCGTTAGGCAAGAGGAAACAACATTCCTGCTTCAGAGTCATTATTTGTGTCCTGGAGTTGCTGTGACTCCCATAAAGAGCACAGGTTGGAATCTTCCTTTTCTTCCTGGTGCCAGCTGCCACAGCCACGGCAGGGAATGTGCCGGTGGCTGCTGGGGAGGTCACAGCGGTGACCTGAGGAGGTCACAGCAGTCACAGCACGTATCCATGGGCAGCCAGGGGCTCCTGGACACCCCAGGGATGTGTAAAGCTTGCCCACCGTGTTGGGCTCTGGTTTGGTCCCCTGTGTTTGCTGGTGTAACCCAATTGCTGGGGTGTATTTTGTGATGACACCAGAATCTTCTGCCTCCTTTGTTTTATGCTCCCTGATTCTGTTCAGGCATTAAGCTCTGCACGTGGGTGTGTACAATATATTTGAGTCTAAGAAGAAATGTTTTCTTTTAGTGGAATTAAATTTTGAAGATTAAAATTCAGCAGTTTTCCTTATCTTCCATAAAGACTTTCATTAATCCTGCCATAATATCTCCTGAAGGTGACTGGGGGAATATGCACTTGTGATTAATGTTTGTTTAATGCAGGATTATCTCTATTATTCATGTGTTTTATTCCCATTAAAACTGTGCCTATCAGCTCATTTTCATGTTGAGCAATCAGATGTAGCTGAATGAGGAAGGTGAGATTAGTGGACTGAGTGTCTGTTTGAAGGGCAGAGCAAACACAGGGTACAGCACAAGGTGGCACTTCCAGGATTCCTCTGAATTTCAGTGGTCACACAGTGGAGCTTTCATTGGAAAGCTTTGATACTTCTTGCAAGTCTTCCTAATGCCTACAGTTAAGCTTCTTGTGGCTTCTCTGAACTAATTACCTGCTTTGCCTTATGAATGAAGGTAGAGAAAACTAGGGGAAAAAAATTAAGTCCATCTTTCATGTGAATTTTTGATATACTTGGCATTTATCATATGCAGAAGTGAAGACTGAAAGGTATTTTCATGCATTTCGTGTCAGCTGTTTTTTAAAAATCTGTGTATAACAGACAATACTGTAACCAAAGACCTGAGATTACACAAGAATGCTGTTTGTAAGAAAAAATACAATAAGCATTTAAGACAAAGTATAAACCAGGAAGAAGTGCTCTCTAATTGTGCCCTTTGCCCTGCAGGTACATCATCCCAGCTCTGCAGAGAGCTGACGCTGGCTTCTACCAGTGCATCGTGAGGAACAGGATGGGGGCACTGCTGCAGAGGAGATCTCAAGTCCAAGTGGCATGTATGTCTGAGAGGGGGTAACTCTGGAACTCTTTAGCTTCTTTTTGGGTAAAAACCTGATGTATGATGAGATTTGTCAGTCTGAACTGGTATTAAATATCAGACTTAACAAATTTTTCACTTACTGCCTCATAAGGATTTCATTCTTCATCTGGAAGCAGCTTAGAGCAGTGCAGCACAGTCTTTGAGCTGTTCAAAGCCATGAAAATGAGATTGTTTGGAGATGTCTGTAGCATGAGAGAACTGTTACACCTTATGGAATTAAGGAAGGCCATGCACAAAACTATCAAAACTACCAAAACAACAGCTACAGCAACAACAAAAAGTTTAGAGGAAAGCAGCAGCATCTGGAAGGGAAGGGATGGTGGGGATAGCACCAGGAAGATTTCACATCATAATCCTTGTGGTACAAAATCAGCAGTTTTACAACAAAACCTTAAAATTCTGTTCTCAACACCTTTTTGAAGGTGCAATGTTTGCCTCACTTCAGTTTGGACTTTGCAGAATTTTTGAAACCCAACTGCCATTTGGAAAGGTTAAGTTAGTTTTCTCAGGTGTTCGTGCTAATGAAAGTGACATAAGAAATGATCACGTACCCTTGATTTCCTTTTTCTTCAGTTAACATATAGAAAATACAATTCAAGTAACTTTGGAAATAATAACGAGATTAGCCCTAATTCTTTTTCCAAAGTAAAAGCATAAAAAAAATTTTAAAAGTGACAGATTTGTGTGCTGTGCCTAAAAAGTGTCATACATGGATCAAATTTCTCATCAGGGTCAGTAACTGGAAATTCAGTAGTAGTAAATGTCACTTCATAAGCAGAATTTAGAGAAATTGAATTATTTATTAGATACCAAATTTGAAGGTACTGATTCAAGTTAATCAGTATGTCAGTGAGGGGGATTAAATGGAATTTCCTGTGTTTTAAAATAAAACCAGTTTCAAATAGTATTATGTAAGTTCTGGTATCATGTTCATCAGTTTACTGCATTACAGTAGATTTTGTTACTTTATCTGTAATGTCAGTGATATCAGTTATTTGATGTTTGGTCTCCCTATTGTTTCAGAGCTGCTGGGAGCTAAAGTAAAAATAAACTGCTGCTAAAATGGAGTTTTCCTTCCCTGACTTCGCCAGCCCTGTGCCCCTGCTGTCTACTGACCATGGGCTCACTCTGACCTGGCTCAGACTCTTGCAAGTATTTTTCCAAATATTCCTCTGCAGTTTTAGTGAATTCTGTCAGGTCACAGAGGATGTACTGCAAGCTGCTGTGAGTGAACAGAACCTTGAGTGAGGTCTGGGGTGAGCAGGGGTTTAGAGGGGAAGGGGAGGGTGAGGTGCCTCTTCTTGTGCAGCACTGAGCCTTTGGAGGAGCCTGGATGCCTCTGGAGTTGCATCTCCAGGTGTGGTTTCAGGGGACAAAGACTTTGGTAGCAGTCCCAGGGGAAAATGTGCCCATTTTCTCCTGCATCCCACTAATCATTCCCATCCTGGGTTGCAGTGGAGCTCACTCCCCTTCAGGCTCAGCAGAAAAATGTTTTTGAGCAGCTGTGGGCTGGGAGACTTCTCCAAAATTTCTAAAAGAGCAACAGTTCTTTTGTTGGGCCGTTAAAGTTGTCTCCCAGCTCCTCCCTGCCCAGCTCCCTACCCAGCTGTGCAAGCAGTTGTGCTGGCACAGTGCAGGGAGCAATTCCTGAGGAAGTCCTGGTGGGAACAATAGTGAGAAGGAGACACAGGAATGCTTTTCCTTGATGCTGCTGCTGCTATTGAAGAATTCTGTCTCCTGAAATGACAGCTTTATTCCCCTCTGAAGGGGGGGAAGGTTTGCAGTGCAGAGTTTTGTCTCTCCAGGCTGGTTTGTGCGTGTTTGGCTGTTCTGGAGAGAGTAAGAAGTGCAAATGCTTACTCTTCTTCAGTTTTAGTTTTCCCCCCATTTAATTTGTAGATCTGCATTGCTGAACGAGGCTAAAAGGCTCTCTCTTAAGTCTGTCTGAATTAAGCAGTCTGTGTATTAATTCATCTATTCATTTCTTTTCACTGATAAAGACACTGAGGCAAAGCAAACCAGATCCTGTGTGACTTGGGAGATCTTTGGTCTTGAGCCTTTGTGACATCAATGGCTTCTGTAATGAAATTGCCAGTCAGATTTGCACTTTATTCCTGCAGATTAAAGTGTTCTACAAGTTTTAAATATCCTCTTTCCCCTTCACTCAGGGTAGTTACTGATGCCATGTGATTGTTGTCTGTGTTTTAATGGTTTTGATTTAAATTAATTGATTTAAGCTGTGTGGATGTCATGATGTTCCTAATATTTTATCATATATTGCTTTTTGGTTATTCTTCAAAACATATCAGAAAGCAGTGTTCCAAGGGGTTCCTAAAGTCATCTTAGCCACTCATCAAAACTTATGGGAATTGAAATGTTAGTCTTTTAACTCAGAAGGATTCAGAAATTATCTGTTTTTGCCAGTGAGTAGAGGATGCTTCCCAATACAGCTCAAGATCTCCGGTGAAGAATTGAAAGGTGTAATTATAATGGCACTGAGAAAGATCTGAGGTATTTTCCATGTCCTAGATATCTGAAGTAGCAGGGAACTTGTTAAATAATTTAAAAAATATTCTCAACACATGCTAACATATTACTTAACTGAATGGGAACAGATATTTATGAGAAAACTGCTGAGTAAATCTTAATTACAGGATGGGCTTTAAAACTCCTGTATTGTGAAAACTAAAATAATCATACGACAGTGAAGTTAATTAGATCCACCTCCACAGTTTGAAATCTCTTTTCAAGTAGCTGATCTGATTACAGTTATAAGGAATCTGGAGCAGCAGAGGAAGTACAATGCTGATTATGTCTGAATAAATAACTTGAAAATCACAAAGATGATTAAAGCTTCTTTAAATTACCATGTGTTTTTAATTTCTGCTCTTGCTCTGTCTCTTCTCATCTCCTGCCATTCACAGATCTGATAGCAGTCATTTCTTTTCTGTGCCCTTTGCATCCTTCTCTGCAGCACAGAACTTGTAGAGAACCCTGTTGTCCTTAAAAAAATGGAATTCAGTGACAGAAGCTGGAATAGTTCTCTGTTGTGTGTGTGTCAGTTTCCTAGTTTAAATCAAATTAAAATGCAGAGAAGTTCTTTGGAGGGTGAAGAAGAAAGAGCCTACAGCCCTGTTCATTTTAATGGATAAGAATGCAGTACAAAAGGCAAAGGAAAAACAAGAAAAAAACACTCACTTGAGTTTCTCCAAATTCTCCCCAGATACCTGAACTTGACTGTGAAATAAATCCTGGAGAGGCAGGGGTTCGTAAGGGTAGTATCATTTCTTCCATTAAAACTTATGTTAAAAGCTGCTCTCTGACACTAGGGATGCATTATTGACACTGAAATGTTGTGTCAGAAGAGCTGATAGCCCCCAGCATGACCTTGGGATTCCAGGATCATTTTGGGATCCTTGCCTAGCTCTGACTCTCTGTTGGCCTGGCAGCAGTGGAAGAGCTGCTTGTCTGTTTGTGGAGCTGTGCATAAAAACCAGAAAGATGACCCAAAAATTGACATATTTATATACACCATGAGCATCCCTTTGAATTGCAGGGGTTTCCTTTTTATTGTTAAGGATTTGTCTGAAAAAAAAACCCCAACCAAGTGCAAAACCAAAGCAAACAAACCTCCATTAAAATGTCATTTTCAATAAAAGCCCTCAGTTATTGCCCAAGAACACAGGGCGCACCAGCAGCACTGGGCTTTCCTTCATCTGCCTCTGTAATCCAAAATCCCCAAATTCCAAACTGTCCTGTGATCCATAGTGTCCCTTGAGTAATTATCAGTGCCAGTGATTGGTGGGAAACACAGTGATTTCCCTGTCTCCTGAAAAGAAATGGGGAGAAAGGCAAAACTTCTCTTTTTAATTTTTTTTTTTTATTTTTTGCAGACATGGGAGATTTCATGGGTTCAGACCAGAGAAAAACAGTGACTGAAGGCCAAGCTGCTGTTCTGAACTTCCCACACATCCTCAGCCACCCGAGGCCCCAAGTGACGTGGTTTAGAGACGGGCACAAGATTATACCAAGCAGCAGAATGTAAGTCAATTTAAAGCTCAAAATACACCCACCCTAAAATATGATTAATTATATTTGATAACACAGCTTACATTTTAAGTACACTAATTAAGGTTTAAAGAGAATAAAGTAGTCGTGTTCGTACTAAGTTTGAGATAAATTACTATTTTAAGACTGTCTCTGAACTTCTGAAGCAGTTTGACAAAATAATTCATGTGGTTTTAATGGTCCTGGTGCAGCATAAGGGGCTGGATGTGCAGAATGCCTGAGCTTCCTTCACGCTATTCATTTCCATGATACATTTTGGAAAAAGGAACGTTCATCTCTCAATTACGTTTACTTGAGTGCACTAACTTAATGAATTCTGAGGGTTTTTTTCTTTTAAAACATGAATCTGTGGGATTTGTTGCAGAGTTATGCTTAGTTCTATTTTCCTCACAATAAAATTCTAGATATTGGTTATTCTTTTCATTTTTTTTGCCAACAATGACAATTTTATTTATTTTTTACTAATTAACAGCTCACCCCTAATGACACAGTACTTGCATTTTGATTAGTTATTATCTCAAGGTGTGCTCATTTATCCTTTTCTGAAACAGTTATGAAGCCACCACATGTTTTTATCTGCACAGTTTCAGAGACTGAAGGGCCTGGCTGTAACATTGAAAAATGGGGATTAAATCTTGTCTCATTTATTAGAATGCTGTTGAAATGCCAGGAATGTTGCTGGTTAGTTTTTAACTGTGCATTACATTTTCATGTGTTCAAAGGGATAGATGTGCTAGCAAATGATGGTAATGGGATATTGCTGTGTTCCAGGAGTGCTTTAGAGTTCATATTAGAAAGGGAAAGCTTCTCTTAAATTTGAATTTTGCTAATCTGTACAGTATATTTTGCTGCTATGTGCCTTTTTGAAATATGAAAGCTGGTATTAGAGTAGCTTTGAAACTGTTAAAATTAGCATTGCAGGGATGTGAAGAAACAATGTAATAAGTTATGAATAATTTAATAGCAATTTGATGGGAAACAGCTGGAAGATGAAACAATAGGTTCCTGGGCAATCTCTTGAAGGGAGCTAAGTGACAAATCCTGAGTTATTAACCATTAAGGATCTACTTCCCCCACTTGTGCTACATTAAAAATTTTGTGTTGGCGATGCTGAGAATACACAAATCAGGAATTTGCAGGTAGTGACAAGGCCTTGATATCCTGATACCTGAGAGTTCCCTGGGAGCCCTTACAGGGAACAGAGCAGAGTGACCAAGGCAAGCCTGCAGTGCCTGACAATGAGATTTGCCTGAGTTCTCTTACAGTTTGGGAAAATTGCAAGTAGAGCTGTGTATGCCATGTATTGTTAATATAAAGATCCTGATTTTCACCTGCTGTGCTTTCCTCTTGCCCTTACCCCCATGGGATTGCTGGGGTAAAATGACCTGTAACTGTGGTCCTGCTTAAAATGGGAGAACTGCAACACTGGCTACAGCAGGGCTGAAATACGCCTCAAGGTTTCCATATAAATTCCATTTCCCTGGTCAGAAATTTTGTCTAAAAGGGACACTTGAGGACATTTGTCTGGCCTGTGTAGGAATCTCTGAGTACTTCTGCAGCTGAAATGCCCATGCTGGAAGTGTGAGCCTGCTTGGAAGTTTGATAGATGGTGCACAGTGAGTCTGATATGTTCAGGAGGTGACAGATTTATGGTACACTCACCAATCATCAGAGCACTCTGTGCAGTACGTCTCAAAATACTGGAGAAACCTGAGAGCATCCACTCACATCTTGTTGTCCGTGAAATTTGGGAAGTAAATATGGCAGCCCTATAAATACAGGAAAGCTGAGATGTGGAGAGGATGCATATAAAACTGTGAGAAATGGAGAAATATCTTATGGGAGCTGGTTCTTACCTGTGGAACAAGTTGTGCATTTCACACGTTTTTCTGTGCATCAAGAGGGATCAATTTCCCTGATCAGGTTAGCCAGTGATCCAGTTAGGCTGATGCATCAATCTCACTGGATCTCCTGCTAAACTGATCAGGGAAATTGATACAACCACCTTGTACGATGCTCTTTAATCTGATTAAAAGTACCTTGTATTGCTAAATCAATATAAAGCTTTTTTAATGCTCTTAAACAAGCTTACAATGGTTTGGCTGAATCAATCAGCCATAATTTCACGTGTCAGCTGTAATAAAGATTTCTAGGAGTGACATTGCTGTGGTGCATGAGAAGTGAGGACATAAACAGGGCAAAAAATGGGGAGAACAGTGGTGGTTATGGTGAAATTCATTCAAATAGTTGGTTGAGTTTTACTCATGCAAAAGCCTTAATTTACATGGGTTTAACTCTGCACCATTTTTATGCCATAAAAATGATCCTCATGTTTGTGTGCATGGATTCATCTCACTGATGTGGGAACAGAGTTGTCCTTAGGTGAGAGGTACAAAAGATCAAAAGTAACACTAGTTCTGAGAATAAAAAATAAGAAATTCTTGAGACATTTCACTGAGTACCAGTATTTAGGACACTTACGGGGAGGGGCCCTGCCAGCTATTCAGCATCTCTGGGCAACCTTTGCCAGGGCCTCACCACCCTCATCAGGAAAGATTTCTTCTCTATATCCACCCTCTTTTAATTTAAAACTATCCCTTCTTTTCCTACCACTATGTGCCCTTGTCAGTTGTTCAGGGTAGGGGGGGAGAAAAGATCAGTGAATAGCTTTGGTTTCACCTTTTTTTAGATCCTACTCTGAGAGTGTGCATGGCTGTGACATTTTCTGGGAGAAAGTTTCCTTTGGGACACAGGCAATTTTTTTTCAAAGTGCACACCCTATTTAATTTAACTGCTGGTGTTACTCAAAGTGGAATTTGCAAATAAGTATTAGTACCCATCCTAATGGTGTTGGTAATATTTTGTTAAAGCCTCCAGATAAAAACAGGAATAGGATGACAAGTTGCTCCTAAATGAGTGGGCATGTAAAGTCAACAAATCCCTGTATAATACATAAATGTGAAGCAAGTGGCCTGCACATACTCCTGGGGTTGTTGTTACAGTTTATGACTTAAGGCAACTAACAAATGTGCAGCAGAGTCAGTGGGACATGGTGGTGTGTGTTTAAAAATTTAAGTCCTAAAAGTCACTGTCCTCCCCTCCTCGCTTAGTGCAGTGTGGGTGTACATTCATTTTGGCTTTTATGCATTCATCAAAGCCTCAGCTTGGTATTTTCAAGAGGTGTTTCTGGAATAGAATGAAGCTCTGTACGTGCTAGAAAAGTATAAAGTGGAGATTTGGAGAGGAGACTAAAAGATCAAGAACAAGAGAAAATGAGCAAGGAGAAGAATTAGGGTTTGAGGTGTTTGTTATTATTCTACATTCCCCAAGACGTTCTAGACGAGACTTCACATTACACCCAGACAGATTCATTTCCAAACACACCAGCAGAGAAATGTGGAGTTACAGCTGCACTATTATCCAGGGTCTTGACTGATGGGATGATTTTGCCTGTTTCCCTGCACATCTTACCAAAACTAGCAGCTCTCTAAAGGTGACTGCATCAAAAGAAATTGCTGCTCTGGGATATCAAGTATTTCGCTTGCTTTGCCTGCCTGTACTTCATCAGGCCTAAAAGCAAAGAACATTTAACTTTTTTTACACGAGCACAAACAGTACCTTGGAGATGTACAAAGGACAGTAGCACCATCAAGGTCTACAATTGCCTTTCACTCCTGGCATTGAGGAATTAAATTCTTAGTACTCTTAGAGGGTTTTTTACCTTTCTCTAAGTGAAGCATTTTTCAGAGAAAAGGTTCATTCCAGCCATCAATTCATTTAATTCACTTTCTGTAAGAAGAAAACTTCTATGCAGACATTATTACTGTCTTCATTAACTTCCTTACAGTGAAACTGCGCTTCCCCATGTAAGCTGCAGTTAGATGAATATAAACTCATGTCTTTTGACAGCGGAATTATGTCTGACACAAAACAGGAAAGTTCATTTTTGGTGTATAAAGGCACTTCTGGGGCGTCCCTTTCAGCAGGATGGACATTTAGTCACTTAATTAACTCCTGAGGAACCGAAAGACTTCACAAATGCACCTCATCCCCCTAGGCAGGAATGCTGGATTGCATTGCCTTCAGGTACACACAGGTTAATATCTGTGTTTTGCACTCAGATCAATTCATTATGGGATGCATTTGGTCATTATTAACTCCTAGAGACTGAAGTTGCTGGCAGATCGTGGAAATTAAAATACATTCAGCACAAGCAACTCTCCCCTGACTTGCTGTGGTTTTGAACACTCACAATACTTTGCAAATAGGCAAAGCTGGTGCAAATTTATTAGACATTTGTTATAGTAAAATTGTAAATATATTAATGGCAGCCTCAAAAAAAAAAAAAAGTAGTTGTAGCTAAGTAGGCTTTAAAATATGAGGAAAATGGAAGTATCTAGGAATAATACATCAAATTTGGGGCTGATAATAGCATTAGATTAGGTTTTGCTTTGATGATAGCAGCTGATTTAATGTGCCACGTATATATTTTTCACTTTAAAACAAACACCACTTCATTTTTCTGTGAACAGTTCTAGTGGCACAGAGCATCTCTCTGCAAATACCAGCCTGTCACACAACTTAAGTCAGTTGCACATAATTACTTTTCACATACACTGGATAATACTTTCATTAAGATCATGATGATTATCATTGCTGAACAATAAATTCAGAGTCTGTCATCTCTGCAATGTATTAGCTATAATAATTTAAAAAATAAAATTTGCAGATCTTCTGTCTGCTAACGTCATGGAGTGACACCTCAACAATAAGATGTGAAAAAGCCCTATAATATTTGGTTTATTTGAATGTACCTTTCACAGGCTCCACATTAAGGTCTGTACCTGAAAAAGAAGAGTATTTGGCAGAATTAAATTATTCCCTTAAACTAAAATTCATCACCACCACCCTGTAATTAATTTATTTAGCCAAACTTCTGCACTGAGTAGCTTCAGTTTTGAGGAACAGGCAGCACCAGGAATCATCTTCCAATAGTTTCAGTGTTGTCCCCAGGGCCTGTATGGGTATGAAGGACTGTAGGGAAATCTCCCATCATCTCCTGGAGTGCTCAGTTTGAGGAGTCCTGGCACTGTCAGGGGCTGTGTGAGCATCACTGTCTGTCAGGGCTGCTGTGGGTATCACCGTGCTCAGCAGAGGGAAACAGCAGCACCCCAGGGAAGACATCCCAGCATTATTTCCCAAAGCTGTTCGACTTGTCTGGATCCAGCCTCGCTGCTTTCCTCTCTGCACATCATTTGTTTGCCACAGGTTTCAAACATATGTGTCAGCAATTAATGTATTCAGACCTCTCATCTTCCCGGGGTGATTGCTGCTCTTTGGTTTGATGGAGGGGGAGGACACTGAGGTGGCACCTGGGGACCACAGGGTGCTGAGTGCAGGGTGGCTGGGAGCAGCTCAGCCCCTCAGAGCTGGGACAGGGACAGCAGGAAGAAAACATTGCTGCCACAGAAAATGCCTTTTAGCAAGGCTCATTTGGAAGGGGATTCTTCCCAGGAGAGGCACTCGGGCTGATGAGATGAGAGGCACATTTTGGGATTTGACCAATATGTTTCATTACAAATTTGGACCACAAACCACAGAGGGTTTTGTAATGTATGTTTTTTTCATAAGCCAGGGGAAGTTGCTGCCATTATGGTAGCACTGTAAAATCCATATCTTTGCTAGAAAAAAGTGGATGCTTGGAACTAATATTGTGCTTTAATGGGCCTCAGATGCTCACAGTATCTTCCAGGACAATCTTCAGCAGCTGTAAATTTCAATAAAACTTCAAAGATCACTGTCTAGGAGGAAAATCTGACTCTTGGATATTGTTTTTCCTATGATGATCACATATAAGGAACAAAATCATTTTATGTGCTACTACCCTTATTAATCATAAATTTGGAATTTGTAAAACAAAGGCAATGGAAGTGTCACTAGAAGGAAACCTTTTTTGTTCTAAGTATGATTTACTTATCACAGCTAGCAGTGAAATTGATTTATGAGTTTGTTGCTTTCTGGGGACAAATGTACTTTGAGAAAGAAAATATGGACTGTGAAAGAAGTGTTAATAGCATTACTCTTTGAAAGTGAATTATATACTATTTTTAAAAAACCATCCTCAATCTAGAGGTGGGTCAATATGAAGACTTGTTGTCATCGTATTTTGAGGCTCACTTTTTGCATCTGCTGCATTTTCTAATCAGAACTAAAGATACTATTAGGGACAAATCATAAATATAATCCTTTAATAACTAATGTGCTTTTGTGGAAAGCCATTTTTCTGTCAATCTTTGAACTACTCTGGCTACAAATGGAAATATTTTAATATGCAGCCAAGATAAGACTATTTAAAAGTGTCGCAGTCATTCTTAAGAGCAAATATGCAAAAGAAAACTATTGCTTTATGCTTAAAAAGTGGCAATTGTTCACAAATCCCTGGGAACAATTTATTTCCTGTGGCCCCTCATATATCCCTGCTTTTATGGAAGTAGATGAAAAATGCTTGTGCTTTATCAAATATAGCAAAAGGTAATGTCTTATGTTTACCAATCAACTTTTATTATTCAAAACTGACTGAAGTAAAAGATATCTGTCAGTACTTCTGGCTCTGTACTACAAAGGATTGTTAATTTTCTTTCTATGCAGGAAAGGACAAATTCTGTCTTGCCTCATGATTCCAGTGGATTTTTATGTGATGTGAAAAGGTGCTAAGACATATAAGTTTGTAGCTTTAAGATACAGGTTTATGTGGAATACTTTAAAAGCCTTTCATTTTGGCAGATTTACTTTTATACTGAAAACTGCTGTGTGATTCAGGAAGAAAAAAAAAAACCAAAACCACAGAACCTGGCACTCTGGGGATATATTGTGGCTTTTGTGGTTGATTTGCATCAAGTCTACTTTGTTAACAGTATTCAACTTGAATTTAAAGAATTTGCTACATGGGAGCAAATGCGAAGCAGTTTTACATTAATTAGTGCTGCAGGGAGGCAGGAGCTGGCAGCCTGTGCCTTATCCCGGGTGCCCAGAGTGGGGAGTGGAGCTGCTTTGTGCTTGGCCTTCACCAAACAGGTTCCAAATGAATTTAAACCCATTGCAAACGTGCTGTCTGCTCTCCCATGGGTCAGGGTCATCTGTGTGAGAGGAGGCATTTTCTGCTCTGGTGAAACTTTTGAAGGCATCTTGCAATTAGAAGTGAGAAAACAGTGGAATTCTGCCAAAATTTGTGTGAAAACTGCTCCTTGTTAGTGCTACCTTTTATTTCTTACTACACACCTGTGGCTGTTTTTATGTATTACACATATCCCTTGTTTTACATGAAAGGACCAATTCTAGACATAGACAAGGGAAATGTTTATTGGGGTGAGCACAACCATCACTTGCTTGCTCAGCTTCATTCTCTTTGCTTTCCTCTCTCAATTCTCTCTTTGCTTTTCTCTCTAAATTCCTGCCACTCGAGTGGGGAAGAGTGGAATAGATCAACCTGCTTTTCACCATAGCAGGGCAAAGGGAATGGATAAGGAGTGGAAATGGTGGAGGAGATCTCTTCCTTCCCTCACCTCCCAGGACTGTCAATGTCCCAGGAGTGTGGCCCTCACTTTTCTTTACTTTCTTCCCCAAAAAATCTCACTGAGCTTCTCAACTTAGACTCGCAGCAAACCCCCTGTACTGCCACTGATCCATCCCAGGCTTGGAACTCCCCTGGAACTCCCCTGCAGTCTCTGGAAAACTGAACATTGCCAGCATTTTATTTCTGTTTGTTGTGGCTTATTTGAAGAATCAGGACCTAATGTGTCATTGAGAAATAACAGGAGAGCAAATACCCAGCAATTTCAAGCTTATATGTACCTGGCTCCTTGAATTCTCCGAATTGAGGTTTAAAGGAGACCTTGTTTAGGAAAAGCACTTGAAAGCATTGCATCTAAGGGCTATACTACAATATTTCTTGTATTTTTTTCTAAACCTCAAAGCCTATTCACTTTATAAAGTGGGGTTTTGCTAGATTTTACTCAATGATTCTTCAAGAAACTGCATTTGCTGTTGTCATTCAGCAGCCGCAACCATTTGCAAGAATTTTAACATCTCTGCTGCCTGCCAGCTGCCATGTGTTCCTTCCCTGCTCCCTGCATAAAACCTCCTCACTGCGAGGGTACTGCAATACTTTCATAGTAATCACTAGTTCAAATCACTGATTATTTTAAAACATCAAATCTCATTTTTGGCAATCCATCATCTGTTTCCATGGGAACTGAAACTGGCCTCAGCAGCCACAAGAAGCAGAGTTTATTGGGATACTTACACATTTCAATGGCTGTTGTTAGACAGCTGCATTTTCTGTTTACCAAACAGATATTGCTGCAACAACCTCATAATACCCTTTAAAATTCTATATACATTTCATTTTAATGCATTTATGTCTTTATTCATATTTTTCACAACTTAGCAGAAATATTATGATGAGGGAGAGGGAAATGTCAGTAATTTCCATCATATGCAGTCAATATTGGATGTTTCCATGCACTGTCTTGACTAGTGTTTTAACTAGGGCTGTGACAAAAAAGAATGGAAAAATGCCCTGCCTTGAGGGACCAAAAAACAGGTGGAGGCTCCCACTTTCAGGTGCAGCATTTTCCCTTGGTAATCCTATCCCAGCGTTTCTGCTTTCCAAAGTCTGATTTCCTCAATACCTTTTGCCCCAGAATAACTATTTCCCCAAGCCTGCAGCTCATCCTTCTGCTGCAGAGCTCAAATTCTCCTAATTCCTGCTATTTCACCACCATTTTTAAACCCCATTGATCAAATCAGCAAGGAGTAGCAGTGTGGATTTGAAAATGTTGTTTTGCTGTAGTTTTGTGTGGAGTATTTCAGTATCAAAAGGAATAACTGGGCAACTAATTGAGTGTAGTGTTGATGTGAATATGTATCAGCTTTTATTCTTTTCTCCCAACTGCTTTAGAGTGGAAATCATTATTTTGGAGTTTGGCATTATTTTGGCTCAGAAGAGAGGCATCCATTTAAGACAAATCTCAAATCTTGACTGTTCTACTCACAGACCTTCTATCAAACAAACAACCCTCATCTTCTCCCATCTTCCAATACTGATTTTATCATCACAGGAGGATGCTGGCTTACAAGGAAGCATTTTGGGGCAAAATAGATCATATTTTCTATTAAACATGTTGGAATTAAATTCAAGATTATTTGTCTTGCAAAACAGGGAGAGAGAGGGAACTGTTACATTCTCTATCTAGTGCTGAGGTGCAAGGGGAGAAATGCTGATTTTTCCAGGCTCCCACGTGATCTCTAAGGAGTTTCCACTAACATGAAACATCTCACAAATCTACTGCAGAATCTGGCAAAACCACTGCCTACCTCTGTTTGTCAGCTGCTAAAGCACTGGATCTTGCTTAAGTTCAGATAAATTAAGGGAATTGATTTGTTTAATAAATTATTTGTTTAATAAAGGGACTCAGTTCCCTGATTTGTTGGATGACACCCCAATAAAGAATTTCTAATTCTGCTGCAAGTCTAGTGAGGCTTTGGATCTTTGGCTGTGACTCTTTGTGTCCCAGATCTAACCCGGGAGGATGTTTAGTGGAAGTGCCTTGAAAATTCTCAGTTCTTGCTTCTTTCTGTGCTTTCACAGGGCTGATCTCAGATCATGTAATCACTGGTGCAGTATTTACCACAAAGCCACTTTCTAAAGAAAATACCTGCCCTCACATCTTTGTGTCAGAGTGTTTATCAATAATTTATTCACATTAAGCATAATTATGAACAATTCAAGCTATATTTTCACACAGATGGATTTTTCTGCACTCATACGTAATTAAAACCTGCTGCATGAGGGGATGATAAATAACTGGTAAGAAATGGCTGAGGGTGCACAGCAAGAGGGTGAGAGCAGAGAATATTGTACAGCTGCTTTGCTGGGATCTAGATCTGGTACCCAACTCTGGTTTTAACAGCATTATTTGAAGAGTAAACTAATTTATATTAAAGAATTTTTAATTTATTTTAGAAGAAGCAGTGAAAATACCTTGAAGAAATCCTGTAAATAGGTATTTATTGTATGTTGATTTAAAGAAATACTCCGATATAGAAATAAACTAGCATGCCACTAATAATTTAATAAGAACAGGGAGCTGGCCAAATATTCTTGTTCCAGAGAAATAAAGAGAAGTGTCTCTTTAATATTAGAATGCCTGATAGCTTCTAATCCATAGCTGTCAGTGCTAATTTCACTAAATAAAAGACTTTATGGTGCTGAAAGGTTCACTAATCAAGATTCATAAAGGTACAATTCCAGTTGTCATCCTCTTGTCTCTTTGGGAAGCCACTTTTGTACACGAAACAATTCCTGAGTGGAAAAAAATACCAAGCATAAAATAAGAAAATCCAGTGTGTAAAACACACTTCGGTTTTTCTCGTGGAACCTTGAAGGTGATGCTGGATGGATAAAGGATCTGGACATCATGCCTGAATTTTTGAATTATTTAAGCAAAATTATTTCATTGGTAGAAGAATTTCTGATTGAGGATCAGCTTTTAGAGCTCTCTTTTCCTTGCTGGGAGGTTTCTGTCAGTGAATTGTGGGGTGTCTGAGTGCTGTCAGTTCCTCTGAAACCTGCTGCACCCCATGGGATATTCCCTTAATCTGATTAACACATCCTGTGACTGGTAGGTGTGAATTTTAATCATTTCTGTAGTGAAAGACTCATTTTCATCAAATGCAGCACATTTTTGCTCCTTCAATAGGTCTGTTTGAGGTGGCACAGATGGATTGCTCTACACAGGGGCAAAGACAACACATTCTATTGGTGCACTTCAGATTTTCTGTAGCTTTCTGTAAGGGTAAAGAGCCTCTGCACCATGGAAAAGAGTCAGAGCACAACAACAGATCCAAGCTACCCAACCAGCTGCCAGGTGATTTCCTAATAATTTAAACTTTTAAATTTCCTAATACTTCATTTACACCTCTGAAATAACATAGTAATAAAAACTCCCCTTGTATAACATCAAAGTACTTTCCACAGGGTTGCAGTTTTAACTGCCATGCAGATCTTATAAAATAAATCCATTGGGTCGTTCCTAAAATGCAAATGTTGAGTCTCTTTTTTATTAAATTGCAAAAGAGATTTACCAGAATTATGAAAAGGACTCTGAGCTTGTGCTTTATAAATGCTAATATAAAATCTAGTATTTTAATAAGTTTTTTAAATTTACATTTTTGAGTTCATTGAGGGAGCTTTGAAGGTGCACCTTCTCCCTTTGACATTCACTTTCTGTGCCAGCACTTCCTACTCCTTTAATAGAGTCACACTTAAGGAGCTCTTTGTACTTTAATCTTTTAACCATTACAGAGTCACAGATCTGCTTACCCTCTGGTTTACATCAGAATTATCCTGAGCCATTTCCCTGTGTGAATGGCTCATCTTATTCTTTCCAAATCGAGCACAGGGTCTGCATCATGACTGACAAAAGGAAATGGTCTGGGCTTTGGGTTTTGGTTTGTTTGGAGATTTTTACCGTGAGTTGCACCAGTGATGTGTTCGGTGGATTTACATAAATGTTCATTTCTGTGTTTGCACTCAAGCTTTGGAATTTTTCAGCTCCTGGAAGATTTTCAAATCAAATGCTCTGGGTGCAGGTAACCACCTCTTTTTCCTTTGCATGGTTCTGTGTTACTGTGCACACTTATCATTCTGAAAGCTGAAATGATGGTAAAGGTAATGAAATCTCATGCTTCAGGGCATATGCTAATGCCTACAAATCTATTTCACATTTTGTGAGGTTAATTAGTTAATATGTGTACAGCATTTAGAACATAATTATTTTTAAATTTATGCCAAGAATTGCTACAGACTGATCATCTGTGGAACTCAAGAGTTAATTTCTTCTGTATACACTGTGGAAATGAAGAACAACATTAATTTTTTACGTCATCTGTGTTTGTTATGGACAGATCATTTGTCCCACAAGAGTAATTTCTGCTACATTTAGTTTGTTTAAAGAACAACTAATCCTGGTTAGTTGGATCATAAGATCACAGCTGCCTGATGAACTCTGGGAGACCCTTGGAAATGCTTTGGATTCACACATCATCCTCACCCTGGGAACCCTCCCAGGGCAGAACTAGGGCTGCTTTTCCTGGCAAGGGTGATCTTCTCATCATCACGGGATCAGGAGTGCCTTGAGATGGATGCTGCAAAATTTCCAGTGCCTGGAAAGCAGGATTTGTAATGGGAAGATAAGAGGTGAAGCTGGAATATATTTGTGTTGTAGAAAAGTGGATGTAGAAGACAGAATTTTGAATAGTTGTGGTAGAGTGCAGAGAGGAAATCAAACCCTACCTCTTCCCTCTGTGGAAAAAGGGTTATTCTCAATGCACTGAGTAAATAAAAGCAAATAATAAAAAAATACTTTCAAAAATTTGTTCAGGGATAATAACCTTGACTGAATTTAGGGGAAGAGCTGGACTGCTTTCACTGATAATTTCAGTTTTTCCTCCTCAGAAGGTGCATGTAACTTATCTTTGTTACTCAATCTGTGTGGATTCGCACTAGAAAGAAGACATTAATACAAGATTTTCACCCCATATTATTTTTAATTAGTAAAATAGCTCAGAATGAGATTTGTAATTACAAATTGGCATCACGTTGAAGTATGTTGAAACAAGCATTTCTCTACAAAGCTTATTTTCACAGAGCCCAAAATGGTTGATACTTGCATTACATGTTGTGCTTGTTTGTTTTATGATTTTTCCTGGAACTATGTTTGCTGTCATTTGCAAACAAGAGAGATCAGTCTGTTATTTACTGAGGCTGAGTAAATCACAGAGTATTATCCAGTTAGGAGACAGTACACAGAGTAAGCAGATCAGGAAAATGTATTTCAATGCCAGCTTCATTAAGTCGATAATCATCTCAATATATTCCCTTACAATTTCAACAATTAGTAGCCATAGTTTTCTTCTCATGATTATCTTTAATCAGTAGCACAAAAAAAATCTCCAAGAAGAATTCCATGGTAATTGGAAGCTTCCAGAAAAATGTTCTCCATGTGTGGTGTTGCAGCAAGCAGTCACAGGCCCCGCATTTGCTGGTTAATTCTGCATTCTGAGGAGAGGAATTCATCCCAGGTGCTACAACAGCAGCTCACCTCTGAGGAAACACCTTCATTTCTGACAGAAACCATATGTTGCTTCAAAAAAATATCCTTGTTCCCAGATACCTCAACAGCAGGACATGGCCACATGCAGACAGTGCTGGTGGCCGTGGTGGCCACATTAGGGTGGTGTTGGGATTTAGGATTCTGTGACTGCTTCTGTCTCCTGGCAGGATTAGGGGAAACTGCTCCACCCTTGAAAAGCACTTGGCGTGCTCTTAGCTTTGCTCACTCAATAACTTCCGTGCTGGGGTTTCAATTTCAGTTTCTGGTGTTTCAGCCTAAGTTTCTGAAGGTGTTTTTTTTTTTTTTTTCCCAAAAATTTCTTCACAATTTTCAGTAATAGATTAAAACAAATCAATAAATTGATTTACAGAACATAGAAGTAAATAATACCATGAGAAATGGAAGAAATGCCTTCTCTTGAAGTTGCCCTGAAGTGGGAGACAGTGAGGAAAACCAGGAGCTGGCTCTGCCCTGTGTCTGCCTCCTCCCCAGCCCCTAGAAATCCCATGGACATGGCCTGACCCAGCCTGTGGCACAGGGCTGCTCAGGTCAGTTTAGGGACTGGCTGTACTGGGAATCCCACCCTAATTGTGTCCAAAATCCACGTGCTAAAGCCAGTTCTGCATCTCACAGGGCTTTGTGCCTGCAATGTTAAACATCTTGTGTGTTTTGAGGAATCTGGATATTTAGAATTATGACATTTGTTTCAGAAGCAAAATTCAGCAATCCAAAACTTCCTATTCACTTTGTTCCTGTCTAGAGATGAACAAGAACCTGGTATTTCCTTCTTTTTCAGAAGTGTCTCATAATTGAAGTAAATAAATTTCAAAGGTGTCTAGAGTTGCACATACACATTAGTCTGGCTTGAATAGAATAGTTGGATTCTTGATATGAATCTTCAGTGAGGAATGAAGCTCCAAGAACATCTTCTGTTCATTCCGTTTAGCTGCTCGAGGTATATTATTATTTTTAGTTGACTTATAGATTTTAAATAAATGTTTATGTGAGATAGAGTCTTACAGTATGTTTTGTAATGTGTCATAAAATTTGCTGGGAATCATCTGAATTGATCACACCCAGAGTGAAATACACTGATAGAGCGTTTCCATGGTGATTTCTTGTTTTTCTGATCATGTCTTTTAATTCTCTCTCTCTCTAATATGTTAGACAGGTTGTTCTCCCTGGAAGCTCATGGACTGCAAGAAGCTTCAGTATTTTCTTGTGCTCCCTGCTGCTTTGTGTATTCTGTCACTGGCATAGTCACTTAATTATCTGACAGGCAATAACTGCTCTCGGAGGGAGTAAAAACAACTGTTGAATTCTTTTCTAAATTATATCATATTGCTCCGTTCAAAACCTCTTTTAAATAAATGTTGAGGGTAGAACTATTGATGTGGTTTTTAAACTTTAAATTTCAGTTAGTTCAGATCATTTTAAATAGTCCTTCAGCAAGAATAAATCAGTTTTTATGACTTATAACTTTCAATTACCGCCTTCGGAGGGAATAGCAGCGCGTTTCGAGGAGCTGTAAAGTACAACAACAAGAAGTGCTGCTGTTCCATTTGTGCAGGCTCTGAGCTCCTGTGGAACCTTGACAGGAGTTTTTTGTGAGGAAGCACATCCTAGAGGGATCCTTGAGTGTGTCAGTCTGAGGTGTGGCTTTGATCTCGTGTTGGAGCTCTCACCTGGGGAGCTTCCTGCCGAACCTTGGGGGGGATGGATGATGCTTGACCTACTTTGCTGTGCTTCAGCTGCTCCACAGAAATGGTCTGAGAATCTCAAGCTGTGCCCCTGAATTGCCTGGAAAGAGGTTTCCTCTCTGCAAATTGCCAACTGGTGACTCTGATGGAGAAATTTCTGGCTTAACTAATAGCTGACTCCATTGCAAGGTGTGGGTCAATGCAAGAGCTTTAAATTGTAGCAAATTTCAGCTAAATCAGGTAGGGACCTATTGTTAGATACTTATTTAGACATAAGGGTTCTGTATTTAGAAAAAATCACGATGGAGTTAGATGGATAGGGAGAATCCACACAATAGTGTGGAATAAATAGAAGCCCTACCTGCTAATTGATTCTAAGAGTGTTATAGGACCCAGCTGATGAGTTCTTAGCTGAAAATGCTGGTTTTTAACGAATCTTTCAGAGCCTGGTAAAATCCAAAGGCTTATGTGACTGCTAGAATCCCAGTCCTTAAAGAAACAAAAAGAATGACTGGAGTGGGAATCTCATTAGGGGCCATCACTCCTGGGCAGAGGAGCTGCACTGCTCTGTTGGCACTGCAGCAGCTAAAAATGGTAAATTCATCCTGCTTTAATTCCTGAGAGTGTCATTTACTGATTTGTTTCTGCCTGAGCTCTGGTTTTGAGTATGCAGATTCAGCTAATAAGATAGACTTTGGAAATAATGGAATGACTGGGGTAATTTTTCTCTCCTTTCCTGACTCTCCTGCCTGACATTGGCACTTGCTGGCACAGCTGCTGTTGGGCACAGAGCACATGTTGGTGTCACTGTGAGGTTTTCTCTGCTGGCCCAGGGCTGTGCCAGGTAAATTACCTCCCCCTAAGTCTCTCTTGGTCCAGCCCTAAGCTGATGGGTGCCAGGACAGAAAACAATACCCACGTTCATTTTTGACTGTTTAGGGAGCTTTTCCTCTGAGCAATAACACAACTCCTGAAGCTGCTTTACTGGATTCATTATTCCTACTATTGCTTTTCTGAAATAGAAATAAGGAAGCAACTGTTTGAAAATCCTGCCTGAATTGTTTGGGTTAAAACATTTCTGAAGCATCTATTTCTTGTTTGCATTCCCTGGCCTTGTCTGTAGCATTCAACAGGTAGGAAACTGTTTTTCTTTCTGCTATGATAATGCCACATTCTACGATCTAAGGATTTTTTTTCTTTTAATAAAGCCGTTACATCTTTTTTTTTTTTTTTTTTTTCACTGAAACAAAGACAGATCAATGAAACCCATGAAAAAGTTGCTAAATTGGCAAATGCAACATTAATTCCAGGGCAGCTGTGTTATAGATTGACCTGATGTTGTCCCAGTTTAAACTTAAGAAAGAAATTAGCATAGGAAGCAATAAGATTTGCAAAGGATAATATTTTCTCAGGTGAAATACCATTTGAATTGTCAGGCATAGAAATTTAGTTAAGACAATACTGTCCTCTAAAGCAACTTCTGTGAAATTATACAGAATCAGAAAAATGAAAGTCTTGAATAGTAGAAATAGGAAGAATTTTATAATACCAAATGCATTCTTTTCTTTCTTTCTTTCTTTCTTTCTTTCTTTCTTTCTTTCTTTCTTTCTTTCTTTCTTTCTTTCTTTCTTTCTTTCTTTCTTTCTTTCTTTCTTTCTTTCTTTCTTCCTTTCTTCCTTTCTTCCTTTCTTCCTTTCTTCCTTTCTTCCTTTCTTCCTTTCTTCCTTTCTTCCTTTCTTCCTTTCTTCCTTTCTTCCTTTCTTCCTTTCTTCCTTTCTTCCTTTCTTCCTTTCTTCCTTTCTTCCTTCCTTCCTTCCTTCCTTCCTTCCTTCCTTCCTTCCTTCCTTCCTTCCTTCCTTCCTTCCTTCCTTCCTTCCTTCCTTCCTTCCTTCCTTCCTTCCTTCCTTCCTTCCTTCCTTCCTTCCTTCCTTCCTTCCTTCCTTCCTTCCTTCCTTCCTTCCTTCCTTCCTTCCTTCCTTCCTTCCTTCCTTCCTTCCTTCCTTCCTTCCTTCCTTCCTTCCTTCCTTCCTTCCTTCCTTCCTTCCTTCCTTCCTTCCTTCCTTCCTTCCTTCCTTCCTTCCTTCCTTCCTTCCTTCCTTCCTTCCTTCCTTCCTTCCTTCCTTCCTTCCTTCCTTCCTTCCTTCCTTCCTTCCTTCCTTCCTTCCTTCCTTCCTTCCTTCCTTCCTTCCTTCCTTCCTTCCTTCCTTCCTTCCTTCCTTCCTTCCTTCCTTCCTTCCTTCCTTCCTTCCTTCCTTCCTTCCTTCCTTCCTTCCTTCCTTCCTTCCCCTACAAGGCAAAAAGGGACCAGTTCTCCACCTCTGCACGTTTGTAATTGTCCTTAAAATAACTTCAATGTAAAGTAACTTAAAGTGTCCTGAAAGTAACTCCAATGAGTGTCAGCTCTTATTCCTGCAGGAGGAGGCTTCTCCCGAGCAGGGAAGGTAGAAAAGGGTTTGATTGCCAAATCCCAGCATGAAAAAGGCTTTAGATCCAGAAGACATTTAGCAAAAAGAATGTACACTGATCAACATCTGGAGACAAATAGGGTCCTGCAGGAGGATGTTAGCTGCAAAATAAAAGCAAAGAAGATAATAAATGCAGATTATAAATAAACAATAAGATTAGAGAAGACATTTCAGCTGTAAGCTCTTCTTAGGGCAATGAGAAAATATATTCAATTTTTTTTCCACAGCCTGAAGATGGTCTCATAGCCCAAGTGTCATCTCTTATTTGGCTTTCTTTCCTTGTGCAAATTAACCCTTCATTCAGTGTTTTTACACTCGATACTGACGTTGAAAATTACATGAAACCATTCTATTTTTAATCTTAACAACCCTCTCTCAGTAGCTTTCTGAACAGTCTTAAGTAGTTAATGACTTCAGAGATAAATGGATTGGCTTACACCATTCATTTACAAATGTAGTCAAGATCAGTACGATGTACAGCAGGATATAATTACCATCAGTGGCAAATGTGTACATTGTGTAGCTTCTGTTAAGCCCTGGTGCAAGATTTTTTTTTGATAAATTTGTTTAGAATGAAATATCTTGAATAACTTCCACCCTTCTCCAAATCTCTAATATCTTGTGAGTCTCTTTGATTGATCTGGGTAAAATTATTCTTCTATTAAAATAAAGGATTAATTGATTGATCTGGGTAAAATTATTCTTTTATTAAAATAAAGGATTAATTGTATGATCAAACTCAAAGAAATCACAGGGTTTTTTTTCAATTTCCAGTGAATTTTGCTGTTATCAGGGGGTTTTATATTTATATTTTTGCTTTCTGATAGAATAAACCGATCAATAGCCCGGGAGATTTTTCTCGGTCGGTGCGTAGAACACAAGAACCGTTTGTGAAAAGCTTTATAACCTCTTTCCTAGTGAAGGATCACTAAAGAGGTTTCCTCTGCTGACTGACATTGCTGGGAATGTGTTTTTTAAGCTCTACAAGAGTGTCATGGCTGTGATAAGGAACAGGAATGGGTCCTTTGCTGTGCTTGCAGAGAGACACCGATGCTCCCTCTGTTGAAGGGCATCGATTTTCCCATTTTCTCTTGCATCATAAGTAGACACTGAGAAAAAGTACCACTCAGTGATTGTTTGCATGGCAAAGCAGAGTTGAGATGCTTTTCATTTAAACAGGAATCTTGTTGCTGCATTGATTTTATCTGACTGCTGTTTGTTCCTGTGCACAGATCTAATGTATAATCAGAATCACTAAACAGGGGACACAGCAAATCGCATTAGACGTTGTTTTACAGTGGCAGAAAGTATAAGGTCACTATTTAAAACTGTAACAGAAAATTTGGCTTTAATTTGTCCAAATAGCCATTGAAAATGTGAACAGTTCAACAGTGTGGTGACCAGGAAATGAAGATTTTGAGATATATTCACATTTTTCCCCCTTAAACACCAACTGTAGATTTCTACGCCTTCTCTTCATGCCAAAAATGTCTGTTAAATTAAGGAAGACTTTTCATCTAAATACTTGAATCATTATAAGTGCTTGCATTATAGTCAGATTCATGCTCAAATTGTCACACAGAATTATAGTGCTGAGGGAAAACAGAACTTCAAATAAAATTTTGTAGCCATGTGCCATCTCAACCAATTCTTCATGGCTTTCATTTTAATCTCCTGGGAAGAACTTTCACTTATTAAATAACATCTTCTTACTGTTGCACCAAAAATACTGAATCTGCCTTTGTTGAGAGCAGAATTATCTCTGCTCAGGAATCTGGAGAGTATCTAGCCAGTACAAATGTGATAAGTGCACTAAATTAATTGTCATTCAGTGCCTTCAAACACAGAAAAGTCCTTCAAGGAGAGTGTCACAGGAGTAAAGGAATAAAGAACTGAAAGAGAGCAACCACTTAAGAGACATCGGAGATGTATTTCTCATCCAGTTAAAAAGATGAAAATCTGTTTGCAAGGCTTCATTGGCTTTTAAAGAAAAAAGCCCAGAATTAGAATGAAAGATAATGTGTTAGAAAGACCTAAAGAAGTGGAAAATATTGAAAAGTGCAGCAAAAAAAAATACTAGGATTAATTTCCAGTGCTGATAATTATATTTTTAGTAGTCTCCACCTTTTTTCCAGCCTTATCATATAAATATTTACTTCTTCCTTATTGATTCTTACATGTCTCAGTTTTCCTTTACCTTCCACATTTTTTCTCTTCATCTTTCCATCCATCATTTCTGCAGTCCATCTTCCCCTGCCCATTTCAAAGCCATGATCCATAAATTGGCTTTTCTTTCAGGAGGCCTTTCCATGGATTAGATCATATTTGAAGTAACCAGCCCAGGAGAAGTGGCAAAGGCCCAGCTTGCCTGGGAGTTCCGTGGTCTATTTTTGTTTTGCCACCGACCTTTCTGCAGATTTTTTAGTTTCCTGAGCGTTTTTTTTCCCCCAGCTAAGTCAGAAGAGGAACAGAGCATCTTTGAAAGGCTTATCATCATAGTGCTACCTGAGCAGTGATGTTCCAGCCTTCCTGTCAGGCACCTCAGTTTCCCCAGAAGTGCTTTCCATCCGTGCGTTTGGATCCTTCAAAGTGTGCACTGAGTTGGTCCAAAGCAGAGAGCAGCTCTGGGCTCTGGGCTGCGTTTATCAGCTTGGTCTCCAGAATGTGAGCTTTTGTGTTAAAGCAAAAAGGCAAAAACCCAGTGTCTGTCTTTCCTGAAGCTTCTCTTCCCTCCTCCTGTCACTGAGCTCCCTGTGAGCCAGGCACAGAGGCCTCTTGGGATGTGAAAGACTCAAGATAATTTGTGCAGCCAGAGGTGCAGGGCAGACCTCAAGAAACCCTCCTCAAGAGCTGCTGGCTGAATGTCACTTCACACTGCAGATGGTTTAACACTATGACATAATCAAGGCTGCTGGACTTCCAGTGGCTTCTTTGCAGCCTTTGGGATGTCCTGTTCCACGACCTGCCTTGGCTTTGATCTCTTACTGGCCCCCAAGCAGGGCCAGCAGTGCCCAGAGCTCTGCTCCTCGCTTTGCCCCACCCCAGAACCAGCAGCACTCCTGCTTCAGTGCTCTCTGGCTTTGGAGGAGTTATTGGAAAGCTTTCGTCTTAATATTAGCAGTTCTGAATCCAAAACTACAACCACACTTCCCTTCTAGGGGAGAACAAAGCCACAACTCTATGAGGAGGATGGTCCCTGTTAGAAATCTAAAATAGAAACTAAAGGGTGTTGTGAGATTCAGTATGCATTTGTTCTTTCCTCACTCCAGTTGCAAACTATAATGTGTAGCTTAAATTATTTTTGTTATACATAATTATAAGCTTTTGGTGACAACCTTGAAGATAAATCAGTTGATATGATTTGCTTGGTAAATTGAGCAGATTAGGAGGATACACAGAGTCAGCTGTCATGGCTCAGGTGACTCATGGAGACTCTAAGCTGCAGTAATTTGAGACTTCTGGATCACCTGTCTGTATGCTGGGAACTGTCCCATTGAAACTGGAACTGCAAACACAGAAGGATCAGGGTGACAGTGCAAATACGGCGATGCATGAAATGACATTTTTGAGATCTGCATAACCAAAGGTGGTTTAAAATAAACACAGTAACTCCGCATAATTTGAGAAAGATTAATGTTGGGGAATTGCAGCCACCAGCAATTACAAAACCCAGCATCATAGATGAGTGTAAATAATAAGTGTATCAATAAAGATGAGAAAAATACCGGTAGCTGGATCAGCATTTCTGGAAGGCTGCTCCCAGCTAAATAGGTTGCTTCTGGTTTTCTAATGGGTATGTTTATGAACACTATTTCATACGTTTGGAAAACAGAATCCCTCTTTAATGGGCTCAAATATATTGAGTTCTGAAACAGGCCAACACGTAAATGATTTCACAGGGTGCTACAAGGTGCACATAAGCCATAATTGAAATGAAGGCAGCCAATTTCTGGAACCTTAGAGGTCAGTTTGGCACAATCTCCTTGCTCCTCAAAGCACTTCCTATCTGGGGAATTTCTTCCTTTGCATTGCACTGGATTTGAAGCGGGAAAGGGATGAAACCAGGCTCCCTGGGGATGAGCCTGGTGGCAGCAGAGTTTGAGGGAGGCTCAAGGAGCTCCTCGGGTCTCCTGTCTTGGGGCAGGTGAGGATGGAGCCCCATGGACAGCAGAGACATGAGAGGGGTAAAGGTGTCAGCACCCCTCACTCCAGGAAGGACATTGAGGGACTGGAGCATGTCCAGGGAAGGGAACAGAGCTGGGAAAGGGTCTGGAGCACCAGGAGCAGCTGAGGGAGCTGGGGGGGTGCTCAGCCTGGAGAAAAGGAGGCTCAGGGGAAGCCTTCTGGCTCTGCACAACTCCTGACAGGAAGGTGCAGTCAGGAGGATGTCAGGCTCTGCTCCCTGGGAACAAGGGTCAGGACAAGAGGAAATGATCTCAAGTTGCACCAAGGGAGGTTTAAGTTGGATATTAGGAACAATTTATTCACCAAAAAGGTTGCCAGGCATTGGAACAGGCAGTGGAATCCCTATCCCTGGAGGGATTTTGGACATGCAGATGTGGCACGTGTGGACAGGGTTCAGTGCTGGCCTTGGCAGTGCTGGGTTAATGGGTGGGCTTGGTGATCTTAGAGGGTTTTCCACCCTAAATGATTCTGTGATTCTGTGATATTAGTTTCTGATGGGGAAAGTGATGGAATGAAGAGCAGCACCTTTGAATCTTACAGCTGTCACCATGACAGGTCTGCTTTTTCCTTTGCATTTTCTGACATGTTCACTCATTGTGCTCAAATGCAGTATGTTTTAATTTACTTTGTTACTGAGATTCACCTTCCTGTGCATCTTCAGAAAGGGTTTTATGTAGATGAATTTTACATCTTGCAACCAACTTGTCATCTCCTACAATGAGATGATCGAAATCACAGGAATATAAATATCACTTGAATGCTGTGTCTTTAGCTGATGTAAATAAAAGATCATGAAGGTAAAATATCAGTACTAAGAAATTTTTGTAAGTATGTATTATAGAGGCTCAGAAGGAGAAGAGGTGGGCTGAAAGGGTTGCAGGTTAAGGAGCCCAGATGTGGATTTTAAGGAGAATGAGGATAAGTGTGAATCAGGTAGTGAAGGTAACCTGTTCTGGGTTATTATTGCAGTGACATCTAACAGGAAAATGACAGATCTGGTGTAGGGCTGCAGTGACCCTGAGCAGGTGCTGTGTCTTGAGGGCTGTTCACAAGGGAGGTGCTTACTGAGAAGAGGAAGCTGATTCAGAGTTCAGCTCCTGTCAAACAGCACCCCAAAACACAGTGGTAAATTATACCAGTCATCCTTTTCTGCCTTTAGTCCCTGTTCATGTGGGGCATCACCAGCTCACAGAGGCAAGAAGTGCAACTGGGCAAATGCTGCCAGCAGTGTTGTGGCCAGAAATGTGTAAAATGCCACTCCTCTTGGAGAGATTCAGCACAGATGTTCTTCAGAAGACACTGCTGGTAAGATGGCAGTAGAACTTGCGTGCTTTTGTTCATGTGAAAAAACACAGACACTTTTTGACTTCCTTTTTTTAACTTTTAAAATTGGTTAAATTAACCATGATCAGATGCAGTAATTAAAGCAGATTTTTGGCATTAGTGTTCCTTCTATGACATTCATAACCTATGGGAAAGGATGGTAATTTTTTCATCACAAACTCATTGTCATTCAGAATAAGGGAAAAAAATCAAAATTAATTTTTCAGTAGAGTGGCATTTGATGAGGCTGTTGATGAGCCTGTGTTTATCAGCAGCTTTCTTTGCAAGCTACTGAATCTTGTAGGAGCGTTTTGGTTTTTCCTTCTTTTGGTTTTTTTTTTTTTGGTACTTCAGTTCCAGTCCAGTTTTAAGGTCAATGCTTCCTAGCTCGAAGCAATTGTAGAGCACTTACAAACCCTTATCTTGTGATAAGGGTTGTGAACCTTACAGTTCATTGTTGGCTGCTCCTACAAGCTGTTGAATGCTTTTAACTCGGTCTAAAAGTTGAGGAGTGTAGAAATTTTCTGTATTGAACCCTTTATTAATCAGGTTAATAGAAAAAAACCCAGTGTTCACAGAGTTGTTGTAGTTCACTAAAGGGTAACAGAGCAGGTCATCAGTAATGATGTCAGAGAATGGAAAATTATTTCCTGCACATTAAACTTTCTATCAACAATAAGGTCAATATATTACAGTAGTTAATGTATTATAGTGGTTAGCACACTGTAGTAGTTTACTATAACAATTACATGCAGTCATCAATAACAGAATCAGCAAGAGTGAAGGATTTACTGAAGTGATGGATTGGTGTCCAAAGTGTCCAAGGAAATCCCCCCTTTACTCTTCCTGATCCTCCAATACTCAGGACTCGAATGCAGACAGGACAGGTGGCCAGAGTAATTATTCTCTCTTAAAATAGGAATGTCCTCATGTGTTGCTTTTAGGAAATGTTTGTTACACTGAAGTTTGCATCTGACTTTTGGACTAATTTTTCTAGGTGAACACGATTCCTCAGAGGGAGACAGATCAGGACAGCTTCGGTGTCCTGCCCAGATTCCCATTAAACAGGAGACAGCAAGCACTGACTGCACTGACAAAACACATAACAGGGTTAGGGGCACTTAGAACTGAGGTTCACTCTCAATAGCTTGGTGTGATTTAAGAAATTCCTGATTACAGTAGTGTCTCTACCATGTGATATTTTGCACCTTCTTCTTGCTGCCTGTGGCTGTTCAGCTGCACTTTAACTCTGGGTTATTTCTGTGTGTTTCAGTTTTCTCTTAGAAACTCAGTCCTCATTTTGATATATCAAGATCAGCAAGAAAACATGGCAGTAAATTTTTACTTTTGTTAGAAAGTAGCTCTGAACAGATTACTTGGCTCTGAGGAATGTTCAAGCCAGAGACTTTTTCAAGCAAGTAAAGGGACAATAAAAACATTCTCTGTGCTGGCAGAGAAATTCAATTGATGCTTTAAGATAGACTTCAAAAATTCGCCTGCCTGTTAAAAGAATGTTTACATGGAAATAGTGTTTGGATTAATCCTGCTACTCACTGTAAGGACTCAGCAAGCATATCTAGAATGTATTTATAGGAAAAGTGAATTAAAGGATAAAAATTAGAAAATTATGGCAGTCTGATGCCATTCCCTGCTCTCAATGCCTTTCTGGGCATTGTTACACTCAGACTGGCTGCACTGGTGGTTGGGAGCCTGGGTGAACCTGCCTGACACCTACCAGAGCATCATCCAAGCAGCCAACAGGTCTTCCCCACATTGTGTCTCTTGTTAATAATCCCCAGATTCTCTGGTTGTTGTGGATGCTGTCAGTGACTCAGGCCATGGTCTGGTGCTGTTTTAGACACTCCACACTGTCCCACCTCCCCCAGCTGCAGCTCCAGGACACAGCTCTGCATTGTTCCTCATGTCGTGTGCCCAACCATTATCATCATCCCAGTCACCTCTCATGGTGCCAGGTGCCTGGATTTAGGCAAGGGATTCACATCTCGAGGGGAAATCAATCCAAAACAGTTCAAGAAACCTAAATCCCAATGTCTGCAAGTGTCCATACAAGTAAAAGTTCCTGTTACAGCTGGTGCAGATGTGTTCTGTTACCAAGCTGCTCGAACAAGTGAGCAATTAAGAGGCTAATTAAAGAAGAGAATGAGAACAAACAGTGGGGGTACTAACTTCTTTAATCAGGCATTTAATTTGCCTCTTCACATGGGCATGTCCTGTGTTACAGCCATTTCATGTTATTGCACATCTCACAAGGGAGAGGGTGAGAGAGACCTAAGGACTTTAGGGAAGATACGTGGGCACAATTTACACTGTGTTAAATATAACTTCTGATTTGGCCTAAAAATACCAAACTTGTTCTCCTAGTCTAGGTTAAAGGTGACCGTGTCAATGGCTGCATTATTCAGCTCCATCTGCAATCAACTTTTTTTTCTCATTTCATGGCTGATACCAGGATTGTATCAGGAGTAATGAGAAGTGTTCAATGTTTTTACCTCATTTACTGCTGTAATGGCAATATACAGAGAGGATTCCTCCACCACTCCTTTTGCCTGTAGGTTTTCTTCCATGCATGTCCATGTGTGGGTATTAATTCATGTAGTGCAGAGAAGCTGTACTTGTCTTATCACTCAGCTCTTATTCTCTACAGAAGAAGAACAAATACCACGTTTACAAGCACATTGCTTAATTAGTTTAAATAAATGCATCTCAAATTGACCTTATGAGACAATGTGCAGGCAGCAATTAAAATAAAATTAC
This sequence comes from Vidua chalybeata, assembly GCF_026979565.1. Taxonomy (NCBI): domain Eukaryota; kingdom Metazoa; phylum Chordata; class Aves; order Passeriformes; family Viduidae; genus Vidua; species Vidua chalybeata. The sequence goes on from NC_071545.1 coordinate 12,630,868, forward strand.
TCCATTGTTTTCCTTCCAGCTTCTACAGATATTTAACAGTTTAATGTTCTTACTTTTCTATACCATGGAAACCTCTTGGCATTGATGACACCGTGATCCTGCTGTGGCATTTGTTCTTGTGAGAATGCAAAAGCAAACTAAACATAATGCAGAAGGAAATAATGGATACAGTCAATATTTTATAGGCCATCATTTTATCATTCTACACCTCAGACTGTTGTCAGGTGGCCTCATGTAAAACTCTGGTACAGAAGGTCAAAAAGGAGGATGTCACTCAGTATCAGAAATGGGGAGAGCAAACAGGTTGCAATCTAAGAGGAGCAGTGAAAATTTGACAACAAAGTTGATAAATAAAACACCTCTCCAAGCACAGATGGTGGTCTCATGCATGCTGCAGTTAAGGATCACCTTGTGGGACCTGCTCTCCTATGAAGAATTACACAGGGCAGTTGGGGATGTGTCTGATGCTGTGTGAGCAGGAGGTGCTGGATGCCAGTGAAACCCTGTGGGTGGGCAGCGGGAGCTGAGGAGCTCAGGGTCACAGCCCTGACCCAAACACAAACCCCTGGTGCTCCTGCCCAGCTGCCTTTTCTGGTGTTGTTCCAGGGACATGGAACCCTCCGGGGGGGGAAAGGCACGGAGCATCCCTGGGGGAGCTGTCACCCTGCAGGGATGGGGCTCAGTCCTCTCTGCTGGGACACACATCCCATCCTGGGGGAAGTGATCCCGTGGTCTGTCATGGATCCTGCAGGAGAAGGGAGTGCCACGGTGGCAGGTGGTGCCCGTGGTGTCCCAGGCACAGCAGGCTCTGTATGCCCAGTGTCACCTCTGTGTCTGAGCCCTGGGACTGGCCTGACATTCACAACAGCAACAAACTGAAATTCAAGCCAGAGGTCCCAAGAAGTGTCTTCATCTTTAGCAGAGCTAACAGGGTTGGTTTTTCACCCTCCTCCCCCCCTCTTTAAACAAGAACAGAAATCATAACAACCATTATGTCTTATTCACTCTTGCTTTTATGTTCTGCAGTTAAATGATGTGTTAAGAATTCTTTAAAGAAACATATTAACGTATTTATTCCAGGTTGCTGCATCAGGTCACCATAATGTAATGTAGATACATAGGGGAAGATGTGTTAAATTCCAAATACCTTTAATCTGCAATGTAATTAGTTTGATTAAGACTGGTTATCTCTGTTAATTAGCATATCAGTTAGAAGCATTGACTGAAGTGCTTTTCATGATCACAACCGGTTCTTTATGAATTTAGAAATTGTTTCTTTGTGTCTGTTGCTGGGTTAACTGGAAAAAGATCAAATCTCCTCAAAGCTGTGAGACACTGTCAGTGTGGAGCGAGCAATTCTCCCAGAAGAACTGGCAAATGATGAAAAGATGAAGGAATGGGATTTGTTTAGTTTGAGAAGATTAGGAAGGAACATGATAACGTTTTCTAGCACATATTAGATTATTAAGTGGATGATGTTGAGTTCTTCTGTATAGCTGGTGGGAAAGGCGATAGAACACGAAAATAAATGAGCATAATTTATTATAAGGGAGATTTGGGTTAGGCAAGTTTTTGTAAGCAACAGAAATAATGGATACTGATACCTTGCTGTGGGAAGAGCTTTTGACAAGGCCTTTAGAGGTAATTTTTGCAAGTATAAGACAAATTTCTCCTTGTGATAACCCAGGTCTTGCTGTCAGGCCCTAAACTGGAGGATTTATCCAGATGATCTCTTGTGATTGCTCTAGAAATAGCTGATTCTGTGATTCATGGCTCTCTGATTAAGAGGGATTGGTTGTTATTCATAGGCAGTTCTTCTGTCGGGGTAGAAAATTTAGAAAGGCACTCACCTCCCAGAGCTGCTGAGTTCTGAAGTTATTATTTTATTTATATCTAATGAATAAAAGGCTCAACAAGTCAACTGAAAAGAAGGAGAACAAGCAGATCCTTTTTATTTTAAAATTTTCATATCCTGAGAGCATAATTAAATAAATGTGCTTTGGAGGAACCATATATTTCGTTATTTTGGATTTAATAAAAGTGGACAGGCTCGGAACATGTAGCAAAAGCAGTGCAGGATGGTACTTTCTAGATTATTGCTTGAGGTATTCAGCATGTACAGAAAGTTTTTATTTTTCTTCTATGGTATTATTGAGAGGGTTTATGAGGTGCTTTACAAGTTTCTCATGGTTGAAAGGCTCAAATTGACTCTGCTAACTTACCTCCCCTGAGATTTATTCTATACTGCATAGGGTAGTAAATTTTTACAATCAATTTACTTAATTAATTTAGTAGATCAATTTATTTTTTTCTGTGATGTATTCCTTCAAGGGCTTTAATTTTAGTTTCTTTTTTTTTTTCTCTTTTCTGACTGGATTTTTTTTTTTTCCTAAAGCTTTCATGACTCTCACTTTGATATTTATTTACTGAATGTACAGACTTATCACTTTAATACATTATTCCTTTGTGGTTCTAATGGATTAAATTAAAAATACATGTTAAAAAGTGTTGCAAGTTGCATGCCTATTAGCATTGCCCATCAGGGGCTGGGGGAATTTTCTGGCTCTACTTTGGAGCCACGGGTTCATGTTCAAAAAATTCGGAAGGCTTTGGGTAGGAAGTCAGTTGATGTGTACATTTTCTCAAATCTTTTTTCCTCCCATCTAATTTCAGTTCTGTGAATATGTTCTGCTGCAGTGTAAAGCTGCATCTTCACCCTTTTCCCTGTGCAGGCTTTTGGTTTTCCAGCTGTAGAGCAGTGATAGGAGGAGGAGGTCAAACAAACTCCTTCCATCAGATTTGGGATACTCTCACACGTGAACTCTGACTCAAATGTCTCTGGTTTGGCTTCTCTTTCTGGATAACAGCAATTCAAGTTTTTGTTGAAGCTGTAAGAACCAAGTTGTTGCCTTTTAAACAAGCTATCGATCCAATATGGTTTGAGATTTGTAAAATAACCCACCAACTTCCTTTTGATTTCTTTATATTAATTCATATTAAATCACTTTTTTTTGGTCTAATTTGTTGTATCATTTCAGTTTCAGTTTTTGTCCTTTCCACCACACACCAGCTCTCTTTCTTCTTTTCTGTCCCTTCACTTCCTCCCTCCCCTGTCCTACAGGCCTGCTCCTTGTATCTGTTTCAATTTCATTTTTTTATGGTACTCAGGGCCTGAATGAAGTTTTGTTTTCTTGGTTGAAAATTAAAACAACCCATTTAGCATCTCTTTTTTTTTTTCACCAATTGTGATCATGAGCATTTCTCCATAATTTTTAATTGCTGTATTTAGTAATTACTGTCTTGAAGGTGCTGAGAAAAATCCTATTAATTAGCAGAGTAGATGAACTATGTGCATGGCTGGACATCTTTTTCTCCATTTAAGAGAAAATGGTTTCCATGACTTCTTTAAACGTTGCTTGTCCAAAATCATCAGGACATCATCCAAAGAAAACTTGTTACTTGGCTAAGCCTGCCTGGTTCCAAACTTGCATGTGATAGATGATGGCTTTCATATAACATTAGCTTAAAACATTAAAGGCTTGAGGAGCATTTCAATCAACTTCAATATTTCAATTTATATGCCTGAGCAAGCTGCCAAAGTGTATTATTTAGGCAAATCCTTTTTATTTGGCTACAGGAGAACGAGTGCCATTGATGAAGATTGATTTCCTGCTTTGTTTATGGCTTCAGAAGTTTGGAGTTTTACAACTTGTGTCTTCAAAGTCTGAAGCATTTTATAAAATTCAGTTGTTTTAAGGAATTCAGTCATAGATTTTGTGCAGGAAATTGCAGGTGAGGCTGGGCTCTTTTCTGTCTAAAGCAATACTGTGGAAAACTTTCTTGTCCCAGGACAAGAAAACTATGAACCTCCAGCATCTCAGTGGAAATTGATGCCTGTAAAAAAAAAAACAAAACTTCACTGCTATGAAAACCAAAAAACCAGTTTACATAAAACAAACCCTCTCCTATAACAATCTTTCTACAAGCATCATGTTTAGAGCAAAATTTCCTGGTTAAGTTTAGGCAAGCATGTGGCTGAAAAACATTTATTTCTGAGAGCCATCTGTCCTGAGAGAGAGAGAGTGAGAAAGAAAATTCAGAACAAAAATCTGATTCAACTGATTTTAAATATTTCTGTGACTTGGATGGTGCTGCAGCTCCCGGGGTATTTTCATCACTGTATTCTGAACTGGAGGAGGGGGGTGGATGCTCCATTCTTTGCTTCCTTGGGCAAACTTTGTTCTACTTTTCTGCCAGAATAATTTTAAATCCAAATCAAGTAATTTAGCACAGATTAATCTCTCCCTTCTATTTAGGAATCCAGCAGACTGTTGTAAGTAGTGAGGGAGAAAAGCTTTTAGAAATGAGACTAGAAATGCTGGCTTATTATGGAGTGAATCATTTTAATCAGGTGCTGGAAGCTTTCCACCAGCCCTCTCTCCACGGCCCTCTGAGATAAACTCATGGAACTTCTTTTTGCAGGGAGGATGACATGGGAATAAACCAATTCCTTTCCACTCCATTCCTCCCCTCGCCTGCTTCTCACCAACAAAGTTTGGTTATGCAGAGATCACTAGCAGTTATATCAGCATGACCTGGTATCCAGGCAACCCTAAACCTTGTCAGCTGAACAATACACAATGAAGAACTCGGGGATGATGAAAGCTGAGAGGCTCGTTTGACAAGATAGCACCTGTTTCACTCTGAACAGCCAGTGTTGAAATAATGATGGCATTAGTCAGGGGAATACAAGAGGTTCAAAAGGGTTTTTGTGACTTTGAAAGCAAATGGTAGCACGGGGAGCTGTCACCAGTTTCCTCTTCAGGGATGGGTTGCTGTGCCTGCTATTTATTTGTGGCCAGTTTTTGTGGGGTTTATGATTTTATTGCCTCTAATGGCTCTGAGCTCCCAGCGCTGGTCAGGGGCAGCTGTGCACAGGCTGATGGCTCTGAGGTAAACAGAGCCTGCTCTGTTCTGAACCTGTCCAACAATGTGAGTTATCATCAGCCATGTGAGAGCTGCTGTGTGTGATGGCAAAGTGATTGCACTGCTGGCCACGGTCCTTCAGTGAGTGCCTCTCCCCCAGGTGTGCCACAGAGCCTCTCAGTTGTCTGTGTTACATTGAACACTGACTTTTCTCCTGATGGTTTTGCTGCTTGTGCCCGAGGTCAGTCCATGATCTCCTGGAATGAAGAGAGCAAGGGGAGCATCCCACAGTATAAAAGTGGAACATGTGCAGAGGGGACTGAAATGATTCAAAAGACAGATCTGGAGAAGCAGGAGGAGACATGAAAGCAATGTACAGCAAAAGAGATGGAGAAATTATAGAAGCAACTCAGTAGGGAAGCAAAATATGTAAAATTGAAATATTCAGATGGTGGAATAAAGCAAGAGTACAGTGCAGTGTACTCTACAGTGGGAAATGATAGAAAAATGAATTAATTAGGCAGCAGCAGTATTACCTTAGTGGAATTTAGTTAGGGAGACTGGAGGGGCCATGAAAGATATTTGATGGCTCACTGGCTTGAGAAGCAGAGATTTAGAGAGTGTCTCACTTCTTGTCATTCACTGACATTCAATCAAGGCTGTGAATGACCAAAATCATGTCCACATGTTGACAGCTTGATAAACTGTGAGAAATGAGTTAATGATGTGGGGTTCTCCAGCAGATAATACTGAAATAGGTTTTAACTTGAACTTCCAGCTGTGGGTATGTAGGGAATAAAGCAGCACTGAAAAGCACCACATTCCATCCAGACATTATAATCTATCTAATTACTTTTTTAAATAATTGAAAAGATCAGTACAAGTGGTAGTAAGCAGTGTACTGAATTGCAAATTAAGCATAGAATGGAAACATGTATTGAGCAGAAGGGTAAAAGAGTGATAATAAGCTCCCTTGTCTCTCTACTTCACTCCCCTTTAATGTGGCTCTTACTCAGAAAGGTAAATAAGGGGAAACTGATTTATCTCCAAAACTTCAAACTGGAAACTTAAGTAGCTTGATTTATTTCTCAAACTGAAAGAATGCATGATTTTACAATCAAAAAAATATTGAGATGAAATGATAATTTTAAAAGCCCTCAATTTCCCAGTTCCTCTCCTGCTGTCTGTCACCTCCCTTTCCTGTCCCACACTTTCCTGTCTCTGACTCTGCCCACTCCTGACCTTCAGAGTCCCTCTGGAGGCTGTCCTGAATCCTAAAAAATTTGATGATAATGTGAAGCTGCATGGAAGGGAGAGCCCAGTAATGCATCCAGTGTGAGAAAAGCTCCAGCCCTTTTTAGACATTTGAGTGTCCCCCTGGGAGCTCAGCCTGGAGCTGAGCTGAGGCTCTCTAAGTTCCCTTCTTATGGAGCTGATTATGCCCTTTTCACCTGCTACCCAGGCTTTGACTCTTCTTTCCTACTTTAGTGAATTTTCTTTTTTTCTCTGTTCTCTGTACAGCCTGAACTAAAGTTGTCTTTCATCAAAAAGGGATGAAAATGTAAGTGTTGGACAAACAGAAGTTAGAGCAGTCAAAAATTAGACATTGGCAGCACAGAAGGGTCAGGAAGGTGAACAGAAGCAGCTGAAACATTCCAGCGTTGAGACAATCAGGAACTGAAAAGAGGTTGGAACAAAATGATCCAGTGACTGCACATATGAAGGAATGTCTGTGGTTCTGTCAGTTCCTTAAAGTTTGAAGTAAATATAATAATGGGTAAAAAGGTCTCAACTTTGTCATTTTACATCCCTTGCTAGAGCTTCCTGTGACCACAATGAGCACAAATGTGTTTTCTTGCAACCATTTTTTGTATATCCCCATCTGTGACTAAATTAAGCTTTAAAAATCCATTTGCCACACAGATATTATGGTAATTAGTGGTAAAACAGTTCTTCAGACTTTAAAAGAGTTGAAATTTAAGTCTAAAAAGATTATGTAGCATTTGCTGTACTAGAACTTCGAGAAGGAATAAATGGCTGGAAATGAAATTGTTGCTTTGGAACTTGATGATGTGGTAAATCTCAGTTTTATACTCATTGATATTGAAGATTCCTTAAACTGAGCAAATTGTAAAGATTTATTTTTCTCCTAGAGGGACTGGATTATGTTTGTCTGCTATTTGGAGCTGGGAAACGCCGAACAGTTTCAGGGATAAGCAAAGAGAAGGGATTTTGCAGATGAGTTTGCAAGCTCTTCTGTCTTTCCTGGACTCAGTGGAGCTGCAGGAACACAATTCTTCGCAGTGTTGGGAGCTTTGAGAGCAGCTTAGGATCCAGCCAGCTTTTTGGATCTGCATTAAATTTCTTCTGATAGAGGAGACAATGTAGAAGTCTTGTGGTAAAAAGAATTAATTTAATTTGTTTTGGAAGTCTGGCTAAAGAAGCTGAATGTTATTAATAAAACAGTCTTTAGGATTATAATTAAATTTATGGGATAGAACAAAAAGAACTTCCACATATAGATTCTTGACTAGGTTTTCCTTGACTACTCTGAGAAAAATAAAAGGAAAATAATTTTTTTAGAGAAATCCACTGTTTTCACTGAGCTAGAACTGGGTCAGTCTCCTGACAGCATTGATCAAATGGCAGATGACTGAATTTGGTTCATTCAAATGGATGCAATATAGTCTCTATTTTGGTACTATTGAACAAAGTCTGACACACTGATGGCATCTTTGCTTTATTAAAACTATGAAATTGTTGTCAAATAGAAATAGATCAGCTGCTTAGTTTCATTATTTTTCTGCCCACTTTTTTGCTAGATATGGGATTGTTAGAACAGTTTTTGGCTTTCAGGTTTTACACCTACAAATGGATTCTCGCACTTTATGATGTAATTCCATTTATAGGCATATAAAACTTGACTATCTCTTTAAGATTGGGAGGAACACATTTTTTGTCTTTTTTATAGCATTTCCTGGCATAACAGTATTTTTTCACTATTTATTTATAGAATCATAATCATCAAATGGGAAATGTGAAGTGGAAACCCTTGGAGTAAATCTTTGTTACAAATTTTTTGTAGGCCAAAGAACAAACACATCAGTTGACAATTAATAGACTGAAACTACAATTCTTAAACAATCCACATGCACAGTTTAAAAACATTACTTTGAGAGGGCTTGTGGGTATTTGGCACCTTTTAGGCTTGTAATGAAAGATAAGAAGGTTGGAGTTTGTTCATCACAGTGGGATGTGGTGACATCACTTTTCTCAGTGCCAGAGGTGATGTTCTGTACTTGAAGACCAACACCTGGCACTGCACAAACAAGTGAGGAGAACTTTCCTTGTACAGAAAATCCTGTCAGTGCTTGTGAGATCAGCGTTACCTCCTTGGTATTTCATAGACATTGGAAATATAAAATATGCAAACTCATTTTTCCTCCATCTCAGTTTGAATGCTTGGTGGGTTCATGCTTCACTAATCTGCTCCATCTCAGACGTACACTCCAAATACCATTACCTGCAAACTGCATGTCCTCCCATTCCTTGGATGTTTTATTTTAAAGATTTAAATAGAGAGTTAGCTGCTGCTGTGGGGATGGAGAAAAATGTTTTTTTGATATTCAAACATCTTTTCCCAGTGCAGCTGATGAAAGCTTTTTCAGAATCAGTTCTTTCTGCAAACTGCCTTCCTGTGAGCCTCGCCTAATTCTGAGTGAGAAAGGACTAGAAATCTCTGACCCAGGAGTTTGTCAACTATGCTTTCATCTGGTTTTCTCTGTGCAAAAATAGCCCTGAAAAAAGTGATCAGATCTTTAAATCTGAACACTAAATGTTGAAAGCTGCCCATGCTGTAGGTGTTGTTTCTTTTTGGCATCATCAGAAACCATTGGAAAGAAAATATTTGTCCATCTTTTGGGTTTTTTGACCCAGTAAAAATGTTTTTTTAAGGTCAATAATTTTGTGAAGAGCTAGAATGAGCCAGGGCAGTGCAGAGAGCAGAGTGGTGTTTCACAGAGATTTTATTTGTGTTGGCAAACGGTGACAAGGCAAATGCAGACAACAAAGAAGAAGTCAAAGGCAGATGCCTTTACCTTGCTTGTGCCCTGAAAATCAAGGTGTTGGATGGAAAGAGGTGTTGCCTCAGAAGTGCGACTTTGAGGAAGATCTGAAAATTATTCTGGCTTCTCAGACCTTAAACTTTCTGCTGGAGCTTTGCTTTAAGACCTAGTATGTAATTTCACATCTGGTTTATGTCACTTTGCTGGGTTTTTAGTGGATAATGCTGCAATATTAGAAATGCATTCACTGTGTTTTTCCATTCTCTTGTTCTCATAAATCCTTCACTCAGTCAATACAGTGGGCTGGGAATACAGGACCATGGAATTGGGTTGGAAAAGACCTTAAAGCTCATCCAGCTACAACTCCTGCCACACAGGGACACCTCCCACTGTCCCAGGTTCACTTCCAATGCTCCTCACTCCAGTAAAATACCAGCTCAGTTCTGTGAGTGTGCTTTGTTAACTCAAGTCTTCCTGCCAATATTCTAATCCAGTTTGGAACCTCTGTACAAGACAGGAGTGGGCAATGGTGGCCACTGGCACCTGCATTCCTCTCCTGTAAAATTATATTGTGCATAATGGAAAAACAGGGATATATTTATTTAATAGGCTTTTCTCTCCTGAAGAAATATGCCGCAATAAGTAAACAGGACTCTTGAGGGCATAGCATCATATCTACAAATATTTATTCAACCTTAAAATTCTTTTTTTCTTCCTAAAGCCTTTTCCAAAATACATTATTATCTTCAGTAGAGTGTTCTGATGAGCTGTCAGTTAAAAGCTGGTTTATGATGCTTACCTTTCCACCCACTTATTCTAAATAAATTATGATACTTTTAGTGATAGTATGAATTTATTCAGAACTGATCACTGAAGGGCAACACCTAGTAAATATTTTTTATTCCCTGAAAATATTTGTCTGACCCTCATCATTTATTCAACTATTGATTCTGTCTTTTCTTTTGTTATCTGTATGTATTATTCCTAAATCTCTGCCTGTACATTAAAATTATTCATAATTAAACTCTAGAGAGTTGATGAAACTAAGGATGCCTAAATAGACGTGGTTTTCCCCAGTTAATATTTCCATCCTGATTGACAGTGATAAGATTTCTGCCAGGATGCTGATTACAGGCAGAAACAAGCTCAGAGAAAAAGACCCTTTGGAAGGTACCACAGTGTCAGCTGGGAAGTCAATTTAAGTTACACTTTTTTAAGATTTGAAACTACTGAAGTAAGCATTCTCCAGAGACTGACTGGGCTTGTTCAGAAATCTTCTGGAGTGCTAAACTGTGCTGAGAACACAGAAAACATAAACTGACCTTAAAAATGGCTGGAATATAAACTGGACCCTTTTGTTGTCAATGGGACAGTGGGAACAGGACAGTTGTTGACAAATTATATTTGTGACTGAGAAACACATCTGGGAAAGACTGGGGATGTTTTCCTGTGCCTGAGGTCTCTCCTACCTGCTGGCTTTGCCTATAGGCAGGCAATGCTTTGTCTTTTATCCCCATAGCTTTAATATTTCTTCCAAATCTTGGACCCCTGCTAGATGGACCTGTTTAAAACAGAGCCTTTAGCAGGCAATGCCATCTGTGTGCATCATCCTATGCCCTTACCACAGCATGAGTTCTCTTTGTCTGGAGTTAAAGACTCTAAAGAATTTTTATTAAATGTCCCACTCACATTGTTTACTACAAATTGCTTCATGCCACAGTCGTCAGAGCACAGTTGTGCATGGCACAGGCATCAGAACACTGATCTTACCATTGCAGTGCTGCTGTGTGTTTGCACTAAGTGCAGCTTTCACCTCTGGTATTGTCAGAGGGACCTGGGGACACGGTGTGAAAATAGAGATGTGATTAATTAGGCTGTGAGAGGTGAGGCAATTCTTTCTGATCATACATGTCCTTTCCTGCACTCGAGTCACATGCTGTCTAAAACCATAATTAGATGTGCAGTACAAAGATTGGCCATGGAAGCCAGGTGGGACTGGAAATGTGCAGTTTGCCTTCACGCAGGACTTACTTCAGGATGGCTCTAACATGTCAGAGAGAGACCAAGCTGATGGTACATCACTGCCTGAATCCTCCTCTAGCAGATTCCTGTAATTTTATTAAGCATTTTCCCCCAGCTGTAAATACCATCATTGTCAGAGCAGCTGGAGGCATGAAGAGCAGCAGAGAAAACATCCTATCTTCTGGAGTCTGAACAGAAAAGCTGTTACCTTGAAACTCTGGAGAATACAAGCTTGTATTGTATAACAGGATTACTCTGCATTAACTGAAGTGGAGACACCACTCGGCAGCAGCACTCTGCAGAACAAATAAAACATCATAAAAATAAACTGCTTAAAGTTCTTGCAAGAGAGAAGCTTTAAGATAAAAAAGAGTAGTAATGTAGAGGAATAATTTACTGGTCGACTGCATCCTTTTCCTTATTGAGACTTGTCTCTCAGTGTGCTTTGACAGCAGGTTTAAAAAGAAAAGTTACATTGCAGGATAAAATATGATTTGGCTCAAAGGAGTGAGCACAATATACTTATAGCAGGATACAGTCTTGTCTCACAAAACTTAGTGTCAAAAAAAAAATTAGCAATCCGTGTTGATTACAGCAATGCTGCACATGTCCCTTCCAGCTCCAAACTTCTGTGTTGTCATCTTGCACATAAAATTTGTTCCTAGACAAACCATTCCTTCCTCACAAGCAGCTTTCAGTTTCCTGAAAGTTTACAACAAAAATGTTTTCTTGCATGAATGAGTAAGGATTTCTCATGTGGGATTCCAGCTGCTTTGGAAATAGATTTCCTTGTGCTGGTAGCTCTTGTACCACTGACGGTTGTGCTGCCATGGGAGCTTATTCTGCTCTTTACCTCTTCTTTTTTTAATGCAGTACAAACCTAGAGCACACAGAGATTCTTTTCCTGGTGCTGAACTACCACAGGAATGGCTGTGGTGGTGGTGACTCAGTCATTCTTCTGGCACAGTTGATAAGAAATCCCAGATGTTAAGGTGTTCTTCTGATAGTGACTGTGATGAGGAGAGAAAGAAGAGACCAAGCACAGTCCTTAGGGTTCTGTTGACTGATTTAGCCAAAACACCACAGAACATGACTATAAGGAGCATTGGAAACAAAAATGAAAATAATTCACTTTAAGAAAATTAATTTGAGTACATGCAGAGTAATGGGGTTTCAAATATTACTGCCAGTATAAAGGAGGGCAGTAATAAAGGCTTTTAAAACTGGAGTTCCATGCTCAGGACTGGGATGTGAGGAATGACCAGGAGTGGCTCAGTGGTTGTGCTGAGATCCTGCACAGTGCAGACACTGATGCTGCACATGTGGAAGCTAGCAGGGCTCAGGTATCAGAGTCTTTATTGCTAGCAAGCAAGGATGAAAAACAGGCAGGAAAACAGCTCAGCCTAATGTTCAGTTTAATTTTTGAGTTTTGCTCTTTATGATCATAAGTCATATCTCTTTTCCATTCCAAACAACAATTGTCATCAGCGTGGGGTTGACAGATTTATGTTTGGTTTGCAAGGTTGACAGATAGATTTGCTGTATCTTGTAGCATCGTTTTCTAGATTAGAATAGCATTTTATATAAAAATAATGAGTTTATAATTATATAACATAAACAGAATAAGGATGAAGGGTCCATTGGGTTTCATTACTTCAAAGTGCTGCAATGCTTGCACATTATAGACAAAATTTTACCACTAAAAACAATTCACATGAGACATTAGCAGGCAGGAATACAAAGTAGCTAAATGCTCTTAGATGAAGGTATCTGTTTGTTTTGGAGGCTTAAACTTCCTTGACACAGAAGAGAATTTGGCATCCCTTCTGAAGAGGTGCTTTTAGTACATGACACTTTAATAGAATACCTCAGTGAGTTATTAAATTAACAAAGACAACACTAAATTATTGATGTTCTCTCCCTCCTCCCTTTCTTTGCTGTCCTTCTGCCTGAACTTACCCTGTATATTCAATTTTAGGAAATAAACATCCAATCTGTCTTGCAGAGCAGTTTGACGCCCATCGATGAAATGGATTTTGGATAGAAAAAGTGCAGACACTGAGGTTGCCAACTTGTCCATCATAGGCTGGAGCTGTGTAAAAAGAACCTGTGATAAATCCCTGCTCTGATGTGGGTGGGTGCTGGAGCCAGATCTGTTGTCTGGGCTGTTGTGTCCAGGTCACAAATGATCCCGGGGGCAAAAAGTGGGGATAACATCAACTCCTTTTCTAGGTGGTGTGCAGTGATTGATAACACCAATCCAGTGTATTAAGTGTTTTTTCAATCCAGTGCAGTAACCTCTAGAAACTGTTACTGTTATTTATATTCTAGAATTATATTATACAGTACTAGAAAATTTGAAAACACCTCAATAGATCTCTCAGATTTATAATCCACGGTCACTTCTTAGTAGCATTCCTCCACTATTATAAAATAATTCTGTGCAAGAGCTAAGCCATGTGGTGGAATCCAGAGAGTCTTTGATGTCTGTGAACTCAGCAAGAGCTTTTAGTATATGCCAGAAGGTGAACAGTCTTAACACTTGTGGGAGGTGATGTGTAAAAATAAATAAAAGCACATTTTTTTCCATATGAAGCTGCCTTACTGTAGTAGCTTTCAAAGTGAGATGCTTTTCCATGTTGCTCATGCTATTTTCCCAAACATGTTCTCAAATTGGGTGACTTCTTATCTCACATCAAAATACCACATTCCAGTGGCATAACTCATCAGTGAGAGCTGTTTTGCAGGTTAGGTACAAACGGGGCTTTTTAAGTAGACAGAGCTGGTATCAAAAGTCATCTCACATTGGCCTGATGTGTAGAGAAAAAATTGTTTTGCCTTAAACATCTGGAAGTTTTCTCTCTTTTATGTTTTTCTGTTGTTTGGGGGTTTGGGGGTTTTTTAACCTCCTTATTTGTGGATTTGTTCTACTATTTGGAATTGGAACTTGTGCAGTGACCATTAGAACTTTTGGTACTATTCCTCAAGGCATCTCAACATTTCAGTCATCCAGGATTGCTTATTTAAGTATCACCTTTTTTTATTTTAAAGAACTTAGATCTTGAGAAGCTGGTCTAGTTTCTGAAATGGAATTTTGATTAAATGGTCATATAACTAATTGAAGATTATGATATGGAACTGTCAGAGGTGATTTAACAGAAAGCAGAGGTTCCCCACTGAGATTCCCCAGGATCTGGGTGTGAGTGCTGGGAGACTTCAGCCACTGCAGTCTTGTGTCTGAGTATTCTGGGTCTGTAGAGTGTGGGGATGTGTTTAAGAAGAAAAATCAATGGTTTTTTGAGTGAAAATTAAAAATGAGAAGGGTATCATCTCTGAGTCTAAGATGTGCTTGAAATATCTGAAATTTATGCAGCTGATTTGTTCATTCACAGTGCACAGAACTGTACCTTTGATAAGTAGACACTTTGAAACCAAAAGGTCTGAAACCTTTGAATATTCCTTCCTAGGCTGGACAAGGTTTTTGATTTTAATAGAGCTGCAGTAAGGATGCAGAACATAACCCCTTACTTCTCATGTGTGATACAATCCTCTCTGATCATGTTTGTTTAATATTCTGATCGTGCAAAGTGTTAAATGGTCTTGACTTCGTTTAAAGTCAGGAATTGTAGCATCTGTCTTTAATTACCTGACAGCATTTTCACAATTCTTGTCAAATTCTGCCTTAAAGGAATGACAGTTTCCAAGCAGGTTTGGACTCCTTTTATCTCCTTCACCACTTATTGTCTGTCTCCTCTCCTTGCACCTTGACTTGGGAGATGTCATTTGCACCCCTAACAGCAGCTGCCAGGGCTGGGTGTCCTGCACATCTCCAGGGTGGGAATGGCTGTGCTGAGCAGGGTGGTGCCTGTGGAGAAATTCTCATTCTGAAGCCAAAGGATGATCAAGGAACCCTGGCAGCAATTTAGGGAATTCATGTGCTGTGCCTCGGGCAAACGCTGATTAATGAAATGGCCCCGGCCCTGAATCTGCTGAGGGAGGCTCTTTGTGGCAGACACATTGTGTATTTGGGCTTTAATTGTGTGCAGTAACCAGAAAGTTCCTGATACTTCTGTGATTATATATATGTATTATACTGTAAATGCCAGGAAAGCCAGAACATGTTCAATTCTTTCCATATGGAGCAGGGTGGGACATGGAGGAAATGATGCCTCTATCCCTAATTTCCCAGCCCTGCCCTCTACAGTAAATACACCCTATAAATCCCATATATATATAAATATATATATAAAATATCACATACTATATACACTATAATACTCTATTACAGTATATTTATCTGTATTCCCAGGCTAAGGTGGGTCTGACCAGTCAACTCTTGAGTCAAGCAGCAATATCTGCTTTTCAGAATCCAGATGGGCTTTTGGGGCTTCTTGGCAAGATTGCTGTGCCACAGTTGCTTTCCAAACAACTGCAATAGAAAGAAAATAAATGTTAGAAGAGCACAGGATACTCTACTTATTGCAATTCATTGCTTGTGTATCTTTAAAAGCAAAAGCTAAAAGACCTAGCAACTGAGGGAACTGTGATACAGGATTTATTCTGACTAACTCTGCATCTCTAAGTAGTTCCTAAATTTGTAGCAGTCTGAGCAGTTCGAGGCAGAGTGAGCTGATTCAGCAACCAGCTTAATCCTGCATTTAAACTGAAGAGGGAATTTACTCGCAGTTATTGGTGAAATTAGGAGGAGCTGCACCTTGCACACTTTCTGAAGTGCCTAATTAAAAAGGGGGAAAGGGACATATCTTGATTTTGTGACAGCAATAATATTTTAGCTTGTCTGTAAGCCCAGCTCTGTGTTTGCCTTTCATCTGCATGCTCTGATCGATATCTGTGAGCCAGAGCAGTTACTCGAGTCTCTGCAGAAATCCCCTCTTATGCCTGATATTTCTGCTCCCAGCCTGGAAATTGAATTCCTCTCAGCACCTTTAAAAACTGTATCTCAGTGCTGCATGTGGGTATGGGTGGGCTTTGCCTCTGTCCTTACAGATTTGGGACTTTGCCTTTGTGGGTCGCCTTCCACAGGATTTCTGATTTGTAGTTCCTTGATTTTAAAATTCTGTTTAAATCCTCTTTAGTTAATTCTCCATTCCAATATTCCATTTTTATTTATTTTTTGCTCAAGGGATTAGATTAATTTATACAATCATCTATAGACTGCATACATATCCATATTGCTGTCAGCTTACATGCATAAAAGGTGGCAAAAAAAAGCCCAAAACATGAATCACTGATTTTGAAAGTGATATTTTGACTGTGTGTCAGATTCTAAATTCAGATTCATAATTCAGGAAGCAAACACTTTTCCTTAAAAAAAAAAGGAAGAAACTTTTCCCCCATCTATTATGGTTCCAAAATAAGTTTTCTATATTTTTTTTATACCACACTTAGGTAAGTTTTCCCTGTAATATTTTATAGATGAAATCCTTTCCCATGTAAAATTCCCAATGATGGCTCCTTTATGCATTGGTGAAGGAAAGGTTTCAGGAGGCATGCCAGAGTGCTTTGACTTTAACTGAAATCAGTATTTTTAATTAGGAGTTGTCTGGGACTTTTTTGAGAAAAAGTTTGTGAAAGTGTAATTTTGTCCAGATGGGGCCTCACTTCTGTGAAGTAGAATAACTTGGGCAGTATTGCACATGATTAGCTGTGGATGGAACTGCTAATTTACCTGAGATTTCTGATAACTCCACCCTACTGTAGTATTTATTCAGGTTAGGATGTACTCCAAAACACTACTGAGAACTGCAGTACCAGATCTAAATTTAAACTTATCCAATGCAACCTGTTTTCCCTCTGCCTAATTTATCTGTGTGACTTAAAAATATCTCCTCATTTGCCCCTGCTAACACTGCATTTTTTTAATTCCAAGTCAAACCAGCCCATGGGGGTTTATAGTCGTAATG
The DNA here is from genome assembly GCF_026979565.1 of Vidua chalybeata. Taxonomy (NCBI): domain Eukaryota; kingdom Metazoa; phylum Chordata; class Aves; order Passeriformes; family Viduidae; genus Vidua; species Vidua chalybeata. Next base: position 12,647,804 of record NC_071545.1, read on the forward strand.
CTTTGTTTGGATGTTGGTGCTAAAAATAAATTTAAAAGGAGAACAATAAAACAGTGTCACTGACTGTATTAAACTGAGTAATTTTAAGGAATGAATGCATAAGAAAGCTACTTATTCAAGGCCTTCCAGAAAATGAACTATTCAAATTTATTTCCCACGGTAAGGATCTTTGAGCAGTATCTTAGCAGCTCAATTGTAAACACCAGAAAGGGAATTGGAATCCTTCACTTATAAAATCTAAGGATGGGCTCATCACACAAGATGCTTTCTGTGGAATGCAATGTTTACCATCCATAATTTGAACTTTTCTAGTCTATGAACTATTTCATTGAAATTAAACAAAAACCAATACTTGAGCAAATCCTTCATTTGGGAAAGCTCCAGAAGGACAAAGCGAGCAGCCTCTGCTATGGCCATGCCCCAGTGCTGTTCAGTAAAACCAAACTGCCACGAGAGAGGAAACCCAGAGCTCTCACAGACCTGGCTCCAATATCAGCAGTATCTAAAGCTCTGGAAGTTTTACACATTTTAAACTGAGTTATCTTGGGACTACATTCTCATTCCGGCCTCTCGCCGCGTGGAGTCGGAATTCCTTAATTGATTCATCGTCTCCATAAAGAGAGCAGCTAATGAAGATTTTCTTATCTCGTGGAGCCAGGTCTTTTGAGAAACAAGGATCCCAATTTGGTCTGTCCTGATGCTTTCAAGTCCTGAGTGGTGCTGGTGCTGCAGAGTGACAAACAGGATACTTGAGGTGACTACAGACCTTTTCCATTAGACTTGGAGGCATGACAGAGGCTGGGATGAAGCAACAAGTTGGAGCTGTTAGTTTAAAAATTGAGAGGGAAGGACACAAATCAAATTTATGGCTTGGTTGAAAAAAAAATAGTTTTTCTGTATTTTTAATCAAATGGATTTCATATCAGTACACTGCATAATCTAAGAATTAGTTCTCCCTTTTTACATCTACTTCCTGGAAACCCCTGATAACGGAGATATTTTTAGAGCATTGCCTTCTTGAATTAGCAGATTTTTTAGGGTTCTGAAATTACATTTTGCAATTTGCTCAGGTATAAGAGAGATTTTACAGAAACAAACAGTGCAAATAAATCATTGGAAGTGAAATATTCTACAGTGTCCTAATGTAGAAAAGATAATGATGCCATTATTTTGTCAAAGGTGTGATTAGAAAAATCCCTTTTCCATTCTATTTCCTTTTTCATTTGCAAACGTACTTACAAGGCTAGGGCGTTTGTGCTCATAAATGCACAAATATCCAGTACAATTTTTGTTCTTCCTAAGGTAATTCTTAAATCCATTAAACTTTTATGACTGGTACACACACTGTGCCAGGTAATACATATTTATGAACAGTATATACAGCACCGAGTAATATGCAAAATATTCCACAATTATCTACAAGCCTTTAAATATCAGGTGGTAGAAGGCCATGGAACAGGCCAACCTTGGATACTACACATACTACTGATGGAAAATGTTAAAACATTCATTGCTTTGCAAAAACAAAACAAAAATGCCGCTTCTGTGACCCCAGACACCAGAGCTGGCTGGGAAATGGAGAGACTTTGCAAATAAGATTGTGTTCAACATCCTTTTCTTAACACAAAAGAATTCCTATTCCTGGCCCCAGAGCACTTGGAACTTGCTTGAAGAAAGTTGTATGACAAACAGCTAGCTTGTGTAAATGCTCTCTTTAGTTAATACCTGAGTGTGGAATTTGCATCAATATTCAGTGTGTGACATACCCAGCTGTTCTGAGGGGCTGTGTTGCTTCTCTCCTGCTATTCTTTTCTGCCCAGAACTACATTTGTCAATGTTTTAATGCTTGTATGACTCTAAAGGAGGACATCAGCTGGCTTTTTGTAGTTAGAGAACAAGAAATTGATGGTCAAGAGACCCGAGGCAATGCTAAGGAGCACATTCCTACAAGCAGAAGTTCTCTTCATACCTCTCCAGCTTCACCTCTGTCTCTCCATTCCTCACTTTGTAGAGCAAGGAAAGATAAGGTCTGGCTTCTAGACATGGAGCTTGGTGTGTTCTGATCTGCTGGGTCTCCCAGGACACACAGAAACCTCTTCTCCTCCTCTTCTTCTCTTCTCCTCTTCTCCTCCTCTTCTCCTCCTCTGCTCCTCTACTTTCTCCTCTTCTCCATTCCCTCTGTCCTGATCCAGAGTCTTACGAAGCATGGCATGAGGAAATCTCCTATTTTTATCTAAATTATTTCCTTCCAGAGCCTGAGATTTACCCTGGGACTTTTGCTGGATGGCTGGAGTTCTCCAGATGGAGAACTGGGAGCAGCTGCAGCACAGAGCAAGCAGCAAATGCTCAGGGCTGGATTGCCATGGAGGCTTGGGAAGCATTATCAAACATCATCGCCCTTGAGGTCCCCTTCCAACCTGGGAGCCCGCGGTTTGTGATTTAGCTTCGGTTTTAAAAAGTGAGGCATGAATTGAGGGGCTTAATTTAGTTCACATTAATTTTCTTTTTAACTCAATATCCTTTCAAGGCCACAAACCATATCCTGGGGATCAGAAGTGCTCCCTGGCTAGCTGGAATGATAGAGCAGGCGGTGTTGCTGAGGTAATAAATTGGAAATAAGTAATAATAAAAAACATGAGAACATCACGGTGCTTTTCAAAACAAGCAATATTTCATCTTTATTACATATATAACCATCCCTCGTACTTGATGTCATAGCTTAAATATTTCTTAATCAATTGGACAGGTGATCTTTATCTAGGTTACCTGGAGAAGCCACGGAATGATTTTGGAATGGTTGGCAGTTATCCTGGGGAATGAATGCAGGATGTGAGCCTGGGATGCAAAACACCAAGAAATGTCATGTCTGTTTTTAGGAAGGGGAAAAGAGAAATATGGAAATTAAATGTCAGTCAGCTCACCTCTCATTCCTGAAAAAATGCTGTCATAAGCAACCAAAAAAAAAAAAAAAAAAGAAAAAAAAAAGAAAGGTCATTTAACAGCAAATATATATTTATATGTGTCAGAAATGGGTTGTGCTTGGACCCCCCTGTGGTTGGTAGATACAAGTGGAGCAGCAGATGTCACACATCTTAATTTCAGCAGGGCTTTCAATACTGCTTTGTGAGTTGTAAGAAGGTTTGGTCTGCCAGAAGTTACCAGCAAAGGGATGGAAAATGGGGAAATTGTACTTTGACAAGAGTTAGCAGCAGTTCCATGCTGGGTGATTTGCAAGTTTCCCATCCTGACAGGATGAGCCAACCAGCACTTCTGGAAGTTGTTTCTTCTGCTTTCATTTGAAGTGATTAAAAGGTGGCTGTTTGGAAAAAAGTCACATTTTAAGCAAAGCCATTGGCAATCTTACAACAGCCCAGAATGATGATTCCCCCCAAGAATCAATAAGCTTTTTTAAAAGTCAGTCTTTTCCAGTATAAAAACACAGACCCATCAAGGTGTGCTCTCCATTCAGGTAAGGGTGGAACATGCAAAATGCCATAAATCCATTTGCCAGTATTTACTGTACTAAAGCCTCAATGCATGCCAAAAAGTTCTGGTAATTTTTTACTTATATCCTTATAAAATACTGGAAATTGTATGTCTGGCCCTGTTATACTGTATTACATACTAAAACCTGAATCCTTTTCATGGTTCCTGGGTGCATGGTTTATAGAGAGGCAGCTCAGTAGAAACTCCTGAGTTTTCTGCTCTCTTGGCACTTGGTGAATCTTCCTTCCTGCTGTTCCTGAGTGCAGAAATACATCTTTGGCTTGTTACTGTGAAGAATGTTTGCATGTATCCAAAGTTTTTCAGACTCCTTAGAGACCTGCTGCTACTTTTGATGGGAAGTTCTTACAGATGACAAGACAGGGCAGCTACAGTTGACCACTCACAGGTTACATTTTGCTTTCTTGAGGTCAAGACGGTGGAGTATTGTTCCAAAAACTACTGAAAATTGGCATGCAGTGACTGTAAACACACAGGTTCCAAAGCTTTGAGATTTAAATTTGCAGAAGACTCGCAGAATGTTGTCCATCTCCTTCAACAGCAGGCCCTTAGGAAAAAAATTATGTGTAATTTTTTCTTAATACATGAAAAATACCTGTATTTGAAGGACATGAAAGGGCTCTGAGTAAGCATATAATCATTAAATATTCACAGTGTACAAGGTTTAATGTGCACAACATTGAATACACCAAAGAATAATGCCATAATTATAGCCCCTGTAATAATTATGTTTTATTGTGGCTTCCTTACTTTTTATCCCACAGTTGGCATAAGCTTTTAAGCAGATGCCTTGGGTTTGCCCTTTGCAGCTTATAGGCAGATCACTGCTGTGTTGATTCTGCAGTCAGTCAGCTATTCAGCAATCTCATTTTTCTTTTACTGTTTTGGCAGAGATGAAAAGCAAAGTTTTTAACCTTCCCCTTTCCTGCTATTTCTTTGACTGTTGGAAGCCAACTTTAAAGCTTAAAGAGGAGCACAGGCGTATCCTCACAGCAACACATTATTTTTCTCCCTGGAGTTCTTGAAGCAACTGACTGAGGAATGAAATGCAGGCAGTGTGAAGACACAAATGAAGGACTAGAGTAAAATGTAATTTGAGTGGTGTCTTTTTTAATTAACAATGGCTTAGACTCTGCAACACAGGCCTTCCAACAGAAACTTGCCTGTAGATAGAGAATATGTTACAGATTTCTTATTATAGATAGACTAACTTCAGATATGTCCTGTAGAATATAGAGTATCTGTAGATATATTCTAAAAATATAATCTGTAGCATATTACAGTCTCTCTCTATACTTCTGTATATCACTTATATAGACATGGAATACATAGAGGTATAGTCAATATATGTATATATTATTATATGTATATATAATATATGTATACAGAATTTATACCCTGGAATCTGAAGTTTGAACCTGTAGCCAGGCACAAAAAAAGTCATGTAAATGTGGATTTTGGTTCTGGATCTTCAATCCTGACCCCAACAAAGGTAGAAAAAGCAAGCAGAGAACCCCAGCAATGCAGTTTGGAAATGCAGAGTTTTGAGGTTCCCCATCCATCTTCATAGGTTCACTGAACATCCTCCTTTACATTCTGGTGCTGGCTCCCAGAAGTGGCTGCTCTGGCAGTTTGTCCCAGGGCTGGGATGTGGACAGCCCGAGCTGTGCATGCACAGAGTCACTGCTGTGTCCCAGCTTGGAAGTGCGTGCAGCAGGAAAGGGTGATGGTTGGAAGAGCAGCGTTTCAGGGGGCTCAGTAACTCTAATAAACCTCCAGCTGCTTTCTGTGGGAAGAGGAAAATTGTTATCTATGCAAATGCTTTTCTATTAATGTTGTTCTTGCCGTAGAGATTACCAGCAAATAGTATTTTGATAAATCCTTGAGGCATCAGAGCTGCAGCTTCTGAGTGACAATAGAAATGAAGGAAGAACATTTCCTTACGAAAGTGTTGGTTTTCGGTGAAGAGTTTTTCCCTTTCTGTCTCTGGTGCTGTTGGAGCGAGGAGATGCTTTAAAGTGGGACAGTCCCTCTGCTGCCCTAGGAGGGAGAGCAGTGCAGTGGTGTTGGTGCTGCCTCTGTTCTTGAGAGGTGACTTGTGTTCTCTTTTCAGCTGTCACTCTGCATTGAAGAGTAAAGAAAGAGGGAGGAAAAGGAACACGTTCCATATGTGACCTTCTGGGTGAAGTCATCTAAACTGAGCAGGCTGGAATTATCTGCAGAGCAATATTGTTCGGTCTTAAAGCTCAATTCTGGCATGATAACAAACCCTAGCCTCGTGTAGACACTACTGGCTCACTTGTGGCACCGGGGAACAGAATTTAAAGTCTCGACATCAAAAACCTCGGCTGTTGAATGAGCTGAAGGAGGAACTTCAGTGCTTGAGTTGACAGAGGGATCAGTCAAGAGGCAGCTCTGACACCTCTCCCAAGGTGTTTTTGTGAGATGTGTGCCCTCTCTCCTGCTCATTCTCATACACAAGCACTCAATTAGACACGAGCCGTGCCATGGCTCCCCTTTTCCCCGCAGTCTCTCTGACTTTGCAGAGCGTGTGGAGCTGAAGCGTAGGCTTGTATGGATTGAGGAACTGTGAGCCTGCGTGTCTGTGGAATGTAATCCTGAATTTTAGCTTAAAGTTACAATCCCTGGGTACTTGTTTGACTTCTTTTCTGGGTTGAATATTAACGATTTGAACAATGTGCTTTTACTACCTTGAAACAAGGAAACTCTGAATGTGTCTGTGCCCTTTGCATGAAAGGGCAATGAGACTTAAGTACCTCAAACCTGCAAGTGGCTTTCTGTTTCATTATTATTAATTTAGCAGGACTTGTTGCATATGGTTATTTTTCTGATTGTTTTGCATGATTGAGTAAGGGCTACAGCATAACCAAATATGTATTTTGTCTCTTAATTACTGGGTGAAGAATGTATGGGAGAAAACAAGACATTTATATCCCTATCCTGCATGAGTTGTTCCTTATCTCCTGTTTGTTACCTCTGCTATCAAGACTTCACTCTGAGGCTTGTGTATAGTTATTATTGGCCTCATGGATCTGGCTCTTATAAAACACTTATTTTTCATCTTAGGAGATAAGAGGTTAATTTTCCTATTTCCTTTAGCAAGGTAGCCTGCAGGGTTTATTTGAGCATTGTTTCTCTTTTCCATCTTTCAAGTTCAGTAACAACAGGATTAAAAACTTGGAAGTTAAAAACATAGACGTCTGTCTAATTAAAGGAATTGGCTGTTGAGGCTGTATTTTTCTTTCTCATTAGCATTCTGTTCATTCTGTTTTCTTTCCCTATCTCCCTGTTCCCTACACACTCAGCTTGTAATAAAAGTTGGTTCTTGAATGTAAAGAGCGTGTTAATGCACCTGGGAAAAACATGTACAGGAAGGAATTGGATTTGTTTCTATCTAACCTGGGTAAGATAGAATGGAATGTTCCAGTGTTTATCTTTACAGTAATAATCAAAGGCTCCTTGCAATGCTCATAAGGATTATTTAAGAAGAAAATTAACTGAATGTATTTATTTGTTTGTTTCCAACAGAAAAACAATCTCCCATTTTAAGTTTATACCCCTGCAGCCAAGTGATAAGGGCATTTTAATGTTTTCTTGCATCTATCTTTCCATTTTTATGTGTGGCAGGATTAGGGGAGAGCTGATGCTGCCGCTGCGTAAATGTGGGCAAGCAGAGATCCTCATTACAGGGCAAAGTGGATAAAAAGAGTCAGTAACTGAAGGTGATGGAACTGTTGTGTCTACTGGCCATTAACTGGGTAATAGAAGCTCTCCTCCAGATGAGGGGAATCGCAGGGAGCAGCATTTTGCTGCGTTGCAGGAGCAAATCCCTAAAACCTCTGCAGCAGGAATGTCTGCAAGTACAGAGATAAATACAGGAGACAGATTGCAGCAGAGACTTTGGGGGCATCAGAGGTTTTCTGTTCTGGTCCAGCTCTTAAGTGGAATTTCTTGCACCAGCAGGGTGTGGAGCACTCTGTTCCCAGCCCTGGAATACGAGCTGGGCTGGCATCAAGCACGCCTCTTCCCCAGGATTTGTGAGTTGTTCTGCCACGGAACTCAGACGATTGTTTGTTCAGTGCTGAGAATAAAAATGCTCTGCAAAGCCTCTCGTAGCCATAAAATCAAAGAAACCACGCTGTGTCTCCTGACACTTCAGGGTTTCCCTGGACTGCTCAATGGGCACAATGTTTATGGATCTTGCAGCAGATGCAAACAAGGCAGGGTTGTCCTTCATTAGAGGGAAAGTGTGGTGCTTAAAGCTTCAGTATTGGGAGGGAGTTGAAGTTCTTCACTTTTTATTTTACCTCTGGGACTATTTCTAAAGTAGAAGTTGCTGTCATTCCACTGGAGGACTGGCCAGATTTACTGCAGGAGCTTTGGCCTTCTGACTTCCTTAAGCTTTACAGCCAGAAGTCCTGAATGTATTTCATTGCTCTAGGGCAAGGAAATTTGTGTCATTAGACTCAGAAGTCAAATATGCAGTAAGTCATACAAAAACACCTGTGTCTTGATTTCAAGTAATTTAAAAATCAGTGGAGTTGAAAGAGTAACTGTGTGCCCAGATTTGGCAACACCACCTGTGCTGATAGCATAAAAATCTGTATGGTCCTTTAACTGTGTGTCATTTGCACTTGAGCTGGCCACTGAAGTGTTCATGATGAGTTGGAGACAAGGGCTACAACAGGGTTTCAAGCAGGACATACAAAAGGATCCCAAAAAAGAGTTTTACTTTAGAATGTCTAAAACCTCTATTCTGGGATGTTGCCACAGACCCCCAGTTGGGCAATAATTAGCATTGACCCCATGCTTCTCAGAGGCTGATTAATCACTTTATTATACTGTACTTATCACCCATCACCCTTACAGTCACGACACAGGTGGATCCAACTGGTCCTTCAATCTAAACACAATCACCATTGGCCAATCAAGAAACCACCCTTTGGTAAACAAATCTCCACAACACATTCCATATGTCCACAAAAATACGTGCAGCAAGTGAAGATAAGAATTGTTTCTCATTCTTTTCTCTGATCTTCTCACAGCCTTTCCCAGGATGATGCCTGAGAAAGTTGTGCATTGCTCTCTGTGGCCAGAGAGCTGCTGCCACACTGGAACACTTTATTTTAAAAGATTCTGATGTTTAGACTGAGGTTTCACAGATCTTACAGTAGGTTGTGCTGCTTTGCCTGGAACTGGGATCATCAAATTCTTAAGGCAAAGGAATAGTTCTCAGTTTCTTGCATAAATATTCTCATAACTTTGCTTTCCACCTTTTAGAATTCCATAGCTTTGCTACACAACAGCTTTGTGTATGTTTGGCTCATTAATTGGAAAGTATCCCTCCTTTTATTTCTGAAAAAATTATCCATTAGTATTTTTAGGCTGTAATGTACCCCTACCTGAAAAGATAAAGTGCTATTGATAGCACAATAGTTTCCTGTAGCTTACTGTGCTGTTTGACACATGATTGGCAGGAAATCATGTTTGGGCAGAAACCACAACAGAAAATGCTGCTCTGATGTTACACAGTTTTCTTTTCATTCCCTAGTTTCCAGTGGTTGGCCTCATCTGTTTGTTCAACATTTGGTTGAATGAAGGCTTTGACTTTGGGTCACTACGTGGCCTATTTGTGATAGAAATAAGGAGCTGCTGCTTCCTTTTCAATTTCTGCTGATTTCTTCTCTTTAACCAGTGGTTTTTATGTTTTATTGTTGCTAACTTGAAGTGCTTGGAAGAATTTGCAGTATGGACATTAAAAGGCCATTAAAAGAAGTAAGTCTGTGATTGACTTGCTTGAAGTTTCTACTTCTGAATCACTGTCAGTAATAACCAGGATTTGGTGGAGTCTGTGTTTGTTACTGAGTGCATCTGTACCCAGTACAATGGGGTTCTGCTGAAGGAAGTTGTGCAATTCCATGGAATTCTGGGGTTTGGAAAGCAGTGCTCACCTGCCTGGTGCGTTGAGCTAAGGAGCTCTTAAAGGAGTTGAACGTCAGTGCTTTGCCTGAAGTTGTAATCAAATGCCTGACAGTCAAACTGAAATGCAAGGGGAAGTTAAGAGTATTAAGATTTAATAATCTTCTACATCTTTTGAGTGCCACAGGTATTAACTATTTAAGCCTCTAGATATATTTTTCTGCCTAAAAAGAAACATATACATGTGCTATCCTTTTTCTCTCTTGGCAAAACATAGAGACTGAAAGGCTGAATAACTCAGCCGAGGCTTCATAGGCCAGCCTAGATTTACCTGGCTCCAGGGCCTGTGCTCAATTTCTGCTGCACAGCAGTGGTATGTGTCCTAATGGTGTGTGAGTAGAAATGACCCCACAAAAATCCCTATTTTGATGTAGACAGCAAACCTGAGACACTGTAATAGCCCTGTATGATGGATCTGCAGCAGTAACACAAATGCTGGTCTTGGCAAACTGCAGTGCTGTACACAGATAGTGTTTGCTGTTGTATCGATCCGTGCCTCTAAATCTTTAATTATCTTTCATAGTAAAACTTGTCTAAATAAATTGCTGTAGTGCTGCTGCTCTCTGGCAGCAGCAGAGGTTGATGCTTGGGTCAGTGGCCACTTTTTACCATATCCTTTCTCTTTGTTTAAAGATTTGGTGCCATTAAAAGGAAGGGTAATGGATCTAAAAACTAAGGGGCTACCAGGCTGTTAGTCCTGAGGTACAAGATTCCCTCCTACAAGTTATGTCTTGTACAGTTTTTCCTATCCCTTGGAGTGTTTCTTATCACCTGAAGGTGCCGAGTGGCCAAGTTGATGCTGTTCCTCTTTCTTATAGAGCAAGTGTGATACAGCTGGGTATTTATTTTGCTGGGTTTAAGCTGGAGTTATATTTTTCTGGCATTAAAAGGAAAGTAAAACCTTTGGTTCATACAAGAAGTAGTAGCCACTGCAGGTATTGGCCTCTTGAGGTCTTTCACCTGCGGTTTCATCTTCAGTGATGAAAAGAAGCTGCCATGAGGTTTGCTGGTTCCAGACAGAGGATTGCTCTCCCTGCTCTGTGTACTCTGGAAATCAGTTTTAAATATACTCATGTGCATGTATTTTGCTGCTGAAGGATTTTTTTCATCTGAGAAAACTGAGTAAGAACATTGACCAGCTGAAGATTTGATCTTTTATTTCCAAATGGTGTAGCTATTTCAGTTGCTGTGATACAGATTTCTGAGTCCATGGGACTAGGTGTTCTCAAAACTAGCTGTGCCAAATCTTATTTTCAGCTACACCTATGTGAAAATGGAGATGGTTCTGAATGAGATATGTGTGAAATCAGGAATTAAAAAAGCAGAGATGATGCTGGGGCAGAGTCAGGAACATTAATAAAGGAAAGTTGGGAGCATTTAAGTAGGCACAATTGTGGCACATCTAAATACACATCTAAATGTGTTAAATATGCTGTTAAGAGGTTGACGTTTCCTTTGTCATTGTTGCATGATCAATTATCCCTTCAGGGCATTGCCCTGTGACAGGGCCATGCTGCTGCTAATTTGTTTTATAGTTAGTGCAGTTCACAGCCATGGCTTATGTACTCAGAATAAAAGCAAATGTATCTCAGTGAAGTAATGGTATGAATATACAATATTCAACAGGAAACCCTTCCACTCTTCACCACAAAGCACTAGAGCACATACCATTATGCTGACATGTTTTATCAGAAATGAAGATATAATTTAATAACACAAATTTTCCTTCTACAGTGAAGGAAAGGGGAACAAATCAGTGTTTAAAAAAACCCCACAGCACCTTAAATAATCAATTCAGGAGAACTATCATAAAGTGAAGCAATATTCATGTCTGTCTCTGAAAATTGAACTATAAAATCCCAAATTATTACAAATAGTCTTTGTGCTTGCTGTCAGCAAAGTCAGCCAGCTGTGTAAATCAACAACCTATGGTACTTTTTAACTGCAATGTTTTGTTTAAATAACCCATTTGTATAAAAAAAAAAAAAATCCACTATTCTTCCTGCCTGTGGTTGCCAGCAATGTCCATGGCAACAGTTGGTGATGGCACAAGTGGAGTTCCAAGTGTTGATTATACCACAAAATGGAGAGGGAAGAAAACTACACACCCTGCTTACAAATATCTTGAATGCTGTATGAGTTTTATAAGAAGAAGAGGCTGGAGAAAATTGTCTTATTTTATTCTGGGTCTTTGCTTTCTGTTATTGACCAAGATGTGTATTTTGTCTTCAAAGTCTGTTTTTTTTCCTATTAGCCTGAGAAGTGCTGCTGCTGGTGTAGCACATCCAGCCACACCTCGGTGTGGTTCAGCAAGATAACACCCAGGAGCTGGGATTTAAGCACATTCCAAGTTCTTGTATCAGCTGCACTAACTCCTGCTGCTTAAAGTGTAATCATAATTTTTTTTTAAAAAGCAAACAGATCAAAATAAAAAAAGAAGAAAAGTTGTGTGGTAATAATTAAGCTGCATTAAGTAAGAATTGAAGCTGCTGGAAACCTGGGGAGAAAAAAAACCCTGTTTTAACATAAATAGTGCACTTAGGAATTATTCCTTAGTTTGTTGCTGTAATTCCTTGCCTCTGCAATGACAGCATTGTCTCTCCCTGTAAACATCTCTCTTGTGATCAATTATATAGTGATTATCTTGGGTTTGGTTTTGTGGGGTTTTTAATCTCTAGACAAGCAATTGCTTGATATGGGCATGATTTAAAAATATACATTTGGGATAATTTATCTGAGCATCTTTTCTGGGAGCTTCTATCTCCAAAGACCAAAAACAAGCTTTCTGAGGGTGAGCTGGGAAGATTTTTATACCAAGACTCAATATTTGGTGATTCTGCTTAAATCTGAGACACCTTTTTGTACCACTCCTGTACATATATGAAGATGAATTGAGGTTTGGTTGGTCTTGGTATATTTTTGTGTGTGTGGTTTTTTTGGGGTTTGGTTTTTTTTTTTTGGTTTGGTGGTGGTTTTTTTATTTGGTTTGTTTTGGGGTTTTTTTTTTTTTGCTTGTTTTTGTTTTTTTTGTTTTTTTTTTTTTTTTGTTGTTGTTGTTTTTTTTTGGGGTTTTTTTTTGGTTTTTTTTTTTTAGTGTTCTCCTGCACATCACATTCTCTGGATGATTCTTTGGGTCAGATGGATGGGAGAGGAGGGGAGTGGATGGTTGTGATAGTGTTTTGGTGCTGTTTGAATTCTTCTGGACTTACCCATACATTTAAATCTAACAGCCAGGGCTGAGAGGAAGGTTGAAAAACAGGGTTATTTCCTAGATTTCCCAGTGATACTGCTGTTTGCACACCCCCTTGTGAGGTTTGCCTTTTGCTCAGTCACTTCTTCTCAAATACAAGGTTTTGAGCTTGTTCACTGAACTGCAAACCTCTCAGTCAGTGGAGAGGCTTGAGCAGATCTTCATTTGTAATTCTGATTCTGTCTTTCAGAGTCTTTGGGACTTTATCAGCAGATTTAGTAAGTGAAATCTATATTCAGTCAACAAACACCAATGAAAATATTAAGCCAGGCCAAAGACAGATGCTGTGGTTTGTACCTGCTCTCATTTTCCAGTCAGGCCCTGGGTCACTGATGATTTGTCAAGTGCAATTTTCCATCCGCTTCCTTTCCAGCCTTCCACCTGCTCTGCACAGACCAGATTTAGTGTAAGGTGTTCATGAAGCACAGGGAGTGTTGTCTACAGCCTTGTTAAACCAAGACCCTGCAAGCCCCAAAACCAGAGAACAGGGAAGTCAATTGTAAAATGTGGAAACTCTGCTGTTTATCTCGGCTCCTCCTGGAAATACACCTGCTAAACCCATCAACAGCTGGTTGTCCTTCATTTAGGGTGGTGTTTGGCCTCTGCCTGGTCATTAGGACTGTCTTGGTTATTCTTTAACTGTGGGATGTTTCCATGACTAGAAATCCCAGTCACTTCCCAGAAACAGCTAGAGAAGCAATAGATGAACTGCCCCGATTCTAAATTCAGGGTAGTTTTACTTAATATCCAGTGTCTGTGTAAGTATAACATTTTTATTAATAGATGGTTGATTTGCAGTAACAATGTATAAAGAACCTGAATAATATCCTACAAAACTGCCATGCAGTCACAGCTCTTGGTGCTCTGTTTGTGAGAGATGTGTATTTAAATAATTTTGATTATTAATTCCCTCTCAGCACCGGGAGCCACGAGGGTGGTGAAGTGCTGGCTGGGTTAAGCTGTGCATGCACAGAGATCCCCTGGAACAGCTGTGTGTGCAACTGCAGCAGATCCCTGCTTTTCCAAGAGGGGAAACCCATGGGGGAAGTCTTGCAGTAATTATTTTGTTATTACTCTGCAATCTCTCCCTTTTCTGGCAGCATCACTGGTATTCCGTGGTGTCTGGGGCATGGGGAGATTGGGCCTTGCTGTGTAGTGTGGACAGAAGTTCTTGAAAGGGGAACAGAGGCTCTCCAGTAAAAAATATCTGGTATAGAGGGATTAATAATCATGTTAGCTGGAGGTAATATTGGAAAAGAGGTTTTATGAAGGCCTTTGCACTAAAATATTGCACGCTGGCTCGGGAGCAGATGGTGCCTTCAGAGAGAGAGCCTAATCAGGTTACTCTGATTTTCATTTTATGTTTTTATAATCCAGTATTATCTACTTTTTGTGTAATCTGCTAGACTAATAACATAACAAATATCTAACTTTGGGGAATTATCCACTTGGAGAGTAGATTTTGCTATTTTCCCATAAAAAACATTATTAATCTAAATCCACCTATTTGAGATACTGAAGGGTTCATTTGCAGCATTAACTCCAAAACCTTTCACTTAAAGGCCATAAGAATGGCATCCCCTTTGAAAAATTATCTTTACTTGTAAAAGTCTCGTTCATGTCCCATTGGTCTTAACAAAAGAATTCCCATAAGCTTCGAGATTATTTGCAGAAGAGTTTATAGTATTTGGACAACTTGAAAAGGTGCAGATAACAATTCCAGAGTGCACAGTTTGGGTTGGAAGGGACCATAAAGATGATCTATTCCCTGTGCCATGGGCAGGGATGCTTTACTTTAGACCGGGTATCCACATGCTCAGTTCTGACTGCTGTGAGTGGAAGTGAGGAAACCTCAGAAGGTGCTGCTCTATGTTCTGGTGCTTAGAATAATTGCCTGTATAATGATTTGTGTCCATCGCTGCTGCCTTTTCCCATCCCCTCAGTCCATAACTTTTGATTAAACAGCATTCCCTAAACACAGTTTGTCATCTCAAAGGCCCCCTTGCCTTTGCTTTGAGATCAGCCTGGTTCAGCCTCCATCTCCTTCTGTGGTGAAGGTGCCACTGAGATGTTTTTGGGCATGATAACCTTGGATCCACCATTCCAACCACCTCCCACTGCCAGCCCTGTCCACTGCAGGCTCCCTGCTCCCTGCAGGCTTCTGCTGGGCTCCAGAGAAATCCCAAACATTCTCCTATTAAAAAGTGTGATTTTAAAATGCTCCTTTCCTAGCTTAAGAAATCCCAGAGGATCAGTCTGCTTAGTTTGCTTGCTGGTTGCTCCTGTCTTAAAAATGTTAGATAGAGTTAAGTTTGATACTGCTTTAAAAAAGCAATATTTATATTTTTCATGAGTTCTGTGCTGGGTATGAATTACTGACAGGTCCACTCCATCTGCTGCAGTCATCTTCATGAAATGTGCTGCTAAACTGAGCACCCAGGAATCAGATTTTCCTTGGAACATCACAGTGGTGCTGTCAGAATTTAAAAGTTATATCAGACAATGAAAACAAACAATAAACCCAAGAAAACATGTTAAGCCAATTTTCGGATGCTCTGTGCAGCTGTTGTGCAGAAAGTGGCTGCAGCCCTGGTAAGGGCTGGGGCCTGGAGCTTCGGGTGGTTTAAAAACATTGGAATTAATGAGTCCTTAAAATAAGACTAATTGATTTTCCTGATGCACGGGGCTCATGCGTGATGTAAACAAAACTCCCAGGCTCTGCAGCCTGGAAGGCTCCTGGCTGCCTCCATACCTGCCTTCACTTAATGAACTCAGGACGTGCCATTTTTCACAGAACTATTAAGATATCAATAACTCATTTGGGGAGTTTGAATTTAACTTTGACCATGTGATTGATGGCCCCTAAGAGCTGCCTTCAGGAGCTGCATTATCTTCTAATTCTTTTTTCCTGTACAAATTAATAGCTAACTTTTATGCTTATGTAGATTGCTTTCTAAAATTTACTTACTTTTCACTCACAAATGTTACATTTTGCTCACACTCCAGTAAAAATTTGTGTATCAAAATGAAAAAGCCCCACTTCATTTTCAACAATTTCCTTCATAAATACATTTTCATTTCCTTTGTTCTTGATTATTATTATGAGCTTAATGGGTTAAGTGTCAAAATTTAATGCAGATAGTGACTGTGTCCATCTCAGCAGTATTCAAGGATCACTTTTAAAAGTTTGGGTGCAGTTTTACCTGGAATCAAAGCAGCCTGAAATATATTTCAGTGTTTTCAAAGAATCTTTCTAATGCTTGCTTCTTTAGAATTAAAGTAGAAATGAGTGTGAATGTAATTGTCTTGTAATATTCAATTATTAGCACTGCACTGGAATTTTATCTTTATTTGCTCTATCAAATGTCCTATTAATTGTATTTTATATCCTCACTCTGTAAATCTATCGCAGTTTCTTTGATTAATTTTCTAAATCAATTAAACTAGTACAGTGTCATTAAATTAAAAAAAAAAAACTGTGGGGTTTTTTTTAGTAGTTTTTACAATAAAAGTTGCCAAGGTAGATGCTGTAAGCAGGATCTTTAAGGTGGTGTGTGATGACTGATTTCAGAGCTGAACATTTAGCTTCATTTTTCAGCAGTTTTTTGTAATTATTGTCTGGAGCAGAAGCCTGAGCAGCAGCTGAGGGAGCTGGGGTGGGCTCAGCTTGGAGAAAAGGAGGCTCAGGAGGGACCTTCTTGCTCTGCAATTCCCTGACAGGACAAGAAGAAACAGCCTAAATCTGCACCAGGGAAGATTTAGGTTGGAAATAAGGGAAAATCTTTTGACCAAAAGGGTTCTCAAGCACTGGCCAAAGCTGCCCAGGGCAGTGGTGGAGTCCCCATCCCTGGAGAGATTTAAGAGCCATGAGGCTGTGGCACTTGGGGACATGGTTCAGTGGTGGCCTTGGCAGGCCTGGACTCCATGATCTTAAAGATCTTTTCCAGCCTGAATAGTTCTCTGATTCCATGACAGCTTTACAGAAGCTCAGGTTTCTTTGTATCCACATCAGGAAATTGAAGTGTTATGAATTAAGTGCCTGGCTTTGAGCACGGCCGTGTTCTCTCTGTAATTTCTAATGCTCTCCCTACGTATAAAAACCAGTTTTCTGCACTAGGAATGTGTGATTTCCACTGTTACTTGTTTTTTTTTTTTTTTCTGAGCAAAATAGCTGTTTATTACTAAGGGTAACCAACCCATGGCAAAACAGGAGGATGGAATGCAGGGGTGTTTATTATTGACTGATTAGTGCACAAATGCTTTGACTCAGTGCTGATTCTTTCTGAGCCTATTGATGTGTGAATTTGTTTCTTCCAGTATAATAATTTCATAAGTTGTTTCACCCTCATGCTCAATGATATATCTAATAGCACAGCTGAACTCAGCATGGCTTCTCATCAAGTATTAGAAGTGAAAGGAGTTTCTTCCTCCCAGCCTTACACTCTGATTTCCAAGTCTGTGCCTGTCCCAGGCTGCAGTAGACGAGCTCTTTGCTCCACTGGCTTTCCCTGGAACTTTACACTTTCTTTTATCTTTCTGGGTTTTGAGCTTCCTGTGTCCTATTCCTCAAACCCTTAAATACTTACATGTTTCCTCTAGGTTAATCCTTTATCTCTTATAGTCAAGAAAAGGCCATCTAATCCATGTGAAAAGTAAAGTAGCCAAGTGTGTAATGCTGCCTGTGAGGGAGTTCACAGAAACCTTCGTTATACAGCAGCTCTAAGAACAGACTTTGTTAGACAATGACATTTATTGACTCCTTCAGGCAGTTACCTGCAGGGCTGAGGATGAAAGGAAACCCCTCCCTATCCACACAGCTCATCTCTGTGACAGCCCACGGTCTTGTGTGTGATGAGGTGATAACCAGTGATGCCATAAATGCAGAAAGTTTACCTTTGGATGTTCTGCTGTCTTTGATTTTTACTTTCTTATTTTAGTGAAATGTGTGTAATTCCTGGAGTGTTACTCTTTAATAGGCTGCCTTTCATTTGTTGAGAAGGTTTTCAATAAATCTGACTTTGCAGCATTCTGATGTTTGCCAGGATTGTCATCACTCCACAAAGATGCAGTTTGCAGCCTGGCAGTCCCCTGTGTCATTTGCTGATTCTTGCATAACTTCTTATTGCCATTTAAACTGCCCCTGTTTCACACATTGAAGCTTTTTCTGTGTGTCACCATAAGCATCTTACATTATCTAAATAGAGAAAAGGCCTAGAGGCATCTGAGATCTTTATTTCCTGTGTTTGAAGTGGGGCTGGTTTTGATTCTGCAACATGACCAGTGAATATCATATTAGGCTGTCAGGTCTGAGGTGCTGTGTGGATAACATTCTTCTAATTTCAGTGTGATCTTTCTCTTCCCTAAACAGAGCCATCACTCTGGAAAACCAGCTGGTGATCCTGGGGGTGTCAGAGACGGATGCAGGAGGTTACTATGTCCAGGCAGTCAACGAGAAGAACGGGGAGAACAAGACCAGTCCCTTCATTCATCTCAGCGTCGCACGTGAGTACCCAAATTGTGTGCTGGCACCCTGGGGCTGCAGGCAGGACTCACAAAGGCTGCCCCAATAAAAAATAGAGCCTTGTTAATAAAGGATTGGACCTTTACAGGAGATCAGTGTTTCCTGCTTGGTTTGGAGCACACTGAACTAAGAGAGGAGATGCCCTCCACAAATCACCCTCAGAGCCCTTTGTCTGGTGGTTTGCCTTGTGCAAGGCAGGTACATGATGATATCCCTCACTGTTTATTGTGAAGTTGTGGTTATAATTTCTTTTTAATGCAGGTGTTTATAATGTGTTGTTTACCATTGTGCCTAAGTAAACAAGTCATCCTTCTGAGTGCAAATTTATTTATGAATCTGTTCCCAGTTTACGGCATTATTTTTACTTGGAGTTATCACAGAGTCCCAGGGAACATGCATTTCATTGTTATTACTTATTATTTTACATTACATGGGTTCTATTAACACCACTGCTCCAGAGATATTCCATGATTGGGTTTTGCAGCAGAGAAGAGGGAAAAGCAGAAGAGCACCGAGGTCAGGGAGATGGCTGCACACTGAGTCTGCCAAGGTGCACATTCAGCAGAAATGTGCATGTGCAAGCTCTTGTAAAACATCCAGTAAACCTGTTTGCATGAAAAATTAATATTCTAAACATGTGAAATGGATTGAATCCTTGTATGAGGCACTTGATAAAGGCATTATTTATGTAGCAGTGAAAAGAGGGAGCATGTTAGTCCTATGGGAATGAGGAGGTTCCTCGTTTTTGCTTGTAGAGACAGGGAAGAGGTGATAGAGTAAATCACTGATGACAGTGGCAGCCCTGATAATTTGGGTTTCTAGAAGATGCAGGACTCAGCTCTAGATCAATGGCATGATGAGATGCCCCAGATCTCCTGATCTTGGGTACCACGAGATTTTGGACAGTCCTTGTTGGCTCATTTCCTTACAACAGCAAATCTTGGGAGCCTGGGTTTCTGGGCAGGAAATATGGGAAACTGCTTTTGGAACAGTGCTTGTGTCTGTCAGAAGTTCATCTGAAACATGGTCCTGTGAAACATTCCATTTCTAAGAAAATGCCATTTTTCTGCTAAAATTCCTAATTGGATTTCAAGGAAAGCTGTTCTTGGACAAACACAGGGAGCCCTGGTCATGGGCTGGGGTCACTGTGGGCAGCAGCTGCATGGTTTGACAGGCAGCAGGAGACCTCTGTTTTCTTCCAGACAAGTGTCTAAACTAAATGAACTGCTCAGAGGTTTCATGTGTATCTTTCTAAAGTGGAAATAATATTCCAAATCCACTTGTGAATTCTGGCTGCTCTGTGGCACATAGACTGTAAACATTATTATTTCTGACAGTATGAAGAGGTTTGCTAACACTTTAGTAATTTCATTTTTAAAGCAAATTTGTGTTGTTTGTATTATGTGACCAATAGCATACTTCCCACTTTAATTTCATGTCTTAATTAATGCTAGAAATAGTCTGTGATCATGCATGCATAACAAGTGCTATGCAAAGCAGAAGGTAATATGGGCATATGGAAAAGAAAACACTCCAAAATGCTCACAGGCTTGATACCATGAATGCAAAGTCTGCCTGGAATGTGGCAAATAGGAAAGATTAAATGGATAAAAGAAAAGGAAGGATGAGACAAGATGCAAAGCCAGAAATGAATTTGCTTTTAGAATTAATATCAGTCAATGAGGTTTTCAAATTGACACCTTGATATCCAGGGTTATTAAGGCTGTGTATGTGTGGTGAAGGAAGGCACTGGCTGTAAGGCATTGGAGTCTGTAAAGAAAATTGGATTAACATGGTTGTTCTGAACTTTGATCTGGGGAGGAAACTTATGTGATACATTACATAGAAATGAATAAACATTTTTGGTCTGGTAACAGAAAATAATCAGGCAAAAATACAGTCCTCAAGCAATATGCAGAAAATGGTTGCAGAAAAATGACTTATTTTGGAAGAGTAATAAAGAATTCAGGCAAAAGGTTGGAAACAGATTGTTAAAGGTAACACAGATAAGGAAGATACTGCATTGACTTGTCACTATCTGAATCTTATGGGATGTTAGGAGTGATGACACTTGTAACTTTTCATTAGGACATGTATAAAGTTTAAAAACAGTTTAATCAAAATCCAATAAACCCCAAGAGGAATAGCCAATCTCTGTGCAAGTAGATTATATATTAATTATTGAGTACAACCTTGCTGCGTGACTCGGCGTGCACGCTGCCACCATTATTGAGGGCAGGAGGGAAAAAAACCCTATAGATAATTCCCAGGGCAGCCATTCTCTGAGAACAGTGTTAGATATGCACAGCTCATTATTCCTTGAAGGAGACCAGTGTCAGATTTGCTTCAGCCTGTAAGAAAAGCATATTTGCAGAATCATTCTAACAGCTGAGAAAGCTGTAAGCTGTCCTGTTCTGCTCCAAAGTACAAGAATGACAGCAGGAGAAAGGTCTGGCTCTGAGCTGAGCAGAGGATGAGTTACAGGGCCTTATATTGCAGATTAAAGTCGCTGTTGAATTGTGGCTGAAGGTAAATGGAGCTTGAGCATCGCCTGGAAAATACACTGAACTGTCCTTCAATTAATAACTGTATTTGATACACATGGTATAAAAAGATTAGAGGATGTTGAGCATGTTTCAGAAACAGTCTAAAAGTCCCAGTCACACTGAATTCTCCAGTGGGGCTCTGAGTATTAATAGTAAAGACATATTGTTTCTTGTCAGTCTAAACTGCAGCTCACTGAGTCCAACACTGTGAATCTCACACCCACCCGTCGCCCCTGCTTGCAAACATGAGGGGAAGATGGGAAACAGCTCCAAGAGAAAGCCTGCAGGCTTGTCAGGATTGCTTTGGCTGTGCTTGGGTTTGCTGTTCTCCATGTTCTGAGGTTGGCCACACATGGGAAATGAAGGCAGCAGAGTGCCAGGGCTTAGGGGGCCACTCAGATTTTCAGGACATTTGGGTGATTCAGGTACACGCCCTGTCCCCATCGCTCAGTCCTTACACACCCCTGGTGCAACGGCACTAAAGATTTATTTCCCAGTAGATCTGGTCATTCAGTGAGAAGATCCAAATATTGAGCAGTGTTTTTCCTTCACAGCTGAGTCCCCAGCTTGGCTGAGCACCCATGTTCCACAAGTCTGCCCTAAACCCCTGTGTCTGAATGTGACAGGGGGTGAGGTCCACCCAGCTCTGCTTGAAAACCATGGATGTTTCTTTCAAGTGGATTCATTTGCACTGATTTCAGGAGGATTAGATCATCTCTGAGGTGACAGGCTCTGGGGAAATAAAAATTATGTCCAACAGGCAGCATGTTGGGAATAACGTCACATCTGAAATTAGTGTGAGTTGTCATAAATTAGTCCTAAATTTAAAATGTCTAAAAATGAGTTGAACTGTGTACTACACTAATGAAAATCTTGCCACTTTTTCCTTTCCTCTTTTTTTAACCATATGTCAGAGCTTTCATGTAAATAACACAACATTTTGGCTTGGAAAATCGGAAAGTCTGAAAGTCAAGAGTTTGGCAGTGGAAATAGTAACAACACTGGCTTTGGGTTTTAACTCAAATTACTCACTTACTCCTTGTTGAGAATTCACTATTGCTGCTTGGGAGGGTTTCAGTATTAACTCCATTGCTGGAACTTCCTAACTTGACTGGAGTGGTGTGAGAATTTATCTGTCTCTGGGCTGGTACAAGCTTTTGAGATGTAAATACTGCTCTTCAACAGCAACACTTGGAAAATCCTAAATGCTTTATTCCTGTTCCCATCTATTGAGTAATAGGGTTTGATGATGGTATCGTAAATGGATCTTTAATTCTTTAGGCTTTTTCTTTCATATGCCTCTTCTCCCACAGCCAGACATACCCCTGCAGCACAGATGGTCAGGTCTGTTCCTAAGGATTGTGACTTGTCAGGGAATAAAGTGACATTCTTTGATCTTACAAGTGTTGGCAGGGCACCTAAAGATTGAAGTGTTTATTCAAGTAAGGCCATCATAAACCCCCTCACTTCCTTGAGGGCCATTCTCAGTAATAGCTAAATATCTCTGCATCACAATTCTTCTGGTTGTAGTACGGAACTTAAAAAACAAACAAACAAAATCCAACCAAACAAAAAAAACTCAAAACCCCAAATCTCCAAAAGTAATGATAAAAAACCCCACAACCCCAAAACCCCCAGAAACACCCAAACAAACAAACAAACAAAAAAAAGCAGTACATGGTACTTTGCTGTTGGCTGTGCCACTTTTGCATGGAGTTTTTTTTGAGGGTAAAGGGGAGCAGGGCCATTTAGAGCTTCTTAATGAAACCATGAGGGATTTTAGAATGCAAGTCCGAGTTTAAGTGGGTTTATTAGAAGGGGAAGATAAAAAAAAATAGATTCATAGGGAGCTTTTTATTGCTGTGAGGAGCTGGCCGAGCTATTCCCTGCAGGGCACTCAGTCTGTGTCCTTCCACTTTATGATGTGACACCATGGCCAGGCTCTGGAGCCACTTGGGGAGAAGTTGGCAAAGCCCTGGTGAGATATTTCCATTATTGACTTCAGGGCAACGCTTTATGAGAGCACCACTGGCCTAATCCTGGAAACTTTTAACAGAGTGCTTGGCTTTTTCTGAGTCCAGTTGAGGCACTTTATGAAAAATGTGGGCCTCAGTAAATGATTTAAATGGCTGGCTTGCAGGAGGTGGGTGTGTGTAAGCTGTTGTGACAGTTTAGATGGTCCTGCTTCAATTGGTTTTGCGGCGCTAATCGTCCGGAACTGCAATTCAGGGCCTTGCTCCTGCCCCTCCTTGTTAAGCTGTGAAATATTGAGATGCATGTCGCTCCAATAGATTTATTTATTAGTAAATTAGATGGTCCACAGACCTGTTGGTAACACCATGAGATACAGTGTTCTGCAGCCTGATGTCATTTTCTGATGCAGGCTTCGTGAAAAGAGAAAACAAGATTGATGAAAATTTTAAAAACCTTGCCAGCCAGCATTTCTGAAGAGTCAAAGATAATAAAGCCAATTATCATTTAACGAAGATAAATTTTTCCCTTGGGCACTGGCAATGCTTAAAAAAAAGTAGTAGGAAAAGAAAAAAGTTGGGGACTGAAAATTAAACTCCTGGCTTGGTTGCACTGCAATTAATTTAAAGTATAAGGGTGTCGTGTTGTTCTGCCCAGCTTCCACTTGCAACTAGAAGAATTTTATTCTGTTATGGCAGACCTTAACATGAGGCTAAATAGACCCTGCTTTTCTCTGCTTGGTGCCTGTTTTGTTCTTCAACTTAATGTATCAAGACATAAACTTTACAGAAGGCAGAAGTCCCATTTCAGGCTCACAGGGACTGAATTTACCTCAAAGCTCTTGTTTGTTTGGCTTTCTTCTATAAAGGAAGGCTCTCGTGATTGCACAGGACATTTAGGTCACTTTTAGTGTCTGGAAGAATGAAATATTCCTTATGTTGTCAGGAAAGAAAGAGGTGGGGGGGAAGTGCCCCATTAGCTGTCGGTGTGTTTGGGAGGATGTTCCTCTTGACATCCTTGTGTCAGGTGTGGTAAAAAGATAAGTTTTCAGAAGATTCTGAGCAGACATTTTCCTCTCTGGAAGAGAGCATTTCACTAACATGATTTTCCATATTAACCATCAGGGTTCGTTCAAGTCAGCAGATGCTGAGGATCCTTCATGGGTACATTTGAAGCACAAAAGGCATGAATTTTTCATAGCTAGTCCCAGCTTTCAGGTGTAGGCAGGAAAAAAGGAATGGGCTGGCACACCCAGGGAACAGATATTTCTATTCTGATGTCAAATTCACACAAGCTCTATAGACTTGTCAGACTGGTTTTAGTTCATGCCAAGAAAATTGACTTCTTTTTGTCTCTCTGGGTCAGTGCTGTGGAGGTGAATTCAGTGGTTCTATGATGCTTTGTTTACTTTTTGGTGTTTTTTTTTGGTGAGGGAAAAAGAAGGAATACGGGATGAGATGAAATTGCATTTCTGTGCCATGACTGTACCTGATTTCCCAAGGTTGTGACCAAATACAGGGGAAGTCCAACAGAGCAGAGCTCAGCCCTCTGTGAACTGGTTTTAAGTGGCTCTTTGAAAGGATCACATTTCTTCCCCCTCTCCTCAAAGGCTTTGCTCTCTTTGTCCAGCAGGATTTCCAGGAAGGGTGTCGTGGTGCGGTTCCCTGAGTAAATGTGAGCCTTTGGCTTTGGGTGACCCTGAACATTTGATTGGCATTAAGCAAGCCTCAGTCATCTGAAATGTTCATTTGAAGGAGTCTGTGGAAGTGTTTGGGGTCTAACACTCACCCCTAAGGACACATTCTGTGTCAAAGCTATCTTTAATACCCTGGTCAAATACTGTCAAAGTGCTTTTTCTTCTGCTGTTGCTCAATATTCAAGGACATTTTAAGTGAGGATCATTTTCCTTACTTTGAGAAAAAAGTGCAATTTACACACATCTCAAATGCATGGTTATGTATTTAAGTCAAACACATTTTAATAACAATAATAGCTGTGAGAAAAAAAGACTAAATTGAGTTAGTGTTAAAGATTTGGGTTTGATATACTGGAACAAATGTTAGTTTAAGCTTTATCCAGAGCTGGCAATTTCAGTGGAGGCTGATATTCTCAGTGCTTTACCCTATTATCTACTGCAAAAAGTGACACTGTACTGCAGTGTAGGCTGATTTTATATGCATTACAAAGAAGTAACAGATGATGTTCAGGATTTATCAGCCTTCTTGGACTCCAAATTTCATTGTTAGGTTTTTCTAAAGCCTCAGCCAGATCTCTTCCATAATTCTCTACCTTTCTTCTCCTTAAAGGAAAACTTTGCTCACTTTTAACTGCAGAGATAGAGAAGAAAACCTGTGGTTAAAATGATAGATTGCTAAACTGCAGGAATAATAAAGGTGAGCCAAGAAACCGCTGTGGCAGCTCAAGCGTTTTTTCTTAGTTTTTCCAAATATGCTATCAGTTCTCTTCCTGATAAAAAGCAGAAATATTGGTTGGTCTCCAGTTCCATCCTCCGCTGGAGTATTTTTGATAAAACTTAGTGCCACTCACGGTGCATCTGCTGCAGCCTCTGCCCCAGGCAAGCAGGGTCTCCTCTGCTGGTAGCTTTTGTCATGGAAAGATGATAAACTGAACTTTCTGTAAGATTATTTCAGTCTTCCTATTAAAGAGAATTGAAACAGCCTAAATCAGCATAAAACCTATTCAAATATCTGGCACTTAATTTTCATCATACAGCATCAACAAATGTAATGAAGCTTTAAATGCGTGGTTTATGGGAAGAATAGTTATTTCCTTTTCTCCTAAGTGCAAGAGAACAACCCTGTTGTTATGGGGACTCCTCAGTGGCTGGTGAAACCACAGAACTGCACCCGAGCTGAGTGTCTGTTCCCTCAGCAGATGCACATACATTATGCATGTTGCTCTGAAGAAGCAGCAAATGCTGAAGTTTCTATAATCAAACTTATTATTTTAACATGGCTTCTTGTTACACTTGTCTGTTTAAGAGGTTTGGGGGGTTACGGTGTCTGAGGGAGATCTGGAATGCACACACAAACACAGGCTCCAAATCCTGGGTTGTCTCCTAAACCCTTTATTTATATCTGACACATGCAATTAATCTCTCCCTATCTCTAATCACTTTTGCTATTACATTCATTGGAGTGATTTGTATCCTATCTCTGTCACTGCTTGGTAATTGATAGGTGGAGATAAGGGATTCTTAGAGGACACAAACAAGGAAAAGGGAAAATTGAATTTACCTTGCAATCATTTTATAAAATGTGACACCCATCAATTATACATGCCATGCAGGAAAATGCCATCTTGAACAAACTGCGATGATTTGTTGGAAGATCAGCAGAAGAGAAATGCCAGAAAACTTTTCTAGACAGAAAAGTATTGCTGGTTCAACAGACAGACTTTTCAATCTCATTGGTCCACCTACAGTGGTTTTAAATAATACTGTAGAATTTACAAAGAAAGTATCATTTTTGATCTGTGTTTTTCTTCAGTCAATCTTGTACTAATTCTTCACAGTGGAATAACATGAAAGGGAGCTGTTAAAATAAACATTGTTTTGATCAGACATAAAAAGATGATGTTGGTTACTTGAGATTGAATCATCTTTCATGGGCAGAAATGGTGAAACTGATAATATAATCCAATTCCAATTTAACCACATTCTATCATGAGCATATTTCTATTTAGTTTCTCTTTTCCATTTCAGTGCAGTGATAAGTGAACTAATTTTCTCACTCTCATGTAAGTACTTTGTGCTCATGATTAGTTCTAATTGTTGGCATGAGAGTAGTAGCTCCTGTCCATACTTGTAAGTTTAAGCGCTACTGTGGGATCTTGCAAAAGCTTTTTAATATGTACTGATAATGCCATAAAAACGAGTATCTAGATGAATAATATAATAACAGTACTAGAAATCATAAAACAGGGAAGATTTAAGTCAAACAATGTTCAGTGTTGGCAGCTTCCTGGGCCTGTCAGTCTGGCAAACAATCTTTTCCCTGGAACTATTTATCTCTTTATCCTGTACACCCCAGATCCAAGTGCACTGCCTAAAAACTCCCAGAGCAGCCAGAAGCCCAGTGATTTGTAGGCATTTGTAAGGGCTTTGCATTTCAGTTCCTGTAATGCTGAAGCTTTAGGAGGAACAGCTACTGGAGACCGGTGCATCAATTTACCCCTTTTGAACATTAACTCCTGGTTTCTTCTAAGTCTCCTTCTGCTGTGCCAAACTGCTGGAGTTTTCCAAGGAGCTGACTTGAAGTATTTTGCTTTGATTCCCATCTTTACACAGTGGGATGTATTTAAAGTATAATTCTCGCTTATTTAAGTTGGCAGACCCTTTTGAAGGTGCTTTTTTACTAAGAAACTAAGAACCTGTAACTTACTGAAGCAAGCTTGAGCTGAGATATGCTATTTTAAGGAAAAACAAACAAGCCTATTTAAAGAAAATCATCCAAGATTTGGACTTTGATGATGATCCTTGCAGATCTTTCAACTCAGGATAATCAATGATTCTCTGTTCTATGGCTGTGAGAGCTCTTTCCTGGTCTGCTGTGAGAAAAGCTGTCCTGGCTGATCTGTGGGTGAGAGTGCAGACATACCAAGCTCTTGCTTAGGAAAACAGTGACAAGCATTTTTTTCCTTATGAGGCAGATAAATTTGCAGCATGTAGGGTGTTCTGAGGGTTTTTTTTTTAGTCACAGAAGGACTCTTCAATTTAGGAAAGAAATACTTTAGGAACTATTTGATAGTATTCTTTAAACTGTTGTGTTAGGCAAGCTTGAAATCTAGTCTAAACAATATAGATAAGGAATAGTAAATATGGTCAAAACAGATGTTTAGTGGAGTATGTTCTGCACTGAGTTACTGCAAAAACCTAAATATATCCTAAAGGTTGGTGCACGTGCCAAAGGTCTGCGTGGCAGAGCTGCCCTCCCAGCGTCTTCACAAAAACTAATTTTCATCTCCAGCTTTCACAGACATATGGTTGCTTGAGGGTTATCATTTTTAAAGCTCTTGATATTAAAGATGTTTTTAATTTCTTCTCAATATACATCATAAAACAGGAAAATTGAATAAGAATGGAAAAGCCTTGGATGTCTGTCTCATCCTTCTGCCAGAGAGACGTGATTTGTCCAAGTAATTGTGGGAGTGCAAACAACCTGGGTATGGAAAAAAATGGAAAAAATACTGATTACAACTGCAGTCCAAGAGTCAGGACAGGCAGGATTCAAGGTCACCCATACAGCAATAAATATTCTTTTTAGATTTTAGTAAGGACTTGCTATGAATTTTAAAGTAATTTAGAATAATTGGTCCTTCCTACCCCATTTGTAATAGGAAGAGAGACTCAGACCTGGCCATAACCTGGGTTGCTTCACCTGATGTATGTAAAAGCTGCATTGATTTCCTGTCCCCTTGGCTGTGCCGTGGGAGCTGTAAATTGCCAAGCCAGGATGTTTGTTATCCTTTGGTTTTGTCCTGCTCGGTTTCACATATTGTTGTGTGCAGCTGGGGAGTGGTTTAGACATTGGAGCAATCCAAAATTTGATTCTTTTTCCCTACAGACTTTGCTATAAAGTGATGAAAAGAGTGTTTTCTTTTCATGTGCAGACTTTTGTCTACACTTTCAAGCCCTTAAAAAGGTAGACTTTAGGATTATGGATTATTTTTGAGGGTGGATAAATCATTCTAGCTATGGAATGTGTGAACAAAGTTACAGCTCCTCTAATACTTGAGAACATCATTGTTAAATAGCATGTCTTTAAAGGACTGCAAGCTTTCTGTGATAAAGATGGAGCACAGCAACCAGGAAAATGCACACAATGTCCTGGTCTCCAAGGCCCTATTTGTGCAAAATTGTTACTAAATTTTGTCCAGCCATGTTTTTTGTTAAATATCTCTACAAGCTGAGGATGAAGTAGCTTCTGCTGTTTGTGTGTAGGGAAAAGATGTGTTGGATAAAGAAGGAAAAGCAGAGTAGTTGTGTCTGGTGGTCCTTTTTTATTGCCCGCTCGTTCCTTCCTCACTAAGGAGGGATAAAAGGAAATTTTGCTTTTTCACTCCGTGTGGCTGCATTTTGATCTGCTCATAAACCTGACTTAGTAAAGACTTGGTGGGGGCTTAAAAAGCCAGCAGTGTTGTACCTTCTGCAAATGCTGGGAAAGTCACTGCAAAGCCTGTGCTGCCTTCAGCCATCCTTGTGGATTTGTCAGGTATCTGTGAGTGATACTGTCAGAGCTATTAAAGAAAGTAATTGGTAGTGAGTGATTAAATTGCAGATGGCCTTTTCAAGATGATTATGAATATTAAATCAAGTCACTAAAAGCTAGCTAAAAAGGCCCATGAAAGCAAGAAGTGAATATGCTGAGGATAATGGCGTGAAAAGAGGCTCTTGCAGGCGTGCCATGCTCATCCAACCAACCAAAAAAACCTCAGCAAGCAAGATAATGCAAGTGTGTGTATCGTGTCAAAGGAGGTGGAAGTAAATATCTCCCTTTTTAGGCTGTGAATTCCCCTGTGCAGAGAACTCAGTGCATCTCACTTCTGTTTTATCCAGAGCTTTACCCCAGGTCCGTGGCTGTTGCCACTGAGCAGAGTCTGTTGCCACTCTGCAGAGTCCCCTGTGCCAGGTAATGCTGTGTCATTAACAAGATCTTTCCCTGTTCTTTCCCAACTGGAAGTGATTGTGACAAATGTTTCCTTGTCACATTGTCCTGGAGCAAGGCCAAGAAATACTGTAAAGTGACTTAATTTCATTTGGTGATCTTCATCTCGCAAAGCAAAGGTTATATGGGAGTTGGTTTTTAGCTGAAAAATCTAAGGTTCATTTTGTTCCATGATTTAAACTGGAAACTTCAGATGAAAGATAAAGAAAACTGAAAAATAAATCTTTTCATTTTGAGCCCTGCTGACATAATTCAAGTGCAGAGTGCTTTCACATAGGTCTAAATAGCTTGTGAACTTGGAGCCTGAGGGCTGCTTTTCTTGTGAATATTGTCATTATGGACTCATCACTTTTGGACCAATTTCACACTTTCAAATAGAATTTGGTATGGTTGCTTCTACTTCAACATATTATTATTGTATTGATCTCCAACATCATGCTGACCTTTGTAATCTTCTCTTAAACTGTAAAACACCATGTGATTGATTCTGAAGATTTCTATAAATGTGATTTGCAATTATTATTTATTATCTTTGGTGCAACAGGGATCATTTGTTTAATCACTTGAGGAGCACTTTCCCCTTCTGACAATCTTTCTGCTTACCTTAGTTTTGTGGTCATTGTAATGTCAGTGGTTTTGTTGCATATTGATTCTTCATATAAAATTAATATTCTTTCACTTGTGGGTATTCCCTTGGTAAATTTGATAGAGAATTCCACTACACTAACACGGATTTCTAACCTTGTTAGCTTAGGAACTGCTCTATGACAAATATCTGTACCTTGCCAGTGTTTTAAATTTTTTTTATACCATGCA
Source organism: Vidua chalybeata (assembly GCF_026979565.1). Taxonomy (NCBI): domain Eukaryota; kingdom Metazoa; phylum Chordata; class Aves; order Passeriformes; family Viduidae; genus Vidua; species Vidua chalybeata. The sequence goes on from NC_071545.1 coordinate 12,678,098, forward strand.
AGTATTTTTAAAGCTTTTCTAAAACTTGTTCAGTTGATTGCTTTGTGGATTGCTTGTCAGTGCAACAGGTGTGTTTTTTAAGGGAGAGGAGGTTTAACCAGATGTTCAGCACTTCCCTTTAACTGTGGAAAGACAAGTAATGCAAATAGCCAATGCCCAAGATGTTACAGGGAATTAAAAGAGAGAAGGATTTTTTTTCCTACTGAAAGAAGCAATGAATTAGAGTAAGGCATTATTATGTTTTTCCACCCTCAAGATGACATTTAAATTTAGCTTTTCTCTAAATTTTGACTCAAGAAGTGTCATGTATGAAATGTAAGCACAGCAAACGGGTCCAGGCTGCTTAATATTGAAAGCATCTTAACAGAGTTTGGATTAACAGCTGCCACTTGCTTTTGGGGGAGGATATTGATCACTTCTTTCATGTGATTGATGTGGTGTGCTCTAACCGGGAGGGCCTGGGGTGCTTTTAAAAGTAGTACAGTGGCATCACCAGCAAACGCAGCCCTGATCTAGAGGAGGTGAGGAGAGGAAGGCTCTGATTAAATTGTGGCTGACAGCTCTGGGTGTCCACTGCAGAACAGGGGGATTTGCACCTCAGAGGCTAATGGGGTAAAATATGGAATCTGGCAGATCTTTTAGGACGTGGCAGTGACTGCTGAATTGCTGAGCATGATGCAGAATTCATTTTGAGCAAACAAGACCAGGGTGGCTGTGCATTTTTGTTACAGTTTGTAACAGTGTCACTGCAGTCAGCTGGGCTACTTGAGGAAGGCTTTTTTTATGGTTTAAAGGTGGAGAAAGCAGTGGAATTCTGAAAATTCACAGATAAATCTTTTTTTACAAGGTTGTTACAAATGCTTTCAGAGGCATGTTTGTAATGGAAGAAGTGACAGACCTCTAATTAGTGTGGCAGCATGAGGTTGTAGCAGCTGTGAGAGGGATGAAGTAACACTGTTTATCTCGAGTTTATGGCTAGCAGATGCAGGTAGATAGTGTTTTTCTTGGTTCATTCTTTTGCTGCACATACAAGAGGAGGTGTTTTTAATTTTGTCAAAATACTTCTGAGTTGTGAGACTTAAAACCTACAAGTTATGAGTTTACTGTGAATAATGACCAAGCTGTTTTCCTGCAGCCTTTGCACACACTGTTTCTTTAAGGCAGCTTCTTTTCAGAACTATATTTTGCTATTTTTAAAGCAATAAAGCTATTTTCTGTGTGTATCAAGAAGAGGTTTATGAAGTCAGCTGACAAGACTTTACTGCAATTTTTAAAAGACTGGTTTTTAACAAGTCCATACTTGGTTTGTGTGACTCGGGTACTTGATTTCACTTCCACTTCACAATGTCACAAACAACTTTGATGACTTTTTAGTACCTTAATACCACATTTACAGATGCTTCATGGCACAGCACAGCAGCAGAATGGGGAGCACAAACCTCATTTGTGTGTTAATGCTGGACGTGTTGTGTTTGCCATAAATTCTCATCCTTTACTGAGTGGTGTTCTTTAAATATTTATCAGAAGTGAATATGAATTACCTGAGTGGTATTTGTGGCGTGGAAATTTGTGGGTTGCATCTTTGAATGAGAATTTTCCAAAGTAAATTTTACCTTTATGGTGAGGCATTGGGGTGTGTGATCTGCAGAAAGTTCTGTCCATGAGTGCAAACAGCAAACACCAACTCTGTGCTGCCTGCCCATCCTTCTGCCTCCAGAGGAAATGGTCCCTGGAAAAACACAAATACCTCTGTAATCCACCTCACTTCAGCATCCAGCTGTGTTTGTCAGACACAGCTATTACAAAAATGGGGGGAACACAGTTTTATAGACAGGGTGTGTTATAAAAAAGAGGATGTTTTGTGAAATCTGTCAGCTTTTGAAATATAGGACAGAAGCCCCTCTTTTTCTGTTGTTTAAGGGCAAAGTGGTGTGTTTTAAGTGGTCTCCATGTCCTCAAGTGTAGTGAGCCCGTGAGACAAAGGTGAGCTGAACTGAATGATCAATTCTGGGGGAAGAGAGACATCAAAGTTTTCTAATGCTCACTCTGACCTCTGCAAATTCAGCACTGGGAAGGGAGGGGCTTGTCCTTACAGCCAGAGTTGTTGCTTTTGATGAGCCCTTAAGAACAGTGTCAGATATCTCTGCTTTTCATCCTTGATCACCAAGAGAACTTTAAAATCTCCGTTTCAGAAGAAAATCCTGGGTAGCAGTCTCTGGAAAGGTGCAAAGCTCACCAGAACAGCATGATAGGGAATATAAAATCTCAGTGAAAAGTGTGGATCCTGATTGAGGGAGGGAGTGCACTGAATCAGAAAAACACATCTGGCTCAGAATGCACTGGGTTGTAGATCAGTTTTATGAGTTTGCAGAAGATGGGGCAGTTCTATTCTTTACTTTTTTTTTTCCCCCCTCAAGATTGTATCATTGCAATCCATTCAAAAATTGCTAAGTAAGCTTAAGAAGAAATAAGAATCCTCTGTAAGTCACAGCAGGTTGTATTTTAGGCAATTCTCATTTTGCCATTTTCCCCTGAATTTGTCAGACAGTGAATTTTGAAACAACATAACCAAGTTGTTTATGCAGTTAAGGATTTATGGGAATGTGATTCTCATTCACAAGGGGAGCGTGTGTGCGTTTGAATTCCTTTTTACAATATGCCACCATGATCCCGAAGTAATTCAGAGATTGATTTGTAAAACATTCTGAATCAATTAAGCCTTTAATCAGCAAGTGGCAAACTTCAGATGGCTCGTGGACTAATTTTACCATCTCCCATCAACATGAGCCTAAGCTGGAAAAAGAAAACAATTAAGAGGATGTAATTATCTGTCCTGATTACTGAATTAGAAGAGTTTGTGTTTATTCCATCGCTATGCAAAGGGAGAAATCTGCTTTGAAAAACAATTTGAGGTAGCTACTAAATTGCCAAGGGGTTGCAGGGTGCAGTGTAGATATTTGCTAGGCCAGTTTTGGAAGAGGTTTGTAATCCACAGCTGTCAGACAAGTTCTGGCTGTGGAGCTTTGGAAGCTGTCGCCCAACAGCTGCGTGGTGCACCCTGCAAGTCCTTGTGCTGAGAGGATTTTTGCTCCCTGTGCTTAAAATTAGTTTGGATTGTCAAGACAGTCTCATCTACAGTCAATTCTGTAAGCACGTCTCAGGGGGTCCTTATATCTGGTGATCAAAAAAAGAGAAATCTTTCTAGAAGGCAGGAATTGATGTTAAAGGTCCCATATGAGAGGAAAACTTTGAGGAAAGCAGAGGGGTGGAAGAGCATCCCTGAGTGATCAAAGGGTCTCGTCACCCTGTGCTTGTACCAAGCAGAGTTACTTTAAGTTATTGGTGTTTTGCTTGACATCAAGTGAAATAAATTTATGGAAATACAGCAAACTATGACATAATTCTTTCCCAAACCAGTCTTTGAGATTTGGTTGGATTTTAATTTTTGGCTTAGCAGAGAGATAAACACAGATTTGTGATAGATCTTTATTTACCCTTTAATATTGTCCCAGATGTGATCAGAATCCACAAATTGCATAAAACCCCTCATAAAACCCCAGCTTACAACACTAGTGTAATTTCTCTTGGAATATTTAGCAGAATGTTAATCCTGACATATTTAGGTGCCATTCTGAAGGATTGTTGCTGCATTCTGTGCAAAATTTAGAATAAATGCCCAGAACTCCACTGAGTTATAGGTCAATTACAGTAATTGGAAGGGAAAGTAAACAAGAAACCTTAGTAGTATCCAGCAGGAGCAATGCCTTTATTTTTTATTAATGAGCAGTAAGCAAGCCTGTCACCAATCACTGACTTTGAAAAATGTGCCATATAACTTACTCCTATAAATGGTATCATTTCTATGTAGTATATGTGTCTCTGGGTAGTACTGGGTTTATTAAATACTGTTGAACAGAATTTTCAGTTGAATGAGATGAAAACTGTCATGTTAAGAAAAATGAACTTTATTTAAACAGCAAGAGATAAAGCTGCCTCATCAAAGAATCACAGAATGGTCTGGGTTACAAAGGACCTTAAAGATCATCCAGTTCCACCCCCTGCCCTGGGCAGGGACACTTCCCACCATCCCAGATTGCTCCAAGGCCCATCCAGCCTCACCTTGGACACTTCCAGGGGCAGCCATGGCTTCTCTGGGCAACCTGTGCCAGGGCCTCGCCACCCTCCCAGGGAAGAATTTCTTGGTGTATTTGAAGGATTGAGCAAGATCCAGACTGTAACCTGGTTTGGCTGCACAGTGCAAATGTGCTTTGTTCTCAGGCCACTCGGCAGCCTGAGCGTTGCCATGGGTTTGCCAGAAGTATCTGGGACAATTGTGAAGGTGTTGTGGATGTACCATGAGAAAAGAGTTGGTTGTGCTGTGGCTGCAGTAACATTCTTATTTTAGTGTCATCCAATGTCCCTGTTAAGTGTTGCACCTTCGGGATAAATATTTGAGAGGAATTCTTCTATGAAGAAGGGAGTTCATGTTATTCGAGGCATTTTTCCATGCAAGTTCTTAATATAGGAAATACAGGAACTGAGGAATCTTATTCCTAAAAAAAGAATTATTAGGGATGTAACCATTGTGGGTTCCCTTAGGTTGTTAACCTGGAGCTATTACTGATCACAACTATCTTGAAAACATTCCCAAAGATCCTCCACTTCTTCATAACTATCATTTCTCATAGGATTCAGAAATTACTGATGGAAGGGATCTATCTGAGGGTGGCTGTAGTGGTGTTTCACACAGGCTGAGGTGTGGAAGGAGATGAAGAAATGTCCAGAGCACATAGTTGAAGGAAGAGAGTAAATTGCAGCAGACAATGAACTGGTGGAAAGGAGGGATCTTCTGCCAGGGCCAGCTTCAAGTCCTGTGTTAATGGACAGGCAGTATTTCAGAGAAATGTCATGTAAAGAGATGAAAGGTTCTTAGAGAAGCCAGCTTTGAAAGGCCGCTTTAGTAACTGCTTGGGGTAAAGGACAGTCTGCAGTCAGTCGGCTCCTCTGGTAACCAAAGGGCAAATAAATGTTAAATCTGATTTCCCCCAGAGACAACGAGCAGATTATTGAGAATGGGGACTTTATTCAGAGCTGCTGCCTCTCCTGGAGAAATCCTATCAGCAGGACACGTTTTTGCTTACCACTACTTGCCAAGGTTTCTTTATTTACCAGCTAGGTCATGATGTATGTGAACAGACATCTTGTCTACAGGAAATCCAGATGGGCTCCCTTCTCTCTCCTTTCTTCTCCTACTGGATGCAAAAGGTCAGAAGTAAAGCAGCAACAGGAATTCTTGCTGCCAGCACAAGATGCTCTTGACTATGCCTGCATCAGTACCAGAGACTTTAATTTCCTTTACACTGAACTAAGGTTAGACTTGCTGAAAGGTCATTCTCTGTGCAATAGGGTTTGTTCTGCTGTTTGTTTTATTTATTGAAAACAGCCTCTTGCCCAAGAATAAGGTTGTTTTCCCTGCTATTGCCTCCCCTCTTCTTAAGTTGCTTTTGAAAGGTGTTTCATTACTTGCTAAGCTCCAAAGTGATTTTTCTGGTAGTGATAATATCAACTTGCAAAACCTTTGAGCTGGGTGTTTTTATCTTAGAACTCCAGTGGTGCTTGTTGAATAAAGAGATGGTGACATTTGGAAATGACCCTGTCTTTATTAACTCAGGCTTTGAGAGAACCCTGGAATTATCCTGATACCTTTCTTTCAGCTCCCCCAGACTCTAGGGATCAACTGGAGACCAGTGCTCTCATCATACAACTTCCCTTGGAGAGTCAAATCCTTTCTTTAATCAACAAATGTTAAAATCTAGATTTTAAATCTTTCATTTCCAGTTGTTTCAGATTTTTGGCTTCAAAAATGCACAGGTGACAAACTCTATTCTAAAATGGATCAAAGTTCCTTCCTTGTAACTGTGAGAACTTCAGTTGTTGCTAAAATGCTGTCTCCTTTTCTTGGCGTTCATCTTCATACTTGGTCAGACAGCAAGCTGACATTGTCTGTCTTACCACATTGGGTACCTGGATACTCCATAATTGTTAAAAAAACCTCACTCTCCACCTGTGCATGGGATGATGTTGATGCCAGAGGTGTTTCTGAGAAGGTTTGAGGTGAGGTATAGGAAAGTGTCTCTGGCAGGTTCCCTTCCTCCTTGTTTCCTCACCTCCAAAACATGATTTTTATTTATTTTCTTTGTTATTGGATTACAGCAGATATTTTTAAAGGAAAAATATATAGGTTGGTTACGAATTAAAAGCAGAAATAAAAGCTATTCAACATGGGTTTTTGAAAAAATTGGGACCAACAGAATATGACACTTTTAGGATTAAGAATGAGTTGGGTTTTTGGATGATGGAGTTCTCCAGGCAGGCATGGGAGGATTTTGTTAGATATTGGTCTTGTTATGTAATTCACTAAATGTGTTTATAGCTCCAGATGGCTGGATTTAAAAATAAAATTAATAAATTATCTTCAAACACTTTTAGAGTCCCTTGTGTATAGCCAGGTATATCCAAAGCATTATATAGAGAAGTATTTATGGGCTGCTATAAAAGGAGATAGATTTATTTTAAAGATTCTCTTTGCTTAATAAAACTGCAGAAGAGCCCACAAGAATTGTCAAATATTTTGGATGTTTTTGTAAAAATGAGCTTATTTGGGACTGAATGATGTTCTTGGGTTTCTGCCTCCCAATACAAAAGTGAAGTAACCTGGAAATTGTATCTGGCAGGGGAAGTGTGGCCTTGTATTAAAGTCATGTCTGGTGATGTGAGGGAGCCTTGTAATGAGGATCAGTTTGGCTCAGGGATTGCTTTGTTCAAAGTTAGAACCTATCCATGTTTGACATTTTTTATGTTGTAGTAAATATTGGCTGCTGGGGAGAAGCCTGAACCCTTTCCTCATGCCACCCAGTTTGAAAATATTTTAAATAGAATATAACAATGTCTCTGTATGCTCCAAAGGGAACAAAGACAGATTTCTCTCTCCCACTCCATTCCACGGAGTGGAACTTCCTCCCTTTCTCCTGAGGGCCAATATTCCTTAATTAAATGTAAAAAAAAAAAAAAAAAAAAAGCCTATTCTGCTCTTTCTTTTCAAATCAAATGCCCATAAATGAGAGATTTGTCTGTGTAAGACGCAAGCACAAAACCCTGAACAGAGCTGATAATAACCCCGGCTGGAGTTCTGAAAGGAGCCATCCTTTGTTCCCACCATGGAGTTCTGACTCCTGTGATTCCCAGCCACCCAGTTCCATCTCTCTTAATGTGCCTTTTCCTGTTGCTGTGCAATTATTCCCTTGTTTTTCTTGGCCTTTGCTGGGGTGTCAGGCTCTGGAAGCAGAGACAAAGTGGGGAGGAGCGTGCAGGGCGTGTGTTGGGGCCGCGCTCTGTTCCAGAGTCTGGGGCAGCTCTCTGGGTGTCTCTAAAGCAGGAAGGGACCTCGTGTCCCCTGTGTGACCTCCCAGTGCCACTCTGGCCCTGCTCACGCCAACGGCCAGGCTCAGTCTGTGTGTCTGGCCAATTGGTTTTGCAGCAGCTTTGTTTGTGCTTAATGCAGCATGTCCCATCCTCTTCCTCCCTTCCCCTGGCCTAAAACAAACACTGCCGGGCCCAAAGGGCTCCTCTTGCTTTTAGGAAGTTACAACCTGAGATGGAGCAGGGTGGTGATCTGATTAAAGTGATTAAAGCCATATACAGAATGCATAATTAACCTCTGCCCTCCTGCCTGTCGCGGGGAGCTGATGCTGTCTCTCTCCATGGCAGCAGGCATATGCTCCATGGCTATTTTATTTTAGGGTTTTTTTCCTGGAGAACTTTAATCGCTTGAGATAAAGAGCCAGGAGAGAGAGATCAGGGCTGTATTAATCCTCTCAATGGCTTTATAATTTCCCTACTATTCTGCTGCTGGTAATCAAGAAAAATAATGCTGCCTTAATCCTGGATGCCAAGGTCGGTCATCCCTGAGCTTTTTGATAGGAAGTGTGTCATTATGGAAAGATTTTTTTTTAATGAACGTAATTTTCCTTGCCTACTTTGGGACTGGCAATATGGAGGTGATTTCTTATTCCTGGTGGAAGAATATTTCTTGGCTGGAGCAATAATCGGCTGATTTTGATCATTGCCTAACAGCTGGCTGGAGCAGAAGGACTGACAAAGGCTGCTTGGGGAGGTGCAGGGGGACAGGAGGTGTCCCCAACCAGCCAGGGCTTGGCCACAGCACCAGAGGCAGCTCCTGGGATCAGCAGGTGAGCGGGAGGGCAGGAGGATTGGAACAATTCATGGGTAGAACATATGCCTGTCCTCATTAGGTCTGGCCTTGCCAGATGCACAAACTGGAGCCTGGATTATGTTTTCTGGTGTGACTTCAACCTGCCACAGTTTTAGCTCTAGAAAAAACCCCTCAAACTTCAAAAGTTTTCTTTTTCTGTTTCTGACCAGAGGTGAAGAAGATTTTTAGCTGTTTCTTGAAGGTTGACATTCAGAACACCTCACAAAGCTGCTGCTGTAAATAATGCTGCTCACCATCACATTTAACTTAATTCTGCAAAGCTTCCCAGATCAGAGATGGTGAAAGATACGCCTGCCACTGATACCAAAAGCTGAAAGTGCTAAAAAAGCAGAGCTGGCACACACACAAAAGCTGATGTTAATGGTGGGCTCATCCCGTGAGGAAACGAATCAGCCACGTTCGTGCTGGGAGAAAAAAGTGTGAGAGAATTTTCAGGTTTGTCCCCACAGCCAAGGTTTGGGTTAATCCTGGGAGATTATTCTGTGTTCTTGCTTCTCACATTCATGGTTGATAAAATCTGAGGGGGATGGAATGTGCAGAGGATATTAACACTTCTGCCTTGTGCAGAACAAACCCTTTCTTCTGGAAGCCTCTGTGAGGAATTGCTAATTTCTGACTCTGGTTTTTGCTGTGCTGCAATCCACAGCATCCAAACCACGAAGCCTGCTATTTATTTAAAGTCATGGGGAGTTCAAAAATAACAAACAAAAAGAAGACACCATTGGATACTCCATTCCATACAGATTCAGAATGCCAGTCTCTCTCATTGCTGATTTCTTACAGAAAAGTATTAAATGCAACTTAAATGCAAATACACACTAAGGAAGAACAGAATAAAATCTGTCTTCATATTTTCACTTAGAAATTAAAATAATTCAATGGAAAAGACTTTATTGCACAGTTCTGTTTAGTGCTATTGTACAGGAGTTGTACCTTTCATTGCTATTGCCATGATATTGCAAATATTATGCAATATTTTTGCCATTGATATTAAAAATACTGCATAATTACCCCTATCTTAGGGGAATGAACAAAAATCATTATCCAGGGGACTGTCTGAGGTTTAACCATTGGGCTAAGATGAGGTGCTGTCAGGGAACTTGGGTTTTCTGGCAAAAATATACATTGTTTTATCTCCCTGCTGAAAGTTTTTGGATTGTTTCACAGCAATCATTTTATCCAGAGGCAAGATGAATTATATGTTCTACAACATCATTTTTTTTTGGTCTCGGGGAGATGTTGTTTTACAGCATCACAGCCAGGAAAAAAAAAAAAAAAAAGAATCCCTAATGGTTTTTTGAGTGATATTTTGATGTGACCAAAACAAATGATAGTTATTCTGTGCAATGCATTTTGAATGCAATGTTTTTGGGAGTAGATAGTATTTTAAATGAACCCAATTATAAAAGTAGCTGAAATATTTATAGTGCCTGACTATGGCTGGAACACAGCCCTCTTGTATTTTTAAATAATGCACTTCTCATTGTCCCTGTCCTTCCATATGTAGACTGGCAATCATTATTCTTTTCTCCACAAATGCACATTCCTTTAATTTTTTTGGAAAATGAAATGGAAATTGGCAGTACTTAAGATCTTGTACAGGGCATGGAGTTCAAGCCCCAAAGAGTCTGTTGGCTTTGATTTGCAGATTTTGTTGTTAGAAGCACCTTAAACTATAAAAAAAAGTACAAAACACACAAGTCCTGAACTCCAAAATGATTTCCATTGAAATGTGGAAGTTGCACTGAGCAGAAACGACGCTGCTTAGCCTGGTGTCACAATTCTGATAACAACAAAAAGGAGCATAATTAATGTTTCATGGAGGGGGGAAAGGAGCTTTTCACCTGAATTCATCTGCTTAGCAATTTTCACTCTCTTCCCCATTGAGAAGCAGATATGACTGAAAATTCAGCTCCTGCTTTGGAGCCCTCCCTGCTGGAGGAGTGTTGCTTTAGGCCATAAATACAGGTCGCTTGTTAATTCCTCAGAAGTGCCGGGGGCCAAGGCCATCACTGCTCATCAAATTGATTTGGTTTGTTATTAAACAAAACAAAGCATGTTCCTGTTTTCCCATGGAGTTCTCCTTGCTTCTCAGAGGTGTGAAGAAGCTGCCTGGGCTTTCTGCAGTCATTAATAGAGACTCAGGCAACCAGGGAGGTTTCCTCTCCCATTCCCAGGCTGGAATTTGGTTTATAATGAAGAAATAATGTTCTTGCAAGGGAACACTGTGGTAAAGTAATGGGCTTTGGCTGGATAATTCTGAGGAAAAGAGATACCAGAGATACCAGAGATACCAGAAATACTGGGTATTAAACTGCGTGACTAATGCAGCACTCTGCTTTTGGCCTGCTAATTTCTGATGCAAACTGATTAGTAATTAAGTCAGTCATTACTGTCTTTGCAGAATTAGGCTGGTTAAAAAGAGCCATGTTTATGCTTTACTTCCATCAGGTGGAAGATGAGTAAACAGGAAAAACAAAGTTTTCTCTGCAGCGTTTTATTAGGGGACATATTCCTCTATCCAGTCCAGATTTTAAGTGTTTGCAGCTGCTCGCTTTAATTCCCAGTAGTGAATAATAGAGGTCACACGTAACAACCTGGTGGTCTGAGAGGAATTATTAGTCCTAGCCTCACAGGGTAGATGAGGCTGGAAGGCTCCTGTGGAGTCCACCCCTTGCTAAAGCAGGTCTGTGAGGGCTCTGTTCAGGTGGGGTTTGAGCATCTCTGAGGGTGGAGAGCCCACAGCCTTCTCCAGTGTTTGACTACCCTGGCAGTCAAGGAATAAATTAAAACTCCTTGTGCCTAGACAGAATTCCTGGTGTTCCATCCCGTGCCTGTTGCCTGTCTCTGTCACGGGCGCTGCTGGGATGATAATATCAGTTTACAGTTGTTTTCCCTGCAGTTTGTTATGGAGACAGTGGCTGAGGCTCCTGGTGGTGCTGGAGTTGTTTTCCCACTGTCACCACCCGCCAAAGCCTCTCCTGTACCCGGATGCTGCTGGCAGCACTCAGCACTAAAAGCAAAAAAAAAAAAAAAGAACCATAATGAGCCGTGCCCTGCAGAGCAGTTATGTGGGCTAATTGCACTAATAGACACTGGGTTTTACAAAGGCTTTTGCAGATGAAAATATAGGGCACATTAGTGAATAAATCAATGGCAATACTTTAATAGACTGTGGCTCTGATCTTCCCTCAGTGAAACTACTTGATAATGACATTTTGTTCCCTATATCATTTCAAAACAACAGCAGTTTCATCACAATTGTAATGACTTTGATGAACCATCTCATAAATGGGAGGTTTGAAGTTGGGCTGTTGAAAGAATTTGGGGATTTCAGCACTTCCATTAATACCCAATATCCCACCAGCAGCAGGAGATTTGGATGTTTGCCATGTGAGATCTTGAGCAGCACAAAGCAGGTGTTCCAAAGCCTTGGAAGCTGCAACAGCAATAATGCAAGGGGCTTATACATTTATATCTTTGTGTATCCACTCTGATATAATTTGAGTTCAATTTACCTGTCAGTGTGTGAGTAAGTAAAACTGGGGTAGATCTGAAAGATGAAGCAATTAAAGTCCCAATATTTTCTTTGAATTTAAATTGCACTTATCATCCAAGGATCCCAAAGCAATTTCCTATTATTAATAATAAGGCCTGATTCATATCTAATGCTTTTCATCAGTATTCCTCAAAAGTCTTTACCAAGATGCAGATTATTAATTCCAATATCAAAATGAGAAAACTGATGCACAGAAAGATAAAAGTGATTAGCCTAAAATCACTTAGTTAGAATCAGGGGCAGAAGCAAGGTTAGAAATCACATTTTGTAATTCTCGGTCCCATGATCTTCTCACTTAACAAAATTGACTCCTACATGCAACACAAGGATAATTATTTTATGGAATTTATAAGAGCTGTGTCAAATAATTTCTATTAAAATACCTTAGTATCTGTCTTCTTTAGGAGACAGTGGGGTAATAAAGTTAGGCAGAAGCACTTAACAGATCAAAATTGATCTGCATTGCTCTGTTAGAGGATGATTATCAGCAGTGATTGATTTGGGTGGTAGACTTGAATCCCAGGTGTGCTGATCCTGAAATATCAGTGCAATTAGCACATATCATACATTACCTTGAGTTTTTTGTTCCCTTAATGAACAACATTCAGAATTTTAGAAAGAACAGTCCCTTTCTCTTGACCCATGTGACACGATGCACTAGGCTTTCTTATAGAAACAGAGGGTCAGGGTCTTTAAAAATAAGTACATAAATCAAGAGAAAAATGAATGATGTTCAGATTCCGTTGCAGGCAAAATACTTTATTATGGACATTCAGCTGAACTGTGAACACTAAATCTGCTGCTGTCCATGAGGTCTCTGAACAACTTTCCCTGATGTTACAGAGAAAGAAGAAGAGACAGATCTTGCTTGATTTCCCCTCCCAGAATGCAGTAAAGCACATACAGGCCTTTGTTCCTTAGTTTTCAAGCTCGGCACAGTTATTTTTGATGACAGAGAATCATACTTTTTCTTAGCATTTTGCTAGTATTAAGAAGTCATAGTGGAATATCTGTATTTTCAGGGAGTATTTGAGTCAGCTAATATTTTGCAGTGTATTTTCCTTGTTTTTTCTCTTGCTGGACTACACTGACTGGTACCAGGCAATTATGGGAGAAACAGATATTCCTAAGTTCATCACAGTGCTATTTACTTGCAAGTGGCAGCCAGCACACAATGAAGCTTTTTTGGAAGGATCTAAACACTGCATTGGAAATTATAGGGGCAGAGAGCAGAAACTAGAAGAATGCAATGCTGGAAATTACCTAATGAGTAAAGAAAAGCATCAGTGACCTGAGTCTTTATGGATGCAATTCCCATCAATGCTAATGGGAATTGTTGATATAAAACCCATCTCTGCTTTCCACCCTCCCTTTTCTCCCTACACACATCACCCAAAGCTGAAATTGCAAAATAGGAAGAAATTATTGGGGAAGAACATTTTGTGTGTGGTGTCAAAGTGTTCACATATTGATTTGCAAGCCATTTTTAATTGTTTTTTTGTGAAATGTTGAGAAGGTAATGATTACTGTCTAAGCCCCAAATTTTACAACTAAATGGCCTATTTTAATATGCCAGGGTAATGAAGTTAAAATATATTTTACAGCAGTGGTGTTAATATTAAACCTTTTGGGCAAGAGGTGGCTGTATTTTCTGTGTTGACCCAGCTGGTGTGGCCTGACTGCAAGGAGAGATTAATTGTGGAGGTTCCAGCTTAAATCTCAGTCAAACCTCATATTCCAGCCTAACTCCTTTTCTCTTCTGCTTCTTCCCTGGGCCCCACTGATCCCCTCAAAGTGATGATTCTCTGCTGCAGCTCTTTGCTAGGGAAATGGGGAAGTTGTGCTGCTTGCTCCTCTTGCTGGCCTTGGTGCTGGTACCAGCTGGGCATGGCACAGCATGTCCCAGGAGGGTTGAGGTGCCTTGGTCATCTTGGCTCCCCACTGTTACTAAGAATCCCTCCCTTTTAGGAAGATGATGAACTCAGGGTGTTAATTATCATCACTTGAAGCTTTGAAGTCTCTCACAAACAGGACAGTGAGGAGAGCTGCCTTGGGTAGGGAGGTCATGCTCTGGATGAAAATGTGTGATCACCCCCCGTGGTGAGTGTGCTTTGGGAAATGATGCTTCTGAGCATCTTCATACACAGCCTGTATGCCAGGAAAACTCGAGAATGGAAAGAATAAAAGGTGAGAAAACATCACTGAAAACTAGGCTGGAAACTGCCTGCAGGGTTTGGCTGATAGAAGGAGGACATCAAGGAACTGGTTCTCCTTTGTACCAGTTTAACTTTATTATCCTTGTTTGACTTACTTTGTCATTTAGTAGAGCATGGTTTTTAGCTGAGTGTTGTTTGGGGTCTGGCAATTGTAAGGAGAGGTGAAGCTGTGTGCATCTCTTCTCTAGTGCTGTGGACCAGAATCAGCAGCAGGATGTGATTCTGTCAGGGGACCCTGGATAACTGTAGGTCCCCATTTATTTTTTGTCATTAGTCAGCACCAGGCAGATCTGCTGAAGCATCCTGGGCTGACTGAAATTTCTATGAGAATTTCACCCCATTCCTTGTGAAACTAATTGCCTTGGAGTAATTGGATACAAGTTAAGTTAAAGGCTTGAGAAACGGGGTAGCTGAAGGATAGCTTTTGTTTTCCTGCTTTGGAGGTATTTCTATTCCACAAATGTGCTTAAGAAACAAGACCCAGTGTGTCAGTGTTATTTGTTTACCTGGAGTGAAGTCATCCCTGTTAGAAGCTCTGACAGCCCGTGTTCTTTCCCAGGTGTTCCCCTGCTCCCTCACCTACCCATCACTGTGTGAGGAGCTTGCTCCTAATTGACACACTAACTTGTATCCTGGACAGCTTTCATTTGGTGGGGCTTTGGTTAGCATTTTGAGACTCCAGCAGCTTGTTTCAGCAGCTCTTGCACTTCTCCCTGCAGAGCATAACAAATGCATGGCTATTAAGCTGGGGTGGTTCTGAGCAGGAAGATCTGCTGTGTGTGTTTGGGCACTGGGGAGAAGCAGAATGCTTGGGGATTCTCAAATCACAGCAACAGCAAATGCTCGCAGGTTGCTGTGACAGGCTCTGCAGATGACAAGAACACCAGTTCCAGTGAAACCTTGCCACCATCATTTGTGGAAATCCTGATTACAAATTTCTTACACGAAACCCTTGCTGTGAACATTCATAGATTAAACCAGACAGCTCCTTTTCGAGTTTTACTTCATCTTTGCTGTGTTTGCTCCTGGGGCCATCTACAGCACATTTTCTGGGATTTAGAGAAAGAGTGAAAAATTACAGTGCATGTAGTGCCATAGGAACATTCTTCAAGATACTGATTTTTATGAAAAAGGGGAGAGGATGGATGGAATGCCAGTCTAGTTATAATTGCAACCACAATATTTTTCAAACTAGGGGGTATTGATTGTGTCCTTGAACCAGCAGTGATTGTTTTTATGAAGCTTTATGTTAACCATTAAAACTGTTTTAATATTTCTTGGTCTAATTAGATTCTTCTATAGATGGCAATTAAGCAAAAGGGTTGCAGTCAGTTATATTGATGTTAGATCAAAGTCTTGCAGCAGTGCTGAAGTTAAATGCTGTCAGCAGTGCTAATCTCAAAATTGTGTGCATTATTTATTGTGAGGTTTGTGTATCACTTGCAATCCAGAATTGCCCTAATCATGCTATGTATGATTATAAGTAGAAAATTTTTCACTTTCTCTTCAGTAGAGGTACTGTGGTAATGACATTTTTACAAAAAAATTGAACAATAGTTTAAGGGCTGAAATGAGGAAGGATTGTGCACCTCACTGAACTTGCATGTGGATTTTTAACTGGCTTTTAACTGATTAACATTAATGTTAGAGCAAGAAATTTCGTGGGAAATGTAATTAAAATTATATCATGCTGTGCCATTTTCTATTCAATCTTGGATTATTCTTCCTGGGTCCCCAGTATCATCCAGAATGTGGATTCAGTCCTCATTCTCAAAGAAATCTGAATCTCTCAGTGCACCTGTGCTGTAGTTCTGTTGGATTTTTCTAGGGGTCACTTGGATGGACACTGGTAAAACTTGCTAATCCTTTGCCATTTGTATGAAAAGGTTTTATTTAAATCAAGAGTTTCTGAAAGGTTCTATGCTATCTTCCAGATCTTGTGAAATAACTTCATAACATTTTAAAGAGTTGACCTAGGCTTCTTTTTTATATTTTTGACTGATACAAAAAAAGTATATACTGAGGTATTCTGCAAACAAGCTATTTTTTTTCCTTTAAATGCAAATAAAGTAAGATAATGTTTAGAATATTTGTAGAAGTGTTAATTTGGGAAGCAATGTGAAGTGTTCATGACTGCCAGGCAACCCCCAGCATCAGCAGGTTGGAATAGAGAGTGAGAAGCAGATTCTTTTTCCTCCCAGGGAACATCAATTCCAAGTTGTGGCTTCTGCTTGGTGCTGAGGACAGAAATGTGTGAGACTCTTCTGAGCCCCTCAGGGAGAAAATCGCGTTCAGTCAGTATTTTGGCAATTGTGAGAGGATCAGGTGACAGGCATTGAGCCCTACAACAGTGGGGGAAGGCTTTTGTTGGATTTCCATGAAATAAAAAAGTGAGATTTTATGGCAAAACCAGGCTGTGCAATGTGTATCTTAAATAATGATAGTTAAGCATTAAAGAACCTTTTTTTGAGCAAGGCCTGGCTTTTTTTGGCATTGACACCAACCTTTTAAAATTAACTTTTACCTAAGGAGTGTAGAGGCTTAAAAAAAAGGATTGCAGGTTATATTTCTTACTCACAACATCTCTAACCAGCACAATGAGAGCTGGGCTGCCTCACTGGGTGTTTGTCCATTGTATTGAGCTGAGCACCTTTCCATGCTTGATAACCAAAATGCTGCTGCTTCTTGTGTTCTGAGATGTAACTTTATTTTTTCTTATTCCCTCTTATTTACTTGTTTAGCACATAGAAGTTGAGCCTGTTCTTTAGTTATAAATCCCTCTCAGAGGCACATCCCAAACTGTGTTGTAGGTACGTGAGCCAGGAGGTAGAATTTCTTTGAAAGCAAAGGAAGAGAGGAGACTGTAAAAATGAATATTTTGGACAGCTGAAGAGCTGCCTAGGAATGTTGTTAGTTTTCCCTGAAGGTAGCAGTGGAAGGAGTGTTTGTCTCTGTGCTGGAGGAGCTGTGCTGTGCCTGGCTCTGAGCTGTGCTGCATCAGCAGCTTTCTGGGGAGAGTGCAGCACTTTGTGTTCAGCAAACATTGTGCAGAATTGCAGGATTTGTTTTTCTCCCATTTTAAGAGACAAAACAAGAATAGACTATCCCACTGCATTGATACTTCACCCCCCAACAAAAGCATTTCAGAGCCACCTCTTACAAACAACTGGTTTCTCGAGCAGACTTGCAGACACCCGCATTGTTCTCTGCCCACAGAGGCGTCTGTCTGCTGGTGAACTTGCATGCTTTAAAGCCAGTCAGCATCGTTAAAATACCAGGCTCTAGGAAGGGAAACTCTTGATATCCTAATTTTTTGATGGCATTAATTTCTCTGTTTTAAAATGACGGTGTTCCAGTAAGATTTCCTGTCACCTCAGCCGTGTTTCACCTTCAGTTCTCTGTTTGCTCCTTGTTTTTGTGTCTCTTTCACACTTGAGGTCCTGTGTTTCAGCCCTTTCCAAGGACTTGCTTTCTGTGCCTTTTTGGAAGTGTCCAAGGCCAGGCTGAGGCTGGACAGGGCTTGGAGCTGCCCAGGATAGTGGAAGGTGTCCCTGCCCATGACAAAGGATAGAACTGATGAGCTTTAAGGTCCCAAACCATCCTGGGATTCCCTGAGTCTATGATTCTTCTCCAAACACTGCTTTTGGTTTTCTTAGTACTCAACTGCAGAAAAAATATAGAGGAATTTTGAGAACTTCTTGCTATTTTAAGTATACAATTTATCAAAGGTTAATTTTACATAAAAGCTGATAACACAGAGGCTTCTTTTATCTGATCTTTTGCTTTTTGCTATTGGTCCTTCACACCAGTTCAAGTTACAAAAGGAGTGGTAATCTCCTTGGATGCTTTAGCACATATCCTCCTTGAAATGTTGACCCCTTCTGCTTCCTTGCCACCATCCTTGCTTGATTTCCTTTCAAAGAACACCCACCTTATCCCTATTTCTTGGGGTATCTTTTTTGCCTTTCCTCTGAATCTCTTTGATATATATCAGCTGCTTGTCATCCACCTTTGAAAAATCAGATTTATCTTCCCATAGCAGTCCCTGCAGATCCCACCACACCTCTTCCTCTCATTCTTTGCTGACTCCCCAGAGAATGTAAACATGCTGCTTATCCCACAGGATGGCATTGGCTAGAAGTTACTTACTGTCATCTTCAGAGATCCCTCATCTTCATGTTGAGCTATTATTTACAAATTCATCTTACTTTTAATAGTCTTGTGATGATACAGCCTTTCCAATAAATCCCAAACTCTTGTCAAAGCTTCTAACAACTCATATCTCCATTACTAAAATGCCTTCTCTTCTCAGGTACTGCTTTGACCTTTACCTCCCATTTTGTGTCCTGCTGTTTTTCTCCTTCTTCCTCACTTTTGAGGAGATTTATGACCTTTCCCATCATGAAGGCAGCAAGGAGAGATCAGCGCCTGGCTCTCCTCAGCCATTTCCCAGCCCCTTACCTGCTTGTTCTGTTTTTAGAATCTCACCTGTGCTAATTCCTATGCTGCTCCTGATTTATATTCCAGGGAAAAAAAAAAAAACAAATCCTGTGAATTTGCCTCATTAGTGCTACAAAACACCTTCTGGAAGTGTCTCTGTGCTGGGATGCCTACAACAAAGTTTGAGCGTGATCCAGCAAGTTAATATGCTGTCAAATAGAGCTGAATAATTTCCTTCTGCTTTCTTGTTTGGCTGCATCATCCTTGGGAGAGGGAACTTCTGGTTTCTAAGTTGCCCTGCAAGATCTGTGAGGCAGTGGCTGTTTCATTTGTGTGATGAACTGTTCCTCTGTGAAGCCCTGGTCTGTGTCCTTGACAAGATTCAATCCCAGGCTGAGTCTATCCCGTGCTTTCAGCTGGAATTGCCCTGATTTGGGGAGCTCAGCTGAGATATTCTCACCTAGGTGCAGCTTTCTCTCAAATCCATGAACCATTTAATTGCTCGTTCTCTGCAAATCCCACCAGTGCAAATTCCTTGTAATTTTGGGCTTCTGATTTACATGAAGCCTCAATTTCCCTTGCATGCCCAAATTCCTAAATCCTTTCTTTCCATTTTTAACCTTATGTCCAGGCAAGGCTGGGTGTGCTATTTAGTGCTTTGAGTTCTGTTCTTCTATACAAGCATCTGTTTCTTATTATTGTGTAGCTTCTGCAGACACAATTTTTTAGAAGATTTATTTAATTTACTTTCTAAAATATTTTCTGATGTTTTCTCTGATGTAACATTGTGTAAAAAATACGACTTGAATAGATTGTATGCAGAAGTAAAGAGAAAATATGAGGCTGTGACAGACTGCAAACAGAACTTTGCCAATTTAACTGAAATTTTACAGTTCTGTAACTCAAGAAATGCTTTGGATCTCAAAACTGAAAGGTTTTGAATAGCTTCATAGCAGCATCTAATTGCTCCAGCTATTTATAAAAAGAGAAATTGTAAAACATCGGAGTTCAAAAGTGAGCTATTGCACATGCCCAACAATCTTTTTCAACAATAATTTCATAATGATTTTTAGCTTGAGGACTTTGTGCTGTGCATTTGTAGCAGCCAAATTGACACAATGGAGTGTAATAGCTCCAGAGCAACCATTACAGTCTGTTGGGTAATTAAAAGCTAAATGGAACGTTGAGAAATGATCCGTACAATGGGATTGGCTAATTTCTTCACTTTTGTAAATTTAAGGCACTCAAGATGATGTTATCCTTTTTTCAAAGTGGATTTATGTTGTTTAAATCACCAGGAAACCCAGTTCAACCTCAGTATGGTATTAAGGAAGACATCAAACTTTCATGGTGTAGTGAATTTCATATATATTTTTGTCCTCCTCCCCTGAAATACTTTCACACTCTTGTTGTCCACTGCCTTGGAGAAGATATTTTATCTGGAAGTTCCTAAGAAATATCATTTATTTATCAGGGGCACAGCAGCAATAAGAAGCTTCCCTTTGGTGTGATGGCCCTGCAGACAGAGCACAGGCAGCCAGGAGCATTCCTCAGTTTTTCCAGTGTGGCTTGGGCAGGGCTGGGAATGGCAGAGGTGGATGTGACCCCCTCATTGCACTGTGTTTGTGCTGCTCCAACAGCTGCAAACAGCTGGAGCACTAAATGGGGAGGACAAGGAGATGCTCCAAGGCCTGGAGCCCCTCTGCTCTGGAGACAGGATGAGAGAGCTGGGAGTGCTCAGCCTGGAGAGGAGAACGCTCCAGAGAGACCTTAAAGCTCCTCCCAGTGCCTAAAGGGGCTCCAGGAGAGCTGGAGAGGGAACCTGGGACAGGGACCTGGAGGGACAGGACACAGGGAATGGCTTCAAACTGACAGAGGGCAGGGTCAGATTAGACATTAGAGTTGCTTCTTTTTAATTGGTTTTGAATTACCATTAAGTTTATGCTTAACTTAAATCTCCTTCCAACTCCTACACTTTTCTTCTCCACAACTTTACTTCTCCTAACTAAGCAGTTCTTGCTGGCTGTTGTCAGTTCATTTTGTGGACCTGTCTGTCTCAACTCTACCCGCTGAAGGGCCACGTCGTGTCTCTTTTATTGATTCTGGGGTCCCCTGAGACATGCTCACCCTGGTAATTCAGCAGCAAACATCCTGCACTTCCATCAGAGTTTGCCCAGAACAAGCTGTTTCTGTTTTATTAAGCTTTATTAAGCTGCATGGTTTTGCTGATCCACAGCCTGGACACTTCAAACAGGCGTCATGGTGATGCTGCCCGAAGTGGACTTGACAGGTATTTTTCAACCTGTCTGGTGTTAGCTTGATTTTTAGGATCATTCCAGACAGCTGTTGTAGCAAAAATTATGCTGCAACACAGGCCACTGGTTAGAGAATCCATATTTCAGGATGTAACAATGTTAGGTGTGCATTCAAACTTGTTAAAACTCTTCTTGACTGTAACTACATTAAAAAATGGTTTCAGCCCCACTTACAAGCCCCAGAGGGAGCAGGGCTTTGCTGTCTCACTCCTTCAGGGCAGCACACACTACCTGCTCCCTGAGTTCTTGCTAGCCTCCAGAATAAATGGTGAATTAATCTTGTGTGACTGAGAGAAACTTATGGTACATGAAATTTAGAATGCTGTCCAGACCCTTTCAGAGAGGCTTCCATCTCTTTCAGACCTCAGGCTTTAGAAAATTGAACCAAAGGAATATATGTTGTACCTCTGACAGAACTCCTGTTGTTAACTATTTCTCATCCTTTAATTTCTCTGCGTCAATGGCCTGGTGTGGATGCAGGCCAGGCTTTTGTGGGGAAAGCTGCTCTGAGGCGTGTGGCACCTGTACCACTGAGACAGTCACCTTCATCAGCCTGGCCCTGACCTTGCTCACACTCTTGTCTGAAACTTCTGCTCCAGCAAGGGCTGAATCCCTCCATCTGCATTATCCTCTCTTCCCTAACAGCAGCCCTTGAGGAGACTTTCTCCTCAGGCAGGGAAGGGCATTCTCACCACCACGTAACCTGCTTGTCTGGTTCTTCACCCACAGTAATTGCTAAAGTTGTAATTTTAAATCTGACTGGTGGTATCAGAAGGCCAACTACATGGTGTTATGTGGGTCAGGACCTGCAAATCCCAGCATCTTAATTTGACCTTTGGCAATTGACTCTGTGCTGTTTTATTCCCCATCTTTTCTCCTTAATTGCAACTGCAGCTGTGTCTGGCTGCTATTACAAGAACTGAATTAGAAAAATGGAAGAAGTTATTCCATGGTGCTTTGGCTCTTGAAGTAGCTGTTTAACCCTGTGATTTTGTTAGAGCCATGCATGAAATCTATGCCTCTGATGTCTCTTCTGTCATATGTACTTATAATGCTGAGAAAGAACACTCTTAAAATGATGATAAAGGGAAAGCTTCAGAACTGTGATAATTCTGACACATCATTACTATGATTGACACGATAAATAAGTCAGGTCATAAGGAATAATGCAGTTCTAAATCCCCAACCACATAAGCTTGCTGAGAGGGAAAAAAGGGTCTATTAAATTTTCTGTATAGAGATTGCAGTCAGTGGTGCATAAACAATACATTCTATAGCAACCTGTTCATTGCTCAAGTTGTTATTGGCAGGCACTGTGGCATTTCTACAGTCATTAAAAGAAGCTATCACTATTAATCTCCAGTCTCAAGGCAGACAGGTTTAACCTGAAGCTGATCATCAAATAATGGTAACAGATATTTGTGCTTTGGTGAACGTTCCCTTTCATCTTTGGATGCCTTTCCTGTAGTGTAACAGGAAGGGTTGAGGATTGTAACCTTCATTATAAGAGTTAGTAAGTTAATAATGTGTCTTTTAAACAGGTTTTTCCCCCCAAGCCAAGGGTATTTGTGAAGGGGAGGAGATTTTACAAAACTTAGCAGCTCATTCTATGCATCCTCAGCACTCGGGGTATTTCTTACTCTAATTTTCAATTAAGAGTCCTTGGTTTGATAAAAAACCTCATCCTTGAGCTGTCCAATGTTCCTCCATTAGAAGGAAAAGCTTTTTTTTTATTGGTGAATTGAGTCCTTAAAGTGATGTCAAAGAGTGATGTACTAACTAGTAATGTATTTATGTTCCCCTTTTCCTCCTGGTGGCTCTGCAGGTACAAGAGCACTTGGGAAGGGCAGCTGTAAGGATGAATTCATCAAGTTCCTTCCATAGAAAGTGGCCCTTGAAAGAACTGAAATAATCAAAACATTTTGACTCGCGTTCTCTTTTGCTTCTCCTTATTCAAGGAAAATTGTGTATTCCTCTGGGAAAAATACAGGAATCTGTCACCACAGACAAATGAGAAATTGTGATTCATAAAGGTTAAGGGAAAAAAAATTGAATTTGTTTTTCATTCTTCCTAAAGAGAAAGTCATATCCCTTCTCAAATATCCTTTAACATCCTCACAGAAATAGGATGATATCTGTCCTTTAGGCTCTGTGAGTTCTCTTATCCCAGTTCCAGCTCTTGGTTGTGGCAATCAAGTGATCAGGGCAAAACAAACTCATCCCAAGTTACACCTTCAGAAACCATTTTTATGTGCAAATACAAAAATTGAATTCCTGCTCTGGAGACTTCCCTGGCATAAATGATCTTCAGAGCATCCAATGTCACCAAGACATGGAGTACAGTAAAATGTGGTGAACCCCAGATCTAGGGAGGCAGTGATGATGTCTGGCTCCAGATTAGGAGGCTGAAGGATAGCTTTATTAAAACTATACTATATTACATTAATATGCTATTTAAAGAGATACTGTACTATTCTACATAATTACTTCTTACTTTCCTATCCAACAAACTCAAACTCGTGACTCTCTGCTGAGAGCCCGAGCCACAGCTGGATCCCATTGGTCACTGAACCCAAACAACCTTCACCAGAATCCAACCCAGCAACAGGAAAACAATCAGGTACAATTGTTCAGGTAAACAGTCTCCACACCACATTCCTCATGGGGGAAACAAAGGAGCAGAGATAAAGATTGTTTTCTTTTCTTCTCTCTGTGCTTCTCCAAGAAATCCTGAGAGACAGAATTATGTCTCTCTGTCTTCTCAAAGCTCCTTCTCACAGAACTATTTGGGTTGGGACCATAAAGATCATCCAGTTCCAGCCCCTCCCATGGGCAGAGACACCTTCCACTGTCCCGGGTGGCTCCAAGCCCCATCCAGCCTGGCCTTGGACACTTACAGGGATGGGGCAGCCACAGTTGCTCTGAGCACCCTGTGCCAGGGCCTCACCACCTTCACAAGGAAGAATTTCTTTTTAATTTATAATCTAAATCCACCCTCCTGCAGGTTAAAGAGCAGCCAGGAGTTGATTTAGAGTGTATGACACTGACCATGTTTGCATCCAGAGGAGATTGGGAAGGCAGAGAGATGCTTTTGGTTTGAGTTTTGGAAGGATTCAGCTCAGGGGGTTGAGAAGAGCATCCCCCTACCCAGGCTCCTTTCCTGGCTGCTTCCCAGGGAAGGTGGAGAGTCCTCAGTGACACTTCACACCCACTGAACCCATCCTCTGCAATGCTTCAGATGGGTTTTCATCTTGGCTTCTTAAACTTTTAATTTTGTGGGATATGTGTGTTTGATCTGTGAGAAAGGACAGAAGATCTGGCAGAACATGGCTGTGGAGATGGAGGGGCAGGGAAGCAGCTCTAACACTGGGATGGAACCTGTGTGAATGGCCTTAGCACATGTTTTGATCTGGGGTTTAGGCACCATTTCTAATGCTTTGTAACAGCTCAAGCTCAGTTAAATTGCTGTGGTGACACGTGCCAGGGTCTGTGGGCAGCCTGAGACAATAACTCTGAGAAATGCAAATTGCCTGGCTTGCTCTTGCCATTGGTACAACCTGGGAGAACACTCTGCTTTTCCCCTCTCTGCTCTGCTGTTGACCAAATATACTGTAAATAACTGTCCAGCAGCAGAATTAAATTTAGACTGCCACATCTCATTAAGGAATTTTCTGAGAACAGGCCTGAGAAGGGACTGTGAGAAGGGGGACACCTTCAGAGCCTGCAAGATCCCCAAGGATTTGTATCTTCTTCCAGCTGAGAACTGGAAAGAAAAAAAAAAATCTTCCCACCTTGTATTTGAGTGTAACCTAATATGTTAAAAGGTTGTAATAAACAGGTCAGATGCACCTGGTGCAGCCTCATTTCAGTAATGTTTGTCCTCGCCTCATTTTCACCACACATAAAATGGAGATAATGGTTCCTCCATCTTCTCTAGAGGTCTCTGGTGTGCTGGGAGAAGCAGTTATTATTTTTCAAGAGCACTTTCTACTCCTTCTGCTTTCCAGTGGTAATAATTTGTACTTTTTAATGGTAGGAGTAAAGGATTTGTACAGAAATAAATCAGCTTTTTAAAATTTTCCACTTTCTGTCTTTGCTGGGTTTTACATTTCATGCATTTGTATGCACCAAGAAGAACCAGAAACAACAGAAAAATTGTTAGCAGTTAAAAACATTTCTTTAAAAGCATTTTTTGTGACTCTGGTTCTCCTTTATGAAAAAAGAAACAGATTCATTTGCAACATGCTATTTTTTCTTCTCCTTTACATTGGCTATTGCTATTAATTATTGTGAGTGGTACTTGTGATTCACTATAAAATACACAATTTTATGTCCACCCTGCCTGTGCTGAGGGAAGGTTCAGCCATTTACCATTTTCAAAGTGAGTAGATAACAATGATTTGCAGAAGCTTCTCAATGTCTCTCAGAAATTTCGTAATATTTGTCCTGCCTATGGTTGCACACCTAAAATATGTGACCAGACAGCAATTGGGAAATGCAGAGAAAAATTTAGAAGCCCATATTTGCAGAGCTTTGGGTACACATTGGAGTTGAGGCTTGTCATGTTTTCCATGCATGTTGTTTAAAATAAAAATTAAAAATCAAATCAAGCTGCCCCCCAGATCAACAACAAAACTCCCCTGAGATTTGTGCATCACTGCTTGCTGGATCGGGGCTGAGTGGGAAGCATGGGAAGCAGAAATCCAGTGCAGTTTTCATGTTTGGGAAATAAATTGCTTTATTCAATGTATGAAATGCTCAGGAGATATGTCTGCAGTCCCTGCCTTGTGTGTGGGACATGGGGCAGCTGTTCCCAGAGCCCAGGACACCCCAGGTTATGAACCCTGGGGCAGGACTGCTCTGCCCTGCTCTGCCCCCTTGTCCCAGCTCCCTTCCCAGCCCCTAATTCTAGGGTGCAGTAGATGCTTGGGTGAGAAGAGCTTTATTTGCACCTTCTAGTGGGCTCTGTTACAGAGTGGCATTAAAGCATTTTGCTGAAATACCAAGTGATCCTTTTCTTTTTCAGAAGTGCTAAGTGAAAACACATTGATTTTTATTTTCTTTCAGCAACCTCAATAGCTCAAGATTATTACTATTTTTAAGAGTGATAGAGAAATGTCAAAAATGCTTCATCTGTACTTTTATTTTTATATATCACCAGGCTTTGTGTTTTTCAGGGGCTTTTTGTTTGAAGTTGCAGACTTTGGGAACAGGGCAGAGAGATTATGGTTTATTTCAAAAAGCTGCTTCTATTTCTGAGTCCTCATAGAGATTTTGTGGTTCAGTAGGTAACACATTTTATTGTCTTAAATTCAGTCTATGCTGCAAAATTCCTTTGCTTCTGAATAGCCAAATGGTCTGGCACACATTAATCTCTTATCTATAATAACGTTTTTGAAAGAAAGGAGGGGAGGGAGATGGAGCAGTTCGTGACACTCGGTAGGGTGCTGGCAGTCGCCTGCAGAGAGGCCAGCACCAGTTTTTGACACTGCACGTGCTTTATTCATTCAGTAATTCCTCCCACTGAAGGTGAGTGTGGATGCACTGAGGTGTCAGGACTAATCCCACAGCCAAAAACCTGGAGAGAAGTCACCGAGCAGGAGGTGGCAACGCCAGGTTGGTGCTGTAGGCGTTTGGGCGTCCCCATCAGCAGCCAGGATCCAGGTGCTGGCTGCAGCCAGCTCTTCCAGCCTGCCTTCCTGGCAGCTTTGTTTTACCTGCTTGGGGTAATTTTAATCTCCTCTAGATGCATTTAGAGTGTGTGTTTCAGTGATTCATCCTTCCTTGCTCTGTGTAAGCACTTTCAGGAGATGTGTGTAGGAGAGAAAGCGAGCTACAGGTTTTGGGTTTCAAGTGGACCCTGCAATGTTTGATTTCTGGTTTAGCCGACAGCTGATAGTTCTGCTCTGACACAGCCCATCACCATCTGGAGAGCAGAATCATATTGTTAGGGTTATTTTTGGGGCAAATCTGAATAAAATGGGTTAATTAAGTCAAAACAATGCGGTTGTGTTCTGCCTAATGACACGTTGCCAATTTATTTCAAACTGACAACTCAAGGACATTTTGGGAAGTGACAGAGTGTTTCTAAACCTAGGGGTGAATTGATTTCTTTTTAAAACAAAATGAAATAGAAGTTACTTGTACCTCAACAATATAAAAATTCATGTCTCAGACGATGATGCATTTTCTAATGTGCCACTTTATCTTCCACTTATTCCCCCTAATTTTCCTTATTAACTGTAATTCTGTTGTGACATCCGAGTGTCATCTTATAATGATGAAATTTTCAAATAAGAAGCAGCATGAAACACAAAGTTTTGGATGAGCTGGGGAGTCAAGAGCACCCTATGGAAATAAGCTTATGGTGTTTATCACAGTGGTGAGTCCCTGTCATATTCAGGAGAGGCTGTTTGCCATCCACACAGCCAAAAACCATGACCACCCCTCGTCTGAGAGGGCAGGAAGTCAATGCAAGTTCGAGAAGACATCCCACTCTTCAACTCTTCTCTTGGCAGGGCACAGCAGAGAGGAGATCCTAAGTACATTAATGCAAAGAGCATTTGTACAGGCCAAGCAAGGTACAGCCAACAGTTTGTTTTTAACATTGCTGGCACTACCCAGACTGCAGCAACACCAATAAAGAGCCTGGAGTAATAACTTTCCTTTTGATTTCTTTTTAGAGGACTTGCAGCATTCTCTGAGCAGCATTTGTGTACTGGGTATAAATAGGTAGGTCCAAAACCCCGTTCCACATCCCAGAAAACAGAGAGGCTGGTTTATTCTCACTTCAGAAAATTAAATGCTTATCCATCTGTGGAATTATTTTTGAATGGATACATTTGTAGACTTTCTTTAGCTGGGTTATTGTTTGCTCTTTCGGAACATTCTTTGCTTTCAGAGTTGTTTTATTCTTGTGACAGAAGAAATGCAGCAATGTGTATTTTTCTCCCTGATGAAGTCTGAAGCAACCCTATATTATAAAGTAACCAAAGATTGATAATCACGAAGACTGCAAAAGGGAAGCTGCACTTAAAAAAACATCTGTTATAGAAAATGGCAACAAAACTTTCTTTTGTTAGAAAAATATTTCTGTGGATTCTGAGCTCTTCCGTGTGCATGGCTTTGTCCCATTTCTTCAAAATATTTTACAGTACTATAAATATTATAAATGAAATTTTATTTGGTTCTGAATGTATGTGACCTGAACAACTCTACTTTTATTAAGGATTGTCTCCCTTTATAGAAGACAGTGGAGAAGTAGCATGATATGGTCAGGGGGATGGAGAACTTTAGACCATATGGAGTGGACCTGAGGCCCCTGATAACCTATTTCTCAAAATATTATTTTGACAAGTCATTCCATATGTTTGGTTGAGTTAGCTGCTGGAAGAAGGCTGTGGGGTATCTTCTTGTTTTTCTGATCTGTTCTCTTTATGTAAAGATTTGGAAATAACAGACCTTTGGGAGCAAGGTAGCAATCTGGATCCCAAAACATGTTTCTCAGATGTGTGTGTATAAATATATAAAAATAGAATGCAGCAAGATCTGACCTTGAGCTTAAAATGCTGCTCAGTGAGTGCATCTGGGTTTGAAGAGTTAAGTTCAATGAGAGAAACCAAGAATGCCTGTTTATTTCAGTGTTATCCTCTCTGTAGAATTGCTCTCCTTTAAGCCTTCATGAACTGTGGTATCTGGGATCTGAGGCTGTTAAACTTGGTAGGGTTTTTTTATTTCTTTTAAAGTTCAAATTATGTCTATATGTGGCAAGTTTTAATCTCAGTTCTTAGAGTGGATTTTCTGGAGAAAGCTTTGACCCACACTTTGCTTATCCACCACCTGCAAAAATTGACTTGCAGGGCTTTGGCTGAGTGTTTTTTAAGAGTGTGGGAATGGGTCCCAGGTGGTGGCCTGGACATTTGCCCCAAATATCTGTGACAGAAAAGCTCCACCATTCATTGTGAAGAGCATATAAACTATTGAACTCTTTTAAACTAAAAGAAAAGAGATTTAGATTATATAGGAAGCTAGGAGGAAATTCTTCCCAGTGAGGATGGGCAGACCCTGGCACAGGGTGCCCAGAGAAGCTGTGGCTGCCCCTGGATCCCTGGAAGTGTCCAAGGCCAGGCTGGATGGAGTTTGGAGCAGCCTGGGACAGTGGAAGGTGTCCCTGAAGTGGATGAGCTTTAAGGTCCCTTCCAACCCAAACCATTCTGGGATTCTGTGATCAGCCTGTGTACACAAGTCTCTGCTTCCCATGTAATGCTTCACAATATCAGGTTCATTTAAAAACTGCTACAGAGAAATAGATCTTGGGAACTCACATGTGATCAATTGTACATATCTGCTTTATGCTCCACAGAGCATATTTAATCTTAAATATTTCCTCTGAAAATAGTGCTTCCATTATTGTTGTCGTAAAATAAATTGTTGATGGTATTTCATAAAGAATTTCCCCCAAAGTCACTGCAAATGCTTTTCTTTATTTAAGTTCAGTGAAGGATAGATGAGATTCTCTTCTTAAGTTGTTACCACCCTTTCATTTCTAAGAGGAAGAGTTTAAACTTCTTAAAAGTAAGAAAAAGCAAAAGTAGACTCTCAGTTGTGTGATTTTAGTTGTGTCAAAGTAAGGAGTTAAGAACTGCGTTTATAAAAAACCCTAACATGAAGCCATGTGAAAAGACATATTTGTAAATAGAAAGCAGCATTTTATTATCTCCCACTTCTCTCTCTTTGCTGCTGCTTGACATTAAAGCAAGATCTGCTGGTGAGAATTGCTGCCCCTGAAATGGCAGCAGCTCCCTGATCCCTGTGACACAGCCACGTCCCCAGCTCAGCTTTCCTCCTTCCCTTCTCCTTTCAGCTCATCTCACCACTGAATTTGCATTTGTAGACATGATTATTAAGTGACAGGTTTGGTTTATTTAACATCCAGCTACTGATTGTGTGGTTTATTAACTTAAATTTCCCATTATTAAGAAAGCAAATGGTAAATATCCAGGTGTGTGAAGCACTGAGGCTGCAAGGCCTTAAAATTTAGTCCTTAGGAGAAAGTGAGTCCTGCCTTGTGCTGCAGAAACCCCTGCAACCACTGCCAGGCCCCTCAAACCTGTTTCCTCCTGCCAAACATGGGTCTGTTTATGGTTAAAAGGATGCTTCTCATGCAATGCACTAAAGTAGATCGTAAAAATATACAGCCTCTTAAAAGTAATTCCCACTAATGAGTTATTTTTAAGTCTTCTTAAACATAGCCGTGTTTTGGGAGAGATTTGAGGTTGTTCAGCCTGGAGAAGAGAAGGCTCTGGGGAGGATTGGAGCATCTTCCAGTGCCTGAAAGGGTTCCAGGAGAGCTGGGAAGGGCCTGGAGTGCCAGGACAAGGGGGAATGGCTCTAAACTGCCAGGGGACAGGGATAGATGGGATATTGGGGAGAAATTCCTCCCTGTGAGGGTGGGGAGGCCCTGGCACAGGTTCCCAGAGAGGCTGTGGCTGCCCCTGGATCCCTGGAAGTGTTCCAGACCAGGCTGGACAGGGCTTGGAGCAACCTGGGATAGGGGAAGGTGTCCCTGCCATGGCAGGGGGTGGCACTGGATGGGATTTAAGGTCTCTCCCCACCCAAACCATTCTGGAATTCTGTGGTTCCATGGGAAGCCAAAGGCTGTGGGCCCTGGCTGCAGTGCAGCTGCTCTGCCTTTTTGCCTCCTGCATCTCTTTGAAGATGACTCTGAGGCTAATAGATTCCACTGCCAGACCATGGATATTTTCCCCCCTTTTAACTGCTGTTGAATAAGATTACACACTCTATCCACTTATTTAGCTGGTATTAAAGCTATCTGGTGAATTGAAAAGCCACCTGAGTGTTCTTTAGCTGGAATAGCTTGAGGCTAGATATTTTTTCATGTTAAAAGCTCTAATGATGTGCTGGATGATAAGTTTCCAGGCAGAAAGAAGCCCCTCACTGTGCATGGGGGAAGGTCAGGTCAGTGACAGAGACTGAACTTCCAAATTGCTCTTTCTGCACGAGGAGTTGTGAGAAGGGAATTGCAGAGTGTTGGAGCAGAAATTTGATCTGCTTTTGAATTTAGCTGCTGATTCGCAGGGAGCTGTGTAACTAAGCAGTGGTTTCATTTCCTTAAATCTACATGGGACAATGCTAGAAATCTATTTCTGAGGTGGTTCTGTAATACAAAGTGGGTCTGTAGACCTCAGGAAGTAGAAAAAAGAGGAATTCACCCCCCAGATAGCAGCTGCTGGGTCACCTGCACTTAATGATCTGTAGAAAGAGAGGAAAATCAAGAAAAAAGCCACATCTCCCATCTCAGTCCCTGTATTCAGAGCAGAAATGGTGAAAGGCAGGCTGGAGGGACTGTGTCACCATGGACCATCCTGGCCTTGCTGCCTCTCCTGGGCCACTTTGTTGGTTACAGAAATACATTTTCCATCCTTAAATCAACTGGTTTTAGGCCCCAGCCTCTCATTGTGCCCTGAGGTAGACCCTAAGAACTCTCTATAAGATTTTAGATCTTTTCAACCGTGTTTTACACTCAGTTTTATCCAATAAAATATATAAATTTCCTTTTCACTGGACTATCTATAGACAAAGGGGTATAAATTGTCTTCTGGCTCGAACTGAGTTCTCCATTAATCTTTCCCTAGGGCTAAAACTAACAGCACTTGCAGTCTGTGTGAAAGTCCTTACAAAGGTGGGGGGAAAGCTGTTTAAAACGTGGCTGTTAGTTGTTTAAACATTTGGAGGCATTTATAGAGTGATACTGGCTTGGATTTTTACCCTTGCTCCTCATCTTTTGTGTGTTTTTCAGTGAATCCTTCCAGGAAAGACAAGTTTTACTTGTTTCACTTGGTAAAATGAAGGCTGTGAAAGAATAGGATTGCTTTCTGTAAATGCTTTGGGATGTAAACATCTCAGAGTGAGAGAGCAGCTCTGGAAAACGATAAAGGACAGCTCTGGCAGAAGAACTAACAGGGTGCAGTGGCCATTGAAGCTGGGGATTAGGAGTGTTTGTAGCAGGTTGAGCAGAAAAGCTTTAGGAAGCTTTCCAGCCAAAAAAGGATCTGGGCTGGTGGAATCACCACATGTAGGGGTTAATTTCTGTGGGTAACTTTGTTTTTTGAAGTTAAATGCTTCAGAGGTGTCTTTATGACATATTCAGACAATCCCACAGGCCCAGGAGGGAGGGGAGGTTCTCAGTCTTTATGACACAGGCAATTCAGGCAAAATGAATTTATTGCAAGACTTCCTCAACAGGTGCTGATGAAATCTTTTCTAATTGTTCCTTTACCATATCCCTCCTCAAACTCTGGATATTTAACTTGGCATCTACTTGCTCTATGTTGTTCTGAGTCTTATTATTTTATTCACTTTTGTTTAATTTTATTTTTTTTAACTTTCCTTACAATGGAAATGCATCCTGTGTTTGTTCTGATGTGGACAAAGCATAGTCACAGTGACGAGAGTGTAATGAGTCAATAAATACAACTGACCTAGATCATTCACTTGTTTTGCTTGGGTTTTGTAAATCTTTTTCATATCTGGTGTTTTATTCATATGTTGTGATGTTTGGTGTCTGGTTCAAGATGAGGGCTGGATATAGAAGAATTCACTTGCTGTGATTAATTTAAACAACTAAGCTGTTTCTTCCCTATAAATTTCATCTACAAAATTAAGGGGTTTTTATGTTGCTCCTTACTTACTTTTTTAGGTCTACAGTCTGGGTTCTCAAAAATTAAATAAATTATGTTAATACTTACATTTTTGAGGTGTCTGAAGACATTCTTTGGTCCTGAAAAGCCATCATTCTTATTATACCAACTCCTCACTATTAGTTTGCTAATTATTTTGTAACTATGTATCGTTGGCTCAAAAAAACCCATCTGGAGTTTTTATGTTCTTCATCAAACTAAACAAATGTGACCAAGAAGCCTCATGGGAAAGTCTCTATTATTTTTCTTTATGTCTAGAAGTCAGAGCAGAGACCTGTGCAGTGGCAGCAGCATCATATTTCCCTTTTCTTGAAAATAAATAGTCCTTGCTAGGGTCAAAGTGGGAAACTCAAACAGTAATTTTGGTTACCTTAATGCTCTTTTATTGTATCAGCTCTTAAGAATCACTCTAATAAGCAGGGAACCAATAGACCTGGTTTGGACATGGCTTTATGATTGAGAACACACTTTCTTTTCATTAATTGCATGATGTTTTCTCTGGTGCCTGCAGGTGGTTGTCAGCATTTGCTTTTCTGTTGATCGGGCTCCAATTCCTGTTGTGCATCTTTTGCTCCGAAGGGGAAGGGAAATGAATCTATTATTGATCAGGATCCAGTTCCTGTTGTGTGTCTTGTACTGGAGAGGGAAAGGGGCATTAATCCACTCTGGGTTCATAATTCAAACCATCTGCAGGCTGTACCTGGCAACAGGGGATGTGTTCCATCAGGTACTTTGTATTTGTAAGGTTGGTTTTTTTCCTCTCCCCCTTGAGCAGTCTTGACAATACCTGTGATTGTCATTTCTCCTCTCTTCTCATATTCTGTGTCCCAGGCAGAGATTGCACATTTCTGACGCCATAATGTTGTACTAGATGTAATATTTTTGCTATTTGTGTTGGACTCTTATCTTTTGTCCTGCTTTTTTCTAATAGGGGTATCCATAATTTGATCAAATGAAGCTTTGCATGTATTCTGCAGAGTAATTACCAGGGCATTTCTGCATCCTGTGCAAGCCTGGACGTCTGTGGGAACTTTAGAGTGAAAGTTTTGTAATATTTTTCTCTCATGATAACTCTTGAAAGTTCTATTCAAATACTCAATTTCTCTATTATCTTGAGGGTAGGGTACTGGTGATCTCTTCTGTGGAGCATTTTTCTCACATAGACAAATTTCAGAATATGAATAAGTAAATTTATTTCTGGGTACTGATGCCTGTGGGATCCCTTCTTCTTTGGACATGGAGCAGTTTTGCAGTAATTTACAGTGAGGGTAGGAATGAGGTGCAGCCAGCCTCACATTCCAGGCTCTTGATTATTTGGACAATCCTCCCCCTCCTCCTGCTCATGGTCACCTTGTTTGGATTAAGCTTCTTCAGAGGGTTAGGACCTATAAACAAGCCTCAAAAATAAACCTTATTGTTGTGCTCAAGTCTGAACTCAAACTATTACTTCTTTTCAGGAGATAAATAGTTTCTTTCCGTTTCTATTGAGGCTGGCTTACCTCATATCTCTGTCACATGAATTTGAGCACCCATTGAAGTTATACACTTAATATTCTGCACTGCAAATACAGACATAGATAAACTTTGCATGTCATAATGTAAAATCTGGGGAAGAACTTAATGTTTATGCATTTCTGAAGGGGAAAGAACCTATTGTGTCTCCAGTCATCTGGCCTGGGTGAGATTTCAGTTCTGTTGGGAAAATTAAGCATCTGAAGTGGCTTTGATAAGGTCTGGGATCTTTATAAACTGTAAATTACAATATTTCAAATTCCCTGCACCTTACATGTCAATATATGTACAGAGATAAAAATACTGTCTTTGCAGAGATGATAGGGCAGTGTACATAATTATTGTATTTAAATAACAGATGAAAATTCTACAGCTCATCAGTACTTAAAAAAAAGAAATCAGTGTTAGGCCTTGGATGGGTTTCATTCCTGATCAGGCAGGAGGAGGGAGGGAGAAGTTCAGCAGGCTCAGTGATGTGCAGCCATTCACAGCCACAGGTGATAAAAACAAACAGACCGTGCAAAAGTTGTTCACTCTTTCTTTCTTCTTCTCTCAGTTTATCTCAGTTTATTTGTGGGAGATTGCCAGATTCCTGAATTCCACAGTCTGGAGAGGAGTTTATGTTCAAAGGGACACGAAAAACCCCAGATCATCTCTTTCCATTTTCTGTTGTCTCTTTTTTTTTCCTCTTTTTCTGTCTCTTAATTAAAAAAAAAAAAAAAAAGTTTACTATGGAAAGCATAATATCAATGCCAATTTACCTAAATATCTTGGGCTGCAAATGGCAGCAGTTGAACTGTTCCATGAGCAGCTGGGGATGGCAACCACTGGAGGGCTGGAGGACAAACTCCCTCCTGCCCCAAGTCCAAATCTTTGGTGTTCCCACAGTCTTGCTTCAAAAACTGTTTGGGGTCAGTCCTGAAGGCCCTGCAGGTGCTGGGACCTTGAATATCTTGGTAATGGCTCAGACAGTGATAAACGAGAAAGTTTAGAAGCAAAGGGAAGATTGGAAATGCTGGGAGTGCAGTGGCTATAATGGATAGAAAGGAAAATAAAGCAGTGTGAGCTCTTTTTCAGATAACAGTCCCTGCTGGATTAGGACTCTTGCCTGTGGCAGTCCTTCTGTCCAGTCACCTATTAAGGGCTAAAATCAGATTAAGAGCACATCCCTTAAGTGTTTTTCTGCGTCACTCAGCCTTGTCTCTGCAGCTTCCCACAGGTTCCCCCCAGACTGATTATGTCTGATAGGGAGGCATCCCCTGGCTGCACTTCTGGGGTCAGTGTTTTTCCCTAATGCTGCTTTGCTTTTGTAGCTGCGAGGAGGGTTCAGAAAGCAGGTGGGAAGGAAAGAAAGTATTTGCTCTCCAAAAAGGTAGAATTTAGCTGGGAATGGTGGTCCCCTGCTAGTGGATTCATCTCACTGTAGCTCTATTCCTGTGTGCATTTGTATTACTTCCCCATTTCAGTGTATTTAATATTTCCTTCAGAGAAGCTGAAGTTCAATCATTAAATTAAAGGATACATCAGAAATTGAGCAGTTCTTAAATAGTGGGAAACATCTTTAGGGGATCATGGGTTAGAAAAAAGGGGGGGAAATGGCCAGAGATGAATGTAGAGAAGCTGAGGGAGGGGAGGAAGAGAAAGAAGAGGTGATGAAAAGCCAGAAACAGCAAAGTGCTAGAAAGCTCAGCCAACAAAAATCTGATGAAGTAAAAAAAGGAACAGTGAAAAGGAGAAAAATTCAATTGTTTTTGACAGAGGATTTTAAAAGAAAATGTCTGTTTACTAACAATGACATTCTGCATTGGATTTTTGTGTAGCATCAGTCAAGTAAAATCACATCTGTGTGCTGCATGTGGAGGCAGGAGAAGGATGGAGTGGCTTTATTGACAGGCAGGATGAGAAACTTGGGGAGTCTGGGTAGCTGTTCATTATCTGATTGTTTGCAATAACTCTCTGCCTTCCCCAGCCTGATGGAAAGCTGATCTGCCACATCTCATCATCCAAAATCCCAATGTTTCATATCTCCATTAGGATCTTGGCTACTCTGATACTCCAACCTGTGGATTTCTTACAAAAGGATGAAGTTCTGAAAGGCACAGATCCCAAGTTACAGCCCTATTGAGATTTTTACTCTCAAGTAAAACTAAGATTCTCCTTTGTTTCAATTAGCCTTAAAACAAAGCTGCAAACTGCCCTCTGCAAAGGGAATGTCCCTGTGGAGCTTGATTTGGCAAGACTGGGGCCAGAGTGAGTTATGGGAAGGAGTTTCTTAGTGCTGCAAAGGGAAACTTGAGCTGTCTTTGAATATAAAATAGAAATATTCATGCTACCTCCATACTTTTTAGGTAATACTTGGAAATTTTGTTGTTTTCTCTATATGCCTGTTATGTCCATAGCTGACCTTTATAGGTGTGTTCCTGGGAATCCAAGTTCTGACCCTTTTGATGATCCCTCCATGTCACATCAGTATCAGTTCACTCTCAACCTTTAGCAGGAGCCTGCTTTTAATAAGTTTGTTTCAGGAATGGTACAAAATAACAATAAACACATGCTTTGTTTACATTTTTGTTACAGTCACTAAGAAATCTCTGCCTTTTCCTGGTCGCAGGATGAGGAATGTGCACTTTTATTTCCTTTCCTTTCTGCTGGGTGCACACAGGGCCACTCATGTGGGTGATGGGGGTGACAACAAAGACAACTTCTCTCCTCCTTGTCTGGTTTTAGTGGAGAGCTGATAAGCGACACAAGTGGTTTTCCTCTCTTCCAGATGAAGATAAGGAATGATTACTGCCAAATTAGTCACTGGTTTGTTGATGCTTTAGCATTCACTGTTGTAAACCTTCATCTTGGGCCGAACTTGTGGGGAGCAGTGTTGCTGAGGTTATTTCTTCTCATCAGTAACAAGCTTCTAATCTGATCATCATCTCTTGTTTTCTGGGGTTTTTTATTTGTTTTTGTTTGATTCTTTAAAATTACTAACTGGAAAATTTCTGCCATGAATACCTATAAGACCAGCATGGAAATCTTAGAAAATAGATTTGCTACCTGATGGCATCGTATTTCCAGGAATGTTGGTGAGGAGGTGTAAAAGCTACCAACAGCTTGTGTTTTGAGATCCTGTGTGTGCTTCATAGAGATGCTGTGTCAGATTGACAGAGCATATTTAGGGGAAGAAATAAATATCTGCTTACTCTTTAAGTACTATTCTTGAATGCTTGAATTTATTCAGAAGTGTGGGTGGTATTCTTTCAATTTTAAAATGATGATCCACACTTCCATCTCCTGTATTACACTACCTGCTGTCAATTAGAAAAGCATCTAAAGGTAAAGGATTTGTCATTGAGAGATCTGCTAACCTTGTGAATTTTCTGAGCCCCATGACCAAAGCTTTTGTCCATCCAACAACTAAAATTCAATGTCAAATGGCTTTTGGCCTGCTGGGTATGATTTAAGCAAACAGTCTTCTGACCATTTTCTGTTCTTTAGGGCATTACCTTAAATTTTAGGGTCCATACCTTGCATTTCCCAGTTTCCCATGCTGCTTAATGGGCATGGACTAGCCTCCTGTGCAGAAAACATTTGATGAACTGGCTTGCTTTTCCATCAGTCTAGTTTTATTTTCATTACTTTTCCCTGTAATTTGTTTATTGGTTTCCATATCTTTGAAAATTTTATTACTGTGTTATTCAAGCTAAAAAATAGCTAATTTTTCTTTCCCAAATGAGTTGCTTGAAGCAAAGTACCTATGAATACATGGATATTTTAATTCACTTACTAAATGCATACAGAGAAAATTTACAAGCTGCCTTTTTACCATTTTTTAAGTGTCTGCTGACTGTTGCATAAGCTAAATTATTTACAGTATGAAGCTTCACAAAAGAGTAACAGATTTGGGTTATTTACTTTCCTGATAAGAAAAGGGGATTGAAGTTGCTGTGATATGCTGCTTTGTTAATTTTATATTTGTTCCCCAGTGTGTAAAATCTTTTTAAAGAACTAACATGAGTATTGGCAGACTCTTTTGAAATGGTGTGGAAGGGGTAAGATTAAACAAAACATGAAAAGGTCTTAAAAATATAAGTCAGCAAGTGTTTGATAAAAATAAAAGTGCTCAACAGTAGAAAACCTTTAGGATGCTTAATTTATTTGCTCTGTCTTTGAGAATATTCCTGGATGGAGGGCAGGGGCCAGTTCTTGGGAGTTGAGGGGTTTTAGTGCTGGGTTGGTTGGAACCGCGCAGGGAACGCCCCTGGAGATGTAAACCTGGCTGAGGCTGAAGGGTGACGTTTGCAGCAGTGCCTGCAAGGTGGCATCGTCGCTGTCACAGCCCTGGCTGTCACAGCCCTGGCTGTCACTGGGGCCTCACCAGGTGTGTCTGTGCCCCTGCAGGTGCCAGCAGCCCCTCGGACAGCGCGGCTCCCGCCATGGTCATCCGCCCGCACAACACCAGCGTGGTGTCGGGGAGCAGCGAGGCCACCCTGGAGTGCGTGGCCAACGCCAGGTATGGCAACACCTCCACAGCTCTCACTGGGGCTCTGTCCTCCCTACAGAAGGACAGAGGATGTTATTTTCATTTTTTTTTGTTGTTAATAATTTGGAGATTGAAGAAGGGTACTCACTCTTCAGAGCGACCTTATGAGTGATCTTGTTTGTCCAACATTACTGAATTAAACCTATTGATTTTTTCTGGCCAAGTGAGGGTCAGGCAGGGGTGCTTTCCCACCTGGTCCTCACATAGAAAGGAAAAGAAGTGCTATTCAAGCAGAAGACATTATCTTAAAGAAAAAAATATGGTGAGGGTTAATAATATTTCAGCTGTTGCCTATCAACAGCAGAGGTGATGCTGTTGAACAGTTGGTGCTTCTCAGTAATTTAAATTTAGTGAGGATCTCCTATGAAGTCATTTTTTCAGGCATTCTCATTTTGCAGTGATTATTGCTTAACTGTTCATAATGCACTGTAATACAGCGTTCACAGCGTTCCTCCTATGTTTCCTTCTAGCTGGCCTTGAATAGTTTTGAATATCAGCGGAAGTGAATAGTTGAAGTCCTTGGGTGATAAGATCAACTGATTTACTTTCCCCTCTGAGAGCAGAGATGTTCTTGATATGATTAATATTGTTTTGGTAATTGAGTTGTAATGAAAGCACTTCCCATGCAGCTGATTCCCATAGCAGTATTTACTCCTTTTGCTTGGAGAAATCAAATTATTAGCACTTAGGTTCTATTGCTGTATCAATTAGCTGTACTTGCATAATGCCACTTGAGTAGTCTGTAGTCCTTGATGTGTAGAAGTTATACATGTATTTACTTTCTAACAGTGTGTTTTGGGGATAGAGGAAGATTTCAAGATGTTTTATAATCTGTAATATTATATTCCTCATGTGTATAAACACATATATATGCACACAGAGATTATTCTGCAATATATATGTTTTATGATTTTATTCTTGTATTTTTTTGGCAGACCTCTTGAGAGGCTGAGTGTGACCTGGAAGAGAAATGGAATCAAGATCACCAGTGGCATCAGCAGCTTTGGGAGACGCCTCACTATCACCAACCCAACCTCTGCTGATGTGGGGATGTACTTCTGTGAAGCCAAACTCAGAGAGAGCACAGAGGAACCAGCAAGAGCTAAAGCTTTCCTTTCTATATTGGGTAATTCTCGATGCAATGTGTTTTTTGGTAAAAAAGGTTCTGGGCTGAGGTCTAATAGGAAATAAAATTGATATCTTAATATTTCATTGACCTTACATTTGAACCTTTCTTCAGAGAACAGAACAAAGGAGGTGAAGGAGGGTTATCTTCCAAATTAATTCAGCCGTTCTTCCCTGCTAATATAAATTCATCAAATAGATTTTTTTAAACACTGCTGTGATTGTAAATCCCCTGCGAAACTATACATTTAATGGGAATTTTGAGAAATATAGTAGTAAAATCCTTAATGGGCAGCTTCCCTATCTTGGCTTTTAGGTTTCAAATCCTGATTAACTCCTGCCTTGCTTATGTCCAGTTTTCATATGTCAAGTGCCTGTATCTCTGCAAGAAGGCTTTTAGGAGCACTCCTGTGCCTCGTGTGCTGCGGGTGCCAGTCGGGGGCCAAGGACGTTCTGCAGGCACAGAGCATTGCTGAGGCTGCAGGACAGGGAAGGAAATGCCATTAAAGCAGCTCTGTTTGCTGGACCTCCAGCTCCCAGGGAAACTTTGGAATTAATGCTGTTAAAGGGGACATTGCTGCCCTTTCCCTGCCTGTTTCCACCATCACCTCCTCTCCGAGTGTTGCTGTAGGTTGGAATTTGGAAATGGTGGTTCCTGGCATGTCTGATGAAATTCTGCACATTAGCACACTGCACACAGCGTAGAGTGGTTTAGGACTTTTAGACTGAAAGACGTGGTTTAGACGAGGGACACTGAGATGTTTTCAGCCAGACATGATTGTGTAAAGTCAAGCTTTTATCTGTGGGAGTGTCGTGGGGAGGTTGGAGCCCTGGCAGTGCCAGCAGTCTCGGTGTTGCTCAGGGTTTAGGCGCATGCACTCCT
This sequence comes from Vidua chalybeata, assembly GCF_026979565.1. Classification (NCBI taxonomy): domain Eukaryota; kingdom Metazoa; phylum Chordata; class Aves; order Passeriformes; family Viduidae; genus Vidua; species Vidua chalybeata. The sequence continues at coordinate 12,718,695 of NC_071545.1, forward strand.
GGAGCTTTGCAGAGGGAATGCAGCCCATGATTCTTTACATCTTTGAGCCTTCTGAAAATACAATTTTAAAGACTGCTGCATGATTTGTATTCTGCTAAAGCAATTTGTAGTAGCTGCTGTTAAGTGAGAAAGCAGCTCTTCCCTCTGCAAAGCTCCATTCTGGATTCATTTAGAGCACTGTGTGTTTGTTATATTTATTACCTGCTGGACAAAGTTTGGTTCCAGTCTCTTTCCTTGCCCTCTCGTCCTTGGAGTTATTATCTTCCCTTTAAGGAGCAGAGATGGATTTCACTTATTTATAGGTTTTGTTTAAACTCTTCCTTATTCATAAGATTTTATTGTAGCTGGTTTGCCTTTGTTGCTGTGATGTCAGATCCAGCCTAATGCAATACTTAAAGCAGCCTCGTGGTTTATGTAAAAGATTCTTAAATACAGTTACAATAAAACTGAAAAATAATCACTGGGGAATCATATTAAACTAGCAGTGCTTTAGTAGCTTACCTGCTCTCTTATTTTTAAATGTTTTATTTATTTCCTATCTGGTTTTAGGAGGCTGTCAGGGAATGAAGTTATGAAAAGGTCTGTAGATAAGAACAAGCAGATGAAAGAAAGCAGAAACAAATTGGTTACCAATTACTTTTATTTCCTTCTGATGGAACACGACACTTCAGATGCAGGTGTTTACTCAATGTGTCAGCAAAGCCTGATAGATTTCTTTATTTATGAGTTTCTTGAGCTTGCAGGATGGATCTCTAATTCTAAACAGGGAGCCAAATCAAAGGATTAGTAGTTAATGCATAACTTATATTCAGCTTTAGAATTCTTGGATGGATCTGGCTGTCATTTAATTAGTCAAGGGACGGGTTCTAGAGGAAAGTGCAGACAAGATTCAAACCTAAGGCTTTCTGCAGTGTATCTCTCCTAGTCCATGGGGGCAGTACTTAGAGAGAATCAGGAATGCTTGTCCATTTGCATGCATAAAATATTTGTAGTGTGGATGTGTAGACTGGGAGCTGATAATGAGCTGTACTTCTTGGGAGAATAACACAGCATGGACTTAATGAGGGGTCTCAACTAACAGAAGAAGGAAACTGGCTTAAAAGAAGAGATTTGTTTGCAGAATGGGAGAAATCAAATGCAACCCCTTCAACAGCATATCTGTGAGAGCTTCTGTGGATCAAGAGAGAAAAATATTTTGTTATTAACAGGTAGAACAGGGGTAACAATAAAAAAATGCATCAAAGATGTCACAAACAGTGAGTTAATCAAAGCTTTTTTCCAAATATATCAGTCCTTGACTTTTCCAGCTAAGTCACATAATTTGAGTGTGGCTCAGAGCTCTATTAGAAGGCAGTGGAACCTAGCACAAAGGATCTACTCAAATTATTATTTGTGACGTACCGTATTATCTCAGAAGTTTTTCTGGATATTTCTGAGACTATATCTCAGTCTGTAAATTAAAGCCACAATAATATTGAAGAAATCTGAATCTCCAATGTATTAGAGTAGTACTGTATAAACAAGAAGAAAATCCTCTAGTTGCTGCACTTTTCTTCTGAATGTGGCAAAGAACTCCCTGACATCTTCATATTGTTCCAGAAAAGATAAACTGAGGTGGTTCCAAACCTTGGTTTTATTAGCTGCAGTTGTTATAAATTTTTAAAGGGTATCATGTTCCTCGCTTGGCAGAGTAACAGTTTGGGAAAGATTTGTTGCAGATTAGATAAGAGCACATTTGTTTTATCACTAACAGTTTGAAGATTAAGTAATTTAAAGAGTCTTCCCATGAACAAACCAATTTGAAAGCTGAGATAATCTTAAATTCTTTTGCTCCACTTCTGCAAGTTTTAGTGACAAATGGCAATAGTCATTTCTTAAGTGATTGTTCTACGGGAAATTATGAATTTTAGGAGCTTAAAAAAATGGGGAACCAAACTCTTCCACTGTATGAAATCCAAAGTGCTCTTTAAATTAAATGTAGTCAGATAGTAAAACCTGAAAAAAAAAAATGAGAAAAACAATTTGAAAAAAGGGGCTGGCATGAAGAGTGGTTGTACTGAATTGAGGGTTGAAGCCTTGTTGGTCTGCCCAAAGAAATACAAATGAATTAAACAGAGTCAGAGGAGAGGGCTTCCCTTCTTTTGGAGAATTTTTTGTGCCCAGAGATCTACATTAAAAGACATGTTATTTTCTTCTTGGGAGGATTCAGCTCTGTGGGACCACAGGACTCAGGAACACAGAAGTTCCAGTGTTGGCCTGAAGGGCCCACCTGGCTGGGCTCTGCCATGGACTGGGGGGCTGCTTCTCCCTCCCTGTTCTCCAGGAGTGTCCAGATGCTGAAGGGTCTTTGTCCATTTCTGCTGCTCAGGAATTTGCATTGTGTGCACAGAACTGCCAGAGCAGAAGTTATTTCCCTCTGTAGCTACGAGCACTTCAGTGCCTCATGCTCAGACCTCTGGAAACAGCAGCTCTCGTGGCTCCAGCTTAGACTCTTTGAAACACTACAGATGCCTTCTTTGAAAGTAGTGGAAATAATTTTTCATGTGTGGTGCTTAAGGGAAGATCCTGATGACTGTGTTCATCTACTGTGTAAGAAAATAATAAGTTTTCAGGGAAACTATAATACAAAATGTCTTCGGAGTCACCTAATCGCAGTTTGGGCTCAAAGCAAAGAAATATTTGCAGCTTTTGATTTGTCAAGCCTCAGAGGTTCTGAGATGGACACAGACATTCTGCCTTGGGCCTAAATGCAACAGGACCTACCCCAGAGGGAAGCAGTGGGACTTGTGGGCAGCCCAGCTCTGTCTCTGATATTCCCAACAAGTTCTTCTTCCTTTCAGCCCTGCGGACAGGACATGTGTTCCCCGGGCTGTTATTTCAGAACACACAGACTGCAGCTCACAGTGGGGGTAGCAAGAAACCACATGGATCTTTTCATCTCTCTCTGTTTTAACCTGATATTCATGCAAAGAAACTTCCTGCTCCAAGGAGCCTGCTGTACCTGCATCCACAATGGGGCTTCTCTCCCAGCATGGCCAGTCTGATCTTCTGTCTGGAGTTACAGACTTTGTACCTACAAGGGGCTGTCAAGCTTCCAGTTCCTCTTCCTTTAGAAGATATTCACCAAATAAATTAGTTTATGGTAATGCTGGAGGAAGACTTCCATGTTGAAGGCTCAATTTCCCTCTTAAATATGCAGCTCTGAGTTTCTGAGAGATTCAGGAATTTCAGCTTTGGAGGAGCCCCTGGGGCTTTCTCTGTTCTTTCTGACTTTCATGTGTGTATCTAGGATTAGGTCACACATCTCCAGTGCAGCTTGAAGGGTATGTAATGGATGCTGACTGCTATCTTTTGAATGCTAAAATCAGTGACCATGTAACCATGCACAGGGGAAGTTAGAACAGGATCAAATTTTGCAGGCTCCCAAGGGCTTTTCTGAGACACGTCTTTCCAGTGATGTCTGGAGTGGAAAAAAACCCCAAAACCCTCAACAACTATTAAAAACACCATTTCTATTCAAATACTATTTCCCCCCTTTGCTTCTACTTGACATTTTAGTGAAGATCAGTCAAACACCAAAACAATATCTGAACAATGCAGTGTCTGTTTCTTTCAGCCTAACGTGGGCTGTGACCCCTCTCGTTGCCACACACCAAAATGCCAGCAGGGTGAACTTGGAGTAATGGGTCCTTCCCTGTTCTAACTACTGTGATTTGACAATTTCCAAAAAATTTAAATGCTTGACCTGATACTGGCAGATTACTGTCATTCCTAAAAATTGCCATGTGTGGGGACTTGTGTCTGGCACATTATATTCTTTGGAAGACGTTATAATTTCACCACACATATTAAATTTCAATGCATGATTATTGCCTACAACAGTAAATGTTAAATTCATACTGTGTGATTCAAACCAAGCCTTATAAATATGCAGTGGAGTCATGTATACAGCCACCCAGAATGCCCCCTCAGAATGCCATCTGACCCCTATAAATAGTGCTGCATTTTTATGGCCTCTTTCTGGCAGTCATTCACCAGGTGCTGTACAACCCAAATTCAGATACTCTGGATTTCTCCCTTGCAGTCAATGTTGGGCATTCAGGCCCTTGGGCACAAAACCTATCAGATGATACATCTGGCACCTCTGAAAAGTGAGGAGCTGAGGTTGCAGTTGCCCAGCACCTGTAAATGGAGCTGTTTCCTCCACAGCCCGAGTTCTGTTGACTTCACAGGACCTTTAGAGCATCCACGCTGCTGGTGAATGGCACATGGGTGTGGAAAAGCTGCCCAGCTGCATGGAAAACTCAGACTTATTTACTTGGAGGGTGACAGAGCACTGGAAGAGGCTTCTCAGAGAGGTTGTGGAGTGTCATTCTCTGGAGATGGTAAAAACACACCTGCAGCCTGCTCTGGATGAACCAGCTTTAGCAGAGGGACTGGCCTGGGTAATTTCTAGGGGTCACTTCCAACCCCATAATGAGGTTCTGTGTGAAATCACTCTTTTATTTGTCTCAAAACCCCTTAGGGTATCCCTACACCAATATTCCTGGAATTCCCTCATTTCTTGCACCACCAAAGCTAATTTTCCACATCTGTTAGACTTCACCACAGCTCTGCTGTCCATGTGCTATTCTGGATCTTCCAGAAATCCCTTATCAATCAGCCTTGCCATCCCACCCAGGCTTGTCTCAAGTTTTGGTCAGTACAGGCCATAAATTGCAGAGTTGCTCCTGGAAGGTTTTCTGTATCAGTGCTTATCTTTCAAGAATAGGATCTGATTCATCTGTGGGCAGCTGCTGTCTCTGTGTCAGGTGTCACATTTGGCAGTGCCTCCAGCTGCTGGAGTGGCTGTGAACAGAGTTCAGCAGGCTGTAGTCTGGGGGAAAAGGTGAGTCTGGGCTTCAAGAGCAGAAATCAAATCTGTTGGCACCGAAAGTCCTCTGGGATCTGCCTGTGGCCTTTACATTGCATCTTTCTGCTGCTCCTGCTCTTTTTCTGGCTTGTCTGCTTCTGTTTCTCACTGCTTCTTTCAGAAAAAAAACTGATCTGAGTCTTCTTTTTAGAACATCACATCCCGTTTGCTAAGTGACAGTTGTCACTGACTTCAGGCTCTTTGTCACGTAATTCATTGCTTGATACCTGCTCCCCTAAGCATCTCTTAATGTCAGAAGTTTCCTTGAGGGTGACAAACAGCCTGTGTGGGATTTAAAGGAAGGGGCACAGGTTGCAGATTAGGATTTTGGGACGGACACTGGGAAAGACAACTGTGTAAATATGCCAGGTGTAACTGCAGGAGCTGTGCAGCAGCAGCAGCACATAAACAGAGGTCATGGAACCAGCATCTTTGAGGTCACATTGAGTGCTTTGCAGCTGGACTGCAGGCCCACAGTGAAGATAAATCTGCAAATTTATCACTGGTGTGTGAGTATGTTGCTGATCCAGGAGAAAGTTTGAGAGCTGGTGGCTGAAGGTTGCCAAGTTTAGAGATTGGCCCGTTAAGGGCAGAATCCTTTATAAAAGGAAGGGTGCAGTCAGGACCTCCCTAAGCAAAAGATAAACTTCAGTGACTGGACAGACATTCACAGAAGAAGCCCAGACTGAGAAGGGAATGTCTGGATTTGTGAATGTGTGTCTGGATGCCTTCCTGGCCCAGTGTTGCTTTGTCCTCACCCCACAATCACATCAAATTGCCATAGAATGAAAGATTCAAATTCTACTTTGAGAGATGGACGTGTGGACACTGACCTGTGCGGCCACAGACAGGACATGTAGATGAGGACACTGGGCTGAAAGTTTAGAAATTCAAAAGTTAACATCCAGAGAAATGGAGCACAAGGAAAACACCAGGCAAAGCTGGAAGGATGGCAGAGAGGAAGGAGGGTGCTCAGAGTAAAACGTGGACTAGATGAATTGCAGAGGACTCAGCAACTTAGCTGATCAAACATGTCAAAGTGTGTGCCATCAGTGAATTTCAATTAAATGTTCAGCTTTTCAATTTGTTGTTGAGATTAACGCATGAGATCATATGCAATAAATCACAGCTTATTATGCATGTTTATTAATAGCTTTATATTTAGGCAGTGAGGATCAATAATGTTAACACATGTATATTATTAGAATATAATAAATCAGGTAGCTTGTTTTTATTGGTTTTGCTGGGTAAACAACTATTCCAGGCTGTTTGCAACCTCCCCTCCTCCTCTGCATGGCGTGCTGAAGACTAATATTGATTGGCTTTATTTGGAATGAATACAGAATTGTAATATCCATTGGTGCTCAGACAAGACCCCAGTTCTGTACACCCAAGCAAGTATTTTATTGTAGTGAGAGGGAAGAACTGCTGGGAAAAGAGAGGTTCTGTTCTAACCTGGTGCCTCCTGATTCACTCCTGGGCAATGACAGCCTGGCTTGCTATACTGCAGGTAGCAATAAGATTTTGCATGATAAATTTATATTATTTTGATTTTATTTACTAATATGCTGATGCCCTAGTAATATAACCACAAGTTCTTTTTTCCAGTCGTGTTGGTGAAGAGGTTTGAGAGCAGGTCAGCTCAGATGACCTTGGATCTTGCAGCTTCCTACATATTTTAAAACACACTCAATTTCCTTAAAATGGAAATACAAATAACTCCGTTTCACAAGCTCCTTGCATTGCCTTTTCTGTACTTCCTAAAACTTACCACTGAGTTTTGTTATGCTGCAAGAGAACTGCATTTATAATCAAGTAAAATCCTTCTAAAACCAGTATTCAGATGATAATTGCATTGAACAAACTATGATAGTCTTTAGTTACCATGATAATGACTGCAACCTTAGTGCCTCTGGGACTTTGACATGATGCTCTTCAATTTTATGCTGCATAGAAGAAAGAGTTACATACCAGCATACTCTGCAATTTCTGCAGTCTGGTCTTTGTTTAATTAAACATCTAATATCTTTTCTTTGGCCCTAATGATAAAGTGGGGATTTTTATGATTATTACTATAACTTCAATTAAAGCATTAAATCTGTTTGCTTTCATGAAATAAAACAGTTGAGAGGATTTTTTTTTAATTATGCTGCACTTGTCCTCTGATGTCGACTCTGTGACATGCCATGGCACTTTATTTGACATACTTCATGCCTTGCTGAGGTGAAATGCAGTCTAGATACTGAAGTAAACTATCCTATAAAATGTACATTGTAAATATAAACTTTTATAAACCTCTCAGGAGGGCCTTTCTAAGCAAAAAATTAACATGTTCCATGATTCAGCCTTATAAAATGAAAAGTAGCCCCTGCTCTGAGTATTAATTTGCAGTGCAAACTCCTAAATCTTTACCTTCCATTGACTCGAGTCTGGAATTCATACTCAGCATAGGAAACATTGTCAGGCCTTGTTTTTACGATGCTTTTACCACCAAAAAAAACCCCCACCTCCAAATAGAAACAAAAAAAATCTGTTTGTAACCCCTTACATCAAATGCACCACCTGTGGAGAGATTCTGTGATGAATATTCTTTAATGAGCTCCTGTTTGTCACTTTGCTGGGGCTTTGCTTGTTGACTTTTGTTTGCTTTCCCCAAGAACCTCCGTATTTCACGGCTGAACCCCAGAATGTGATTTTGGCTGAGGTGGAGAAGGACGTGGACATCCTGTGCCAGGCCATGGGTGAGTGCACAAAAGTGTTCCGACCTGGACTGATGGTGTGTGTCTGTCCAGTTTGGAAGAAATCATCTTACATAAACCATCTTTGTAAGTTTTTAATGTTTAGAAGTCTCTGTGTTATTGCTGATTATCACAGGTCCCATATAGAAGGAAGAGGGTTGTCCTTTCCCCTTGGAGAATTGGGTATTTCCTGTAATTTAGTTTAATTTGGAATAATGCTGGCACGTTGATGTTTGTCTATGGGGAGCACAATTCCTGCTCCTGTCGCTCTGGGATCCTGCCTGTTCTTCACAGTTGTCATTAGAGAAGAGATGTAAATATCTTGAGCCAGAAAATGGACTGAGGGGAGAGCGTGGTTATGGAACCCATCATTTGCAATGCAAACAGTCCTTATTTTCAACAGCCACAGTGCCCTTTCTTCTAAAACTTAGGGAACTTTTATAGTGAATAGAAATGTCAGTAACTCTGACATCTGAATGTAGTTATGAAATCTGCAAGAGGACTATTACAGGCAGTTTTTAATTGGTAGGTGGCTTATTAATATAAAAGGATTCAAAAGTCTAGAATTCCACCTGACTAAAATCAGGTTTCAAGTTGAGTTCCACAGAAATGCAATCCCAACCTATTTCAGCACTGTTAGGTAGGAGATGTTGTCATCATGTGTTAAGAGCAGGTTTCTCAAAGTCACCAAATTTCTACGTGACTCTGACGAGGGACTGAACATTTTGTTGTTTCACTTTCCCTGGTGCTGAGTTTAAGAAGCAACACGCATAAAATGCCATGAGGTCCTTAGGGAAAATGATCACATCCTTGATTTAAAAAGCACCCAGACCTAACTAACAGCTTATTTGTGTGGTGTCTTCCTCCAAATCAGAGCCAATAAAGACATTTTTGCTGCGTGATTGTTTTATTGCCACTATGATTTAAGCATTTTTCCCCGTGTTTTATGTAGGAAAGAGTCAGCACTGCTTTTCTAGAAGGAGTCTTTGCAAACTGTGTGATAAGCAAGTGTGTGTGTTAAGGGAGCTGTGGCTGATTTGGAATTTCAGAAGCCTATGATGAGATCTCTTACAAAAAGCTCTTACGGAAATAAAGCAATCAGATGATAAGAGACAATGTCTTCTTGCTCATTAATAGCTTTTTAAGCAAAACACTGCAGGACTTGCTGTCAGTGGCGTTCCCCAGGAGCCCATCTGCTCTCTCAAATATTTTTCATGAATTAAAAAAAAAAAGACAACCCAACCCAAAACCTGGAGGAATCAGAGAGACATGAGGTTGAGTTCAACTCTTCCTTCTACCCTCACTTTTTCTCTGAGCAATTTAGTTCCCAAGGGGGTTAATGGGGCACTCATAACTATTTTCAGTGGAGATATGGGAACCCTTATTAAAAAAAATTAATTATTTCTGTTCAGCTAGTGCACATCTGATTTGCTAATGAATGTGGTGCAGGAGAATGAAAACCTGTTTCCCTATGGATTATTTTGTTGAGTATCTATAATACATATAAGGGGCAGTACTAGAATTAAACACAGAGGAATTTTGATGCATTATTACACAAATCTAGCAATTGCCAGCACTTTAAAAGAGGGTAAATGAAGATTGCTGCCTCTCTGCTCCGAGCTGGGAGAACAAAGCACTGGGGAAGCTGCAGAGCTGCCCTCTACCTTTGCTACAAATGGAAGACAGATTGTATTTCCCCTAGCCCCATCAGATTGTGTGCACAAAGCCCATTTGCCAAGACTTCGTGCACTATGGATGTGTGAGAGACAGATTAATTTCACAGTATAAGCAGAGATTAACTGTAAATAAAATTGCAACTTGCAGCGACCAGCTCCCTGCTCCCTGTAATGGAGTTTCAGGGTATCAGGCCACAGGAACCAGGCTCTGCTGTTTATCTTCCAGCAGTGGCCGATGCTGCCTGAATGTTCAATGGGTTTCCTTTAAATGCTCTTTCTGATTTGCCTGTGGAAAGTTTCGAGCTGCAGGCAGTGGTGGTGGTGTCTGGGGAGCACAGTTAATTGGACTTCAGTTCTACCTGTTTAGAGAAGTAGATGGAAGAGATGCTTTGGGGATTCCCCAGTAACTCACTGGGATCTAGAGGAGGCGGTAAAAAATAAATAACAAAGATGACACAGTGAATATTCTGAGTCTTTCATCGAGGTTCTTAAGTAAAATTTGGCAGAGAGTCAAGCAGCTGTTTCACAGATGGAGGAGCTGAGCCTCGGGTTCCTCAGTTATTTGCCCAAGGTTACAGAAGAAGTAGCAAAGCCAGAACCAGCGTCTCTGTTTCCTGCCTTCCCTTCTCCCCCCTGACACTAGATTAATTTGTCTATGAAAAATGAATAGTGCTGCACACAACTGAGAAATAAGGTTATTTTATTTATTACTGCCAGTCTTTTAGGCCACTCTCACCTCCTGAGCAGCAGGGTTGGGCCGATACTGCTTGGAAAGGTAGAGTGCAAAAGGTCTTTAAAGTGTTTTCTTCTCTTCATAATTTTTTCACCAGAAAAAAGCAAAATTCCTCTGGGTGGATGTGTGGAGAGGAAAGGTTGTGGGCTGGGTAGAAGATGAGAAAAGCTGGGTTTAACTATTTTTTACAGCCAAACAGGTAGCAAAATTAGAAGAGAACGTATGTACAACTTGGAAGACAAATCTCTCTGGAAAGATCACCAAAGCCCAGATGAATGCTGCTGACAGGCATCAGAGTGCTCAGATAAGATCCTATTATTCAGACTCATAACTTTGAGTGGAGGAAGATACCCGTAACTGAAACGTAGAGAAATAGAGATGGTAATATTCAGTTTGTCAGCTGAGTTGGTGATAGGAAGGTGTATCTCACAGTGATTATAGGATTAGAAGGTTTGCCAATACTGTTAGTAGAATGGGATTTATGGAATGACACCAGTGTTAAAGGTTTGAGTGTTCTGAATGCAGGATTTCATTATTTCCTTGGTGCCTATCAAGTCTAATGTGTGGGAAAATGGAGCTGCTATTATTTAAACTTGAAATAATTTCCAAGCTTCTCAGCATCAGGAGAACTATTCCATTTTGCATCATCTGTTTCTTCATTACTCAGTGATAATTTGTATTTGCCCAGGAGGATTTTCAAGAGATGAATAACACTCTCACCGAGAATTGTGAACATTGAAATTTACGCTAATTCTGTATATGGGCTGTTGTATGAAATTTAAATTATGCCTATTGCAAGCTCCTACATCACGTCTATTCTCTATCAGACAATGCACTTCTACATAGTGGGTTTCTTCCTGAGATGATTATCTGCACTATGAGTACATTTTATTTTATCAGCAGAACAAAAGCATCAGAGGTGATTGAAGTAAATGATAGGTGTTTATAAAAGTAACAACAGCAATTGGATGTTGTTTTTCAGTCATTTCCATACATTGTTTGTACATTCCTTCCAGAGTTAATACAGCTTTTGTCTGTATAAAGAGAATAAGTATGCTGAGAAAATATGTGAATGGAAGCATCACACAGTAGTATTTAACTCTGGGAGTTTTAAAATTATAATGATGATTATATAGATCTTCCCATGGCACTTTAACTCTCGGAACATCAAGTAACTGCCAGCATTGCAGTGAAATTCATTGTCTGCAGATGCTCAATTCATCAGTGACATCCCAACCTCCATGCTTCGGTGACACTTCTTCTCTATTTGGGCAAATTTCACCCCCCCCATGAATTTAAGTTTGTGGTCTCTTACCTTATTACAAGAAATAGTGTAGGTCTGAGGCTTTAAGTGAAAAGTGTTCAAAAACACCCCAAGTGCTGTGCCAGTTCTGGGCCCTCTATTCAGAAAGGCATTGAGGGGCTGGAGCGTGTCCAGGGAAAGGAACGGAAGGGTTTGGAGTGGAAAAGGAGAGGCTGAGGAAGCTGGGGGAGCTCAGCCTGGAGAAAAGGAGGATCAGGGGGGATCTTCTTGCTCTGCACAACTCCCTGACAGGAGGCTGTAGTTAGACAGGGGTCAGGCTGTGCTCCCAGGGAGCAAAGGGCAGGATGAGAGGAAATGGTGTTAAACTGTGCCAGAGGAGGGTCAGGATGGACATCGGGAAGCATTTCTTCACAGGAGGGTTTGTCAGATACTGGAAGGGGATGGATGTCCAGGGAGGTGATGATCTTGGAGGTCTTTTCCAGTCTTAATTACTCAATGATTATCCAATAATGTAATAAAATACCTGCCTCACTTCTGATCTCTGCACAGAATCCCCAGCATTTGATCCAGTGGGGATTTCTGGGATGTAAACATAAAACATTGTCTGATATGAGCAGTGGGATGGGAACAGCTGTCTAAGACTGTTCTAGGCCCCTGACATCTCTTGAGGAAAAGAGAGTCCTACACTATTTGTGTATAATAAATTTACAGCCACTTCATCCCAGGTGACAGGGACATGACAGCAACAAAAATATGTGTGAAATAACTGTGTCAGGGTTTGTGGAACATGCACATGAAAGAAAACAGGAATAAATGGGACTGTAAGTTTTATCTAGGCTAGGCATTTTATTTCTCTTTATGCCTGCTTTTTTCAAATAGCAGGTGAAGCTTGAGACTGAGTGAAAATAATAATAATTTAAAGCTATCTTATTGTTGGCAATATGTTGTTTGTACATTTGCTCAAACTAAGCTGCTAAATTGGGACTCAAGTACAGCCATGTGAGCACTTCATTTTTCATGTGTAATTTGCCATTTCCTTTGTATTTCAGCTATCTTAGCTACAGAAGCATAGAGGAATCTTATTTGGGATGGAACAGCCTTACAGACTGGCTGTATTGCCACACTGCTGCTGTTTAAGGAGCATGATTCTAGCTTTCAACATGAAATTGCTCCAAATCTTATTTTGTAGTAGCATGAAATATGATTGGGTGAAGAAAGTAATTTGATAACATGTTTTCTCAACATTCCCCCTTAGTATCTGTTAGTTTTATTCCCTCACGTCCTGCAGTGTGTTATTACCATTGATAATGTGAGATGCAACCTCCATTTATCTAAAGCAGCTTGGAAAAAATACAAATAATTGGCGTAGAAAGACGGGAAAACAGGGATATGACCTAAAACATGCTCTGCAAAGACTAATAGTGATTTGTTTTTGCTTGAGCAGGCGTTCCCATCCCCACCCTGGTGTGGTACAAGGACTCAGTTCCCCTCAGCAGGCTGGAGAACCCCCGGTACAAGGTGCTGCTGAGCGGGGGGCTGCGCATCCACGCGCTGCGGCCGCAGGACGCCGGCATCTTCCAGTGCTTCGCCAGCAACCAGGCTGGGGAGATCCAGACCTACACCTACCTGGATGTCACCAGTGAGTGAGGAGTGCTGGCACGGGGTGGAGGAGGTGTCATCCCTGTAGGTGACCCCACACCCATCGCCTTTCTCAGAGCTGCTTTGGCTCAACCCGCAGAGCTCTGAATTCTTGTCGAGGGTAGCTGCCCCAGCTGTAAGGAACTCCAAAATGCCCCTGTGGCCTCAGCAATCTGCTGAATCATGTGGAAAAGCTCTCCGTGACATCAGGAGAGCTTGGCTTGAGGTGAACTCCCCTATTTCACATGGCAACAAGAGATCTCAGTGAAAAGAAAAAAAAAAATTAATTGTGAAATACTTTTATCTTTCCTTCGTTTCCTTCCAATTTCCACTCTAATGTAATTCCATTCTGAACTTGAGCTACTGCTTCATGATTGTGCATGCTATCATTTTATTTGCCTTTGTCTGCAACTGCATTTGGTCAGGGAAAAGAAAGAAAGTTCAAGTTAAATGTGTTTTTTGGCCAAAGAGTCAGATTAAATGGTTTTGTTAATGAAGTGCATGCTTCTCTATGGAAGAATTACAAATCCTAGTAGTCTCTTTTAACAATGATTATTAACAGTCATTTCTGTAATATTAAACTTCCTTCAGGAAGCTGATTTTTAGCCCAAAAGCACTTTGCACATACTGACCAGAATTCTTACTGGCCTCAGAAAATAAATCAGCCCCAGTTCAATATAGATCTAGGAAACTGCAGGAAAAAACTGCAATAAAATGCAACTGGGGGAAAATAAGAGAGAAAGAAACTTAGAAAATGTCTTGGATAAGGCTCAGGTTCTAAATTCTTTTGGCTGACATTTAAGTTTCAAAGTTAATGCCTCTCTCAAGTTGCGTTTCATCTTAAAGAACTGTGTTATGAAGATGAAGGAAAATAGTTTTGTTTATCTAGATTTCTCAAGTTCCCCCCAAACACTCATTTTGAGCTTTATCTTCCTTTTTCTTTAACCTATCTTACTTGTACAGGTACAAGCACTGATAGATTTTTATTTTCTGTGTAGGTAATAAACAGGATTAGGCAATTCCTGGGAGATGAATAAGAAAAGGTTACAGTCACTGCTGAAAGATTTTCATGTCTTATTGCCATGTCCTTCTCCATGATCATCTCTATAAAAGTGGATGTAAAGTAGTCCACGATATCAATTAAAGGATCTTTCTGAGAGGTGAGGCATTGAGTTGGTTTGAATTTTTTATTCTAGACATCAAGCCAGCCTTTATCCAGCCCCCAGAGGACACCACAGTCACGGAGGGGATGACTGCGGTACTGACCTGTGAAGTTTCAGGAGCTCCACGACCTGCCATCTCCTGGAAGAAAGGTAGCCAGTTATTAACGTGTAGAAGAGCTGTAATCCCCATTTTCCTGTCCATTCCTGTCGCTGAGATCCTGTGGATCCAATCAGTGCCTCTTTCCCCCTTCCCCTGGCCCCATGAGCAGCGGGTTTGCTGTGGGGCCATCACGAGCCGGCTGCCTGGGCAGGACGTAACATTTTTGGGAGAGCTGGAATTGCAGTCCCTGATCCCTGATCTGCCTGACACTAACCATGCTGCTTCCCCTGTGTGTTTCAGGAGAGCAGATCTTAGCCAGTGGCTCGGTGCAGATTCCTCGCTTCGTTCTCCTCGAGTCTGGAGGGCTCCAGATAGCGCCCGTGTTCCTGCAGGATGCTGGCAATTACACTTGCTGTGCAGCCAACTCTGAAGGAGCTCTGAATGCTTTTGTGATGCTGACAGTGTGGAGTAAGGATAATGCTTTGTTTAAAGTCTAACTTTAATCAAGTATTAATCAGTTTTTGTTGTATGCTCAAGAAATTTTCATTAGTAATTATGCTTTTCTCGTTAATAGCATTACTTGTATGATTTAATAGGAATAATGTGTCTATTTTAGGAAGCCTATCACAAATACCCTTTTTGTTTGGAGAATTATGCATATAAATCTCTATTTTGTGAAAGGAAGTGTATTTAAATAGAGCTTCAATCACAATTACAGTTTTACTCATGTTTTGCTTTGGTGTCTCGCATTGCAAGTCTGAGCTTTTAATTTGTAGATGGTTTGGCTGGTTTCAGGTGGTTTCTGCCTCCAGGAGTCTGCAGGCAGCACAGACCAGTCTGTGCTGGTACTGAGACGGGCCACAGTCACAACAGATAGGATTTTCCTCACACTTTTGTATTTTTTGTGGCTCTGGGTGCTGTTGGAAGCCAAATCAAAGTGCAGCAGATTTCAGCTAATCCCTCCCACTGCAGACTGGTGTGAGACAGGGCATCCTATGAAATGGTTTTGTCATCCACCTTTTTCCCTTGATCTCTATATTTTTATATTTCTTCTGTTGAGGAAGTGAGTCTGATCCAAGAGGTTCACCTGTGTAACTCCTAAGTGAGTTCAATTGAAGGGTAACATGGTTTTTACTACTCAAGGTACAAAATAATGATCCCTGAGCAGGGACTAAGAGCAACTGAAAATAATGAAGATGATGAGGATTAATACAGAAGTGTTGTGGCTTCTCTCCAGCACTTGAAGTGCTGATTGTGCTGCTGATGTGTGGTGCATATTTGGCATTTATTAATCCCCAAACTCTGCAAGCTAAATCAGCCACATTTTTCCTTTTGAAATTGGGAATACCTGAAAACATTCCTGGCAGTAACTGTAACATATTTGTGTCATGTGGCCATCATGTTTGTGTCTTATTGACAATATCAAGTTGGTAGAAATTTCAGGATGCTGTAAATTGAATGATATCCAGGTGTATGGATCAAGTAAAGGAGATACTTCCCATTAATTCTCAAAGCTGTGGTTCTTGCAGGTATTAAAGATAGTTCCTGTTCATTGTACTGCATGAGGGGAATAAAAGTGAATATAACCTAATGTTTGTGTAGCAACAGCACCATTATAAAGCCAGAAGCCTTACATAGGTGCATCAGGAGTAATGCTAAAAATTCCATGATTCAGAGTCAGCTTTTGATTTTGCTGATGGTCCCTTCTTGTGCATCTCTCAGTAGAGATTATCTCTGTAGGGATTTGAGACTTATTAACATTATCCACATATCTCCCAAGCTCATCCTGATTGTCTCCCTGCCTCAGCTGACGCTCTCTGCTGCTGCTCCTGTGTGTGACACATAATGGGATCTTTCACACCGGATCAGGTTGCTGTAGTTACAGCAATTACTGTGTTCTGAGCCTCTAGGAGGGGCTGGAGTAAGGATGTTCTGAAACATTTAAGTAAACAACGTCTTTCTGATATGGAAGATTTTTCTTCCAGGAGCTCCTCCACTGTCCTGGAGTTGATGAGGTTGTAGGGTGCTGGTTTTTTTTTCTCGGTTTTTTCTCAAGTGTGTTTTCCTTTGCACAGATTTTCCTTGGTCTTGTTTGTGTTTTTGAGTGCGGCTCATTTCCTGACTCAGTGTTTGCTTCAACTCCCTGAGTTGCCTTGACAGACACCTGCACAAGCCAAGGGAGAGTTTGGAGAGCTTTACCATTCTTCTCCTCTGGGCTTAACTCGTGCCCTGTGCTGCTGTGCCTCTCCGCACCCCACCGCGTGTCACCGGGGTCACAATATCCGTAGAGGAAGAGGAGCCTTCACAGCAGAGGCTTGAAGAGCAGTGCCCCTCTTGCTTTGAATGACAAAGGCTCGGTGGCTGCTCTCTGAGTGAACAGCCAAGGCAAAAGGCTGTAATTTCACCTGAGCTGTGCTCCTTTCAGATCGCACTTCCATTGTCCGCCCTCCCGAGGACAGCACGGTGATCAAAGGCACCACAGCCACGCTGCGCTGCGAGGCCACGCACGACCCCAGAATTTCAATCAGGTTGGTGGTGGCACTTCTTGGTTGTGTGGTTTATCCCAGTTTCATTTTCTAAGCTGCATGAATAGCATTAGGTGAAAAGTTTTGGGACCCCAGATTTTCACACCAAACCCCTGATTACTGCATTAAAAGGTTGTACACTGTATCATTAATCATAGAAATCCCATCTTCCATTTCAGCCTTATGTATTATTTACAATGAGCTATGTTCCACTTCATGACTTCAATATAGCCTTCCATGATTTTACTGTCAAGGTTAATACACTATCAATAAAACCAACTTGTCAGAGGCTGATACTTAATGAGAGTAAAAGCCAAAGAGAAGGAATAGGATTTCAGAAGTGTTTACTCTGGGGTGCATAAAAGCCACACCAGAGATGCCCATGTTTTTGGAAACAACTCAATAATTTGGGCTTATAGTCTGTTCTAACAGTGTAAAGGAAACCAGAATTTGTCTGGGCTATTAAAATTTGAATTAGAGCATTTAGACAAACTCAAAACTTGAAAATAAATTTGCCATGAAAATTAATGTAGTCTGAATGCAACATAAATGAAATAAAATGCAAGGAAGAGCTTGGAGACTGCTTGAAGGGTGAACTGCAGAAAGAACTTTGGAAAGAGAAATATGGGAATAAAAATTCAGAGGTGGGAAATTGAGTCTGTGGGCTCTCCACACCTCTGTGACATGTTGGGAGGGGTGTTCTTGATATATGAGCTCTAGCAAACCTTCAACAAGTTTCTGATCCTGGCAGCCCAATGTTACAGAGCTGGCCAACACCCACCACATACTGCAGAGTTTATGTTCTGGTGGGGGTGAACTTAAGAACTTGGATGTGTATCAGTACTCCATATTTTCCTTGTAAAATACTTAATATCTTGGATGGAATTACATTTTTTATTCTGATCGCTTGATCTAAAACTTGAATTTGTAAAAGGCACTGCTCTTGAAAGCTGCTGCAGGGGCCTGTCATTTTTAACATGTGATGACAGGAGTTGATCCCTTCCAGCAAAGTTAAAATAAATCTATTCTGGTGCTCTTACAAGTAAGTGATCAATAACAGAAGCATTGTAATACTCAGGTACCTTTGGAAGAAGGACAGTGTGGTAATAAATCCATCCAGCAGTTCCAGGATCACAGTAGAGAAGGACGGGACCCTCCTCATCAGCCAGACGTGGTCGGGTGACATCGGGGACTACACCTGTGAGGTCGTTTCTTCCGGAGGGAACGACTCCAGGACAGCTCGGCTGGAAGTGATGTGAGTACTCCAGCTTAAATATTCCCTGCACTGGGTTTCAGACACCCTCAGGTATTTTTCTAACATTTCATTCTAGGTGTTGTGGAGAGTCAGCAGTTCTGATTTTTTTGGTGTGGGGCGTTTTTTAAAGGGAAATTTAGGCTGGTTCATTGCTAATGAAATTGCTTTGAAATGCTCTGATCTCATGGCTGAGCCTGCGTTGAGCAGGAGTTTGGACCAGAGACCTCCTAAGGTCCCTTTAGACCTGGCTCCTTCTATCACCCCATGCTGTAGGGCTTTCCCATAAGCCCAAGTGCTGTGCTGTGATGGCAAGGTTTAAAAACAAGAAAATGTTTTCTTCCTTTTAGTATTTTTTCCATTAAACACTTATCAGAATAGCTGCTCCCTGGATGGGCATTGCTTACTCCTGCATTCTCTTTATACATCATTTTTCAGGAAAAAAAAATATTTGTATGTATGACTTTCTTTATTCCTATGGATCTTTAAAAATAAAAACAAAAAAAAATGTTTAAAGTGCCATTCAGCTCTGAAAAAGGATTATAAAAATGTCATTACATGGTTCCATATTTTCTATTTCTGTCATTCCACTGGGGTGAAGTGCACTTCCATTTTATTTTTATCACTAAAAGCAACAGCTGTGGGTTTGGTACATGTGTGGAGCAGATCAAATGAAAAAAAAAAAAAAAAAAAAAAAGAAGGTAATGTTTTATGTAGAGTTATTTATTTATTTATTTACCCGAGTAGTACGCACGCTTTAATTTAACTAAATTGCATCTGTTTCTGCTGGTCATGCCTGATGTCTCTGAGAAGATGGCAATTGTGTGGTTGGCAGTGTAATGAGTTCACCTCTGAGATTTGCTGTGCAGAGGGCTGTTTGATACAGCATCATTCTGACAGTGCCAAGGCTCCATCAGATGCCCATTTTCCGAGAGCGGTCATACATTCTTTTTCTAATTAAGCACTCCTCAGCTCTCCTCCCGGAGTGCATTTTACTGCTGGTTGGAATCCAAGAGCAGAAGACAATTCAGAATATATTGCAGCTACATATCCACGCTCGCTGTTCTCTGAGGCGGTTTTTGAATGGAGGGCAGAAAAATCACAGAGTAAAGACTGAAAAGAATGTTAAAGCTTGGACTTTGAAACAAAGCCATAAATATGTGCTAAACACTTCAGCAGCAGGATGGTTTCCTAATGCTGAACAGCAAAAGCTGCCCTGTGCAGCCCAGTACAGCACAGGGAATTGGATTTACTTGCAGTTCCCCACTGACCACTGAGGAGCTTCTTTTATGGTCCATAAAATCTGGGCTAGAGTTGGTTGGGAGAGGCTCGTCCTGTGTGCCCTGCTGAGGCACCCCAGCTGTTCCAGCTGTGTTGGCTGGCTCTCCATGCACTGGGACTGCCTCTTAATCCTGCCTCTCTACTTCCTTTGATGTTCTGTTGCTGATCGCCCATCTCCTGTTTTTCCTGGAGGAATTAAAGGAATCTATCAGACCCACTCTTTCAGAGGAGTCAAGTAACTGATAAGTCACTCAATAATACCTTGAGTTGTGACATTTCATTTCAAAGCAGGGCTGCAGGTAGTGCAATACTGCCAGAAAACATTGCATTTCCTTGCAGCTTTCATCATTATCGTTTGGCTCAGCAGCACAGATCTGCGAGGAAGAGAGATACACAATACAACAGGAGTGAAATGAAGAAGAAAATATGTGGAAAGGAAACGTCTGAAGTGAAGCTTAAATTAAATTCCAGCTTGTATAGGAATGACAGATCTATAACATTCCCTGTTCTCCAGGATAATTCCCTCGTGCAGAGCATCAACAAACGGGGCATGCACATTCCCATCGATGAGCACTTACACTTCAGTGCCTTGAGCAGCACCAATGGCAGACAAATGTTCAAAGGAGGCCTCTCAACCAGTTACAGACTGGAGCAGCCACCAATGGCCTTGCCTGACAATTCCAGATCTCCCCCCACCTTTCCACCCCCCAGGAACCAGGATGTTCCTCCTCCACCTCTGTGCCCATCAAGAGGAGTTTCCAAAGACACAAATAAGTTTGTTACTGATTTCTGTTCAAACTGATTCAATTGAAAACTGTCGACCTTCAGGTTATTTAATCTCTGATGGTCCAGTTTTCAAATCTCTGAAAAGAAGGAAAGAAAACTCTCTCTTCCTTTGCCTGCCCTTGTTGGAAGCCAGGCTTGGGGACAGTGGTGGTGTTCCTTGCAGGAAGAACCTGCACGGATAGCACGGCACAGATGCATTGGTGCTGCAGGCAGGATGGATCATCTTCCTCAGCATGAAAGAAGAAATAAAATATTTGCAAAGGAAAGCCAGAAAACTAATGAAGAACTTGCTAAAGTGCAGCCAAAGGTTACCTTGCTCATCAATTTTGCACTGATGGTACTTGGGCACAGAAACTAATTGCTAGTCAAGATACTCTATTCGTTCATTTGTCTTCCCTCTAAATGTGTTTATTCTCCATGTACATCACTTGATTTGATTTGCATGAGATAAAACATTTGCAAGTGATGTTTCTATTCTGCAAGAGATAGATTTTAATTTTACACTGACTTTGTTTTTCTCCTAGTAGAATTTCTCAACTGTTTATCAGAAGCATTTGGTGATGAGCCCCCTGCTTCTCTCACATCCCTGAAAGTCACAGGGTTTGAGTCTGAAAGTAATTGCATGTTATGAAACATCCCAGCTTCATTTAGCTTACTTTTATAGTCCTGTAAACACTAGCCTGAAATACATACAGAGGAAAAAAGACTTGTTCCTAAAGCTGCAAAAGCTGAGTTATCACCATGTATCACTCACCTGATGAGAAACTGTGCTGATTCCAGCTCAAAATGTCCTGAGGATTCTCGGGATGTATAAAATATTCAGAATTACCACTATCTGTGCCTGATGATACCCACTGCTCAATATCAGCCTGTCTGCAGCCCATGCTAGAGGATCTCTTTGTTGTATGAATGTGACTGCAAAGTATGGTAATGCTGCATTGTTGGAAAATCAAAGCCCTCTACAAGGCTCTGTTATGTCACAACATATAGTAACATCTTTTAGGCTCTTTTTCTATGCAAAAATATGGGAAGGACAGTGTAATACAAAAATAGGCAATTTATTCCTGGCAGCAAGTTCATCTTCTTTCAGTTCCCTTTCATCAGAGAAAGAGCTATTATTGTTCTGTCTTCTTCAAAAGCAGGAGAGGGGAGCTAACCACTTATAATAAACCCCAGTGGGTTGCCAGGAATGCAGAGTATTGCCTTTGTCAGCCATCTATCCATGAATTTGGATACCCTTTTTACTGGACTATTTATAATTGCCACTTCTTCCAATTTCTTCCCAATATATCCCATTAAAAAAATATTGCTAAAATGAAAATCACTATGACCAATGCAGTGTGAGGTAAAAATTATGTTCAATTACAAATGTAACTTGATACAGATCCCACATCCCTTGGTTCCAATTGCCCATCTCTTCTCCTTTCTCCAGGGAGAGAAAGAAGAAGGAATGTCAAACTTGAAAATATATTATTCTTTCCTCACTGGAAAGAAGGCTTCTATTTATTTTTCCAAGCTCTCTATTGAGATGTCATCCAAGACTCAAGGTTCACTGCTGAGTCTGAGTGCACTGATACTCAAAGGAGAAATATTGCCCAGAAATGCATTTGGAAATAAATGCCATTGTGTCTGTTTGTCATTGAAGCCATAGCAGGAATGTAGATGTTTTCAGCAAAAAGAAAGCATAAAATTCAAACCTCTTTCCCAAGTCATCTCCAGATCTGAGCAGATTGAAATGGGAAATAAATCTGTGCACTCTGGAACTCGGCAACCCTTTAATTCCAAAAATTCCCCTTGTTACAGACCTGTGAGAGAAGAAAAGCCTCAAAACTCGGGGCTGCCTTGCAGGAATTGGAGAGGATTCTTTTGCGAGAGAAACTGCAAAGTCCTGAGCAACAGTTGCCACGTTTGTTAATTTAAACCATGATAAACTTTTACCAGCAGAGCCATCAGGGCTGAGTGCTGCCTTCCCTGCCTGCCTCAGCCCAGTGCTGTTATCAGCCCTGGCAGATGAACCACCTGCTCCTGAGCAGACCCTGCCTGCTGCACCTCTCTGAGGGAGTCCATTATAAAATAGGAGCAGGGCTTTTCAGAACCTGACAAGAAAACTTGTTTAATCTCCTGTGCCTTTTTAGTAATCCCCTCTTCAGTCACAGTCTCTCTAATTACCTGCTGTTGGACCATTTTTCTCAGAAGTCTCTCCAAACCGTGTCTGGTTTATTTTTCTCAGCAAATAGTCTGCTTTTAGCTAATTTTATAGAACACTCTGTATTTGCTGAGTGAATTTTTCAGCGGCCCTCTGGCAGTGATGAGCTGACTCAAAACATTAGGGTTTCTGTTTTGAGCATGTATCATTTGCAGCTGGCTAATATTTCTCTCCCAGATTGTCACAATGACTTCATATTCTTTTCTTGCAAATGCACTACGTTAATTGCTTTGTCAGAGTTCCCTCAGGTCACCTTGGTGGCAATGCCATTAACCCTGGGGTTATCTATCAATTACAGATTTTGAAGTGTCCATGCACATATTTTGCTATCACATAAAATAAGTTATGGAAAACTTGCCTCCATGCAACTCTTCAGCATTAGAAAAATGAGGTTTTAAGATACTCTATATTGAAAAACTTCCATATATTTCCTGTTGGGGCTTCAGTGAACAAAAGATAATGATGGAACTACACTTTGCATGTCTGGTCAAGGTCTGTTCTGTGCTCTGGGTGTTTTTCCTCTAAACCTCATCCACTTTCTTGGTGCTGACCAATTCTAGTCTGAGGTCCTCCTCACCCTGAGAAAGGGTTGAAATTAGAATTCTCTGCAATAATTTCTTGGGTGTTGGAAGCAAGGAAAAGTAATCCTCTTAAAGGAAAAATAGAAGCAACTATCTCTTTGGGGAATGTGAATATTCATGATGGTGGTACAGGTCTCATTTATCATCCCTTCCACAGGGTACATGGTAGCAAATGAGAAGGAGACAAAGTGAAAGTGCATGCTAAAGTAGAAATTACTACTTTTTAATCTCTGTTTTTGCATACTACAATGGGAGAGGTACACTCCTGTGCTGAAATGTCTTTGGAGCTTTAAATATTCATTTCTGTCCAGGTGTGTTTCTTAGGCACTTGTTCTGCCTGCCTCGAGGGGCTTAAATCTGTGAGCACCATCTGTTGCTGTTCAGCATGGACACGTTTGGGTAAAGACAAACCCAATATTTGTGATATCTGTGGATAGGGTGTCCTGGATGGAGGCAGCAGCTCACGCTACTCAATCTCTGTCTGAACAGAAAGTGCCCATTTCCCTTGTGCTGCTGCTGATTGTCCTTGTCAATCTGAGAAAAAAAGTCTGCTAAACCCAAATTCTAAGCAAACAAAACTCCAGGTTTTAACCCAGTCTATGCATTTAAAAAACAGGGAAACTTTTTCAAAAGTCTTCTGAGTCTTGTGCACTTGAAAAAAGAGCCCAAGCTTTAAGTCTTGCTTCCCAGAAAAGCTGATACATGGGGATAATCTGCTGTGAGCTTCCCCTCAGCCATTCCTCTCACACTGCTGCTTCTGTGGCCATCATCTTCCAGGAGGAGCTGGAGCCTCTCTGAGCTCTTCCCCACAGGGACTGGTGATAAATGAAGTGGGGACTGGGACTCGTGTGAGCCATGTAGCAACAAGACGTTTCACTCTTCCCTTCAGTAATTACCTTTGCCAGCTTAATCACAAAAACTTTTCCAACCAGCTTGCCTAGGACATAATGATAAATTGTGGTGGAGGTTTAATGTTTATTATAATTTAATGTTTCATTCAAAATTAAGCAGCACACTCCTGTAGTCCCTGGGTAAATGGCCATATCTTACACCCCCACACTTTCCAGTGACAGCCACGCTCTGTCTCCCAGGTCAGCTGCCCTCCTGCTTTGTTTCCAGGTTCCCCTCTTCCCTAAACGTGTTTATCCAAAATTTCACCGTGCCATGTTCAAAATCCACTCCCTTTGGGCCCACACATGATTTTTGTTTGTTTTAGCCCCAAAGTGGCCATGTCTGAGCTGTCAGTGCACGCCCAGAAAGGAGTGAGAACAGTCAACTTAAACTCCTCACCATCAAGGCATCTCAAGCAAGCGATTTAATGAAGTTGAGATCTGAATCACACCCGGAGGTGTCATTCCATGTTTACTACAGAAAGAGCCTGGGGTCACCGTGCTGCTAATTTGGTTCTGCGTTTAAAGTCAAATGAGATGAGACAAGGCTTTGAGTCTCAGGTTTAGCCTTAGGAAATATCAACCCCTCTTGCCTGGAGAGAGGTGGGCAGGGAAGTGCTTTCTGCTTCTGGTGCCTCATTAGCTGTGTGTTTTTCTTGCCACTCTTTGGCTCTTCCAGCTTTTTTTTTGGGTTTTTTTTTTTTTTTGATGCTAACTCCAGAGTGTGTATCCATCAGAAACGCCTAAACAAAAGCATTCACGGCTTAACAGAAAAATAATAAAACTATTGTCTGCCTCTCCATATGTTCCTCAATCTTCCAGTAGAAACAGAAATCCAGGACATATTTATTGTTCTGGCTTGGCGCCAGAGCCTGTATTTATTTTGGTGAGTGGCTGAGGAGTTGCGGTTTTTAAATAACTCTGAGTCTTCAGTGGCAAAATACATCACAAGCAGGAATTGCTGCGTTTTTAATTTAAGCATGTGAGTGCCCTCTTGGCTTTCTGCTCTGGCCTGAGCTGTGGAAGGGTCACCCTCAGCCTTCCTGGGGAGGAGGGCAGATTGAACGGGTAAAAACTGGCCCTCCCTGCTTTTCCTTCTCTCCGAAATCCTCGTTCTCCTTAGGAACCAGGATGATAAGGAGCAAAAATCATGCTTAAGTATAATGCTGAAGGGCTTTTATCTCTTAAAACACATCAGCGTTTAAGGGTTGCAGCAGAATTTAGTGTTCTCACTTCACCATGCAGCTCCCACTTTCAGCCAATGGGTACAAATGAAATGTTTTTCCACAAATTTCCTTTATGTGTAGAAATTACACATTTTAATTGAGCTGCTGTTTTATTTTTGTTTTTGAAATGTTTTATGTTGTATTTCCATGGGGTTTCTGCAGGCATTTTCACTACATTTTCTGGTTGGGTGCTTCCAAAAAAATCCTTATTATAGGGAGGAAGGATTCTACCCATGACAGGATAAGCCTGAATCCGTGAGTAAATCAAGCTGTTCTGTAGCCTAAGAATACATATGGTAATTTTGATTAGTTGCTCTGTGTGGATAGTGTCAATGTCTTCTGCTTCCTTGAGTATGAAAAATTCCATGTTAAATCATATCTCCCATGTGTTTTACTGTTTATACGTATCACTTCTGTCACATTGTAGGACATCATTGTAAGACAGGAGAAAAAGTGAGAGAGGAAATTTATTGACCAATTTGCTCGGTCAAAAACGGGATGAAATTTGGCTTTTTGCCACATTTAGCGACATGTCCATTAGCTGTTCTATACATCAGCCTTGAGACCTTCAGCATAAATTTTTTTCCCCCCTCCAAAGAGGATAAAATTGTGAAGAATTCCAAGATGTCTATAATTTATTTAATTGTACAATAGCTGCTGGTGGTTTTATATCCATCATCACACGGGGCCGATGTCGCCTGCCTTTAACTGCCTAAAAGACTGGAGCTGGATGAAATATAGATTAATTTTTCTGTGCTGGTTTATTTTTTTTCCCTTCTCTTACCCTTTTTCCTCCATAGAGAGCTGCCTCACTCCCCTCAGAACCTCATGGCCACCCTGAACTCCTCCTACAGCCGCAGCGTGGTGCTCTCCTGGGTGCGCCCCTTCGACGGCAACAGCCCCGTGCTCTACTACGTGGTGGAGCTCTCTGAGAACAGTAAGTCAAATACCTCTCAGCCTCATGGTGTTCTTAAACCATTCCTTCAGACTCACCTCTCCCCAGAGCTGCTGACAAAATGCTGCTGCAGTTTGCCTAAGCCTGCACAAAGGGGTTTTACACTCGGGTGTTTGCACGCTGAAAGAGGGGAACGACAAAGAAGGCTGAGATGGAGGGATTTATTTATAGGAAAGGATGAGTTCCACCTCTAGTGTTGCCAGCCAGACTTGAGGCACAGCAGCTCATTCCTCAGTACAACAGCATTAGTCAGTTTGTTCCTTCCATGGCTTTTTCTCCAGTTTCGTGGATTTCTTGGTGCATTCAGAGCCCCAGTTCCACCTAAAAGATGCAGACAGGGGGATAATTCAAGGAACTGATAGTCTGTCAAAGGAGCAAACCTGGATGTCAAGAGGAGCTGCTGTCCTACCTCTCTGTGGGCTCCTATGTTTTCTCTGCTTTCTCTGGATTCTCATTTTACACCCTTCCTTTAGGTAGGTGGTTGAGAATGCTTGAGTGCAATCCAAATATCTGACTTCCTGCATTACAAACCTGGGCATTGGGAATTGCAACTTGCCAGTTTTATCACTCTGTACACCAGGCCCTCCATGGCTCTCAGTCTGCAAGGTTATTCAGGGATATTGCTAATGCCTCTTGAGGATTTGATGGAAAGATGAGGGTATATGGAAATCGGTCACCTTGGCAATACTTTCTAATCTCTATCACCCTAGGAGCTGGAAATCCAAGCTGAACAATTGATTCTTGATGAAAAAATTAAGAGCATCACTTTTTGTGACATGTGGAAATTAGTTACTGTATAACTGAATGCGAAACAGTTCTGATTTCTGATTATCTGGAGAGCAGCAGTTTGTTTTGCCACACTGAGAGCTTGAGGGGAAACTTGAGCTTCAGATCACATACCAGCCTTTTGCTTTGCAGGCTGGAGTGCATAACTTCTCAGATGTGGAGGTGATGTGGAGGTCCCAGAACCAATGATCTTGACCACTGTTAAGCAAAGTGCAGGTTTCTAATCCTAGCAGAAATCCAAAGTCATGCCCAGGACTGCTGCCCTTAAAATAGTTATTTTCAATCAAAGACTCTGGATCTTTTTGTTACAAATGAGTAAGAAAATCCATGATCCTGCACTCATACTCCTTCTCTACCTTTTTATCACCACCTTCCTTTTTATTTTCACTCTTTTCTCCTTCCCTCCCATAGCTACAGGCCAGTAACTGCCTGTTTTTCTTCTTTTCCTTCCCTGGTCTTTTGCCCAAAGATGTTTCCCTTCTGCTCCTTGTTTCCCAGTGGCTTTGTTGATGACAAGTTAGTGAAGTCCCAGTCTGGGAACATGATGCAAAGGTCCTAGAGCTGTATTTGCACAGAGAAAGCACAGAGGTGGCAGAACATGTGCACTTGGATGCTGCAGTGGGCTGCATCGACTGGGACAAGTCCCTGAAAGAAAAGGCAGCTCATTCAGTGCCAGGAGAATTATGGAATTGTTTCAATTGGAAGGGACCTTGAAGATCATCTCAATCCATCATCTTTCTTTTGTCATGGAGGAGTTTGGAAGGTCTTCAAGTCCTTTCTACCAAGGATGCTTTGCAGTTGTATAGGAATGGGGTAGATGTGCCATCATTTTAGAATTAATTCACTGAAATTTGTCAAAGGCTCAGCCAAAATCAACAGTGGATCTTTGGAAAGCATGCACACAGCCCCTGAGAACACCACAGGGTCCTGTGAACCACTGCTCACTCTGTGATAGATTAAATAATTTTGGCTGATGTCATTGCAGTCTGCCACTGAGAGAGTCATTGTCCCAAAGCACAGGTCTGTGTCCTGCCACAGCTCAAAGCTGCAAAAGCCAAACACAGGCCAGGTTTGTTGTGAACTGAACATCTTAACTCCCAGATATATCCCAGGTCTTGCTGTCCTTTACATTTTTGTCTTTATTTACTTTGCCTTTATGTGCAATGCCCACAGAAGTAGAACAGGGAAGAATCTGAGCCCTTGGATATTCCACTGTTGCTGTGCTCTCTTGTTCCATATTTACAGAACACTACAGCAATGTCAGCAGTGACTTTGGTTTGGAACACCGACTGAAACGTCTGCACACTGACACTGGCTTGTTTTGGTTTCTATTTTCCTGACGTGTTTGTTATTCAGGGTTATTTTGATCTCAGCAGTGTGTGGTTAATATTTAGCTTCTCCAGACCTCCTGCTCCTCTGGAAACCATCACCTTCCCTTTCTTCCCAGCCATCCCAAGCACTGTTTGTGCACAAAGCTGGCATTTGATGTTGTGTAGGTATAGCTTGGCCTGGTATGACTCTGCAGAAACTCTTTGCTTTTCAAAGACAATTTCTGTCTGGGATTTGTGCTGCAGAAGGAGTGACTGTCAGGGAGACAGGGAACACCCTCCACGAGCTCTGTCACTGCACAACAGAGCAATGCACCTCCCATCCCAATCCCTGTTCACTTTCAAATGTGAAGGAGGGACACCAGAATTAGGGTTTATTTTCCAGTCAGCAATGCTGTGCAGATTTTGTTCTTAGTTCTGTGGAGTTTGAATGTTTGGAGTTGGAGTGTTTTGGTTACAGGTGCTGAAAAGTAGCCTTGTTTTGTTGCATTTTTTAGGTGTTTTGTTTTGGATAACTCTCTCACAGCTTTAGGACCCATGGTAGGTTTTGAAGCACTTACCATCAATGGATACACAACAGTGTCTATTGCAGAGCAATAGCTGAAGAGGATTCAAAATAACAAGTATAAATTTCAGGGGTTTAATTACCAGCTGCATTAGAGGGAGGCGTGTCACTCCACCTGGCATGGATTAGAACTCCTTTTCATTAATATCAATTCAGTAAAGAGATACAAAACCCTTATTTTAATTAGCAGGAAGAAAACAGTGGCAGATCATGCACATAAATTGCTGGGAATATGAACGACTCTAGCCACCTAATTTTTAAAATTAATGTATTTGGCACAGTGCAATAATTCTCAAAATACAAGTATTCACAGTAGACTGTGTCTGTGGGTGACTTGAGACATATGGCCTTAAACATTTGGGGGCAAATTTATAATCTAATTTGAAAAACACAGTTCCAAGGAAACACAGTCATTAAGTATTCCTGCCCACAGAGTCAAGAATGTGAACCTTGATTTGAAATAGGATTTTCAAATAAATAGTACCATGCATTGCTGTCATTTGCACTAATATAATTTTGGATGTTTCATGACCTGTTTAGCCCCATTGCAATTTACCTCAGAATTCCAATGAAGTGTCTTCATGGAGTTAGGAGGGGATATGCTTATTTTATTCCAAAGAGGTTTAGACTGAAGAAATTAATCAAAAAAAATATTCTGAATAGTCTTTTAACTGAAAAAATGAATTAAGTCTTATAGAATTCTGCTGAGAACAATTAAGATAAAAGCCCATTTTTGTTTTATTGTATTCTGGGATATCTATGCTGTGCGAGGTGATGATATAACTCAGATTCATCATGTTGTGCTAATGAGGAGATAATAAAAGCTCCTGTGGAAAGCATCTCTACATGCTTAACTAAAACCTATTGTCACCCTGAATTTGGAAGGAATATTCAAATGGCAAATATTGAACTCATTGATAATTCTTTGCAAAACTCAAAGTAAAACTGCATTGTCATTATGATTGTGACTCAGATCTAGATATGATAATTTTAAAAGATACTTTTTTTCAGGCCACTGGTAGACCTTGTGTGGGTCCTACCAAACAAAGGGTGAACCATTTAGCTTTCATTTGGATTTTTTGCAATATCATATTGCTACAAAGGTTTGAAAGATGAATTCAGTGTATTGCAGCAGTACAGCAAGTTCTGATGCTGCCATTTATGCAAAACCCCCTGGAGAAGGAAAGAGATGGAAATGTGTTCCAAACCTGCAAAAATCAGTTTTCTGCAGTAGATCTGATCGGTAATATCAAATTAGAAATGATTTTTTGGGGAAATTGCAATTAATGCATGAACTGTAGGGTAGACAGGGAAATAGAGTAGAAATGCCTCTTGGCACACAGCCTGAGTTATTGAACGCATCACAAGCGCATCCAAAAATTCATGACAGAAAAAAAAATGTCATTTCTAAAACCCCAAAATGACATTGTAAACCAGAGAACAGCCTGTGAGATTCTTCATTTCCAATAAATTAAGCTGGAGAGGCAATCAGAGTTAATTCAGAATGCCCAATATTTGTACGACGACGGACAGCTCAACATGGAAGTTGTTCAGACAGCAGCAATTACGGGGGAAGAGCAGCAGAGCCCAGAGTATGTTCTGGGCAGCTTAAGTTAAATGAAGGATTAGCAGAGTCTGTTCAGTCTAACAGAGACTTTTTTAATAGTTTGACCTGGCAAGTCTTTTGTCACCATGGAGCTTCTCCAGGCTTCCTGGGACAGGTGAGTGACAGCCATCCCTGGAGGACAGGAGAGGCAGTGTTGAAAATTTTATGGCATGTTTCCCTTGTCAGAATTGCTCTTCTCCACAGTGAAAAGAGCTTCTGTGCAATCCTGGGGTTGGTTGTGTTTATCTAAAGAGGGAGATCCATTTTTTTGGAGTGTTTTGTTTATTGATTGTAAAAAAAAAAAGAAAAATTTGACATTTAAATTTTAAAGATACTCTGCACATTCAGTGTATCCAGTGCTCCAGGAGTGAGCAAATGCTCCCTGAACCACCCTCCTCTCTGAATCAGAGTGCCCAGGAGATGAATAGGCTTCGTTTATATTAGTTTCCAGTTTAATCTCTCTTCCTGCCAGATCTTTTATCTTCTACCAGGAGAGGAAAAAGAATTAATAAAGTATTCTACAGATGCAGCATATAAACAGAGCAAAGCCCCAAGGTGCTGAGGAGATTAATAGGGCCTGTTGTTGAATCAAACTGCTCACTACATTGAGCTGCTTGGGTTAAGCACTCTCAGGTGGTGTTTACACTGGCAGTAAACAAATTAAATGCTCTAGGAAACGGACCACTGCCCAAGTAGCTCATACAAGGGTATTTCACTCCCTTCTTGGTGTCTGCTCTTCCATTTTCCTCAGGAAGTTCCTTCAGGCAGTGCACTAGGTCAGCCATACCTTAACTCCAGCTTCCCTTGGTTTGTTGCTGTGCACTCTGGCTGTAACAAGGCTGTTTGAGAATCTCAAGGGAAGCCTGTAAAAATTCAGAAGGAACTAAGGTGCAAAAAAGTCTGAAGCAATGCTTTTCTAGATGGCACAGGTGTGCTTCCTCTAAGAGCTCTCTAAAAGAAATCCAATGTTCAGCTAAGATAAATTGACATCAAGATCTTGCAGCCAAAGTGGCTGCTGGTAAATCAACAATTGGCAAGGACAGACCTTCACTGCTGTGCAAATGTCCCTCTCCAGCATTCCCAGTATTCTGCTGTGTCAGTTTTCCTGTTAAAAAAGACTTCGTTCTGGCAAGGCCCTTACTGGAATAAATACATTTGGAGTAATTTGAAGATGCAGTGTTTATAGCCCAACTGGCATCACACCCTAGAGGACTTGAACTTGCTAAGGAATCTGCCAGAAAAGCACAAAATGAGTGGCTTCTGTCTTGGTGTGAAGTTTAGCAGCCTTCCACGTTTGGGACATCTCATCTTCACTTTCAGGCAGACGTTGAGTTGACCTGCCAGGAGCCACGATGCACTTCTGATGAGCAACATGCACAGATAACGTTGCCAAAATCTACAGTGAGCTCCTCAGCAATTTCCAGAAGTGTTAGTAATTTTGAGCAGGGAGCATGAAAACAGCTGGTATTATTTAAAAACTGAACAAATCTTCAAATTGGCTGATTCCATTGCTGTACTGTTGCAACACAGACCAAATGTCACCTCTCTCTGACTATTTCAGTCATGACATCAGGGAGAATATGTGACACCAGGCTATGGAGAGAAGAAATCAGAATATTTAATTTTCAACATGTTTCATTTCTGACCTCTTTGAAAACTTGTAAATGTAATTTGGGCATCAGAGGAGCTTGATATGGCAAGAATATGTGAACTGACAGCGAGGGGTTTAGAGTGCTGCCAGGGCTCTTTCTACCAGGGAGTCTTCCTAGGACAATTAGACTCCATGCCGAATAATGTCACTAGGAAAAAAAAAAAATAAGACTGCAGACACGTAGAATCAGCAGCTGAAGTTTTCTCAGGTCTTGCAGCAAAGGGCTGATTTGGCAGAGAGAGTCACGCTTCTACACCTGCTTGCAAGCTGGGTAGGAAGATATTCCAAACTGACTGTGAATTTCATTAGAATCCTTCCACCAGAGCCACTCATGGGTGTGGTGGTGTGATGGCCTGCCAAACAGATGGGTTGTGAAATACACAGCCCATCTGTCTTTATCATGCTTGTTTCCTCTTTTATTAAAATGTTAATGAATATAGTTTTTATTTATTATGCCATGACATGTGCAGCATCACTTTCCAGTAGACAAATGTGCAATCTGCATAACCGTGTGGGCTGACAGGAAGGTTTCTTCTGCTGAAAAGAAACTTCTTCCCAAAGTTCCTCTGAGGGAAGCAAGCACGAAGAACCCTGAGCAGTCAGAGGCATTTTCTCACTTCTGCAGGGCTTTTGACAAGCACTTTAATCTTTTTTCTTTCTTTCCCATGCTAATTTTTCCAACAGATTCTCCCTGGAAGGTTCACCTGTCAAACCTTGACCCAAAGATGACCGGTGTCACTGTGAGTGGCCTCACCCCAGCCAGGACCTACCAGTTCAGGGTGTGTGCAGTCAACCAGGTGGGAAAGGGCCGCTACAGCACCGAGACCAGCAGGTAACAACAGTCAGTGTCTGTGTGCTGAAGGGACAGCGACCTGGGGAGGGGGAAATGCTGCTTGGCAATGAAGGAATAAAATAATCTCTTGCGCAAAGATTGGGAGATGGAGAAGCTGCCATTTCCCAGGTCTCTGCAGAGTGCCCTGCAGCTGGCAGGAGTTGGGGATGATGGCATTTGGGGGATGCAGGAGATCAGCACATCATGGGAGAGGTGTCCTCATATTCCAGAGTATCAGTTGAGCAGAATCTTGGAAATTACATTTTGCTCTTATGCTAAGCCCCAGCAGTTAGCCCGGGCAGGAGCACAGCTCTCACCCTGTCATGGCAATGTCACTTCTGGAATTTACCCAGATGTGACAGAGAAGGATGACTTCATCATATTCAGTTTCAAACGCATCCCCCTTCTCCGTGAAGAAGCTTGCTGCAAGCTTGAATTGCAGAACAGCTGAACTCTAAATGGCTTTTTCAAAATGTAGGAGTTTGATATGAAAAATATTGAAAGAGCTGAAAGAAACAATTTGGAAGGAGTCACAGACACTGGACCCAAGCTCTTACTCATTCAGGCTTGTAATCTTTTTAAAGAGTTGTAGCAGCCTGGGTGATTCCAAGAGAATAGGGTTACCTCAGCTGTCTGTCTTGTTGCTTGCTTAACTGATTTCCTATTATGTTGATTTGTTGTAACTATTTCATGCATGTCTTCAGCAGTTTGATCAGCATTATATTTCTTTCTAGTCATCAGACTGTGATAACAAAGAGTGCTTCACTTGGAGTGGATACAGGAAATAGACTGTTATTTATGATTTCTTTCAACGCTCATGTCCATCACATTCTTTTGTACTTAGGTTGATGCTCCCTGAGGAGCCCCCCAGTGCCCCCCCTAAAAACATCGTGGCCAGTGGGAGAACCAATCAGTCCATCATGGTCCAGTGGCAGCCTCCTCCTGAGAGTGAGCACAATGGGGTTCTTCATGGCTACATCCTAAGGTAAGTCCTTTCTTAACCTGGAAATCCAGAGATAGGTCCAAGTGTGCACAAGGGAGTTCAAATGGTGACTTAAGAGTGTAATAAAAGGTATCTGTAATTGAATTAAAGATATTAGTTATTGTTTGCAAATGCTCAGGCTGCCCTGATTTGTTAAATGTGAGAAAACAACAAGAGGTCACAAGGGTGCAGCCACTTAAATTCTGGCTTGTGTGTCCTAGAGAGTCTGAGGGCTCCATCAGCTGCTCCAAAGGACCTGCTCCCTGTGGAGACTCACAGCATCCTTTTATTCCATTTTCAAAGGGAAGTGAAGCTCCAAGTAATGCAAGTGTTCACATGGGAGGCTGGTACAGTGCAGCCTATGCAGATGTATATTTGCTTATTACAAGCTCAGCTCCCTGCTCAAAAGGTTAATTAAATTTATCAAAGACACAACAGGGCTCCTGCCTATGGAGGAGCAGTAAAAGAATCAATAAACTTCAGTTTTGTGCCAAACAAAATGGAGAGAGGGAATGACAGATCAGATGTTTCGTGGCAGACCTTGGTTTGGTTTTGAAAATCAGCCAGTTGAGTAAGATCCTTTCAGCCCTGTCTGTATTTATTAATGAGAAACCCATTCAGGCAGGTAACTGGGAATCCTGCACCCATCCAGTCTGGCTGCTTACCCAGGATTCATTGTCTTAGAAAGGCTGATGCCACTTGAGAGACTTTGCAGAGCATTTCCCTTAGGTGATTTTTTGGGACTCTGTATTCACTCCTATACCCAAATCCACTACAGTTTACTGCTCATTTGGCATCCTCCACACTCTGCAGTGTTAGGGCCACACCTCTAGTGAGGGAGGCATTTTTTGTGGGAAACTCCCAGCCCATTACATATTTCCAAGTGATGGTTACAGCCTCCTGTAGGCAGGCTGCTGACATTTTTAATACAGTGTCCTCCAGAAGTGTAAAAGATAACTAAATGCTGCGGTTTAAATGCCAACATCCTGTTCAAGCTGTGCTCTGACTTTTGCTGGCATGGATGGAAAGGCTTTTGTCATGCTAAGAGGGTTGGTGTGCTCCCAGAATAGCCCTGGGAAGTTCCCTCTGTCTGCAGGCAGAGTTGAGTGTGTTCATCTCCCTGTCACCTGCACAGAGCCCCTCAGCAGAGGTGAGCCCCTTGTGCAAGAGCTGTTGGTACAAGGTTTTAGGGCTGGGCTCAGTTTACAATATTTTCTCATCCATCAGTGAGGAAAGATCCTTTAACTTCTGCCTGCAGATAGACCCTTGTCTGGAGTCTTGGGTTCCCATCTGCCAGGGGTGCAAACATTCTTTATGCAATTCTTCCTTTCAAATTAGTCTGCTCAGTGGTAGGATTAGTTCCTCAGTTATTGCCAGGGAGTCTTTCCTAGTCTCAGCATTAAGTCCTTTAAAAAGCAATCCCACAGGCTCCTACTTCTGGCAATCTGTGCTGTTTTCCCCATATAGCATTTCCAATAATGTTTAGCTTTGGTACTTTCTACAGTATTTATCTGCATAATTGATCTCTGACCTTGCTGGAACATCTCTTTCCATTTTAATAGTGCTCATATTCATTATGCTCAATTTGTGAACATTTTTGGTGTCTTACTGCTTTGTCTTGACAGCAGAGCAGAGAAACCATTTATTCAACAGGAATTTAAGATTATCACATAAAAGCACAAGTATCCCAGGTAATAAAACCAGGCTGTTCTTCCCAGTTGAATTATATGGTCACAGCAATATCCACTGAAGAACAGTGTTCCTGCACTGATTTCTGCAGAATCAGGGTATAGCAGAATGAAAAGCACCAGCCACCCCAGAGACCCAAAGCTCCAGACATGCAAGATGCTAAATTGATGGAACACCTGAACTTTAAAAGTGAAGGTGCACTGCACAAGTCATGTGGAGTATCCGTCAAAGTCCATGGTGAGAAAAATCATGAAGACGTGACATTTCTGAACTGGCCTCCTTCCTCTGCCCTTTTTCTCACTGCCAATATTGCATTTAGGGGTCTGCCATGCTAACAGCATAACAGATTAAATCACAGGAGCACTTACACCTTGTCTGCTGGGCAGGGGACAGAACATTGCTGCACTAAGAACTGACTTGCCAGGGAGCACACACTCTGCACAGGAGAGAGAGAGAGAGAGAGAAAGGGGGAGCAAGACATTCAATCAGCTCAGCTGAGGGCTGGTATTTCTTTATTTCCATTTATATTTCGTAAATGGGATCACACCAGTGTAACATTACAAATACTAAGTGTGCTAAAGGATGGTCAGGCAAGCAGCAGAAAATAGAGAGGTCAGTGATTAAGAACTGATCTCTTTATAGGAAGATTTTAGAACAAAAATCTCTGGCTGAAACGCATGAAGTTGTCTAGTCATGAACATTGCACCGATTTTACTTAGATGAATTTAAAATGTCTCTGTAAGATGTCGATAAAATTGTTCTGTGTCAATAAACTTCTGGTGATTGCAGTGAAGCAAAGGATGGGTAAGTGTATAAAAGTTGTGTGGTGAATAAAAATACAAATGTTTCCATGTTTGTCTTTTTCCTGGAACAGTAATGCCTTGTGTCCCTTATTTGGCCTCTGTTTTTTTGACTTTTTGTAAATTAGCATATTGTGAGCATTCACTGTACTGCTTTCCTAAAGGAAGGAAAACAAACAGTATTATTCACATTCACAGATTTGCAAGGTTTGTTTGTTTTCTGTAATCTAGTTCTTTACTGTAGTTTGTTGGCCTGAAGAGACACATCAAAGGGGCTCTGTTTTCTGGAATATAGTTTTTACATGAGAAAATATATTTGGTATTTCAGCAGAAAGAGTTTCAGGATATTTATCACCCACCTGTGTTTGACACAGACCTTCTCCTGGAACTCCAGTGCTTACCCAACCCTTCAGTCTCAACGTATTCAATCCTTATTTTAATTATTCTGTGAAGTAAATTCTGGTGGAAGCCAGGGGTGCCAGTGGCTGAGATTCCAGGAGGTCAGAGCCCTCTGAGCTCTTCCTTTTCAGATTTCAGAAGTGAAGGAAAAAAAACAATTTCTCAGGCTGATTTACAGCAGCACTCTGATAAAAATCACATCTGGGCTATTTTTTGTACTAAATCACAGGTTTTACTAGACAAGCCACATTTAAAAAGCTGTAATTTTTTCTGCAACCATAAAACAGGATAAAATACCCGTTTTGTTTAGCCCTGAGCCTGTAATCTCAGCGAGATCAGATTATAAATACTATAGTAGTCAAACATGATATGGTCTTATCAGGAGTTGCTCTGTTCCTCCTGATTATTTTTCATTATTCTTGGTAAAATTCTGCTGTAAAACTTTGCATATTGCCTGTTCACAAAGGAAGCTATTTTGCCAGCCAGGATATTTTTTCTCTAATTGGTACCATCTAATTAACCAGCTAATTCTTCTCCCCATATGGCAGGTATCGCCTGGCTGGCCTCCCGGGAGAGTACCAGTATAAAAACATCACCAGTGCAGAAGTCAACTACTGCTTGGTGAAAGACCTGATCATTTGGACCCAGTATGAAATCCAGGTGGCATCTTACAACGGAGCTGGGCTGGGAGCCTTCAGCAGGCCTGTGACAGAGTACACACTGCAGGGAGGTGAGCAAATCCCAGCAGCATCTCCTTGATCATCCCACAGCTTCCTCAGGGGATGTGCTGCCTGGCAATCCCCCCTTAGAACCCGGGAAATCAGTGGTCACTTCAGTCAAATTTGATAGACAGCTTGGAGCAGGAGGCACCTGCAAATTTCAAGTGCCTGGTCAGAGCCAAGTCTTTGCTCTATCTCTGTTGCAGAAAAAGCTGAGAGTGAAGTAAAAAAATTATCTGTTTTGTTGACCCTCGTGATGATGTGTTGGCACACTTGCAGGTCAGAGTCAGCTGCAGCAGAAGTAATAAATAGAAATGCTGATGAGAGCTGAGGTCCTGGGGAATGGATTTATGGGACCTGTGACAGGCAGGGGCTGAGGTTACCCTGCCAGGAGAGTTAGAGAAAATATGGCAGGGAATTGGTTTTATCATGGCCAAGGCATGCAAGATGCTGCATATGCAATATAGGAGATAGAGTGAACCAGCTGCATTAGTTCTGATAATCACAGAAAACCTTGTTTTAGAAATATGGAATAAATTGCAAGGAAAGTGTAGGGAGAGAAATACAACCTGTGGAGAAAGGGTTCTGAAGTATTTCAGGAATGGTGCAGATACTTTCAAAGGGGAAGATAAAATGATCTTTAAAGCCCTGATTTTTATGCTACAGCTCCTCCACACTTTTCTAAGTGCTTTAAGAAGAGTATAAATTACACCAACAAAAGGATATGTAATTACTTTTTACAACCAGTGTAAGACATGTTTACACCTCTAGATTGGTATAAAAATCTGTAGGATAATTAAGTGCCAGGTCCTTAAGGCTTCCATATATTCCCATAATTGCAGGGTTGTGCTGGATGCTGAGCACTGGACACTACATGGGCTCTACTTCATTGGTCATAAAACAATTATACTGTTTTAAAAACTTGCAGATTTACAGTGCATGAGTTAATTTTCAATCAGTGAAGAAGATGTTTGTTAATTGTTACTAGGAGTAGGTTATAACATGATTAGATACAGCTTGAGGTGTAGGGAGATCTTTAAGAACAGATTATTCATATGCAACACTAATTAACCACAACAACTAGGGAAAGAACTAACTATATTTTGTCTTAGGGCATGTAAAGTCTCATAGTTCAGAGGAGCCTAGGCACACTCAACCTCATTCTAGAAGTGTTTATAGCAGACCTTGAAATGTTTTTCTTGAAGTCTTCTCCCTCAGCCAGGATTAATGTTTTCTATCCCACTAAACACCCGAGCTCTGCAGAGAATTGGTTTGCCCACAGAATTTGAATCCCTTTTGTGATTATGCTTGTAATTCATTACCTTGTTTATTTGCACATTTTAAGCTATCATAGTACCTTAACCTTCCATCCATTAAGGCCCAGGTTTGGACTTCACACTCTTTTTTCTTAAACCCTGTAATTGACTCTAATTTCCCTTGATATTATGTGCAGTTATTATCATCCTTTATTGATTGGCTGTCTGTTGTCATTTATAAGGGTATAAATCCTCTGTTATAAATTAGGTGTAGTCAGTCCTGCATTCATGTTAATCAGCAAGAGTGTTTAGACTGCAGGCCAACCTGCAATGGCCTCTTTGGCTTCGTGCAATTCCTCAGTGCTGGGTAGACAGTAGAAAAACTGGATATTTCTGATTTATTTCATATTGGTATTTGCTAATAGCTGTTAATAACTACCTCATGCATGCTGCTACTTCCTGATGAACCTTGCTGGGTTCACCAAAGGTGTATGTCCTGTTTTAAAAAGAGTTTGAAGCTTTTTTTTTACATTTAGAGCTGAAAAGGGAGACTGGTTGGTATAAATACAATTTGAAACTGGATTAATATCCAGTCTCCATATGTAGTGTGCTACTGTCCAAATCTCTGCTCCGTTATGTTTATTGAGAAAAGACAGGGAAATCTAGTGACTGCTTCTTGCTCCAGAATGTTTTTCCTAAACCAAACTAGCAGGAGTAAGAAAAAGCCATGTGTAAAACTGCCTTGTAAATCATATTCTGATTTTCATATGAGCAGAGATAAATGTCAAAGAGACACACTCCCATCCATCCCCCTCTCCTACTACCACACCACCACTGCCTCTGCTCTGACATGCATTAAATGATGTGAGCTGTGCTGGCAAGGACCTGTCTGTCTGCAGATGAAAAATACCTCATACTCATCAAGTGTGCTGTGCAGGCAGAGCCTGGGAGGAAATGAACCCCGGGAGCAGATCAGCCCATTGGCAGGAGCACATCAGCATATTGGCACCTTTGTCATAGGGGGTATTGACTGGCCATATAAGCTGTGGATTTATACCAGGAGCTAGTCTATTAATCCCTTATTAGTCCTCTGGCATTGCTTTAGCCACTGAAAACTAATCAGCTGCTCCAAGCTCCTCAAAAATCACCAACTTCCAGAACACAGCCAAGCTGACGAGGTGCTGAGGGATCTGAACTTGCGGGAAACTGGTGCATAATGTCAGTGAGATAAAATGTCAGGAAGACTTACTGGCAGAACACTGAACATCCCAGCACGAGGGTCAGACAGGTTGACTGTCTCTAAAATCTTGAAAGTCTTTTCAGAGAGATATTCAGCCTAATCCTTTGATGCTCTGTATATATAGGTCTTTCTTCATCAGAGTTTCTCCAGCTGTTCCTTGCTTTGATGTTACTTTTCACAGGGATTTGTGCCAGCCCTCTGCATAGGGCAATTTTACTTATTTAAGCATTGTCCTGCAGGACTTCTCGTTGCCATATGAAAACCTGAAGTTTCCCAATACCTTTTCATGTAAGAACAGCTTTGTGAAGGTATAAACATCTTTTTGTGGTGACAATATTGTCTCTGCTCTGTACTATTGGGCATGTTTGCCTTTTTCTGCAGGTTGATTTGATAAAGCAGTAACTTCCACCCCTTACTTTGGGTCTGTCCCTTTTATCTCAATACCGTGAATATCTCTGAACTTCTCTCTCTTTGAAACACTCCCACCATGTCTTGTATTTAGGCAGGGCAAGGTTTACAAGTAGAGATATTTCTACCATTAGCCTCTCCACTGACATTAACCACTTCTGTTTCTGCTTTTAGTGCCATGTCTTTCTTTTGATGCATATCTCAAAAGCCAGTCTTATGTCCCAAAGTTCAGAGATCTCAGCATGTATTTGAACGTTGTTTAGTTTTCCCTTCTTTGTTGTGCATGGACACCTCGCCAGGCTAAGAAGCTCTAAGCAAAACCCTTCCTGAATAAAAGTTACCTGAGTAGTGAGTCTTGATGGTGGGGAAAGGATAAAAGCAAGAGGAGCCTGTTCAGCCAGGTCCAAAGAAGCTTCTTCCTCAGGCACTATGAGATGAATCAGAGAAGTGTGCATGACTGAGGTAGAAGAGCCAGAGGAAACCCAGTTAACTGAAAGCTTCCTGCTTTATGTAGGAAATAATCTTGAAAAAGGAATCCCTGACTGCAGAGTGTCCTCTGCAACCATTGACTTTATCTCAGTGAAAAGATATTTTCTTGGCAAAAATACCTTAAAGATCCTTTTTCACTTCCTTTGGGGAACCTCCCAACAGCCTTGGAGCACCCGTGGCCATTTTGGGCCCCACTGCTCCTGTGCAGAAGCAGGCTGGAGTTGTAGTGGCTGGGGGGATTTTATCTTGCTAGATGCAATTTGCCATCTATTGCTTTTATATTATTTTATTTTCAAATGATTTCACAAGGTGATGAAATTAGCAGTTGTCTCAGAGAGGCCCCTGGCCCCCAGCTCTTCATAAAGA
Source organism: Vidua chalybeata (assembly GCF_026979565.1). NCBI lineage: Eukaryota > Metazoa > Chordata > Aves > Passeriformes > Viduidae > Vidua > Vidua chalybeata. The sequence continues at coordinate 12,759,737 of NC_071545.1, forward strand.
AATAAAATCTTGTCTGTGTGAGAGACATGCAGGAAAGGAAGGAGGCAGTTCCCAGCCACAAGGAGCCCAGCTCATCGATTAGTGCCAAGTCTCACACTGCTGAATTTCAGAATTCACATTTTCAGATGTGTAGTGTTACAGAGACCACTTTAGGCACCCACTGCTGTTCAGAGCAGAGCCCAGAACACCAGCAGGGAGCAGAGGGGAAGAGCCTTCCCAGGAGGAATTACAGCTCCACATCCCCACCACTCCCTTGGGATGTGCAGCTCAGCACCTCGAGCTGGTGCATTGAAGGACCAACTAAATCCTCATCTAGAGGAAAACCTGCAGTTCCCTAAGCCTGCCTGAGACAGGCAAGCTGCCACCTCGAAGGTCAGGAGCTCCAGAGGAGCCTTTTTTCCAAGCCTGTGTTAAAGATCTATATTTAGGAGCAGGAGTCTGGCAGTCAGAATCTCCATGGGATTTCCATGCTGTTTGCACATGGCCAGAGACAGAATAATTCCATGTACACATATTTAACCTCCGTGCCTTGTCTCCTCTCAATTATCTTGTCAGTGAAACCCTTTTAATGGTTTTTATCTAGAGTGCTTCCGTGACCTTTTCTGCTTGGAATGCTGTACATTAACCCGCAGTCCCGGGGGCTGAGCTCTCTGCAGATTTCCAACCACATGAACTTTATCAGGAGGAAACTAACAGTTGGTTGTGTCTGACCAATTTGATCTGCAGCTCTGAGATGACTCCCAGATGGATCTCCAGTGTGAGATGGCTTTGGAATACTTGCAGACATGATGAAGTGCAGGTTTAAAAGCTGGGAGTGTAAATACTTGGGGATTACTCTTAAAACACCTGTTTGACATTGGCAGCTTCTGTACAGCTTGACAACAAATTTGTAGGAAGAGGACAGGTATCTACTACTAAATTAGAAAATCCTTTGTGCAGACAGCCACAGCTTCAGGAAGTTACTCTCCATGATGTTGGAAAAGTATCTGAGTTTTGAAGTGACCAGAAGGTCAATTCTGATTTAGCTTCCCTCAAACTTCTTTTCTTTTTAAAATGCAGAACTGCTCAGATACCCAAGGAAGTCTTTAATATCAGGACATAAAAGGAGAATTTCATACTGGCACTTTGAAGTAAATTTGATATTATAATGCCAATATTTTACTGATTAAAAATATAAAAAATGTATTACATTATGCCTTCTGCAGTATAATTAAGCTTATGCATATCAAATGGACCATGTTCTTTCCATCTTTTAAATGCATTAATTGAGATGCAGATGTTGATTTTTCAATAAAGATATCCAAGGAGAAAATGTGATATAAATCATGATTTCCAGCATTCTGATGGTTTTATGTTTTCTGTTCATAATTTTTTCCACTTTTCATATTACAGCAGGTATTTTCTCTGCTACCACCATATATTTTTGTTTCATAAATTTATCTCCTAATGAACAAAAAATATTTCCCTTTTTAAAAGAAATAACTAATGCATTTGGTTATCCACATTCCTAAAATTGTAGTAAACCTATCCTCAAGTGTTTGCCTGAGCTTTTTTGAGAACAGTGAGGACCACAAATGAAAACTTGGAGCTTGGTGGTGCTCAGCTGGTTTAACCTTCCTGGAGATTAATCTGTCAGTGATATCCTGGTGAATTTCTGGTAACAAACTAACATCAAAACCTGTAACACAATTTTCTTCTGCAATAACAAATCCCTGGCAGTTACAATATCTGAACATGCAAATACACAGGAAAGTAAGATTTTGACTTTTAAAAAATTTTATGCATGTTAACCATTAATTGTATGAGGTATTGCACACAAAAGCAGATTCAAATACATCTTGTGGCTCTCATAATAAATAGTTTCATCAAGAACATGAATAAAAAAAAATGCATTTAGTGGGGGACTGTAGCCCAAGCAACTCATTATGACTGTAGAGTGACTTTAATATTTATGACTGTATCTCAGGATGATTTGGTGAATCTCTTAGCTAGAAAAACTTTATGATGTCTACAGGTCATTCAGATAATAGCATAACCTTCCAAAAGCACACAGGGAATTATGATACATGGCAGGAAGTAGGGCCCAGATTCTAATGAAAATTTAGAGTACTATCAGATAAACTCTGCTTCCAGAACTCAATAATTATGCATAGTTCATAAATTGTCGCATCAAGTTTTAAATTAGGGCAAGCAGGTTCTGACTGGTACGCAGCTACTGAGGTTTTAAAAAGTGTGTAGAGCCATGGCAGAATCTTCATGGAATTTTAGTGACAGAGGGCAAGGGAATGGATCTTCTTGTCACTCCAAATCTGACATCCTTGAGGATTTCTCCGTTTTTCTGTGTTGATATTTCTGGGCTGTGCACATCTCTGATAAGTGTGCACTGTCCTGTCTTACTATTGTGTCAACACCACTTAACAATAATGCCCCTTTATGTCTCTTCCAAACAAATAATAACTTTTGCTGGGAAACGGGGCAGTTTTGCATTTTTGAACTTCTTTTCTTCATTTCTTCTCCACACAAAGACTCATCTTCTAAAAAGTACTTTGGAACTTTAAAAGTTTCTGCCCTGTTTTTGAAAAGTGTGGAGGAAACCACCATTTCTCAGTGGGAATCGTGGATTCTCCTTAGAAGCACAGATCACTGGGCTTTGGGAGAAACTTTTCCTTGGAAGCAGAAGGAACAAAGGCTTCCAGGCTTCAAAACCACTTGTGGATAGCTCCATTTTCATAGAATACAAATGCACATGTCTGTCAATAGTGATATTTTTGAAGCATTATTAAGCTTATTTTATGGGATTTAAAGTGTCTTAGTCCATTTCTTTGTACTCAGATAGCAGTTTTCTTCTTAAAATTACTATAAGCTTGATAATTTCAGAAAAATAGGCCTGTCTATTAATATTCTTTCCTCTGAGAACTATAGAAATGACATCTTAAAGCAGTAAGTTGAAGAAATTGCTTGGAATGAGACATTTTATTAAATGGTGAAATATTTAAGTGCTGGTTTCGTTTGTTTGAAGGCAGCGTGCCTTTATGTTCCATGCTTGCTTTTGTATTGAGAAAACATCTGTCTAATTAAATCCTTGGCATAAAATGTTTATGCAACTTTTAGTAGATTAGAGGATGTATTGGCTCAGGATATATATAATCAATTCAATATACATGAATGCATATCATATCAAGATAAAATGAGAACAACTCCCAATTCCCAAGAAAAATCTTTACTGCATATTATATGACTGGTCCTAATTCTTTAAGCAGCAGTAAATAATAAACAGATGCTGTTGCCAGATTATAATTCACAATTAAAACCTTAATTGTGCAAACTCCATGTTTTCTTGTCTGATCTGGGGAATTGAGCAGCATTAAAGGACTCAAGAAATTTCTCTCAGAAACTCTTCATTCTCCGTGCACTCATGGATGACTGAAAGAGCTGTGCTCACCTATTCTTACGTGGCTCCTGCCTCAAGTCTTTCTGAGAAACTCCTCTGCAGGATTGTCAGCTGCAGAAGCCATTGCTTCTCCTCCCCTTGAAGGAATCTCCAATACAGGATGAGGAATTAACCCAATATCCCAGCTTTCCAAATCGCTGCTGTTTCACAGGAAGTGCATCCCTCTCTCAAGGTTGTTATTACTCTGTGACTTGCAAGTGACACTCAGTGGGTTCTGTGTTCATTTTTCTCTTTTTCCCCTCATCCCCTCTTCTCTCTTTGTTTTTGTTTTGTTCCCTCTCTGCTCCTGGGAGCAGTGCCCACAGCTCCACCTCAGAACGTGCAGGTTGAAGCCGTGAATTCCACAACCATCCAGTTCCTCTGGAACCCTCCACCCCAGCAGTTCATCAACGGCATTAACCAAGGGTACAAGGTGAGTACACACTCCAAATAATGGCTGCATTAGCAGTCCTGGTGTAAACCAGAATTTCAGCCTTATGATCTCTGAATCTCTAAAGCGACTCTGTGCATTCAGGAGTAACTTACACAGGTAAAATAAAGAGAGAAGTGAGCAGATGTTGTTCCTAACAGGGCTTGGAGCATCCTGGGATAGTGGAAGGTGTCTCTGCCCATGGCAGAGGTTGGAACTGGATGATCTTCAAGGTCCCTTGCAACCCAACCATTCTATGATTCTAATATTTGCAGTTTATGTAAGTTCTGAAAAGGGAATGTGCCATAGCCTAGAAGTCCTTATACCTTTGTCATTTTCCTGGAGAGTTTCCAAAGCCAGAAAGCAATTCCATGTCAGTTTGGAAAGTCACCTCAGGAGACATGTCATTGTGGCACTGAAAACCAACCTTCCTGTTTATGCTAATGCAGAGTCACCATTCATTTCACTGGGAACCAAGGCATCACACTAAATAAATGCCTTGACTTTCCCACTGTGACGATCTGAGAGATTTAAGAATGTAGAATTTATTAATCAGGCAATATCTGTTAGAGTGCACAGAGCAGAGAGTGCTTAACAGAGCCTCTGACCAGTGGAGTGTTTGCTGAGGAGCTGGGTAGAGTGGCTTGTTCTAAATAGAACCTCCATCAGTGATTCAGCAGTCAGGGCATAAAAAATGAAGGGTTCAAAAGCATCCATAGAGAGAATAATGAGAAATCTTGCAGGAATCTCAGAGCAGGAAAAGGGAAGACAGGTGTGGTCTATGAGCAGGGAGAAGCAAGCTTGATTTGAGTGCTGGGTGAAGGGACAAGGAGTGATTTGAGGAGGATGTTGTAGTTCAAAAGACAAGTTGTGAATTAAGGGATTGTACATGGATTTGAGATGTTTCAGAAGACTTGATCCTTCTCTAGGTATGCCTCAGAGTGACAGAGAAACGGAGACAGAGATATGCGTGGGAATTTTGGTATTTCTGCCCAAACCAATGTATTTCTCAGGAGGACCAGCAGTGGTCTGAGAATCTCACTGCTGAAGAAGTAAATAAATACATGGAGATGTGTGTGTCTGCTTTGGCAGGGATAGAATCAGCTCTCAAGGCTCAGTGACTGACAGGGCTGCAGCAAAATACCCTGAAACTCCAGCACAGAAATAGCACTTGGCTTCTGTTCTGACTCTGGAGAATAGAAGCACTTTTGGGGCTCAGTGGACTGCAGTGCACTGTAATTTTCAGGTGCAAGTCAAGCACAGTGAGCCCGCATTTGCAAAAGTCTTATTTCAGATTTTCATTCTCTGTTATAGTCAGAGTTTCAGTCTGAAGATCCTTAATCTCATTGCATAGCTACCTCTAATTTTTGTTTCCATTTCTTCAGAAATGCTATAAAAGAAGTAAAATTGTCATTTGACATTTTTTTTTCATCTGTCAGTGGCCAATGAAAACTTCTGAAATGATCAAAATTTGTATTTCTTTGATTGCAGTAGATTGCCATAGCTTTGCCATCCTGTTTCTCACAGGGGTTGGGAATTGCAGTACAAAAACTGTGTGAAATCATTTCTGTCACTGGTTTCTACAGAGTAGCTTTATGTATGATTTATAAATTTCTAGTAGTCAAAAACAGGCCTTTGCCTTTCTTAAGGATTAAACTCATTTTTTCCTTTAACTGACAAAATTGTTCACCAGCATTTTCTGCACATTTCCTCATGACCATCCACTCAAGAGTTCTGTCTTCCAAAGTTATAAATGCCAATTGAAATGCAGAGAGGTGATTTAGAAAAGAAAATAAAACTTACTGTCCTCTTCAGCCATTATACATTTTTATCTTTTCTTTGAAATTTATTTGCATTTCAATAAGTTGTAAAGTGCACTTTCTCAAATATGAAATATTCCTAACAAATTACTCCTAATAGTCCCCTAACTGTGCTTTCTGGTTATCAGAGACTCTAGACATTGCCTAAATGTGTCAAATATGGCTTATTAATTTCAGGTATCTATTCATGTTTATGAGCCTGAAATCAATACAAGTAGCATGATTTACACAGATACTGAGTCAGGCCTGGAATTTTAACGTTCTCCTGTAAGCCACATGATAAGGATTTTTGGACAAAATAAAAATTTCATAAACACTTTCAAGTTTTAGACCCCTAAGCCTTTAAGGCGATTTCAAAAATTGTTTCAGAATTTCAAAGTCGTTTGCCAGAAATGAATTTTTTAAGTCCTCATTTAGGTACCTACACATGAGGTATTGCACTCTCAGAGATATCGATCGCCCAGAACATCCACTGAGATGAATGAAACCTGGAAGACTGAGCTCCTCTGACAAGCACCCTATTTTAAATGCATGAAAATGTCTTCAGGAGTCTAACTTTTGGGACTCAGGTGTTGAAAATTGCAGTAATCATCTTTACAACCGTTTTTCTATTCTTTCTGTAGTTCCAGAACCGCTTGAATCATTCACAGCGTGGATGTCCCCAGTCCCACTGAGCTTGTAATGCTCCCAGCCTGTGAGGCAGGGCTGCTCAGTGGGGTGCTGGGGGAGCTCTGGCAGGGGGAGGAGGGTGTGTGCGAACCCATCTCTCTCCCTCTGATCCCAATAACCTCCCCAGACTGTGAGATCTTGAAAGAAAATAAGATAAAGCATTTATGACAAAGTAGCACTGAAAGTACTTTTCCTCCTTCAGCCTGCTTTCAGCAGCAGAGACTGGCCAGGCTGATGAGACAAAAGGCTCACGTCATCTGAATAATGATTTGCCATAATTCTGGCATTGCTCAGCAGCAGCCATGGAGAATTGCAGTGCTGGTGTATCCCCAGCAGCAGTGAGTTGAGCAGACATCCCTCCAGTGTCACAGTGCTGCATCCATCTGTTCAGCATCAGAGCTGACAGTGGTTTAACAGCATTGCTTGGTTCTTTGCAACCAGATTAAGACTGTTTTGGCAGCCAAACCAACTTTGATTCCAAACAGACACAACTTCTAATGAGAGCTCATCCAAGTTTAAATTTCCCAGCTCCTGGCGTGGCCGGTGGATGCCCCAGAGAGTGTGACCGTGGTCACCATCGCCCCGGATTTCCATGGTGCTCACAGTGGCTGCATCACCAACCTGAAGAAGTTCACCAGCTACTACACCTCAGTGCTGTGCTTCACCACCCCAGGGGATGGCCCTCGGAGCCCTCCCCAGCTCCTGCGCACCCTGGAAGACAGTGAGTACCTAAATTTTAAACCTCTCTGCTTAAAATTTAACCTCAGGTTCACAGCAATCTCTTCTCATAAGACCTCATGTCAGATGAAGACCTCAGCCAGTTTCCCATGGGTGTTCTTTCAGCCTGTGGCAAATATTTGATATTTTTTGTTTCATTATGGACTAAACCTGGATGAATTTTTTTATATTGATGATTAGCTAAGATCTTCATAGTCTGGTTCAGCCAACACACAATGCATTATGTCTGCAAATCCTTGTGCTCTTAAATCCATGTTCAGGAGTCTAAATAAATATGAATTGATCTTCTTAGGAACTGAGCACTGGAACTTCCTGTGGAGGTCAATGATTAATTTACAGTTGTTTCCTGCTGTTAGTCAATAAACTGAAAATGTCTGCATCTATATTATGTTGCAAGTGTTGGTGTGAAAGAACCAGGATCACAGCAAGGCAGTATCTTGCATCCTGAAAAACTGGAGGCAGGATTAAATAAAATGAACTGAATGGTTTAGCATGTAAATTATTTCCTGCATCAGAAAAAGATTTGGTCTGTGTGACCCCTTGAAGTTGTTTTCTCAAGACATATTTGGGCCTAACATGTGCAATGTGTATCTGATGTGGATAAATTGACTGTGTCCACGGTGATCTTGGCTCTGGCCAGTGCTTCAGGAGCATCATAAACACTGCTGCACATTTGCAGGTTTAAACCAGAATAAAAAGTGTCTAATTCATCCATTAAGATATTGTTTTTAGAAATACTACTCTGCCTTAATAGGGATCTTTTGGGTTAGTCAGTGTTCCCGTAAAGAAGAATCCAATTGTCATTAACATTCACAGGAGTGAGGCTTAAGTGCTAATCCAATTTTTCATTAGATACTTTTGAAGGAAGCTGGAGAAAATTACCCTCCCATGGATTTTTCCTAGTGTGGTTACTCTCCTCTATGTACTAGAACAGGTTGCCAGAGGTAGGAGTTTAAGGACCAGAAATCTGTGTGAGCCACTAATCTGAACTCCAGCTTGTGTGTCTGGGATGAAAGCAAAAGGTGTGGTGGAAGGAGAAACATGTATTCAGTTCCTCTGTGCATTATCAGGTTTTTTTGCCCATTTTCCTAAGGAAAAACAGCTTTAGCCAGTGATGATTTGTAAATGTGTTTTAGTTATCTGTCTTCTCCCTCTCAGCATGGTTGAACCCCGTGGTTGATCTTGGTGAGTGCAGAAGGGTAAGAAACCAAAGATACAAAACTCCTTGGATTTCGCAAAAAGTAATCAGCTGGGAAGAGGAAAGAGACTTTTAATATTTCTGCTGAAGGAAAAGCTGCAGAAATGAACCTTAAATGCTTTCCACAAAGTGATAGCAGGGGCAGAGTCATTGCCCTGTCTCGTTGAGGCTATCTCAGGGAAATGTTGGGATCATGTGCCATTTTAAACACAAGAGAATTCCACTGGGAAACATAAACCAAGAGAGAGCCAGACTTGTATTTTCTAGATAATCTGAGACATTTCTTGGTGTGTCCAGCTACATGCTGCAAGGAGAGGTGAGCAGGGTTGATTTATTTATTTATAAATCCTGCAGAATCGCTTCTCTGGGTTTTCACAGTGATGGAGAAGTTCTGTGCAGGATGGTGTAATGCATCTTGGCAGAGAGCTCCTTGAAGCTGAGTTGCTTCAGGATTTATGTGGTGGGAAAAAAGATTTGAAAGGCCTGTCATTCATGTTCACAGGTGATCATTTTCTGTCTGGATAGCAAAGTTAGGCAGTCCTTTAGGAGAACAGGGTTTTGCTGACAGGCTGTAGGTCAGATAAAACCTGACATCCAGTCACAAGCATCGTGTCCTGGCCTGGAGTCACCTGCACCTGTGTTTCCTGATGACTTTAAAATTGGGTTCCAACAGCAGGGGCTGATTGCAGCAAAGCTTTGTGAGTGTGTGGTTTCAATGTCTGCAGCTCCACAGTCCCAAACAGTGATAATTCCATGCTCTTGTTGGGCGTTCCTGGGATCACTACGGGCTCAGCAGTTTTTCTGTGGTGCTTTGACTACTGGGTACTGCAGAGTGGGTTTGGGAATTTTCCTCCCTGGGACTGCAGAATTGCAAATGGGCTTGTAGCTGACCTACTGGCAGGACTTGGGCTTTTTTTGTCATAGCTGGAGGGGAATAAGAGGCTGGACTAAATTGAAGAGGAAACAAAACATGAAATTGCAGACAAGAAATTGCCAACTGCTGTCAGTGGAGCTAGAGGATACTCGGGCAGGCATCCAATGACAGAAGCACAGTGAATATAAAGTGAACAAAACCTCCTTTTTCCAGTGCATCGACTGAGGACAGAACAGCATTTGGATCAAAAATCAGTCAGGTTGTCTTCCTTGAAGATCAAAATTGAGGGAGGATGGCATATTCTTGACAGTCATTCCATTTTATGCTCTTTCATTGCACACTGGGGAGCTGAAATTTTTAAGAGCTCTTGAGCTACATCATAAAAACCCTTTAAAAAGTTTCACACACTTGTATTCATTTTACAGAAGACAGTTGCCATTATGTTGGACATTTTTAGAGTTGTTTTGAGAGAATTTATCCAAGCAGTGGCTCGTGACTCTGTCCTTGCTGTGACCTTGCATAGGGAAAAGGCTCTTCCCAGCTGAGGGGATTGCTGGTGGTGTTGCTGCACAAAACAGGGCAGGTAAACACCTCACAGGTATCCTCGAGGGAAAAATGTAATGCTGTTAGATCTCCTCACACTTGGGATGATGACTGGGTGAAATAATTGACATGATGATAGCCAGAGTGTTTCTTCCCAGCTTGCATTCTCCTCTCACCGAGGTTTCCAGCCTCCCTTAGCCCTGGCTCAGGGACGTATTTCTCCATCCCTAACACTGCCACGTGGGTCTGATCCCAGTTAAGTGGGTTCACCTATTAACAGCTTTCCTTTTCTGGTTTGCCAGAGCCAGGAGCTGTGGGACACCTGAGTTTCACTGAGATTCTGGACACCTCGCTCAAGGTCAGCTGGCAAGAACCTGTAGAAAAGAATGGCATCATCACAGGTATCAGCTGCTATCTCTGCTTTTATTCTCTTTTTTTTTTTTTTTTTTTTAATTCAGTATGTGTGGGGTGGAATTTGTTGTTGCAATGAAAAACTGTGTAGTGGAGCATTTAGGGAGATTTTGGGCTATTGCTAGTTTCCTGGCCCCTCCTCTGGGTAATTGAGATGCCACCAGGGAGTGTTACACAAAGTACAGCTCCAATTACTGGCAGCTCATGATTGTGGTTACTGGAAAAGCAGTTTGTGTTAGAAATCAGCTCCCCACAGGGTGTCTGGTCTTGTTAAATCCTCTGTGACCTCCACCTGCTTTACTGATTTTTTGGAAATTTGTGAGACTGTGCTTGGCCTTTGCTCCAAGTGTGGGGGGTCCCTGCACAGAGCTCACAGCTGCAAAGTCTGGATTGGCATTGCTGAGGTTTGCAATCAAGACCGAGCCTGAAATCAGCAGAATCCTTCCTCTGTGATCAAGTGGTCTGGCTGTGGACTGCGTGACAGAATTTGCATGTCATTACTTAATCTGTTATAAACTATCACAAGGGTTCAGAACTCTCTTGTTTCCCTTTGATGAGTCTGCCATTTGACAAGCTATTTATCTATTTACTGTATGCCAGTGTAGATACAACAGCAGCAACTTCATTGTTTTCCATAAAGAGAGGTGTAAATACTTGAGGAAACCTCTAGTTCTTATCAACAGAGGCAATATTGTTTTCAGATGGGAAACTATTGCAGCTGCACAGGATGGACATTCCATTTAACAATGGTTTTCAAGGTTTTGAAGCACAAAAAAGCTCCCAGATTTTAAATTACTGGAGGTAGTTGGGAAGGGAGAAAATAATTTCATGTCAATCAAAATATTTTGGTTTCAGAGTGTTAAAATGTTTACTTTTTTAAATTGTGTTACCATTTTTTAAAAATTCATTTTAGGAGTTTAAAAAATCAGATTTTCTGACCCTTGACCACTGAAATGTTATATCAATCTAATTTCCTGAAGCATTTTAACTTTGACAGGTGTAATTATTTTGATAGGGTTTCACTTGTCGGTGTTTTCCTCTGTGTGTCTGTGACATGCACCATTTGTAGCTGTGTGCTCCGAGCTGTTTGTGGAGTCCTCCTGCAGATCATCTCCTGCCTCTCCACCATGGAATCCTGCTTGAAATATGCACTGATTTAAGTGGTTTGAGAATAGAAACTAATGACTCCCGAAAGCAGAGCAGTATTGATTCAGTGAGGATGGCCAAAGCCTTTCAAGCCCAAGTGCTTAAATTTAGGTACCTCCACCCAGGATGATGTAATACTGATCCTTGTTAAGCAGCAGGTAGCAGCTCTGTGCTTGGAGTTGCAGAATTACTTTGCTAAAAACAAGCTGCCCCCTCCCAGAATGGGTTGAAACCCGATGGAGCCAAATGATGGACTGGGTTATATTTGGGGTAAATTGTTTCAGAAGGAATTAACTGAAGGTCTTCTCTTATTCAGGACAAAACACCAGTGTGAAAATGCCCAGCAGAGTCTATAAGGAAAAAGAAACCTCCTTATTGATGCAAATTGCATTTGGGATAGAAGAACAGCAAAATTGTTCATGCCCTGAGCACCTCAAAGGTTTAGAGAGGGCTGCTTGGAGATCTGAGTGCTCAGGGAGGCAATTATTCATCATTTCTGCTCACTGATGTCTTTACTGGACCTTCTTGTTCCCTGCACGGGCACTGGGAGGAGGGAAGCACGGAGGGGGTGCCCAGCAGCCAACCTGCTCTGGGAAATTGCCCATTACTCTTGCTGTAAATCTCAGTATCTTCCTCGTTCCCTCAGCAAACGTTGATTTATGAGGATCTGGATGTGGACGGACAGTTTGTGATTGGGTGTAGTGCTCTCGTGTAGAGAATTTACTCCACATCAACAGAAAATTATTTCTGAAACTCCTCTGGTCATTAGTTCCCGTTAGGCAGTGTCTTGTGGAGTGCCAAAGCGTGGGGGAAGGATCTGTGGCACCTTCCCTGTCCTCGCTCACACCGGAGCCAGGGGAAACTCTCTGGAAGATCCAGCTGTGCTCCCCACGCACGTTTCTGGCAGGGATCACATCTGTAACACAGGGAGTGTGTTCTCACCAGCCACATGGCCCAGAGTTCTGCCCATCTGCCGCTCAGTGTGGCTGAAGTGCTACTTGGGGGTGCAGTGCTTGTTGTTCCTTTCCTTCAGCACTTTTTTTTCCATCTGTTTTTGTTATGCCTGATTGCGTTCGGCTTTGTGTCTGCTCGCTGTGTATGTACGGATTTTCTGTTCTCATCTTTTATATGACTGGAATTTAACTATGCATTGAGGACTGAAATCCCTGACAGTAAATATTGCCTCTTTGCTTTTTCTTCAATTTACACGGGAACTTGGGATATTTTTCTTGGTGAACCTTTTTTTTTTTTTCCCACCCCAGAAAATAAATACATAGGGACTATGTGCTTAATGGGCGGGAAAGCTGGGTATCTTCTGTGGTCACAAGGGAGAAGAGATAAAATGTCCAAAGAATAATCACCAACATTTGATGTATAACCTAAGCTTATCCAGATGGGAGAGGAGATATCTCAATCACTGAAGATTGCCTGGTGTATGCTGAGTGACACTTTCTATTGTCCGTAAGCAACAAATGGATAGAGGGAGCATTAAAAGTCCCCTGCTTATCTTCCTCTGGTTATTTATTGTCTGGAACAGGCTGCACCCACAGCTATTGAAAGGAAAGGGTGCTTGTGATGGTCCTTCTGTCTGCAGCTCCTTCGTGCCTCTTGACTGAGCATCAAACGCAGGGGACAGTCAGCCCCCACCTTTCTGCCCATTCTCTGTTAATTTAGGCAACAGAGCCCTTAAACTGTCAAAATCTTCCTACAGGTTACAATCCTGTCTGTGCTGCATCAGCTCTGGTCTGGCAAATGATTGTTAAGCCTATTCAGAGAGCATCAAAACACCACAGTGTTTCCACGACATCGGTAAATTACTGAGTTAATTAATTCCCACTCAGACACTTGTTTAAAACCAGTTCCAGATAAGCATTCAGGAGATTTTCCCCTTCCCTTCTGCAGTGCAAAGTCAGAGGAGCATTTGTGGTGTAGCTGGAATTGTTGAAGCATCACCTCCCTTTATCACTGCCCCCTCACCTGAAATGTAATTAGTGACTGTGTGAGCACACTGAGCCCATTTTCGTGCAAAATCAGGTCAAGATGAATCCCTGTCAGTGACAGCAGCTCAAAAGAGAGGATGGAGAACATCTCACACATCTCAAACTCTTGCAGAAATATTTGTCTTACCATGCTTTTGGCTCATGAGATGATGCTTTCTTGCTGGTTAATACTATGAGGGATTTCACTACGTCAATTCATATATGTTAATCAGCTTATCATGTCTTTTTATTTTTAAAATTTTTTTTAAAAACCCTTCAAGCCCTCCAACTGGTCTGAATTCCTCATCTTAGATGATGGGAACAGGAACCCAGTAGGGAGTTTCTCTAGCCAGTTTGCCTTGTGCATGGTTCACTCAGTGGGATTCCTTTCTGTTAGTCCTTTTCACTCACTTCAATTTCACAGGCATTCAAGAGCTATGTGTTTTTTTTTTTTTTTTTTTTTTTTTTTTTTTTTTTTCCCCTCTGAGTCAAATCACGAAGAAAGCAGCAATCAAGCAAACTTTTCAGACATGCTCTCCAAGGACTGGCACAGCAAGGTTCACATGGGTTCAAATGAGAATAAAGTGGGACTGGGCAGGAGGAGGACAAGCAGATTTGGAGGTAAAATTGAGCAAATCAGACAGTGGAAAGTTTCAAAAGTTCTTAGAAGGCAAGTGGTTATCAAAGAGATAAAAAGGAAAGTCTGGTTATGATAGAAGAATAATATGGAGGTCAGGGCAGGTGCAGCTTTGGACAATGCATTGGCTTCAAGATGGTTTTGAAAGAAAGGATAATGATTCACCCTGCTGAAGGATTTCTGCAAGGAACAAGCGGTGGGGAGTAGAGGTTTTTCAGTTCCTAGAAGATTCCCACAATGTTCCTGCCTGCTTGTTATTGTCAGATTTCTAAGTTTTTCTAGACAGGCAGCACTGAAAGTTCCTTCAGCATGCAAAGGGAGAAAGCCCTACTAAGCACATAGAGATTTTTAATTAGATACTCCAGTAGATGTTATATTTTCCAGTGTTTCTTCCCGTTTGCTTTGCAGAGTTCACAGAATGAAAGTCCACCTTTCTGTCAGGTTATTTCCAAGTTTCCAGGCCATTTCATACCAAGCATAGAAAAAAAAGACAGCTGAGACCTCATGTCCTCCTGACAGGGAAACAATGCTCTGTGGGGTACCTGTATCAATTGTTTATTGGAAATAACAATATTTTTTAAATACTTGGGTATTTTAGCCAGTGTTTACTTCAAGGAGGTTTTTTTCTGTTTATAAAAGGTGATCACAAGAAGTGGCCTAAGGAACGAGGATCCACCACTGCCCACAAGCCCACGCAGGAATTCTCTGGGTTATTGGTGTCCCCCTGATCTGTTTTGCAGGGTACCAGATCTCCTGGGAGGTGTATGGCAGGAACGAGTCCCGCCTGGCCCGCACCCTGTCCAACAGCACCCTGGAGTACAAGATCACGGGGCTGTCCTCCCTCACCACCTACACCATCGAGGTGGCGGCCGTGACCGCCCAGGGCAGCGGCTGGGTCACCTCCTCCACCATCTCCTCCGGAGTGCCCCCAGGTTGGTCAGCCTGCAGGAAACAAAACGAAACAAAGCGTGCTGGTTCTTGGTGTTTCTGTGTTCCAAAGGTCGCAGGTTACTTCAGTTCAGCGGTAATAAAAATTATTTTATTCGTAAAGCACTGGAGTTCTTTGCCCGCGTAATTTGGATTTAATTTTTGGAACAGACTGAAATGTTAACGTGAAGATATTTGCGGTTTGAAATTTCCAGGAAGGTGGGGATGTTTAATACAAATACAAAAAAAATGTGTGGGTATGACAATGGAATGGACAAAGTAATAAAGTGGATACAATACAGAATCTCTTGACATTTACAAAGTGACATCAGAATGAAGCCTGAATCAATTCAAAGTGTTGCTCTGGGGGAAAAAAACAGAGTTTGGGTGATATTAAAAGGGAAAGGATTTTCCATGTGGAAGTTATATAGCTTATGTCAACTATGAGTGTTTCACTTGTATAGTGAAACTAAAAACTTATTTACAAGAATTTGAAGTTTTGGCCTGAAAAAATATTTGGGAGGAGGCAGTTCTGTCCCACATTGCCTGAGTTACCATTTGGGCACTGTACATTTACCCTTTTTGTATTTTGGTTTTAAAACTCTACACTCTGCCCCATCCAGTGTAACAAGCAAACTAAACAGCCAATTCATACCTCAAACAAGCAGTTTCAGTTAATACAGAGGTTAGAGAAGTAGAATTTTCCAAAGCAGAGCAGTTATTGCTCATCATTGAGGGAATCCAATTTTTCCCTTCCCCAGTATTATTTAACTCTTCTATGTGTCCTGAAGTATGTTTGCCCTTCTGTTCCCTAATCGTGGGTAATTATGACAAGCTGCAGACTGGATCCATGCCATGCTATCTGATGGCAGGGTGCCTGCCAAGTAACAGCATTATCCCACTTGGGCAGGGTTAGCTGATCGATCACAGTTCCCACAAATGTGAAGTAAGAACCAAGAAATACTGGGTATTTGTGCATACTTGAAATATATGCCAAAACCCTGCCCATTTTTGTCCTTTTGCAGTTGCACAAAGTGCAGCACTATCATAAAATTACAGAATGGTTTGGGTTGGAAGGGACCTGAAAGATAATTTAGTTCCAACCCCCTGCCATGGGCAGGGACACCTTCCACTATATAATTACTGATTATAATAGTTATTTTAATTTGTTATAAATGCAGGTGACTGTTGAGAATTTATTTTAAACACTCTATATTTAATCTCTTTCCTGAACTTGCTTTTGTTGTTAATTCAGATAATACTAAAAATGTAGTCTTGACTGATGGGAGGCAAAGATCTGACTGGGGCTTCAGATTTTTCCTTGTAGGAGATCACCCTCTTTATTTGCTACAGGAATTGAAAAAAAAAATCATCTACTTTAATCAGGCTTTAGAAATGCCCTGGAAAACCTAGTATAGGTCAATATTAAATACACTACCCAAAACTTTGAGTTTTTTCCAGTTGTAGTTGTATGTCCTCTAAGAAGTAAATAAACATTATTGTAATTTAATTCTAGGGAAACAGAAGTTCAGTGGAATTAGGTGACTTGGCAGACCTGGAGCTGGGAATTGCCTTCCCCCCAGGACCACCAGCGTTTGTTCATTGGGAAGCTTCTCTAAAATAGTACCTGTAATTCTGTAGATGGGCTCTTTCTTTCCTCATTTGATCTGTAACAATGTGGTGCATGCTCAGAAAGCAGAAATTGTAACGCTGTGGATAAAACTCTGCCAAAAAGAAGAATAGCTACAACTGGGGCAAATAGAGCCCTTTTCCCTGTGGTTTGTTTGGTTTTTTGGGGGTTTTTTTTATGTTGGAAACTGAATGTCAGCTTGTATTACTGGCTCCTAGACAAAGAGTGTTTCTACCCCTCATTTATTTTTCTGTTTCTCCAGAACTTCCAGGTGCTCCAACCAACCTGGTGATTTCCAACATCAGCCCTCGCTCTGCCACGCTTCAATTCCGCCCAGGATATGATGGCAAAACCTCCATCTCCAAGTGGATAGTGGAAGGCCAGGTATGTCCCTGACAAAATTATCTTAATGAAGTTTCTGGGGGGTTAAAAAGA
Organism: Vidua chalybeata; assembly: GCF_026979565.1. Classification (NCBI taxonomy): domain Eukaryota; kingdom Metazoa; phylum Chordata; class Aves; order Passeriformes; family Viduidae; genus Vidua; species Vidua chalybeata. The sequence goes on from NC_071545.1 coordinate 12,776,604, forward strand.
GCCTAACTAATTAATTCCTTTTGGGATTTCAGTTTTTGTTTAACTTTGGACTGGAGCTCCTCTATGAATGCTGGAGTTGGTGTCCAGGGGGTTCTGGGAAGGTTGGGATGCAGGGGAGTTTGAAAGGCTCAGTTCAGAAATGTCTGTGTCAGCCAGGGACGAAAGGGTCAGATGAATGCTGGGACTTCTGTTCAGAAGAAAACCAGAAAAAAGTGATATATAATATATATGTGTATATATATGTGTGTGAGAATGCTTATCCTTAAAATAATTCACATGGGGTTTTGTTTATATTCAGAAGAACACCAGGTACACCATAAACAGCACACACAGCAGAGCTTTAGTCCATCCTTCTATTTTAAAAAAGGATTTGAAACTTGTGTTTAGGTTCTGTGAGGTGTCTTTTCAAAAGTTTGGAATTATTATCTCATAGATTCAGAAGTGTAGCAAGAATTGCACTGAACAGTAAAGATACCATTATTCATGAGATTGAGTGTATTTTTCTGTCTTGTAATGGAATATATCAAGGTTTTCTATCCAGGCCTCTAGATATGAATAGGATGAATTCTCTTCTCCATCAGCTTTAAACAATATCCCTCTTTCTGCTGTCATTATGCCTTGGAGGAGTTATATATTCCTCATTTGTTCTCCTGACAGATGAGCTTTGCTTCTTCCTTTCCTCCCACAGGTCTTTATAAATACTATAATCTGTTTTTAAGACCAAATGTTGGACTTCTTAAATCACCGTCACCACTTAGACATGTTGATACAATCACTTCACTTGGTAATGAGATTGTTGTGAACAAGTTGGTACAATTTGTGCCATTTATATACACATTATGGCATATTACAGAATTAAACACCAAAATCCAATAATATGGTGGCTTAGCACATTCTGAGGAGCATTTTCCTGCTGGAGCACCGCATTGATGTTGGTAGGAATTTGTTAATTCAGTGAGTTGCAGAATGCTACTGAAGTGAAGCAAATTTGAATGCTTTAAAACTGCAGTGATAATTACCATGAAGTTCATCTGCATCCTTGAAGAGCCCTGGGTGCAAACAGTGGTTTGAACAGTCCTTGGTGTGCAGGGAGGGTCTTTCTTGTTCACAAACATCTCATGCATCACTAGAAAAGTCCAGGGGTTTTTGGTTCTGACAGATCCAGGAATTATTTGTTCCTTTTGAGGAAGGAGCACAGCCAAATCCTTGTGGAATCTGGGCATTCCTTTTAACCACAGCAGCCCTACAAGTTTCTGCTGCACCACACCTCACTGCTCAGCTTCAGCACAACAAGAAATGTTGCTCCTAGTGGATTTCAGGAAAAAATAAAAACTCTTGCTCACCTGATTAATGAAAATCAGTTCAGGTATGCAGTGAAATTGGTGAGTCCTCAAGGATATAGCAAATCCTGTTTCCAGGATGACAGCTGCATATAATCCTTTGTTCACAGCCCCTTTCTGCCAGCACTCCTCTCAAACTCTTTCTCTCTGAAAGTGCAATTTCACAGCACTTTCAGCCAATCTAAAGCAGAGCTCTGCTTGTCCTGCTTCTGTTCCCTCTCCCCATCCCACTTACCAAGACTTTTCCTCCTCCTGCCTTCTGTGTGTGCTGACACAGGATCAGACCTGGAGCTGCTGCGAGCTTTGATCCAGCCAAGAACAAATGATTTTTAGACAGATCAACTCTGCACAGGCTGTGTGTGATCAGAACATCATTGTGAGGGGAGGGGGTGTGAACATGGCACATGGGAGCAGAGACAAGGGCAGGAATTCCTCTGTCTCCACTTGGATCTAAACTGCCTTGGACCTGCCCACCTCTCAAAGAGCTTTTGCAAAATTGTTTTTTGCTGCCAGTGCCACCCCAGTCTCTTCTGCCTTTGATGTGGTCTGTTCTCAGGGGGTATTTGTCCATGCTGGGGTGCAAGCTGATGTTGCAACATCTGTGTTTTAGCATGGACAACCATGGCTGTGGTTGTACAATACTGGAATGGAGGGAGGGCTTTTGTCCTTCTGGATCTTTCATTCACTGACCCATGTACAGCTTTTAATAGCAGTGTTAAGTGTTTCATGCCTTGGCATTAAATTAAAAGCCACTTAAGGGGTGGTTTTGCACACTCTGATTTTAAAGCTGATGGTAGTGCCAAGGGACAGGATGACATTCAGCTATAAAACACTAATCTGTGATTTGGGCTCTTCATCTGTGTCCCTCCCCCTCTGTAAGCTGGGCAACACCTTTGCTTTGGACATCCCTGATAATTCTGACTCTTCTCTTCCATCCCTACTGGGAATTTACCTTTCACTCTCAATGTCAGAGTCCTTACAGACAAAATTCAGCTGTTTTGTATTCACAAACACAACCAACCTGCCACCAACGTGTTTTTCTTCTTTGTTCCTTTATTTGGCAGAAAGCTTCCTTGGTGAGGGCAGGTCTAGAAAATGTTCCAAGTGCTCCAGTTTGGCTGAAAGCCATTTTTGAAGTCTGATACTTCATGAACAATTTGGATGAGAAACACAGCTGGGAATTCCAGCTGACGTGAAATTTTTGTGCATCTGGCCTTGGTTTCTGCTTTTTGTTCCTGGGTGTAAATTCATGGGAGCCACTGTGGAACTAATTCTCAATTATGTCAATGAACATGAGAGGAGATCGAGTCTTTAAGAGTTTAGTGTTGGTAGATACTGAAATATCAAGCATTAAAAATCCCATTTCTGTGTTTCTAGTGCAGGCACATTCTGTACTTTTGAAGAGATTTTTTAAAAATCACTAGATTGTTTCTTTTCCATCATTTTATCTTGACTCAGGACTGGAGAAAAGTGGATTACCAAACAGAGAAATACAAAAATATACCAATGCTGTTTAAAAAATACTTCTAATATTTTTTTTTTCTATTACATAGAGTATCATTTAAAGGGAAGAGGCTCAAATGTAATATAAAAGTTCCACTGACACTTGTTCAGAGGGACCAGCAGTCCCAATTTCCTGTGGCTTTGACACTCACAGGAAACTTGTTCCTCTACAAAGAATTTCAGTAGATCCTTCCAGCCATCCTGTCCTCTCAGATGCAGTTAGAGCATATATTGCAGACTCTTTTTTTGGGGGCAATTTTCAGCCAAGAATGACTACAAATCCCTGCTGGTGTTCATGTAGTTTCATGTTTGCATTCTCTGGCAGTTGCAATCCAGTTTCTTGTTTATTTTTCTGGGTTTCTTTTTCAGGAAAAATGTGTAGAAATAGATCATGGAATGGTGTGGGTTGGAAGGGACCTTGAGGATCACCCATTTTCAACCCACCCTGGCTGTGCCTTGGTGGGTGCTTAGTCCACACCATCGAGCTGATTACAGAATCTGGGATAACTTCTGGCCAGTCAGGTGTGCTTTTCTGGTGATTAACATTATTTGCAGGCAGCACAAGGCCTGCAGAATGACTGAAAGCTGTTTCCAAAGAGGCATCACATTTCCAGCAGCCATGAGTGCATGGGCTATTATAGAGAGTTTTTGCTTAAAGCCTTTCTGCTGTTTTTAGAAAGGTTTTTGTATGAATGTCATGGTCAGCAGGAGCAGAGTTTCAAAGTGGTAAAACCTTTAAAGTATTATCTCTGTGTTGCCTTCTAAAGCTGTGGGTTGGGAAAGAAGTTGCAACTTTACCCATGAATTTGTGTGGTTTTGTGGGTGAAGCCAGTGACCCAGATAGGATTCATCCATTGCACCAGGTGATTCTCTGGGTGTCGTTTTCACTTCGGAGCTGGTAAATAAAGTGTCTGAAACTCTGACAGTTTTATGCCCTTGACAATCTCTAAATCAAAAATGGCTGAATCGATGTAAGGATTTAGTGAGGAAAAAAATTGCAGCTGGGCTGACATCCCCTGAACCAAATTTCTCCCCAAGCGATTTCAAATGTGTGAGTTATGGACCTCTAAAACGAAAACTCTGACACATCTTGAACTATAGCAGGACAAGGGCTACCTCTGTAATGTACAGAAACATTGTGTTTTCCCTTCCTGCAGTTAGTACTTTGTAACTGAAGTTTTGGAGGTGTTTCTGTCTTATACACATGATTTTTTTTCATGCCAAATTTTAATTTTTTGGGTTTTCTTTTTAAAGTCAGAATTCTGCAACTTTGCTCACGCAGTGCATTCCATCAGAAAACATTGAGTCATTTTATAAAATATGTAACATTTTCCTTTTAAAAAACGGAGAAACTAATGCATGGGGAAGAAAAAGGTTCTGACATCACTCCCGATATTGTTTTACACTGTCTCACTTCTGCAATAATAAAGGAATATGCCCTTCTATTGGATGTGTTGCCTTGGAAGCTGCTGAGGGATGGCAACGAATGTGCTGAGCAGCGATGGCTGGTGGCTGTTGAGCATTCTACGAAGCGTCTCGTGGGACAGAGGTGTTTTCATTGTGGCAGTCCTGGGGTCCCTGGGGGCTGTGGCCCCGTGGCACAGAGAACTGGGAAGGTGCAGAGTGTGTTCCTCCAGGAGTTTTTCTGCTGATGGTAACAGAGAAGCAGCTGGTGCTTCATCTGCCTCCCAAAACAAAGCACCCACGAGCGTGTGTGATCTGTCAACAAACACCATCCTGCTCTGAAGCGTGCATACACTGTTATCCAAAAAAACAGCTACAAGAAAGAAAAGCCTTTAACTTCACTTGATGTTCTGCAGAGCAGCCCAGGGTGGGCTCTCCTGCCCCTCAAAGGGCTCTTTTATCCCAACCAGTGCCCGTGGTTCTTTCTGCCTCGTGGGAATCCCTTTGTACTCTGATTTTTGAAACTGATAAGTTTCCTCTGATCTGGCATCAGAGTGTTTCAGCAAAAATAGCTTCCTTTTCCTTCCACAGCCTGAAACTTGGTATCTGCTATAGATTTTGGGGAAGTTAAAAATATAAAGTCCATCACTGAAGGTTTTCTTCTAAGGCTTGCTTCTGAGAACACATACATATATATATATATATATATATAAAATAAATAAATGAAACTTCTTCTGAGCAACATGGACCTAGTACAAGATCCTTAATATTTCCACCTTTTCAGCCTACCAGAAAATGTCTCACAGGGGCAATGTCAGCCCTGCTGGGCCTTGTGGTCCTTAATGTGTATTAATGACCTGCCTGCTCTGCACAGCAATGGCAACCTGTGGGCCCTTTTTGGGTTTTTTTCTCATTATTTTCTTAGGTAAGAAATGTTTTAAAAAGCTCTTACTGCGCTTAGAATACAAAAAAGACAACTTAGTCACCACTGGAGAATATTTACAGCCTCCAGAGCACTGTGGATTGTTGCTATAAAATTACTGCAGCACTTGGAGGTGATGCTGTTACATTCAAAATTTGCAAAAATAAGCATTTACCATAGACTTCCTACAGTATTAATAGAAAATTCATATAATAAAAAGTGTTCTCTGTTTCCTTGACTGAAATCAACACTCTCATCTTTTCTTTGTTTGTGTAGGGCTTTTTTTTTCTTTTAAATCTCTTTATCAACTCTTTGTTCTGCAGGTTCAGTTTAGGGATGTTCTGTTTTACTGTGCAGACCTGTCTCAACTAGTTTCCCTTCAGCTTCCACATCCATGGTCTTCACTACAATTTATGGAGCTTACTTAGGACTGGAAATTTTAAAAGGTCCATAATTTTCACTGCCATCTATTTTATATGTTGTTTAGTGTCTGGCAGTGACCTTGATCCCCAAAAAGTCTGAAAGGCCCATCAAGACCTGTTCAGCCACATCCTCCATGGAATCAGTGCTCTGCTGGGAAGATCAGAGAGGTTTCTTTCCACAGTGCAATGCAGAACTTACTTCTCTGGCCTAATTTTCTTTGTGTCATTTCTTCATGCACAAACATAAATATGCAGCACATCAAGTCCTGAGTGAGCAAAGAACTGAAACATCTATAAATAAATCAGGCTGCTTCTTCTGAAGGGGAAAAAAAAAAGAAAAGAGTGAATGAAACCTAATTTTCTATTTGAAGTAGTCGGGGTATGAGATACTTGGGGCTGTGGTGCCTGTCGAGTGTTTGACAGCATCTGTGGCTGTAACTCTTACACAGAACTTGCAAGGGATCTGTTTAAAAAAGATTAAAGGAAATAGCTCTTTACACAGTGGGTTGTGAGCTTATGCAATGAGTTGCCACAGCAGCCTGTGGGAGTAGATAGTGTCAGTAGGTTAAAAAGGGGTGAAGGTGTCTTTGTGGATGTTAAATCTGCAAATAGACACTGAAGGGAAGAGCTGCCCAGGGACCCCCTGGCACCCTTCAGCCCCTGACTGTGGATTCCAGGGTGAGGGAATTGGGCTACACCCACCCTTTGTGGCAGGAGAACATGCTCAGTGCTGGGGAGTTATTCCAGGGGCCTTGCCTGAGCTCCCCTGGGTTTCAGCACCTGCAGATCTCCAAAGTGAAGCCCAGCCATGCAGCCCTTCTCTTCTCCCCTTCTCCACACTCCTCCCATGGCTCGCAGGCACAGCCTTGCACACGCATGCTGCATCTTCCAGGTCAGGCTCTGGCCTCTCTCTCATTCCCTGTTGGTTTCCTTTAAAGTCCTGATTCACCTCCATTTAATCTCCAGAGAGCTGCATAGAAAGCAATGCTCAATTCTCATCAGTGTTTAGTCCCTTCTAACACTGCTGTGGCTGAGGGCCCACGTCGGGCAACATGTTGTGATTAATTACTACAAAGGGTTACTCATGGAAAAGTCTGGTCTAAGTGCAGAGCAGCAGATGAGGTTAAAACACTTTTGTTCTTTGACTTTGTTCTTGTTTCTCTGTCTTCATTTCCATGGCATTTTGCCTCCATTGAGACTTACTTAATATGCATCAGTTCCTGCGAGTTATTATCAAGACTATTTTTCATTCTCTTATATTACTACTTGATACTTTTGTATTGTGGCAGGAAGATTGAACAGGGTATTATTGCTCTCATGTGTTTTTTCTGGAATGGATCTTATCACAGGATCCAGTGAAGTCCCATCAGGTACAAGGAGACTTGGCTGGGTTTTCTCTTTACAAATAACTAGGCATATAAAAAATAGTACTAACTGGAAAATGTGTTTAACAGCATGTGTGCTTCCACTGCTGTGCTGACACACATTGTAAAAGAGGTTATATGTCTTTATTTTTATATATATTTAGATATATATATAACCTACTTTGTATTCCTTCTAACTTTTCCCTTGTACAGGTTGGTGTGCTGGGTGATGAAGAAGAATGGGTGACTCTTCACGAGGTGGAGAATGAACCTGATGCTCAGATGCTGGAGGTACCAAACCTCACTCCTTACACTCATTACAGGTAAGAACAGCAGATTCTGCAACATGGAAAAAAAAATTAGTAAATAGCAGCATGAAAAAGCTTTCCTAATCAGAAACATCTGATGGATTTTAGAATCTGAACGAAAGGGAAAAGCTTTGCTGTTTTCATAGGTTATACTTAAAATTACCAATCTGATATTGTCAATTGTAACTCACGTAAAATCCAGTTGATAACATTAAGAAGGAAATTTAAGTGCTCAATGAGATGCTTTTAAAAGTAACTGCTATCCTGTGACTTCTCTCCCTGAAGAGAGCACCAGTGGAACATCAGCCAGTGACAAATCAATCGCAGTTAAACTGGTGCAAACCTGTAATTACATATTTGCATCAGCTTAAACATCTCTTTATTGATTTAACTTAATTTGGTAACATCAGTTAGATGAAACCTTTGTTTATAGGAATTTACCAAGTTCAGCTTAATAGATATAAGCAATGCCTAAACTGATTGAGGTGACTCTGCATTGTGGGTGCACCCCAGTTAAACGAGATTGATTTTTAAATCAATCCAATCCAAGTGATGCTTTGGTATAGACAAGACTGGAGAATTTGAGGTGCTCAGCCCTAATGAAAAATACTTTCATGATCCAGCTTGCTAATGTAGAGGCTAGCGGAAAGGAAATCCAGTGGCAAGTGTTAAATCAGCACTCTAGAAACTTGTCCATTTTGTGCTGGCTGAAGGGGCTATTAACTAACCCATGTGCTGTTGTAAGCCAGGAGTAGGTGCAACCAAGGAGAGCTCATGTAATTTCCAACTGACTCAGTGCTGGCATGTAATTTTCCTCCCTTGGTCACAAACCTAGGAATATATTGAATTTCTCACTAACTCTCCACCGAAGTGTTTTAAACCTCATCTTCCAGAGCTAAATGTTTTACTAAAAGGTCTTTGAAAATTTTTTTGAACTTAAGTAGAGATTTCTGGTGCAGAGGTTTAGGAAAATTATCTACAGGTTAAGAGGATTTTGCTGTCTTCATAAAGAGAGATCCTAAAAGCTGAAAAGGCAGGGGTGAGCAGGAAAGTGCAGCTTGTACCACAGTTCAGCCTTCACTATCCATGAAGAATAAGAAAAACTTGCACACCCAGACAGGTGCATGGAGAAACATCTTTGGGATAGCAAAAAATTAAGAATATGAGAAATTTGGGGTGATTGTTTTATCCCTTATTTTAAACTTTTTTTGGTTTATTTTATTCTTGCTTCACATTTGCCTCTTGTTTTCATTAAATTCTGGCCTCACTTTCACACATCCACTTGCCCTTTGACATTTTTCGTTTCAAGGCAACTCCTTGAATTTTGCCTGGTTTTTGTCTCTCCTGCATGCACAGATAGGAACTTTTTTGGTTTTGCTTCAGTGTTGACCAATTTTATACAAATTTTTGAAACCTAGAAAGCTGATGCCAAATGAATTTGTTGTCCCCTGATCAGCTTCAGTCATTGCTCACTGAGGAAATGCATGGTGAGAGCTGCTTATCAGAGCACATCTTTACAGGCCATTCTTCTTTCCTGTATTTTGGGCCAGTGTTTGAGGGTGAAATCAGGACAGTATTCCTTTCATATGTTTCCTTCAGTGCACTTTGGAGAGAGATCAGAGCAGGTAAATAAACACTGCTGTGTTGACTGGCTCATTCTTTTCCCAAGCTTAGTGATTAGGTCCAAAAATTAAGGGTTTAATATGAGCAGATCACATCTTTATGTGCAAGTGCTGGGTGCTTCCAGTTGCTTGTGATGGGTGAGAGTATCTGAAATATACAGCACATCTTAATTATGTGGTGCTCCTTGTAAAAAAAGATTTCCCTAAATCTTTTGTGACCCAATAAGGACTTCTATTGTAGAAGAGATGGTTTCAAGCAGACAGGGTATTTTTTAAAGATGCATATCCATATTAAATAACTTAATCTTTCTTGTGCAGGAAGGCTGAAAATGCGGCACAGGGATAAATCAGCCTCTTTCAACACGTAATTGAGGGGAAATGTTATCACCAGTATATTTTTTATATTGACAGGGAATGAGACTATCCAAAGTTTGATATTTTAATACCTTTCTGAATGTATTGTATAAGCATCACCAGAGAAAATCACTTACTGCCAGCATAAGCTCATCAGGCTTGGTATAATTAACATAAATTTCTCACACAAATACCTAAGTTTCTAATAGACCCTAAGCTAATCTCATTTTCATTTTTTAAATACCTGAGAGGATCTGAAAGCAGTTACCATCAAGCATTCAGCAGTGAATACAAAGGGGACCCGCGTGCGGCGACCTTTGCGGAACATTGAGAAAGCCGCTAATTCGTATTTTTCCACCCGTCCTCCCTCCCTGGGGAAGCGAGGGAGCGTTCCCCGAGCCCTGACGGCGGCACTCACTGCCTCTTTTCCCCCCTTGCTCCAGGTTCCGGATGCGGCAGGTGAACGTGGTGGGCCCCAGCCCGCTGAGCCAACCCTCGCGGGTCATCCAGACCCTGCAGGCCCCGCCGGACGTGGCCCCCGGCAGCGTCACCGTGCGCACGGCCAGCGAGACCAGCCTGTGGCTGCGATGGGTGGTGAGCAGCCCGAGGGACGTGGGGATGGGGATGGGGCTGCTCCCCGGGCAGCCCTCCCAAAGTGCCTCCTCCTTCTCCTCATGGCGCTCAGCGCGCAGGAGCAACGGCCAAATTGTTTCCTTTTCCAGACTAGTCGGAAATCTGAGCCTTGCCTTAAGTGCCTTATTAATCAAATAAATTGCCTACTGCCACTGTTTCTGCCACTTCATCAGGGGAATGTGGCTGTGTGTAAAAGCTTGGCTTTGAGGAGCTCCAGGACCACAGTCTGGGTCAGTGCGAGGGGCAGGAACGGGACGCTTGAGCCAATTTGCCGCATTCCAGGGCTCGGTTGTTTGCCCTGTACAAAACGGTCCCCAGAAGGTGCACCCCAGTCATGGGCAGCATCCTGTGGTTCTCAGAGCTGTGGTGCAGCAGCAGCAGCAAGGCTGGCTCTCCTGTGGGAAGATTAGATTTAGCTGAGTCGGTGTGGAATTATGCGCTAAAATGCAGAGATAAACGATTAATTGCGAAGATGCGGCAATTGCTGACATCACTGTGCCCCTTTGCCCATCTCAGTTACCTGCAGAGTTGCCACATTGGGATTTACTTGGCAATTAACCTGCTCCAGAATGGTTTTTCTTCACCCCTGTTAGGCAGAGTTTTCCACAGGGGTTACTGTGGTGTGAAGTTGATGAAGCACAGGTTTCCTTTTGCCCAAATGTTAGCTTTTCCATGCATAAACTCATTATGGCTGGAAGTCAAAATCAGGCTGAGGACAAGAGGACTTTTCTCCTGTTGGAAAGGAATAATTCCAGTTTCTCAACAGGACACTGCACTTAATGCTGAACCTTGCCAGACCAAAACCTGAAGCTTGAAGTTATCACCTCACTACCCACAGAAGAGCCATTGCAGTTCCTTTGAGAGGCCCCACACAACTCTGTCATGGCTTTTCTGTGTGAATATCATGCCCATGTTGGTACTGTATCCAGACCTACATATCTTCCATCAAAATTAACTCCAGGTTGCTTTAAGAGCCTTTAAAACGTTAAGATTGTGCTAACTGAAAGCCTATTTTCCTTGAGTCAAACTGTAGGGTTCAGGAGAAGCAACAGCCAGCTAAAGATGACCTGATAAACACTTTTCACGGTTAATAACATCAATATTTGAAAGTGTTTAATGTCTTTTATTTCAAGACCTGCAGGTGAATCTGTTTTCCCCTGGGAGCTGGGGATTCCTCCCTTCCTGCAGAATGAGGGTCACACTTCTAGCCCTGCATGCCTGCGGGGTAGAGTCTTCTAAGCTGTGAAATGTTAATGTGTATCCAGCTTTCCCAGTGAATCAGAACTGAATCTCAGCCATCCGTGGCATCGTGTAGTTAGTTTTACCGCAGAAAAACTCCAAACTTCATGAAGTAGGCTAATTATTTCATATTTTAATCTCTGAAATTGCTTGGGGAGTTAGAATACTAGAATGAATCTCTACTGATAAATGAGTAGGCAGAGAGTCAGTAAAAAAAAGGGCAAAAAATGTACGATAAATGAATTTGTCACATGCTTCAGCAATTTATCATTCATTTCCATAATTAATCACAAAGCTCTGAAATACATTGTATTCATATAATCTCTGTTGATACACCCACAGCAAAGGGCTTGGTTTTGTGAGCAAACCTACTTGGCTCAAAATTAAGGTAAAAAATCAAAAGAAAAACTCCAAGCAGCACACGGAAACGTAGAGATCACAAATCATAAACTAGAAAAATCAACCTCTCGATCATTTTTGCCTTGCTATGGCCCGTACACGGGTTCAGGCAGCCGTGCAGGGCCCTGGCCGTGTGTGCTGACGGGAACGTTGTGTTTTCCTGTCGCTCGCCAGCCGCTGCCTGACACGCAGTACAACGGGAACCCCGAGTCCGTGGGGTACAGGATCAGGGCGTGGCGCGCGGACCTGCCAGCCCCAGCCCTGCTGAAGGTGCTCGCCGACCGCCTGGCGCGGGAGTGCACGCTGGAGGAGCTGCAGGAGTGGACGGAGTACGAGCTGCAGATCCAGGCCTTCAACGCCATCGGGGCAGGGCCCTGGAGCGAGGCCGTCAGAGGCCGGACGCGCGAGTCGGGTGAGTCCAAGCACAGAAAACCCAGGAAATTCACCACTTTCTGCCCTTTTGTTCAGATTTTAATTTTTAAGTTTGGTGTTTCGATGTCGGGTGGGGCTTTTTTTTGCTTGCTGAGCCGTGAAATCTGAAATTAAATTAAAAAAAAAACTATCTTGAGATGCGCTGCAGGCAAAAAGACATACAGACATTTGAAGGGTTGTTTCTTTTTTTTTATTCCTACCTTGCTTTCATGCACAAACCTTCAGGTTTTTTATTTAAAGCAAACAGAACAACTCTCCCCGTTTCTGCCCCAGTGTGGACAGCACGAAGAGAAGTTTCTATAGAAACTTTTCTGGCTGAGATGCTCTCTCATGCTTCCTCTTCCTCCCCGTACTCCATTTACCCTAATCCTCCCCTTTTCCCCATCTACTTCTAGCCTGAGGCACATTCTCTCACAGCTGTTGTTACCTGAAATTTCATTTCAAGCACCAAATAATTCTAAAAGGGCACAAGTCACATTAGAGAGCTGATTACACAGAGAGAAATAAAATAATTATCTAGGCTTCTGATGGCACGTTTTCAAACCTGCCTTCCAAAATTGTGTGTACAAGGCTGTGTAGACATAACCTGCTCACAGACCTGGAGCAGCAGGGCTGTATTGTTGAGCTGAATTGTCCAGGCAAGCACAGAGACTTCAAATATCAGAAGGAAGCTGTCACTCTCAGGCAACAGTAAATTACTGTTAGCTCAGGAGAACAGTGAAGGCAGAAGTTGAAAAGATGCTCTCTAGCTGTTAACTTCCCCAAAACTTATTTCCACACCTACCCTACATGCACCTGGGAAATGAAAAGTTATGTTGCAAGTTAGCAACAAAGTGGGTGACATGTGTGGTTTAAAAGTTTAATAATAAATCTATTTGTGACACTTCTTTGTGCAAGGTTCAATGCTGACTTTTTTTCCTGGGTTTTTTTTTTTTTTGCAATTTTTCATCGTTAAAGAAGTTTTGGGATTTAATCCTGTGCATGCCTGATGTGTGCATGTCTGTGCCCTGTGTACCACGCAGTGTTCCTTGGTGGGAAGCGAGACCAGGCACAGCAGGGCTTGGTCTGCTGGTTCAGATAACTCTGCTTTGAACTAGCCAGGGAGAAAGCTAAACAAAGTCATCCCCCTCCATTGAAGTGTTGCTCTTTGGGAAGGAGTAATTGGAAAGCGATTGCCAGAGGTATTTTAAAGAAGGCTTGTGCTGGAGTTAGAGATAGCACAACCCAGACAAAGCAGTTCTGTGTCGTAATAAAAAGATATCACAGCCTCCACTTTCGCCTCTCCGCTGCTCTTCAAACACTTCTTTTGAAATGTAGTAAATACTAAGATTAAGTCATTTCATAAAACCTTAGGATTGCAGCACTCTTGCTCGGCATCTAAAGATCAGAGGTTATGCGTGGATCTGGCATTTTCTCTGGGAGTATTAAGGGACTTGAAACTGATTGTGGGAGGCACACAGAACCCGGGATCAAAATAACACAAAGCTGTGATCTAGGCCGTAAGGACTCGTTTGGGTTTTTCCATGTGTTTGCTTTGATACTGACATCTGATTTCTTGCACAGAGCAAGTCGGGGCTCAGACTTTTGGCTGTATCTTCCTAGATTTAGAATACACAAGATGTGCTGGCTTAGCAGCAAACTGTATGAAAGCACTTCAGGGAATCTGGAATTAACCTGTATGCACAGTCAAATGGGGTTAAAATGCAAATAAAAGATATTTAAAGCCAGAGCGAAAGGTCAAAGCACTTTTAGGTCTGTCTTTGGAACTATAAGAAAAATTCTATTTATCACTTATGTTCTCCAAGCACTTCCAAATATTTCTTTTTCCGTTTTTTAGATACAGAGTCTTAGGGAAGTTGGTTTGCTGGTGCTGGGGGTTGTAAACGTGCCACACTGCTGGCCAGAGGTGCCTTGGCCAGGATCATGTGGTGCTTCATTGGCACAGCTCCTGGTTCCATGTTTTATGCCATCCAAGGAGATAAGGAGTAGAGCCCAGGCACTAAACCAGGTCGTGGTATCTGATGGCAGTGCAACCACTGGAGCCCTAAGTCTTTATTGAAAATAAAGCTCTGTTTGAGCATTTGTTTACTTTAGCTTGTGCAATCACAGCACTGATAGCTGAGCACAAATGCCAACAACAATAGTGGGGCATGTCATTACAAGTACTCACTGGTTTCTGAAGCTCTTGAATATATAGAACAAATCAAAACCAAAGAAACTATGAGGGAATAAATAATGCTGTAGGTTTGGGTAACACTGGCTTGAAAAACAGTTGGGAATTCCTAAAATGAGAATCTGGGATAGGGTTGCAAGCAGCTGAAGGCAGAGGGAGATGAATTGGGATTTTTAAACAGGACAGGTTCTATCAATCCAAAATGTTTTTGTAATGTTAGAAATTAAATAGCTCATTAAATTTTACAGTGTAAAATAACTGCAGAGTAACAAGCTCAGTTTCCACTCAATAAATTGACAACGATGGTAGGTCCAATATAGAGAAAGCAAGAAATTGCAGAGGCATCTGATGCATTAGAACAACCTTGGCAGGGCTGCTTCCTCTTAGATGCATACCCTGTTGCTTTCAAAAAAATTCATCTCAGATACACCTAACCCAGTGCCTTAATGGATTCTGTGCTCTTAATATTCAGCTACATGAATGTGTACACTTGTCTTACAGGATGAGCTACTGTAGGAGCATGGTCACACATCCATGGCAAGGATCAATCTCCCAGAGCTTGGGAGTCTGACCTTCACAGAGCAGTTACTGTGCTGTGATGGAGCATCTCTTGATAATTCACATGTGGTCCAGTGTCACTGTGGGAATTTGTCAGTTTGTACAAGCTGAGGATTTGGCCTGCAGTACCTAATTTTATAGGCAAAGTGGATGTGTGCTGCAGCTATGCTACTTTTGCTGTGAACCTTGCTGGAAATTTGCCCTTCTTAGCAGACGTCAGATGTACAAAGTGCCACTTTAATTTTTGCTTTCAAAAAGAGTGAGGGATGTGCAGCTAAAGTGAGCTGCAAAAATGCAGAGAACTGCATTCCACTCTCTAGCTTTCCTAGAAAGCCAGAATACAGACTAGTTTACTAAAAGCTCCTTTTGGCCCAGTTAGAGACATAAAACGATATAATTTGCTGTACATCAGATGTGGCTGTGTCAGATGTAGAAAGAAGATGCATGATTTTAGATGCCAAAGTGGATAACCTTAAAAACTTGAGCTGTTATTGACGTTCCAGTGCAAAGTGCCAGTAACTCTGTGATTTCCTACGTTTGATCTTCTGAAGTGCTCCA
The DNA here is from genome assembly GCF_026979565.1 of Vidua chalybeata. Classification (NCBI taxonomy): domain Eukaryota; kingdom Metazoa; phylum Chordata; class Aves; order Passeriformes; family Viduidae; genus Vidua; species Vidua chalybeata. The sequence continues at coordinate 12,791,835 of NC_071545.1, forward strand.
TGCTGGCACTTTGCTGGATTAGCTCATCGTTTAGTTTCCGTGTTGTTGGTTCATTTTGTTAATTTTGTTCATGCTCTGGGATTTTTTCGGACACTGTTGCTTGGCTTCTGTGCTGCTCTTGCAGGTTACAAATGAGAACTCAGCTTTTTGGAGCTTATAACAAAGTCTTCAGTGCAACAGTTTTAGGAAGCCAGCATTAGAGAAGGGAGCTTGCAGAGGAAAGAGGGATTATGTGCCTCACTCACTAATTAGTCTTAGCAAACTATAATTTCTTCAAATCACAGCTTCCTGAGAGAGGAGATGGGTCAGAGAAATGAAGGTTACCTTTCAATTCATTCTTAAAGGGTCGATCAATGTCTGTTACTTGATAAAAGGCTGGCAACAATAAGATCCATAAAATCACTTGCAGTTTCTGAATTCATATTAGAATCAAATTCTCGACGCTGAGGTGAGGACTGAAGATTTAAAGCTTGCTCAATGAACACAAGGATTCTTACCATTCAGGCATTGGACTCAGATTCCTTTCCAGTGAGAGGGGGGCATTCAGCTGCTCAGTCACTGGCAATTGAGAGGGGTCTGAACCTTCTTCTCTCCTTTGTCAGATACCCAGTGCCCACCAGCAGTGTGACCATCCTCACCTCAAAGCCAGGCTGCCCTCGGGGCCAGCCCGGGCACAGCCTCTACCTTCTGTAAATTCAGGAGAGTTCCCAGCTGCTGATCAAAGAGGAAAATAAATATTTGTAAAATAAAGTAACTTTTTCTCTTTTGAAAGGCCTCAAACCAGATAAAATAGAAATAAATGTGGCTGGAAAGGGCTTCTTTCCTCCGCACATCCTGGCTTCTTGCGGCCCACCTCCACCCTTTCTCTCTTCAGGAGTGATTCATGTGGGAGTATCTCTTTGTGAAGATCTACAGATAAAGTTATGGCAGCTATCCAAAGACATTCATGGCTCCTGGCAATCTATTTTCCTTTAACATAATTATATCCTTGTGGGGGATAAATCTGGGAGAAGATTTAAAACAAAAAAAAAGACACTTCAGTGTTAGAGGGGGGAAAAAATTGGATTTGAGTCTGCTGCAGTGTCATGTGATGGTGCTCTGTTTCTTATGCCCCAAATAATTAGTATCAGGGAAATTGTTTCAGAAATTACTATCTCTGCCGTTAACCCTGAGTGCACAGGGGTGGGGGTACCACGTTTTGGGGGTGGCATTTTTCCATTTTTATTAATTCTGGTGTCATACTCATTATCTCATTCACGTTGCTAGGAGCTTCAGGAGCTCGCCTCCAAAACAGCAGATCTGTTCTTTCACTCGGACAGCCAGGAAAGCTTTCCTTTGGCAGAGCTTTGGGCTGCTTTTTGTGATATATTCAGGCCCTAATCAAGCTGTACTGTCCCTAAGTGCTTGTGTAACATAACTTGGTGAATGTTCCCTGGAGGTCTGACAGGTGTATCAGGCTTTAGAAAGGATTGTACCCTTCAGATGCTGGAAATGCCATGGGGAAAAAATGCGAAAGGGCAGCATAAAATGTGAACTCTTAAAAATAGCCTCACATCCTGCTTGCATAACGTGACATGCTATTAAGCTTGCCTACAAAAGGCTGCAGTTGTGTGGTTCTGCAGCACTTCGGGTTTTAATGGCATGGGAAAATGCAAGTTTGCTCTTCTCTGGAGTCAGAGAAAATTACAGTGTTCCTGTGCCATCAGTCCTAATGATGTTTGCTGTTTCATGAGAGCAAATTTTGCAACATAGATGAAATAGGCATCTCTCATTGACACCGTATCAATCCCTGAAAACACTCCTGGTTAATGCATCCATCTCTAATTGATGTCTTGCAAATGTTGAGTGCTATCACATCATCAAAAGGCTGCATAGGTTAAAGAATTTCTTACTGAAGTGGGAGTGCTATCCAAGGGGGGGGAATTATTGCTAGACAAGACAAGATGTTACAATTTCCTTTCAGATAATATAGGAAGCCATGGGGGCCTAAAACTTCTTGTTAGAACAGATCATGCTCTAAGATAAACTCACATTCAGAGAGAGTTCTGGGGTTTGGCCTAGGGAATAAAAGGTATGGTAAAAAAATACTGGGGGATAGGCTTCTGGAGAAGTCCAGGAATTTAAACCTGGTTCTAATTACTGCAAATATATGGAATTTGAAATTTATTCATAGCTGTCAATATTTACTGTCTGTCTGTAGACACTGATAAGTATTAAATGTTTAGCTCTTTACAAACATTGTCATTTCTGAGATGAACTGGCAAGAAATTGTGAGACAGGCTGAAATATAAAGATGATGTAGAATGAATACAAGAAGAGAAGGGATTTTCTAAAATCTATTCCATTTCTTTTGGGTTTGAATACTCTTCTATGGGATCCTGGAAGATTCCTGGGCAGGTAGGGATATGGAGAAAAATGATCTGCTGTGTCTGACCTGTTTCTGCTCTTTGGTGATGCTGTGTGGTTCCAGTTCCCTCTGCTCCTCCTGAGAATGTCTCTGCTGAAGCCGTGAGCTCAACCCAGATCCTGCTGACCTGGGCAGCAGTTCCTGAGTCTGAGCAGAATGGTCTCATCCTGGGCTACAAGGTATGCAACTGGAGTTTCAGCCTCATTTGATTTTTAGTGTAATACCAGGACATGATTTTGTATTTGTTACTTATTATTCATCTGCTGGCTATTCTTAGTGTTCCAAAGACAGCTGGAGAAGATACAGGAAGTGTGCTGGCTTTGAAAGGGATGGTTGGTGAATGTAATCTCATTTTATTCTGGGTGACAAGGAGGAATCTCCCTCTTTCCCTCTGTGTCTCATCCACATTTATCCTGCAGATCCTTTACAAAGCAAAGGATTTGGACTCGGAACCCAAGAGCCAAACAGTGAGAGGGAACCACACCCAGTCAGTGCTGCTCTCAGGCCTGAGGAAATTCGTCCTGTACGAGCTCCAGGTGCTGGCATTCACCCGCATTGGGGATGGGGTCCCCAGCTCCCCAGCAGTGACAGAGAGAACCAAGGATGATGGTGAGTTTAAAGGTTGCCAAAATAACCATCTTATTTGATTTAACCTTTTAATGCAGATTTCTTCCAGTGGTGCAAGTGTAGGTAACAAATATTTGGATTTTGGGGGGATTGTTTTTTCAGCTTTGAACCCAGAGGACATTGGCTGTACCTGGTCTATAACTCAGCAGTATCCCATTGGTCATGGGCTGGGAATCTGGCAAAAGCACAGAAAACCACTGTCCCCTATTTCCTCCTTCCCTGCAGCTAATGAAGAGGAAGAAAACTTCTAATATTGAACTTTGTCGCTTGGTGGAGATAATTTCTATTGAAGACAATTTTAGAGCCCAATTATAAATTCCGATTGAAGTTCAATCATGCTAAAAAAAAAATTGCTGCAATTGAAAGCAATAAACAAATCTGGGTCTGACTGGACTGAACGAAAGAGATGGAATTTGTGACTTCAGTAATTCCACTCGCCTTTTTTTTTTTTTTTTTTTTTGACCCCAAAAGAACAAGGTATTGACCTTGGAAGATGATCCTACCAGCTTCCTTTTGCAGCTGCCTCCAGCACTTCCCAGGGGGTTCCCAGTGCAGTTGGATGTCCTGAAGGAACCCAAGCAAGCACTCCCTGAGCACACTACTGTGGTGGAAGCATTCCTGCTGATGGAATTCTACAGAAATTTGGTGCAATTCTTGAAATACCTTTGGGCTTTGCAGATGCTAAAACTGCTTTTACTTTCATTACCTTTTCAGGAATAAATAGGTTGAGATCAGTGTGAGAGGCTTCTGTTTAAGTCTTTCTCTTTCTCATCAAAATCTTTTCAAAATAATAATGAAGTAAACATTGGTTTACACAAGCAAATTCATTAAGGTAATTTGGTTGGGCTCAAAACACATCCAGACTTCTGGCTTAACAAAACGTTTTCCATGCAGTGCAGGGAAGGAAGGAGTGGGAGTATGTGGGGTCAGGAATAGGGGCAAGAACACCCTGACATTTTTTAGCCTTTTCCTCAGCATACTCCCTGTGTGTGGACCTGGCTTTTCTTTGAAAGGAAAAATAAGAAAAATTACTGTTAGCAGAACTCTGCGGGGAGAGAAAAGCACTCAATGAAATGTACATATCAGACTGTAATGAGAAATACTTAAAACTGTTTGTTTTGGATAACCCCATTATAGCAGTTCCCTCCTTAAGTGCATGTTGGCAAATGAAATTAATTGTTCTTCCATCTCCATACCCCTGACATAAATATGTTGTGTCTCCTCTGGGCTCAACTTAATTAAAAGTATCACCAGGAGTAATGCAGGTGGAATTTGTGCTGAAGGGGAAAATTCATGGATGGTAATGTATGAATTAGCATCTCCTCACCTCGTGAACCTGGGCTGGTCAGTGCCATTTGTGTTAATGTGCCTCTCACCTGCCTCAGGTTCTCCTGCTCACACCTCAGTGTTTAAAATGCAAATGTAAAGTTGGGAAGCAGTTCAAAGCTGGTGCTGATGACACAGGGAAGGGATATTATTGAATTCCAACAGGTAGGAAGTGGATTAAGCTATATAACGCTCTGTAAAGGCAGCTTGATTCATAGTGTGTTCTCAGTTACACCAGTGGTGATGCTGCAGTGAGAAAAGTCCTACAGAGCTCAGAGCTCATGGTGCAGTAAAAAAACAGTGTAGGGTACACTGGTCTGTGCTGTGTTTGGTGTCTGAGGGTGTTGGAGGCCTTTATCCATAGACAGAATGTGTATTTATATACAGAATAAATTATAGTAGGCACGTGCCCTGTTGGAGAGATACAGCTTGGGTCGTCATTCTGTACAGGGTGAGCAGAAAACCTGTGATCCCTGTGATGTGCAGCCCTTGCTGCCATGCCCTCTGTGTTGCCTTGCAGCCCCCGGGCCCCCCGTGAGGCTGGTGTTCCCCGAGGTGAGGCTGACGTCTGTGCGCATCGTTTGGCAGCCACCGGAGGAGCCCAACGGGATCATTCTGGGTAAGGTGGAGCAGCAAACCCCGGGCTGGGAGTGGAGGGATGGAGATCAGAGCAAGCTACAGCTGTTGGGTTTTCCTTTGCCTTGCACATAAGCAAATCTCTGGTGGATGAAAAGAAAATGTGCTGCTGTCAGCTGAGGGGCTGTGGTGAGGGGACAAGTCCGCAGGGCTCCGTGGTGTGGCTTTTCCTGAGCCAGAACTCGGCGTTGTTCAAGGCCCCATGTCTGGATGTCATCTCTCCTCCCATCTGCATTTGGGCTGGTAACCTGTTTGGCTGACTGTTGGGAAAACTGCCTGGAGACCTGGATTTTCCCCACCTCTGCCAGACACGCCCAGTGTTTCAGTTTTATGTGTGCTTCCATTTTATTGCTTCCTTGAGATAATATGTCTGAGAGGTCATGAGGAGTTAAATCCTATTTGCCCTTCCATCAAGGGAAGGAGAGCAGCAAGGCATGGCAGGAATTTGCAGAAAACCTTCTCACCTTCCTGCTCTCATAATTCCTGGGTTGTCTTTGCAATATGTGCACCAGCCACTGTTGCACTTAAAATGTGAAGACTTTTACAATGTAAGAATCCATTCCTGCCTCTAAAATTAACTTAGCTCATAGTTACCAAGCAATTTAGTGTTTTCTGCTGCTGCTGAGCACATTTTACAGTAGTTCTGGCTGGTGAGCAAAGATTTGTGTCTCAATTCTGAGAACAGAAGCAAAAGCTTTTGTTTTTATCTAGCACTCAGCCTGCCAGGCCTTTCTGCTTCTAATTTCACTGCCATCGTTCAGGCTCACGTGTTGGCTTCCAGCAATATTCCCTAAAGCCTTCCTTGCTGGCTGGAGGGTGCCTGCTTCAAATGCTCCTGCAGAGGTGGCATTGCTTTAAATACAGAACTCATCCTGCATTGCACTTAAATCTTGAGTCAAGAACTCAAAGTGTTTGCTCAGGTGTGTAGTTTATCAAAGTGATCCTGGCATCTGAAGACACGGGGAAATCATCAAACAGCATCCAAAGACAGATGCTGCAGGATTTTCTGAGCTCGAGGAGGAGTCTGTGTGAAGCCTGGCAGCGGTGAGCGGCCAGAGATGGATCCACGCAGCGTTTCTCTGCAGCTCAAGGAAGCTTGGCTTCCAGGTTGTCTTGTGGGTTTGATTTGTTGCTTTTTTTTAAGGAACTGTGTGTCCTAGAACTTGCTCTCAGCAGAGATTGAGATTTGAGTCACAGGATGTGGTTAAGGAGAAAAAAAATCATTTGATAGGAATGAGGAGAAAGCACAAAAGACATTTTGCTCCCCCAACTGTGTTCCAGCCTCTCACGTTGCTGCACTTTGTCGGCCTCATTTGCTGGAGTTGCTGCAAGATCAGTGGAGTAGGAGCTCTCCTGTATTTTGTCTTTGCAGAGTGCTTTGTGCAGTGCATCCCCTCCGCAGCTGGTTCTTGCTCACTGCCATTATGGTGATGATAAAATCATACAAAAAACAGGGTTGGAAGGAAAGGGAAAAGCTGTCCCTTAAAGAATCTCTAGCATGTTTAGCATTTAGAGTGTTGTTTCCAATGTCTTTCACAGCCCATGGCCAATAAGACATCCCAGGACACTTCACACAATCCTTGTCTACTCTGATGGTGTAACTAAGTCAGTTCATGTCCCACTGTTCATTCCTGCTCTTTCCCACAGTACACTTCCAGGTCAGCCAGTCCTCCTTTCACAAGAACATTCAGCTTTTTCTCTTTAAGTGTGATAATTTGCAGATGCCTTTATTGAATTTCATCTCACTGATTCCAGACCATCTCTCTTCATTACCCAGATCTCTTTAAATGACACTCATGTCCTCTAAAGTGTGCACAGCTTGGTTTCATTTTTGGAGTTTGCAAGCAGATTGGCAATTCCATCAGCGAGGTCATTAATGAAAGTATTAAACAGGACCAGACTCATTCATGAGGTCTCATGAGAGCTTACTGTGTCCTCCCAGGTTGTTAGCAAATCATTGATAACAACATTTTATTTTTTTTAAGCATTCATTTCAAAATGTGTGGTGTTTTTCTTAGATTCTGTTATTGTGTTTGCTTTTGGTGGGACTGTGTGCAACCATATTAAAGCCTTACTCAAAGTCAATGTGGATCATATCTACTCTTCCCACCTGGCCAATTACACTGTCAGAATGGAAAACAGATTATTTGGTATTTATTATTTGCTCCAATCAAAGAGATATTGGCTGTTCCCTGGCACATTATTATCCTCATGGATGCTTGTATATTGACTCATATTTTTTTCCAGGTTCTTTCTGTGTATTGAACATTAGTTTGATTTGTCCATAATTCCTTTGGTCGGTCTTGCCTCCTTGTAAAAGACGGTGTACTCTGTTTGCCCTTTTGTAATGTTCTGGGATGTCACCTGTCGTGCACAAATCCTAGAAGAGAATGGCTAATTATTCAGAGATGGCTCCATCTCTGCAGGGCAAATTTCATCAGGCCTTTCTGACTTGATTACATCCAGCTTAACTAAATATTCGTTAACCTGTTCTCCATTCCAGCCTGCATCCCTTCTTACATTGTTGTCACTTTTAATTTGTGTGGAGAATCTTGTCAGCACCCACTTCTTGTTGTGTGTGAAAATGCAGCAGTGCAGGTACCAGCCTTCCTTCCCTCTCTGCCTCACCTGTCTTGTGCTCATTTTTCCTTCCTGCTGGCTGACCTGTTCTCCTCCTCTGCCTCAGATTTTTAATGTATTTATGAAATCTTTCTCATTTCCTTTGCTGCCCTTCAGGTGATAACTCACTTTGCTCTTTGGCCGTTCTGATTTTGTCCCTATGTGCCTGTGCTGTCTATTTATACACTCCCTTAGACCTGTGTCCTGTTTCAACTTTTGTCCAATTCACTTTTGATTTTCAGGTCATTAGTGAGCTCTGAATGCAAACATATTGGCCTCTTAACATCTTTTGTCTGCGTTGGGATAGTTGTACCTTTTTTTTTTTTTCCTCTTAAAATGGTCAGCTCACCTGGATTCCTTTTTCCCTTAGAATTCCTTCCCAGGGAGATGTCACCTGCCAGTCCCCCCATCCACCTCTTTGAAATTCATTGTCTTTATTCAACAGTTCTCACTTTTATTTTCTCAATGGTAGAAATACTGAGGTTCCTGGAGGAAGTAGTTAGCTGCCAAAGAGAGAAAAAGGGAAAATTGCTCATGCTGGGTACTTCTGTGATGTTTCCTAAGAAGTGAACTGTGCTTCAAAAATAGATAAAAAACTACGTGTAACGTTCTAAGGAAAGGTTGCAAATTTGGGGAGTTTGGGGTTTTTATTTTTTCCCTGCACGCTTTTTACATCTCATTACTATAATGAACCTCCAAAACACCACTCCAACCCTCCAGTCAAGTGCACCAAAGTGGAGTCATTGGGAAAAATAAGTGAACATAATTTTGTGCGCTGCCCTTCTATTCACTCCTGGGGCTCAAAAGAAAAACCACTTGCTTTGCAAGAGCGACTTATATACAGAGCCTTTGAACTAATGTTCCTGCTCTGGCTGCCTTGTCCTCTGAGCATACACACACCTTTGCAGCTAACATTTTTGTAATCTATATAAAAACATGTTCTAGCATTTCAGAGAGAGATTAGCAGGATGAAATACTGGCAGGCACCAAGAGGGAAAACCACTTGTTTGTTTGCTTAAATATTTTACCATGCAAGACTGTGAGATATTTCCCTTTTTCCTTCTGGGAATGTTACTCCAACCATCTGAGACTTCACTCCGTCTTCCTCTCTGCACTCAGTTCAGCCAGCACCCACATAGTTCCCTCAAATACTATTAAAGATAAATGAGGCATTAATGTGCATTTGTGCACTTCAAGCTATGAGCTCCCCCTGAAAACGAGAGCTATACCCACATCCTCCCTGGCCCTGGTTAGTATTCCTCACGGTATCCTCGTATTTAGCATTTACCTGGAGCTTATTGCAAAAAAAAAAAAAAAAAAAAGTGTAAGAACTCCGCCGAGAATTAGAACCAAAATTGGATGTAATCCATGTTTGCAAATTCCTATTTTGATCCCAGGCTGCATTTGCACACCCGCTGGCCCTAAAACAGATAAGCAGGAAAATCAACAAACTGGATTGCTGCTCCGCCGCGCCGAGCGTAACCTCGTGGTATCGCTCAGCTCTCCCCGAGTTCTGTGACAAATTAATAATTGTTTGTATCTCTGCTGCACCGTGGCCTGCACCAACGGGTGCTGTCACTTCTTGAAGGGCTTTGTATGGTGATGAGCTTGAAAGCTTTTTGATATTCATGGGGTGTTGTCACCCTCCTGCTGCCTGTTTGCTTCGGGGAATCCAGCGGTTGTGTTGCGGTGACCTAACGTTTAACAGGCAGCTGCCATTTATTGAGTTTGGGAAGTGTGCAGCTCATGGAACTGCTTGCACTTTGTGCAAAAAAAAAAAAAAATGCTCAAAAAGATGCTGAAATGAAAAATAAGCCTAGTTTCAATGAGTAAATAAACTCCTGAAGACTTGATCTTTCAGGAGGGTTTTTAATGCTGTTTTGGCCTGGTGAGTGGCAGCACTCTCAGTTGTAGAAGGGATTTGAGATCTAATGCCATATGGCAAAAAAGTTAAGAAAATAATATGAATTCTTATTGACCATCCAGATCTTTCACATTCTGTAAGATACCCCTTTCCCCCAGTAGTTTGCTCCAATTACCTTTTAAAGATTATACTTTCTTTCAGAAACTTTGATTTTTAATTTTTTTTCCTAAGTTATCTGCAACATCTTATTGTCATAATCTAGCAAGTAAAGGAAGCTGCTCATTCCTCCACTGCAGCAATTGCCTGTTACAGCCCTCAAGCATACATTAATTTCTCTTTGAACACTTTCCATTTACCTCTATTGATTTGCCTCGTTTGATTTCACTTAACATTTCCTTTCTTCTCCTATCCCTTGTTGCTGAAATTCATCAACTTGATAATTTTATCTTTTTGATCTTGCATTAGCCCTAGTTATTATCCAAGTTGTAGTTTAAGTACTGAGTCTTCTATGCCACTCAGAAAAAATAAAAGTATTGCTTTTTATATCAGTCTGAATCCTCATTGTCCCAAACTGTCTAACAGGAGATGCAGGGGGTCAGAATAAAGTACTGGGTGTCTCTCAGGTGGGTTGCAGGTAGCAATAAAAGTGAGCTGAGTTCAGGTGTAGAGCTTGGATATTTGCCTTGGAATCAGACCTATGGAAGTGTTGCGTTTCTTAGGAAATCTTTTAAGGCGATGGCTCTGGTTGTGTAAACTCAGGAAAACAGATCTTTCCCCAGACTTTGAGCCACCACAGCAGATGTCGGAGGGGGCAGTGAGAGCTGCTGCTGTTTTTCACAGAGATGCAAGGAAAGGGAGTTTGCAGAGCCTGTCACAGAGACAGGCTGTGACAAGTGATTTCCTCTTTCTCGCAGCTAAATTATTTCACTAGCCACAGACTCACTCTTGTGTAAGATATTGTAATGGCCTAGATATGTATGTGTTCCTTTGCCTAATCTGGGTGTGTTTGTAATTGCTTTCCAGCATGAGTGCCACCATTTAGCAGTAAATAGTTATCTTTCTTTTCCCCCCCTTACATTTTAACTATACTTCATATTTTACAAAGGTTTAGAAAAGAGAGGAAATTACTTGACAGGGATATGTCCCAGATATCATACTTATCTTTTAATAACTAGATAAATCAACTTTTCTATTCTTTTAATATTCTCTGTTTCCCTCCAGGTCTTATTCTTTACATCTTATATCCCTTTATCAAGCTTCTTTAGCCATCTTAGTTGCTTTTTCCTTCATCTTTTTTGCTTCTGTAAAAATTTCCCCAGTGCTTTTCTTTGACTGTTTTTCCTCCTTGTTAAGATCCTGCACTGGGGTTTTCACTCCCATGTTCTTCACATCAGTATAAACAGAAAAGATCATACATATCAGTTCCTTCTCCCCATTGTTCTCTGTCTTTCTGTGGACTTTTTAAAAAGATCCAAATATGGCAGCATTAAAGGTACAGAAATACTTCATTGAAATACATTGGGCCAGTAATGGAAGAACTAGTCCCATGGATAAAAGGAGATAATTTGCAGGTGAAAGAATGAAATGTTGAAAGTGTAAGACCCCAAGACTTTGCTGGGATCTAAGCATACTCAGGAGCACTGAAAAATCAGGAGACTTTTTAATTTATTAGAATAGAATAGAACAGACTATTCTATAGACAGTTGGAAGGCACCTATAACAATAATTAAGTCCAGCTGCCTGACCAGTTCAGTGCTGACCAAGTTACAGCATTATTAAGGCTTCATCCAAATGGATTTTAAACACAGACAGGCTTGGGGCATTGCCCACTTCTCCAGGAAGGCAGTTCCAGAGTTTGACCACCCTCTCTGTGAATAAGTTCTTCCTTATGTCCAGTCTGAACCTTGCCTGAAGCGGTTTTGAACCATTCCCACGTTTCCTATCAGTCCCAGAGAGACCATAGCACCTGGATAGTTTGGGTTAGCAGCAAACTTTGAAAACTGTCTGGTCCAACCCCCCTGCCATGGGCATGGGGAATTCTCAACTAATAAAGGTTGTTCTGAGCTGTGTCCAACCTGACTTTCCAAGGATGGGGCAGCCAGCACCTCTCTGCACCAGTGTTTTACCACCCTGCCAGATCAGCACCTCCCTCTCCACACCCCCTCCTCAGGGAGCCGTGAGGTCACCCCTCAGCCTCCAGACTAGACAAGCCCAAAGTCCTCAGGCACTCCTCGTAGGACATTATTGCCAGCCTTTGAAGGAATCTAAAACTGTCCATCCAGCTGTGGAAATGTTCCTGTAGGATTAAACCAGCCACAGCCAGGGGGAGCTCGGAAAAGCCGGGTCACTCCTCGAGGTGTCAGTGCAAATTGTTCCACATGAAGCAGCTGTGACTGCTGCCCCATGTCCCCAAGCAGCTGCCAGGGAAGAAAGGACAAGGAAACCCTGGTGCATCATCAGTGGCATTGTGAGAGTCAGCACAACAAAATTAATACCATCTGTATCCCAATTAAACTCCACTGTTTGTGGCAGAGTGCACTACACACAAGTGGCATCGATTCCAGGGACTACAGGAACTCCAGGCCTTTTCAGTGAGTGGCAATGTGGCAATTGTGGCATATTCACAGTGGGAAATAAATGTCATTGGGTTTTCTCTAATAGCCATAGGTAAGATCAGCCCCTCAGATTTCATGCACTGACCTTCCCAAATGAACCATGCCACGTTTGGCTCCCCTTGGTCTTGTTACAGCCAAGATGTGGTGGGAGTTCAAACTCTAGCTGGGATATTAATTCCATGAGAAAGAGATAGCTCAGGTGCTGCAAACCTCTTTTGTCATTTGGAGGGTGAGCAGAGGGTTGGCAGAACTGTGCCGTGACTGTTTTGTTTTCAGCTGGTTTGATTTGGATTTGTTGGCTGCGCTCTGCCCTGTGTAAGTCCATGGAGCATTTAATCATACATTCAGCTCGGGCAATAAAACCCAACGTCAGTTCTGCTATTAATTGATTTTGGAAGTCGGCTGCTGGACTGGAAGTTACCATTGAGCTCCAGAAGTGAGAGCCTGATTGAATTGCTGGGTTTACAGAATAGATTTGAACATTTGGCAGACCCTCTTTGGGGGACAGTTGTCGCTAGTGGTGCGTAAGAACCCTGGAAGCCCTCCTTGCACAGTGGAATCATTAATAACCCAGGCTAAACTGTGAGCTCCTGATTGTCAGGCAGGGTGGAAGAGGGGTTATCACTTACAGGCATCAGCAAATTTGATTATTGAGACCTGCCTGGATGAAGCAGGACCACAGAGCTTGCAGGCTCCTTCCTCTAGCTCTGGGCAAGGGCAGCGATGCTGAATGACAGAAGGGTGGCTTTGCTGGCAGTTCTGGCACTCACGCAGAGGGAAAAGCACTTGCAGAAAGGAGGAGCAAGCTTTGACTGGAGCAGTATGAAGGCTGCATGGTTTGGGCAATCCAGCTGCTGGAGCTGCAGCTGAAGAACCTTGAATTTGAGCCAGTGCTGAAACTGGGAGAGGACAAAACACCCTGTGAGCGTGGGTTGGAAAGCTGGAACTGGAGCGTTGCCTTGAACCGCCTCAGTCAGGTGACACATTGCACCAACTCTGTTCCTTTGCTTTCTGAAAAGGTGCCAGAATGCCCAGGAAGGATTAAATTGGTTTTGCATCTTGTTGGCCTAAGGAATGGAAAGTGAACTTAGTTTCATGGCAGTTGTACCTAGCAGAGCCTCGTGTGTGAGTGATTTCCTTCGTAAGGTGTGTGGCATCTACCAAAAAGCAGAGCTTTATAACACCAAAGGCAGTAAATTACTTTTCTCCTGACTTTAGATAAGCATGTAATTAGGATAAACTAATAGTGCTGGTGCTCTTTTGTCCCTGCTAGAGAAGCCAGCTGAGCCTTTTCCCCTCTCTGCTTGCAGGGTACCAGGTCGCCTACCGCCTGGCCAGCAGCAGCCCCAACAAGTTCACCACGGTGGAGGTCGGCTCCACAGTCCGGCAGTTCACGGCTACAGACCTGAGCCCAGAGTCAGCCTACATCTTCAGGACATCTGCCAAGACCAGGCAGGGCTGGGGGGAGCCTCTGGAAGCCACGGTGATCACCACTGAGAAACGAGGTAATGCTTGCAAGCCGTGGTTTCAGGGAACTTCTGTGCCTGCCCTGGAGCCTGCACTGCACTTTGGGGGATTTTAATAGCAGGCTACACCTCCTCCTTCTCACCCCATAAACCTGCCCCAATCCATGGCAGCATCATGATTTGAGAAAGCAGGGCAGACTTTTATGAGACACAGTTCTTCTAACCTGCCGGGCTGTTGGAATTGATTTTTCCATCAGCTGCTATATTGGCCATGTGCAGCCTCCTTTTGCAGTCAGATGGTTTCTTTTTTTTTTTTTTTAGCTCTCTCGTTTTCTAGAAAGATTTCAATCTTAAGAAAGTAAGTGATGGATGAATTATATTGATTAGGGAACGCAAAATGAGAGGCAGTGATGTTGCAGAATTTCTCCACAGCCCCTCCACGTGCCTCAGCCCTGACCTAATGTGTTTGTAATTACTCTGGCCTTTCACTGCCACACGCTCCAGCAGAGCCTTTGCATCTGAATTGCCCAGAGGTTTTCTGCTTCTTGCATCAGCCATGAAATGGTTGTTTGCATCCTGACTCTCCAGACAAGTTCTGTTCTGAAGGGATTCTAGAAGGTGGAATTTATATGTGTGTGTAAATGAAACCAGATGCTTTGATACTAAATGTACCAAAATGTGAAAGACGTGTAAGGTGTTACAGGATCTGCTCTGCATCACTGCTTGTTTTTAATGCTTTGGCTCAAGGAACTGCTCATTTCTCCAGTTTTAGAACTGGTCTGTAGAGCTTCAGTTAAAAAATTTGCGTTTTCTACTTGTGCATGAAGATTTCTAATTTTTTTTTATTCAGAGCTAAAAGAGAATATCTTGCTGAATATTGGTGGAGAACAAGAGTGTGGGTTTTCCCTGGTCTTGCACATAGGCCATGTTCCACTGCAAAGAATGTATCTGGTCTCTTGAGCCGGCAAAATCAAAACAAGGCAGGGTAACTACCAGCACCACTGGGTTTTGTGCTATGTCTGGATGTTGATATTTTTTAAGTAAAATTCTCCCTCAAAAACTAGAACCGTATAACTCCCATGCCTTATAAAAGTCACAGTTCAGAGAAGAGCACACTGCAGCAGATCACCAGGCCAGACCTCCACAGACATCTTTCAACTGTTGTTAGAATTTCTGCATGTGCTTGTGGGCCTGCTCTTGGTGCACTATTGTGCAACCAATGACATTTGCCTTTAATTCCTAAAATGTTCCTGATAAGCAATCATTTGTTTAATGTCCTTTCTACACCTTGCACATAATTTATTTCAAGAGTAAGGATCTCCCATTGTATTTGCCAACAATGTCTTCCTCATTAATTTTTCTTTTAACACTTCTAAGAGAGGAAGTTGATGTTCAGCTACCAACATCAAGGGCATGTGAGGTGCATTTCAACTACTCCTGGCCTGTTTGGTTGGGTTTAAAATTCCCTCTGGCAAAGCTCTGCAGGTCATGTGCAGCCTTCCCAGTGCATAACAGTGCAGTCCTCAGAGAAAGAACCTCTGGACATGTACTAGGAAAATGGAAATGCTCTGCTAAAGGTACTGTTCATCAAAGAGATTTATCAGCTCAAGGTTTCTCCCACCCCTGTCTGATTGCTGTCAAAGGGGAGGTTCAAAGCCTGACATGTAGAGGCTTCCAAAAAAAAAACCCACCATGCCAAAAAATGTGAATTCTCAAAGCTCAGAGCCTCTCCTGCTCAATAAAACGTGCTGAGATTCCCCAGACTGCGCACAAGGATGCACAACAGCTCAAGGCAGAACTCCCAGCTCCACTGTGGGAACAGTGACCCCTTGTTGCTATCAATGCTTTAGGGTTATCTTGAGTACCCAAATCACAGTGTAACATGATCCCTTTCTCTTTTTGATGGACAACTCTGCTGGGTCTCTACGTGCTTTGGAACAACAAGTTTACTGATCCCATAAAAAGTATAAGGACAACAATGTGTTTTCTCACATCAGCAAGAATTATAAAAGGGGATGATAAAGAAATTTATCCAGTGCAGCTATTTTGCTAACAAGAAATTAACCTGAAATGTGTATTCATGGCAATAAGTATTCTAGAATGAAAAGATATCTAATTCCTGTTAATAAAGATGTATTTAATATCCTCATAGTCCTTGATACTAAGGTAGACAGACACAAAAATTCTCTTGAAAATTAACAAAATTAGTCACTCTTACCCTTGTAAATTCCTTGGTTAATCCCAGTATAAATCTTTACATTTTCCAGTGATGCCTGTGATTTATAGATCCCAAGTTATATTGTGGCTGTATTCTCCAGAGCCTCTACTGCAGTGCTTTGAATCTACAGCTCAGAATAATCAACACTGGTGATCAGGGCAGAACTGAGTCAAAAAAATGAAATGTAGCAAGAAATTAAAAGTAGTCTATAGAGTCATGTGGCCTGGTAGAGTCAAGCCTGCACTGGCAGTCTCACCTTAGCATTTGCTTGTGGCTAAACTCCCATAAATAAACTCTTTATACTAATGGGCTTGTACAAACAGTCAGGGAGTATATCCTGCAACACGGGAGATTTTAAGATCTCCCATTAGCAGCAGAAGGAAACCAAATCATGGGAGACTGACTGCAAGATCTGACCTGCCCAAAAGTGCAGAGCTTATCAGCAGAATGTATAAAATCCCTGCATGACTCTCCCTCCCTGGCATGGAATAACCCCGCGTCCCTGTCTCCGCCTGTCAGTGTAAGGCACTGACCTTTCGCGTCGTGCTGCTGCTCACAGGCTGCTGGCACCCAGGGCTTCCTCCAGCTAATAGCTTACAAGTCTTTGGGCACTGATGTCAGCGAGAGCAGGTGCAGAGAAATGCCAAAACATGCAGGAAATGGTTGTAGGGGATGGCAGGGAAGTGAAGCGCTGGCCGTATGGAGCTGTGAGGAATCAGGCGGGCAGAGGTGTGTTTATGGAAACAAGTGCTGATGAAGTTGAATTGAATTGCTTCTCAAAAGCAAGTCACTGCGGTGTCTCCAATCAATTTCTGCTTTATTACATGCCACACATTTTAATCAGAATCAATAATCTTCATGATAAACAATTAAACAATTATTCCTCACTCTATAGAGTTTCTCTATTGAAATCGATGGAGTGCGGAGACGCGGTGACGGGAAAGGAGATCTGTAATGAAACAGTTGGGGGCTGGCATGCTTACACCTGCATTGCCATTCCCTGCTCATCCCAGAAGTGTGAGGGTAATTACTCTGGAGAGATCTCCCTCAGCACTGGCTGGTTTGACTTTGCAGGTTCAAGGTTAGTGGGTATGAAGGGAAGAGTTGGGGAGCTCTGGAAGGACCCTGCAGCAGGTGCTCCAGCCCCAGCTCTGTGCTGGTTCCAGGCTGGGGTTTGGAAGCAGCAGCACCAGGAGCTGCTGATGCCTTCTGGTTCCTTGCCTGGTGCAGGAATTCAGCATCAGCTGTGTGTGCTTGGAGCCTGTCACACAACAGACTGTTCCAGCTCACCCCTTCCTCTTCCTCATGCCTCAGCAGGGGGAAGAGGACCCCACATAGCACAGAGAGAACAGAGTTTCTGGTACCAAGGAGTAAGAACAGATTAAAAAGTGAGCTGATTTACACACAAATTCTGTCAAAAGAGCAATTGCAGCCAGAAGCACAGCTGAGTTTCATTAAAGACTGCCTTGCTTTGCTTGGCTGCCAGTCCTGATGATTCTTCTTTGACCTGTCAGGTCAAGACCCCCCCCCCCCAAAGTTTGAGGTCCACTGTGAGGAAGGTTTATATCCTGCAGTGACCTTTGATGCAGGGAGATAAGAATCCGTTTTACCGCTCCTCCTTGCAGTAGAAGGTTAAGGAATGGGATGGTTGTATACTTCACATGGCAAATCCAAAAATTCAATGCCCTTTGGCTTTACCACTGTGAAAATCTGACCAGGCTATCCCATTTTACTTTGTTTTGAATTTCCTCTCAAAGCACCCAAATTATGGTTTGATTGCAGAACGACCAGCGCCTCCCAGGCAGGTGATGACCCCCCAGGGCGATGTGTCCTCCCGGAGCCTGGTGCTGACCTGGGTCCCTGGCAGCGATGGATCATCACCAATCCGATACTTCACAGTGCAAGTGCGGGAGCTGCCACACGGAGACTGGCAAACCTACTCCTCCTCCATCAGCCACGAGGCCACATCCTGCATTATCGACAGGTACCACGTGATCCCAGCCTAGCACAGAAATTCTCATACTTTCCCACTAGTTAGGACACCAACACATGCATCACACAGCTTCATGTTCTTTTTGGGGGAGAGAGGTTAAGTGAGGCCACTGCTCCCATTTTAGAGGTGGTGTTATGAACAGCAGTTGAGAGATTTGCTGAAGGTCATGCAATAAATCTAATTAAAGTTGGACTGCAGTGTATCTTTTTGAAGCCTTTCCTGGAAGCTCAGCACCACAGATAACACTGCTCAGGCTAAATCATATGTAGCTACACAGTGCTCTGTAAAATACAACTAGTTAAAAATCCTTTCAGTAGTGACTGATGTTAAAATCCACTCTGAATGCTGCATTGCAATTATCTCTATATAAGCTCTTCCAGATGAAATGAGAACCATTTTTATCTGTATTTTCCATACTGAAGTTTATAGATAGCATCAGAATGTTTAAACTTTGTTATTCAGGCTTCATTATATCCTCTGCAATACTGGTGTAATTAAAGTCCTTGTAACATCAGCAGAAGTAATTGAATGTCTACGAACAGGTACTTGTTTTGCTGTCCATTTCCTCTGTTGACGAGCCAGTACAAATAAGATTATTTCTAAAAGGCTGCGAGCTTTAGTCTTTAGAATCAGGTATTCTGAGAATTCAGATACAGGTATTTTGGGTCTGTTATTAAAAGCATTGGTGGCTGTGGTATATGGCAGCTCACTGGTTGTGTGCCAGTATCTTTGCAGTCAAAGCCTGAAAAAACAAGGAAACCATCTATGTCACTTATACTTGACATTGGCATGACTGAAAACAAAAGATCAAAAAGGATGATTCACATTAATCAAGTTGCTGTAGGTAATTCTGTCCCGATAGGGTGACATTACTGAAAGAGATTTCTTCTCCCCCTTGCTAAAAGCACTCTGCTGTGGAAGTCCAGAAGAGTCATGGGCGTGAGAGTGCTGCCCATCAGAATGCATTATCCTTGATGTTTAATCATTCCTTACAAGTAACTTGGGTTTGTAGTCAGTGTTCCATCTGCCAGTGGATGGTGAGACACTACCAATTAATTAGTGAAATCCCCCGTAAGTTACAGCTCTGCATTTCAAACCTCTGCCTGCGACTCAAAGGCAGCCTCCCCTTCACCTCCCCTGCCAAGCCAAGACAGAATCATCTTTGCAAGGTTATGTCAGCTGGAAATCACTCTTTGCATATCTTAAAAAGCACCACATAGATAAAAGAGCTGCAGGGAACCTGTTGTCTCTGTCTTTATTAAATAATCCAAGTAATGGCATTAATTTGGGATTCAGCAGGAGCAAAATGCACTGATCAAGTGCTGTGGTGTAGGGGATTAGTCAGGAGCTGGCACTCTGAATTCCAGAGCCTGCTGGGCACTGGCTGACCCTGGGCGTGTCTCCTGCCTCCTCCCCACCTGGCCTGCCCGTCCGTGCTCAGAGGATGGGCTGACCCAGGTGGTTTTGGAGGATATCTCAGCAAAGCACCTTGAAAGCCAGGCTCTGCACAGCCATGCAGAACTCAGATAGCCAGCCCCAGTCGTGGGCTGCTCCAGGAGCTGCAGCCTCAGGTCTGTGTTCTGGTGCCCAATTCAGCAACAAATCCAGGAGTGTTTCTGGGCACTCAGGGCAGGGGACATCTGGGAAGGTGCTGATGGCAGCAGGGGTGGGAACAACTGGGAAGCCGGGCAAGACTGCAGAGAAGAGGCGACAAACTGCTCAGTGACTCTGCTTGGCACTGGGCAGGTTCTCTGTGGAGGCAAGTTGTGATGAGGGAGGGAGAGATTTCATCCCTCAGCCTTGTTTCCCCCATCCCACAGCTTGAACCCCTTCACCTCCTACAAGCTGCGAGTGAAGGCCACCAACGACATCGGGGACAGCGACTTCAGCGCGGAGACAGAGGCGGTCACGACCCTGCAGGATGGTAAGGGAGGAGGAGGAGAGGCATGCTAGGGGCTCCCCAGGGCTCCTGGAGCCACTGCAGGATGTTCTCCGTGGAGACTGGAGTGAAAACCAACAGCCAATGTAGTTCTATCCACAGGAAGTTGACACAGGTAGCAATGAGATATGGCTGAGTTAACAGGCAGCCTTTAAGTGTCCTGCTGTGCCCTCTGATAATGAATCATACTTTCAGGAGTCTCAAAATGGATTTAAACTTCATGTGATTGGCTTCCAAACTCTGCACTAACCATTATCTTTGCAGAAATTGAATAATTTACAATAGAGCATTAAAAATAAATGTAGAACCCTGCATACATTTGAAGAAGTTTCTTCAATTGTTTTCCTCTCACAATTCCATGTCAGTCTGCAGAATGGCAAAATTGCTGAGGTATAAGTAAGAAAGAGTATGAAGCTCCTGGAAACACGAGCATTTAATCCTGCAGATCAGGACTAATAAACTGTGAATGACATTGACAAGGCTTTTATTTTTAGCCTTAGAGATCAGCTTCTAATTCCTTGATTGTATAAAGTCGATGCCTGAATGCAGAAGTAGCTCTGATGTCTTGAATGGAGAAAGGAACTCTGCAAAGTAGGAAAAGCATCAGTATGTGCTTTTACCCTGGGAAATTGGGTAATCCTGGGATACATACACAGATAAATATATATAGGTGGGTGCTGTGAGCTGGGGGTCAATCTCTCCTCCAAAGTAAGAAGTGGTAGAACATAAGGAAATGGCCTGGTTGCACCAGGGGAAGTGTAGATTGAATATTAGGGAAAATTCCTTCACTGAAAGGTTTCTCAAGTACTGGCAAAGGCTGCCTAGGTCAGTGGTGGAGTCCCAGTCCCTGGAGGGATTTGAAAGCCATGTACACGTGGCACTTGGGGACATGAGTTAGCAGTGGGCTTGGAAATGCTGACTTAATGGTTGAACTTGATGGTTTTAGAGGTCTTTTCCAACCTAAATGATTCTATGATTTATATATATATATATATATATATATATATATATGTATGTATGTGGTGCTAGGAATTATTTCTTACAGAACAAGGAGTGATGAGTTAGAAATGGCACTGAGATATAAAAATAGGAAGCCATTTTGCCAGGGAATGTGATCTTGAAATCAGAAGACCGGAGAGAGGACAGAGCTCAGGAGCGTGGGATGTTAAACAGGAGCCCATTTAGTACCTGACCAATGTGCTAAGCAGCCCCTTAAAGGCATCCTGACTCTCCAGATTCCTGCACAGCAGCAGCAGGGTCGGTGTAGGCTGTAACTGGTGCTAATGAGGCACCACTGACTCACTGTTTTGGAATTTAAAATTTCATTTTAAGTTCTCTTTGAATTTAGCCACAGTAGATCCGGAGTTGTGCTTGGCCTCCTCACAGTACAGCTGGGAAAAAAAACTGTGAAAGCTTCTCACTTCCTCAACAAACTGAGCATTTATTCTGCTGAGCAACCCCAGTGCTGCCACTTGAGCACTGCACTGTGGAGGGCTGTGAGCTCCTGATAAGCCTTTGCTTCGTGTCTTTGAGCTGCTGTGGAGTGTCTGGGACTACCACAGGCCATGGGCACAGGAAGGGGTTAACCTGTGGTAAATCAAGCTGTCCTGACTAAAATCATGTGTGACTGTGTGACACACACTCCTAAATTCAAGGTGGGCTTGCCCCAAAGGTGACAAAAAAATGTCCTGAAAATTCTGGCAGCACTTTTCTCACCCTTTGGAGCCAGCAGACTGCTGGTTAAAGTTCCTTCCAGATGGGCATCTGGTGGTCTGTGAGCAGCTGGCTGCTGCAGCTTCCTCCAGGTTTGTGCCCTGAGCTTTTCTTACTCTGCTCAAGCTGCCAAGGCCCCAGGTAGACCAGGGGATGTGAGAGGAGTGCCTGGCTTCTCCCTGGATTCCAGCATCCACATCCACCATGCTGCTTTTGAGACCAACCACGAAGCAGCTGGGATGGGAGATTTCCTTCAGCAGTGAAGAAAAAGAACTTGATGGATGAAAGAAAAGCTGCCTCTTTTCCACCCTCTTGCTGTAACTGCTTTTGTTTCTTTTCTCTTGTTTAGTTCCAGATGAACCACCCAGTTCTGTGTTAGTAACTCCCCACACGACTTCCTCTGTCCTTGTGCAGTGGCAGGTAGGTAAAATGAAAAATTCTGACGTTCCTGTGAACAATTTTTTGGCTGCTTTGACTCGTTGGATTTAAGGGTACATTGCCAGGGACATTTTCTTGAGCTGAAAGTATTGTACTAACACTGAAGAACTGCAGCTACTTCCTTATTTGCCTGATCTAGCATAAATTTTAGTGATGAATGGAGATTCCTGTCAGTTGCTTTTACTTTGTGCCCCACTGGGAGGTAAAGGAGTGTCTGTAGCCATGTCCAAGACTGTTTCTTGTCAGATTCTCCTGCCCTTTCATTACTATCCATGGATGGGCATCTTTACACAGAAAATACTCCACTGAGCATGGTGTTGGTAAGATCAGGTAATCAAAAGCTCACATTGTGCACAGCCTCCTCCTGCTGCTGGAATGATCAGAAGCCTGAGATCAGTGCCTGAGATCCCATTCATACCTCTGAGGAGCTCCACATGCCCTCTTGACTCTTTGAGAGGGAAACACTGAGTTTCTTCAGAGAAAAGAAAGGAAGTTTGAGCTCTCCTCAGTCTCTCCGGGTTGGATGGGGAAGTATTTGCGTCAAGTCTGCATTTTATATTGGCATTTCCTCTGCCTTCCTTTATCTCTCAACCCTGGCCTCCTGGGAGATGCAGGAACATTTTGTGATCCAGTGCCTGAGGTTTCTTTTTGCAGAGTGGGCATTATACAGAGGGACCCCAGTGGGGTACTGCACATTATCCATAACCCATCCTGGAAAGCCTCTGCCCACCCTGCTCCCCAGACAGTGCCCCCCACACGTCATAAGGATGACTTTGGACAGATTGCATGATAGTGAAAAATGTACACATGCATTTACAGTACAGATGGGACCCCTTGCATTTTTGGAAAAGATAAGGATGAGGGTGTGTTTATTGGTGTGCAGCAGCACTTGAAAATCTGCCTGGCCGTGCTGCTGGGTGCCTGCCCCAGCTCACACAGCATAATCCTGAGCAGCAGCATTGCTTACAGCTTACAGCTTACAGCATTTTGAGCAAATAGCAGACACGTTAAACAGTTTTACCAAAAAAATCATGGAGAGATGCAAATCTACCTCCCCACCTACAACAAGAGCCCCAGCAAAGGGGAAAAAAGAGCAGAAAGAGAGGACAAAGAGGATGTGAGGCACGATGGACCACAGAAATAAACGTTCCCCCAGCTGACTGATTACTGGTGTGTAGTTAATGTGAAATAGGTGGTTGTTTAGGTAATTGGATGCTTTTCATTTCATGAAAGTGAAATGGGGTTGTTGTGCCAGAGCCATCTCAAGGGAGTTGTGGGCGATTATATGTCATTACCACATGTATATTAATAGGTCCTGGTAATTCAACCGTACTATATTTTTCAAATAAACAAAAATCTTGAAGTCCCACAATAGCCTCCAATTAAGAGGAAGTTTCACAGCAGTGTCTAAGAAATAATGTAAACTGAAAACAGCAGTCAAGCTAAATGGGAGAGTGGATTTCCAAGCAAAGCTAAATTTTTAACTTTGAGCTGTGTTAATAATTCACAAAACAAATTCTCGATGCACTATCTGGGCTTTCAGCTGCTTGGTCCAATCAGTCCAATATTTTTAAATTTAAAGGAGGAAGAAAATAAGTAATTTTGAGTGAGGTCTGTTGTATCAATAATGCAGGGTTATTTCAAATGTTCTGGAGGATGTTATACTTAACATCAGGATCATGTACTGTTCTGCTTCTACCTTAGAGATAACAATTATTCAAACTTACATTTCAGTCTTTATTTATTTATTTCTCTTTAGAAACAGCACAAAGATGTTTCTCTTACTTCTGTACAACATTATGGGCTGCCACTCATAACCATTTTACCTATTTCAGCAGATCCCCCAGGCCTTTCTACAAAATCCTAAATAATCCATTACATCAAAAGCAGAGTTTTGTCCACAGAAGACAGATCGGAAGGGGAAGACCTGACCTTTTAGCAGAGTACCCTTTCCAGGAAAGAATCATCATTTCCACGGCAAAAAGAGAGACAGTTTGCAAGCTATTTATTTTCTGAGCTTTCCTGTCCTAAATCTCAAGGAAGGAAAAAATGGAGAATCACATGATAGCATAAGAAAACAATGTTTTATTTTTATATATTGTTTTATAAGAAAACAATAAGATCAGTGTTGGGTCACAATGAGAAATTAAGCTTTACTTGTTAGGCAGTTACATGGCAGAGCAGGGAGTCACAGTTTCCTCCTCAGCTTCAGCAGGGTTTTCCTTTTAGAGTTATGCTGGATATTCCTCTTCAACTTTTTAATTAAATTTAAAAAAAAAAGTTTAATAGTAATTAAAATAGGAAAAGTCATAGGTAGGCAAGGACACTGCTGTGCTGTGGAGCCCTTCTCTGCAAGGGCACCATCAGGGCTAAAGTAACTTCAGTGTAATACAGAAAACAGAAAGTCAAAAGATTGGAAAAGAAAAAAGGAAATATCAGGAGAGAGATACTGATCATTTCCAGTAACCCCATCTCATCTCCTTGCACAGGAGAGTGTTTCAGCTGGTCCATGAGCAGTAACACCATGGGGCAGCCCTGGAGAAACCTGGCACTTCATTTGGTCTATTTTCTTAGTCCCTTGGACAAGGGACTCTCAGCCTGAGACTACGAAAGACTGTTGTAGGAAAGCTTGATTTATTTGCCTTGTAAAATGCAGTCGTAGAGGGAATATGATTGCCCTTTCTAAAATACATCACAGGAGTAAACACCCCACAGGGAGAAGAACAATTTAACCCAAAAGGCAATGTTAGCACAGGAACAAATGGTTAGAAACTGGCTATGAATTATTTAGAATAGAAATTAAATGAGGGTTTCTAACCACCCGAGTGGTGAGGCTGGGAACAGGAATACTGGGAGGCTGAAGAATCAGCTCCATTTCTGGTGGAGGTTGTTCTGTCTGTGAAAGAAGCTTTCAGCAGGTGGGGTTCTGCAGTGGGGAGCTCCCAGCCCTGATGATCCTCGAGGTCCCTCATGATCCTGTATCCACAGCATCGTTCTCTACTGCAGATGCCAAATAACAGTGAGAGGTGGTCAGAGGATGGAGCACAATGATGAGCATGAAATGATGAATAAGAGATCTCCACCAGGCAGAGCAAGTGAAATCTTGGGAGGGTTTGGGTTGCTTTCAGCAGGCTCTGTGCAGGACAGTTGCAAAAGAAGGCAGTTTCCTCCTGGAGCAGGTTCTGCTCCTTCTCCTGGTGCCTGTGTAGTTTCCTTATACTCTAATTCATGTAATTTTCTTTTTTAGTTTCTATAAACTGCAGTCTTTCTACTTGATTCCTTCAGCCCTCACCCAAAGCAAGGTCCTTGGCACTGAGACAGGACAATCCTCTCTCTCCTCTTGCCATTGTAATGGAGTAATGGAAAATTCATGTCATTTCTGGAAGCAGAATTACTAAAGATCTTCCTCCTTTCTATCAAGATGTCCTTACTTTCTTCATTAAAATTGCATGGGGCATTACCTTCCATTGCGACGGTGTTTCACACCAGCAGTTAATTTTTACACAATGCTTTTCCTTAATAAAGTTCTCAAGGCTGGTAGGGATTTTTCTGGATTAAAGGCAAGATTATAGTTAAAATCCTTTTCATTTATACTTTAACCCCTTTAAATTTCAGTTAAAGAATCTTTAGAAGATAAATGGCTCAAGGCATCTCTTCTCTGCAGTTCTTAGCCTGCATTAGACTCAGGAAAGTAAATATTTTCCAAAACATGAGGAATCCCTTTGCTTTTCTCTACCCACTCAGATACAAATCTCCTTTTCAGTGTGCCAGCTGTGTATCTGTAGCTGAAGGAGGATGTGATGGGCTGCTGGAGAAGCCTTGCTGAGGCGTTTTGTCTTTGAGCATCTCCCAACATGATGCTGAAAGAGAAAAACTCATATTTGAGCCATCTCATGGCTGTATGTGCCAAACTGCTCTGTTATGGAGGAGCCCTTAGTTTTCCTCTGTGCCCACACCAGAGCCCATCACACTGTAACTTCTCTCTAAATGCCTGTATGAGGTTGTTATTAGACCTAGTTTTGTCTTCCTAATCAAAGCCAGAACAATTTTTATTATTCCTTTTTATTTTCCTTTTTTATTTGATCATCAGTCTTTCAGTAAAATAATGAAGCCAAATGAAGACTGTCCTGTGATCAGTCCCCAAGGAAAAGGAAGAAATTCTGTCTGTGACAAAATAATTCATTTCCTTTTGGAAGCAGTGAAACACTGTTTGGCTGTTCCATGGCTGGTGGAAGGCAACCTGCATTTCTAGGGAGTGCTTATTTATACTTTTCATCCCACCCAGGTTTCTGTGGGCCAAAAAGGAAAGGAGCTTGGTTCATTGTGTGCATTTTTCAGTCAAGAGCCCTTTGCAATGGCCACAGCTGAGCAAAATCCTCAAAGTTGCCTTTAATTGTGCTTTTCAAACCACACAAGCTTCAGCCCAGTGCTTTATTAATGTCTGTTTTCAGCAGAGCACGGATCCTCTGCCCCTGGTGATGGATGTCTGTTGCCATGCCCATCCTAACGAGCCTGTTCTTCACGTGGGTGTTTTTCAGCCCCCCAAGGTGGAGAGCCTGAACGGGCTCCTGCTGGGATACCGCATCTACTACCGGGAGCTGGATTACGACGCCGGGCCTGGGACAGAATCCAAAAACATCCAGAACCCCTCAGCTCTGAGAGCAGAGCTCACACGTAAGCCTGTGGTTTGGATCTTAAAATATCTCACAGTGGTGATCTGTCATTACACCAGGCACTGCACCCCCCTCTTGCCCCATGGAAATGAAATGTAAGTCTAAGAGAGCTGGGAATAATTCAGGTTTTACACAATCAGCCTGAAGATGCTGGAAAATGCAAGTGACTTCAGTGTGATCAGCATTGTAATGGTCTGTGCTGATCTCTGCCAGCATGCTGGAATTGATGGTCTGTCCCTCACGTACCCTCTGATTTCCTGCTTCCCCTACCTCCACTTCATAATTACCCTGGTACACTTTTTTCTGCTTTCAAAAGAGAGACACTTCATTTTCCTCAGCTGGTAATTTTTTCCTTTCTTGCTGTTTTTTTCAATAGTTTTTATAATTGACATTTTGTTTTTCTTTTTACAGTATGAGGAAAACAGCTGAGGAGAATTTTAAAATAGAATTTTTATAATTTCAAAGTGCTTGTCCACATTTTAAAAGACAATAGCAAAGATGAGCAAGAATTTTTAGGTGCCTGTTTTCCATTTTAGTCACTGGGATTTATGGCTCACATGGAAAGAAAGTGGAGAGGGAGTGGAATAATAGAAAAAAATGAAAAGGCTTTTTAGATAAAGGCTAGAAAGGGAATCAGAGGGAAGAATAGGCAGAATAAGATGATGTGAGGTAGACATGTGAACACTCAGTAGCTTGAGAAATAAGGTCCAGCAATGAGATGTGCTCATGTAGGGACCAGCTTTTGTCCTCTTCGATGTCACTGGAATATTGAGAATAAGATAATACTCCATGAGCAGCAGAATAGGGTTCAGTGAGACTATTTTAATATCTTATATCATCTGCCATGCTTTCCTGAACCCTAGAAGTGATTTCTACAAAAGCAAGAGTGAATTTTAATGTGGGTGTGGATAAGTGGGTGCTTTAAATATAAAGTAAGCACCTAACTCTGACCTCACTTATGTGGTCAGAGCTAATGAGACTTCTCAGACTGAGTAGCTTGAACCAGGACAGAGATGTAAAGCTCTCGTAGGTGTAGGAATGCAGAAGGGCTTTTCTCAGAGAAAAACTGAATGACTGACAGTGTACATTATGAAATAATGAATTTGGATGCTCTCTCAAGACGGGGAGCCTGTCCAGTTTTGTCTTTTCCCTCTTCTTGTCTGGCCCTGCAGCAATGTTCCTAATTACTGTAGAGGAGAAAAAACAAGCTGTACCTCTCCAGGGAGTCAAGAGACAGAGAGAGCAAGGAGTGGAGACAAAAGTATTTTAAGATAAATTTCCCTCTTTCTCCTCATAATTCTCACCTTAGAACACCTCTGTTCCTCACTGACCCACAGTTTTGCACAGCTTAGCATATTATTACAATTCACTCGCAGCAGGAATCTTGAATTCTAAGTGAAACTGTGGGAAATCAAGTTCATGCCCAAAGAAACAGGTCCTGCCCTGATGTACGTGTTCACTTTGTGGTCCATCTTCCAGCTCAGCACTCGGCAGCTCCTCAGGTTTTGAATTTTGCATCTCAAGAAATCAGGATGTAATTCACTGAGAGCTTTCACCCCTAGAAATCATTTCATTTTTACCATTTGTTCTATTTAATCTAAAAGCCAGAGCATCTTTGTGTTGTGTATTTGTGAGTTCTCTGTTTGAGGAGGAAATGAAACAGCCCCATGTGGGCGAGATGCTCTCGATGTGTTACGAGAGAGTGATGTGATTTTATTGCCCTTCAAGGTATATTCCTAAAGCTTAAACTGTGTATGGGTGTGCTGCCTCATTTGCCTCTGTCTCTGCTGTACATCATTTGCAATAACTATTTCCTTGCACTGTAACAAGCTTTCTGCTTTGCTTACCCTGAATAGCCCAAAGCAGCTTCAAGACAGTGAACAGCAGCTCTGCATTAACGACGTATGAATTAACACGTAAGTGCACACTGCCTTCAGTTGAGACTTTGTAATGGTTCAAAATATACCATGGGCAAACTCCTGTGGCTCTCCTCTGTAGATCCAGCAGAAATCAACACAGATTAATGACTCTGGCTTTCTCCAGTTTCATTTTCTTTAAGCCTTTGCTTCCCCTACACCCAGAGACATCGATGATGCAAGTAGGTAGCTGTTGTAAAAATGTGGCTGCTGGGAAGTTAAAACATTAGTGACTGTAACAACCCAGTACTGCTGATGCTACATGAATTTTGATTCACTTGCTGCATATTCTGCAGTCCATCTGAGTTTAGCTGTATCACATCATTAGTCCTATGATTCAAGCATTGCGATGTTTGAACGTTCCATGGAGTACAAGGCCAATTTAGAAAGGGCCCAATGAATTTATGTGCATCTCCAGAGGTGTTTTCAATTGGAAATGAATAAAATAACATTCGACAGAGTTAAAAGGCAAGTTGCTTTGTGGTGCTGATGGTTCACTAGATAGGTTTTGCCCAAGGCTTTTGAGTCACAGATTGTGATGGACTAAAAAAAAAGAAAAAATGAAGCCCGATCCCCACTGAAAGTTGCACGCATGAACTCTCGTGTTCCATTTTCTTCCACATCCAGTTAACACTAAAATCTCCCTTGTGACTTCTCATGGCAGAAAAAACAGTTTCCCTGTGCAAGCTGCCCAGTACTATACGTGTGTATCTTACTCTTGTTGGTTTATGAACTCAGCACTGTTATTTCTGATCTGCATATTCTGTATATTCTGATTTGCCTGCTCCATCTTTTGCAGTCCATCCAAATTTAGTGATATGACATTTTTAAAAATTGGGGATGTATTAGGTATAATTTACAGTATGCCAGAGAGTGGGGAATGATGCTGAAGTCACAGTCAGATATTGGAACACAACATGGATAAACAGTTCTGTGACACTGAAATTAGACAAACTTGCCTAATTATGCTTTTTGAACCTTACCAAACCAATGGCACACTGTCAGCCCCTTGTGTTAAGGGGATTCTGATTCATAGATAGCAGAGAAAATTATTGGCAAAGGGAGAAATTTGGACCTCTGGCCATGCGTGTCTTAATTCAATGCTCATTTAAATAGAGCAATTTATATTATTGATTGCTCTCTTACTCTAATTTCCCTGTTAAGTATTGTAGATGATAAATATATCTGTTAGGATTGATTCTTTCATCCTGAAAATGCAAAATCTGAAACTGTTCAGGCGCTGCCTCCCTTAATGACGTTGATGTGATTCTGCTCCACCCTTGTTGCATCTGTTAATTACCCACAAACAATTGGGGTTTTTAGATTTTTTCACGCTTCTCTCACTCTCCCGCCTCATCTGTCAGAGTAGTTTTCTGTGTCAGCAAATAAATTTGTTGCCTAGTGGCCAAATGGAGTCCAGCCTTCAAATTCTCCTTTCTCATTGTGATTGATGGCTGGGCTGTGGTCACGTTGGAGAAGATCCCTGTGGAGTACCTGGAATGGGACTCCAGATTCCACGCTGCAGCTCTCCCCCTGCACCTGCTTCAGCTGTTCTACAGCAGTGCAGTCACCAAATGCCCCCCCAGATGAGCATTCCAAGGATTAGGAAAGGCTAGGCAGGCTCTTTGCTACCAGTGCAGATCAAAATCAAACCTTATGGTGACATTCAAAGCCAAATCCTGCCATTTTCTGTACTTAAGAATGACCTAGAGATGTTCCTCTGGTTGGTTATCCATAAGAAATTGAGAGAAATTATTATTCCTCTTACTGGAGTGACACTGTGAGAAAACTCTGGAAAATCCTGCCATTTCATCACTAATATCTTTCAAAATGATGCAAATACTGTTGTGATGTGTGAATTCAGGAAGGCTTGAAGTAGACATTGCGCTATTGTACTGTTCTATTGCCACTGTTCTATTCTGAGAGACAAGTCTGGAGATAAAGAGGTGTTGGAGTCTAAAAGATAGCTGTAATACATTATAAATCATAATATATAATATTAATATGTAATATTTTACTTTTTCAGAATTGAAGAAATACAAGAGATACGAAGTACTAATGACAGCATATAATGTCATTGGTGAGAGCCCTACCAGCACACCAGTGGAAGTGTTTGTGGGTGAAGCAGGTAGGTGAAAAGAAAATCAGTTTATTTCTTTTTTTTTTTTTTTAATATCAGCATGTTGTAGTATTTTCTATATAATGATCAATAATTGTCCAGGAAAGGGATTATTTGAAAAGTTCCCCAGTCGTTATTGCTGACAGTTTTTTGTTGCCCACTCTCCTGGAATAGGCACTGGCAGTTTCTTGCCATTGGAAAACCAGTTGGTCTGCAGGAAGGAGGGAAGAAAGGACATTTGAAAGAAAGAAGAGGAAATATTTTTGGAGTTGCAGGAGGATGACTGTTCACACCAAATTAGCTTGAGGGAAAAATTGACTCGAGTTAAAGAAGTGAAAAGTGGAGCACAGGAAAGCCACAAGGGAAAAGAAACAAAACTACAAAACAAGGGAGACTCAGAAAACTGATCCTTTTATTTTATAACTCTCTGTGTAGAAACATTGCCTGGCACCACACTTGGCTGTGTTTTTGTGCTCTTGAAGCAAGAAGATGCCGTGTCTGGTTTAATGCTGGTTTTGGAGGCAGGGGTTGGGTGCTCCCAGGAACGTGCAGATGGTCCCTGCACCCAGCCCCAGTCAGTGGCACTGTTCAAGCCTCTGCTCTGGATCTGGTGCCTGAGCCCTTTTTGATCCTTTTAAAATGATCTTTTTTGATCATTTTAAAATGATCAAAAAAGATCCTTCCCTCCACTGGAAGGCTGGAGGTGGAAATCAGGACAGAAGAGTTGAGCAGATGCTTTTGTGAATGCCTTGAGAAATGGGTGGGTTGTGAGAGCCCAGATAAGCCCCAGCCAATCTGTCCCCCCAGAAACTCCAGCTGGGAAGGGCAGGACTGGAATAGCTGCTGCCCTCCTGCAGTTATGGTGATCCCAGCTGGAGGGAGGCTGGCTCTGAAATCCTCGTTAGTTATGGTCTCCATTTGTGCTGCAGCAGTGTTTGAAGCTCAGAACAAGGGGAGGCAGCTCAACCCTCCCATTGCCTGGCCCAGCAACAGAGCTGATTGCACTTTGTTCAGTGTCTCGGGGCTGTGGGATGGAGGAGCTATCAAAGCCAGCACTAATTCATTTCATTATTACTCATTAAACATTCTATTGCTCAAAACTAAGAAAAGCACCTTTTTTTAAGAACTCTACTGTGCATTTGTTTAAACTCTGCTTAACCTTTTCATTTCAAACATGGTGCAACATTCGCCATCTTTCTTTGAAAGCATCATAAATTAATCAGAGCAGCATTGTCCTGGAGAGACAGCTGGCAATATTTACATTTTTTCTAGTTTGCTGCTGCTCCAACTTACTTCTGCAACTGCAGCAAAGAAAGTCCCAGGTGGAGCCAACTGTATCTGGCTTCAAAATACATTTTTGTTTCAGAGCTAAGTATCTCCCTGCTGCAAATGGAGCCAGCACATGCACTTATACACATGTACACAGCATGGGAAATCAGCTGGGGAGAACAAGGAAATGCTGTTATATTGTGTCTCTTAATCCCACAGTCCAGATAGTCCTATCATAACTCAGGGAACAAGGCAGTGGAAGGAGACAGACTTAAGAGGACACTGAGATAATTACAGGACCCCTGAGTGTCTGAAGGAAGGGGGGCTGGAATTAGATGAGCTTTAAGATACCTTCCAACTCAAACCGTTCCATGATTCTGTGTTATCCAGGAGGCCTCCTTTGCCAGGCAGGACTGATGTGTCTGAAGTTGTAGTGTGTGACTTGGCTGTTGTTTTAGAGTTCCTGGATTTACCTCTGGAAAGGGACCATCCAGGTTCACAGAGCAGAGATGATGAATGTAGGATCTTCCTGCCGATTTTCACTCTCGTTGTGTGAAGTTATTACACTTTGTTATATAACTGCCTCTTCCACCTCCAGAACTGGCTGTGATTTATACTGTGAGTAAAGTGATTGGAGATGGTATTGCAATTTAGGTTTTAAATTGATTTGTGACACCTTTGAGTTAAAGTGTGCTGTGGAAATACAAGGTTTTTGCTGTTATTGTTTGCTCAATGTTCTTACCCACGGTAAAGGCAGTTAAGCAGCAAGCTGGAAAAAAATGAATTCTGCTCAGCTCCAGCAATGGGGCATCCAGGTTAAAAACAGAGAAAAGCTTCCCAATAAACAAGTGCTGACACAGGCACAGCACTGGGCACAGAGTGAGTGAAGGTGGCCAGTCCCTGGGCTGAAGCTCTTAGTAGCACTTGTCTCAGTGCTGTTAAACGGGGCCTCGTTCTGCCCTAAGCATTGCAGTAATTCTGGGAGAGGGGACAGCATTCCTCTCTGGCTCATAAAAAGGGATATAAAGCCTTTGTGCCCTTGGGGAAATGTGCTGGGCTTAGGCCAGCTCAGTCAGAACACCCATTTCTGTTGGGTGTTCGTGTTGCTGTTGGTTGTGCTGTTCAGCTTCTACAGAGTGATGCAGAAGGAGGAGTGCCTGCGATTCCTTCCTTCCCTCTTGTGCTCTCTTCTGTTAGATTTGAAAATTTCCTTATTATCAGACCAGGATTTTTGCAGTAAAAGTTCCAGTAGGTAATGGAACCACCTGAAAAGCTTTGGGGGGAAAAAAGCCACTAAAACCAACCTTCTTCAAGTTTTGCCAATTAAATGAGCAAAATATACTCAAATGGGGAGTTTCTCTCCAGCCCTGGAGTGCTCTTGAGCTGTGCTTCAGCCAACTGCCCCCTTGGGCAGCCTAAGCAGGTCTTCCCTGCCCCTGACTGATGAGCAGGTGGAAATTCTGGGAGAGAGCAATGGACCAGCCATGAGTAAGAGGCCTCTGTAGCCCAGTTTGCATAGTAAACAGGAAAGCTGGATGCCAGTGGTTTGGATCTTTAGGGTTTTTTTGGTGGTGGGTTTTTTATTTTATTCTACTGATGCAGGAAATACTTTTCCTTTTTTGAGTAGCCCATAAGATCAAAGGCTTCCTTTTGAGTTCTGCCTGGATATTGGCAAAACTCACTGGTGTGGAGAGCAGTTCTTGCCCAAGATGGGAGAGTGGGCTGGGAGTCCTTGAGCTCAGCACAGCTGGGAAGGATGTGCTGCCTGTTCAGTCTGAGCAGAGCCCGTGTCCTTCCCCCACCTGCCTCAAGCATCTGCATCCCTCTCCTCCAAGGCCCAGAAGATCCTCTAACACTGCCTTTTTCGAGCTGGCTGTAGCTCTGCCCTGCTCATTAGAGAACCATGTGCATCTCCTGACAAATGACAGAAAAATTGAAAGCCACCACTTGCAGAAATTAGGAAGGGAGTCGCAGCCCCGCTGGCAAGCCCCCTTTTCGCCTTGTTAATTCATTTAACAGTTCAGCTGTCAGGGATGCTGGCTCTGATTGGGGAGGCAGTGAGTGTTCAGCGAGAGGCTGGGTACTGATATTCATCCCAGCCCGAAACGCAGCTGCTACCAGAGGTGCTGTTCTGCTCCACTGAAATTAAGACTCTGTTAGAGCACCCACTATATCAAGAGCATTATTCTACCAGGTTGCTGTCACTACCTGATTGTGTGGGGCGCTCTGGAGTTCGGGAGACTCCACTACCTGCATTTTAATTAAACAGAAAATCACAGGTTTGGGCCAGCCGTGCTTCACCTAATTTGGGAAGGTGAATAAAGTAAAATGTGGCAATACAAATCCTGTGCTAACGAGCCTGCAGCCTTCAATGATTCTCCCATATACTGCAAAGCTGTTTTGGATGAAAAGTAATGGAATTCATCATTTCTTCCAGCAGCTGTTGCTGGAGTAGAGTGAGTGTGTGCAGAGAAAGGGTGGCAGAAGGGGTGAAGTGCTTCGAGAGACATCAGCCTTTAAACAGGTTGTAAATCCATTTGTGTGAAGAGGGGAGTGATGTGTGTCATTATTACTGATGGTGACATTGGTGACCTTCAGAATTCACAAGAACTGATGAGGCCACGTTGTTGTTGTTGTTGTTCTTTTTAATGATGATCTCTGAGAGCTGGTTCTGTAATGGGAAAGGCAAGGAGTAAAAAGAGCTGGGACACAAATCCCTTTTTTAGAAGTCCTCCACTGAAATGCCACTTTGGTTGTACCATCATCTTTCAGAGAACATTACCTGGTTCTCTCATTTTCTTCCAAGTGAAACTGTAGCTTGGAAAAGAACAGGAATTGGACAGAGTGATGTCTGCTTCTTAACTCTGTCTTCAAAAGCCAAATCCATCTCTTAGTGCAAAGCTAGCAGACACCAAACCAAATTTCTTCCTGTTATATGCAATTATTTTCATCTGCCCTCTGCCTGCAGCTACACAGGTGTTCCTGGACTTCACAAATTTTATTTTATTCACCCCTAGATGACACAGGGAGGGAAGATCTGCTCTGCCACTAATGTCAGGGGAAGCACTTGGAGGTGCCTGGCCATCTCCAGCATTTCACAGGCCAGAAACAGAAACCACCTGGAAAAAAGCTCCAAGACTAAAAATAGTGAAATAGGTTTGGGACAGAAAAGGCTACACTGAGAGAGCGAGCTATGATAAGGACAAAGAAGCCTTGTAAGGAAGCAAAGACTTGACTCCGGGTACTTGGCTCCCCTTTACAAACTGCTTCCAGCACAGAGCTCTTGTCCCTTCTTACCTGGTTATCTGTGCTGGGGCAACATCCCTTTGTGCTGAAGGCAAGGAAGGTTGGCAGGACAAGACTCCTCTGCCCTTGGGTGCTTTAATCTCTTCCTTCAGGCCTCACTCTTTCATGTGTGCACTCCAGATTCCCCCCGGTGGTGTCACCTCAGTCCCTTTCTGGAGAAGGGGGTCCCTCAGCGCTGCCTGGGCCCCCCTTTCTCTTACAGCACAGCAGCTTCATCTCCTCCCCTGCCCCAAACAGCAGAGGAGATGCTGTGTGGAGTCCCCTGTGCCTCCTTGGTATCAGGCTCGGAGAGGAATGCCAAGATTGCAGCACATCCGAGCTGGCAGCCTCCACCCTGCCGCGGCCGTGGCTGCTCTCTCCTGTCTCAGTGGGACACGTGGGCTGGCTGTGCCTGTGCAGATAGCAGCACGCTGCTGCTGGCACAGCTGCAAGAGCTGGGTGGGCAGTGCCATCCCAGATGCCACTGGAGAAGGGAGGAGAAGGATTATCATGGCCATTTCACATTGCAGTAGTCTAAAACCTGTCAGCCTAGGGGACAGTATCTTCCCTCGATAAACAAAAGGGGATGGAGGGAAGCTATTGGGAAATAGAATGGTAAATGAATTATTGGTTTCATGTGCTAAAACTTTAAACAAAGGGCAACTTTGGCACTTTAAGAGCAACAAGCCTTTGAAATAAAAGGGTGTTTGCCTTGTAATTGCTGACACCTCTGGACATCAGCAAGAGGTTCCTTTGGGGGATGGCAGGGTGCTTGAAACTGGTTGTCCTTTTCCCCTCGCCTTTGAATTTAAAGAACCTGTGGAGTTGTTTCAATGTGATGCTCGGTTCTGGATGAGCTTTACCCTGTCATTCTGAGAATGCCTTGCTCCAGGAGTGACACGGGGTTGCCATCCTGTCCCCAGTGTCTTTCTCTCCAAGGAAGAAGGTCTTCTCTCAGCTTGGAGCTAAAGATGCAAGCCGTGTTCTCCAACAATGTGCTAAAAGACAGAGTAAAGTCAGAGCAGAGCAAGAAAGGCAAACTGTAGGAAGATGAAAGGAAAAAAAAAAAAAAAAAAAAGTGGTGAGACATTTCCTGCTTGGTCTGGGAAAGTAACATCTTTCCAGTTTCTCTTGGAATTCAATTCACCTGTATCCCAACAGCATCCCATTTCTGAGAGCAGGATTGGCCACTGGGCACATCCCATCAGTGTTTCTTGGTGGATTTTAAACTTCTCCAGGTTCACTCTATGTACAGGGGCTCAACTAAGGGCTTGTCTGCAGCAAGTCCAATTTGGATTTGTTGTTCCCCTCAATGCAGCTCCACTGGAGGTAGCAGGAATGTTGATAGCATTTGGCTGTGGGTTTTAATCCTGCAGGGCTGTAAAAAATAACAAACTAAAGTGTGCCCACATTAGAGCATTAGTCACTGCTTGTGTGCTACTGGTATTGTTACAATGCTGGGGAGTTATGGAAATTAATTTTCTCTGTAAGGCTTGGCTCCCTTTCCTACTCAAACTGGCTATTTTTTAAGGGTAATTTTATATTCTTAATCTGTTTACAGATGATGTGAAGGTTTTGCTAATTAGACTTCCAGATTTGGTAGCTCAGCTCAGTAGTACTCTTACAATGGCAAGACAGAAAGTAACCGTGCCAGTGTGAGTCTGTGGAAGAAGTGTCCTTAATGTCAACATGTCAAAAAGACATCCCTGCAGCTCTCTGGAGACCGAAATCTAATGTCAAGGCAGAAGGAAGCAAAGTCTGAGAGTCGTAGTGCTGTCAAAGCAAGTTATTCTACCATACAGGAGAAGGAATTTTAAGCGAATGCACTGGAAAGCAGCGTCCAGATTGAGACATAGATTTGATGGGCTTATTTGACATCTTTAATTCTCCATTGACAGTCCAAAGCTCCCTAAAATGATTTGCAATGTTTTCATGCTGCAAGTAAAAGCCGAACGCGCGCCTCATTAACAGCTCATTAAGTTGTTAATATTGGTCATCAGCAGCCTTTGGTACAGCACAATGCTTTATGTAGTGCGGCAGCTCCTGCTTAGCTCGGGTCTAATTGCCTCTTTTTATCACGTCTCAGTGTAGGAAAGATGTTTCTGTCCTAGCAAAAATATCCGCGGTTTTTGATGCGCTGGTCGCTGGCTGTGGCAGGGCCGGGAGCGCTGGGCCGTGATTGCCAGGCAGCGTTTTGCTCTGATGATGAACTCACAACCCCAACCATTTGATGCTGATTTTTTGGTGCCGACTGTAGCCCGAGACGGGCAGGCCCCCGTGCCCAAATTCATCATGAGAGCTCGTGGCTTTGTGCTGCAGTTGTGGGAGGGGAAGGACAAATGAGCTGTTCTGCTGCAGTGCTCCATGGGCTGTGAGAGCCCAGAGCTGGGACATCCCTGCACAGAGCAGAGGGGGGAGAAGCCTGACCGTGGATGCAGAGCTTTCCTGAGCTAACAGCACAGCTACCCCATTAAAAGCAGAGGAATTAACCTTCCTTTCAAAAAACATGAGCACAGTAACCAGAAATTGCCCTGGTAAAGAAGTGGGGAAGCCCCTGGCTGATAACTCATGTTCCTGCAGACACAGGCTGGAGTTGGAGTGCTTTTGACTAAAGGGTTATATTTGCAGCCAAATTCCTATTTTGACTAATTGTGCAGTTCTGCTCTGCTTGCTTGCAGTCATCCTGGGACTTGTGAGCAAAATTTGTGCTGTAAGTATTTTCATATGGGTCTCAACTCCCGTGGCTTTGCCTCCTCTGTACAGCTTTGCTGTGAAGCCAGCTGTGGAGAAACACAGTTGGTTTAC
Source organism: Vidua chalybeata (assembly GCF_026979565.1). Lineage (NCBI taxonomy): Eukaryota > Metazoa > Chordata > Aves > Passeriformes > Viduidae > Vidua > Vidua chalybeata. The sequence goes on from NC_071545.1 coordinate 12,829,763, forward strand.
TTCTCTGACATCTGTTTGCTGTATCCGTCGTCAATCACAGAACTGGAGGCTTTTCAGGTTGCCTGTTGTAGACTGAAACAGAAAAGTTGCAATTTTTTCTTAAGAAAATATGAATTAGCAATCATGTAAAATATCTTAGCTGCAGCAGTCCAGGCGCTGAGATGGAAAGGGGGTGTGAAACTGTAGTGATGATCTCAGGGATGAAAAAGAAAGAAAGAAAGAGAAAACTCTCACTGAGAGTCAAGAAAATTTAAATGTAATCTTTCTGTCCCCAGGAGCACAAGAACACAGTCTTCTGTGGGCTCCCTGGGGTTCCCTGACCATTGCAATCTGTAAATTCTAAATTAATTCTTCATGGGGGTCAGCTACCCAAACTGGCATTAAAGCCACAGCGAAAGGTTATTCCAGGGGCAGATCTCACCTGTGCCCTTTGACTTTTTTCTGATATAGCTTTTGACATTTGGTAGATGGCAAACCCAGGGGAGATTATTTGATATGCTCTCTTGGCTGCAGTGAAGCAGAAGGATTGGACTTTAGTAGGTGCTGCCATTGCTGTTAGTAGATGTGAAGTGGGTGCTTTTGTCAGCTGCCATGATCTCGTGGTATTCAAGATTCAAATGTATTCAATATTCAAATGTGGCATTAACAAATTATGATAAGCAGAACTTGACTACAAATAGAGGAGGAGGAATTTTGGGTCCTGGAAAGTGTGGGGAAATAATCTGAAATTGGTAATTTTGCTTCTCTAATGGGTAGACTTGTAAGAGAGTGGAGGGCAGTGCTTTCCCCTCCTGTACTGCTCCCAGTGCACACAAGAGAGGATCAGACACGCAGCAGCTCCTCACCATCCCTTGAACAACCTTCAGCACCTCCTGGGGGTGAATCCTGCACTCATCAGAGCTGGCACTGCTCTCCTTACACAACTGTTTCTGCTCTTCAATGGGGAAAACCCCCAAGTGCACGGATGTGAGGGAGAGGGAGCTGCAGGAGCCATCCCTGATTTGCATGGATGTAAGAGAGAGGGGGTTTTAGCTTGCAGGTTCATACCAAATCCTGTCAGGCTCTTGCTGTTCCTGCTCATGGCCCATCTCTGCTGCCTGCCTGTGTGTGATCATACCCTTACTGACATGAAAGAAATAGAGGGAAAAGCTCATTTTATTATTCCTCCCACTTCTTGTTTTAACCACCTGTACACCCTTTCCAGAGGCAGTCTGACAGTTCTGTGAGGGTTTTGTTTTTGGGCCGGGCTCTCTCACTTCCTTGATGGATAATCTCAGTATGCAATGTGATAGCCAGTTCTAGGATTGTGTTTGCTAAGTAGAACTCTGGAATTCAGCAAAAGAAAAATGTGTAATTTTTGTTTGTAGGCTCTTTCTCAGCACTGCTCTGTGAGGTTTGCCATGGTTCTAACCACCCAGATCATGTCTGCCCCATGAAATTCCCAGATTGCACATGGCTCACTCACGTAGGAAATCCAAACCCCCTTTAGAAGATTAGGGATCACAGCAACAGCGTTTTCACCATCACTGGGAGAATTGGTGAGGAACAGGATGAGAATGGCTCCTCAGTTCAAAAAGGGCACTGGCAGGTGAGCCCCTAGACCTGTGTCTGTGGAAATGAGACTCCACTTCTAGTCCTTGTTTCATTTCAGTTTCCAGGAATTCAGTTTGCAGGAATGTCATCTCTCCCTCCCTCCACCCCCACCTCCCTCCTGTATCTCTGCAGGTGCTGAAGATACCTGTGCCAACATTGGGAAGCTTCCCAGTGCTAAGCATAGAAGCTGGGGATGTTACATTTGGGGATCATTTGCAGCTGCTTTAATTTATGTTTCTTCATTACTTTAATACCCTTAAAAAATTGATGTGGCAAAACACAGCTACTGTACTAAATGTGGTATACAGAGGAGAGCCAAGTGTTTGCCTACCCAGGCAAGATGGCACAGAGTAAAACACCTGCAGGTGTTCCAGACTCCCAGAGTTCTCATCCTGACAGCTGTTCTCTTTCTCCTCTTCACCCTTTCGTCTCCACTAAAATAGTTTTTCTATTTTTTGTCTTTCTATTCTACGTTTATTTTTTCCATTTTTGCTCTATCTTCCAGCAGTCATGAAGGTGAGAGAGATGTTTTTCAAGTTCTTCTTGTGTTTGCTTCCACTGGTACATGAGGAGATGTTTCAATTTCTCTTCTACTGTTCTATGCCATCGTGTAAATCAACACATACATCAGCATCCCTTGGAAAGGAGTATTCCCAACTAAAACCTGGCTTTTATAGCTGTTTTAGCCTCCTCCCCCATCCAGTTGAACATCTCAACGATGGGGAGGTCAGATTGCTCCTTTGCTGAGACTCATTTCATGTCTCAGGGTGTCACAAGCCCAGCAGGCAGCGTTGGTGCCAAATTGCTCAGTAAGAGGGCAGGAGCACTCGGGCCCAAATAGCAAATGGAGTGTGTTGGAGGGGTTAAGAGCCACATCCCTGGAATGTGGCTCTGCCTCTCTTAGTGCCTCTGAAACACATCTGAGTAAGCACAAAAAGCGCAGCCCTTGGAAAAAGCTCCGACTTCCATCACGAGATGAAGCCCAGCCCAAAACAGGCAGAAATTAGTGGGAAGTGTGTTTTACATCCTAAATATAGCTTGTGCTGCTCTGTCACAGTGGAAAGCAGCTTCGCAGTAGCTGGTTTTGAAGCACAACTGACTAATTGTTATTGAGCTAATCAGCATCACTCACGCAGCATTCCTGATGGCACCAGGCTCTGCTGCTCAGGGAAGCTCCCTTCCTCCCATCACTCTCTCCCAGACTCTGTAAGAAAATGGCCAATAAACACTGTTTATTTTTGGCCCAATATTCTTCTGTCATGCCACTTTTCCTTCATGCAAGGAGTGACTGCAGACATCTGCAGATCCACCTTTTTGGTCATTCCTGGGAGGTACCATCCTCACATTTCTTCTCTAAGCCTGTACTGCAGGAAAACCCCACTTTGCCTGTTCTGCTGATCACTGCTTTATCTGGTGACCTTCTGTTTGTTGTGTTGTGTTTGGCTTTAGACTCCACTAAACTATTGCTTATCTACACTGTGACTTGAAGGCAGTGGCTGCAGCTGAAGAAGCAACAATCTCCATGTCACTGCAGAGATATAACTTCCATATAGTGAGGATGGTTTGGGTTAGGCATCAAAAAGAATAATACAAGAGTTATTTTGTTAGTATTCTATTATAGACATACCTATTTTGTTTATTTTTATTTTTAAAGTATGGGTGTTACACAAACCCCTATTTAAAGAGCTGTTAAAGTAGTGAGGTGCTGGCAGGGTTTGTGTGGGAATTACAGCACAATCCGGAAAGAAATCATTGATTGAGATTACATGAAAATCTGACCAGCAAGCTGATCCCAGTGTGACCCAGGAGGAGGACGTCTGAGTCCTCTCCAAACCCTTTTAGCCCTATTTTCCATGACTGTGTGTGCCAGGAATCAGTGTGTAAACTTTGAAAGCTCTGGTGTGCAAGATTTCACCATCAGCACAGACTGAACTGAATACTGCTGTTCCTTCTCCCTTGTTGTTAATCACTAGGTAGGGAAAATTACAGCTGATACTCAGAATATGCTGCAACCACCCCTCCATTGTAATGTGGAGACAGATTAGAGGATTTGAGGGCCTGGAGCTGTGTCTTTGTTCTGTGTTTATGCAGCACATTGTGCAATGAGATTCTGGCCTCTAGGTGCTAACACCAAAATGCAAACATATTGACTACCAGGGAATAAAGGCAGGCATGTTCTCCAAGTCATGCTTTGAAGAACTTGGGGGAAACACTTGCTAGATAGAAGAGGATCAGTGGTCTTTACAAAACAGAAATTTGCTTGGGATTGTTTGGGATCAAGCTGATGCACAGGAAATTCTTCAGTCTCTTTCACTGCATATTTCTGTTCATATTTGGCCTGAATCTTTACTTAAATGGCATGTGAGTAGCCTGAAATCTTGTCCCAAACTTGTCTGTGAGTGTCCTGCCAGTGACACTGCCACTGCAGAAACAATTAGAAAACCAGTAGAGGAGAAATCCTCTGCTGCCCAGAAACTGGAGCAGATGTAAGAGCAGTGAGGAATGCTTCACAAAACCAGTTATCAAGTTTGCCCAATGAATCAGAAGGATTTGTAACCTACCTGTGCCACAGAGCATGTGGCAATTGTCACTGGGAAAAGGAATAGTAGCTCCATATTGATGGAAAGCTCTGGGTGCCACACAACCCAGAGAACAAATATCCCAAGTGAGAAGAGTGAGGTGAACCTTCTGCAAAGCACAGAGCTCTGGAGCAGGGAGGCCACTGGGGATTTAAAGCACCTTCTCTTTAAAGGTTAGAAGCATTTGCAAGCTCAAATTGCCTGCAGTGAGAGCAGAGGCTGCTCAGTGCAGCTGGGAAATGAGGGCAGTGATATGTTCAAGTGTGGATTTAGATGTGTAACTTTATTTACGGGCTCATTTTGACAGTCTCGCCACGTTTCTGGATAGATTTGCTGTCTTTACGTGATCCTGCCAACAGCAGCCCAGCCCATATCTGTTACTATTTGTTACTAATTACTACACAACCTGCTCAGTCTTTCTCCTTAGATTTTGGCTGAGAGAGAGTTTCAAGGAGACAATCTCAAAGGTAAATTGAAATCAGATAAGAAATGTTTACAAATATCTGCATGAGATTCCAAGGCAGGATACGTGCACAGAATTCAACTTAATGAGTACACAATTTTTTTTTTCAGGGAAAGTGAAATGCTTTCTACCTGCCAAGAGCTGTGTTTGGACCCTCGGGGGTCTGTGTCACTCCTGTTATAGTTGATAATGTCGCTAACACCTAAAGCAGTGTGAGGTATGCAGCTCTAACCTTGCTTTTTATGTATTTGAGTTTTCAACAGCCATGAAAAATTCCGAGCTCAGTAATCTTGAAGTGCATTCCTAGAAGGTAAAAAGCCTTTTGAATTCACCTTTACAATGCACTTGCTTTTATTGGCACAGGCTATCCATATATTCAGGGAATGGTTTGGGGTTACAAACAGGTGGGGTCTTCAGAGATGTGTTTCCTTCTTTTTGAAGTGTTTCACTTCGCCCTTAACAGAACGTGCTCTCGCACAGAGCCACATCAAGCGTCAGCAGCACTCTTCTGCTGTCCCTCTCTGTCAACAAGAAATCTGTGCTTCGAGGAGGAGGGGCACATCAGCCTTTGAAAGTTGAACAGAGGGACAGACTCACAGGGCACAAAACCAAACAATTTTCATCTTGTGGAGGCTCTGGAGTAGTGAAGAGAAATGTCTTTTTCCACACTTTTTTTTTCATTCCTCCCGTCAAATTTTCCTCCGCCGCGCCAGCAAAAGTGCGGCTCCAGCAGCGAGTGTGTCGGTGCAGAGTTATCACTGGCAGGTTTTAACCACTGTGTTTCTTAGATGTGCTGCATGAAGGGGGTGAGGAAAAGCAGTGGTTTTCTGGCAGTGAGTTGTACACGCCGTCTCCTCTGATGGTCGTGTCTCAGAAGCAGTATTTGTTCCTGGCTGCCACATGGCATCCAAAGAAAAATGCTCTTGTAGGTGCTGCTGCAGACCTGGGTGTTGAGAGCACTGTGAAGCTGTCAGCTCGGGACAGACAGCTGTGTCACTCCTTAGAAAGGAAATACACTGCTAAAGGGACCCCTTTTCCTCTGTGATTGTACATGTTCCTGTTTCTCTGAGCGTGTCATCCTGGCAGATCTCCGGGATGTGTTTTCAGCTTTGCTCTCTGTGATCAGTTTGGCCTCATGCTATGGTTTGTGCTGTGAAATTTTCAAAATCTTGAGGTTTTTGGTCCCTAACAGCACTCCCTTGCACTGAGGGCATCCAGCCAAGCAATGAGCACAGAAGGCAGGGCAATAATCAGACAAGTGCACCCTTGTGACCAAGCTGGGGTTTACTGATGGTCACTGTCACCTCATGTATTCGCCATCCAGCCAGAAAGGAAACAAAAAAAAAACCACAATAAATAAATAGTTTTAACCGAGCCCTGGGATAAAGGCTATTTTCAATTTTACCTTTCACGTTTTAATTGTATAGCAATAATTTTGCAATAGAGTTGCCGATGGCAAACATGCAAAAGACATTAACTTTATTTATGTTTTGGATTATTAATGTGGCTGTTAAAATTCCTCCAGTTAGTTTTGATTGAATTGTTTTTTTGTGCGATTCTGTCGTTTAATGGAGCGGTAAATAAGAATTTCTGATAATGAGCCCAAGCATCTGTCACAACAACCTGGCGCTGGTTATTAACATTTCCATTAACGGCAGGGTGGGCAGTGATAATATGGAAACCACACAGTTAGAACAAAATAAATAGTTGGTGTCAGGCTGAGTGGGTGTTAATTACTTTTTTATTTTATAACTCTGGGGGGAGGGAGTATTGGTAGAAAAGTGTGACTTATGAAGGTCATTCTCTCTTAAGAAAGAAGTCTCCAGAGGAGCAGCTAACCGGCGCTATCCAGTGCAAGCGGTGAATATTTTATCACTTCTATTTATGGCCCAGAAAGGGGCAGAGAGAAAAGAGAACTTTCTCAAGGGGTCTGGCAGAAGGCTATGGCTCTGTGAACACAGAGAAAGGAGAAGTGGAGCTTTTGTCCTGCCTTTCTTTCCCCACTTCTGCAGTTTGACCAGGACACACTTCACCACCTTTTCTGTGAACAGAACAGGAGCTGTTTTGTTAAAACCTGCCAGGGGCTCAGACAGCAGGTCAGGAGAACAGAGTGTCCTCAGTAGCTACTGGGGAGGAAAATCCACCTGCACCAAGTGGGATCCTGACAAAGGGAAGGGATAGAGTGACCCAGAAGCACTCAAAGATTGGTTTTCTAGCACAGCACAATGCAAAGAAGAGATGCCATCAGGAGCCAAAGAGGGCCAGTGTGTGCATGTGGAGGTGTAATCAAAGTGGAGCTAACAAAAAGTCACAGTAGCAAACTAAAAGTCATTCTGTTATACATAAAATATTAATGCATTGATTAGCAGCTGACTGGGTTTGGGGGTAATTTTAGGCAGTATTTTAACCCAAAGTCTTGCTGCTGAGTAGCTTCTGGGCTGATGGTGGCAGGGGCTGCCTTGCTCACCAGGAACAGTTGATGAGGAGCACTGTCCATTGCCAAAGGTGAGCCCCAAACTACCAGGGCACCAAGGCAAAATTTTCCTTTCTTTTTCAAAGCTGCTGGCAGGATTGAGTTGATTCAGTGTCTAAGCCAGCCTGCGTGGAGCAGAGCACAACCACATCCCAATGCTCAGCTGCTCCCCACTCCTCTTGTGCCGAGACATCCCAATGATGCAGATACCCCAAGGCTGGCTTGTTGGTGACTTGTGGCATAAACAGAGTCTGTCCTGGGTCCTCCTGCAAATGAAAAAACTGGCTATAAGCTAATTCTGCTTGTCACTGTTAATTCTTCTGTCCTCCTTCCTCCCTAGCACCGGCGCTGGCCCCACAGAACATCCAAGTCAATTCCCTTTCTGCAAGCCAGCTGGAGCTCACCTGGGACCCCCCTCCTGCCGACAGCCAGAACGGGATCATCCAAGGCTACAAGGCAATCCTCCCATTTCTACTGTTTCCATTTATCTTGCTTGGCATTGCTATTTACTTGTGAGAGAGCTCTACAAAGCGCAGTTGCCCTCACCACATAAGGCAAATTAGAGCAGTGCTCAGGCTGCAGTAGGGAACAGCAGCAAGTCCCAAAACCAAAAGAAAGAGAATGAGATTGGGAAGGGGGAGGAGAGAAAAGGGAGACTGTGTCATTATTTATGGAGAAGGAGTGCATGGGGGAAACAGGGGATGCAGATAAGGAGGCTGCTCCAGTTAGGCAGGCAACATATCTGCTCCAAAAAGCAACACAGCTACACAAGAGCCAGGAGCAAGAAATGTATTGAAGAAAATTAACTGAGCTTTCCCTCCATCAAATGCTACAAGCCTTTAGGAAGAGCAGAACTTTCTCCCAGCTGGAAGTCTGAGCCAGGTCAGATTTTGGAAGCATTGCTTCATTTCCTTAACTTTAACAAAATTAAATCAGAGTATTAATTGCGTTTGGTTTGCAGGAGATGAGCACGTTGCGGAGACACGCTGCTCAGCATCTCCAGCATGAGAATGGACCCTCAGAGAGTGGGAATGGGCAAGTCTACAAACACTGGAGCTTGGCTTGGGTTCAGTGTCTGGCTCTGCCTCTCTCCATGAATTTAGATCCATAAGTGAAGGAAAGCCAAGCCAATGTGAATAATCTGGCATCCCTTCTTGGCAGTAACGAGCATCCTTATATATCAATCCCTGTCCTTTCCCTTTTGTACGTATATAGATGGCTTCAGCAGCTTGGCTTAGAGAGTCAAGGTGGAGCCTTGCCTTGGCTTGTTCCCTCAGCTCTCTGGCTTGCTTTGGCCTGTTGTAATGCTCTCACTGCCAGGCCTGTCCAATAAGTAGGGCTGGCACCAATTTCCCGCTTGGAAACAACTTCTCCGAAGGCTAATTTTATAGCATCAGGGTAAAAATTATGTAATGGAAGAAGGGGGACAACCACCCCAAGGAACTGTAGGGAGAATCTTTGTTACCCTCTTCAGGAGGGCATTTTCCTGGCTGTGCTGTGAACACCAGTGGTGTGAGTGCTGTGTGTGCAGAGGGGAGTTATGGACCATCACAGTGTGTCAGGATGCCAGTGCTGACAGGCAGCTTGCATTGCAGGGAGTGTTTAAACTGACCTCTCCTCAGTGAACCCTGGAAGCTCATACCTGTTGTCATTAAGCCATATTCTTCAGCTCTTGCTCTGTTTTTGAGTGATGTACTCAGCTACGTGGCCACTGGACTCAGGGGAATTTGCTAAGGAAAATATTTGTGCTAAAAAAACTGAATATCTCAACTAATGGAGGAGTCCAGGGCAAGGCTACACTGTCTTTCTGGTTGTTTTGTAGCTGCGGTGGCCAAATACTTTCTAGGTGTAGGATATAGTACAACACATGACAGGATGAAGGGAATGCCCTCCAGCTGTGCCAGGGGAGGTTCCAATTAGATATTAGGAAAAATTTCATCACAGAAAGCGTGGTCAGGCATGGGAGCAGGCTGCCCAGGGAGGTGGTAGAATCACCAAGCCTTGAAGTGTTCTGAAGGCGAGTGGATATGGGACTTGGGAACATGGTTTAGTGGCAAACCTGGGGGTTGATGGTTGGACTCATGACCGTAGAGGGCTTTTCCAACCTTAATAATGCTGGGATCCTGTCTCGCTGTGCCAACAGATTTATTACTGGGAGAGCGACACCCTGAACGACACGGAGAAGGTGAAGGTCCTTTTCCTCCCTGAGACAAGCGTGCGGCTCAAGAACCTGACGAGCCACACGCGGTACCTGGTCTGCATCTCCGCCTTCAACGCGGCCGGGGACGGCCCCCGCAGCAGCCCCGCCCAGGGCAGGACGCACCAGGCGGGTACGGGACCGGGTCCTGCTCACCTGGGCACAGCCAGGGGAAATGGGGCATGCAGGAGGGCAGTGCTCTTTGCATTTGCATTGCAGCGGTCCTGAAAGTGGAAAAAAAAAAAAAGGATCAAATAAGTGGAGTGTGAGGAAAGGGAGGGATACGGCTGAAATGAGAACGGAGTGGCAGAAGGGCCAGTCCCTAAATTAAGTTGGTCCAGAAGGAAACAGTCTGTGGCTTTGTTTCTGGTTTCTGCTACCACACCTGGAAATCAGAAGGAGCTCATCTCCAGTGCCTGGAAGTTGTCCTGATGGTCCTGGGAAACAATTAGCATGCTTTTTAGAATTCCTCGCTGTTCTTTTTTTTTAAGCTGGATCAGCAGCCTCCCAGTCAGGCTGAGCAGTCCCTATGCTGGATGTGCTGGGAGTGCTCTGGCACAGGGTGAAGGCAATGCCTTGGGTGGTGGCTGTGAAGGGGAGGTGGCTCCCACTGCACCCTTCTGGGGGCCAATCCCTTCCATGCCCTCTCTCCCTGTTTGCTGTGGAGGTTCAGTTTTGCAGCTGACTGGCTGTATTTTCAGGACAGGCTGCGTTTCTGACTGATTACGGGACATTTGGATACAACTGACAAATCCCATTCTCAGCTTATTTCCTTTAGATTTAGGCTGGGCAAATAAAGCAATGTTTTATAATATATATGTATATTAGATTGACTCCTGCTGCTGCAATTCAATCTGTGTGCAATCCTTTCAGCACCCAGTGCTCCCAGCTTCCTGGCCTTCTCTGAAATCACCTGCACTACCCTCAATGTGTCTTGGGGCGAGCCAACAGCAGCAAATGGAGTCCTGCAGGGTTATCGAGTTGTCTACGAGCCTCTGGCTCCTGTCCAGGGTAAGAAAGACCTCTGATCATACATATTCATGGGGAAATGACACAATGGTGCTGTAGGACCTTTCATCTCTGCCCAATTTCCTACTCACTCTCTGCTGTTTTCCAAGAGAAACCAGGTGGCAAAGGGTAAATAAAACAATTCCACTTTTGCCAAAATGCTTCAGTGAGCCATAATATTGTGGAATATAGCTTTTGTCTTGTCTTCTCTCATTTTCTTGCACAAACTATAGGCTGTGTGATTTGAAAAGTCATTTTACAGCCATCATTACCTGGTCTGGGCGAAGAGGAAGCTCAGCCTGGGAGTGCCTGATTGTCTCCACACTTTGCCTTTGAAACTGCTGAGTCGGCTCCATCCCAGAATACTTGTCAGGCACATTTGTGTTGCTTATCACATCATGTGTCACTTCTGTTATCACAGAGATTGCCCAGGCATCAGATGTGCTGGTCATCACTGGCAGCACCTCTGCTGTGACAGGACAGAGACGTGGCTGTGTCTCTTCACACGGAGTTTTCAGGCAGCATTTTTAACCCAGCACCAGAGTTCAGTTAAACCACAACAATGTGCAGGACACAAACGTTTCATTAATTTGCCAGAACAGCAACAGAGAAGGATTTGGCAGTTTCTCTGAAAACAAATGTAAATTCATTCCAAAGGTGAATTAGAAAAGATGACATAGTTTGTGGATGGCTTTATTAATATTTTTATATTCCTGGTAGATTGCCAATAGTTCAATAGGATGTCCAGCTTTGGCAGCATGACAGCAAGGAGAGTAATTTCAGCCATTGCCAATCCATTTTAAACACTTTTCCAAAGAAATAAGGATATCAATCACTTGTATTTGCTTCTCCTGTAAGGAATAATGATCTATATTGTCTGAATATCCATGTCTCATGCACAGAGAAAGTTAAACTCAGGATTGAGAACACCAGAATAAAAGCACTGTCAGCCTTTATGGCTGGCAGGTCTGAGCACAAAGAGCTAATACGGAAGCATTTCTGATTCTGACCAAGAAATGTGCACAGGGTATATAGGAGGTTCAGGCTGGTTGGGCATTTCCTCCCTTTTCTTCATTCCTACACAATGTTCAAGAATACATTTTTTCCCCCTGAAAATATGGAAGTGTCAAATCATGTTTTCTCTGCATGTATTTGACTTAACATCCTTCAGAACCTTTGTTGTCTTTTCCTCTCTTCCCCACCTCTGCCTGTGCTGCCCCTTGTCAGCTTGTCTCTCCTTCCCCTCTGGAGGGTTTCTGATGTGAGCAGGAAGGTTATGGAGGGCTCTTCCTCAGATACAAAATGCCTACATTTATTTTCCAGTCTTTAGCCACCATTTGCTCTTGTGCCAGCATTTTTCTTTCAGCAAACATATTTATTCTCCTGCCATGGAAAATAATCCCTTCCTTGACACCATCATTTTCACAGATTCAACAAATATTCCAAGTTGGGAGTGACCCACATGGATCATCAAGTCCAGCTCTTAAATAAATAGTCCATATGGGACCAGAACCCACATTCCTCCATGTGAGCACTGCAGTGCACCAACCTGGATGGGCTGGATCCTCTTGGAGCTTCTCATTCATATTTTGACTTTCCATCCATCCTTGATTTTTGGCTGAGCGTCCTCCCATAGTGGCACCTTTTGCCTTCCCACTCACCAGCCACCAGTCACCTGCCCATTTTTCCAAGGTTTCCAGCAGCAATCTGTTCTTTAGCACAGTCTTATCCCTGCTTGACCTTTTATTGTTTAAGCTTTACACTGTTATGTTTTACACAGTAATAGACAACAAGATTGCCCCAGAGCCTTTTTCAACAGTTTTTTGGTTTTGTTTTTTTTTTTTTTTTTTCTTTTTGGAACATAACTTGAAAATGACAAATGCCTCCTGATTTGTCTCAGAGAAATGAAATAGTTCACCTGTGGAAGGAGGGAGCACTTTTACTGCATCCTTGTTAGCCAAGGAGAGAGGCCCTGAGTTATAAATTGTATCTGGAAGAAAATTTTGAACAGAAATTGCTTAGACATTACTCTTTATTTAAGTGATTAAAACTGAAAGTATCATCTGGATTTGCATAAAATAAACATCTGGATTGAAAACATCTTCCTTCTGCAGTTTTTGGAAAGATAAACTAGCAAGCAGCCATTTATAGCAGGAAGAACCTTCTCCTACTTCCTACCTTCTTGGTTTGAAATGTGTCATGTATATATACAGACCCAAAAAAACCACCAGAAAGATTCTCTAAATTTGACATTTTTATTTGGTAAAATCTTTTATAAATCAAATTCTTTTGGTTGACTTACTTCTATCAAATTTCAGTGAAAGCCAGACTTTTTGTTTTCAAACCACTCATTGCCCCTCTGTCCTTTATGCAGCATTGAGAACCTAAAGGTGAACCTAGCCATGAACCTTGGTGAAGGGAACAACTCTGATTTTAACTGATCCTTGTAAGAAAAATTCTGAGAGAGTGAGAAGAGTGAAACACAAGTCACAGCTCCAGCCTTGTTTAAGCTTGCAATGCTTTGGTTGCATCCCCTCTTGCCACGGCATTTGTTGCCCCAAGGTTTGGTGAGCTGCACATCCTTCACTCTGCATCCACCTGGGGATGGTGGATATGGCAGGATGAGATGAATGGAACATACCTTGTCCCTGGTTCCTCCCCCAGACCATGTTGGAGGTTATTTGGAAGCAGCAACAGAGAAATGCTTGTCTGGGAAGCAATCTGGAATGTGCACTCCTCTTCGTTTACCTCCTCCTTTCTTCCCAGAATAATTACTGAGGTTACATGTAGTCTCTTGGTAATTTCCCAGATGTGTTGTAAGGTTTTTTCCTTGTCAGTACCCACTTATCAAGCTTAAACTCTAATTATACTTATCAGTGCTGAAAATTGCCTATTATCACTACTTAAACTCCTGCTAATTGTAAGAAATACTTTCTTAGCAAACTATTAGATGATTTTAGTTACCATCTAGATGTAATATGCTCCACTTGATTTCTATTTTTGCACTGAAACTCCTTCTTATTTTTTTATCTGTGTGGCTGTTCCAGGGGTGAGCAAGGTGGTGACTGTGGACATTAAGGGGAACTGGCAGCGCTGGCTGAAGGTCCGGGACCTCACCAAGGGCATGACCTATTTATTCCGAGTGCAAGCCCGAACCATTGCCTATGGACCTGAACTGCAAGCCAACATCACAGCTGGGCCAGCAGAAGGTGAGGGGGACTATAAAAGTAAATCACAAATCACAGATCACTTCTACAAACACAGGGCACCAGCAGGGAATGGTGCACTCAGGGCTTCACATGAATTTCCAGCTCCAAGGAGAAGCTGAGTCATGGGACGTGATTCAGTGCATTTCACAACTGCCATGAAAAACACGTTTCCTTTTTTTCCTGAAACCTAGAAGTTCAATGTGAATAAACAAAACACTATAAATAAATCATAATGCAAACAGGCCAGCCAGGGATTTCCAGGCTGCAGCCTGACAGCGCAGTGCATAATTCTGACTGTACTGCTCTGCAGTGGGAGGCAGAACTGGAGTAGCTGCCGAAACCAGCAGAGATTCCTGGATGCAAAACCAGAAAGAATTTACAATTGTTCTCTCCTGACACGTTGGCTTCTGCAGAGGGAGAGATCTGTGGATTTCCTGCTGTGTCAAGAGCAGCTGCAGGGCAGCGTTCCCTGCCTGGTTCAGTGCCTGTACCAGAGCTGGTTTTCTTATTTGATCAGTGACTTTGATAAACAGATAATCCAACAAGGTAAATGTCCTCCAATGATACCAGCCTGTCAGGTAAGTCACAGAGCATTGGTGCAGTGGCCACAGCTCTGATTTTTGTTTCCCACTCCCACAGTCTAATTCTCATACCACACCACAAACCAAGTGTAGATGAGGAATCCTTTCTAACGTGGCCATGGCATCTTCCCAAGCCATGTCCCCATGAATCTCTCCATGAACCTCACAGTCTGGTTTCACCTCTGAAATGAGAAATTACAGTGACAATGGATAAAATGAGAGTCCTTTTTCTCTTGCCTTCTTAACACAGAAGGTGTAACCCCCCCTTATTCTTGGGGGTTTATCCCCTGTAGGGCCATGAGTTGGACTTTGATGATCCTAGTGGGTCCCTTCCAACTCAGGATATTCTGTGATCCTATGACCTGTAAACCCCATTGATATGTAACTGCTGGTACTGGAGCTAGTGAAAAAATCAGGTCAGTAGCCCATAGAGCTGGTTTATGTTGCATATTTGTTGACCAACACTGCAAGATAAATTTTCTCTCTCAGCAGAAGCAATTCGTGCTGCAGTTTAATGCCACCTTCATTTGCTACTCTCTTTTCCTCCTTCAGGGTCTCCTGGCTCCCCTCAGGAAATCCTGGTGACAAAATCTGCTTCTGGGCTGACACTGCAATGGACTGAGGGAGATTCAGGAGAAAAACCCACAACTGGCTACATTATAGAGGCACGACCCTCAGGTAAGCCCCAGGAAATGTGGGGAGTTTGATGCCATCAGTTCCCTTCCTTCAGCCCCTGCTGAAGTGGAGAGGTTGTTTGTCATCCCAGCAAGGTAATGGGATTTTGTGAGAGAACGTGTTTCCAGCCAGTATTAAGATGTTACTGGTTTATTATGTGGTTTGGCATATTTTCTCCTCTTTAGGAGTAGTCACAGAAAATTACCCCAACTACTCTGGCTTTCACTGTGCTACATCACTGGAAAATCATCCAACAGATGAACTAATATAGTTAATAATTAAAACTCATTTAAATGCTTACAGCGTCTTTCAGGAGCAAGGACTAATAAGTATTTGTGAGCTGTATTTTGAGAACCACAGATAGAAATCTGTCTCCTTCTGCAGCAGAGCACAGCAGCTAATTACTGTTTTAATGTTAATAATAGGGCCAGGGCTTCAGCAGCACATACACATTTCTTCCCCCATTTGTTCTGCAGGGGAGCATTGAGGCAGGGGGAAGGAATCACCACATCACCACAGTTTTTCTTGGTGCTTTCCCAGAGCTCCTTTGCTTCTGGGATTTGCATCTTAGTGAAGCTGTTCTCTGCTTTTTTTCCAGAATGTTGCCCCATTTAGACAAGGTAATTTTAAGTCAGTGCGTGCTCCAGCCTGATTGCAGCTTGGTACCCCTTGCAAATTCAAAAAGCACAGATTTCCTGGGAACTTAGTCATTAAGGAAAGCCAGTGAGTGCTGCCAGGCCTCTGTGTAGTCTCCCTTGATAACTTCCCTCCACTCTGACAGGGGATGTTGATAACCCCTCTCTGGGTACAGTTTTCAGCTGGTGATACCTCCGCCAGCTCCTTGTTCCACGCAGGCCGTGTTTGAATGTCACCAAGTCAAAAGCTTTGCTGAAGTCAGGATATATGATGTCTGCTCTTTCTTCTCTATTGACAAGGTCTGCTACTCTGTCACAGAAGGAAATTAGACATGATGTATACTTGACATAACCATCTTGGCTGCTGGTTCTTTCTTTTTCACTTCCAGGTGCTTGCACATTGTTTGATTATATATTGATTAAATGAATGCTTATCTGTTTGATTTGATCAAGAAACTTGTTTGTGTATTGAATGTGAGGTTGCATTTAAAACCAATGATTTTAATTACATTTAACCAGACCAGTAAGAAAATTATTGAGGTTATCTCTGAAGGTGCAAGTTTCCATACCTGCATCTGATAGAATTTGCTCTGAAGTGAGGCTCTGCTCTAATCCTAAAAATTCTTTCTTATTTCTGTCATTTAACTTGACAATTGCTGCCAAAATAAAAGCAAGGGAAATACATACCTTCTGAAAGCACTGGGGTTTCTCAGAGTGATCAAGTTTGCTTTCAGTTAGAGGCATGGCACTGCTGTGCTTCTATTTCACCTACATCAGCTTTTTGAGTTCTGTCCTTATTTCTTCAGAGGTAGAAAATATTTTCTTATTTGAACAGCATTGTTAGCAAGTTAAACCAAACTTGTTCATTTAAAATAACTTACCAGCTTACATTTCCCCCAGACAGGTTTTCCGTGAGTCAGAGTTTTTTAGGGGAAAACCTGCAGCCCATGTACAGATTGTCTGCACGTTTGGAAATCCAGCTCATGTGAGTGGTGACATTGGAAGCTCATCCACTCGACTCCCCGTTGGATGTGAACAAACATTTCACAGCTCATAGCTAAGGATGTAGGATTTGGGGCCCATTCCTTTTGAGTAGGAAAAAAATAGTCCCTCCAAGGCAGGTCTGAGCTGCATTAACCCTGGGTCACTTCTGCTGGCCCCACTCCACTGATCCTGGAAACACACACAAGAGGTCTTATTCTCCCACTCTTGCAACCTGACTGTTGAGGCATTTAATTCCTCTTCAGATTATTTTAATCCTATTCATGCTGCTGTAGCAAATGAACTAGGCATTTGTATGCTGGATTCTCATCCTTCGTTCTGGTTGCAGCTGTAGGAAGCGTGAAATGTGATCCAGGAGAGGAGACAGACTAATTGGAAGATTTGCTTATTCCACCCAAGTGTCGGCTTCCTCTCTGTGCTGCTTTTCTTCCTCATCTCTGCACAGAAGAGTCTGAAATCTGAATTACGAGCTTAACAAAAGCAGGGAACTAATTCTTCCTCTCAGGGCTGGTCATTCAGAGCAGCTCCTGTTTTAATATCATTCTAAAAATTTGCTTTTGCATGTTGATTTATACAGGCAGTAGAGTGTGGATTGGAGCAATCTTTGTTTTTAAGGAGGAGTTGTTCCAAGAAGAGAGCCGTTGACTTGTGCTCCTCACATAAAATCAAGAAAGGAAAAGATATTTATCCTTCTGAGGTCAAAAAAGGGGGCGTTGAGCAGACAGATGAAAAGCTTTAGCTTGTTGCCAATATTTAAATGCAATACCACTACCTTAGTGTTTCACATCTCAAGTGTCATCTTTTACAGGCCTCATTACCCCAAACGTTAAATGCTGTATCATCTCATTTTCCCTGCTGTAGCTCCCTGCCAAGACTCTTCCATCAGAGTAGGAGGACGGCTTTCTGTCAGAAATGGCAAACCCTACTCCCTTTTGTCACTTCCCTTTGAATTTTTCGGAGCCCTGCTGTGTCTCCCAGGGCTCCTCTGCCCTGCTGGGTTTAGCAATGGTGGCAGCAGGCAGCTGAGACTGCTCATTTGATTTCCCTGTTTCTCTGCTGGCTTTATGGAAGGTGACCAGGCTCAGTACCTCCTCTGCATTTTGAGTACTCTCACACACAGGGATGAAGCAGGCAAACCAATATTTTTTCCAGAGTGATCTGTGCTAGAGGACAACATTACAGAAACAGAGGAGTTTTTCTTTTCCTTCAACTTCTCTGTCCTTAGAGAAACGGATTCCAGTTTAGCTCCTTGTGCATTACAAGAAATGCAATTAAGCAGGCTCTGTCTCTGCCACTGTAAGTGCTCCCCAGACATCAGCTGGGCTGGGTGAGGAATGGGGAATAGATTGTGCCCTCAGCTTTTACATACAGAGCAAAAGACAAATGGCACGGCGATGTTAAGGTTCCCAGTGCTGCTGGGACGAGTGGAGAAGCTGGCTTCACCCCTCTTTTCCCAGCTCCAGGTCCCACCCAAAGGTTCCTGTCACTGTGCTTAGTGGTGACCATGTGGCCTGTGCATTCCCAGCAGTCTCACCCAGAGCTGCCTTCCCAGTGACCCCCATCTGCAAGGGAGGTGTTTGTGAAACACCCTGGGGATCCACAGGCCAGGAGTGCCCCTGGATGTGGAGCTGTTCCATGAGACCTCCATCCATGGATTGGCCTGTGCAGAGCAGCTGTGTAGCTGTTGGGTCAATCTGCCTCACAGAATCATTTCGATTGAAAAGACCCTTCAGGTCATCAAGTCCAACCATAAACCAAACTCTGCCATGTCCACACTAAGCCATGAGCATAAGTGACATATCTTCCTGGCTGCTGCCACCTCAGAAAGAGCCTCCCTGACCCAGGACAAGTAGAGGGAGATTTCCTTTTCTGCTTCCTCTCTCCACCACAACTTTGGACTTTGTGTGCTTTTGCCAAGCAGGGGATGATGTCAGGCAACTGGAAGAGAATTGCACCTAAATGGAATGGTCTGGATTGGAAGGCACCTTAAAGATCAGCCAGTTCCATCCCCCTGCCATG
Source organism: Vidua chalybeata (assembly GCF_026979565.1). Taxonomy (NCBI): domain Eukaryota; kingdom Metazoa; phylum Chordata; class Aves; order Passeriformes; family Viduidae; genus Vidua; species Vidua chalybeata. The sequence goes on from NC_071545.1 coordinate 12,848,197, forward strand.
GGCAGGGACACTTGCTATTAGACCTGGTGGCTCCAAGCCCCATCCAGCCTTGCCTTGAACACTTTCAGGGAATGGGCAGCCAGAGCTTCTCTGGACAACCTGTACCAGAGCCTCACCACCCTCGGGGAGGAATTTCTCCCGGATATCCCATCTATCCCTGCCCTCTGGCAGTTTGAAACCATTCCCGCTTGTCCTGTCACTCCGTGCCCTTGTAAAAAGTCCCTCTCCAGCTTTCAAGATGATGAGTTCCATGAAGGCAACAGACATTTAGGGAAAGAACCCATCTACTTGGAGTGGGAATTGTCTACCTCATAAATGCTGGGTTTTGCTTCCCACGCCCTGAGGGCAGCTCTCACTTTAGTTCCCTTTCTGGTGTCTTGAGTGGTGTTTTTCTGTTTTCTTCCTTTTCTATTTATTTTTAACCAAATGAGGGAGCGCAGTGTCAAACATGGACACGAACCAGCAGAAGTCAGTAAATTCAAAGTGAAGGGTGCAGCTGCATCCCCGGCATCTGCCATGGGGCCTTTTTCACTTCTGCTGGCGAGCGACACACCGGCCCTGACAGTTTGTCAGCCTTCACTTCCCATTCTTGTCCTTCCACTGCTTTGCATGATAATCCAGCCCTTTGCCTCTGACAAACACAGCCACATTTTAATTGTGTCCTCTGTAGGAGGAACACCAGTGGCATTCAGCCGGGCCTTAACTCTCAGCAGCTTCTCCCCTCATAAACCTTCTAATGTGTAATTAGAAGAGAGCTTTATGGCCCAGCTCTCCTGCTCTGAGAGGGGACTGGTGTTTAAAACCCAGATAACTGACAGCTCTCCATGTCCTGGGTTGTCAGTGGCTGGATTTAGCGGAGCTGGGAGCCTCCCTCGCTGAGTGACAGCTTTATTTAGCGTGGAGACCCTGATTAATGGCCTGTGATGCCAGGCTGGCCCACGGGAGCAGAGCAGCTCCTCTCCAACATAGGCTGGACACGGCGTTGGGGCAGAGGTGGCTTCACCTTCCCCTGTCACTCAGATCCTCTCCCTGTGACTGGCCCTCAAGCTCAGATGGGACAGAGGTATCGAGGCTGGGAGGTTGAAGAGTAAATCTCCCATCAGCAGGAGTTAGGATGGGGCAGAGCAAACTGACAGGTACAAGGAGCAAAAAAAAATCTTTATTTTTTTGAGGAGCACTCACTTCTCCATCACATGTTTAAGAGGCTGAGTGCCCAGTGAAGATGGGGACTGATGTGACTGAAAAGAAAAAGCAAGGGCAGCCTCCCTGGGGATGTCCCTCTGAGCCCTGCACCTGAGCCCTGTTAAGTGTTGCAAACTTGCTCTTCCCAGTGGTTTCTAAGAGTTAATACCCAGCTGATGTCCCAGTCACAACATGTGCATCTTTCCTCACTAAACTGAGCAGAAAATGCTGTGTATGGTACACTAAGGATTTCCTACTGAACTGAAAGGCCAGTCTCTGCTATCACAGGTGACCTTCTAATGAATTCTCTTTCAGCTGAACTTCTAACATTTAGAGCATACCTGGTTTTGAGGATGGGGGGAGAGGTGCAGTGAAGGAATTCACAAGTGTGTGTTCAATATTTAATCTCAAAGTTCACTACTGGAACAAAGTGATTTTTTAGTTCGGATATATCTGATTGTGATCATTGTTTACAAAGAGCAGTCTGGATGTTCCAGGTGGGTATAAGATAAATTATTTGAGGCTCTGGAATTAAAAATCTTGCTGGTCAGGGCTAGGGAAGCCACAGGCTGTGCTGTGCTTAGGGGTCAGTGGGGAAGATGTAGGACATCTGTCCACTGTAGCTGCATCAGCACCTCTGGGACCCCAGGGATAATGAGCTGGGTCCCATTTTAGAATCATTAAGGTTTGAAAAGACCTCCAAGGTCATCGAGTCCAACCATTAACTCAGCTCTGACAGTCCTACCCCAGGGGAAAAAAATCAAAGTTTTGACAAAGATTTTCTCAGTGAATGAAAGGGAGATGGGCCAGTGACTACGTGGCCACCAGCCAGAGCATCTCTGAGTCCCTGTGAGACAGAAATACCTCTGAAGAAACATCCACCAGCATCCTTTGCTGCCCCACACCATCACCACCATAGCCAAGGGGGCAGAGAGGAGGAAATGCAATGCTGACCTCTCAGGGGTGGCTTTCCCAACTTACTGCAAGCTTCACAAAGCACTTAAATTTACACTTCTTGGTCTGCTGGGTTTTCTGCACTGTGCACCCTGATAGGTTTGAGAAAATGAGTGAGAAAGTGTGTGTCTGAACGGTTGTGTTTGTTGTAATGAGTGCTGAACATTCACTTTTATTGTTGCTTTTTCTTCCCCTATTTAAGTGGCTTTGAATGCAAACAAATTGCTTTTCAGACAATTCACAATGGGCTCAAATTCTCTTATTGCTGTTTACAAATGTGTTTATGAAAGCTTAGGCAATTCTAGCGAATATGGCAATATTTTATAGTCGTGAGATGCATCTTCTGAGTATTGGTGGCTGCAACAATCCAACTTTGAAAATGCATCCCTCACTCCACCCTCTTCAGAGAAACTAAATCCCGAACTCCCTTTTTATTACATTGTAACTTTATGTGGTAGAAATAATCTCGGCTTCTATTGCCCTGTAAAAGGGAAGTCAATATTTTATCTCTTGTTTTATAGCCATTGTAATACCCAGCTAATACATAACAATGGTACATTATGATAACTTCATTACAGTCTGATCATGCTGTTGAATAATGTATTGGTCCGAGTTTTAAGCATGACAGGAAAATTGCCTGTTTTTATTGTTCTTTGGTGTTTCTCAAATGCAGCTGAAACAATAACATTCCAGCCTGCTTTTTGCATCTGCTGAGACTGCCAATCCTCCTGACCAGAAAAGCTGCAGTTTGGGGCTGTTACTCATTGTGCGTGTCACCAGACGTGCAGCGTGGTGCAAATCACCAAGCCAATATATACTGGTGCCAAAGCTAAAACATTCACATGGAAATGCACCTGCAGTGTTAATCAATCCATCTTTGCTGCTATTCCCTGTGGCACAGGAGCAGGCTGAGGGCCAGATCTTGCTCCGTTACACCAGCACAGTTCTGGAATCGCTGCAGTGATTCCAATTAGGTTACACTCAGGTAAAGGCAAAGCAAATGAGAACAAATTCCTGCCTCACACTGCAGCAGCAGAACGAGTCACTGAGGGTAACAGTGCTGGCTCCTGCTTTATTGTTACCTTGATAACACCTCGAGCTACAGAAGTCCTGCTGCTGTCGAGCGCGCAGTGCAGACGACTGTCTTTCAAAGCAAGCAGCTCCCACACTGAAGTCGTATCTGTGGAGAGGTTATCATCCTATGCTGTGGGACATGGAGAGAAAAATAGATATTGTTGGAACAGCTTTGATAGCTAAAAGTAAAAGCCCAATGCTTGTGAGGTCAGGTCTTTGAGAGCTACACTGGGTAGGCGAGCTGAGAGTTTGGCCCCACGTGTAGACAGAGACTCCATTTCCTCAGCAGAAGTGCTGGGCACCAATTTTTACTGGGAAGTTAATCAGTCAGATTAATGTTTGATTCTTGCCCTCAAAATTTTTGAGTGGTATTTTTAATTATAGCTGCTTTTGTTGCTCCTGGTACCAGCATCCACCTTCTTGGAAGTTCATTCCACTGTAGTCAAGTGAATGTGAGGTTACAGGTGTGGGTCAGGGATGGGGATGGTGCCTGGTCAGGATGTGAATCAGGATTAATGGCATTATGGCTGTGGAGAGCCAAGATTACCCTACTGAAACACTCCCATCAGAATGGCATTGTGCTTCAACAACTTCAACAGCTTTATAAAAATAAACAAAACTCATTTCTGTTTAAAACTGCAGAGCACAGAGTGCAGCACCAGCTCTGTGCCATGCAAAGGACACATCACTGTTGCTGTCATGGAGCAAGCAGCACTCCTGTGACACCAGTCCCCTGGCACCCCAGAGCCTCCCAGGATTTATATTAGTCCAAGACTCACTTGAGTGCTTCAACAACAAAGCAAATTTTGCATTGTAAAAGGCGAACAAAATCTCTGTGATTAGGACTCATTAATGTTGCTTTGGGTTTACCTGACCCGTTGAATGACAGATGTGCTGATGGGTGACCTTACCCAAGCAGGGGGGAGTGGCAGCTGCTCCAGCCAGCTCAGGTCTGTGTGGGTGCTGCTGCTGATTTTAGAGACCTCTTCCATCTGGGCTATGAAAAGCTCCCGTTCTGAATTAATGCGTTCACAGATGGGGCTCACAGGGCATTCTGACATTTGTGTGCACCACAGGGCAGCCTCCAGGTGAGTGTGTCCCTGCCTGTGGCTCCAGCACACCACTGGTGACAACCTCTCTCACTGAGCAGGTAATGCCAGGGCACACAGCTGATGCCATTTCTCTCCTTGCTGCTCTCCTAGATGAAGGACTCTGGGATATGTTCGTGAAGGACATCCCTCGCAGCGCCACCTCCTACACAGTGGGCCTGGACAAACTCAGACAAGGAGTCACCTATGAATTTCGGGTGGTGGCTGTCAACGAGTTTGGCTATGGAGAGCCAAGTGTTCCTTCTGTGGCAGTATCAGGTAATCATGGATTATTTTTTTAAGTGTTTTTCAATAGAATTTCCCAAGGCAGAGGGAGAAGAGGGGAAAAAGAAACAAATCAGACTCTCTAGTTGCAGCAAATAATCAAGGGCAGCTTGTTTTCACTTGGTTTAGGATAAAACTGGAGTAATACAGTGGTGAATTAAGGTTTGAAATTACAGTATGCTTGATTCTCAAGAGGAATAATGTGCATGTGCCATTTTTAAGCTTGATAAAAAACCTACTCAGAGTGTGTATGTCAGATCTCTTGTCATAAGACTAATTTGTAGAGTCTGCAATTTGTTTGCTTTTTCTCCATTCCTAGCCTGGTTTTTGTTTCCTCTGCTTGCTTTTTTTTTTTTTTTTTTTTTTTACTCTGGACTCTGATAAACATTTTCCATGTTACTTTGTATTTAGCTCTCACAAATCCAGAAGTGTAATTTCACGTTATTCCTCACAATCCTTTGTGCTGGCAGTTCTGCTCCAGTGTGATGCCTCCAGTCCCCCTCCACCAGAACAGCTCATTTGTGATGCTCTGGGGCTCTTCCCACTCTCCCTGCTCTCCTGTGCTTACTCCCAGTAAACAGGGCTGTGACCTAAACATGCTTCCCAAATCCCTGTGAGCAGCCCAGCCCTCTGGTTTTCTGAAGGGGCTTGAATACCTTGAAAATCAAATTCCTCTCAGCTTGCCTGGGCTGGGCAGCTGGAGTGCCTTGGCCTGTGGTGAGGTGAGAGATCTTGCTCTTGGGAAGGCTTTGCTGGGTCTCCTCTTCCCCCGCTCTACTCCAGGTTGCTTTTGAGCCATAGGTTTCATCTTTGCTGTGTCAGCAAAGACAAGGGGAATAAAAGAATCTGATAAAGCAGCTTTGTGATTCAAAATTCTGGAGAGTCCTGAGAACCTGGCAGTGCTCCAGTATTTGGAGTGGCTTTTATCTCTTTGCTGCTCCAGTGAAAGGCATGAACACCATTCAGCAACTCCCCAGCAGACAGGAGTAGCAAGTGCTGCTCTCGCCATCGCGGCTGCTGCGCTTGTCCTGACACAATTAACCACTTACCCCGTGAGAGCTTCCATGGATTTCACTGTGAGTGCTACCCCTGCTTTTCTTCTTCAGGACGAGGGCATGGACAACCCACTTCAAACACCAGGAGTCAGTGTTTTTCCTGTCTGGGGTTTCAGAGAGGCTGTAACACAGTGTAAAAGACCAGCAATCATGTCAGTCTTTCCTTTGCTTGAAGACATTATTCCTCTGAAGCAGGGCATGCATCTCCTTGTGATGCTTTCTATAAATAAACTGCTTGTTTGTAAGTTCTCCACTTGAACAGAACTATTTAATTCACCTCCTTTTGATGCTTCAGTGTCCCTCTCAAATTGCTGCATGAAAGTAAGAGGCTTCCATTGAGAGTCACAGTCATAAAAGTATAAAGTGGCCTCCCTGGCCACTTCAGCTGGCACAGGGAGGTATAAATTGCCCTGAATCTGCTCATCCCAGCATGGCTTGTGCAGTTTGTCTCTAGGATTTTATTGGTCTGGACTGGCCTCCTAGCAAAGAAAGAGCGTGGCTGTTTTTCCCTGCTGCAGAATACCCAGTAATCTGGAACAAATTTGAGCTTGTATCGTTGGGCTTAAAACAGATTTTTTTAAGATCCAGGCTTGGGACAGTCAGGGAAAGAGGGTTTGGTGACAGTGAGGGGTTGGGTTGTTCTCCTGGCATCACCCATTCCTGCCAGGTGGTGTTCCACCTTAAGGACTACAGGGAAATTATATCAGCTGCTGGCTCGTGCTCAGAAGCTGCAAATTTTCCCCAAAACTGAGGGGGCTCAAGGGAGGATATCAAAGAGAACATCACTGCAAGAAAACAACAGTACTTTAAACCAAGACTGGCGAGGTAACTCCGGAAAGGGGAAGTTAGTGTCATTTTGTGTTTCCACTCAAGGTCAAATGGGGTGAAATGACCTGAGTCTGCACAAAATCCAGGCAATTGAACTGATATCCCTGTGCTGCACATCAGGCTTGGCTCCGTGGATGGAGAAGTGATATAGAGTAGCAGTGAATGTTGGAAGTTGGAGTTAATGGAGGTACTGAAAGATGCTGAACCAAGAGTGCTTTGTTCCCTGGCACTAGCTGTATTTTTCAAAGAGCCACTGAACAACATTTTGGCACAGTAAGCCTCCCAAAAAGTGGAATAATCATGGGTCATGGCATGTGTATTAGTGGTTTCCTTGACCCAGGAGTCCTAAGCCTGCCATGGTGAAGAAATGTAGGTGTGCAGAGCTGTGAGAGGAAACCTGCCTCTCTTCTCCTGGTCATAACTTAGCTAAGAGCCTCTGGAGCTGCTCCAGGGGTATGAAAGTTGCTTGTAGAGATGGAACTGGTTGTAGAGAATTTGTGGCTGCCCCATCCCTGGAAGCGTCCAAGGCCAGGTTGGACAGGGCTTGGAGCAATCTGGGATAGTGGAAGGTGTCCCTGCCCATGGCAGGGGTGGCACTGGATGAGCTTTAAGGTCCCTTCCAACCCCAACCATCCTGGGGTTCTTGGTTGGAGCTGTGATATGCTCCTGTTCTCTGCCATCTTAGAAGGGTCAGCAAGCCCCTCGAGAGCCTGAACCCCTCTCTCCTGAGCACCATTGCAGAGTCATCGTTCCCTGTGGGGAACAAGAGAAAATATTAAAGGGGCATAAAGAGGAACTGTTATTTGTTTTTTGCTCTTTCAGCACAAACAGAAGCCCCTTTCTATGAGGAGTGGTGGTTTCTGCTGGTGATGGCTCTCTCAAGCCTCATCCTCATCCTGCTGGTGGTGTTTGCATTGGTCCTGCACGGCCAGAGCAAGAAGTACAAGAGCTGCAATGGAGGTAAGGCATCATCTCTGTGCTGTGCAAAAGTCTCAAAAGCTGTGGGAATCAGAGATCTTTTCCTTTGAACCTCCAATTTCCTCAGCAGGGACTGTGTTTACAGCTAATTTGCTTGGCAGAAGACTTGGAACTTTTTGTTCTCTGGTTTGGTAGAAATGACTTTTGCCCCTAGCCACACTGAATCAGGGTTTAGACACTGACCAGCCATGGGCTCAGAGAGGACAGACTCTGGAAGTCCCAGGGACTGCAGTAAAAGCCAAGAAGTCTGGGTCAAACACTTGGCAGATAAGGAATAAATAAGGAATTAGCTGAGACTTTGTTCAACTTTATCATAATACCCTGATGGATACGGAGAAGGAGAAAGATTCTGCTTTTCCATGGCTGTACCAGTGTAGATATTCTAAATCTCTCTGTGTGAGGACTATATCACAATTCCTTTCTATTGAGTGCCCTGCATCTCACATTCCTTCCCTAAGTCAAGCTGCAGTTGCTGGGCTGGGGGCCAAGCAGCCAGGAGGTGTCTTGGTTGTCTGGACCTGTTATATTTTAACATATAGTGAGCACCAAGCTTTGAATTTTCCTTTTTTACCATGATTTTTACCAGTCTCCTTTCTTGAAAGGAAACAGGAGCTACCTGCTCTGTAACTTGGAATGTCAAATAGTCCCCTTTGAAAAAGCCTCATTCTTGAGCTCTGAATATTGTTTTTACCTTTTCTTCTCCCTGCATGATAAAGTCCTGAGAGGGTTGTTCACATATGTATTTCTCTGATAGCCTCCTCCACCTGCAGCAGGAAATTTCTCTGATGCCAGGAGGTGACAGAAAAGGCACATTAATGAAAAGGATCAGGTGGATGGGTCTCTGCACTACCTGTTCTTAGGGATTAATGTAATGAAGTCTTCCAGGCAGTATTTAGTAATTCAGTCCCAAAGTGAAGATCTTCTCTTTCTTTGTAATTCACTTCTAACAAGTGTTAGAATCAGATTTCAGTCCCATGAGATATAAGATGTATGAATACCGTGGCATTTTACCAAGTTAATACTATTACATATTTGTATGCACAGCTCATAGGAAGTCTCTCATCTTCTTAGTTTTACTGTGTTTGGGGGACAGACATGAAAAGGCAGGTCTGACCTGTGCTGTCAGATATCCGTGTTCACAGAGCCTTAATGCAGCACTGAAATTGAAGCTGAGGATAAAGCACCTGTCTGCTGCAAAGTGGCAGCCAGCCCTTCTCCCTGGGACACGGGCTCAGCTCACACCTTTGGGATGACAAAGGATGAGCACAAGAGAGAACAAGCTCCTGCTAGATTTTATCACAAGAAATAATACACTGGGCTGTATTTTCCTTCTTCTTCCCATCCTTGTTCCTGTCTTACATTATCGGTGATTTCCCCATACCTGATCCCCGTTTCAGCTGTGGCATGTTTTTCCCATTTGCTATCCACTTGCCCTTCCTCTTGCTTTTTTCCCTGCCTTTTTTTCCTCTCTCCTTTTCCTCTTTTTCTACCTTTTCTAGTTTTACTTTCTCTTGCTCTGCTCCAGTCGGCGTGGAATGGGATTGACAGCACCTGATTTAGTTATCTGGTTTCTATTTATAGTCAAAAACCAAGAATAAGCACTTTTGAAGCACAGTTTACCTGTGCTGTTTTAGATACTTGCCTCTGAATGAAATCCATCCATCCATCCATCCATGACTCCTTTCTCCTCTTTGTCTTCCTCTGCCCCTTCACATTCCTTGCCTTCACTCTGTTCTCACTTGCCAGTAAGAAAAGTAAAGAAAATATCAAATAATTAATGATGTCATAAAACAGACAGGAGGACAAGTTAGCTCCTGCAGTTCTATTTGGGGGAAAAGTGCTTTTGTTTCAGCCGAACCTTTCATTTTCTGTCTCCAGGTAAAACCATCTCCAACGTGGAAGAATCAGTCACCCTGGACAATGGAGGCTTCACTGCTCTGGAGCTCAACAGCAGACACCTGAACATCAAGAGCACCTTCTCAAAGAAAAATGGAACCAGGTGAAAAGCTGGGAATGCTGTGCTTTTGGAATGTCTTTTTTCTAGCTTCAAGCACTGTTAAAGAGGCAAAAGGGAGAGACTGAAGAATCCAGGGAGGACTTAAACACCCAAGTCCCTGCCTCAAGTTGTGATTCTGGCTTCTAAGCATGATTTCATTAATTCCAGGGGAATAACAACATCCCAAACACTCATCCTTTGCATTTCCTAGGTCTCCTCCTCGGCCAAGCCCGGGGGGGCTGCACTACTCTGATGAGGATATCTGCAACAAGTACAACGGGGCTGTGCTGACCGAGGGCTTGGGCCTCAACGAGAAGCCCCTGGAAGTGTCAGAGTCAGAGGTAAGAATTTCCCTCTGCCTCACATTGCACAGACACTGCAGATAATCATTTCCATGCTGAATCCTGGCAAGTCTTTGAAGTCCCAGTCCCATACCTGCATCATGCTGTGTGGTCACTGTTTGTCTCAGGGATTTTAAAAGGTTCAATTCACAAGGCTGTTTGCATCACATCTTAAAATAAAAATATCAAAGGAAAGAATGACAAGCAGGACCCAGCCAGGGCAGACTCCAGACCTGGCCTTGGCAGATATTCAGTTTTCCAGAGTCAGGTAGAAAGATAAGTGCAATCAGTCAGACAGTGTGTGCTGACCTCTCTGGAAGGATCTGCACTCCTCTTTCTGCCTGTGGGCTGCAAACTCAAAGCACTTTTGGGAAAACACGCATGTGCTGCAAAATAACCAGGTACTGTCTGGGCGAGGTTAAAGGTGAGATGTGCTTTGGACTGTTGCACTGACTGAAGTGTGGAATGTGGTTTGCAGTTTCACAGCTACAGCAAACCCCACCAGTCAGAGGAGTGGCCTGAGTGCTGACAGCCACTGCCTTGGTTACAGAGGGAGTAGGTGGGGAGTGAGTAACTTGCCAGGGAGCCACATGGCCATGGCTGTGAGGGCCCAGCATTCAGCTCTCTGAACACCCCAGCCTTGCCTGTGGACTGCTCTCCACGGAAGGTGGGTGTTTGCCAGCATTATCCATCTGGCAGGGCTCCATTTTTTGTTTCATATTCCCTGTAAGAAGGAAGAAAGTGCTTGCTGTCTGTAAAAGTCCAGCAGTGGCCATGGGTGAATAGACAGACTTCAAAGGAGATCCAGAAAGGTAAATCTGTCTCTAAAATCAGATGCTGTCAGCTGAGATCCTGATGAATCCGAACTGACAGCGCAAGAAGCGAGCAGTGGGCCAAACCATGCCAAACCTGACCCTTCCAGCGAGAAAAAAATCACAGGCAGCAAGTCATGAAAGAAGATGACAGTTTTCATCTGTAGCTTTTCTGCACCTGCAGCTACAGCTGCTTTTCCTGGCTACCTAGCTCTCACCTCCTGCTAATTACCACCGACAGCCTGCTGCTTTGTGCTGCCCTGTGGCCGACCCATCGTGCAGGCAGCTTTCCTTGGTGCAGCTCAAGCTGCTGTCTCTGCAATGCTCCAGCATTACCCTCCAGATTAAACCCACAGTGCTTTGGTCATGTCACTGTAACAACCCAGCATTAAACCTGTCATTAAAACAGTTTGCTGAGCATGATCGTGAATTTAGCACTGGCACCTTTTGACATTAATTTCAATGTCCCGTGTGGTATTTCCTGGTGATGTGCAGAAGTCTCCTTGCAGGGTGTCATTATGCCTCCTATATGCACTGTTTGTACAGCAGAGAATGAAGTGATTTTGGTGAGTTTTTTCCTCAGGCTATTGATATTGTTTATTTACTGTTGTATTGCTGTTGAGCCTGAAGGTCTCAGTTGAGATTCTGGTGTTTTTGTGAATGTGGATGTGCACATGACTATGTGCATAAAATATGCCCCTGTTTTTCCTTGGAGCTTGGATATGCAGCCCGCCTGTATAATGTCTTTGATGCTTGTTTGGGTTTTTTGTAGTGGGGAGTGCTTTTAGTCATGAAATGTTAATATGCTCCCAGTAGAGGCAGCAGTAGGAGATGCTGCCTTTTGATCAGCCTGAAAATGCTGTTTATGTTGGCAGGTGCAGACAGGAGGTGAGGGTGGGTTGGGGCAGAGGTGGGCATCGATGACTGACCACTCTCTTTTCAAGTGTTCCTGTACCTATTAGCTCTTCCTGTTTGACTTTTATTTTCTTTTAGTTTCTGATCTCAGAGGAGATCTTAATAGACAAGCTCTGTTTTCTGAGAGTTTCAGATTTTCCATCTGTCTTAGCAAGCAGAAAGATTTGCCAGTAGATGAAGAGTTAAAGATATCTTTTCATGTAAGAGTTCTACCCAGGTTTGGTCCTCTGCAGCAGAGGGTCTTGATGCTGTTTTCCTCTAATACATCTGTGTGGGGGTCTCAAATTCCACTTAATATGTTGCACATCAGGGCAGGCAGGGACGAAAACTGTGCCTTTGCCTTCAATCGACTTGTCACCGTGTTACTGCTTAGTCTTATGCCTGTTGCCTGAGGTGTCAAGATTTTATATGGAAAAGAAGGAAGCTCACTGGCTTCAGGTCTCCTGGGGTTTACTGAACATGAAGATCTCTTGGGCTGGCTGACTGCACTTAAAACACAGCAGCCTGGGAGCATTCCTCCAAGCTCCCTCCTGGAGGGGAGAGAAGAAACAAAGAGGAAATCAAGTAGGACTCTCAACATTCATAAATCAACTGGTGAACTTACTCCATGTCATGAAAGCCAAGCACCAGTACTGTTAATGAGGTTAAAGAAGTTTAATTGGCAGGTATGGAGCAGGAGACTGCTATGAGTGTAAATTCTAAATGATTAATAATAATAGGCTTTTCGTTAATGAGTCAAGTGGACAAGGCTCTAGACACATAATCTGAAAAAATTTGGTGTTCAGCATATAGAAATCTGATGATGTACCTGCAGTGTCATCCAGCCAAGGAAGAGCAGGAGGAGAGCGGAGGCTGGTGCACGTTTGTGTGTTTTCACACATCCTTGTGGTCTCCCAGAAGCTGTTTCCAGGAGAAAGTACTCTGACAGGTTGCACACATTATCAGGCAGTGCTGGATGCTCTGGCCTTCCCACTGCTGTCTGCAGTCTGACTGGCTTTGGCTTTCTCAACTCTGTAGGAAGATATTACTTTCCACTTAACACTTCAGAGGGAATAGGGTTTAACTTGTTTCCAGTAAAGCTCTCCAGTGATTTTGACAAGTTGGGCACTATGTGGAAACCAGCTGCAAGTGACACATAAAATAAGAATGGGTTCCCATGTCCAGAGAAATATTTTGCATACCTTGTCTCTTTTACAGCATATTTATTTCAGGCCAACAAAAAAAAAAAAAAAATCCTGCTGTTATCTACATTTTTAGAAGTAATCTTGTAAGGCTGTTTCTTTTGTAGTCACTTAAAAGGATAACTGGAACTATTATCAAATTTATTATCACATTTCCCACTGACTAAGCCAGCCAACTCTGGTGGCTGACTTGCCTCTGAGCAGCACTTGTGCATTTTATGCTATGAAAAATATACCTAAATAGCCTCTCATTTTCTGTATTTGTTGTTTCATAGGCATCCATGCACCTTTGGTTGACAGTGTGTAATGTCACCACACACCCAATCACGCTCCAGCCTATGGAGGTTTCCAAGGTAACACAGCCAGAGTCGCAGGGAAAGGAGAAAACTGAAAACAAAGCAAAAAGCCCTGCAGCATTTCTATTTACTCAATAGTTTAAAAACCACTAAAGAGTAATCCTCTAGTATAAGCTGTCTGTATTGTCATGCTAAACAGGTTTATCTTACTTGTCCTTGATTTTCATCTGTGGAATGCCAGTTTAGAGCATTCCTTGCTGATAAGGGTGGTTTTGGGAGTCTTGCTGGGAGCAGACCTTAGAAGATACTTCAGAAACACGGACAAAATAGTCAGTTCCTGCCTGTCCTGAAAGAAATACAGAAAAAAACCCTGTTGTATCAACACTAACAAGCAGGTTATCCTTTCCAGCATCAGTGTGAATGATGGTGAAAGGCTGAAGTTACTGCAGCTCTATATGCTTCATGACAGTCTTCCCTTCTGAAAGACCCTGGCCTTATTTACACCAAATTATTGTTCCCTTTCAGTTGGTATAATGAACTAATTAGTGGACAAATTATCAGCAAGTGGTATTGTTTTAAATTCCCTCTTTCAGTTCATGGCAAATCTGAATGCACCTTATTTCAAACAGTAGCAGCTCATCTTAAAGTGTTCCCCGGATTTCTTCTCTTTATTATGTTGACTTCTGGCAATCTTGAAAGAACTTGGCTTAGAAACAGAAATTATATTAGTTTTGTGAGTGAGTGTTTTTTTTGCTTGTGATGGACAGAGCTCAAGTGGCTGCATAAGTACTATTACAGCTATAAAGTCATGTCACATGCTTCTTTGCATTTCCCCTTAGGGCTTCCAGCTTTTAGTTGGCTTTATCCAACCCCGCAGATCCTCTGTGTCTGTGGGGACATCAGGAAGATTCATAAAGAGCCACTAGAAATTTGTGGGTTTTTTTTTTTTTTTTTTTTTTGTTCCTCATGCTTCTGCCACCTCAGTTCAGCTGTGATGCCTCTGTTGAGCAGGGCTCTGTTTCTTTGTTGGGTGGCTGAGAGTGTCTGAGTCTGTAAAAGTGATGGTGGGCTAGGGAAGGAGTCAGAGGCCATGGGAGAGCAGTGTCTTGTGCCTTTGGTAGAGAGAGCACATCCACAGGAGCTGGAGGAGTTCACATCTCTGGGTGCTGCTTCTGGTGAGCTCTCCTGCCTCTGCTCAGGATGCAGAGACTTTTCTTCCACATCATCCCTCAGCTTCCCAGGCATTTACCTTAAAATTGCACTATGGACACACAGCATCATGTTTGGAGACTGATGCAGAGTGCAATAACTTGTTTCCTGCTGAGGACAGACAGAGGGAACCAGGGTTTGGGGATCTTTTGGTGAAATTGGCTGTGTCTGCAGCTGAGGAGCAGCCTGAGCTGCTGCTGCCAGACCCTGCCATGCTGCCACATCTGCAGCCATCCATGGCACTCCTGTCGGAGCCCCTTGCAAAAACAGACAGGGCAGTGCTGGCAGGATGTTCCTGGCAGCAGTGCCAAGACTCTGGAGCTGCTCTCTGCATCCACTGGCTGTGAAGTAGTCCAGATCTGGGGATATTCCAGGAATGCTGCAGAAACCACCTGTTCAGGAAGGTCTTTGGAGGGAGTGGGATGTTGGCTTCCCAAGCCTGGCAGCTGGTGCAAAGGAGTGTTTTTTGAGGAGATAGGCTTGCTGTGTTCCTTCTGGAATAATTATTAAATGCTGGTAGGGCTTTGTTGTATTAGTAATTACTTGTCAAGGCACCTGAAGCTTTTAATTCTTAAAAATCAAACAGTACATAATTCCTGAAGAGCCAAAGCCTCGGCAATAGTGGAAAGGAAGTTTTGCAAAGCTGTAAAGAGATGCTTTGCTCACTTTTGGAAAGCACTGGAAAAAATTTCTCAGCTCTGTCCATCACCCTCTGTGCTGGAAAAGGGGCACGGAATAGTATTGAAGCAGCTACCTAAGCAAAGAAGTGGGATGATGGATGCTGTGCCCTTTTCAAACGATGGTTCATAAGGCATTTGAGGATTGTTCTTCAGAGACCATTAAAAAGGAGCTTTAGAGGAGGAAAGACAAGTTCTGTGGCAGGCAGGATCAAGAAGGATGTGTGTTTGCTGGGTGGTGTCATAGATCAGAACCACACCAACCTTTTGAAACTAATTGCAGCAATGAGCAGTGATGAGCTGCACTTACCTGTCTCTCTTGTGTGTCTTAGGCAGCTCCTACTTTGATATTTAATTGCCTCTAGAATTGGCAATGCAGATTATTGAGTGGGGGAGGGAAAGGAATAAAAGCTTTTGCATGGTCTAATCGGAGATTTTGAAGGAAGGCATGAGATCTGGAAATGCCTGGGTAAATGTGTGCTGGATGGGATGGGGCTGTTACTGGTGGGAACATCAGTAGGAACAGAAGGAAAATGTGCACAGAGATTCCATGGCTGAGGCTTTGCCGTGGTCTCTGTGCTCAGCAGAGATGTACAAGCCCTCTGTGATTCCTCCAGCTGCATCCCAGCAGCAGCACTTCAGAGGAGGAGCTGATGCACAGAGCTTATCTGGTTACATCTCAATAGAGCTCCTGCTTGATATTGATGGGAGCTTTGAAGCTCTCCAGCCACCGTGCATAAATGTTTCAGGGGTAGGATCCGCTCTGAGCGCAGAGCTGGGTCTGACTCATCCCAAGGAAGCAGCCCCTCCTGCCTGGCAGCTCTTCTTTCCCAGATTTTGCATTCTCTTTCTTCTGTCGCCGCTGGTTGTGTACCTTGTACCACCCGTAATCAGCTGGAACATGCAAATAGTGTTATTTGCCTGTAATAAAGTCTGATTTTACTTAACTTCCTTCCAGTTATAGAACTAATTTTCAATACTTAACGCCCAGAGTCCTGTGCAGGTGGCTTGGGCTGGCCACCCCAAACATTGGCCTGGCTAACCAGTGTTTGTGTGGAAGGCATCCCTGCTGTCCTTCCATGAGGAGAGATACTCAGTTGTAACTGCAATACTTCTGATTGTGATTGAAAGCTGTTGGTTTCACTGTGACCTCTCTACACTTCCCTGCATCTTGTGCCCAAGCAGGAGCTCCTGGCTGCCCCTGCACCGTTTTGCAGGGAATTAGAAGGGATTTCTCTGTCACTTATCATCCCTCTAGCAGCAAAGTCTGGCTAAAGCAGAGCACAGTGCTTTTCCACAGCCCAGCCTGTACCACACTTGGACTGCCATCCTTCTTACCTTGCCATTACAGCTTTAGTCAGCTGGTGATGCTAAACTTGCCTCCCATTTCTTTGCGAGCACAACAGGCTAAAAATATCGTCCATGCTAACGACCGATTACTTACTTCTGTTTTTCCTGATGCCCCAGGTCACTGACTCGGATTACGAGGACGAGTTGCCCAAGCACTCCTTTGTGAACCATTACATGAGCGACCCCACCTACTACAACTCGTGGAAGCGGCAGCAGAAAGGGGTGAAGCAGCACCCGGCGTCCTACAGATACGAGGAGTGCACGGCCAGCGAGGCAGAGCCCTATTTCCAGACTGTCATCACGACACAGAGCTCAGGAGGGGTGTACACCCCGACGGGACAGCCCGCGCCCGGCTCCCGGACTCCAGTGACAGGATTCTCGTCCTTTGTCTGAGCGGGGCTGGGGACACGGCGGGACAGCCGCAGTGACCGTGTGTGCGTGGCCGGGGCGCTGAACTGTGGGGGACCTCTCTTATCAGGGTACAAACGGATGGGAACACACCTGAGGCTGGGTTGTTGGTGTTTTGGTTGGTTTTGTTGTTTTGTTTTTTTTTTTTTTCTTCCTTTCTGAAGACAATCAACTCTATAAAAACACGGAGCTGAACTAGCTGAACCTTTGTTTAAGAAAACAAAAAGAAAAAAAAGGAATTCCGAACAGTGATGATTTTAACCACTTGTGAATAGTAGGGGTTTTTTAACTGCTTTTTGTAACACTGCTTCAGGAAGCAGCTCCCATGCCCTTCTCCTTGCCTCTTTCTTTCTCTCCCCTCCTCCTGTCCCACTGCTCCCAAACAAGCAGGTGAATTCCCTAGATGCAATGAGTGACTCTGTGATGTGATTTGAAGAGAAAACATAAAATCTCCCAGGCTCCTTTTTCTTCCTTTTTCTCTACTCTTTTTTTTTTCTTTCTCTCTTCTTTTTAATTTTTCTCTGTCATCAAATTAAGTAGTAAAACATAGAAAATGGACACGTTTCTAGGTGAAAAGCAGACACCTCTCTTCTCCTCGCTGCTCCACACATTAGGAGCACTGGCTGATCAATGTAGGCTCAGATGTGTCACTGTGTCTGCTCTAAGCTCACTACTGGTGTATTTATATTGAATTACTGACCTGCTTTTCTTTCTTCTTCAAATGGGACCTGCTGCATTCTTTAAATATTCCAACTCCAGGGCCTTTGGAAGAGGAGATGGCTCAAAAGAGCACTGTAGGCAATGGTGGGTGAAGCAAGTGGGAAGAATTCAAATGTAAGGTCAGTTTATTTTTGGCATGGCTCTAATCCTCCTTGTGGACTGTGTGTACCATTTGAATCAGTCATTTTTTAAAAGTCAAAGGACACAACCCATCAAGCCAGAGAAATTTTTCAATTAAAATTGCAGTGACAACCTAGAGAATTTACTAATTGATGAGGGTTTTGATCATCAGAGTTACCATGCTCTGCCAACAGAAGTTGAACATGCTTTCTCACCCAGACGCTGCAGTTCTGTTTATTGGTCTGTAAAAAAGTACACAGTGGCAGGGTTTGTTTGATTTTATTATTTTAGTAGAAAGACACACCACACAGACTGGGTGAGTTTTGGTGTCCACAGGTGCCTTTTATTGATTCTGCAGCTTCATATCTGGGAGAAGCAAAAAACTGTCTCCAAATAAAGCTAACCAGGTTTTTCAGGCTTTGGGGTCATGAATTACCTTGTGCACGTTTACAGCCTGCTTTGTGCACTTGAAACTACAGCCTTTGGAAAGAAAAGAGGAGATTTTTAGTTTATTTTTCATCCTTTTGTACAGCTCACTTTTTGCTTTCTTCTTTTCTATTCTTTTCCCGAGTCTGTCATGTTTAGTAGCAAGTTGTTTACTCACAAGGAAGTTGTCAGGCATTGAAAGAATCCAAGTAGCAACAGTCCTGGGTCACCAGACTTTTTATCATAAGAGTTTGAAAGGTGAATTTGGAAGTAGGAGAGTCCTTGCCACACCAGGATCTGGCATTTCCTTTCAGGTGGATAAGCCAGGAAAATTGGTGCTTGCTAATGTTCTGTCAAGGCTCATGTGGGCATTGTTACCACGGAAAATTGTCCCTTTTCTCTCAAGGGATGTGGGACATCTGTGGCAGATGTCTTCAGAGCAGGTTGTTGAAACCAGGCTGCCCAGGGGCCTGGCTGGGAGTATCCAGAACAGCTGAGGTCCAAGGGCCAGCTCAGCCTTGCTGTCACCTTTCAGTGCCTCTAGGACAGGGCAAACGATCTCAGAACTGCTTTTACTCTTGGGCACTGCCTCCAAGCACTGCTGCTCTTGGTGCATGCACACTCTGCATAGCTTTGGCACTGGATTGCTGTTCCTCTCCAAAGGTTCCAGGAAGAAAAAGTTCAAAAACCAAAAACTCCAGTGGGTGTGTTTAAGGGCTTTTGAGCTTGGGATAATGATCTGCAGCTCATTAGATGGCAAGGGACTCACAAAGACACGGCTGAGCCAAAACCCTGTGAGTCATCCCCCTCTCTGCACCTGGGTAGGATGTGTGTGGGATGGAGATGGGGCTCCAAAGAGGATGACTTGGAGTGTGCTGTGAAGAGGAATGCAAAGCAAACAAAAAACCCACTGCCTTCTGTGCACTTTGACTGTTCTCTTAAGCCATATGGACTTTGCTTTAATTACTGAACTGCCAAAATTTGTTTTCAGTCTGTGTTTTTTGTTTCTTAGACAAAATTATCTACGTGGCTTTCTGATTTGTTTTCCTTTTTCTTTGTCATTTCCTGCATCAGATTACATATTTTAGACACATTGTTTTTATACATTTGACACAGCAATGCAATTGCTCTTGGAATTTTAATGGCACTTGTCCAACAGGTGTAAGAGGTAGTGCTGCAGGAGGAGCCCTCCAAGGACCACTGAGGACTTTAGAGATGTAAATTAGTAGGAAGTAGATGGAACACCGGAGACTTTGCTCCAAAGGAAAGCATAGTGTAACTCCACATCTGCTGAATATTGCCTTACACTTGGTGTAAGATGCAGTTACTCCCTGGGGTTGATCTGATACCACAAGGAGGAAAAAACCCCCAAGAAAATCACAGGGAATAAAGGAAATGGACTTCATGGCCACTGCTCTGCTGAAGGACAACATGGGGAGCAGCACAATCTATACAAAGCGAGGAGAAGAGACTGTTCCTTTTTTCTCAAAACCAGCTGCAACTAAAAAGCCTGAGCTTGCTGAGGACCTGCTGAGTTGGCTGTGTGGCTCTTTTCTTCTGACTGCTGTCGAAATAACAGGTTAGGTGTGATTCCTTTAGGACCTGTTGATCCCAACAAAGGTATTTCTGTTCCATTCTCATCCACACTGTTGTCACTCTTGGTTATGTTGTGTTTAGGAGTTGGCTTTTCTGACATGTGGGTTTATTTTCAATAGGCAGTTGCAGAGTGAGGAGGTGCAGTGCCCCGCTCAGCCCTCAGCTGAGCACAGGATGCGTTTTCTGCTGTGCAGGATCGTGTGTAGCTCCATGTGTGATGCCTCCACCTTCTTGCTTACACACTCAACTTGTAAAATATGGTTAATAGGTAGGTTTTATTTACTTCACATATCAGGGAAATTGTTTTATCTGGAAGGAAATACTCCATCAGTTAGGAAGAAAGCTCTATTTCATTGCTGCAATCTTTGGAAATTGCAGCCTTGAAATACAACTTTTAAACATTAGTTTTCATGTTGCAGTAAGTTCAGACATTGAATTTGCTTCCATTTCCATCTTCCTGTTTAGAAAAGTCTTGAAAAATGAAGGCTTATGTTTAAAATGCCTTCTCAGGATATATTTTTTTATTTATTTATTTCCCTTTCCCTGTTTCTCAGGTGTCTTTGTGACTGTTACTGAAAAATAAAAGCAGCATCATGAAATGACCAAGGGAGACATTTCAGAGAATGGTTTAATAGGAGCTTGTTTTTCATGCAATAGCCGTAACAATATCCAGTCTCCTGCAGGTAAAAAGTGCCCAAGTCTTCACCCCCTGCAGGGCTGAGGTGACAGCAGTCACCACTGTCAGCAATGCTCCCAGCCCCAAACCTCAAGTTGTCCCTGTCATAAATTATGTGCAAAAGTGCACACATGAAAGGAGCTGTGCTGTTCCAGCCCACTCCAAGTAGAGCTTTTTATCCCCCCCAAAATCCATGTCACACGTGGTGTGTCCCTGCCATGGCCCACACCACTGGGTGGAGTATTTTCCATTCCTGCCTTTTAATGCTGTGATGTTTGGACAGGGCCAGCGCTGTGCAGGTACAAATGGCAGTGGTGACAAGGGACAGGAGAGGGCACTCCTTTGCTTTTATCAGTGACAGTCTCTTATTTCCTACCCTGGGAGTCACTCGTGGAATGACTTCATGGGGAGGGCAGGGAGAGGCGAGAGCAAAGGCTTTCATCAGCAGTTACTAAAGGAATCACACTTTGGCCAGTGATCCCACTTTTGGGAGCAGTCAGCATGACTGGAGAGAAAAAAGAAAAATACACAGAAAAGAAACTCATCTATTACTCAAAAGGATTTCTGTTCCCTCTTCATTTTGAGTGTTAAAACCAGTGATGTTTTGCAGATGGGCAGGATCTCATTTTTCTTCCTTATACCAAGGTCTCTGCCAGAAGCTGCTGTAGCAATTGTTTGGATTAAATCTC
Source organism: Vidua chalybeata (assembly GCF_026979565.1). Lineage (NCBI taxonomy): Eukaryota > Metazoa > Chordata > Aves > Passeriformes > Viduidae > Vidua > Vidua chalybeata. Next base: position 12,869,053 of record NC_071545.1, read on the forward strand.
TTGACATGGGGATGCATTTATTATCCTTGCCATTGCTTCCCTCAAGAAATCCATTGGGTCATACAAAGATTATCTAATCTGCTTTCCAAAAAGGGAGGAGAGAGAGAGAGAGATCTTTATACATACAGAGCACTGGTGTCTTCTCCCACACATTGCTTTCAGATATACAGGAAAACTTGTTGGAGAAAACCCATTTTAGAAAAGGAATTCATTAGAAACTTTAAAAGAAAGCAAACAACCACATAAGGAAGATAACCCCTGGCAGAAGCGTTAGAAATCTTGAAGTCCAGAAGCCTGTGATGTGTAAGAGTGACCAAGATGCCAAGACCTCCTGTTTTTACTGATCTCCTGTACCAGTAGCAGGCAGAAGGACACACTCAGTGAGGGGTGATGTTTGGAAAGGAAGAACCACAGAGCTGCTGGGACATGGGCAGGTTGTACTGCAGACAGCTCCACTTAGCCTGGAGTTCCTGCTAGTTCAGTCACATTCCTTGGGTTGCTTTTATCGGTTGTTGCCAGCACATGTGGAATGCACACATTATCAAGGTGTTCCTAGAAGCTACGAGGTTACCGGAGGTGGGGAAAGGTTTGTTGGTGTCGTGTTCAAACGAAGCCACACGTGTGATGATGTGGTTCTACAAAACCCATTGAAAGCTCCTTATGGAAACCACCCTTGAATTAGGAGCATGTTCACCCCAAGACTGAGCACGATGGGCCTGAAATGGCTCCACCTGACAAGTCATAGAATCCCAGAATGGTTTGGGTTGGAAGAGATCTTAAAGATCTCTTAAAGATCTCACCTTGTTTGAACCCCCCTGCCATGGGCAAGGACACATTCCACTATGACCAGGTTGCTCCAAGCCCCGTCCAACCTGGCTTTGGACACTTCCAGTCCCTTCTCTTCTTTGTATTTCTGTACTCCTTTTGTCCTCGCCCTGCCCTCCCAGAAAAAGAAAGCTGCCTTGCACTTTGTGCAGGTGTAGAGTTTGCAGCGCCCGACAGCAGAGAGCCACAATGGATAAGCACACACGTGACACCTGGGACAGGTGAGATTTGTTTGAACAAGGAGTGAAGTACCATTAGCACTTGAGATTCAGGCTCTGACTCAGAATTTTATCTTCTCAAAGCTGCCACTTGCCCACTTTAAATGGCCTTGGGGCCTCAAGACTTGACAGGAAATTCATTATTTCAATGCTGTTTGATCACTGTGCACTTTCTTGGGGCTTGAATCACTGGATACAGAGACAGGACTGGGGTTACAGAGCTTTATATCAAGGTGTTTTCCCATTTGTGTCCAATTCACTAGATTTGGGAATTTCTGCTACCACTGAATGGTGGCGTTCTGCAGGTGGGAAATGCCACCAGGGCTCCCTTTGATGTCATTGCACCCCTGGGCCATGCTGGGGCCTGTCACAGTGCAGTGGGAGCTCTCAGGTAGCAGAAAGGTGCAAAAACCCTATATTCTGGTGAGTTTGTAGCTGGTCACTTTGCCTCTCTTGGGCTGGAGTCCATCTTCTGATTTGGTATCTGCTGTCAGCTATGGGGTAGGAGCACCTCACACAGCTGTGTCTGAGCTGCCCTTCGGTGTACTCCAGTTATCAGATCATTGCTTTTAATTCAGTGTCTCCTTGGAGATTTGCCCTGGATTTTTGTTCCACACCTCTTGTTAGCCTCACCTTCACCACTCCACTATTTTATATGAGAAAGTTACTTCTTCTTTTGCAAACTTGCTTCTGATTAAAAGAACCCTTTTGGAAACATACGTGTCCTTGGTACATTTGTTCTGCAGAAGGGAAAAAAAGGATTTTTCCAGACTCATCTGTTGCTGAAGAAGTTTCTGGGTGCCTTGCCAGCATGCTCACGAGTTAACAGCTCAGGACACTGAGAATGTAACACGCACTGAAATTCCTCACTGTTTGCTCTGGACTGTAAAATCTTACAACCCCTGCTGCTCCTCAGCTAAGCTGACACTCTCAAATAGTTTCCACACAAAATTTGATCAGTCTTAAATATTTTATTATTTTGCAGCAATAAACTTCCTCAGATCCTTAGTATGGGAGAGTCAAAGCCCACGCAGAAACAGAAATCCTTATGAGGCCAATATTTTTTATGCCTTTGTCCCCTCCCCAGCAGTGTTGTAGCAGTTGTTAATCAGTTCCCACAAACGTGCAGATGTTGGGGAGGCAGGACTAGATCCCAACGGGGGAAAACCAGGGCAGCTCTGTTATTCCAGGGTGGTTGGTTGTGCTTTTCACCCACTGAGCATCTGGCCTCGAGAAGTAAACTAAACACAGTCAGGTCAGCTACAGCTCTGGTGGGAGAAATGAGGGCAAGAAATCAATGTTTTCCAGGTAGGAGAAGGGAAGAAAAAAAATAGTCAAACTCTGAAGGAAAGAACTCATATTCTCCTGCTCCTGAAAAGAATATTATAAATAATGCAGTGTTGTATAAATACAGGCAGCCCTTTGCAGCTGGGAGCTTGTAATAACCCAGAGGTATCACTGTACCCATTCTGAAGATGAAAATCCTCCCACCACTGCATTTTGTGAACGAGACATTATCCTGCAAAATTGCCATAAGATGCAGAAGTGCTTTTTTGAGGCCATTTGGCTCCAAAGTGCATCATCCTCCAGCTCCCAGCCCTCACTCTTCTCAGGATGTGTTTCCCCCACACGTTTTTGTGGCTAGGATTGGAGCACGGACATAAACATGGGAGTGGATGGGAAATCTGCCACGGTATTCGTAGCCTAAACAATACCAGAGAAAACAGATTGGCTTCCCGCCCTGCTCTGAACAGCACAAGCAGTGGCTTGACTGAATCAAGTAATCTGGGCTTTCATTACTGATCCTTTTCCTGCTATTTGTCTCTTTTGTTCCCTCTTTTCCCCTCCGCGTTTTTGCTCCAGGGTTATTTATTTTTCTCCTCGCTCCTTTTCTTTTCTATTTTTTTCTTTTGTAAACCTGCCTGTTGTTTTTATTATTTTTCCTCTCCTCTTCTTGCCCCACTAATTATTTTCATTTCAAACCTGCATTTCCCACAAAATCAAAAGGAACTTAATGTGAACACATGTTTTTGTTGGGTTTTTGTTCACTTCCACTGTGCTCCAGGAGTTCTTTAGCTTTGCTGTCTTGTTTACTTAGAAATGCTGGGCACGTCCCTCCAAGCCAAGGCGGTGTGGCCGCTGACTTCCCAGCCTGGTAGAAACCTTCATTAAGTAGGCAATTGGCACGTTCATCACCATTTGTTAACGAGTTAGGATAATCCTAAATCAGACGAGGCTGATGTGTGAAGTCATTCTTCGAGGCTTTACAAGGCTAATTTGTCAGCAGCGCTGAAACCTGTGAAGTCTTGTGGAATCAGAGGATCAGCACCTGCCTGTGGAGGAACAAGGAAGCTGCTCATGGTTGCGTGACAAAAATGTGTTCAGAGGAAGAAGGGACCAACACCCACGGTGTCACTCAAAGGTAATTCCCTGCTTTGTGCAACTTCCAAGGCGTTCTGTGCACTCTTTATGGTGATGACACACACCCTAGAAAAGCAGCTGCAAGGACTCGTTCTTTACCCTGAGCCTCCTCAATCTGAGTTTGTGCCCTTTGTGCACTTCACAGAAGGTGTAGATAAGGCTAAAAGGCAAGTTGGGAAAATGAGCCTGTGTAATATAGCCTGAGACCTCATGCCAAGAGTGACAAAATACCTAAAAAACACAGGTGACCTCACCACAGCCCTGCCAAATTGGGAAGGATGAATATCCCACCTGTGGTAGGAGGAAATTGAGGCACAGGCCAGCTTTGCCTGTGGGACCAAGGCACAGTCTGTACGGCTGCTATTGGTGTGCCCAAGTGGCCTTGACTGCAATGTCCTCAGCACAGGGCAGAGAAAACACATCTTTCTTACAAAACAGCAGGATGAGTTATTTTTGGGTCTTTATAAATTGTCTGTTTTCCGGCACTATCATTCTTACCCTACCAGGGGAACACAACTGACCTAATTAGAGTCTAATTCCAACAGTACAAGGCTCAACTTTTAAATACAAACTTTTTCAATCTTATTTCTTATGTACCTAAAGCACATCTGATTGGTATGAACCCCAGAGGTGGGGGCAGGGGAGGAGCAGGGCAATGGGAGTCATCAAAGAAGCTAATGGTGGGAAAATTGGGATAAACAAGGGTCAATTTTCAGCTGTATTTATGAGACTGATTTAATCTGCTGGGAGACTGTATCCTCTGGGATTAAACCTCACATAACCTGATGGAAATTGGGAAATGTTTTATCCCCCATCATGTAGAGGACTGGCAGAGGAAGGATTCAGTATTTCAATCCTCTGTCCAGCAAAAAACATCCAGGGTGATCGATGAGGACACTTTCATTGATCCATAGCTGTCTCCACACCACAGAAGAAATTAAAAGGTGAGAGAAAGATGCTTGTTTTCAATGAAGCCTATTTCACAAAGCCAGCAAGGGTTAATCCAACCAGCCAAATGCTTGGCTTTAGCTGCAATAGAGAAATCCTGTGAGGCTGAGTGATAAGCCTCCAGCCATACCTGCTTGGATTCTCAAGGACTGTGCCTGAACATGTTGGGGATGGCTCACATCCAGCAGCTGCTCATAGGGAGTCCACAATGCCAAATGACTCAAGAGCCAAACAGCTTCATCCCTGCCCTGAGTTCATATCCAAAATGTGTCCAGATAAAACATCCAGAACCCAGGCACTGGAGACAGAAACAATGGGCTAAACTCTGCCCTTGGGCAGCGATGTGGCTCTCTGAGTGCTGGGTCTGGCTGAACAGAGATCCTGACTCCAAAATAGATTCCAGAACACTGGATTGTTCATAATGTGCATCCTCGTAAGATAGGGTGGGTTTGGAGGTAAGGGGATGGTGGTAGAAAGGGCTGCATGTCATGTGTTTGGAGATGATGGTTTCAGGGTTATGTCATGATTTTTGTCTTTTCTGGCTTGATTTCTGGTTTGGAAGCAACTCAGCAGAAATTGAGGTCATTGCAAGTGGTGCAATAACACTTTCTGAAAAGCACTGGCTGCTTCATGCAGTGAGACTGAGCTACCAGCTGGGAGGTCTGAAAAGCCAGAGCTGTTCTCTGGTACAATGTGAGACAGGCAAAGGAGAAGTTGTCCTTGGAGGAGCTGGTGTCCGAGCATGAGCGGGGAGTGCACACAGCACTGTCTCCACCATGCTTTCCAGAATTGGTTTTACATTTTAACACTGGCTGTGGCTTATGATTTTCTATCCTTGCTCAGAAATTATAGAGGAGTGAAAGGGAGATGGATTTCAGCTGTCGATGCTTCAGGAGCATTCAGCAGCATTGCTGGATGAAAGGAACAACGTGGTCTTTTTGCTCTGCAGAGGTCTCAGAAATACCCAGGCATAAAGCACTGTGTGGTTTTGGGCTTGGTGAGAGGGAAGGCAGATGCTGGTGCCAGCCCTTGGTCCTCCCCTGGCTGCTGGAGCTCTTTGAGGATGTCATACATCTGGTGCTTTCCCATTTAGTCCTTTCAAGAGGCTCATTTGAGAGCAGGTTTGTAAGGAAGAGCTAGAAATAAACAGCTCATGATGGTATTTGTGGGATGAGAGGAAAATAAGAAGGGAATTTTTAAAGATGGGACAGTCAGTGAACAAAAGCCTGGTTATTAATGGGGCTGATATTTTGCTATGGCTGTTAGAAAGACTGTGTTACAACATGACTTTTCCCATAGTATGTGTAGGAAAGAAAAACCTTTGGGTCTGTAACACAGCAGCCTATGAGACATTATCTTGCAAATAAGATAATAAGCATTATCTTGTTTGCAAGATAATGCCTCATTCTCTCTAACAGAGAGCCTGAGATGCAGGGGAGCATTTGTCTCCTGGGGATGGCCTTCCACCAGTGCTCTGCACTCATGCAGGACTTCTCTCCCCTTGGCCTCCTTCAGTCCTGCCAAGCAGACAGTAGTAAAATCACCTCTCCTTCAGGAAGGACCCTCTCGTTTAAATTTTTGTTTTTTTCTCTGAGCTTTTAGAAACTAAGGTTCTGCATGAGTTTTAACATCATCCTCTGTGCCCCATCAGTTCAGTCGCTGCTCTTCCAGCTGGTCTAGGTTGCATTGTCCCATTTTTACTGGTGACTATGGCCAGTTATCACAGTTCATGTCTCCTCCTGCTTGTGTTAGCCATGGTGACCACCAGCTTTTGAATCCCCACAAATCCCAGTTCCTTGGCCACCTGTTCCCTCCCAGCTCCTAGGAGTGCAGCATGTTGGCACAGCAGAAGGAACACAAACACAGGAAGGGTACCCAGTGCATGAAAGCACTCTGCCATTGCAAAGAGGAGCGGTAGATACTGTGTGAGTTAATATTGAACTGGGATTATTTCCAGGGTGGCACAGCAAGAACAAACATGCCAGGAACCACCACAGTGTGAGGAATCACGTGGTGGTCAGAGGACAAGTGTGGGAGGGCAGGGCCATGGCTTCAGTGCTGCCTGGGACCATCACGGGCCACCCTGCTGTGGGGGAAGAGGGTCACACTCAGTTACTCCTCCTCTCCCCAGGGCATGAGAATAAATAGTCTTTTAATAGCACTGTGCACATCCCCATGGCACCAGCAAGCCTTTTTAGAGCCCTTGGGATTTGTTACTAATGAGGAAAACAGTGGCAGTGTGATGATGTCAGTAAGAAGGGCAATGTCAGAGAGGCTGAGGCCACGTGTGCTTATGACCCAGAGGAGCACATTCCTTTTGGACCACTCTGGGTCCTTCATAGGTACAGATCTCTAACCCTGGAAACATCACGAGGGCTGTGAACCAACTCTGCCTTCTAATATAGAACCATGCCTGTAGACCAGCACATCAGAGAGGCCACTGGCATTGCTGTGGCTCCTACCAACAGGGAGTGCAGCTCTCTTGGAGAGAGCTCCTATTAATATGCTATTACCTGAAATGAGAGGGGCAGGGGGAAGTGACAGTTTTGTGAAAGAGGTGAATTAGAAGATGTCAATTTGCAGGCTGCTGCTGCTGTTATTTTTCACTTGTTTTAGCACATCTGCTGCACGAGGGCAGTGGGGAGCACTCATTGCTCCCCCTTTCGTACCACAAGATGTTTTTGCTGGATCACCAGCCTTGGACAGACAAGAGTTGTGTAGCCCAAACAATGGACAATTTTCTTCCCTTCTCTTAGACAAGGGGCTGGGATGCCACAGCAGCCCCTCACCTGCAGCCCTGTTGTGCAATTTGCTTGCCCACAAAGCTAAACCCCTTTAAATGTTGCCAGAAACATGATCTGGAGAGCCTTTCCCTCTGCTTTAGTCCTCCTGGGTGCCATTTCAGTGATATTCATGTTAGAAAAATAGTCTCAGTAAGTACAGAGCATACCACCACATTTGGTCTAAAGGGCTGTGTAAGGATAAAAGCATCACTTCAATACACGCAATTTGTATAAAATTATCTGACAGTGAGTGTTCAGAATGGCCCCACCTGCAGCTCTGAGTCATGGCAGCAATTTTGACTGGGAGGTGGACATTTTATCAACTACGATTTTCTCAAATCTGAGGATCTGGAGAGACACAGCACTTCAAGAGACCTGCAAAAAAAACCAAACAAAAAATCTAACTACTAATTTGTTTTGGACAAAGCATCTTTGCATACAAGGAAATTACTAATTTGTTTTGGACAAATTAGTAATTTCCTTGTATGCAAAGATGCTGCACAGTTTATTTACATATTTTGGGGGCTAGCTAACATTCTTGTTTTCCTCTGAAATCTTTCCTTGCTTCAGTTTCTGTGTGAGGGAGGAGATAATACTGAACCACAAACCCACTTCCTACTGAGAAATCACAACAACTAGTAAAAAATATTGGAAAATTAAAGGGTTTGTGTGAGGGAAGAAATGCAGCTAATCCCAGCCTGGGGGTTACTGCTCTACCACCTGGTTTCTCCTCTTGCCTTTCACTGCTGTTCTTTATGTCCTTCTGGTATGGGACCTGTCAAGGAGAAGAACCAGCTTTTGGATGCAAGAGAAAGGATAACTCCCCGAGTACAGTTGCTTCAAGGTGTCTTAAAAGGGGCAGATCCCATAAAATGGAGAATAAAGTTCCTGTCACAGCATGCTGCTATAGCTCAGCTCTTCAGAGCAGCCTGGAGAAGCAGGAATCAGGGGTGTGCCTTCATAAAATGGTTAATTGATTACTGCCAGCCAATGATTATGTGAACCATTGAGCACATCGTGGCTGTGCAATGCTGGAGATGTCTGAGACACTGACCTACCAAAACTGGCAGTGCTGCTGCTCAGCTCTTCCACGTAAGTGTGGAGGTCACTGCTGAACCCGCAGGCAGCTCAGCACAGGCTGCATGTGTTTTATGAGGCAAAAAGAAATGTTTAGGCAGAGGCAAAATCCACGGCTGGCCCGCAGGCAGAGCCACGTGAGATCTGACTGGCAGGTGATTGCAGTGGGTTTCCTTAAGGCTGAGCACGCCAAAGGCAGGGAGTAATGTCTGATGCAGGTGAGTGTGATGTAGGGACATTGTGGGTCTACTGGCATCTTCAGGAAACACAGAGAAGGGGATGGTGCTGACTGGGCAGAGGAAGAGATCTGTGGCCCTTCCCAGTGTGATGAGGAGAAGGGACACCCCGTCCTGACCCATCCCCGCACACACCCACCAGCACGGGGTATTTGCATACGCTGGAGCTAAGCTGGTCAGAGGCTCCACCGTGTCCCCCATACACGAAATGCACTTCCCACTTCTCTGACAGAACGCAGGCAGCCCAGTGTCTGCGCCTGAGGGGGAAACTGAGCTGCCTAAAGCCAAATGTCATCATCTTGTGCAACCTGAGTGCAGAGAGAACGCCCGGGGCAGAGGGGATGATGTGGGAATCCATCCCCAGGTGATGAGGCTGGGGAGTGCTGGCGCTGTGCCCGCGGATCGCCGGGCCCGCAGCACCTCCTGCCCACACGGCCCTGCCCTGGTGGCTCCCTGGGGCTGGCAGGTCACCGACTCAGGCAGAAGCTCCACCGGCACAGGTGAGACTACAAGCTACGCTGTCATAGGATTGCATCCTTCAGAGGATCTGCCTTTCAGCTTGGGCAGGTGTTTGGTGCAGGTCTGTCTCCTCCAGCCCCTTCCCTCCTGGACCCTAAACAGGGCATGACACACGGAGGTGGGAGAGGAGGCACAAGGGAAGGTGCGTCTGCACAGACACCCGCGGAGCTGGGACAGACGGGACACAGGAGCAGTTCCTCGTCTCTCCGGAGACAGCTCGGGGCGCCGCCGCCCTTTCAGCGATTTCCAGCCGCAGGGCAGCGGGGACCGACACCTCGGTACAGGAGAGCCCTGCTCCCGGGGGACGCGCCCGGGGCCCGGCCCTGAGGCACCGAGCGGGCGGGGCAGCGCCGCCTCCCTCACGGGAGGGCGGGCACGGGCCGGGGCCAGGGCCGGGGCGCGGCGGCGGCAGAAGGGGGCGGACAGCGGGCACCATGCAGCTCCTGCCCAGCCTCTCCCCCGTCACCTGGCTGCTCCTCGTCGCCTTCCTGTGCCTCGTGGCCCTGTAAGTAGAGGACGGTCCCCTGGGGGACCTGGCAGAAGAGCCCGGTGCCAGTGGAGTTCGAGTGAATTAGCGCTGAAACCACCCGGGGCCCCCGCGCTGCCCTCAGGGCATAGCGAGGGCTGCGCAGAGCGGCTGCGAGGCCGCGCTGCCGGCGGGAAGGAGCGAGCTGGGCTCGGCGGGGAGGGAAATTAAAGGAAATCCTTGATTTTTTTAAGCTTTTCCCAGGAAGGAACTTCCGGTTGTTTAAAGACAGCAGCGCCCGTGGCGTCCTTGGGCTGTGCCAGCTGGGAGCAGCGCAGGCTGATGTCGGAGCTGCTGCCAGCAGAACCTCCCCGATTAAGTAGTTCTGTTGGCAAAACTTCGGCTTATATGGCTCAAGGGAGCTGTAATGAGCTATACAGGCAAAAACTTAATTTTGCTGTGGTAATTTATGTCCCTGCCCTGCCGCTGTAGCGCGGTCACCTGAGCATCGCAGGACGTCTTTGCAAAGACAAACACAAGGACAGGCCTCATCTTCAGAACTCAATTGCTCCGAGATCTCTCCTGAGTCACCTGAGCCACGTTTGCCTGAGCTGGGCAACTAAATGAGGCCCTGAGTAAAGCCCTCAGGTACACTGGTTTGCTTAGGCTGGGCTGTGGCTCCTTTCAGCCCTTGTCTTCCATCAAAATGTACCTTAAGTGATCCTGGATTTATTACAAAGAGTATCCTCAGCAGAGCTGCTGCTGGTCCATAATTTCAGCTTTCCCTGAGTGACAGAAAACAGTTATTTAAGCAGTTCCCTGTGCTCAGGAAGAAGTATCTTCTCTTTTCATTGTATAAATGCTTCTCTCATGCTCTTTGTTGGCAGCTATGGGATATGGCCTTACCAGACCTTCAAGAAGCTGGGCATTCCTGGCCCACGGCCTCTGCCATTTGTGGGAACTTTCCTGGAGTACCGGCATGTGAGTACCAGCAGCTGATGCTCTGTAGTGTCTTAGATCCTTCTTGTGGCTGGTGCTGTTTTCCCCATTCTTTGGGCATCTCGTTCCTTTGTCCTTGATTCAGTCAGATGAAAATTATGCTTTTAGGTAGCAAGCTCTTTGGACACATGGAGAACATAAAAGTTCAGGCTGACCTGAATGAGGTGTGCTGTATTTTAAAACTACTTTGTAATTTAAATTTTTTGTTTCTCCCTGTGTTTCTACCTGCTCTTGAGCAACTGAAGTTCTGTTAGAAACAAAAAAAAAGTATTGGAGAGATTCCTAAGACTGCTGTTTTCTGGGAGCTGCATGTTCCTTTCCCCTTTTTATCATCAACATGAAGAGGCTGAATGCTTCATTCAATCACTTACTTTTGGGCCAGCCTGAGACTAAACCAGACAAATACATTTTTAAATAAAACTCAAAGATTATCAAGCTACCAAACCTCATCAAATAACAAGACAGTAGCTGACCGCAGGTAACTGACTGCAAGTGCAGAATAAGTGTATTGGGTTCAATAAAAAATAGGTGTTTTACTTGTATTTGCTGAGTTCAGGTCATTCATGTCGCCTCTTTCTAATGGTTTGGTGAGCCTTATGTGTCTCGTAAGTTTCATTGTTACATGTAACATCAGTTAAAACCCGAATGGAAACAAAATAAAAATCTGTGTTCAGTAACTGCAGAGGAAGATTGTATGAGGACGAGACAGCAGCAGTTCTAACTTGTTGAGCTGAAGGTGAAAGGACACTCTGGGATCCAGTTCTGCCTCCTAACTCTGCTCACTAAAACTTTGTACCCTGTCATATCTTGTCTTCTTTACATTTTTAGAGCATGTTGGCTGGTGGAAGTTGAAAGTACCTTTTTATTTTTTTAATCTCTGCTCTCCTTTTTTTCTCCCTTGGAGATGTCCCTTAAGCATCTATGTGATGCTTAAGAGGACCATGCACCTCCCAACCTCAACCTCTGCTACTTACCATGGGGCTGTGGGATGCACTGTGCTGCCAGCTGTGGCCTGCTTTGATCACTTTTCACTGGCAAACTGTTCATTTCTCCTTTCTTCTTTTCCAGGGAGTCCACAATTTTGATCAGAAATGCTTTGAAAAGTATGGAAAAATCTGGGGGTGAGTTTCTACAGAACAAAACTACCACTTTGGGGTACTCCACAGCCCCAGAATAGAATGGAAAAAGTTACATTGATGCTACATTCCTCAGTACTGTAATTCCAGCTGTGACAGCCTGGGAGAATTAAGGTTTATCACTGCAAAGTCTCCACCCATCTCTCCAAGGCTTTTCTCCTGCTGGGATTTCAGTGTGGTGTGGGGCTGGGATGGTGATGGCCAGTTTATGGGGTCATTTCTTTGCATAAGCTTTGAAAATCACCTCCACTGCTTGGTGTCAAACTGAGCCTCCTGCCTTTGAAGCTGCTCTTCTGTGTCTGGAGCAGAAAGCAAGCTGCAGGCTGCCTCGGTTTTTCATCTTGCTCCCTGCTTCTCCCAGAGCTGGAGCACAAGCTACCTTTTAACCTGCCTCCCTGCTCCCTGCACAGTCCTTGTTTTGTGCAGGGGCCTCTTATCATGCTTCCACTGAGAAGAACCTCTCAAACCAAAACAAAATTGCTCTGCAAAAAAAAAATCCTGGGAGGCTTCATGAAACCTGGTGCATTCTTTTGAAAGATTAAATGTTTGCAAGCTTCTTGAAGATGGCAACTTCCCTCAGCTGTGGCCCAGGGCTCCCTGCCCTTTAGCCCACACCATGACTTTTAAGTTTTTCTGTCTCTGTTGATTGGAAAATGGAGGAGACAGATGAGGTTTTCACCTTTCAGTGCCTTGTAGGCCAGGCAGGAAATCTCTTTCCTCCACAGGTAGATTGTTTGGTGTGGATTTCTTGTCTCCAGCCATCAGTAGTGGAAACAACTCAGACAGCCCAAGCGCAAGGGATCAACATCGTGGCAAAAATCTGCCTTTTATCTAAACCCACACAGCTTTGGCAACTCTTCAGTACCACAGACAATTGCTAGAAGTGTTCATGCTGCCCATATTTGTCACTGTTGTTCCCTTTCTCCTCTTTTACTACATAATAAACAAGTTTCAGCCTCATCCTTCCAGCTGTTTTGTCAGAGGGCCCAAACGCTTTGTGCCATGGCTCTGGCCATGGACAGAGCAGGCTGCTTTTGCTCCAACTGATCGTGAAGGATGGACTGACTGTGGGTTTCTATTGGCTTAGGTTTTATGATGGCAGGCAGCCTGTGCTGGCTGTTTTGGACCCCATCCTCATCAAAAACATCCTGGTGAAAGAGTGCTACAACATTTTTACTAATCGCCGGGTAGGTACCTAGTCCTGTGCTTTGCTTTTCAGTACAGAGCACATGCAGCAAGAAAGAAGGAGTTTCTTCTTGGTTTCTATTTTCCTCTGAGCCCTTCAGCAAGTACTTGCTCTCTGATGTGCCCCAGTTTATTGATGGTACCAATATCAAAACCCTGCTAGGGAGGTGTAGGGGCCACTCTGGCTGGGACATCAGCCTGGATGTGCCCTAGAGGCTGATGTCATTTATGACTCTTAGACTTTTGTTTCCATTTTTGTTGTTTGCTGATTGAGGTAGAGCTGACATGACTTCAGGGGTTGAGTCAATGCTCCATGGAAGGTTTTTCTTTGTATTTCTGTCACATGGAAGGGGGCTGTAAACCTTCATGTGTCTCCTGTTCCCCTGTGCAGAACTTTCGTCTGAATGGGATCCTGGAGTCAGCTCTCAACGTGGCTGAAGATGAGCAGTGGAAAAGGATTCGTACAGTGCTGTCTCCAGCCTTCACCAGTGGGAAGCTGAAGGAGGTAAAGCACAGGCCACTGGTGCTTCACATCCATAACTGGAGGAGAACTGAGCTGTTTCTGGGTGCAGACCTTCCCCTCAAATGGGGAGGTTTGCCAGGATCACATCCATGAGCACCTGCATTGTTGGTGCCATTCATCAATACAGTGTCTGGCTGCCATCCCAGGGAGGGATTCAAGAGAAGGGGGTGAGGGAGGAAACAGCACACGAGGCATTGCAAGATGAGGCTGTTGGTCCTAAGGCCTGTATGTTCATCCTGCTAAACACATCACTCACACCAGGCTTGTCCATTTTCCATGTGCCCAGGAGCCATGTTCATTCCAGCTGGAGTGGATGCTAAGCTGGAGTGGGAGATGTGTGTGGATTTTTGAAGGAGAGCCTTGCTCAATCCTAGTCAGATGAGCTCTCTGGACAGGTTGTTAAGATGAGAGAAAGCAGTGACTGAGGCCTGGAAATTAAACCTTCCTCTTGCTTGCCCTTCCTCCCCAAGCCAGATGTGGAAAGTGGCAGGTGGCAAGTGGCAGATGACAGTGAGGCCCAGCCTTGTTTGGTGGCAGGGAAAGAGTCAACAGTGCTTTCTGCTTTGGTTTGCATTTCAGATGTTCCATATCATTAATCACTATGGTGAAAAATTAGTGAAAAACATTGAGAAGAAAGTGGCTAATGACGAGTTTGTGACTGCGAAGGAGTGAGTAACTGTGTGGGGCTGACAGGAAGCGGTTTGTATTCAGTGTGGGGAAGGGGCTGTTCTGAAGAGCCTTTTCCATGCTGCAGCATGGATCCCTTGTCAGCTATGGAAGAAAACTCCACAGATGTCATGAACATGGCATGTTCCTCAGCAGTGGGCTTGCTGTGCTCTGCTCAAAGATCTGTGCCCTTTCCCCATTTCATTTTACTGGGGATGCATTTTGAGGTAGGAAGCAATTCCCAAAGTTTTTCTAGAAGCTGCACAATATACGGTATTTTTGGATGTCATTTTTGCAATCTCTTTTACAGATGAAAATCAGAATATAGTTGTTGTTACCCTAGACTGCAGTTCAGTGCTTTCCAACTACAGCTTAGGTTTTTGAAGCTGAAAAAAGTTGGGGGAATGAATGCAACAGGGAAACTTCAAAAATAAAATGATCCTGCCAGATCAGGACAGATCTACTATGTTAGGACTGTGCATTAAGAGAGATTCCTTCTCACAAGGATTATTCCTAGATGGGTTCTTATTTACTGCTGTGGTTGGGTTCAACTCATTCACTCTCTCTTCTTCTCTACTCAGCATTTTTGGAGCTTACAGCATGGATGTGGTGACCAGCACTTCTTTCAGCGTCAATGTTGACTCCATGAACAACCCCAATGACCCCTTTGTCACCAACATTAAGAAATTTCTTCAATTCAGTTTCCTAAGTCCTGTGTTCTTACTCTTAGGTATGACAAACCTCATCTCATACAGCCGTGAATCAATGTCAAAGGTGCTGCATTTTCTGGAAGCTCCCTTAGTAGCTTTGAGTCCTTTTTGCCATAGGGGAGATGCTCAACACTTTGCAGGATTAGATTTACAGCCTCAGATCTGCAGAAATATTTCCCCAAGGAAACCACAGCCAGGATTTTTATAGGCCATGTGGATCTTGGCAGCATCCTCCTATGAGGAGAGACCCTGTTTGCAGAGATGGTGGAGAGCTGCTCTGTCACAGAGAGCTGCACTTATTGTGGTATTGTGGTCATGAAGTAACATGTGGAGGAGGTTCTCAAGTGCTGTTGCATCCCAACCATGGTTAGGTAAAAAGAGATGGAGGCAATAAAAAGGGTCAAAGTCCAGATGTACTGCTCCTTTCTATGCTTTGGGCCAGTTTTGATTTTCTTGGGGCCCCTTTGAGCTCAAGTGTGTTGGTCTCTTCTTTCCTTTTAGTGTTGTTCCCCTTTGTTATCCCTGTGCTGGAAAAGATGAAGGTGACTCTGTTACCCTCAGACGTCATGGACTTCTTCAAGAATGTCTTCACAAAAATGAAGAAGGAACGGGAGAAGGGCAGCAGCACAGTGAGTCCAACCTAGGTGGCCTCTTCTCTTCAGGAAAAGTCCTGAGTGCAGGAGGAATCTGGTGGCATCTTCAGAAGCTGTGGTGTGTCACCTGCTCTCCAAGCTCACCAAACCCAAGAAAGGCCAGAACCACACCCTGCCTGGGGGTACAGGTGGAGAAAGTGTTTGTGTTCCTGAAGGGTCTGTAGTCCAGACCTCATCATGTACTGAAGCCATGAGCTGTGAGTGGAGCAGGTGTCTCAGCAAGGAACTTGCTGGACAAGGTTTGCCTCCTCTCCACCCACATCTTCTCTGCCTCTGTTTCTCCCCAGGACCGGGTGGATTTCCTGCAGCTCATGATTGAATCACAGAACTCTCATGATGGCTCCAAGTCTGCTGAGACCAACTTGGACAAAAGTATGTCTTGAGATCTGTCCTCCTCTCAGCAGAAAGCAGTAGTTCCTTATCCATTTAAAAGGGAAGTAGGGAGAGGATTTTAGTCATTAATCCCATGAAAGATTTGGCATCTCGGTAGTGGGGCCATAATGATGTTTATCACAGGTCAGCTGTATTTTTATTATATCTCATTTCCTGGGATAATTTCTGAGGTGTGTTTGTGCAACAAAGAACAAAGTGAGTATCTCCTTACTCCCATTTCTTACTTTGTTGTCTCTGAAGTCCAGCAATGTTGGCTGTATATCAAAAAGCAGACAAAGCAATATGCTGTGTGTACCCTGCTCACCTGTGAGCTCATCTCTGTTCCCTATCCTAGGTAAAGTATAAGAAGATAAAGGCTCAGCCAAGGCATAGTCCTGGTCTGTCAACTCAAGGCAGGATGCTTTTGAACTTTTGAGGTGCCAGGACAGGGTGTTTGTAGGACACAGTGCACTGCATTGTGCACCCCTTTGAGGTACCAGAGGGTAAGCTGGATGTTTCCTTTACCAACCATTGTGTAGCTAGGAGCAGCATTACCTAGACTGATGACTGGGATCCTGAATTCCCAAGGGTTAATTACTGTAATTTTCAGCTTCTTGTATGTGCTTCTATGCCTTTTTTTCAGCATTAAGTGATGAGGAGGTTCTGGCCCAGGCTCTTATCTTTGTCTTTGCTGGTTATGAGACCACCAGTTCCACCCTCAGCTACATAGCCTACAACCTGGCCACCCACCCTGACGTGCAGCAGCGACTCCAGGATGAGGTCGATGCACACCTGCCCAACAAGGTAAAGGAGGGTAGGAAAATGCTGGGCTTGTTCCCACCTGCCTTGCAAACCCAGGTTGGAAACAGAGTGGCAGAGGTGCTGAGTCCTCCCATTCCTCTCCCAGGCCTCTCCCACATACAACGCCATCATTCAGATGGAGTACTTGGATATGGTGGTGAACGAATCCATCCGGCTCTACCCCGCCGGGGGCCGGCTCGAGAGGGTCTGCAAGAAGACTGTGGAGCTCAGTGGAGTGACTATTCCAGAGGGAATGGTGGTCCTGATCCCAGCCTTCGTGCTGCACCGGGACCCGCAGTACTGGCCAGAGCCGGACGAGTTCAGGCCTGAGAGGTGAGGGCCACATGGGGGAATAGCTGCATGCTCAACCTCAGCCCTGGGAGTGGAAATGGCAGCAAAAGTGGGGAATGCATGATTATAACATTTAAATTAGGCATTTATCATTGTCTGACATCTAGTCCCTGCATTACCGTGAGGGGAGTTTTATGATCTACATCCATAAACTGTGCATGGAATTTAATTAACTGCATTGAAGGGAGCAACAGTGAGAGCAGCTCCCAGCAGCTGTAACACTGAGGGGTTTATGGCCAGATATTAAAGCAAGAGCCACTGGGTGACTGGCACAATGCCCTGCAAATCAGCAGAGGAAGGGCAAAGATGGGTAGGAAATAAAACTTGATTTTTAACTCAAGTTCTGAAGCAATCTTTGCTTAGGAGCTCTGTCAGAGCCTGCAAAATGATGCAATAGCCCAAGGCAGACATGGGATGCCATGAACCTAGTAATCTTTAGGTGGCCACCAAGACATTGATGCTTCATGCAGAGAGAACAGGACCAGACCTCTGCCCTTGCACCAAGAGCTGAAATACCCCTGGAAACTAATCCTGGTGTGGGAACATGGTGACCTTTGAGACAAAACATGGCAGTGGTATCAGGCAGAAGTACCTGTGAAGCCTGTGGTCACCTTGTGTTGGATTCAGAAGGAAACACCCAAATACAAGTGCTCTGGCAATGGGCCAGACAACACCAGTTGCTCCAGTAGCCACATTCTTATTCCAGTTGTCAAACTTGGCATGGGTAGCTGGACAGGAGCTCTTTAGGGCTCACTTGCCATGCTGGGAGTACATTAGAGGGATGTGCTGGTGTCTCAGTAGTGAGATACTTCACTTCTGACTTAGCATAGCTGAGGTTTGTACCTCATGCACAGGGAATGAAAAGCTTTCTGACATGAAAACCAACTGATCACTAAGAAGTATTACTGAAAATGCTCTGTGGCAAATTTCTCTATAAAGCTGATTGTTCTTCCCTGTTTTTCATGATGAGGAAAGGAATGGGACTGGCATGTCTCAAAAGCAGCCCTGCCTTTAGTCACGCAGGGGGAGAACATCTTTGTGTTTGCTCGGTCCTTTGATCTACAGGGAAGCTGTGGAGCTGTAGACCTGTGTGGTTTAGGGTTTGAAATCTGGGTTCAGTTTTGGAGCTGAGAAGGAGTTCTGAGAAAAGAGCAGTTATGAAATCCATTAGTGTATTTCAGGTATTCCCAGGACACCCAATGCACCTGGATTTGCACAACCAAATCTGAGCATTGGGATGAAAGCAGAGGCATAACATATCTATTGAGACAGAAATAAGGGACTTAGCTTCTAATATGCACAGAAACACAAAAAGCTTTTCCCTTCCCAGACCCCTCATTACTTCAGATTAAGAAGCTGACACATCCTGCAACAGAGTGGCTCTTACTAACTTTCTTTTTTGTTTGTTTGGTTTTTTTTTGTTATAATCAGGTTCAGTAAAGAGAACAAAGAGGGTATTGACCCCTACACCTTCCTGCCATTCGGGGCTGGCCCCAGGAACTGCATAGGGATGAGGTTTGCTCTCCTTGTTGTGAAAGTGGCTGTGGTTGTCCTGTTGCAGAACTTCTCATTCAGACCCTGCAAAGACACACCGGTGAGGATGTGTGGTGATGTGTCTTATTACCTGCCCCTTACTCCCTCTGAGATGTCCTACTGTTAGATGGGAATAACTGTTTAAATCTTCTCAGTTAATTATAAGGGCTTCACCACAAGTTATTTATGCTTTTTTTTAAAAGCCTCTACAGAAGCATATTTAATGTTGGTGGGATGTTTTAGGCTGAAATCCCTGAAGTCCTGTGCCTATCTTTGGGTGCACCTAAATTGTGGGGTGCTTTCTCCCCCACAATGCACTGTTTATCTGTTTGACCCAGCTTAGGAAGACCCTGCTCCAGAGAGCAGGAAGAGAATATCCCTCAGCCCATGCCAAAGCTGTGTTTTGTAACACAAACATGGCTATTCTCTGTGGGACATCCCAAGACATCAAAATTCATCTCTTATGACCCAGGGAAGTCTCTAAATGTTAGCAGTTTTCAAGCAAGCACAAAATGGGTTAAGTTTAAATTGATTACCCTCTCCCTCTTAGGGGCTATGCAGGATCCCACCAGGCTTTGGTTTTGCCCAGGATCCCAGTGAATGCTGCATACAGATGAGATGGCCTTGCAGGGTGGGAGTGTTTGACATGAAATAAATGCAGGAGCTGTTGGAAATGATGTGTCAGTCCAGCCCTGCTGAGAGCACGGCAGCTCCTGTGCCTCAGGCAGGCAGCTCCACGGTGTTTCCAGCCTGACCCAGCTCCCTGCCTGCACTCACTGCTGCAAAAGGCTGGGCCATTTTTACATTCTGTTTGTGAGGAGAGCTTGGGAAATCAGAGCAGAGAGGGCAACAAGTCACTCAAAGGACGTTTGTTGTAAGAAACAGAAAAGTCCTTATTAAATTATTACTTGGCACGGGTGCTCAGCTGGAATCTCTGCAGATTCAGATTGCAGCTCAACTGGTAACCTGGAGGTGAAAGACTGTAATAGTCCATTAACAATGCAGTGACCTATCCACCCTCCCCCAAGTCTAATGACATTTTTCTAGTCCTCTGCAATCCATAAAATTGATTCTTTTTATAACTGCCTTTAATTAAAAGGGGACAAGTTAAATATGTATTGTATTATTGGTGCCCATAGGTTTATGGGGTTCTTTCAGCCGTTTTTTCTACAGAAGGTGTCATGTACATCAGAGTGGGAGGGAAAATTTCATGCTGGAACATCCCTTTGGAACATACGTATGGAAGCTGCAGCCTCCTCTCACTGCTCCACTGATGGCACACTGGGCTCCAAGCCATATTGCTTAAATTTCCTGAAACAAAACTTACTGGGATTTAGGGGGTGAATGTGGCCTGTTGGGCTGGGGATGTGTCACCCTTGTCCTGTTGGCGAGAGAGGGAGCTGGGATATGAGCAGCATCCATTGGTGGGGGAGACTTAAAACACACTTCCCTCCCCTGCAAGATGATTCCTCCAACACCAGCTTTAAACATTGTTTCTAAAGAGATTCCCAGCCTATCCCATGGAAACCTTTGATGCTGAGGATGCTTTTGCTTTGCCACTCGGTCTGAGCAGCGATTTTAGTGTTGCTCTTCCTGGAGTGCTTATTGCTCTTCCATCTCCCATTATGATCTAGCTGCCCTTAGTACTGACACACTTGTGCATTAAACAAAATGGTACTGCTTGCCCCCATTTAGCTGCAGCACCCAGGGTGGGGTTTGGCTGCTCTTCCCTCCACGTGCAGCCTGCTGATCAGTGCACCAAGCTCTTTGTAGCGCTCCATGTGAAAGCCAGAGCTCACCAACCAGTTTATCCAAGAGCTGAGGGCTGTTAAACACCTGCTGGTGGCCGCTTTGCATGAGCAAGAGTGATGGTCCTGCTGTAAGTACACCTGTGGGCTGGGAAATGCATTGAAACCAAGTGGTAGCTGGGATGTGTGTGCGCTGTAGGGCTCCTGTTGTCCTGTCTGTCCTTTCTCCCAGCTGATGTGGCTGTTTCGTTGTTTTTCCCTCCTGCTCAAGATCCCACTGGTCCTGGACTCGAAAGGTTTCATGCAGCCAAAGAAGCCCATTATCCTGAAGACGGTCCCCAGAGCCCAGGCTGACCTGAAGAAGTGAAGGAAGCAGGAACAGAGCAAGAGACTCTTATTTAATGGTGCCTCCTCCAGCTCTTGAGAGGAGACCAGGTTAATGTGTGCACTGTAGGAATGTCAGGGGGGCAGCCCCCCCCCCCATTTCATGGGGGTTTGGCCCAGCACAATTACATGAGCATTATCCTAATGAACATGAGACCCAGGTCCTGCTGTCCCCAGTCACAATAGGCATTTTGCAAGACCATTTGCACTCCAGTTATTTGGGTATTTTTTTCTCTCTCTGAAGAGGCACTTTTCTAAGCAATTTGATTCCAGACACTGTCAGTCTCTTCTGGCAGTGTAATTTAAATCAAGATGGGGAGAGCAAATTGCACATAGTTAAGTAATGCTGCCATTGCTCCTGTTCCCTCTGCCTGCTGGGTGATTCTGTGTGTCTCCTGGTTTCATTCTCCTGGGAATGCAGAGTTGTCCAAGGGCATTTCCTCAGCTCTGTGCTATGACCCTGAAAAATGTTAAAATGGTCATGTCCTTACAGCACTGAATGCCTGCAGCACATTTTCTGATGCTGATTTATTTAGATTTTGGTATGATTTTAGATGGCTTTTGTGTGATTCCAAGTGCAGATGGGTTAACAGGAGGAGCCCGGTGAGAAGCAGTTACCCCTAAGGACTGGAGATTCGCAGAGTGGGAGAGAAGTGTCCCACATGTGTTTCCTGATTGTTTGCTTATTTTATCGTGGGCATGCAGCCACCTGCCATGGGAGGGATTATCAACACAGGCACCATCCATACTGCTATCATAACACCTTTTAGTCTGATTGATATTAGGCCACTGTAAGACCAACTTAAATTAATAATTATGCAGGGTGCAGCACTGAGAGCCTTCAGATGTCCTGGGCAATCCTGTCTGGAAGAAAGGTGCCTTTGCCTATTGAGAGCTTCAAAATCTTGCCAAACTTTTAAATTTTTGTACAGTCTAGAAATTCATACTATTCCTCCAAAAACTGCTGCAGGAATGCTAACTGCAATAAAGTTCACTTGCCTCTTCTGTGTCCAAGTGATGCCAGTCTCTGCTGCTGTGCTTTCTCCATGCACAAGTGACTCCATCTGTAGATCTCATAAGCCTTTGGCCAGGTGATGAAAACTCTTTTTATCCTGGATGAATCCCTGTGGGTACCATAAATCCTAAGAGCTGCTCCTGGAGGTGCAGAGCTGAAGGTACAACAGCCCAAAAGGAACAGCTGAGCAGAGTCATTGAGGGTGTGAAGTGATTCCTATTGCAAAAGGAATTTTATTCACTACATAGCTGTTTTTATATTTCTTTTATATTCTTTTTTATAGAGGTAGATAGATTATACATATGTTATTCTATATTCTTTTCATACTTACTTTCTGTATTTTTTAGGAATTGAGTAGAAAACCTCAGAAGGGATATAATAACCTTTCTGCAGCAAATTAAATTCCCCAGTGAAAGACACCCTTGACTGGAAGTGTAGGGGAGGAGTGAGGCTGCTTCTCTAGAGAGTCATCAATGAGCTGGGTGAGAGGGTTAGAAAATTCCCAGCAGCTCAGGCAGCCATGGCTTGCCCTTCTGCCCTCGTCACCTGCAGCACACCAATGTCCAAAAGTGACAATCCATCTTTGTTTTCAGCTGTTGCTGTCCACTTTTCCAAAGTCAAGGCAGGGTGTTTGTGACAGCACATGGACTAAATGTACAGGCAGTCAGACCCCTGGAGGACTGAAAAATGCCTGCACCATCACAGTGGTTCATGAAAAGGGTCATGGAAAATCCTCTGCCTTGAGAAGTGACCAAGAAGATGAGGATGACAAAGTCACCTGCAGTGTCACAGGAATGAATTAATGGCCTTGCTGGTGCAAAGGCCAGAACTTGCCTGGTGGCAAAGAGAAAAGGGTTTTGCCTCCTCACCCCATGCCCATGTTGGAATTAATCACTCACACAGCAATGTCAACACTACGGGAAAACATCCTCCAGGATAATCTCTCTCACAAAGCTGCTTAACATTTTGGAAATATACAGTTCACTTGGAGGTGTCAAAGGGTTTCAGCCCCTCTCCTGTCTGTTCAAAGGCATCTTCATCTGCTGCACCCTGTGCCAAGGGGGTGGGGGAGCACAGCTGGGCTGGGAACGCTGCTGTACCTGCAGAGAGATGGGCACAGCCCTGCCTCATCCCCCAGCACCTGGTGGGGTTCTGCCAAGGGACAAAACTGTGGAGTGCTGTCACATCTCATCTTTGTTCTGCTGAATTTTGTGCTTAAGAGCAGGAATCACACATCTGTATGGGTTCCCAAGTGTCCTAGAGGGAGGTTTGCCAACAGATTTGGCTTTGGGGAGTGGTTTGGGTGAGATCTTGCAGTGGGGAAATGCTTGGATGCTGAATTTTCCAGCAGGTTCAGTACCTGGGACACTGTTTCTTGGATTTATTCCAGACTGAGCAGCTGTCTGGGAGATATTTGGTGTCAACCCTTTCTGGTCTGATTTCCAGAGGTAACCACTCCCCCATATTCAGGGGAAATGGAGCTGTGCTCTTCCACAGCCCTGTGCCTCAGTTTACCTGCACCTATAATTTTTTTTTTTTTAATTATTTACACTTAGGCAATAGTGAAATTTGATGTGTGTCCACCTTATGCCACGCTTTGATTCAGATTCCAGTGAGGTCCCAGAGTGAGCAAATGGGTTTCCTTTTGGAGGGCACCACAGCAGAAGTGCTTCACGAGCTCCCCTCATATACTCCAGCTGCTGACAGCTGGAAGCAAGTCCTCCACTCCCCCTAAAAAACATCCAGGATGACTGCAGGGCCCTCAGCATGAACTCTGCTCTGCATATTCCCTCCTACAGCAGAGCAAACAGGCTCAGCACAGCTCCTTCTGGAAGGACAGTCCCCCCTTGAGTGGCATCACTCCAATCTGGTCCCACTCATTTCTACTTCAGTTGTTTTGGCTCCTTCCAAGGGAGAGCACCCATTTGCACTTCACAGGGTGCTCCCTCTCTGAAGTGCTCTCACTGTGGGCTCCTCGTGTGCTCCTGGGGCCCGGCTCAGGTGGACTAATCATGCCTGCCACAATTTACAAGAAACCTGGAGCTCTCCTGCCCCTGACCCTGGCTTGCATAGAGCTTGTCTGTATTATTGCTGCTGGTGCTGTACTGTACCCGCTGCTGAGGAGAGACAGGCCTCCAGACACCCGTATTGAATGCTCAATTCGGTTAAAATCGATGAGATAATCAGCCCACAGAGTCTGCCCAAAGGTCAGGAAGCAGTGATTTTTTCCTCCAGCAACTTTGGTCCTGAGCTCTTGTTTGAGTGTGAAGATTGCAAGCCAAAGCACTTCAGCAGGTGGGTTATCAAAGGGTTATGAGTGCTGGTAGTTAGCTGACAGGCTGATGTAACAAGGGCCTAACAAGGGCTCCTAAAACAGACAGGTACATTTTGGCAGCGCTTTTTTCTCTAAAACGAGCAGAAAGTGATGCAGGGCGGGCTGGTGTCCTGCAAGGCAAAATGCAAAGAGCCTTGAAGAGGAACCCAGTAATGTGGATGGCAGGAGAAGGGGATGCTGTGGGAAGGACCAGGTGGGGATAACCCTTTTTCTCCACCCCATTCCCCAGATTTCATCCCCCATCTTGTGTCTCCTCAGTCCCACGTGTGCCCGCAGCAGCCGTCACCAGAGCCAAAGGCCGCAGCAGGGGGAGGATCCATCTTACCCCTCTCATCACTCCAGCACACGTTCTCCAGCAGCTGGACACACGACATACTGCAGGCTGGATTTGCAGAAACACTTTGATCTTTCATCTTCAACCTCAGTGATTCAATCCCCCACAGAGCCAAGGTAAACGGCGGCGATGCCGCTTCGGCGGGCCCAAGGTTCCAAGTCAAACATCAGTCGTTTAACCACACTTTTAAAGCTCGTATCATTTGAATGTCATATGTCAAACTGATGCTACTTCCACTGAAGGCAAATAGCTGTTTATTCCCCTCACAGCTGCCCAGCAGTCTGACATTCATTACCGAAGCCTTGAAGCTGCCAGGGATTGAAGCTACCTGTAGGAGTGCGTCTATCAAAGCCTTCCACCTTTTAAGGGTTATTCCCTGCAATACCAGCTCATACAGTTTAGTTCAGGCTCATTTTACAGCTGCTGTCGTTCTGCAGTTGTTTTTCCCTATGTCTGAACAAGGTCAGGCATTGTTTTTTGCCCGTTCCCTCACAAATTATGTCGTTAGCTCATTTTTCATGGTTTCTCCAGGGTTCAGGCTCGCTGTCACTGTGCACCAGCCCCTGAGGTTTATGATGTGAATGTTCCACGGCTGTGGGCAGCAACCAGCACACAGCTCTGCAGTGCTGGTGGTCCAGTCTCGGCATCTTGATGCAGCTCCAGCTCTCCTTGAAGCCAGCGCTGCGAATTCTATTTCTGGGACGTAAGTTCATGCACGAAATACCTGATATTTTGTAGTTTATTAGACACTAAAATGTTCGATTGGCTGCAGAGGAGTTTACAGAAAAGGAAAAAAAAAAAAAAAAAAAAAAAAAAAAAAAAAAAAAAAAAAAAAAAAAAAAAAAAAAGGCAACAGAGATGATCAGATTAGTTTGCATTTAGACAGTGCCCTGAACCCCACAGAGCAATTTACACCTGTGCGAGGAATCTGCAGAGTTCTATTGAATCAGACCTGGGGCGTTTAACAGCCACTTTGCACGAGCATAAACGACAGCATAAGGTGCAAAGGAAACAGCCGGCCGGACAATTACAGAGCGTCTTCACACGCCTTATTAATCCTCATTACAGCCCTCTGTGCTGAGACTCGGCGTCTTTCCTTCCCCTAGCAGGGCCAGCGAGGCTGTGGAGCCAATTTAGCCACCTGCCAAACTCGCGGGGGCTGACTGCTGCTATTGACGTGTCCTTGGTCCTGGGGAGCTGGATGCTCCTTGCGAGAGCCTGAGATGCATCTTGCTAAATTACAGCGGTGGAAGTCCCGGCTGCCTCCTGCCTTAGCGGGATTCTGAGCAATGTGCGTTGTTACGCTCAACTCTATGCATGTCTTATTGTCCTTTTTTTTTTCTTTTTAAAGCTTAGCTGTGGGTGTCTCAGGCAGGTGGGGTGATGTTCATCTGAAAGATCAAACTCAGCTCTGGGTGCTGTGTGCGCATGCAGGGTCGGGAGCCTCAGGACACAAGGAAATGATGGGGGGGGGGAAAAAAAGAAGATTATTCAGGGGCTCTGGGAAGCTCTGCCAGCACGTGTCTGAAGCACTCAGGTTAACGACCCAAAATGCAGCTGCCAGCATGGCTCTGTCTACAGGGACATTTCACGGGTGGTGTGATTGTTTGCTGTAGCTCTCACGTTTATGGCTGCTACTGAAACTCCTGAAAAGAGAGCAGCTACCCTGAGTTTCTCAGCACTCCCAGAACACTCGCCCTGTTTCCCACTCA
Source organism: Vidua chalybeata (assembly GCF_026979565.1). Taxonomy (NCBI): domain Eukaryota; kingdom Metazoa; phylum Chordata; class Aves; order Passeriformes; family Viduidae; genus Vidua; species Vidua chalybeata. Next base: position 12,895,003 of record NC_071545.1, read on the forward strand.
GAACCTCTTGCTTAAAAGCTGGTAGACCTGAACTTTTCCTAGTGAAAATGACAAAAAAGACCTGGAAAATGTAGAGCCACGCAGGCTGGAGACAGCCTGAATAGTTAGACCACTTGTACACAGTCATGAGACTAGCTGTCTGATGTCCTTTCTGGGAATCTTATTAATGTTATCTTATTATTTCATAATAGATATAACCCATGTGCTAGTGCTGGCAGGCTGTAATTGTGCTGTGCCAGGGAATTACTCATATTTTTCATTCTTGAAGGAATGAAGAGCGTATTCGGTTATGCTAACGACCTCATTTGTGTGGATTCCATTCACTTGGTGCGTCTGGCTCGTGAAGAATTGCAGCCAGAGTGATGATTTCTCACTCCAAGTAAGCGTCGAGGTGTCTCTCAGCAGATGCTCTCCCCTCCAGATGCTGAGCTGCTGCCTCGCCGTGTTTGCCTCTCCCCTGGCAGCTGCAGACTTGCCCAGTGGTGTGGTTTTTTGTTTTCAAGCACACGTTTTGCTGATGGTGATGTCTTTCCCTCTCGGTGTCTTGGGGTGCTGCAGGAGCCGTGGAGTTCTTTGAAATGGAGCAATGTTATTTATTGCTGCTTTATAAATCCTTGCTGCCTGTTTAGGACCCCTTGTTTGGCCCTTGGGCCGTCGTGCCTACCCGTGTTCTTCGCTGAGAGTTTTTTAACTCTCCACAGGGTATAAATGATAGTTTCAGCCGTGGAGAACCCTCCTCCCCACACTGACAATTACTCTCTGTGTGCGTATCAAAGCACAGGCAACATACTCACGTCAATAAAACCTTTTCTAATTCTTTTTTATCCTCCCCAGGGGAGCCCTTAGAGCCCCACGGAACCTCGAGCAGCCCTTTAATTCCTCTTACTTTGGTCCCCGCCGCTGCTCGGGGCTTGTTGGTGGAGCAGCTGTGAAAAATGCTGCTCCCTGATGGAGCAGAGCTGAGTGACACAAAACTTCACCTGCCCACGGGGACCCGGCTGCCTCCGCAGCCTCATCAGAAATGTTCCCCTGCATTTGTTTGTGAAACATCTTAATCCAGCCAGGAGAAATGTCCCTTGAAGTCAACTAACTAAAAAAATAAATAACAGTCAAAGACAATCCAGAAAGGAGGAGAAAAAAAAAAAAAAAAAAAAAAAAAAGGAAAAGGTTTCTAGAGGGAAATAAGTGATGGATTGAAAGAGATTTGGGGCTGTTGTGTTGTACAGCTCCGTGCATGATGTGACAGCAGAGAGTCCTCACTGCGCTGCTTCCTGTCTCCCACTTAAAATGAAGTCCTAAAAATGCTGATTTCAAAGGGTTGAAGAAACAAAGTGAAATATTCTGATGTACACTGTGGATGTTTTTTAGCCCTTCTGAACTTTTTTCATGATATACCTGCTGGTGGCTGTGTCAAAACAAAGCTCCTCAGCCAAGGTGCAGGAGGGATGGGGGAGCTTTGAGAAGTTTTTCAGTGTTTCTGCACAAATCTGAGCAAGGAGAGGAATAATTTCATTTCCCACATATAATAATGTCCAACAACAGGAACCCTGACCTGGAATTTGTCTTTGCTTTCCAAAGGCATCCCTGAGCAATCTGTGGAGAACAGAGGAAAATGTTGATTAATACCACTGTTAATGAAAATAAACACAGGATAACATTCCAAGCAACATGATTTCTTCTCAAAGCATCCAAGGATAGCAACAGATGCAATAAAGCAGAAATTCACTATTGCTGCCAAGGGATAATGTTTCCTACTTTGGACACAAGCCCTAGGGGGAACACACCACCCTTAGCAGAGCAGCCCGTGACCTTGAAGATCTTGTAGGTTTGAAAAAACATCATCTCAGACCTGAATGATGCCAAGGGAAACTTCCCAGCCCTGTGAAGGACCCAATATCATCTCCTGACCTGCCTGGGACCTGGATGCTCTTCCTATTCAATGGAAATGTCCATTGGCTTTTTCCATCTGACTATTTATCTCATTGATTTGACTGAAGGAATCATGGGATTGAAAGAAAATTAATAGTTCCCAGCCCAGCCAGCTCCTTATTTTGATTCATTCCATTCTTGTCACTTTGAGTGAACTAAATAATTAATTGTGTTACCAAAAATAATTAAGGCTAATACCACACCAATTACACTGGCCAATTCTAACAATAATGTTGGTAAGAACATCTAAATAACCTGATATGTAATTATAGTCTGGCTGTTCAGTCATGTGCAGGTTTGGGGCTTTCTCTCCCACCAAATTTTGGCCAGCCACATTGATTAAATGAGAACTTTTTATAGCTAGTGTTCAAATTATCAAATACTTGCCTAAAGCAATCCCATTGATCAAGTGTATCATTTGTAATACAAATGTTTTTATTAGGAGGCTTTGTTCAAGATAAATGAAGGATCAAATTAACTGGAGATTGGATTGAGTAGAAAATGCTGCAGCTGGATAATTTCAAGCACTGAGGCTGAACATTTCTTTCAAATGATGAGAAGTCATCAACTAAGTCTTAATATAAAACACACACACAGAGGCACTGCTGTATTGATTCCTTTCATTGCCGTGGCACTTCTTATCAAAATACATTTGGGTTTTGTAAAATAGGCTGCAAACCCATCATGCCACTGCAAACAAAGCAGGCTGAGGGTTTGGTCTGGCCAGAATTAGGTGTGCTATCAAAATGCCAACATGCACCAAAACCCTCCTCCTTCTCCCTCATTTTTTATCCCACTTCTGCTGCCTCTCTTACCACCCAATAATACTCTGCTCTTAACCCACCCTCACCTCCTTTAATCCAGAACCGGGCAATTTTCTTCTTTTAGGAAGCAAAACCACTAGAAGAGAGGCAGCAGGAATATTTAACTATTCCAGCAGTCATAGCACAGCAGAGTCTGGACATGACTGAGAGTTTATCCATGGCCAGCAGAGGAAAATGACCAGCAGTGAAATGCTGTAAGTTCATATATATATATATAAATACAGTCTGAATTAGGAAAGCTATTTGGGATTACTTTTTTTTTTTTTTTTGCTGCCATGTAGAGCTGTGGACGTTAAGTGATTGCTTTCTGAAATAACTCTCCCTCCTCTGCATCCCAGAGCATCGTGTAAAGTGTTTGCTGATACAGGAATTACAGATGTTGGAGGAGCTGCTATAAACCCTCCCAAGATTTACATCTCCTCCGTGAGGTTTCTCCACGGGCTGACTTCACAGGGAGAGGTTTTACAGGTGCTCAGGATCCTTTTGAATGTGTCTCCAGAGGCGTTGGCAATAATCAGAGGAAATCCCTTGAAGCCCATCAGATAAAGCACACAGAGTTAGGAAGGGAGCAGGGAGGTCACTTAGTCCCTATGGAAAAACTATTTTTGGCTTATTCGGGGACACAAAAGCCAAGTTTTCAACTCATGCTGAGTGTTGGTTTCATGAGCACCTCCAGATGCTTGCAGCCTCATCACAGCTCCAGTTTGTTCTGGCTTACGGCACGAAAATAAATGTAAATCTCCTAAAACTGCTGGGTTTCTTCTGGATTTGGGGTAGGGAGGAAAAATTCAGCTCTTATGCCTGGATCTGGCCACTCCTAAGTGCCCATTCCCTGTGCTCTATTGATGTGGGAGGCTGGTGGCCACACAGGTTTTAGGGAGAATTATTACTTCATTCAGTACTTCAGTGAAAGAAGTAATGGGCCCAGGTGGAATTTCAGGTAGTAATGAAAAACAGAGACTTGTTTTTCTCCAATACCATTTGTGGCCACTTCAAATACATACACATATATATATATATATATACTTATTTATTTATTTATTTATTTATGTGTGTATGTGTATATGCAAGTGCCATAGGTATGTAGCATGTATTTATGGCAGCCATACAAAGAATTACATCTATATATGTTAGTTATGTTACATCTATGGTTTGGAGCTGCAGGCTCTGGGCTGTGAGGCCTTGTACTTTGCTTTTATGCTCGGGCAATAATAGCTTTTGGCTATTATTTTGGCTGTGGCCAATAGCAGCTTATTGCCCACATCATAAGATTTAAAGCCTGTGACCGTTGTGTTTGCTGAAGGAGACTTAAACTTCCCTTTGGAAAACTCCAGTGTATTGGTGCAAGGTGTATTTTCTCCAGGAGAGCTACAGCTCTTGTAATAAAAGCAAGTCAACAATCACGTTTATGACTTGTATTTAAAGAGATGGGGAGTGAGAGCAGATTAACCCCTCTGTGCTGGAGCCAAGGCTGCAGCACAAGGACATCACTGCCCTCTCCCAGGAAAGGGAGGGATGAAGGCAATGGCATGGATGGATAATGGGTAACCTTGTACAAGTCAAGCAATTTCATTTCTGTAGGGGACCTGCGGACTGAAAGCAGCACTAATGTTGATTAACCCCCCTCCCTCTTTTCTATCTCTTAATTTTTCACTGCTCAAAGCTCTTCCTTTCAGCTGATTTCTACTGTGTGCGTATGTCAAGACACCTCACGCTCCATGCATGGAATATGTGTAAAACCCTGCCTTTCTCAGCCTGAATCACAGTTTATACCACTGTGCTTATCTCTGCTAATTCTCAGATAACAATTGAGAACAATTCTCAACTGTATAATTATTTAATTACTCTTTTAGTAATTTACCACCAGAAAATCTCAATCCTCCATCAGGTTGTTTCAGGTGGGATTTTGCAGCACTGCAAAACTCCAGTCTTGGAGGACGGGATCTGGTGGGATATGTGCTGTCTCCCACCTCTTTTCTCAGCCTGGTTTCTGGTGTGAGGGACAGCCCATAAACTCAAAGGGGAGATAAGTTCATGCTCCTCATAACTCCCCTCATTTCAGGAAAGCTGTTCCACCTTGTTTTCATTAGGAATTATTGGTTTGGCTTAGTAGATAATTTGATTTCAGGGGAGAAAAGCATGATCTAGGCTTGGAAGTGACTCATGTTTGGCCACCCAAACATTACAACAGCTCTTTCACTCTTTCCTGTGTTGGGAAATCTCAGCTGAGCTCAACGTCCTGCCTCCAGCATCTCCTGGAAAAGCTGTGGAAGTGAGTCATGGGTTGCTTCACCCACCAAGGCCCTTAGTGACTGCTGCCATTGCAAGAAGAGATTTCCCCATGTCGGCCAGCAGCTGGGCTGCTGTGTGCCTGAGGAAGCAGAGGATGTCTGGGAGACAGGCTGACACAGCACAGAACCAGGCAGGAATGCATCTGAGGATGGAGTTTGGCAGGGAAAGCTGAAAAGGAGAAAGTGTGCAGAAACTGTGGGAGCAAAATCCTGATTTTTATCAGGATTTGTTTTCAAAAGGAGGGTGATATTTCTGGGGGACGTGCCAGGGTTTTCAGTACCTGGTTTTCTTTCCTGAGAGCCAGAGCTGCTCAACAGGCACAGTGGTGAGGTTTAATTGACTGGATTCAAGAAAAAGTGTTCCCAGTTGCCAAGGAGGTCAGGCTGGATATGCTGGATGAGAGCAGGCGCTGCTCATCATCTGTGTGCACATCAGTAAGAAAAACAGTAACAGGAGAACTAACAGAGGTTCTCCTTAGCATGAGACAATAAAAATGTATGGTTTGGGACAAAAATGTTTTGATTTCTGCCAAAAGTCATGGGTAAGAGCTCTGTCTGGGCAAAGAGACAGAGTAAAACCTTGGTCAGCTGGTGTCAAGCAGAGGTCTGGGGAAAAACTTAAGCTGGGCAAGAGATTGTGAACTCTTGCAAGGAGGAGCAGCATCTCTGAGCACTGAGGTCCAGCCAGGTTGTGTTGGAGGCCAATGGGTTTCAGACTTGGTCCTTGCTGTCATGGGAAGCATCATTTCAGTGCTGCTGAGGGGGATTTTACCTCTGACTTCACTGGGATGGGCTCAAGGATTTTGTCATGAAGCATCCACTCCTTCTGCTTTACTGAAAATGTGCACAAAGATTAAACATGATGAGGAATTTATATCCAAGGGACTGATATTTTGGATGTGCTAAGAAGTAGAAGCACATTTCTCTCCCTGGAGAGTGAGGCAGGCTGGCTTTGCCTCTCAGCTGTTTCCTCTGTGCTGGCCAGGACCACAGGGCAGAGCAGATAATGGTATCACAACCACCATGGCCTTTGGGATTTACTCCTCTGCTTTCCCTACAGACCCCTTCAACTCAAACTCCAATCCAAAACAAGTTTATCAAACATCATCTCCAGAATATCCATCAGCATCCAGGCATTGTGTGAGAAATGACTTGTCGGGCAAAACTACAGCTGGCATTACCTGTTCCGATCCATCTCCTGTCAGCACTCACACCCCTGTTGACAAACTGGATTTTGCCTTGATTTCTTCTTCCAGATAACACAGATTAACTGGGAGCTGTGTCATTTTTCTGTTTGCTTTGGAGGTCTGAAGAAGGAGTGATGTGACAGAGGAGATACAGATGTTGTCTGAGATCCTGCCCGCCTCATCAGCGACTCCAACCAGTTTTGCTGAGACACCAGAGGTACCAGTGGCTTCTGCAGGACTTTGGGCACAGCAAATGCAAACTCTTGTGCCACTGTTCTGCTTTAATGCTGTTTCCATGCCTCCCAACCAGCACCTCCTCCAGGCTCACTGTCTCCATCCTCTCCCACCCAGCATGTGATGGTTGGCTGGGATATTTCCTGAAGTGACTCTCAGGCTGTCCCTGAGCATCTCTGTGTCCTTGTGAGTAAGGCAAGGACAGCCAGCCCCAGCTCAGGCAGGCAAGAGCAGTGCTGGTGGCTTCACATCCCGGAACAAAGCCATTTGTACTGTGCCAAGCTCAGATGTATTGCTGTGTGTGCATTCACCAGAGAGCAGAGATCATTCCCCCTCACTCTATCCAGAGAAAGAGACGTAAGGAATGGAGGCTCTGATGAGATAAATGGTTATTATGAGGTATGGACATTTTTAATTAGCTTCTGGAGACACTACCACACTGCTAATGAGCCCTTGCCAAGTTTCCTGTGATTCCTCTTTACTTTTTGTAACTCTGTAATAGTAACAATAGAGTCATTTTCTCTAATAACCATGATAAAACCCAGATAATCCCTCTATAACTCCGGCATAAGCTTCATGTAATTAAATCAGTTGGTGAAACATTTTTGGTCTGAGGGATGGAGGAATGCAGCACAGCTCTGCTGCTCCACGAAGAGTATTCCCCACATCCTCCTGCCCCCAAACAGTGTAAATCTGTACAAGATTTATGAAGTACACAAGTGGAATAGGGTTAAAAAGACCACTGGTTGTGTTTGGATCTCCAACGACTCCATTGCTGCCAAAACAGAGGCCAGAATTTTACCAAAGCAGTGAATTTGGTCCTGAGGGAAGAGCCCGACCTGTGCTAGGGGGGCTGGTGAGCAGGAGCTCCCAAAGCAGGGAGCAGTTCCCAGATGTGTGGGGAGGTGTGAGAAGGGAGGAGGGAAAGAGACCTCACAGGAGCCCTGCTCTGATCTGTGCTTTGAGAGAAGGGGGAGCGTTCCTCAACATTGCTGAGAAATGCAATTTAGACAAACAGCTGGCAGCCCCTGGGAAGAGCTGATGCTGTTGCTCATCTTCCACTGCCCTGCTCTCATTGATGTACCCCAGGTAGTGTCACACCTGCTTATTCTTTCCTGCTTTTTCTTTCAGTTACTAGACAAGTTTTTCTATAATTACTCCTCTTTAAAGCATTTCTCATGCAAAAGTACACACACAATGCACAGGACCAGCCTCTCTGCACTCAGGTTGTGTGAATAATCACAGACCTGCTGCCCTCCTCCAGGAGCCTGGGGATGGGGAAGCCTTTTGTGATGCTGCCTGTAGATGAGGATCTTGCTTCTTACTTTCCTGACTCATCTTTGAGCCTGTGGAGTTTATTGACAAGTTGAAGAAACCCTGGGCAGGGAAAGGCAGCAGCCTCCCACAGCTCTGCCACAGGCCAATTCCTGCCAGGATTTCTGAGCAGAGCTTTGGAAAGCAAAGCCATCCCAGACAGCCCTGCCACATTACCTCATCCCACAAGTTCACAGTTAAAGGAGATGGGGAGATCACCAGAGGGCAGTGAGCTTCCAAAACCCCCAAGGCACATTTCCTGGGCAGCAATTAATGCTGTAGCATGGCCCAGTCAATGGGGCAAGCCCCAGCTGGGGACAGTGCAGTGGAGGAAGGAGAACTTGTGAAAAAAAACTGATTTCACTCACTGAAGCCTCACATCTTCCCAAGCACCAAAATGTGTCCAGAGGTGGCTCAGGCCTATTTGTGGTGACACAGAGGACAAGGGGTTCTGGCTGCTGCCTCCTCCTTGTACTCCCCAGGGGCCAATGACCTTCTGCTGGGTTTTCAATGAGCATTTTGTACCCATTAGGAGCTGACAGTGATTGGGATGTTTTGTCTCTCCACCTTCTCCTACACCTCCACACGAGTCATTAAGCAATACTTCAACTCCTCTGCTTTGTGTCTCTGTCCCCTGTCACCTGTAATGGCTTCATTCATCAGCCTCCCCTTGTTTTGGCTGTATTGTAGTGGTTTTTTGGACTGGTTGCATGAGATGCACAGATCTCCATGGCCTGCCAGCACAAGGCAGTCTGTCACACCTTCTTCTTCCAGCTTTTCTTCTCTGCTGGGTGCTCCCATGCCCAGACTTTCCTTTCTCTGCTGTGACCTTTTCACCTCTGAGTATGTTTCTTGTGCCTTGGCTTTAATAACTGACCACAAGAAGTTTAGATTTTTTGGGGAGTTTGTTCACATTCACCCTTTAAAGGGAAGGACTAAGGGCTGTTTATGTAGGAGACAGAGAAATGTGTTGTGAAATGGATACAGTGCCCTGAGAAAGAAACTTCTTTAAGAGACAGGAAAATTCTAACCTCGCCAGAAATCTCTGACAGTGCTTGGACATGTTCTGGTTGGTAGAGCATCCAGATTTTACTGTTTGCAGACTGGGCTCTCTACTGCACCAGGTGCTGAACAAGTGCTTTCCACAGGTCACCGTGTCCAACTTTATTCAAAACAGCTCCAGCCCGAGGCCAAATTCACTCCTGATCTAAATGGACTCATCTCTCCCTCAGAGAGCCACATGTCCTGGCGTGGTGCATCTCCTGCAGCAGCCTGAGGCAGCAGGGATCTCTCAGCAGGGTGGTTCCTGTGGCAGCTTCTCCTGCAGCCCCGTGCAGGGTTACTGCCTTTCTGCTCCAGTTCCTGCCCCAGCTGGGGACAGCCTGCAGGGACAGCGTGGTGTTCAGGGGACATGAAAGGACACAGGAAGCTGTCCTGGTTTAGCTGGGATAGAGTTAATTTTCTCTTCAGTAGCTGGTACAGTGCTTTGTGTTCAGTGTGAGAGCAGCGCTGGTGACACCAATGGCTGAGTTGTGGCTGAGGGGAGCTTACCCCGAGCCCAGGACTTTTCAGTGGCTCATGCTCTGCTTTCCATGGCCAGGAGAGGTGACCCAAAGTGGCCAAAGGAATGTTCCTACCTCAGGACACCATGCTCAGTGTATAAACTGGGGGACCTGGCTGGAAGTCACCAGTGGCTGCAGGGGATGGGCTGGGCATCAGTCAGTGGGTGGTGAGCACCTGTACTGTGCATGCCTTGATTCTCTTGGGATTTATTCCAAACTTGGAGACCCTCAGACCTCCGCTGGACAGGCCCTGAACTGTCAGGCAGGGATTTCCTCCAGCTGAGGATGGAGAGGGCCTCCTGGGTAGGGGCAGCAGACCTTGCCCAGCCCCACCTGAGCTCTACACCCCACCCACGGGCCCAGAGCCCATTTAAGCTCAGCCTGGTTGTGCTATTCCTCTCCTGAGCTCAGCTGGAGATGTGCAGATCTTCAGTGAAAGCACCACCCTGCCTCACCATGGGACCCCCATCACCCACCTGAGGAACGTGGCCTTTCCCCCAGCATGATAAAATGTTATTTTGATTTTTTTGGGTTTGTCACTTGTGGTCTGTGAGTTTGCTGCAAAGGCTGCAGAGTGGGAGTGAGTGTCCAGGGAGGGGTGAGGACAGCCCTGTGTCCCCTGCCCATGTCTGAGCACCACAGCTGCTGCCCTGCAGTTTGGGTAAGCTTTGCACAGAGCTGTGACTACATCAGAAACTCCATTCCTTTAGGAACTGATGTTTCTGGATGTGAACAAGTGTGGGACCTTGGTGGCCCCAGGCAGGGCACAGGAAGCAGTGTAATTCCCCTCTTGCCTACAGAGAGCCATCCTTTCCTATTTGCTGCTGAACATTTTTCATTACAATGTTCTTACAATGCTGTAGGGCTGGAAACATCAGGAATATAAATCAGAGCCTGCCATTCACAGGCATCATGTTTATTTTACATGAATATATGCTTTCTGCTAAAATATCACAGATTCAGTTGTGAACCTGGGCTATTATCAGAAGCTTATTGCAATCATTTCTCTTCCTTTTTATTTATGCACATGAAATGCTGTGTTTGATGATGAAGTGGCTTCTGACTGAAGGGATCAGGATGTTTGGGAAGGCACAGCCTGCATGGCCTGTGTGCTCTGACTTCGCAATTTTGTTGCCTCAGTTCCCCTGGGTTTTACCCCTTTTCCTGCTGGTGAAGGGAGGGAGCACAGAAAGCACCTCCTTTACTTGGCTTTAATGGCTAATACGAGACTGCAGTCTTGTCTTTAGACTAAAAATCCAGGCAGAAAAAATAATATAAAAGGTGTCTGTAATTCTGGAAGGATTTGAGGATTTCTCTGGGGAGGCTGAGAGTGGGGAGTCTTCTCCTGCCACCTCCATCATCTGTCACCTGTGAAATGCTGCTGAGAAAAGGCACAGAGAGGGACAGGCCTTGTTATCCTGGGCTGGCTGGTAGGAATCAGAAGGGAGGTGTGTAACCAAGTGATGTTTTTCAGCTGTGAGCCTCCAGCTGCAGGCTGTTTCCAATTATCCAGGCACATCCATATGGATGTGCAGACCCCTGCCAGGCTGAGGCCAGCTCAGCTGGAGCCTGGCATGGCTGTGCTGCCATCCCACCCCCAGATGGGCACGGGGGGCTCCCAAAGCCTGCTGGAAACGAGAGCAAAACTCTATCCTTGAGCTCTCCTTACTCCAAAACTTCATCCTTGAGGTGTGAGAGCAAAACTCTGTCCTTGAGGTCTCTGTGGGCTGTCAGGCCATGTGAGACTGGAGTTTTTGGAGCACCCTGCAAAGCCTGGAGGAGAACAGAGGCTCTGATTTCCTAGGGAGCCTTTCCTCCCCTGATGCTGTAGCCCAGGTCTGTGGGCAGTTAACTGAATTCCCAGCAGGCAGGTTTGGGCATCCTGCAGGATCAGTGATGGGTTTCCTGCAGGGTGTGAGCAAGGATGCTCTTGTTTCTCAGAAGGGTTGTTAACAGTCAGAATTATCATTTGGCTGCAGTAAAAGCTGTTAAACCCACACAGCTCCCATGAGTCTGATCCCAGACTGACCACACAGGCTGCAATCAGAGGGCACAGAGTTGGGGAAATGACCCATTGTATCGATCAACATTTGGTGGGCAATAAGAAGCTGGAGAAGGAGGCTTAAAGGATGCTCTTCTCCCAAAATTTCTGGATTAGGTGCAGGATCTGGGCTTTATAAATGTTACAGGAAGATCTGCTGATCGGATATGAAAAATAGATTAGGTGTTTTTTTTTTCTATAAGCTTCATTTATACTCATTAGTGTGCTGCAAGTAATAATACCAGGAAATAGATTTGCAGGCAGAAGTATGATTTTTAAGTTAAGGATGTTCATTTAATTTCAGCTCTTGTCTCCTAGATGTGCCTCTTCCTAATGCTCTAAATAGCTCTTCTGCCTCTTTGATGTTTACACCCTTCAAATGCATAAAGACAGTTCTCTACAATTCCTCATTTTGCCAAGCAATACATACTTAGTGCTTTTCATCTCTCTCCATAAATCAATCCCTTTCCTCCAACAGGAGCTAGAATAGGATTTTTTCCCTTATTAGATTTGTACTGAGAATTTCTTTTTTCAGAAACAGATAAATGATACAAGGTTTTTTCATGACAAAGCATCCTATCATATATTATTAGCAAACACTTCCACAGCAGAACAGGAATAAAAATAGAAAGTGGGCTATAAAAAAAGAATGTGTAGCAGGATAACATTTAATTTCACAGTATGGTACTGAAAGTGGAGCATTTCCTTCATATTTCTTTGCAGATCTTCAAGGAAAGATCCAGGAGGCCTCCTCAGAAACACTTGGCATCTTTTACTTAAGATTTTCGTTAAATTCTGTGTGATCTTTGACACAGAGTTAATGAATTTTCTCCTTATTCAAAAAGCCCACCCACTGCCTGTGGTATGTTTGAAGCTTCAGATCCTTTCTCCTGGCTCAGCTGCTGCTCCCTCTTCCCAGCATCTCAGCATCAGTTGTACCCACTCTATTCCACAAAACTTTAATTGAGAAACTACCTGAATGATAAAAAAAACCCCTCAGATCCCGCTTATCCCACCACCAGAATTTTTTTATTTTCTGATTTTCGGTGGGAGCCATCAACCTTGAACATTTTGGAGTTCTCACCTGGCAGGCCAGGCTAACAGGTCCATGATGTGCAGTGCAGATTGCTCCCCCTGCCAGACCCTCCCCAGGGATCAGCCCTGGGCCTGAGGTGGTGGCTGCACTTCAGGACTGCCGTGAGGTGAAGTTTTCCATGGAAAACAGCCCCTCTCACATTTCCCAGAATCCTGAAAGCAGTTGTGGTTGAAGTCCAGCAACCCCTACAAAATGAAACAGGTGAAAGATGATTACTCAAATGGATGATTTCAGCAGGTTTTTGTCAGGGAAAGTTCAGGGTTTTGTGGATCAGGCTGCCCTGGGATGGAAGCACATGTGGATCACACTCAGATGTGTGTCCAGCTCAGAGCCACTTGCCCGATTGTTCCCTGCATTGCTCTTTCAGCTGTGAGTAGGAACAGTGAGGAGAGGTTGATCCATGGGTTTGTTTTCCTTCCTTGTGGCTCCAGGGGTGATTTGGAGAACAGCAACGTTCTCCTGGGGCAGAGCAGCCCAGCAGGGCCAGCTGCTGGTGCTCAAACCCACCTGGGAGCCAGTTCAGAGATGGGCAAGAAACAAGAAGATTTAAACCTCCAGTGTTTTGGTGATGATATAATAAATGTACCAAATAATGAGCTGTGCAGCTGTGGTGTGTGTTTAGGGAGGGAGCCTGGAGGGAGCTTCTAACTCCTTACAAAGGAGCAGCTGCTGCAAAGGAAACCAATATCCAAAACTTTTAGCAAAATTCCAAAGAACTTCTCTGGAGCTGCTGCCAGCAAGCAGAGAGAAGGCAAAAACCCAGCACAAAGCCAACGTGGCTTTATAACAAACAAACCAAAGCAGTGCCAGAAGTTGCTGCATGCTGGGGTTTGTGACGGTGCAATTTAATTTCTCATTGTTCTCGCTGTCCTGAGAGCAGGGTCAGCACAGCAGAGGGCCTGAGCACTTCCCTGGGGCAGCTGCTGCTTGGACACCCTGGCAGGTCCTTCCCATCTTTGGAAGCTCCCAGTTGTTCTTGCAGAAACTTCATTGCTGCCACCTTGGGGCCTGCTGGGTCCCTGAGAAGATTTATACTCTGGCATTTTTTGAAGTTTGGCTTTTGCGAGTTTAAAACAGCTTTTGAATGTGTTTTACTCTTGGTGATGGTTATAGAATCACAAATTGATTCAGTTGGAAAAGGCCTCTAAGGTCAAGCCCAACCACTGAACCATGTCCCCAAGTGCCACATCTACAGAGTTTTTCAACATTTCCAGGGATGGTGAATCCACCACTTCCCTGAGCAGCCTGATCCAATGCTTGACAACCCTTTCCATGAAGACATTTTCCCTGATATCCAACCTAAACCTCCTCTGGAGCAACTTGATGCTGTTTTCTCTTGACCTACCACTTGTTACCTGGGAGAAGGAACATCCATCACTGAACGTGGTTCCTCTCAGCCAATCAAAATTTGCAAGGTCAATTTTTAAACTAGAAGGCCAAGTGTTTAAAAAATGTATGGTACTCTTTTGCCCCATTTTAATTGTCTTTCTGATATGTGCTTGAATGTTTCAGTCCCTCCACAGTGAGCCTGAGAACTGCTCAGTTCTGCTATTGCTCCTGGAAACAGATTTCTGTAACTGCTCCTACTGGTGTTGCATGGACATTCAGCAGAGTAAGGAACTGGTGGTGGGAAGGTTTCTTAAATTCAGGTTGTGGGTAATTGAAGAGCCCAAAGTGACCAATTCTATGTAAGTCACAAAAAGACCCCCGAAGATGGCAGTGGTTTTGATGCTTAAATGAGCACCTTGGTGGTGCAGAGCAGGTAAATGCTCCATGCCATGGCCTGGGCTACAAGCTTTTCACCTCAGGCACTCCCAGGTGGATATCTCAGCTGGATTGGGAGAGTCTGTCCAAAGGCTAAGATATCCTTGTGCCCTTTGGGTGTGTGGATATGCACACAAATATAAAGACATTTATCTACCTGTGGCTACTAACTCTGTAACAGCCCCGGCTCTCTGCTGCTGCAAATTCTGTTCCTTAGGGCAACACTTATTCTGTGAACTCCCTGAAGATAAGGCTGTCTTGCTGAGTGTTTCCAACACTCCTAACCCTCCTGGGCTTTCATTTCCCGACTGGCTTTTAATGTAATGTAAAGATTAGAAATTATATCTTCCATTAAAACTTTATTAGGTGGCTCTTCCACTTAGGAGAGCAGTTTCACTTCCTCTCAGCCAAATGAATTCCAGTCACTGAAAGCTAAACATGAAAATGCAGGAGGGGGGAGGAGAAAACCACTTGCAGTCTTGAAAAGCTGAGGAAAAATAAGAGCAGTTAGTTCAGTGGCCTGAGACACCTGCAGCTCAGTGCAGAGCCCTGGGCCAGAGCTGCCCTGGGCACAGGAGTGAGACAGCCAGCATGGGAAACACTCCCCTTCTTGGCAAGGAGCATCTCCAAATGCATTTTGCCCACTTGTACATCCTGCAGATTTCCACTGGAGCCTGTAACAACCACTGGGAGCACCAGGCATCTGCTGACTTCCCTGGATGTGGCTCAGGCTGCTGGTGGGGTGATTGATGTGTGGTTACCCCCGAGAGCAGCCTGAGTGGCAGCAGCTGACCTTCCTTGGAGCATCTGTACCACTCCTTGCCTTCCCTCTGGCTTCTGCTGTGACCTTTGGATACTGATTGATCCCAGATTAGTGCTTGTTAACAATAAATAGCCTAAAATTAGGATACAAGTAGACAAGTCCTGAAAAGGTTAGACAAGCTTGTGGCAAATTAGTGCAAGACTGTGCTGGACATGCTGGGGGTTTGTCTTTGTGCTCTATTTTCCAAAAGTCTTTTCTGTTTTTACTGCCTCCAATTTCAAAGCAAAACCAGCTGGACAGCCCCAGGATGGGGGAGCTGTGGTGTGGCACCTGTGCCCCTTCAGCTGGGCTACACAAACCTCTGACACAGCCCAGCAGATGAACTGTAGCGTATTTTCCTGGGCTTTCTGTGCTGTGTGGATGAAATCAGTGTTTTGTCAAGTGAAGATGGGTAAATGCATCCGGCTGTGCTGGACTGGCTTCAGTTCATAAGTGGCAGGCAAGGTTTTTCATTTTCCCTTGAACAGTCATAGTGTCTTCCCCACTCCATTTGCAAACTTGTGGCTGCACAAGCACTTCAGGGTGGGTTTATTTATTATATAAATGAATGATATGGGAGCTGCAGGCCTTGGAACAAGGTACATTTGTATCCAGACATTGTACCCAGGCATGTAGGGAAGCCCATGGAGAACATCCCTGATCATCAGCTATGAAATGGTTAAATAAAAATTTTGTCCCAAATCAAAGGTATTTTGAGCACATTGGCAATGTTGTCATAAACAAAACAACAAAAACCTTGTAGAGGAAAATTATCTATGCCTTGGGTGATACAAAGCTGCATCAGTACCTATAAAGTGCCCCAGCAATACAAGAGAATTGGAGTAATGAACAGAAATGCTCAGTTAGAGCTTTTTCCATATTTTATGTTAATCATTAGTTAGAACCAAAATTAGCTTTAATTGATATTAAGAGTTGAAAAAATGAATCCTCTGGAGAATGAGTCTCTTTAACCTTTAATGATGCAGTAAATAAAATATGCTGTCAACATTTGTGCAATAGTAAGGGCTTTCAAAATTCCATATCTGTGTGGTGAGCAATTCAATATGTCCAATTCTCTCCATTACAGCAGAGAAAAGTGATGTCGTTGCATAAATTCAGCCACAGGTTTTCCATGTTTCCAATCTATCTGGTAATTCCCCACGCTGGCTTGTTACTTCTACCAGGGAGATGGAGAGAGAAAGAAGGGAATGAGATCAATCCCAGCCCTGCCTGTGCTGCCTTTTCCACTTGTGTCCCTTGACTTGCAGGCTCCTGATGCCAGAGAAACTGTGCCTCTGTAGAGGTAAAAGGAGCCATGCTGCCTGTTCTTCCTTTCAGGTGAAATATGTCTGGAAATGTTTCATTTTTCACTTTAAAGGCACAGCAGAATTGCAAAAGACTTCAATACTTTAGGGACACTTAGTTTGCTAATAGTCAGACCATTCTTCTCTCTGTCAGGGCTCAGCCTGGTGTTGAAATATCTCATAACTGATTTGGAGAAGCACATGAAACATTTCCTCACTGTAAGCAGGAAACCTGTTTTTCATAACATCCATTTGGTCATTGCAATCAACTGGAAGCATTACATCATTTAAGCAAGTTAGGAGTGAGGGTGACTCTGCTGTAGTTAACTGGGAAACAGAAAACAAACCTCCCCACTTAAAATCACCTTTTGTCTTTCACCAGGACTGATGCAATAACAGTTCTCATCCCATGGGATACAAACCTCCTGTGAAAAGGTCCTTTCTTTGTTAAGGGGAATGTATTTCTGCATACTTACAGGAGTTCCTGAGTGATGCTGGTGCTTCCCTGGGTGTGAGTCTGTTACACTGCAGTGATGTGAAAATAACTTCTCTGAGACAAGGTTGTAAAGCCTTTGAGAAAACCCTATGTGATTTAAAATGATGATGAAACAACAATTTCCCTCATTCTTTTTTCCTTCTTACTTGGGCTTTGGGAGGACTTAGGTGGGGAAGAGAAACAGAAGTGTCCCCACAATTAATTTCTACCTTACACTGTTTTCTTTCCTCTGATGAGACCCCACTATTTTGGGACAATTCAATGTCCCAGGCCTGCCAAGGATGTGTAGAAATAGTGCTCAAGCACTGGAACAGGCTGCCCAGGGCAGTGATGGAATTTCCATCCCTGGAAGTGTTCAAAGAAAGTGTTTGTGGCACTTGTGGACATGGTTATTATGATTCAGTGGTGAGTTAATGGCTGGATTTGATGATCTTAGAGGCCTTTGCCAACCATAAAGATTCTTTGATTTTATGAATCAGCAAGGAGTCCAGATAAAATAAATGTTTTATCAGCAAAAACCTTTCAAGGGGTGAGTTAAACAGTGCTATGCCTGATTTAAAGTGGAAACAGCCAAACCAGTGAAACCTGATGGATGCCCAGGACCAGCAGATTCCTGGCCAAGCCACTTCTGAGGGGTGACCAGCAAAGCAATGGGACATGCTGGGAATGATGGAGGCAGCTCTTAAAAGCAGAGTATTTTTATGGAGCTAAGACACGGAGGATCTAATTTTCTTCTAGAAGACTCATTACCATGATTTTGTTACAGATTATTTATGGGCTGTTATGATAGTCCTGGCAGGTCATAATTGGCTGAAGCCGGAAAATTAGTCACATTTTTCACATTTGGAAGAATGATCTGTACAGTTGCACTTAATGACTTCATTCCCAGAGAGGCCGTGCAGGGAAGGAACTGCCAGGCTTGGGGTGTGGCTGGATTAACCCTTTGTGCTTCTGGCAAAGGCACCTGGGTTTCCTCATCAGGTGCCAAAAGGATTTTTCATCACTTCAAAGCAGCTCTTTGGCATGTAAGTGATGTGCTGCTTTCATGATAGTTTCCCCTTTCCTTCTCTTTCTTTGAACCCGAGTTAGTTTTGCCTGGCACTGGATTTTCTACAGAAAAATGCCTTTTTTAAACTGATTTGTCCATGCTTTGCACTCTCCCCATCAGAGCCACTGCAGCATCACAGCCAGTCAGACAGGCCCAGCTCTTCCAGGGATGGTTTCTAACCTCTGGTAAGAGATGGGCAACAGATTAAACTGAGGCACGGCCTCATTGGCAGCACTCCTCAGAGCCTTGCTGTGTACACAGCACAACCCAAACAGTCTATCACAGATGATGAATCAGAAGGGAGCACTATAATTGTTTTATCTGCCTTTTGGGACAGCACAAGCTGCTTACTCTTGAATTAGAGCCTGGTGAATGTCACTGTATCTTCCAGAAAAATGGACAGCTTTGATTTGGGGATTTCCAGGGATGAGGAATCCACTGTGATGTTTCCTGTCCACACCCAAGCCCTGAATATTCACTGGTAAAGAATGGACCTGAGTTGTTGAATAAATTTGTACGACGTGGGATGGCAGCATTTGGGTCATGTCGCAATTTTGTCTGCTAGACTAAAGAGAAAAGCACATTGCCACAGGAGAAAATTACAGACCATGATCCAGCAAATAATGCCTTGGAATGAAGGGTGCCAGGAGAAAGTTACAGTATTGCTTGATTTGATTTGTAGCTCTTGTAGAAACCTTTCCCGTTCACTACTATTTGTTTTGGTTGGTAGGTGTCAAGACCAGCACAATTTACTGGGGTGAACTGGGGTGTGAAACTTGGATCTGGGAGAACCTCCCACCTGCTTTTGGATATTCCCTGTTTAAATGGTCAGGGATGGCATAAGCCATGGGGTCAGAGCATCCTGTTGATGACAGGAGCAGCTCAAAGCACCTAAAACCCCACCATAAGTAATGACTAAACCCCATCCATGGCCCTGGGAGGAAAGGCTGAGCTCCAGACTGTGTGAACACCATTCCTCCAGGAGCACTGGCCCTCCTGCAGGGCTGTCCTCTCCTCCTGGGAGCTGCTGCTCTCTCTAATCCATCCTCTGTCACTCCAGCATGGGAAAGGGTTGGCCAGTGCTGAACTGAAGGTACCCTCTTAATCAAAGTAAGAGGTGGGAGCTGGAGTGTTTGTAAAATACTTTACAAATGGGAGGGTTTGATGGCGTTAAATGAAGGATCAGATTCATTAAATTAAGTGGAAAGCAATGTACATGGATGATTTCAAGGGTTGAGGTTGAATACGGGTTTTAAATAGGAAGTGATCAGCCACTATATACAACACAGAGCAGCTCTCAAATGTTTTTAATGACAGTATTTGTACACACTTTAGTTTAATTAACACATGGCACAGGAGAGGGTTGGTAACTAGGATGTGTAGTCTCACACCAGTCGTCTCAATTAGAACACATGAAATTTCAAGCATCACTACACCCAGAAGAACAGATCCTGTCCCTGCCCGGTGAGGTCTGGCAGTTTGAATTTCCATCACACCCTGTGTTTCTTGGATGTGGCAGTAATTCCTTCCCTCCAGATGGAGAAGTCCCTTTAGAAGTCGATGATCAGCTTCTCATTTGGATTTATTTCTTGTTTTGCAATCAAAATTAAGGAGACTGTGTATTGTCACTGCCCAGTGATCCACGTCACGTTTCTGACAGTTATGTTTATTAGTAAATATGTAGTAATTGCATCCAGAATTAACTGGAGCTGCTCTTCTGTGTCTTTATGTGTAGGAGAGATTTCCTGTGATGCGTGATCCCTTTGTTAGCACAGCAGTCCCTGGGTGTTGGGGGCTGTGGCTGGGTTTCAGTTCTTGGCAGGCTCCGTGCTGGTCCGGGGCACCAACTTCAGAATAATCGGCTTCTCTGGTGTTAGGAGCCCCACTGAACTCAGCTTGATTGGCATCTGCAACAATGAGAGGGAAAGCACAGGTGCAGATGGATACGTTAAACACGCAGGGATGAAAGGTTCAGGCACGACTGGATCTGTAGTGCCTGGAAGTGTGAAATGTCTGGCGTTGGCTCCCGGCTCCACCCGTGCCAGCCCCGAGCCTCCACGTGCCCTCACCTGAGTCTCTTTGCAGGTCTGGAAGGTGAAATGCTGCAGCAGGGAGACGATGGCGACTTTCAGAATCAGGAGAGCAAACCTCATCCCAATGCAGTTCCTGGGCCCAGCCCCAAAGGGCAGGTACGTGTACGGGTCTATGGACTCCCTGTTCTCCTTACTGAACCTAGATAATGGTTGGGGAAAAGAAATGAAGGCAGCAAACCCACAAAACCTACACATCTTATTTATCCAGGGATCTCTTACTGGTGCCCTGCAGAGCCTGATTTGGGTTTTTCTTAAAGTGTCTCAGGCTACCCCATTAATCGAATACTATGACCTAGCCCTTGTCCCTCTTGAGGGTTTGATTTTAACTCTGTCCATCCAGATTAGTAGTTGGAAGCAAGGTGAAAATCCAGGCAACATCCTGTCCCACAGTGACAGATATTTCCTGTCTGAGGTATTTAGGGAGAGAAGAACCAGAAGTTGTTTTGGTTAGGAGCAGCCTATGCCTTCACTTTCTCTGGGAATGAGAAGTAGATATCAGTTACAAAAAGAAACAGCTAGGGAAGGTTATCCTTGAAAACAAGGAGGGAAAGCAATTCTGGAAGGATCGAGTCTGGCATATTTAGTAGAAGCTTGTATGAAGGGAACAGGTTCAACAAGAAGGATTATACAGTGGATGGCCAGCAGTTACAAAAGCTCCAAATTTACCCCCTCTCAGGAAGCTTAAAAACTGGGTACAAGATCCTGTGAGGTATCTGTGCTATTCTCCCAAGAAGATTATGTTGTTTGAAACCCTGCTTTAAGCACAAAGCTTGTTTTCTTCTTAAAATTACATTCCCACGAGCCTGCAATTTCTCATCCGTATTGTTTGTAAAAAGATAGGAAGAACACCATTAGGAAGCTAATCAGAGATTAATGCTTAATTACTGAGGAAAAAGCAGTGTGATATTTCTTCCCTTTCATTAAGCTTTTTGTACCTTTCTGGCCTGAACTCGTCCGGGTTGGGCCAGTACTCGGGGTCACGGTGCAGGACGTAGGGTGGGATTGTGACCACGACTCCTTTGGGAATGTTCACTCCATTTATCTCCACGTCCTTCTTGCAGGTTCTCTCAATCCGCCCCCCAAGGGGATAGATCCGGAGGGTTTCATTCACTGTCATGTCAAGATATTCCAATTTCATAATTGCTTCGTACGTGAGAGGAGCCTGCAGGACAACACAAGGAAGGTGACCAGGTATGTTGGCATCAGAAGTGGATTGTCTTAAAATGACTGTGGGAACCAGAGTATCCCCAGCCCCCACTGCCCCAAATTTAACTCAGACTCACTGAAGAACAAAATGCATAGTAGAAATTGAGCAACTGGTTTTATTTTTTGACCCTTGAGTCATGGAAATGCTTGGAAATCCACATCCTCTTGTGCAAGGGTGCAGAGTGTGGCAAACAGGTTTGAGCAGCTGGGGTGGCTGGAAGGTTCCAGCTGCCAAAAGAAAATCACTGCAGGGCTGAGTTGTCTCAGTGTGTGTCTCCCAGAGCTAATGAAAAATCCATGGTGTTTAAGAGCTAAAGATTTTTCATTGCCCTGACTGAACCAGGAGGGCAGCAGGGTCAGAGGGTCCTCCTGATCACTCAAGGTCTCCCTTACCTTGTTGGGCAGGACTGCGTCGATCTCCTGCAGCACCTTTTCCTGCACATCAGGGTGCATGGCCAGCTCGTAGGCCAGGAAACCTAGGGTGTTGCTGGTGGGTTCATACCCAGCAAAGATAAAGATGAATGCCTGGGCCAGGACCTCTGTGTCGGTCAGGGCTGTGGGGAGATGAGAAAAGCTGTGTTGGCTGATGGTCTCAGCAAGGAGCAGGCAGCAGCAGGTGGTGTTGAGGCAGGTTTGTTGCAGTTGTTTTCTGATAACGCTTTTATAACTGCTCTACCTGCCTGGAAAAATCCATTTGATAGAGGAGGCAGGTGATTTCCTGAGTATAAATAACTGACATGGCAGTCCTGCTCCCTGGACAGGGATCTTAGCCCTGGTGCTGGCACCAGGAGGCAGAGCTCCATTCTGAAGCTGGTCAGTGAAGATGATGGTGAGACAAACACCTCCCCATATTCTCCTCACTCCCACAGCCCCGTGCCCATGATGAGGATTTGGGTGCTGTTACCTTTATATGAGTGATTTGCTTCGTTGTTGCCCTGGCTGGCTGAGCGCTGGGATTCGATCATCAGCTGCAGGAAGTCTACCCTGCCCTGAGAGGGAAAGCAGGAGAGTCTCTTTGGTGACAGGCTCCTTGGAGGGCTCAGATAAGCAGATTTCACAGTCTAAGCACAAGTTTTAGACTGAGAGCATCCCCAAAATGCTCTCAACTTCCTTACTGAAAAACATAATGCTCACTTTTTATTTTGGAAACCTGTCTGTCCTGTCCATTAAGACACTGGGTGGGAGAGCAGTGTCTTGAATGAATTTGGGCAAAGGGATCCAAACTCTAAATGGCAGAATTTTGTCAGGAAGCAAACTGCAGTTTTAGAAAAGCAAGAGGGGAAGGCACAACCCTAAAGGTGATTTTGCTGCTCATGTGCTGCTTACTCTGCACTCTCTCATCCTCTGCCTAATCTTCTTCAGGGAGTCTCTCACTCTCTCATTACAAGTGCTGCAGACTGAAGCTTAGTCCAGTTCTGCTGAGCCTTTATCTGGATTTAGCTTCAGATCACGGATGTACAAAGTCCTCCTGATTCTCTGCCAGGACGGGTCAGGTGGGGCTTTCCTGACAGTATTAAAATGAAATGTTTACACTTGAGTAGGCTCAGGGTTTTGTTGAGTCATTGTACTTTGGCTTCACCTTTGATATCATCTTCCTAATTATATCTCACTTCAGTGTACTTTCTGCTACAATTGCTCACAAATTCCCACTCACCTTGTGAGCCTCCTTTTCACGATCCTGCTTAATTTTGGCAAGGGATCTCATGAAAAAATCTACAGCATCACTGGGGAAGATGTTTATGTTCATCTTGACCATGACAGGAATAAGGAATGGGAAAGCAACTGAAAAACAAATAGAAAATTAAATTGCACTCTTTAAATAAACCCCTCTTGATAGCTGTGGATGCTACTGGGAGTTTATTTCCTTTTTTAATTTCTGTAGATGAAAAAAGCATGGACTTTGCCTTTTTTCCTTCTGTTTCATTCCCTTGGAATAGTTTTTGTGTCACATGGGCACAACCAAGCTGGGTATAATCATTCATTTAAGAGAAGATCAAGGCATATTCAACCTCCTATTTCTAAGGCTTTGTTTTCTAATGACAGGTTACTTCTGGACACAACAGGCATGTGCTTCACAAGAGAAATACTGAAAATTCTGAGTTCTTTGTTCAGGCTGAGCTGTTCACTGCCTTGCTGTGATCATGCAAACATTTTCAAGTCCCTTTCAAGGCTTTTCCTTCCTTATAGAAACTGGATCTTGATATTCTCTATAGATTCATGACATCTACAGCACCATAACCTCCTCTGTGCACAGATCCAAACTTTCCCTGGGTTTCAGCAAGGTGTCTAACATTAATTTAAGATCCATTGCTGCTAAGCTCTTGCACTGGAGGAAATTGCATCTAGTAACAGTCCCCACTCAGCACTCTCTTCCAGAAAATGCATTTTAGATAGCAGTGCTCTCCTCAAGCCTCACTTGCTTTTCAACCTTCAAATAATTTCCCAACACTTAATTGGATAGTTCTGGGTGGTTCACAAGTTTCTTGCACTGGGGATGCCAAAGGTGGAGGAAGCTTTTACCCATCTCATCCCCAGGGTTTCAGCATGAAGCTCACAAAGAGGAAATGATGACACAAGGGCCAGTAGGACTTCATTCCTACCAAGGGAAGTTGTCCAATCAAAACCTGGAGTCACTTACATGACAATATGAAGATTGGGTTAAAAAAGTCAAACTTGACCAGTTTCTTCATCTCTCTGACAAAGGGGTCCTTGGGGTTGTTCATGGAGTCAATGTTCACACCAAAGGAAGTGCTAGTGACAACATCCATGCTGTAACTCCCAAAGATGCTGGTGGAAGGTAGAAAAAAATAGACTGTGGTTAAATATTTGGACTGAGTGAATGTATTTTTTTTCCTCATGTCTATGTGACATTCAAATACAAAGTCTCAGAAGACCTCCTGCCTTAGGTTTGAAAAGAAAATTTGCTCTGTGCTACTGAAGAGCACTTCTAGAGAAGGGGATAGATTTTTAGAGAGCTTTTGTTTTCAGCCTGCACAGGTTTTGAAGTCAGACAGCTTCTCCAAGGATTTTACAACAACATGGGATGGGTTGATGGAGGGACAGTAAGTGGAACTTAGCATGGTAACCTCTTGAGGAGGGGTGGCAGCACACCTTGCCTCAAACAAGCCCTGGGAGTGGTCCAGTTCCATGCAGCACAGCTCCCTGTTCCAAGCTGTCCAAGCCCTCCCCTTGCAGGGGTTTGGTTTAAGGGGAGCTTTGCTGCTTTGTGGTTCCTGGTGTGCAGCTGCCCCTGCTGCATTTTTGCTTTGAAATTGAGGTTCAATACACAGGGTTTTGTCCAGAGTCCATATGGAGGGCACAGATCAGGCAAAAACACTCAGGGCCAATCTACACCTTCAGTTTCCCCAGCAGTGGGGCATGTGAGGGATGAGCATCCCACACTTCCACATTCTGTGGGACAGAGATCAGCAACCTCCATGTTCTGGGAATGGAGAAGGTGCTGCACAGAGATCCTGAATGTTTGCAGGAAAAACTGGGTTTTCCTGCCAATCTTGGAGTTATATTGGATCTCTGAATTCACAAAGATGTGCTGGAGCATTTTCCTTCCTATCTACCTCTGGGAAGTTTCCTAACATCCAAATTAAATTTTCCCCTTTTAAATTTCCAGTCAGGCTTTCAGTAAGTCCCATTCCTCCTTTCAGAGCCCTGGCTGACCAAGGGAAAGATCTGCATTGCTGGTACCCAGTGAACCACAGCACTTCTAACAAGGTTTGCTCTGCCAGCTGCTCTTAGCAGCTACTTACTCCTTTACAGATATTGAGCTGTCCTCATTCACTTGCTTTTGAACATTCTTCACCAAAGCTTCCCCATAGTGCTTCATTATAGGGAACATCTGTAACACAAACCAGGCATGGTCACTTCAGGACAATACATTTTACTCCTTTACACAGGTTCATGAAGACTACAGGGAGTTTCATGAATATTTACAAATAAGATCTCTCTGCTCAGGTTTATTTTAAGACTTTTCTGGTTTCAGTTAGGCATAAATCAAACAGGCCAGCTTAGTTGCCAGGCTCTGACTAAAGATATCAGACCCCTGTGATAATCTCAGCCTGAAAACACTGCTGACTGACTCTGATTTAGTCTGTACCTGCCCCTCGGGTTTACCTCCTTTAGTTTCCCACTGGTGAAGGTTGGAGAGAGCACAGTGCGGAGCCTTTTCCACTGGTCATCTTCAGCTAATGAGACAGCGTTGGTCAGTACCCCGGCCAGGTCCGTGCGCTGCAGGGGAAAAGAGAAGGTGTTAACCCCAGAAAAGAGAGCAGCCTCCTTGCAGGGGTGACAATGTGGCATGCAAGCCCCTGCCTGGGCTCTTCTGGGGGCATTGCTGCTGGCAACAAGCTGTGGCCTGACAAACAGCCTCTCTCAAGGCACACATCCATAAATAATTCCCTTTCCTACACTAAACCAGCTTTGAGGTGTCATTCCCAGCCCCAGTACAAGTCCAATCAGCCCAGCATTTCTGTGTGTACCCACCATGTCCCATCTCTGCATCCCAGCTAGTGGCACCTGTGCACCCTTACAGATTCCTGCACACTCACACAGACCCAAATCCATCCCCATATACAAAAATATACAATAGGTGTGAGAACAGACTTGGTCTGCTCCCTCTGCCAGCCCGTGTGTGCAGTCCAGGCTGTAAGGCAGGGGAACAGTGACGTGCAGTGGTCGTGTTCAGCAATCCCTGTAGTGCAGCCACTCATTCCCAAAGGATGCTTGGCATGCCTGTCTCCTCCTGCACTTCTCTGGACTGTGTAGATCACAGCACTTGTGCTCTCACCCTGCGGTTGGTGAAGGTGGTGTAACAGTCTTTAACCAGCACAGATTTGATGATCTGGGGGTCTGTGACAGCCAGCGTGGGTTGTCTGCCATCGTAAATCCTGTTGGGGGGAGAAGTGGAGGCAGGTAAATAACCCCAGATAATTGAAGTGTAGGGCTTGGCTGATGCTCACGAGATGCCCATGTGTTGAACAAATGTTCTTCCATCAGCAGCCTTGTTGCTCTGTTGTGTGAGTACAGAAATGTAGACAGTAGAGATGGAAAAGGACTCCCAGACTTTTTCCCATCTGGTTTTGTAAATGGTAAAGGGGGATAAACACCCTCCAAATTCACTGGGAAATGAGCAGGGCTCAGTTGCTCAAAGGACCAGATACTAAATGAAGGAAGTGTCTTCCTTTCCTCCCCTGACTCTCTGTGTTTTTCCAGGCACTTAAACACATTACAGTATTAGAAGGAAACTTGTTCGACCCCTTTCAGGCTCTTGAGTTGAGTGTCTGGAGACTTGGGCTGACAGCATTGAGACATCCTTGGAGATGAAACTCAGTCCTTGTTTTTGTCTTTTTAAGCTGCCAGTTCTGAATGCTTTCCTGGAACAGATGTAGATTAAGCTGATTTGTGCTCTCTACCCATTTGTGTAAACATGTATTTTCCAGACTCCACTTGTTAAAGCTGATGTAGGGACCAGTGGATGCATCATACAGGATATGCAAGGCTGTAGCCTAAGTTATAACAACAGTGATGAAAGCTATGGGAGGAGGTGTCTAGAACAGAAAAGCTGTAACTGCAGCAGCTCCTGCTGCAGCAGGTGGGGATCAGCAGCACAAGGAATTATTGGAACTCCAAAGGGACTCACTCACATTCCTCTGCTGTTGGTAAACCAGACACACCCAACCTGCCAGTTCCAGATCCCGCTGAAGTAAATAGTTCTGCTGATGATTTTGTTAGGGGCAGGTGAGGGCCTTTTGTTACCAGATTTAAACTGCTTTTCACAGCACTGGTCAAAATAGCTCCTGTATGATGTGGCAGTGACACAGCTCTGTGTCACCAGGCTCCAAGTAAGCCATCAGCAGCACCTTGTCACTGCTGCTCTCATCCTTTGGGACTGTCAGGGCTGCAGGTGGAGAAAAGGGAGCTTTCCTAATGAACATTTTCTCCCCTTTGTACAGATTCTAGTTTTACTCTCAGAAGAGATCAGTGGTTCATACTCACCCCCAGATTTTCCCGTATTTCTTGAAACATTCCGTGTCAAATTCCAGGAAACCCTGTGGAAAGCAATTTTAAAATTGTCATGGGCTATCCTGGATTGAAAGAGACCCACAAGGACCATCCAAGTCCAACTCCTAGCCCTGCACAGGTCAGCCCCAAAAATCCCACCACGTGTGTGAGAGTGTTGTCCAAATGCTCCTTGAGCTCTGGCAGAGCGGGTGCTGAATTATCTGAGAGAGGATGCAGTGGAGGGGATGATTTTGGACATGGTAGGTGGAAGGAAAAGCTCTAAACTAATGTTCAGAGCTGCTTTATGAGCAGCCAAAGCTATGATGAAGCATGAATATGCACTGTGCTTTGAGTGAGCTGTTGGCCAGGGGGCTGGCAAAGGGCAGCTGGAAATCAGCCAGCCAGGAGTGCTCCTCTGGGGATGCCCCTTGGTCTGTGCTGCTGAGCCTTATCCCATCCAGTCTTTTGTAGTGGTTTTGCTTCGCCAATTTGAAATTTCCCAGCCAATGCACCAGTTAATGTGGTGGGTTCAGTGCTGACCAATCATCAGTGCACTCACTAGGATGTACTTATTCATTTCCTGCTGTGAGGTAGGATTAGGAGAAAGGCAAAGCAGGCTCAAAACTTTAAAAGCCTTTAAAAGAAAAATTTATTAACAGTAACTAAAAGAAAGAGTAATAAGAACAAAACCTTCAGGACACTTCTCCTCCCCCTACAACCTTTCTTTCCCAATGAAAATGTAAAGAAACAAAACCTAAAATTTCAGTCAGTTTAGCACCTCTAGAATAGTCTTTCTTCAGTTCCCTTAGGGAGGGAAGTCCCTCTTGCTAATGTTATGGAGATCTCTCCACAGAAAAACAGTTCTCTCGTGGCTTTTAACTTCCATGAACAGCAGCCACCTGGGGAAATCTGCAATTGTGAAATCTCTCCCATTTTCCACAAGCTTTAGCAGCCACCTGGGGAAATCTGCAATTGTGAAATTTCTCCCATTTTCCACAAGCTTTTCCCACAGCTATGTTTATGGGCCATATCAGCTTCTGGGGTACTGTTTTAATGATGTGCTGTTCAAAGGCAAAGGTTCTCATTATCTATCTCTGAAATCCTCTTCCTGCGGGCACAGGATCTTCATCAATCTTCTCTCCTTCTCTGTTCAAACTTCTCATAGGATCATAGCTGCTTTAACATCTGCTTACTTTAGCATGGAGGCCTTTGCTCAATATCTACAATTTGAACACTTTCATCTCCCCATGCTTTCATGCGTTATAGGGAAAAAGAGTCTTTCTCCACAGCTTTACAAGAGGATTTCAGCCTAAGATCAAGGCATCTCCTCATCCCTCCCATCTGGGACTTGACTTCTTCTTCACTGACTTCAGTGTCTTCATCTTGCTCCTCTACACTGCCTGCATTTTGTTCCTTTCTCTCATTCGAGGGAGGATTGAAGCACTGAAAGAGTTAATATCTCGCCCAGGGCCTGCAGATGGTCACTTGAGCCCAGGTGGGCCCAGTGGTTTGTGGTGGCACTATGGCTGAGGCAGGCTGATGCCTTCTCCTCTCCCCTGCCCGGTGGTTGTGGGCAGATCTTAATGGTGGTACAATCTTGGCCGAGCCGGCCCAGCCTGGGGCTGCTCCTGGGCTCAGCAGACCCAGCTGGGCCCCGGGCGGGCGGCAGGGCAGGGCCCAGTAGCAGCAAGATGTTAGAAATTGCAGCCATGGCCCAGCCCGGCCTCAGCCCCCCACACTCTCCCCTCACCTGCCCGGCAGCCGATGGGGACAAGGGGCACCACAGGAATGGGGCCCGAGCAGGCCCAGCCCCTGTTACCACTTTGCCAGCTGGAAAAGAGAGAGTTCCCAGGTTTCTTTTGTCTTTAGCATGTGTTTTTCACAGAGGTGTGCACAGCTTTCCAGTGGCTCAAACAGATTGTCACTTACACAGGAGCTTTGCATCACTTCCCTGAATGCCTCCCATGCAAACCCACTACGCCTTTGCACAGGCCCTGTGTGACAGAGGAGCATTTGTAGATAACTTATCGTTACTCTGTGTCTGTTCAGCTACAGCTGGGCCAGCAAAGGCAGCTCCAGGCACTCACTTTGCGATATTCCAGGGATGTCCCGATGAAAGGCAGAGGTGTTGGCCCGGGAATGCCCAACTTCTTGAACAGACCAAATGGCCAGATCCCATATCTGTGGGACAGAAAAGAGCAGTGTTACATCACTGTGGCACTGGGGCTGTGAGCTTTCCTAAACCTAGAGACTGCAGCAACATCCCTTGGGAGAGGAGGTTGATCCGAGTGGTGGGAAAAAAGCAGTCCAAGTGAAAATTGCCCTGTCAAAAATTACTTGATAACCATGGTAAGGCTTACACAGAACTTCAGAGGGTTCCTTTTGGTGTGAAAGCAATTGTTTCCACCAGATCACCTGTGAAGACAGCATCTGGAAATCTTGAGCAAAACTCCTGACAGGAGCTCATTGTCTACCAAAGGAGAGGCAGAAAATGGAGCTGGAAGGAACACCAAGCTTACATGTTTGTATTGAAGAGAAATCAAAGCAGTGCCAGGAATTATGTCCCAAACAGGGTTTTTGTCAAACTGTCCTTCAATTTCAGTAATTGTTCTCCTTCCCTTAGTCCAGCATTAGCTCAGTGGAAGCCTAGTCTTGATGGTTTTCTCTTTAGATTTTATTGACAGCCTTGCAGATTTCTTTCCTCTGAAGTACCCTTCCTGGCAGCTCTAAAGTTATTGCTTCTACCCTGGGGCTTTCTCTTTCTCAACAAGAGCCTGGGCTGCAGCCCTTTGAAGCTCGTCTTTGGCTGTGTTGAAAGAGGTCCTCAAAATATTTGGTTTTAGTTAGTAGCTGCAGCTTCCCAAGTGAGCAGTTCATTGCAGAAGGGATGTAAAGCAGGGAAGGTTTGGCAGGGGAATGTTATCAGAGATCATCTTCAGGTCACGAGGCAGCAGCTGCTCAGACAGAATCTTGGGGATGCTTATTTGAAAAGCCAAAATCTAGGTTGAGACTTAGGGAGGGTCTCCCTTACAAATACCAATGTTTTTTTGAATTCTGGGGACCCCAAATTACATCAGTGTCCCCCAGCACAGCTTCTGCCAGAGCAAAAAAAAAGCAGATTCCACCTTATGGTCCAAACAAGACAGGTGAAAAATGGGGAGCTGGGTGTGTTCAGGTGAAGAAAGGTTTCACAGAACTCAGTCTGTCAATGTTTAACCTTTTTTGTCAAAGGTTAATTCAGTGCTAGGAATCAAATGTTTGTGGATTCTTATTTGTAATGTTCTGCTAGGTAGCCAAGGATGCGGGAGGACCAGAAAATGTCAGGGAGGGCTGGTAACAAAGCCCAGAAATAAAAAGCCCAGAAATACTGTAGGGAAACAGGTTTAAACCACTTGAAACATGGCCAGGAAAATGTAGTCTAACACTCCTACAAGTAAAATGTGTCAAGGATTTCTGCAGACTGAAAAGGACCATTCAGTGTAAAGCCAAAGAATAGTAATTACTTCTTCCTACCATGGATGTGAACCAGAAATGCCTGAAATTCCCTCATGTGTGAACTGGAATGGTGTTGCCCCAGCTGGACAAGAAGCATCTAAACAACCTCTCTGTGTCAATGGGCAGTGAAATTTCTATTTTAGCTCTGATATCAGAGCACAGAGACCTGGGTTTAGTCCCTTTTCCACAACAGAATTACGGGTGCCTGCAGAAGGTGCAAGTCTGGTAACCAGCAATCTTAGATAGTCACAGAGTAACTGAAATAGGAGAGCTTGGGTCAAAATTCAGGGTGGCTTTTTTGGTTTTGTTGTTTTGGTGTGGTTTGGGGTTTGGTGGTTTTTTTTTTATGAGTCAGCCCCAAACAGACTTTTGAATGATCCAAATCAGAGGAACAGATTTGAAAAAATATGGCTAAAACTTTCTGAGCTTGCTGAGGTGCTGTGTCTGGAGCGTTGCCAGGGCAGACAAATGGGCCGTGCTCGTGTGCACCACATCAGTCAGGGGTTTTTAACCAGCCCTGCTCTGCTGCAGTGCTGATTGGCACCAGGAAAGCAAAGAACAGCATTTCATCACTAGCAGGGCTGCCCTGAAGCACTGGGGGTACATTTCTGCTGTGGGATTTTGTCTGGAAAGCCAGGAGCAGGTGGCTGAACTTGCTCTGTGCTCCACTCCTTCCCCCAGCACAGGTGGCTGTGAGGAGGGACATGGGATGGAAATCAAACTTCTGCAAAGGACCCCTCCTGGTGCAGGTGCCCCTGAGGAGAATCTTAGCTGGGTACCAAGGAAGAAGTTAGAAGGAGTAAAAACTAATCCTACAAATATTCTTCTCCTGGTGCCTTTCTGCTGCTCTCCACCTGTGCAGCAGGGTCATCTTCTGCTGGCTTGCCTGCAGAGCAGCCTCAGCCAGGGAGGCACAGCTGGATGTCTGTGAAAAATCACCTGATGGATCAGAACCCTGACAGAAACCAGCACCCTGATGGTAACCAGTACCTGACATCATTATCATTCTATTTTTCCTTCGATTCTTAGCAGCAATCTCATAACTGGATGGGAATACTCCAAACCTTGGAGCAAGATCACACACGTGTACAGTCTTTAGACTTCTCTGCTACATCCCAGAGCCTGGTTAGATACTGGAAAACTGGGAATCACATCTACTCTTCAGCAGATTAGTTGTGTGAAAGTGAGCAATGGCAAGAAGAGAGAAATAGCAGGAGCAGAGAATCAATAAGGAATATATTTTACTCACGCTAGCAGGAGGGCCATGAGAAGAAGTATAAGAGCCCATGTTTCAGTAGAGAAAGAAGGCAGAAGGTTCATTTCAGTTCTTCTCTGATTGGCTCCGAGTTCTGCCTTGATGTGCTTGTCCCACGCCAGTGGGAAATAGGAGTGTTTCACACTGTGCAATCTTTTTTATGCAGTCATATGATGATGGGCCCTCCTTCTGTGACAAAGGAGGAGGGGTGGAAGGTAAAGGTAGAAAAGTCTGCTAATCTGAAAAACACCATTCATGTGATAGACTGAAGTGTCTAAGGTTCAAGTTATTTAATGCGTGTGGTGCCAAAGATTTCAACAGGTTTCCCTATTGTAAGTAAAAACTGCCCTCCCATTGACTCATGCCCCTGGGCTCCCACACCAAAGTAAATATAAACAGGTTACAATGAAAAGGTAAATCCCAAAGCAGGTGTCAGGGCTGGTTTACAAAAGGGAAAGAGAAGGGAAAAGGTTATTCACGTATTGTAT
Organism: Vidua chalybeata; assembly: GCF_026979565.1. Taxonomy (NCBI): domain Eukaryota; kingdom Metazoa; phylum Chordata; class Aves; order Passeriformes; family Viduidae; genus Vidua; species Vidua chalybeata. Next base: position 12,927,447 of record NC_071545.1, read on the forward strand.
GACAAGAGCCTTTCTAGCAGATTAATCAACTTTGACAGAATTTAAGATTTTGTTTGAAATATCTCTCTGTGTTGTGAAGTGCAAGTGCTGTCTGCAGTGGATCAGTAGCAGCTTTTAACTAAGGCAGGAATTTGTCCCCTCTGAAGGCTGTAGAAGTCCAGTCCACCTTGTTTGCTGGCCTGTGGCCAGGTGTTATGTAAGAGAAATGCTGTCACTCCACAACTGTAAACAGTGAAAGTGTCAGCCTTTCCAAAGCACCACTCCTGGCTCATGAATAAAAGCCATGCCCACCCTTCTGTAGCAGCTGAGGAAAAGGCACAAGAAAAGGGAAAACACAAATTTTGTACAGGCTCTCCTGTAAGGATGGTGCTGAAAAGCAAGAGCAGGTGTGGATGTGCTGAGAGGAGATTATGATGTGGAGAAAACTGAGCTCTTTGGATGGTGTTTGTTAGTGGGGATCAAGCCAGGGCAGGAAGTTCTATGGTTTGCGTAGGTGTGCACTACAGCAATTTTAGGGCTTTGTTCAGAATTCTAAAATGAGCAATTCCCTTCTTATTAGCAAAGCTGCTGTCTTCAGAAGGGAGTTTACTGTCTGCAGTGAGGCAAGTTGGGCAGGTGTTTTAATCTTTTGGCATGTCAGAAACCTTGTGTCTGCAAGGATGTGGCTGTGATAGACACTGCACTGACCAAGCAGTGGATCTCAGTCCACATTCCAAGGAGCATCATCTGCCTTATCTTAGCATTTGTATCTCATTTCTCTTTTGCCTGGCCTTTGCTCTGGCCTTTGGAAACAGAACAGTTGTAGATTATTTTGTAATAAACACAGTTTGCTTTAGTTTGATGTGAACAGACAAGTTCCTGACACAGCTCTCCAAGCCTATGCTGGGTTCTGCCCTTCTTGATTCAGAGATGTTGCAAGAACATGGTTCAAGGTTCAAGAGGTGCTTTCCCCTTCAGGAAGTGGTCACAGCAGTAATTGGTGTTCCAGGGTTCCTCTTTACCTATTTTGACACAGCCTTGAAATTTGAGTTTACTGGACACCAAAATGTTCCCAACTCACTGTGTTGGGAAATAGGTTAACATCGTTTATTCAGGAAAAAGGATTGTTGTAGGGCTCTCTATCCTCACTAAAAATAAACCTCAATCTTTGTCCTCTTTGCATCGTTTTTAGGGGTAATTATAGTCTCTGGGAAAATTGGTGTGAAAAACCAGAGGTGTAAAGTTTTGCTGTGGTTTTGCATTGTGGCCTGATGATCTCTGCCAAATGGAACGTGCCAATCAACTTCAAACAAACAACACAACTCCACCATCCTCTGGAGACAGCTGGTGGATAAACAGAAAAACTCCTGGGTGATTAATCCATGCCAAAGGGAGGTCAATGACCCAGGAAAGATTGACTAATTTTCACACATAAGCCCAGCTCAGAGCCAGTTTATGCCCAAAGGTGCACTCTGTCAAAACTGTAAACCCCCAACTGTGGTGCCCCCTAAGCTGCCCAGGGATGCAGCACAGTTGTTCTTTCACCCTTCCAAGTCCTTTAAAACATCTTAGTCCTCACACCACAGGCTTTTATGCCCATCCTCTGCTTCTCCTGGACATTGGGAAGTCCACTGCATCCCATCATGACTTTAGGGGAGCCCTCCAGGTGCCTGGAGCAGAGGCAGAGTGCTCAGAGGCATGAAAAGGTGCAACCCCCAATTATGGCTGTGGTGACACCCTGCTGGTGACACCCTGAGTCCCATTCATGGGTGACAGTGACACACACGACACTCACCCCTTGTCATTTAGGCTGTTGTCACCGAGTTTCCTGGATGGTCACAGGCTGAGAGGTTAAAAAGCCAAAGTTTGCAGCAAATTCAGAAGAGAACTGAGCTGCTTTCCCATTTCTAATGCCCCTAAGAAGATGCTCAGATTAATGGATTAATGGATTTCAGGAGAGCAAAATCACAACACGTTGTTATGTGCAGCTTAACAAAGGGAGTGCTGCAAATCCAGGCTGTGAACAAGGTGTGATGAGGAGGAAGGATTTTTGTGGAATAATGACTGGGGGCTGGGCAGAAAAATAGAGGAACATGTATTTCTTTCACAAGCTGTGTAACCAAAGGATGTAGGGTTGAAAGGACACCCTGGAATAGCAATTATGACTGGGACACAGGTGTGGAGAGGAACAAGCAGTTCAGAAGAAAAAGAGCTGTTGGGGTGAAGGAAAAAAGCCCCAGTGGGTAACATCTTGTGTTCCTGATGAAAAGGACTACACGGATATAGGGAAGACCAGGATGGATAAGTCTGAATCTTTAGGTCTAACTCAGTTTGGAGTATGGCTGTGAAAGAGGTTCTCCTGAGATACTTTGGGGAATTTGTTTTAGATTCCCAGGGCTGGACCAGTAGAGACTCCGCAGTGCTATTCAGGGTATAAATATTGCTGTGAAGTTGTGTCATTATGGAGTACTTTAAACTCTCTAGATACAGATCATACAAATTGCTGCTGATCACGCAGAGCTCAGCTAATCTCTGTATGGGAGGGAGAAGGCAGATGTCTGCCCTGGAGAAACACCAAACTGGCAAGCAGTGACATGGATTTAGCTTCAGTGTTGATGAGTAATTTAAGATATTCTGGAAGAACAGTTAAGAGTAATATTACCTTGGGTTGAACAAACCACATTCATTTCATTTAACATTAAGCGTAAAGAAAACCCAAGTCTGTAACTCAGACTCATTTTTCAAGAGGACAAACAGGTGAAACAAACCACTGGAATATCTCAGGACCTTCACTGTAGACTGTGTCTAAACTGCTTTTTGAAGTCACCTGTGCTAATATTACCAGCCAGTTATATGTCAAAAGACTTTCAACTGCCTGAACAGCTGCATTGAAAGGATGCTCAGAAGAAATCAAACCCGTAGGTAGGGAAGAAAAAAAACAACAACAACAAAGATTTTGCAGTTCAAAGTCCACTATTATATATTTTTATCTTCTGGCCATAAGATCTGCTCGTTGCTGTGCCTGACTCAGAGCAGTGCAGTGCTAGAATACATTAACTTGCTGGAGTCCAGTTAAGGGAGGGTCCAGCAAATCAGCGGCACTTTTCACCCCCTTGGAGAGGTGCCTCCAAACCCCTTGTTTTTTTTCAGTCTGACTAAAGGATAGCTGGGCTGGAAGGAGGTTGCTATGAGAATAAATGCCAGGTAGAGGAAGAGCTAGTGAATCAAATTATGATGTTGGCACAGAGACAAATGGGAATAATCCAGCCACGAGTAACTGCTAGGCTGGAAGTGAGCACAGTCGTGGCCTGGGAGGCTCAGGAGTCTTTACTTCATAGGGTTAAAATAGAGGGAAAAAAAGGTCAGATAATGTAAAATGAGGAGAGATAAGGCAGCTGCTGGTTGGAAGAGGGAGTAATACATTAAACTTACAGAGTTCTTCTGTCAGAGCAGTGCAAGTTCACTTTCTACACAGAAGATGTGGGGAGGCAACTATTTATTTTCCCTGATACACAGCGGTTTAGTTACCCACAGAAAAATGTTTCATAATGAAAGTTAAATTCTTTTTTGCTGTGGTAAAAATATTGATACACTACTGCTGGGGGGAAAAAATCAATGCATTTGGAGGGTTCTCTAATGATACTTTATGTAGTTCTGTGTATAGATGACTGATACCCTCCTGCACCTAGATTTCTGTGGGATTTAAAAAGCTCGCAAAAATTCCTCAACAAAAACATAATTAATTCCCCTGGATGTTTTGTTCCATATACTGAGCTTTGGAATTACACAGAAACTAGGACATTTTCCTGATGTTTTTTTCAGTTAAAGTAATATCCCTGATATATCCCAATCTTCCTTCATAATCTTTGCAATATATCATTATATTTCTTTTCGTTCCAAGAAATGACAGCTACAAAAGCTGTATGAAATCTGGATGGCTAATTAACTCTGAGCAATGCATTCTTTTGCCCAATCCAATACAAAAGCCTGTTCGAGGTTCTTTAGCCTTTTAGAATGAGCTAAGAAATAATAAAATACCCTACCAGCTCCACCCATGACTCCTTACCTACAATGTAATGAAAGACAAGGTTACATTCCAGAAGGGAACAGCAGCAAAAATCCCTGACAAAAGCAAATACAGGTGAGGAACAAATGCAAATGTAGGTGAGATGTATTTCCAGTACAAGCGGGAGATCATGTTCTTTCCTTGGTATTTTCAGGAGGATGTTTTGATGGGGAAACTGCATGAGAGTGGTGCTTTGTTGTGCCATCATTTTGGCAAAGTCATCTCAAGAAGTGTCTGCACAAGTCATTGCCCAGCAGAGTCCTGCTTTGGCATGTCAGAATTCTTCTTTGGGGTGTCATTTCTGCACTGGGATGTCACAGCCTGGTGAAGTCAGGGCACTTGACTCATTCAGAACAATGGATCTTTTAGAGGGTGACAAATCATCGGGTAGTGAAGGACTTTGCTATGCAAAGCAGTGCCTGAGATTGTGCCCAAGGCAGGAATAACGTCATGTCTCCAGTCGGTGTCCCTGCCACCGCTGCAGCCTCCCACAGGGTGACCTGCTCCCATTAGCTCATTAGGTTCAGCTCCATTGTGGTTGGAGTTACACAGTTAGTAAGGACTGTGAGACTCTGGTATTTGTCATAAATGAAACCAGGATCCTTTCTCCGTGTTTTGCAGCCCACAGATCACTTGCCTCCGTCATTTGACATGGGGCACTTGCTCTTAGGTGGCTGGGATAGATGTGGCAGCTCTCCTGACAAAGATGTGCCGAAGTGTTCAATGTCAGGGGTGCCACACCTGGAGGTTCATGGAAAGGGCTCTGTGTGATAACAGAGATGATTGGGGGTTAATGCTTTTCACCTAAATGGGTGTGTTTCCAAATCGCCATTCCCTCCATCAGCTACCTGATCTGCTCCCAGACATGGGTAAAGTTTGAAAAGGATTATCTTGGCATAATTTTCATATCACATGCCAGTGCATCCTGATATGTTTTTTTTTTTTTTTTTTTTCCCTTTAGTTTTCTAAACAGAAGTTTCTCAGCATCTAAGTTTCAGCCTAGAGTCAGGTTTGGTTTTTTGGCTATTTGTTTGTTTGTTTGTTTGCGGTTGTTTTTGTTATATTAAAAACCAGTCCCTAAAATCATCTTACGTGAGCAAAATACAGGCTTGTTGTTTGAATCACTCTGTGATAAGTCCTTATGTATTTTGTATTTGTGTTAAGATAGTCTGTTTAAAAAAAAAATAGAAAAATGTTGGATCATCATTATTTCAGATTGGAAATTACTCTGAAGGGTCAAAGAAGTTTAAAGTACTCAGTAGCACAGACCTGGGTCAAAGGGTCCTTGGAATTGTCTTATCTTTACTCAGAGGCTCACAAGAATAAGTCATTTGGGATGTCACGAATTCTGATCTCAGGTCTGGGTGTAAAAACTTTCTCTCACGCAGTTTGCCTGGTTGAATGTTTAACCAGTCATTAGATGGTGTGGTGATGCTCACCTCGCTGAGCCTGGACTTCTCTAATAGAAGCATGGGAGAGGATAAGTCCCACCAGGAAAATGTCCACCACTCCCAAGAAACTGGGCATCTGCTTTCTCTGGAGTGGGAGACTTTTATTTGGTCCTTGTGTCCTTTTATGCCATTTTGTGCCCCTCTGGCTTCTGACTTGTCTGCACCAGCTCTGCATCCCTGGCAGGGGGCACCTTGCCTGTATGCAGAAACGCTTGGCTTGGCCGCTGGGAGCATCCCCAGCCCCAAAGCTCCAAATCTTTTGAGTGCTTATTTCCACAGCAGGCTGTTCCAGCTGTTCTTTTGATTGAGGGAGAAGTTTAGTTTGGAGAATAGTTTGGCGTGTGCTCACCAGAGCGCTCCGGCTGTGGTTCCACGCTGGTTGGTACCGACACCTCGGAGATGGATTCAGGTGCAAATCTGACAAGACACATATAAATGACAGGGACAGAAATAGTAGCTTTAAAACACAATTATTCCCTTAGGCTGATGCTCCTGCCCAGCAGCGTGGCAGGTTCTCAAGGAAAAAGCAGCAGGAGGGAAAGCAGCTTCAAAACCTTTTCTGAAGTTTCATGCCCTCACCCTGCAATCCTTATATGCCCAAGAAATCCTTACATCTGTGACCTGAGTTAGCAGTGCTGAGTGCCTGAGTGGAGAGTGGGAAACAGATATTAATTAATATATTGATCACTACCAACAGTTCGGCCAGTGGCCCTTGACCATCTCCATCCCAATTTATGCATTTCAAGAGCCACTGCTGAACCTCCTGCCATTTCATCCCTTCACCAGGATGGTTCTTGGTGGTCAGTGCTCCTTATTTTCCATGTTAAGTGGAGGAAGGCTTTTTGAAGGCTTCACATTATGCTTTCCTCTCTCCTGCTCCAACACGAGCAGCAATTCCCAGTCTTCCCAATAACCTTCAGCTTCTCCGTGCCTCTGTGTATAACAAAGGCAGACCTTTAAAATGTTGGACAGAGACCCAAACTGAAGGGCACCGTGATAAATTCTGGCAGAAGTTTGACATGATGGCAAATTCATTCCTCCCACATAAATTATTTTCTTCTGCTTTTCAGGCTTTAGCCTTTTCCTGTGCATTTTCAGCAATAAACAATGAAATATGACATTATTTACTCGTGAAGCACTAATAATGTGTACACACCATAAAACCTGAGGCTGCTCTGGTGAGCTCCCAGTCACAGCAAAAACACAGGGAAGCAGGACATGCTGGGGACCCCGTGCAGGGACAGGCACCTGTCCCAGCTGCTTCCCTGCTTTATTCCTCCCTGAAGCATCACTTACTGCAGGCAGCCCAATTTATTCCCTGCTGACTTAGCTCCCCAAACACATGGCATGCCCTCTGCTTTAGGGTTCATCTCCCTTTATTTTATAAACATCCCTGAGCTACTCTATCGCTACCTGACCCGGTTCATTTAGTGACACAACCCCAGCTCAGCAGGGGTTGGGATGTGGGATAAAACCTGAGCCTTGCTAAACCCCACTGCAGGGCTTGGGCACGGCTAACTCAGCATGGCTGGCTGCAGGGGCGAAGTGTCCAAAGGGATTTTCAGCATGTGTGCATGGATAATGCCATAATGAAGTCCAGATGCTTGAAGTTTTTTGCATGATTTTTTATTTATTTCTTGAGGCCTTTCATGTTGATGTGGCTTGACTTTGTGTCACCGAGCTTTAGGTTAGCTTAGCCTGGTTTTGCGAGTTCAGAAAGAGCCATGTCCACACCGTGTCCCCGGATCCACTCGGTGTCCTTGGCACTTGTCCTCGACTCTGTGGGCTGGGAGCTGGCTGGATCTGCAGCAGCAGCCTCTGCTTGGAGAAGAGCTTTGTGGGATGTGTTTATGGCATCTCTCATACAGTTTCTCATGTTAGGCCAAGCCAGGGAAATTTTAGATTAAATAAGAGGTGAATCCTGGGGTGCTAGCAAGGCTATGAGCCATGAGGATTCCTGCAAAGACCCCCATAAGGAGCTGGATTGACTGTGTGGGGTAGCCAGCATAGCCTGTCATCCTTTTGGGCTTTGGCAGTGTGAGGAGCAGGGTTTGCCTTTGGACCCCTCAGAATGGCTGGGAGACAAGAGCTGGCAGCGTGGTGAGGCTGCCTGAGAGCAGCGAGGAGGAACCTGGCCTCCTCCAAATAGGAGGCAGCCTTGGCCACATCTATTATCATTATTGGAGCTGTCAGCTGCAATTCAATACAAGGCTTCAGCTGGATGTATCAGGGCCAGCTCCTCACTGCCTCACCCCAGCACAAGGAGCCAGCTCCAGCCTCATTTGTGCTCATTTAATCCATTGATTTCACCAGAGCGAAGGGTGAGGAGCGAGGCAGCAGTGGGCTCTGTTGGACTAAGTTTTTTTTCTGACTTAAAGATGGGGTAATTGAGAGGTATTTTAAAAAGTTTTGTTTTATTTTTAGCTTTATGAGAAGGGTGAGATAATGTAGATGTTACAATTTATGTTATTATAATTAGAAATTAATTATTTTTTAATTATAATGTGGTTTTTTTTTGTTTATTAGCTTTTGTTATACTATGTTGTAAATGGTTTAGAGTTAATTATGTAAAATTACTGTTCGTGGGTCTAAGTTTTACACCTTAACTAAAATTTAGGTTTGCATACAAATGCATACTATGTGAGCCTTCTGTCAGGCTTTGAAAATTTTCTACAAATCCATTTCCCAAATGCTCTGCAGGCCAGAGCTCAGGGCACTGCCTTGACTCCAGCACCTCACCCTCCACGAGCCATTCCCAGGAGATGATGGGGGGAATTGGGATCTCAGAGCATTTTGCAAACCCCAGAACAAATGCACAGGGACATTTCTTCCACAATCAGGTCTCTGGGAAGCTGGGCCATAACCCTCTCATCTTCTGATCTCTATTATTTTCCCTCTGCAGTACATTCTTACAGCTTGACAGTTTTGCTCCATCTTAAGGTTGTTCTGAGAAAGGGAGACTGCTCACTATTTCAGCAGAAGTCAAGCCGATATTTCTCTGTTTTCCAGCCCATTCCACAGAGCTGTGCAGCAGTCAGTGTCAAACAAGCAGGGTCATGACAATTTTCTCTTATAAAAATTGAGTGTCAGAAATTAGATCCCTGTGGGGTGCTGAATTACCTCCAATATCTCCACATTTGCATAGAAAATGAGACTATTCAGGAAAGGTAGTCAGTCTGCTCTAGGAATACAGCTAGAGTTTGCTGTCCAGATTAATTAAAGGGCTAGAGATACTGTGAATGTAATTACCTCTTCTTATCTTGCTCTAAAGTCCATGCAATATCTAGTGTTTCAAAGTTATATATGTTTTTAAGAAAAATCAATAACAGTGGAATTCTCATTATCACCACCCTACAAATAAAGTTGTATGACAAGCAGAGGAGGGGAAACGTTGGTGTGGCAACAGGTTTCACCTTTGAGTTTGCAAGCAGATTTTCCCTGTAAGAAAAACTACTGAAAATCCCAAAATTTCTAATTGCAAAGCAAACCAAAAACCCCATAACTCCCCATTATCCCCTCTTGTAGGTGAGGCTTTGAGAAGTGGTTTTCTGAGTACTCAGGATTAGGTACTGGAGGTGAAATGGGTGCTACATTTTGGCTTGGCCACCCAATTCCAGCCTGCAAATACTTCAGTATCTTCCTCTCCATGGACAAGGAGAGTTTAACAGAGGTTCACCACAGAGGAGCTGGTGGGACCTCAGGAGTTAGAGATTAATTTGTTCTTTGGCCCCAAGAGCTGAGCACAGACACCTCAAACCCTTTTTTCCCCCAAGGCATGTGGATCTCAAGTAATTACTATTCAAATTAATTGAGAGTGCAGCATCTGAGGGGAGTGGAGCATTCACACCTGCCAAGGGCACCTGCTGGTGGCTCAGCCCCAGGCTGCTGGGCTGGGCTGGGCCCCTCCAGCCACAGAGGGCTTCAGGCACTCACTGCCTCTGCCATCGTGGCTCTTCCAGAAGCCACTGGCACAGCCCAGCTGCCTTTGGGGCTGTCACACTCTGCCACCTGCAAGGTCAGCAAAGTCCCTGGTGTCCTTTCAGCCTGATGTGATAAACACACAGTCACAAAGGTTTTCTGAGATGGCTCTGAACAGGATGTGACCTTCGTTATCCAAACGAGGTCGAATTTGTGCCAGCACACAGCCATGAGTCACGGAGGCTTCGATTGGGATTTCTGATTCCTGAACAAGGACTGATGAGGCTCTCTGGTAGCTCCCATTAATCTTCTTCCCCGTGAGCTCTGCATGGCTGCAGCTGAGGAGGTTTTGTATTTCATTTGCACAAAAGGTGACAGTGCAATGGGTCTGACAGCCAGGACATGGATGGGAAGGATCCCGTCTGTGTTTTGGATTTCAGGGCAGTCCTTTGCCGTATCTCAGCAGTGCCTTGCAGGAAGGCAGGGAGAGGTCTCAGTCTCTGCTTGTGAGACATGAGACAGCTTCTCCAGGGATGTGAAGGAGCTGTTCCTCACTGCCCTGGTAGGGCCAAGGCATCCCATCCCTGGGGAATTCCTTAGCATGGCAGCAGGGCAAGTGACTGCCCAGTACACGAAACCAGCACCCCTAAGCAGCAAAGCCACCCGTGCTTTCCAGCCTGGGAGGCTTCCTGCTCCACGTTGTGTGGTTTAAGTCTCTCCTTAGTATTTCAGGAAGCTTTCAGACCAATTAAATCTTTAATGATCGCTCCCAGCTCTTTGCACAAGAGCTTTACTTCTGCCTTTGTTGCAGACAAAATGTGTCTGCGTATAAACTGCCTCAGACACAGCCAGAACAAACCAAACCTTTCCCTCCCTGCTCCCTCACTCTCCTCCCCAGACCCTGCTCTGCCAAGGAGAGCAGAAACCAGCAGCTCTGTGTTCAGAGTCCCAGAAAGCCAAGGGAATCAGTTTTCTATTGAACCCTTTCATTCTCCAGATATCAAAACACTTGGTGGAGACGGGGCCTGTAGGGAAGCAGAGCTGCTATTTATGTGATCAATAAAAGTTTTACACGGAGCCTTTGATGCTCACAAAAGATGGGAAAGAATGTAGCTGAAGCGGCTGTTCACATGAAAACAAGATGTTTATTGGTATTGAAACACCCTGCTAGGCTGAAATCAGATGCCAACGATGTGAGCTCAAGCCAGGACAGTTTCTTGTTGTGGAGGGGAGAGGAGCAGGCTGGCTTTTTGCATAGAACTTGCTAGAATTTCCCTGTCATTATGTGTAACAATAGAAGGATAAATGCACAGCATGGTGATAAGATTGAGGCTGGAGCCAAGGGGGACAGAGCCAATAACCTTTTATATATTTTTCTGCCACGTGAATTTTTCACACCTTGAACTACTTTTCCTTGATTTTCTTCTTCTTCTTCTTCTTTTATTGAGGCAACTGCCAATAAAAGAAACTAATGGGTTAGAAACCACGTAAGCAATCTCCCACTGAGCTTTATTCCCCACAGGCTCATTGCATCAAAGAGAAAGCAGCAAAATAGGGCGACCAAATGCTACGTAGCAATGAAAACAAGTTGGCTGCTCTCAGCTCTGTCCCCCACACAGGGCAGGTCACGTTGCCTGGAGGGGCTGTTGCACTTGTGGGGTTGTGGCAGCCACCCAGGCTGGGGTGAAGAAGAAATCTGGGGGCCTTTCACAACGCAGCAAAGCTCCTGCCTTTGCTCTGCCTTAATCCATCCCCACTCCAAATGCAAATACATCTTTCCAGCTGCTCCTCTTCTTCCTGTGCCACCTCCACACTTGGGGATGAGGTTTCTTACTTGCTGGCATTCCTCTTTCACTGTGTTTGAGTCCTGTTTTCTGGTTGGAAGGTGCAGAAATACAATTTATCCCATGAATCTCCTGCCTGCCCCTTCATCAGGAAGGGTAGTTTCATCTCCCTCACAACGTCTTGCTCTCCTCACTCCACCTTACTGACCTTAGCCATGTCCAATTAGCAAATCCAGGCCTCCCATACAGAGCAGATATTATTTCCACCTCACTTCAAGCTTACCACTCCACCAGTTTTTGTTGTGCTCTTTTTTTCCATCACTTGGCAGTTTTGCTCCATAATAATGGATCAGCATCTCATAATTAGTGCAAACCAGAGTACAGTGTCCTGGGGCATGAGACACGGTGGGAAAACACTGACTGTCCCCAGTGCTTCCTGGGAGATGTCAGCCCTGAGTTTTGAAAGCACTCTGGAGGGAGGAAATCCTGGCCACTGCACACAAATGTAGGCTGGGGATAGTGCAGCATTAAATCTTGTGCTCTGGGCATGAAACCTTGCAGTCAGCACAGAGCAATAGCAGCAAGACCATGTGCAACTTTATCAGGGCTCTGAAAGTTGGAAGAAAGACTTTATGAAGGATAAACTGAAGGCTTTTGGTAAAGGCTCATCCTCCCCCTAAATCCTGCTGGCTCCACAGCCACAGTTTGCCCAGTGGGGTGGGAAATGCAGCTCAGGGTGTCTTGCACGCACCCCCAAGCACCAATTCTTGCTTCTGCCTCTCTCCAGAGATCTCCTCTCCCATCCTGTGCAGCCACAGCTGTGGAGCTGCTCCTAATTTCCTGTTACTCAGTCACAAGCAGTGCTGCTGCAAACAGCCTCGAAAGGAAACAGGGGAAGAGCATTAGGAGATAATAAGTCTTATTAACAGCTTGGAGAATCTGCATTTTAGAGTGAGAACCACACTTAAAAATCAGGAGAGACAAAGGGGTGCCTTGCAAAAGTGAGTGTTGCCTGGGCAACATCAGCATCTGCATCCCTACATCCCCCCCAGCCCTGCGCTTAGCGAATATCCTCACCGTGGTCCTTCCTGCCATGCAGGCTCAGATTTACACTTTGCTCCCTCTCACTCACGTCTGCATCTGCTTCTCTGAGATGAATGCACAGGGATTGGCACACAAAGTCTACATATGCTGCTGGCAAGGAATGAATCTTCCTTCAGTCTTTCGTCTTGTCCCTCCTGCTGTGCTCTGCAGAGCCCCAGGTCTGCTTGCACACAGTGCAGGCTTCACCCCACTCCCGTGCCTTCAGACAGAGCTGGGTGCACTTGTGCCCTCATCTCATGTATCAGGCTGTCTCTCATCTCAAAGTTACATTTGTGTAGTAGTTAGACTTGAGAACAGCTGCTTTTCTTCTTTTCCTGCTTTTTTTTTCCCCAACACTGTAAAAGAAAAACACACTCATCTTCCAGAGTTGGGAGTTCTCTTGACAGCAGAACAGTCTGATGGATGTACCAGGACATCATTTCATCAGAATCTCAAACCATGAGGTTGCCTACTGCCCTTCATTCTTGTCATTTGAATCCTCTTGATGTGTAAGACCACATGAAACTCCTGTAAGAGAGAATTGCTGCACAGCTCCTTGACAGAGAGAGCTGCAGTGGCTCATCATCCAGTCCTGGGATGGCCCAGGTGGATGGGAACTCTTGGATAGTTCATTGGAATGAAACAACAAAGTTCTGCAGGTACCTAATCCTCCTCCAGCATCATTTTCCAAAGGAAGACAAGGACAACTTCTGGTATTTATTGTCTGCAGTTTTCTCCACACAAATTCTTAAAATAGTTGTGTTTTTCTTTCTTTTTGCCAATAGCAAAAGGAATTTGTCTTTCTCACACCTTTTACTCATCTCTGATTGCTGGAGGTTTTTTAACATCTGGAGCAGCAGGCTGGTGGCCAGATTTCTGAAGGTGTTTAAGCATCGACAGATGCACCTGGGTACCTGGAGGGATTTTCCAAAAGCATTTTGCTGTAATTGCTTATGATATTCTTCACTTCCCATCCTGATCTCCTCTGTAGCATCCCTATTCCTGCCAGCATGGCATCTCCTTCTGCAGACCTGAGTTGGATTTTGCTTCTTTTCTTACTTTTAGTCCCAGAACTCCAGGGAACTCTACAAAGAGAGCAGAAAAAATTGCTGCACATGGTTAGATTTGGGTAGACTTTAGTGTCCTTATAAATACTGATGGGATCAGAGAAAGTTTGTGCTTTCATTTACAGCAGCAGAACTTCAGTACAGTCAGGGTCTTATCATAGATGTGATGTACAGAGAAATCAACTGCCTGCCTCCTTTGAAATGCAAAGTATTCCTGTGTTGCAACAGGATGGCTAAATTTGCCAGTGGATTTTGAGCTTTTGTGTGGCTTTTTAATTTACAGAGAGCTTCCTTGTCACACTTGCTCTCTATTCTGGGGTCATGTTTGTGTTGTTATTAATAGCCAGGTAAAAAACGGAGTGAAATTTGCAGGCAGAGCTGTAGAAATTAACGATCTGAGCTGGTTTCCTCCGCCGGGACAAGCTGCAGGAGCCACCACAGCCCAGGGTTGTTATTCCAGAGCAAAGAGGCTGCAATTTCCATCCTGCAGTGCCATCTATAGCGCAGCGCAGAGCACAGCAAACCACGCTCCAAAAATCACACCACGACCCAAAAAAGTAACCCCAAAGGAGGCAGCAGGCTGTGGGAGATCTTCCTGCCGTGAATTAAATTGGCAATTTAGGGGCCATGGCCCATGTTGTGTTGGACTGGATGGGAGTGGAGGTGTGAGAACCACCTGCCCTCCTGTCTGGCTGACCATAATTTTTGTGGGGTTTGCAAGGCAATTCCATCCCCTTCAAATCAATGCAGAAATGGCTACCTTTCTCCAGGGGACAGCTCAAGATACACCAAATCAGAGGTGTGAAACCAAAACCCATTTTGACTCTGATGAGCAAAGGGAATTTCTCTTTATTTTTGATTTTTGAACCAGATGTTGCTTTCATGCTCTGAAACCTCTGAAACAGCTGAATGGATTTTCTTCAGACTCCTCACATGAACAAAAATTCACCTTTGGGCTGTGAACAAGCTTAAGAAATTGCACTGTGATGGAGATTATTTTTTTCTTCCCCTCCCCTCTTCCTTTTTTTTTTTTTTTTTTTTTTGATTTTGAAAGTTAAAAGGATCCTAAAATAGAAGCTGAGAATTGGATTAAACATCTCTCTGTTAACTCTTAGCACTGCTCCAAGTCTGCAATTATAATTTCTTAAGGTGCCTGGCTCCCATCCTTCTTAGACTTCCAGCTGCCACCATTTTTTATTAAAATAACTGCTAGAATAATGGTGAGGACCAGCCCATCTCTGGCTCACTGTGAAGAGGGAGCTTTGCTGAGAAAACTAAGAGAAATCCCAGGTTTGGCCCAATTTCATGTGCCTCCAAAACTGACCTGTGAGACTGGGGAAGGAAAAAGAGATCGCAGGAGAAATCCCACTGTGCTCCTCGTGACTCACCAGCATCCTGTGGCTGGAGGGGCAGAGTGTGGCAGTGCCAAGTGCTCTGGCCTGGGTCAATATGTATCATGAGACCTACAATTTAACAGAGCAGAAAAATCACCCAGTTCACTGCCAGGAATGAATAAACACCTCACAGACTTCTTTCCTGACCTAAATCTGGCTAGAAAAGGACATGAGAAATAAAGGGTGTAGTTATATCTATGCCACCTGTAGTTACCTAAGAAACCTTATAATATTGTGGAAATCTGAGGTTTGTTCCCATGTGTTTTGCAAGATCAAGCTCAAGAGCAGCTTCCAACAGAAAAGGTTGTAGAATTGTAGAATTATTTAAGTTGAAAAAGACCTTTAGGATCATTGAGTTCAATCATTAATCCAGCACTGCCAGGCTCACCACTGAACCACATCCCTAAGTCACACATCTACACATCTTTTAAATATGTCCATGATGCCTTATCCCAACAACAGCCTCATGGGAAGATTTATTAATGGTCTTGGGAAATGTATATCTACCATATAACAGTCCCTTTATATGTTGTATGGGAATATCTAGGTGTGTTGGATGTTTGAGGAATGTTTTCATTGACAAAGGATGAGTAAAAATCATCATCTCCTGCTCTCACCACGAATTTTCAGTGCCCCCATTTGTGCTGATGAAATGTGTTGCACCAGTAATGGGGCAGACAAAGCCCTGTGTCAGCACAGGAGGAAAGCAGGGTGGGATTTGTGAGTGTCTGAATGAGGGATTTCAGTCACCCAAGAGCACTGGAGATGGAGGGGGAGCCGTTTGTAACCTCTGGAAAGGATTTGGTGGGAGCAGCCCTTCCTGTGGAGGAGCCAGACAGACTCTGAGCAGACAGATGTGTTAGCTTGGCCACTGGCTGTTTTAACAGAAAATGATGTGCTAAATCAAGCCCTGGGAAACAAATTGCACACTCGGTGTGGCTGGAAGGCTGGCCTCTGGCACAGACAGCTGTTCTCAGCAGAGGCACATCCACCTCCTGCAGGACCTGCTGCCAGGATCTGCCTTTGGCAATGCTGGATGGAAGGAGCAAAAGCCAGACACAAGGACAGCTTCAGCACCTGAGTGCTGTGTTTGCTGGCCAAGTGCGTGTGTGCTTTTCCAGGGTCTCCTCTAAGGAAAGTGCAGCATGGTGCTGCCTGCTGGAGGTTTGGCTTGGGGTGGAAGCAAAGCAGATGTGCCCAAGGAAGGACTGGAGCCTGCTTGGCTAAAGGCCTTTGGGCAAGCCAAGGTGCTCCTGGAGAGATGAGAAATAGATTGTGGGAGCAGCATCTCCTGCTCTCGAGGTGAATGCAGGAAGGGCTAAACCAGAAACTCCCTTTAGCCTCTAAGCTAACAAAATCAGCAGTAACCCCCAGCTATCTACACCCACAGTAATTCCTCCCAAAGTTCTTGCAAGCCCAGTTCAATTTTCCTTTAATTCCTGTGTGTGTATCTGCAAATAGCCGATTACTTGTGCTAGACCCTGCCAATAAATTGTGTGCTTATTTGTTTCCCTTCCTTCCAGAGTCGGTTTGCATTAAGCACCACTGCAGCATGCGCAGGGCTTGAGGTAACGCCTCAGTGGCCTCATAAAACAAGTTCTTATTGAGCACGGCCTCTCTTTCTCACAAAATGAGCCCTTGGAAGATGCAAGCAGCTGGAATATGGGTATTTTCATGGCCATAAAAACTTCATTTTACTTTTATTGCTATTGAAAAGCCCTGGATAGGTGCATTTCTTATCCAGCTGATTAATCTGAGGTTAGAGGCCACCGCAGCAACAATTACACAGATATGTACCTCTGTGCATTTGGAAGCAGTCTATCTCAACCTCTTTCCAAGAGAAAATCAAAGGCAAAGTGTTGTCAGCATGGAGACACAAAGAATACCCTCTCTTTTTCATCTGAGACTCCAGCTCAGGCTCGCTACGCCCACTTAAGGCTCCTTTCAGCTCCCAACGTGCCTCCGGGTTGCCTAGCAATCCTAACAATATTTTATGAGGCCTTATTCCAGAGGCACATTTTGCTAATGCTGAATTTTAGATAGAAGCTTCAGGAGAAGCACGGAGGAAGCCTGAGACAGTATCACTCCAGTTTATTACAGCCAGGATGCAAGGTGGGGGGAAAATAAAATCCCAAATTATCATGCTGGGCATTTAGCAATAAGGTCTGGCATCAGAGCCTGGGAGCCAGTGCTGCCAGGGGTGGTCCCCTTGCCATGGGCAGCACAAATGGGCATCTGTGGCTGTGCCCAGGCTCCAACCAAGCACATCCCCAAGGGAATGGATGCTGCCATCCAGTGTGCCTGCTGCAGGATTCTGAGCAAACCTCTAACAGGAAGAAATGATGAGGGAAATCAACTTCTGGGTGAACAGGGCAGAAAGGATTCAGTACAAGCAGCGGTGGTACCGTCCTCATGTTGGGTGCCTCCATGGCCAGGGATTGTGCCCCAGGGTGAGTGATGCTGGGATTTAAAGGGGTTGAAGGGACCTGGAGTTCCAGGATGCCTTGGAGAACCTGGAGGGAGTTTAGACCCACTGGCATCCACCCAATTTCCACTCTGAGCTATACAGAAAGTGAAGGTACAAAAATCCATAAATCTGTTTCAAATCACTTTCTCATGGTTTCTCCCTTTCCAGCCCAAAGCGAACACAAAACCCAGCATAATGAGCCCTTGGGGTTAGAGTCAGTGTTAGAGTCAGCATTTCTGAAGGCTACAAAGTTCCTATTTTATCTTTTAGTTTGGCTAATGCAAACTTTGCCCATAACCCAAACTTTCTATAAGTTACTTTTAATGGTTAGGGATTTTAAATCCTACCATGAAAAAGGAAAATAACATCCTTAATCCAATCAAAGATTACTCCATAATGGTTATCTCCTGTTAACATAAACTGAATTTGATTTAGCCATTAAGTTCTTACATTATTATTATTTTGTTGATGAAGAATGACCTTCAGTCAAATTCAGCAGCAGTTTCATTTCTGTAAAACATGTATTTATAATAAGAAAATCAATAGATATGTTTTCATGCTTTCCTATTTCTCTCTCTTTTTTTGGAGACATTTTCATTTTTTTTTCAATTTCCAGGGTGCACAGGTGGGGTTTTTGAGCAGGTAAACATGACCTCTTCTTCCTGTAAAGCAAGTTCATCAGCATGAGGGAACTTGTGAGTGAAAAGTGCTCCAAACTGAAGTGAGACACTTGAAAGAATCTCATTGATTCCTTTCACTGGCCAAGCTGAAGGACAAGTAAATTGGATTTTAAAAATCCTTTCACTTTTAATACAGTATGGTATTATTAGTAATGTAAGTTAAACTGTTTATAGCAGATGCTTTTCTAAGGGTGACAGTGGGCCCTGAAAGTGATGCCTGATTGTTGTAAATCCAGGGTTTCCCAGCACTTACATCAAATGTCCTTAAGTTACTAACACACCTAATGAATGCAACCAACCAGAAAGGGGAGCACAGAATGGGAAAAGGAGAGTTTCACACTTAATCCAGGATTTTACTGGGAACCATCATTAATGCTGGAACTATAAACAGAAGCTGGGTTTGTCAGTGCTTTAGAGGTGTCTGCAGAACAGCAGGATATTTTAGGAGAGTCCCTCCTGCAGCATCTGCTCCCTGCTGAGAGGCTCCAGTGATCCCAAAAGATGCTCAGGTCCCGTTGAAAGCAATTATGGTTTACAAGTGCCTTTGCTAGTCCCTACTTCAAGGATAACCCATGTTGACAGCCAAAGCTAAGAACAGATCACAGCAACTCAAATTTCCTCTGCTAGGATGCTACACAGAGGCTGAAGTCCAGGCCTGTTCCCACATGGATCCTGGACACTTTGGTTGTCCTTGGGCACTGGACTCTTCCCCTCTACCCTTGGTCCCCTGTCTCTTACTTGAGAAAAAACAGAGCCACATGAACACCAGCCACTACATCATTACTCCTTATGTTTTAATCCATCCAAAAGAGTGTTCATGGTGTACAT
Source organism: Vidua chalybeata (assembly GCF_026979565.1). Lineage (NCBI taxonomy): Eukaryota > Metazoa > Chordata > Aves > Passeriformes > Viduidae > Vidua > Vidua chalybeata. The sequence goes on from NC_071545.1 coordinate 12,946,164, forward strand.
GCATCCCTGGGATGCTCCAGGCAAGGAGCCTTGAACAGGGTGAGAAAGGCTCCTTATTTTTCCTTATTTTCCTGGCATGGCTTGGTGGGTTTTTTTTGTACTTGGAAGGGAAACTTTTGGTATCAAGCAGGTTAATAGGTGATAGCTGATTAAAAGAGAAAGGGAGGCTGTTTATTTTGGTGGGGGGGATTTGCTGAAGAAGCACCTGCACGCAACCATTTCCAAAAGCTGGGATGATGCAGAGTCCGGGCTGCTGGGTCATGGCATAGAGGTGAGGTAGCAAAGAGGCCATTTACACACACAATATGCTGCCTTTGGAACTGATTCCAGACTGCCCTGACCTTCTCTGTGTGATTTATGCCTGTGAAAATAGGGGAAGGATGCTGGGATCAGGCGTGACCACTGTGGTTTTGGCAGCACATTACACTGGCTGCACCTCACGATAGATACATCATCATAGGTGTGGATCATGATCTAGGATTTGGGACAGCAAACACACACATCCTGTGCCTTTTGTTTAAATGTTTTATTAAAATACAGGGCAAATTTTGTAGCTTTTCTGTCTCTTCTTGCTTCTCAGACAGCTTGTAAAGCAAGATATTTAAGATCGGTTGCTTCCAAACCTCCAGACAATGCATGGAGCTTGTTTTCAGCAGTGACAGGCACTATATGCTGCAGTGGCTCATAAAAGTCCAAAGCCATATTCTTTTTGGGCTGAAATGCTTTGTGTTTGGTATCAGGTATTATACTTACTGGTTCAGTTGTTTTCAGCTGTTGAAAAGTATGTGGTGGTTTTTTTTTTCCCTCTGTTCATATCTATGGATAGTGAGAAAATGAGATCATTCAGAAAACTAAAGCAAATAATTCAGACCTGGCTTGTGTTGTGCATTCCACCCTGGTCCAAGTTTCAAGCCAAAATGAAAGTTAAGTTAGATAAGCAGGTTTAAAGCTCAAAGCACACAGAGAATTATTTCAGCACACTGTATGAATTATTTTAACTACAACCCATGAAATGGTATTGCTTTTGTAAAAGTAACTTGACAACAAATAGTCTTGTTCAAGGCCTTCCAAAGTGAGGTATCATGCATCAGACAGGCACTGGCTTGGATTGTACAAAAGTGACAGCATTTCTGCATGGGGAATGAGCAGATCATATAATATCTTAGGGAATGGCAGAGTCTGGGCATCAGATGTTCCTAGGTCCTTACTGTATTTCAGAGAGCTTGCTGTGAAAATATATTCTTGATAAGTGTGATTCAAAAAAAATCTCTCTGAAGCCTAAATAAACTGTGACAGAAACATTTCGAGCATGCTGGAGTTTACAGTAAACAGGATCACAGCTGATTTAAAAATGAAAAAAATTTCATTACTATAGAAAGCACAGTCTCTGCAGGCTGTGCTGCTCTTGGGAGGGAGCTAACAGACCCAGCATCTCATTTAGCCCTACCTCTGCAGGCACCAGGGCTGCTGCTCAGCACCCAGCACAGGGCACGCAGCACCTTGCAGGAGGCAGCCCTGACGAACAGGGTTTAAGCAGTGCCCCCTCACTACAGGGCAATGTTTGCCTGCCTTTTTCTCTCTCTGATCCTGCTCCCCTCAGCTTAGCAACCTATTGGCATTAGGAGAGAAAATGGAGGGTTTGTGTCCTTTGTGAGCTTTCAGGACTGTGAGTGCTCCCACGATATTTCTTACTCACTGATGTTGTTTTCTTCAACCTTTTGAAGAAGGAAGAATTCCTCTATCAGTGGATCACCTCCTCCACAGGCCAGCCCTTTCTTATCAGCCCATGTGGGTTAAAACCTGGCTCAGAGCCACTGTGAAAGATCTGTAAAGTTGTTCGGACAGAGGGAAGGTATTTATGGGTATCACAGATGGGATTAGGGTGCTACTGTTCTCCCCAAACCCTCAATGCCAGCTCACATCCTCAATGCCACTGCAAGCCTTGCGTGTGTCCTCCCAGCCATGCCATGGATGCAGTTTTGGCAGGCAGGGACATTTACGTGGTTGTCCCAGATCAGGCACGAGGGTCATCACTGAGAAATATAAGGATCAAGTTAAAAGCACAGATGCTGCAACAGAATTGAGAAAACAGGTAGAAATCCCATGGGAGGCTGAGTTAGACACCATACAAGAGTGTGTGTGTGTGTATGTGTGTGTGTGTGAGACAGATACTGTGATGTGCCTGAATATATTTCAAAACAATGAATTTTATTTAACTTCTTGCAGCTGCTTGGTTAAGAAGAAAGTCCTACTAGACATGTATAAGTGCAAACCTCTTTTTGTTCCTGTGCCATATCACGGTGATTTCCCTGAGACACAAAGCAGAATTAAAACCCACCCAGCTGGAGAGAAAAGTGAGCCTGCTCCTGAGCTCAGGTGTGCAGGGGAAAGCAGCTCCACAGATCCAGGGCACATTGCTCATCACTTACACTGCTTCAAATCAGTTTGGACAAAAACCACAACAGCATTTAAAACCTACTTGAGGGCTGAGAGAAGGGAAAGGAAAAAGTGCTGCAGAGAGATTGGCTAGAATTTGAGGGAACACTGCCCTCTTCTTTTGTATTTTATCAAAGTGTTTGTGCGATGCAGGTGCTGCTTGCTTGCTAATGATGCAAACTTACATCAGTGAATGCCTTATGGCCATTAACCCCATGAGATTGGCACCGTGCTCAGGAGAAATGCTGGACTGGGCTGGCACAGAGACAGCAGACTGTCTTTTCCTTAGAGTAATTGCTTTCCTTCACTCTTCTCCTCCTCCTTCCCAGGTCAGGGCTGCACACATTAGGCTGCCTTTCATTGTGAGCATCAATGTGTTGTCTGGCTGCTGGGTAAATACATCAAGTGGCTCACGCCCAGTGCACAGCTCTCATCATTCCTTTCTGTCCAAGCTGCTTTTCAATGATGCTTTGGTCTGGGGGTAGAACAGATTTCCTGCAGTGCTGAAGCCAAGCAGATTCCTTGCTGAATTGGGGCTTGATAAATATGTATTGAGTCTCATGCATCGGAACAGTGAGCAACAGCCATGTGAAATGCTATAGAAATGCAGCATTTCACTTCTAGAAACTCAGTGTTTCTAAGCAGACACCATCCAGCAGATAAAAGCAGAAATGTGCCCTTTTATCACTGTTTTTGCAAGATTTGTGTTTGCCCAATGCAGTGGTATCTGGGTGACCATAACAACCCATTACATTCAATTGCCCACAACTGATAGCATGAAACATATTCTTGCTGTATTGAGACAGTCAGCAATGACACACAGCCAAACAAATATTTGACAAAGGACATTTGGGTTTCACACCACTCTCTGAGTAACCCTGACTCCATCCCAGATATTTTTGCTCTCACAGCTGCTTTGTTTGAATGTTTGATTTCTCCTCCCAGTTCAGGTTGTCCTGTTGCACAGAGAGATGATGTAGGGCAGCATCTCAAAATGGCCAAAGGCATCTCTACAAAGTGCCAGGAGGATTATTTCTGCATGTGCTTGTGTTAGTGTCACACCATGGTAGTGTCTGAGCACAGTTCTGGCTGGAGCAGGACAGTTTGGATGGCCAGGGATGGCCAAGGTGCATTCCCACATCCACATCTCAGGTGGCACAAGGACTGTGCTCGGCTCCTTACACCTCTTGAAACCTGGCAGGCATCTCCTGGCCATCCAAATATTTTGGTAGGCAACTCATGGAGTTAAGAAGTATGGCCACATCTGCTGACACAGCCATCTAAAACCCTGCAGAGGAAAAGGAACAACTAAAAAGTCCAGCCATGCAGGACGAGATAAACTTAATTCAAACAATCTTGACTGCATTTACATCAGGCATTTACACCGGGGCAGCCGGCTTGACTTCAAGCAGGATTAGCTGACTGGAGGAGCACAAGGCGTTGCCGTGGCTGAAGGGCCCTTGGTTTGATGCTGTTGCAGGGCAGATTAGAGCTGAGCAGAGCGTTGCAGGCTGCCAGCAGAGCCCTCTGTTAGAAGCTTAGGGAAAGGATGCCGCAGGCAGATGGGCTGCTGAGACACGGTGCTAAGCACAACCCACCAGGCAGCTCAGAGGAATCCTGTTTCTGTACACACTTGATCATGTTGTGCATGAAGCTGGGATTTATCTCAGCAGTAGTGCTGGCTTAAGCAGCAAATGCCACTCAGAAGAAATTTCTCAGAAGCAGAATGGAAGACTTGTTAGAAAAAAATCTCGTCAATTGGTGTGGCTGGAGTGTCCCAGTGGCTGCAGATGACCGTGACACGTGTGGACGTGCCCATTGACATCACCAGTTCCACAGCCCTGGAGCAGCGATGCTGCATCAGCTCTGTCCTGAGCAGCTGGGGAGCTTTGAGCAGGGCAAGGATCTTCCCAGCCAGCCTCACGTGTCAGCCCTCGGGTTATTCCCTAACTGGAGCTGCAGAAATCTGTAGCCTGTATCGAATGTGGGAGCAGTAACAGGACCCAGGCCTGCAGTGACACGTCTCTTGGCCCCACATCAGAGGGCCACACGGGGCTTCCCTGCACCTCCTGTGTTTGGAACCAGGGCCCTGCTCCTGCCCATGGGGAGTTGGCTCCTGCCCTGACCCAGCCTGCCCACAATGTGTTTTCTCAGGCAGCTCTAGAAACAGTTACTGGCAACATCTGGTAACAGCCTCACCCTATTCCTGGTCCTTTCGGGGTCCTCCTGGTCAGATGTGGGATTTAGAAAAGCTTTAGGCATGAACTAAAATCTCTAGCACTGCTTTCTCTTTTTTTTTTTTTTTTTTTTTTTTTTTTTTTTTTTTTTTTTTTTTTTTGCCAGGTCAGGCTGCTCTGATACAAGGTCTTACCCTGCTTGCTCACCTGCCTACCAGCTTGGGTCCACCTTTACGCTCAGGTAACAGCACACTTATCCAAGGGTGGATGGAGTAAAAGCCTGAGCCAGCTCTTGTCAGGCAGCATGTGACTCTGGCTCTATTTGACGGCCACATTTTGTTTTTTGGCCACAAGCGTTTGCTGATGCTAAGCAGATTGGGGCAGGAGAGGAGCTCAGATCTCAGCTCAGACCACCTCCCTCCTCCCCATGCCCCCTCTGTGGATGCTTTTCCTCCCTCTCCTGCAACCCTGTGCTGTGCCCAGCTCGGCTGAGTCTCGCTGCAGAGCTGCCACTGGTGTGGAGGAAGTGGCATTGGTGTTTTGTGCTTTCCTCTCTTCCTCTCGGTTGGTATTGAACTGCAGAGGCAAAGAGCACTCACTGAAGACAGTGTCTCGGGTGAGATGTCTAACGCAGGTCCCGACTGCTCAGCAGTCATTAAACATCTCAGGGAAGATGTTCCAGGAAGAGGGATGTTAACCTTGTGGTCCTGGACCGATTCCAGCTCGTTTAATTACAGTTTTCATCGCTGAAATTTGCTCTGCACTTTGGACCAGTTATGGGATTTTTTTCCCCCGTCTCCTCGAAACTGTTGAGCAGCCTTGCTATGAGCTGACACATTCCCCACACAAGCTGAAGCAATACAAAACTACAGCTGCTCCCTCTCCCAAATTCTCAAATTCATTGTATTTTGTGATTATTTAACTATTCAGGATTCTGCAAAGTATCACCAGCTTGCCTATACAGAAACATTTTTTGTTTAATCTGGATATATGTATATATGCATATGTAAGTATAGCACAGATTATACATGAGCCAAATATATGCTGTTGTGGCACAGAACATGACCTTTATCATTAATATATTTATAGATAGAAATATAATACATAATCATACAGAAATATAAAAAGCAATTTCAAGAAATGCTGTAATGCAAGCTAAACGACCTACAGTCCCTTATAATGAAAAACCTTCTGAGTATAAATCTATATAAAAACACTATATGATTATATACATTCATATAGGAGTGTATATATCTATATGTATAAACTCTTCAAAAGGACATTAAGGTGCTTTAACCATCACACCTTTGTGGGTGTGGGATGAATCTCCCCTTTCAGCAAGCCTCAGCAAATAGTCCAGAGTTATTAAGGAAGTGTTAAAGGCCAGGTTGGATGGGGCTAGGAGTCCCCTAGGAACCTGATCTAGTGGAAGGTGTCCTTACCCACAGCAGGGGTATGGAACCAGATGAGCTTTAGTGTCTCTTCCAAGCCAAAATTCCATGATTCCATAGAGAGGCAGCAGAAGGCCATTGAACCCAGGTCATGTCAGACACCAGACCCCAGCCAGAGGATGAATGTGCCCCTGCCCCACAGAATGCCTGGAACAGGTTGGTTTGGGCTTGGGGCATCTCTCCAGCACAGGGAGTTGTTTATGAGGTGATTTGGAGAGAGCCTCTTTGGTACGAGCTGCAGGGATAGGACAAGGAGTAATAGGTACAAAATGAAAGAGTGGAAATTGATGTGAAATATTGGGAGGAAATTCTTCCCTGTGAGGGTGGGGAGGCCCTGGCACAGGGTGCCCAGAGAAGCTGTGGCTGCCCCATCCCTGGAAGTGTCCAAGGCCAGGCTGGATGGGGCTTAGAGCAACCTGGCAGAGTGGAAGGTGTCTTTGCCATGGCAGGGGCAGAAACTGGGTGATCTTTAAAGTCCCCCCAACCCAAACCATTCTATGATTCCATGGAGAGGCAGCAAAAGGCCGCTGAAGCGAGCCCATGTCGGTGACCAGAACCGTGCCGTGGCATGGACCTGCCCGCGCCCACAGAAAGCCCACAGCCGACTGATTTGCGGCGGGGGCACCCCCGCGGCTCGGGGGGTGTTTGTGCGGCGCGGCGGCCCCGGGGCCGGCACAGAGCGGTTTAACCGCCGGCATCGCCGGGCCGGGGCCGCTCCCTCACACCTGCCCGCGCTGCGCTGCCCGCCCTGGCCCGCAGGCGGCGCCGCGCGCCCGCCGTTGCCGCCCCCGCCCCGCGCCCCGGAGCGCGGCGGGGCGGCCGCGCCCGGCGGAGCTGCCGGGGGAGGCGGCGGCCGGCGCGGCTCCCGCCCCGCCCCGCGTCCCCGCCATCCCCGCCCCGCCGGCCCCGCCCCGGAGGCCGGCACGCTGGCTCGCTCGCTGCCGGGGAACATGGCCGAAGTCGGGGAGGACAGTAGCGGGGCGCGGGCTCTGCTGGCGCTGCGCTCGGCGCCCTGCAGCCCCGCCGCCGCGCCCCCTCCCGGGCCGCCGCCCCCGGCCGCGCCGCCCGCCGCCTGCACCGGGCCGGTGCTGGCGCGGCTGCAGGGCCGCGAGTTCGAGTTCCTCATGCGGCAGCCGGCCGTCACCATAGGCCGCAACTCCTCGCAGGGCTCGGTGGACGTCAACATGGGGCACTCCAGCTTCATCTCGCGGCGGCACCTGCAGCTCAGCTTCCAGGAGCCGCACTTCTACCTGCGCTGCCTCGGCAAGAACGGCGTCTTCGTGGACGGCGCCTTCCAGCGCCGCGGCGGCCCGGCCCTGCAGCTCCCGCCGCAGTGAGTGCCGGGGGCCGGGGGCGGCGGGGCCGGGCTCGCTCCGCAGGGCAGGAACGGCCCCAGGGGGCGGAGAGGGACCCTCTGTCCCGGGGAGGGGACGTGGGGCTGGGCGGAGCGGGGGCTCCTTCGAGGAAGGGACGGTGAGAGGTCCCTCGCCCACGGAGCAGGCGGTGAGCTGCCCGTGTCCCATGCAGGGGATGTGTGTCTGCCAGAAGGGCCTGAGGTGATGGTGAGGGGCCACAGCTGATGGAGGAAACAGGGGTGAAGGGTCCCCCTGCCCACCAGAGGTCTTACGGTATGGTGAGCGTCTGCCTTTGAAGAAGTTGGAGGGCTTGAGATAGCGATGGTGCATCCCCCTGCTCACAGAGAGCCTTAGGAGACAGTGAAGGTCCCCTCACTTGAAGTTGGTCACAGTGGGTGAGGAACACTCACCTGGTAGAGGGCACGAGGTGGTGTTGAGGGACATCTGCCTGATGAGGTTCTCGGCATCAACATGGGATGTCCTCACCTTCCCAGCCTTGCTGCCGTCTGTGGCTGAGAAAGAGGTTGATGTTCACTGAGACTGGGGCTTCTCCCTCTGAGAGAGCCATGTCTGGGGAAAAAGTGTGAAGAAGTGTAAGCCCCTCACTGCAGGATGTCCCCCCATGGTCATCATCATCCTCCATGCTTGCCTGCAGACAGACTCATGTTCAACTAGTGGCTCTTAAAGGTTTCAGAAAAAGAAGAAGGAAGGACTCTCAGTGGGCTAAAACTTGCTACACCCAAGACCTTGTCTTCTTTGGAAAAGATCTAGCGGAAAAAGTTGGAAACCACTTTGCCAGAATTGCTTACTTAAGGGTTGGCAAGTTAGGTGTTGTTCTTGGTGTCTCTGTGGAGCAGCAGAAAAAAAGGAGTCAGGTCAGGCTGGGGGTGATGCTGCTCACCAGGACAGCAGGTGCCCAAGGGTGTCTTTGCTTCCTTATGGAAGGGGAGAGGGGTGCAGAAGGGTTTGCTGTGCTGCCAGGGTCTGTGCTCTGTTAAATTCTCTTGCAGAAAGAAGAACGAGGTTGATGCTAATCTATTTCTTCCTCTGAAAACATTGTTTATAGCTGCTGAGTACTGTCCAGCGACTGCAGTGCTTCACCCCAGGGCAGCAGCGTGATAGTGGTGGGTGATGTAATTCCTGTGTGCATCTCCTCAGGTTGTTCCAGACTGACTGTGCCTAATGCCATCCCTGAGTGTGCTGTAAAGGCAGGAGATTGGGGTTGTTGTTTGTATAAAACATCTGTTTTCATCTGTCACGTTTTGGCTTTGGTACTGTTTACCTCCAGCACCAGGGTCCTGGAGTTATCCCTCTCTCGCCAGCCTGTCGCTCAGGGGAGGGTTTTTTAATTACTCATTTCCTCTGCAGGCTGCTTCATTTTGTACTTAGTAATTTAGTTATAGCTCCCTAGCTGCTCACTCTCTGAGGCGTTTTGGTTTCTAACGTGTTTCATTTTCTGAAAGAGATGTCCTTTAGTGTCTGGTTAATTAATCTGGCTTTGTAAAACAAGACCACCTGAAGCCCTGGGCGCTTCTGTTGTCATTCCCTCTGGTATCTGTGCAAGCTCTCTGCTCCCTGTCATTCTGTTTCTTCACTTGGTTAATCATAAGCATTGTGACAGAAAATTATGTCAAACAGCAACCTCGTTGTTTATTTCTCTCTCCCCTTTGCTCCTGACTCCTGGAGTGGGAACAGCAACTTTCCTCCTGCATTGGTTTAAAGGGAGGAGTTTAATGTACACTTCTGAACTTTACACAATAAGGCATCCTCATAGCTTGGCTGCTGTTGAGCTACATAAATAAACTTGGTGCTCCTCCCTTTCTGACTTCCAGAGTAGGAAAATGTTTTGCATCAATCTAAAGGAATTTGCCCCCTTGCTTCTATCAGGTAAACAACTCCTTGCTGGCCAGTCAAGGGTTTGTAACTCAGACCAGGAAAAATAAAATCTTGTTGAAGTTTAGCATACAGAGTCTTGATTGAGACTTGAAACTGTCTGCTGTTATCTCATTATCTCTGCTCTTGAAAAATCAGGCAATTCTCTCCCAGTCACCCTCTCCACACACACACACACACACAAAACTCTCCCCAGTAAACATAAAGTGCCATTTCTTTCCTGTAGAGAAGCCTGAGTGCTTACAGCCAGCTAATGTTGTCAGAAGGAGGACAAAGTGAGGACAGGTTGTAGTACACAGATTTCACACAATGTTTTCTGCATACTATGGTAATACTCCTGCCGTGTTTGACACAGCCACACCTTTTCCGTGTACCAGCAGAATGTACAGTTCATGTTAAATTTCAGGAATTAGTGATCATTCCATCCAGCGTTTTAGAGGGAGGTCCTTGTGATGTGGGCAGCTTTTGCTGGTAATATTCTAAAAACCAGTTGTTTGAGTGGTTGTCCTCCCTTTTCCCCTCACACCTGTAAAGGATGGCAGAAATGTGCAAAGAGCTGTTTTGTTTGGACCACTGCAGTCACTGCTGCTGTTACTTTGCAAGCAGAGGAAATGCTTGTGCATCATGAGATCATGAATGGAAGCAGAGGGTTCCAGGAAAAAGTGTCTTTCAGTTGTAGTTCATACTATTAGTAAAAAAATAGATGATGAGCTCATAAATTCTGTTTTCTGAGGTTCCTTCTCACTTTTCTATTTCTGTGTAGAACTTCTCTTTTCTAAGTTTTCTGAGTTTTAGAAGTAATTCCTGATGTATGGAAGATCTTGTCAGGAGGGGTGGGAAGAGAGGAAAGAGGGGGAGTTTGAGACCTTTCATGAAGCTGTACTTACCTCCTGTCTCAACAGCCCTACTCAAAATCAAGGGCTTTTGAAAAGCTTTGTATCACTTCCTCCATCAGTGTGGTGTGTGTGGATTCTCTGCTGTAACCAGGATTTTACTGCTGGGCAGGAGTATCATATTCCACAGCTGTGTTGTTATGGGAGGTTGTATTTCACAGATGTGATGACATAACTATACAGTATAATTAAACAGTAATAACCAACAAAGAGGACATTTCCTAGAGGTTAATGACAGTTAGGAACAAAGTGGGTGGAAGAGTGGAGAGCCTATGGTACAGCTGAAGATCCTTAATCAGTTTAATTAATAAGTGCCACACTACAGCAGACATTACAAATATAAATCAAGATGAAATTATGGAAGTACTTGCATCAAAAATACGTGCTTCAAATCAAATTAAGGATTTGCTAGAAACTCTTTTTATAGCTTGTGATGTTTTTTTAGCTGTGCTTGTGGGAGCTGGAAATCTGTAGATAACTATCTGGGTATTTTTCTATATGAAAGAGAGGAACTCAAAACTACCAGGAGAATATGCACCAAATTTTAAAAACTCTTGATACCAGCAAAAGTGTAAGATAGAGCAAGAACCATTAATTTAAGTGTTTTTTCCTGTTGAGGACAGTAATTTCTTCAAATGTATGGTGTAATCAGGTGTTTAGAGGATCAGGTTAATGATGAATTATTAACTTTTTCTTTGTTTTCTTCAAAATTGAATCAGTTTTAAAAATAATTGGCAGTAACAAGTTAGGCACTTCAGTAACTAAAATACGTGTTGGTTTAGTTATTTATTTATTTTGTCCCTCAGAACAGAAGGAACTGTAGCAGATGAAAGTTTTAACTTGCTAACCTGAATTTTAAGTAGCTATGAGTCAGGTCTTCAGATGCTCCTAAATACAAAAGTTCTATTGACTAAACCTGCAAGTGTTGCTTGAGCATAGCCTGATAATAGCACTTGAGCTTTTTGAACTGTGAGCTCAGTAGATTGGAAAATGATGCTTGTCTGGGAATGTTTCATGGGATATTTGCTTATTGCTGCTGTGACCATTTAGAATTTTTGCAGTAGCGTAATTAATGGAGCCTGAAGTTGGTATTTTTCAGTGTATATGAGTTCTTTCAGTATGAGGTTTCTATGCATAAAAACAAGTTTTTAAACCTGTAGTTCTTTTAGCATTTAGGAAATAAATGGAGGAGCTTTTTTAGTTTGAGAATAAATTCAAGGGAAGTAAATATATGGATGTAGGAAATCAAATTAAAACACAGAGTTAAAATAAAAACATTATGTATATAAGTCCCGTTATAAATTGAAAACTTACCATGCATGTCAAGTTTTATTAAGAGCAAGCTGCTTTATTTATAATGGGATTTTTCTAGGTGCTCAATAAACTTGACAAAAATAAATAGTCCAATACTCTGACCACACACAAAGGTGCTGATCCTGCAGAATTTTACACGTGCATTAATCTTTCCACATTGTGAGTACACAAGTTCCCTTTGGTGTTTGGGTAGTGGGGGTGTCTCAGCAACCGGAAAATGGAGAATTAGATCCAATTTCTAAGGGACGTGGCTGTACAGTCTGATAGCCAGAAACTCCAGGCACTAATTCAAGTTTTAAAAAATGCCATATTCTAGGGAAATTGAGATGTGCACAATGTACTGCAGTGTTTTGGTGACCTCCCCAAGCGCTTGAGCTCCATTCATGTGGTTGGAGCGATGCCATCACGGTGGGTGCGAGGGAGGGTGTCCTTACGTCTGGGGGCAGCTGCACACCCTGTGAACACACACCAAGGAAATGCCTTGACCACAGAACCACGACTGCAGAACTAGTTGTTTCTGAAATGCTGCATATGAATGTTGTCTCTGGTAACTGCTCAGGTAGTTTTGCTTTTTAAATATTGCAGTACCTGCTTTTTTTTTTTTTTTTTTTTTTTTTTTTTTTTTTTTTTGTTCTTTGTTTGAAATAGGTTGTTTGCTACAGCTTGTGGATGGTGGTTTTACTCTTGGTAGAAACCCTTTAAAGATTTGCTTTCTTAGTGCTTCATCTTGTATTTTTCATGCTCTTACTTAATTTCAAAGACTGTCTTTGAGAACAGGTTTTTTTGTTGCACAGCAAGATGTGATAAAGGATTACCTGATTTTAATTATGGAATTCATGTCAAGTAATAATTTTTGGCTAAGCAGCTCAATTTGTCATGAGTTATATTAAACGTTTAAGGGAAAGTTTCTCTCATGTGAAACTGCTGCTCAATTTGTTGATTCAAAAATAGCTGTGCTGTAAGTCAGGTTGTGAATATAAACTAAGGTTATGCAAAACTCAGTGTATGTCCTTATGAATTCTTTTAAACGAGGCTTGGTTCAGCTTAGCTGATGTGTTGATTATGAAAAACTTAATCTAAGGAGAACATGCCACACTTGTCTTGTACAGTTTTGTGTGGAGTCTCAGCTATAAAGTCATAAATGTGGATTCAAGTTGTGCTGGTGTAACTTCTTTGTGCTAGCAAACTCTTAATCGTAGTATGTATCCTTAGGTGACTGTGGATTCCTTCCTGTGGGTACTGTTTTGTTTTCATATAAATCTAGAGGATGAATGAGTGTGAAAGTTTTTGTTTTTCTGAAAATGGGGAATAAAAATGATGAAATCTGTAGTAATTCATATCCTAGTTATTTTGGTGCCAGCTGTGTGAGCGTACTCACTGTAGAGCATCTGTCCTGGTAACAAATCATAATAATGCTGTTTGCTTTTTTTTTTTACCCTTTCTCCAGAAAACGTGATAACTGAATAACTGAGAGCATAAATGACAACCAGATTAATGTGCCTGTTGTCTTTGTGAGCAAGCTCCCAGTAACTGCTCCACTGGCCATTTGGCATCAGAGCTGTTCTGTGGGACACCAAATTCTCTCTCTCGATGTTGCAGTTGCCTGGAGGAGTAGATGTGGCAACAGGATGTTGGTAGAGAACAGGGAACTACTTGAATTTGCCACTTATGCCATGCAAATAAAGGCTTATTGCTGGCCCAGGTGTGGTAATTAGTGTCTGTTATTAAGAGGAGATTGTGCAGTGTTGTCAGAGAGCAGAGCCAGCGAGGGTTTGGGGACTGCTCTGTGACAGCCTGGGGTGACAAAGGGGACATAAGCTGGTGAGGTGCTTGTTAAACCACTCAGAGAGCTGACAGTTCCCTCCAGCTGGCTTTCCTATTCTGGGGGGATCTCTGCTAGCACTCAGCTCCATATCAGCTCCTCTGGCATGTGGTGATTTACTCAGAGTTCCTTCTAGCTCAGTGTCTGAGCAGTGTCTGCGTGTTCTGCCATCAGAGCCAAGGGGCTCCGTAACCAGAAATGCTTCACAGACCAAGCTTCACATCACTGCTGGTTGGATGTGGATGAGACAGCTTTCCTTTCCAATCCAAGTGGAGCTGTGGTTAAAAAAAGAAAAATCATGTGCTTTTGAGTTGGTGTTCTTAATGAAAAGGGAGAAAAATTCTCATTTGCTTTTAGTACAGATTCTTTCCTTTCCTTTTCCTTAATAGCTCTCCAGAGCACAGAGGCTTCTCTCACGTGTAGCCATGCCCAACACCAGCTTTCTTTTATTATCTTTGGTTCAGTCCCTGTACATCCAGGAGTTTCCTGAGGTTGAAGACTCATGACTGAGATATCCACTGTAAAGAAAGAATAGTCCGCAGTGTATTGGGTGGTGAAGGCCTTTGTTCTCTTACAGTTGAATATGCTTTGCAGCAAATGCCTAAGAAGTCCCCTGAGCTTGTGCAGTGTTTGCTGACAGGTAAACTTAGGTTAAAATGTTGTTTTATGCATCTGAAATGGCTGATGGGCCCTGATGTAACTGACTGCAACACTGAAACCAGGGAAAATGTGGAGGTGTCATTTTTGCAGTGATTTTTTTTTCCTTTGACAAATTTGCAAGATGAAAAAGCTGAAGTATTTTTTTGTCTCCTGAATGTGGGCTATGAAAAGGCATCTTGATGTACTTCCAGACATGGTTAATCGACTAATTGTGAGTACAAATTATTGTCTGGTCTTAATGCATTCACTTCAATCAATAATTCAGTATTAATCACTGAACTGTTTTTTCAAGTATTTATAAGTCTCCCTATTTCAATTGACTGCAGACTCCTCATAAAAGCAGATTGATGAGATGCTTATAGAGCAGATGAATTTCTCCCTTAAGTAAATGTGAGTGAAAATTTCCATCCAATTGTATATTCTTTGTTTTCATAGTACAAATACAATTTTACTAATGTCTATTCACTTTTGTACACAAATGTTTTTTTGCTAGTAATTCACATCTTTGGTTTCTTCAGAACAGCTCAGTAAATGCATGCGTGCATTCCTTCTGCATGGCACTTAATTTTTATGAAATACATATTTTATTGGACAGTAAAACATTTAAGTATCTTAATGGCCTAATTAATACTCTGTATCCACTTCTGTCATGTGTATTTTGCTCTTCATTATCCTTCTGCTCCTTTTTTCATGTCCTCGTGCATTTTTCATCATAAAAATTTCAAGCAGCCTTGAGAGAGCAGTCTATTACAAGGCTGTTCTTTGAATATTCAGCAACTCTTAAGATTTGATTGATAGTCCCTTCCCTCCCATCCTGTCTATTTTTAGTAACTTAAAAGCGAGTTTAATTTCTTGGGTTGTCCTTTGTTGTGCATGTGCAATTTACTTTGGTGGTTTTCCTCCCTCCTTTAAATGTACCAGATATGTAATTTTCGTGTTCTTTGAGGACATCTTGACAGTTGAGGAGAAATAATGTAGAAGTTAATTAGGAGCTCTGCCTTAGCTGAAGGAGCAAAGATGGACAGTCTTTGTCTGGTTCTGTTAATATATGCTGTGTGATTAGGATAGGAGAAGTGGAAGGAAACTTTTAGCACAGTTACCACTTGTTATCCTGCTTCGAGAATCTTCTAGCATAAGAGCCTGTTTTCATGTGCAAGCACAATTTTAGGACAGAATGAGGAGACAAAAAGCCTTGCAGAGATGGTGTAAGCACTGTGGAAAAGGACATCCCTCCTCCTCTCTCTGAAATACAACCTTGGAGCTGTACCCCTTTTTTCTGCTTTGTGCCACTTCAAGGAGAGCCTTGGGAAATCTTCCCACACAAACTGTTTTCATCTTCTGTCTCCCTTCAGGCCACATACAGAAGCCACCAACAGTTTGTCTAAGCAGGACTGGACTCCCTGCAGAGCCAGTTTGTGCACTTGCTAAAGGAATTGTTCTTGAGCAACTTCAGGCCTTTCCTCTCTTGAGGGCATAAGAACTCTGGACTCTTACACACCCGGAATCCTGATTGTGTGGGAGGAGAAAAGGACTAGAAACAGAAAGCAAATTTCATTTCTACCTGATGGGTAGACCAAAAATTATTTTGGTTTTCATTCAGTTTGAGGCATAGCCCAAGCCAGTGAGGGTGGGCTCTTGGTGTGGGAGATGTGCCAACTGCTATTTGTTTATTGATCTCGTTCCTTTTTCTAATTGTCTCATGGCTGGTGTAACGTGGTGTTGGCTGTCAACAAGCCTGGCAATTGGGTGGCTTTGCCTCCTTCTGCCTTGTTCATTCAGCTGGATAATTACTATAGCTCTTCTTTTCCCATCTCTCCCTCAGACACCATCTAATGAGACAAGATAATGAAACTGTTTTAGTCCTGGGAAGACCAGCAAAGGAAATCAAAGGCTGGCACATGCTTTGCTGCTAATGCCTTCATGGAATATTAAGGCAAGCACTGAAGTTCCCTTCAGGCATAGGAATTCTTAGAAGAAAATTCCTGATGGCTAGTGGTTAAAGAATTGTTATCATTTTTTGTGTGTATGTTGTGTAAACAAGGTGTATGCAGACTGGCTGTTGAAAATAGGCACAATCGAGTAGTTTAGACTTGCACATCATCTGTTTACAATTGTGTGAAGATCACTGCAAACAGCCACAGGATGAAGCTGGGAAACAAGTTTGTTTTGGTGGATATTGATTGTGAATCTAAAGTCTCTTGTCACCAAGTGGGTGCATCCTCTTCTCCAAGAGACTACAGTTTCTTCTCAGTTTCTTCCTGCTTTGTTCTCTATTGCAAGAATGAGAATTCCTGTTAAAATCCTATAGCAGAAAACAGCCAGAATTCTGCTTCCCAAAAGGCTGATACTGCAAACTGTGAAGTTCATATAAATATTCCACATAAGGTACATCCATTGAAGTAAAATGTTTCCCTAATTCTGTATATTGTCCTGAAGCAAAGGGAGCCTTAAAACTATGCCATTAATATGACAAGATAACTCTCTAAAATTTTCCTAATTTAAAAATAATGAAACCACTGGGGTAACAACTTCCACACGTGCTGAGTTTTGGAAGAGTCATTGTCACTTCAGTTGGTTAAACTCTTTTCAAGGATTAAACCCCTCAGCACAGTTATATATACTGGCAGAATTTAAAATACCTGAGAAATCCTGTGATAGTTTTTTATTGTTTACAATCTTAACCACGTCCTGCTAGGTGGTCTTTCACAAGCCAATTCAGTACATCATCATCTGAATCACAGTAAAATTACTGTCTTTTTTAGTAGGAGGGAAGGTTATGCCTGTGCCTGTGCTCTTTTATCCTTTATTTTAAATGTCAGTATTTGGAAGAATCCAGGTGAATGTCACTTTGTAGACACTTGTGTAAGAGACTCTCTGTTGCCCCAAATGTTTATTTGGCTCTGAGTCTAGAAGTTGTCAGCTTTAAAAACATTTGAACTACCCTCAGAGCTGTTTTAAAACAGTAATCCTGGCTTCCTCTACTGGGTATTGAATGGATTGTGAAATGTCTTCAGAGGGAGTAGAACGGACTTATGTGAACATTTTGCAAAGTTTTAACTCCATATGGGTAGTTTTTTATAATGTACATAAATAGTACATTAGCTTTTCCAAATCACTTTCTAAATGAACTGAAGCAGCCTCAAAGGAAAATACATCATAGTCCTGCTCTGCGTGTTAGAGCTCTCTTAGAGAGCCTGATTGAATTCAAAGGTTAGTACCATCCCACACACAGGCTTTTTCTGGCATATATATGTGGAAATTAGGATTTTTTTCCCTGAGCTTTACTGAGGTGATTTTGTTTTGCTCAGCCTTGCCTGATGTGTTTATAGGTAGTTCCCTGGCTTTGGAAGGGTAAGTCTGCTAAATGACTTGTGTGAGACATTTCAAGGTATTGGGCTGGCTACTTGATAGCAAACCCTACTATGATGAATGGCCCATTAGAAGAAAGTTGATGGCATTGTAAATGAGATTGTACATGAGAATCAAACTGCTCTAGTATATCCAGCAAAGATGCTGAAACAAGTGCCTCTCTCTGAAAAGGTTATTAGGAGATTTTATGAACTGCTATTTTCAAAGGTTAGTTTACCCTTATTCTCCAGGGTACAAAAATTCCCCAAGAGTCTGGATGCTTGCAGTAATGAGGAAGGGTCTTCTCGAGGAAATGGGACTTAGGATGAAAATGGGGGTAGAATTGAAGTTGGCCAGACTTGTGTGGTGAAAGGGGCAGGATCTGCAGCCAGCTGGAAGTTCCATGGCAGTTAAACAAAGATTTGAAATTCTTGGTATTGAGTGAGGTATGGAAATGAATAACCAATGCTTCTTGTAGAGGCCAACTGTGGCCTTGCAATTAGTTCCATACTGTCAGTACATATTTAATTCTTGGTGAACTGTTTAATTTCTTATTGAAAACAGAACTCTGTATAGAAGCCGGTATAGGGAAGTTCCTCTGAGCGTGGGTGCAAATGGGGCTTTTTTTTGGCACTGAGGTAGGTGTTAATTGTGGTTTGTGATTGAGGGGGAAACATAGTTCAGTGTTTCTGCCAAGATGAGCAAAGAAGGAAAATAGTTAATATTGACCTTTTTCATTTTAACCAAGATCAGTGGGACCAGCAGAGGCTTGGAAAGCCTCTCAGAAGGGCTCTTGAATTTCACAGAAGCAGGGAAGGAATGAGAGGTGGTGGCAGAGGCTGAGTCACTTCTTGTGGTCTCTGCTGTGGTAGAATGGAAGCCAGACTTAGGCTCTTATCTTAAAGTTTATCTTGGAGCAGGGAAAAATTGAGTGTGAATGGGGGCTAGGCAGCCTTTTCTGGTTTACTGCACCAGAAAATGGGTACATGTGTGTGTATTCCAGAGCTGGTGTTGAGCATTTCTTGACATCTCTGGAAAGCAATGTCAGACTCACTGCCTGGTGCTGCCAGAGTAGCCACAGTCCAGGAGTCCTGAAGCAGCCAGGGGCTACATGTTGTCATTGGGAGCTGTGGTTTAGGACTGGGGAAAGTGGGAAATGAGAAATCCTACAGGAAGTTGAGACACGTCAGGCCTCTGAGCCCTTGCAAGGGCTGAGCGAAACGTGCTCCTGACCCAAGGCTGTGCAGTGTCTGTCATTTCAGCCTTAGAGTGCAGAATTTGATGTCTGTGGAAGGATCGGTGCAGGATGAGGTGGCCAGAACAGAACTCAGAATTACATGTCATCCTGCATTGTTTCATAAGAGTTGCCTTTCATTGTGCACTTGAATTTACTTAGTGGGACAGCAAGTTGCCATGGGGGTGGATGGACTAACCTTGTTTATCCCTGTACTGTATTTTTCCAGTACCATAAAACCTAGGCTGTTGTCAAGCACACACTTGAAGTATATTTATCTCCATGGAGTGCTTTTCTCTTTGAAACTTCTGTTCCACTCCATAGTTCTGCCAATTTGATCTGTACTTCAGCTTTCTTTAATGGCTGTTATCTGGTAGGGTTGGGATTTTGTTTTGATTTGGCATTTTTCCTTTAAAACATTGCATTGGGATCTGAAATGAAGCTGCTTTAGAACTGAACACTCGGATATGATATTTATTTTTAACAGTGTTGTTAGAGTGACAACCATATAAACAAAGCTCTGTGTCCTCTGAATAAGCCCCAAACTTCTGGGAATAAAGAGTCCTCCAGGGCTTTGTGAAGACGCTGCCTTAAGACACATCTTAGCTCTTAGTCAGAGTAGGAGTGACAAGTGTGATGTTGATTCTTCCAAGATGGACACTGGCTGAACAGGACTGAAATCCCCACTTTCTTGCAGCCTATTTTACAGAGGTCCATAGAGGCCAGTAATGACTAGAAGTTGTTCAGAAGTGTTTGAAGTGTAGAGCTACTTATTCTGTCACCCAGTCTAAACAGCCACCCAGCCCCATGACAAAGGTGGTTAAAATCCCTGGAGGGAAACTGTAAGTCCTAAATACACGTTTACCACATGAGCAAGGTGGGCTGCACTTGTAGAGAAAAACAATTGATCCTGCTGTCCCTCTGTGTTGATGTTTGTGGCTCTAGCATGTGTGGTAAGCAGGAGAGGAGTTAATTTTAGCTTGATTAGCAACACAGAAGGGAATCAAGATGACTGTTGTAAATGGCAGTGGGATGAGATCAATGAGGGTAGTTTATTTCCATGCATCTGAGTGGGTGTTCTAAGCAATTTAATTTTTCTTTTTTTGTTTGTTTTTAAGAGAACCAAGAATGTTAATGCATTTAGTCCTTGAAATCCTTCCGTGGCTGCAGTCCCGAATACTTTAATGTTGTTGCGTGGTCATTGCTTTAAATGAACACCAGGTGCTTGTGTGCTGTTCCCAGCAGTTCTTTGTTTCTCTGTTACCTGGCTCAGCAGCAAGTGGTGAGTGATTTTCAGTACTGCACTCTCCGTTTTTCTCCTACTCACCTTTGTTTATATTCTGGAGCATGTTCCCAACTGTTTATGATTAAACATTGCTCAAACAGCCAGGGTAAGATTTATTGACACAAAGGAGGCTGGGAGGAGGGAGTGGCTGGCTGGTCATCTGTGTCTACTTGCAGCTGATAGTGATGTTATTGACGTTGTCCACGTGTCGGTGCAATGGCCGTGGTGTGTCCCAGAGGCTGCTGTCCAAAATCGCTGGCAAGGGACTGATCCCTGCCAGCACAGCCTTTTTCCCTTTGTGTGACGCAGTAAAAGCTCGAGCAAGGCAGTTTGTGTAGGTGATGCACTCCTTTCTCTTCAGCTTGGCCTTCTAGAAACACCCCATGGCTCTTGAGGAGGGGATCTCTATTTTTCTCTTGGTGGAAGATGCTTGCTGATCTCCACAGAGAGAAATCAGGATTTGAAACATGCTTAAAGGGGTTGTGACCTACAGGAGTTTTATGTGGTGATCCTTTTAAAAAAGACATCTTGAAAAACAATGCCGTTATATGGAATGCAAGGAAGTTCAAAATGGAAGATTGGAAAGTGAGCACCATTTAGGAAAATAAATTAAAATACAGAAATATTAGAGTTAAAAAGACACCAAGTTCATTAAAAAAGCCTTCTCTGGAACTAAAACAATTTATTTCCTGGCCCCTCTTAGCTATGTACAAACCACATAACTATTTAGCTTTTGGGGTGTCTATATGTAGCATGTTAAGTTTTGGTTATTTATTTTCAAGTCACAGATACTGATAATTTTTAAGTTTTATGAAAAAAAAAAACATAACATTGACAATATACTAAAAAATTAACAGATTGATCAGCCTAACATGGAAAGGGATTTTTGTACTTCTAAGATTTGAAGATACAAGTGAGATACACACACGTGTTGCACGTAATTTATGTTTTCTCTGAAGATCAAATATTTCTTGGCCAGTACAGAAATGGTTAAGATAGGATCTAGACCTCCACAGGTTGGAATACCTGATTAGAGCAGCCGTGGTACACAGGCTGTTGTGTGTTATACAGAGTCTCTTAACTCTCCTTATTTTTATGTATACAACCACACACACAACAAAATAACATAATAGGCTTGCTGTGTGTTACAGATGGTATCAGGCATCTGCAGTGCTGATAGTGAAACTTTCTGGTGCTGGCAGCCAACTTCATTTGAATAAAAGCCTCGTCTGCTCTTTGTGCCAGCCCATTTCTTCGGTGGCAAACTTTCATATCAGGTTTTTGATGTCAGGCCACTCGTTCTGACACATAAAACACCTCCCTGTTCCCAAGATTCAAAATAAACAGCAGCTTTATGGTTAATTTTAGCCTTTAAGGACATCTTACTAAATGTTCTCTGCAGGTCTGTTAACACCCCTAGGAATGCAACTGCAGGGCTTTTCAACATTGAAAAGCTGAAAGGCAGAGTAAATGAGAGAGTGGAATTGTCTGGCAGAGTGTGGTGCTGGGTGAAGATGTGGTTTGCCATGTGACACACAGAAAAAAATTCACTGTAACTTAACTGTGCTCAGAGACACGAAGGTGTTTATAGTAAGGACTAGACAGCAGAACAGAGCAGCTTCTGTAATGCTGTGGTGGAAGTGGGGCCAGAATTCACCCTGGGGAGCCTTTAATAAAAATCAAAAGGTAGATGTCATTGATGCAGATGAATTTATATTGATGTAAAATTGCATCTGATTTTTGTGTGTGTAGGCAAGACCTAAGGCTCCTACATTTGGCACCTTGGCAGACTTGAGGTAGATCTTCACTGGCTGTACTCCATGAAATCTGCCCTGCGTGCTGCTGACCTGCAGTGTGCTGGTGTGCAAAGGAATAGGAGCACTGGGGAAGGGAGCAGGAATTTGTGTTCTGATAGCCAGCCCTGTGCCCAGCACTCCTGGTTTGGAATGAATGGCATATTTTGAAGATGACTCCAATGTTTTGAAATGTGAAGCTGAGGGAGGTACAATTACAGCACCACCTCTTTGTTTCTCTCTGCCTGGTGGATGGGCACCCAGGAACAACCACGTTGTGTTGTCATCAGTATTTAAGAGGTGACTTTTGTGGTGGGTTTCCACAGAGACCCTTCACCTTAATGATGTTTGTTATAAAAGCCTACGAATTATATTCTTTTGATTATACCATGGCTTGGTTTCTGACATCATCTTGCTTATCATTTGTCTGGAAATAATTGTCAGGATTTTTCTGGATCAATTTTAATGTAAGTTTTAGCAGTTGAAGCTTTTTATGTTTTAAAAAGATAAGTGAATTAATCCCTAGTCAGGTGTGGATTGAGTTTGTAAATAACTGGTGACAGTGATGGTATTTTGAGAATATCCTTCAGCTTTTTTTTTTTTTTTTTCAGACAGTAAGGTAAATGAACAAACACTTAGGGCTGGCTTATAGTTGCTGCTGAAAAACTTTCAGAAAGGTCATTTTTGAAAATGCACATTCCTGACCATTTGCACTTTGATGGCTCTCTGGAGAAGACTGGAGCAGCTTCTAGCTGGGGTTATTTTGACATTGGACTGAGTAGGATTGTTATAAGATGCATCCTGCCAAGCTGGGGATAGTAGAATCTGGAGAAGACCTGTCAATAATGTTAATTCTCCAGGCAGGGTGGCAACTTCAGAGAGAGCCTCCTGCTATTCCTGCAGGCTCTCCATTAGCAGACTGAAACACCCTTCTCAGCAGTTCTGGCAGTTTCTCCCCTGCTCTTCTGTGAGCTGCTATTTTGATACTCCATGAATTTATTCCCTGACCTTGTTGAGGTGTTTCATTACACTGAAAAAGTAGCACCTATAGTATGTTACCTGGTTTGCTCTTTTTTTCCCTTTTCTGTGCTGTTTTGCTCAAAGAGGAGAATCTGAAAGTGAAGCTGCGCTTGATGTCTCAAATAATTTTCTAAGAGTGAAATCAGAACATTAATAAAGAGATGTAAGGAATGTAAAATAAAGATATATATACAAACATACAGCTCTTGATTCTTCACTGCTAATTCTCCAGTGTGAAACAGCCTCCAATGTTCTCACTTGAATGAAAAATTAACTCAATTTATCAGCTATTTTTATTAGCTCTCTGACAGCAATTAAAAGGATTGCTAAGAAAGATAAGAAATTGTGGGAAAGATGTGTAGAATAAAATGACTGCTGAAGTTTCACAGCATGATATCTACAGAGCAAACCCTCCTGAAGGTTTTACTTTTAGCATCCATTTGGGAGCCTAAACCCAAAATGTTTCTCTTCTTCTGTGTGCTTTTAAAGAAGATAATATATGAACCAAACCAGCATTTTGTAGTTCTTTGGGTTGGGCTTCTGGGATCTCTTTTCCTTTTTCGTCTTTCTCATCAGCCTGGGGGTGTTTATGCTCCTTCCCCCCCACCACCTGCTTGGCCGAGTTTCACTCACTGCCTTTTCCTGGGATGGGCAGTGGCAGTGCTGCTCTCAGTGCTGTGAGGGGATGTCTGCAGGTACCAAGGGATCACAGATATTTTCTGTGTGCATCTGTGTGTGCCTGCTGCTGGCAGGGAGAAGAACCCCAGAAGTCTGGCCAAACTTCGCTGTGAACTTTGCTGTCTTCAAAAGGAGTTTGCTGAAGTACCTTCTTGAAAATCTGCCTCTGTGTGGAAGTGTTTCTCAATTTGTTTGAACCTTGATGAAATGGCATAGAGGGAAGCCCTGTGCAACTGTGCTCAATAGAAACATTCATTACAGCTAATTTACTTCGTGCTTTTAAGAGATGTAGCTATTCATAAGTTGTGGTTTTGCCTGATGCTGCTGGTAGTATTTGTTTTAAGTAGATACACTTGCCTGCACATGCTCTTTGCCCATCTGAAATCTTGTCTGGCTGTGTTGGGTACCTCGTTTTAAGCTTGGTGATCTGCAGTGTTAGGAAAATCCCAGTGTAACCTGGGTGCCTTCTCATTAAGGGAAAAAGTCCTTTATTGTGCATACAATTTCAGCTAAACAGTAGCAAGGAGCATAAAGAAAAGGTCTTGCCTGTGACCAAGAAATGGCAATTTTGAATTTTCCTGAAGCATTGTCCTTGTTCAGCCGTGTTACTGCACTTGCTTTCTCAAGGCTGTTCAGTGAATAAGCTCAGGAGGCACAAAGGCACTAAAAGGCTTTGATTTTGCAGCATGCAGAGCCTGTGTATCCCATCTGAGATAAACACAAACCCACTGCTCCTGCAGGTGGGCCCTGCCAGTTGCCATGGGTACATGGCCATGGGAAGTTCCTGTTGGAATTGAGAGAACATTTTTGGTTTTTGTTTTGTCCCCTTTTACACAGCTGAGTGACTTGGGATTTGAAATAATTAGGCTGAATTTTTAAGAAATGGTGACTTCTCTGATTCAGGAAGTTTTGAAAATTTCCGGCCTGAGAGTATCAGCATGTGGCTGATTTAATTTGCCTGATAAAGACCAGATCTTTTCTCAAAATGAATGAATTGCAGTTTGTTTTCTGAAAGGAGAATGCAGTCTTTGGATCATGTGATGCTTAAATCTGAGTCTGTGGTTACATGCTTTGTCTTTTTTTATAGTCCATGACAAACCTGCAACATTTTTGCTGGTACCTTCTTAACTCCTTTTTCTGCTTGATATTTTTCCCCTCCACCTTCTCTTGTGTTGGTGATGCCATCTGGAAGGCAAGCTAAGGGATCTGATCTGCCTGGCAACTTAATCCCACCAAAAAGGAGATGTATAATTATTCCAGCTACCTGGTTTGCCTTGCTGTGCAGAGGTTTGGATGGTACTGTTGGCACAAGGGTGGTACTGAGAGGAACTGGCAGAAGAGAAGGAATGGTGGTGGAGTGAAGGAAATGCTTCTTACAGCAGAGAATAGGATTTAGTGACACAATTGATACCTCTTTGCAGAGATTATTTTTAAGGCAGACGAAACCAGTGAGCCTTCCAAGTGAGACACAGACTTTTATCCAGTTTCCAGTTACTCATCCTAGCAAGTCCAGGAAAGATTAGGATTTCCAGCTAGCTCAGATGTATTTCAGGGGAAGGACAGAAAATCCTTCCAGTAATCTGGAATTAGAGGGTAGTCGATAATAATTCCACTGAATTGGATATGAGGAGTTCTTGATGACTTCAGTGTGAGTTTGCCTTTACTAAAACTGGATTTATATTATTTCTAGTACAGGAACAATACCTAAGGTGTGGGTAATGCCAGGAACCCCAGAACACTGATATTCTACACTGATATGCTACTTGTGCATCTGGTGGAACATGGCAAGAGAAATAGTTACTGGAACTTTTTCTGGAATAAGTTCCCTAGAGAAGAAAATTTAAATTCATGAAGTAGAAATAAGACCGCTGTCTTTTGAATTGAACTAATTATTTCAAACATGAGCTCACTCCCATATTCACACAGGCAGTTCTGGTTCAGTCTTGGCTGACAGATGAACTCCTTTGTGTATCTGCAGTGTTAAGTGTGACAGCATATATTAAATACAGTGAGTGTGCTACAAAGCATGCAAGGCAAGTGATTTGTGAGCTCAGGGTAACTCTGAGGTTAGGAACCAGTCCTCCAGATCTAAACTCATGTGGTGACTTACAGATTAATTATGACCAAACATTACAATGGGTTGCTCTGTCATTGGAGCAGTGGGAGAGATCACTGTAGTCTTTTATTTGCAGATGATCTCACTACTTTTTAAATCTAGTTTTCTGTCAGTTGTGTTACAAAGAGTAACAGTGATTTTTCTAGCTTTTCCTCTCACTGTACAATAGTGGATAATACCAGAGGCATTTTTGCAGGCAGTTCTGCAGTTTATTTCCTTATCTTGCTGCTGTTTGGCCAAGTGCATCTTGCTTTTCTTCAGATTGACTTGATTCATTACAGGAAGAACAAATGTGGGTTCTGGACTTCACCATTTACTTGCAGACCCTTTGCTTATCTCTTCATGTATACAACAAATGATTTTACCAGCCATGAGGTATTTCTCTTGTGTGTTTGATAAAGGACTTTATGGGTAGGTCTTCAGTAGGATTTCTGTGCTTAAACTGCTCAGAGCAGTAGAGCAGTTGAAAGGGAAATAGCAAATGCTGAAAACCCTTTACTTTTAGACTGCAGTAATCTCCAAAATGAATCAACCACTCTTAAAACTGTGGCAGTTACACTGCCTGTGTCCCACAGCCTATAGAGATGTGTAAGGAAAAGCATTATAGTGACTCTTAAATTACCGTGGTGATAGGCACATGCTATCACATGTGCCTATCTAAATATCTAAATACACATTTTGTGATGTGTATTTAGACTAAAAGGAATAAAATGTATCTCTCTTCTTTCCTCCAGAACTCTCTGTAGCCTCAGTGCAATTAACTTTTTTGTTTGAAATGGAGATAGCACTATCCAAGTGGATGATATAACTGGTTTCTTATTGGTATTGCTTACTAAGTGCTATTTAGGGGAAAAATTGTAGGGTAGGGAGTGGAACAGGAAATGTTGGATGATATTATTATTATTATTATTATTTTATTGCCAAGGAGGGGTGAATAGTACCTAATCTCTGGTGACAGCTCAGACAGCATTCAGAGCTTATTATATGGTTTTATGACAATTGTTCAAACTAATACTCGTTTTAATTCATTTGTGATTGAAAGGTGGTTTTTGTAGGTGTGTTTTTGCCCACCTTGCTGCTTCAGACTGCTTAATTCCAGCAACATGCTCATTTTGAGCAAAATACTTGTGTTGATTATTCGCCTTGGGATGGAAGGGTTGAGTTTATTTTTGTGAAGGTAGAGATCATTGATTTGGTTGTTTTAGTTACTGAAATGGGAGACATCCTTCTCAATATTTTGCAGTTGAAGTGATTTGTTTTGTACTAGGTGATGCAGTGAGGCTTTGTGCTGTAGAAAATTTGAAGTTCTGAAAAGCATTGCGGTCCCTGGGCAGAGTACAACATCACAAAGCAACAAGTGTTGGTCAATAAATACTCCCAGCTCAGCTGTTGCAGAGGTCACAGCAATTCTCAGAGCCTTGTTTTTGAAGAAATTATAATCTCAGGTAGTTATTCTTATCTCAGTCTGCTTATCTCTCTGTGGGCAAACCTTCAGGGCTTAGATATATGTTTAGTTAAGTGAAGCAAACTGTTATCTTTTTCTAACCAAATTTAGTTTCATTTTTGATGCACAGGTGCTTAAACTTTCCCAGTGAGTCTTTTATGTTGTCCAAGGCACGTCCTTTCACACTGCTTCAAAGGATTTAGTGAACAAGGAGTGGATTTAGGATTTTCATAGGTGCAGGCTTGTGGTTCTTTGCTTAGCTGGCTACAGAAGATGAAGAAAAATGGGTTACAGGAGGTAATTGGGCACTTTTCTGTAATGGCTGCTCTGTACAGCACCTGCACATTGATTGTAGCCTGAAATGTTGGTATTTATGGTACACATTCACTGAAAGGATGACAAGTATCCATCTTGCCCTCCACAGAATTATGTCAGGTATTGTGAAATAGCTGGTAAGGGTAATAGCCTGACCATGAGATGACTGACAGCAAATTCTCACTTGTACTGAGAAACCCAACATGATTTTGGAATTTTGTGTATGGAAATAGTACTGCAATAGGGTGAGCTATGTGTTATTGGCACAAAACTAATGATTTTCAGAGAAATTACAGGGAACAGAGAAACAGCTGTTTTGTGGGGGTTGTTTAGGATTTTTTTCTCTTTTACAAGGGTTTTTGTGGGCACTCTTGGTCAAAATTTAGCCAGTAATGGCATAGTTCTCTATGATCATGACGTGTGCTGTGATGAGAGCTCTGGCTGGCCACTTTTGCTGAATCCAGGGTATCTGCTGATTGTAGAGATAACTGCCTCATCCTCAAGAGTTGAACTACTGTCCCCTCACATCACAGAAACACAGAATTGTTTAGGAAAGGACCTTTAAGATCATGTGAGTCCAACCATTCTGCCAGCACTGCCAGTGGCACCGCTGAACCATGTCCCCAAGTGCCACATTCACTCATCTTTTAAATTCCTCGGGGACAGCAATTCTGCCACTGCCTTGGGCAGCCTGTTCCAGTGCTTGACAACCCTTTAAGTGAAGAAATGGTTCCCAGTGTTCAATTTAAACCTCCCTTGGCACAACCTGAGGCCATTTCTTCTCATCCTGTTGTTGGGATGCAGAGCCTGACTCCCCCTGGCTGTCCCCTTCTGTCAGGGAGTTGTGCAGAGCCAGAAGGTCCCCCTGAGCCTCCTTTTCTCCAGGCTGAGCCCCTTCCCCAGCTCCCTCAGCTGCTCCTTATGGACTTGTGCTGCTCCAGACCCTTCCCCAGCTCTGTTCCCTTCTCTGGACACACTCCAGCCCCTCAATGTCCTTCCTGAATTGAGGTCCAGAGCTGGACACAGTGTTTGAGGTGTGGCCTCACCTCACAGTGGACAATCCCTGTCCTGGTCCTGCTGCTTCCACCAATGCTGATACAGAGTCAGGGTGATGGAGGGAAAGCTTGAGATCCTGGTTACAGTATCTGCATGTTTAAAAAGAAAAGGGGCTTTTGCAGACAGTCATGCTTAAGCAGGTTTTGAATGAAACCTGGGGCCTGTGGTACTGTCTGATTCAAATTGTAAAAAGTGATATTTTTAACAGAGCACCTCCTACAATGTTTCTCGCTCGACCTGCATCTCAGCACTGTACCACAGATGCTACTGGTGCAGTTATACCCCCAACATTCAGGAATAACAGGATTTCATAAATTATGGTGTGATACAGTAGACAAAGATGGTACCAACTTGCTGATTACAACACATGTGTAGTAGTTCCAGCTTACTTTTCTGGTTATTCCTTTTGCATGATGAACTGGAATGATGTTTATATATAACATAACATACTACATTATGTTTATATATATATAACAATATATATAAATATCATTCCAAGTTTTATATATGCATGTTACATGTATATTATATATATATGTTTCACTTTGGCTTTCTCATGATTTGTCTTCTTTTGTCACTGTGCTTTTCAGTGTGAATGTAAAAGCATAAATCCAGCAGAGTTTCCTGCCTCCTTTTAAAATCTTTAAATAGCCTTTTCTTGCTGTCATGCAGCAGATCTTAGCAGAAGTCGTTTGGTGCTAACAGCACTCGGGGTGCTTTAACAAAGAAATCAGTGACTGCAATAACTTCTATTGAACCTGGTACTATGTTTTGGCAAGTGCATCTCCGTTCCCTTTGCATCTGTGAGTAAAAGGTGCTTTGAGGAGGAGGAAAATATCTGTTTTTTATAGAGCCATGCAGGGTATGCAGTCATTTTGTTGGGTTTTTTCCCCTAACTATCTTTCCTGAAGTCTGCTGTAGGGTGACTGTTTATGTAAAGTCTAGTGTTTCCTAGCACTTTATTTTCAGACTTTATGTAGATGAAATGCTTGTGGTCACTGTCACTGGTTCACCACATGAAGGATGCCTAATAGCATGGGAGCTGTGCTGTCAGTGGGAGGAGCTCGCCCAGGAAACTTTTGGAAAAATCTGTCTTGTGTAAAACAAGCAAACAAAATTCTAGCAACAACTTTTATGTGACTGTAACCATGTGTGGAATGTGCACTCCTTCTCTTCCCCTTGGTCTCCAGTGTATATATAGCATGCATTCAGCCACTTGCTATGGATTCTGTGCGCTCCAGCAGGCAGCATGGAGCCAGCAATCCATTTTCTGTGACTCTCTCCTGCCTGTAGTCTAAGAAGGCAAGAATTGTTTCTGTTCAGTCTGGGGAGGCTGTTTGTGTGTTTTGAGTTTTAATGCAAACTGGAAAAAAAAAAAAAAAGAAAGAAAAAAGCTTCCTATTCTCACTGCCTTGCAAGGCATCCTAGAGAAACTGGAACCCTTTCCCACGAGGAATTGATGTATGTGCAATACTGTAAATGTGATTTTAGTGCATATGATTTCTGTGGCCAGGGATTGATTGCAGCACATACCTGTCTGTAGCAGGTTATTGAGTAAACTCAGCAGATCTGTAACTGAGGCAGGCTCTTCCTCCTGGTAACAAGACCAAAGATTTTGCAGAACATTAATTCATCCATCTAATCAGCCGGAAATTTCAGAGGTGCGTGAAAGAATTGCCTCTTGGGCACCCTTGGAAATACCAGTTAACTTCATTATGCTTTTTATGTTGAGTCTAATCTGTGCTTTCAGATTGATCTTTTTCTCATAATGAAAATGTTAAGCAGGAGTAAAAGTTGTTGTTGCATCTTTGATAGTAATCATGCAACATGGATCAAATAGTATAACTCTGTTTAAATAACCTGAAATATATACAGTAATCTTAAGGAATGCATGCTCAGTTCTGCTTGTCTGTCTTGTCCTGCTTATCTTCTGTAGAAGTGTAGTTCTCCAAGGTTTAAGTCCTGCACTAATGTGCCTCACTCCCAAATAGGACTACCTGATATAATTTATCCTCTTGGTTGGAAAGAGGGTAATTAAGAGAACAATAGAAAAGCTTATTAAAACTGCATTCAGGTTAAATGTAGTGAAAAGTGAGCTTCCTGTGACAAGATGCCTCCAAAATCATGTTCTTCTGATTTCTCACTGTCACAGTTCCCCAGCATTAGGCTGTGTCGATTTGAAGCAGCGGCTTGGGCTGTGCTGGTGGCTCTGTTTGCATTTCTGCGGTGGTTGTGATAGACTGGAACAATAACCTTAATCCCGGGCACCTTCTCACCCCTGAGGGAAGGGAGGAGTTCCACAGGAATTTACAATCTGCTTTACATTGCATTTCCATTTCTTGGGTTGCAGGTTTTTACATCAGGAAGAGCAGAAATTCAGCTATGTTAGCCCAGCTTGGCTTTGCAGGCAGTGTCAGTACTGAAGCCAGCACAGAGCAGGCTGCAGGACTTTCTAAAGCTGTGAGCACCCTTGCATACATCCACCCCCCCGTTTTTCCTGGGACTGATTCCTTACAAAATGGCCATGTTCATGCTAGTTACCATAATCTATGAAAGCTGGTTGTACATCTGGGTTCTGCTTCAGTGAACTGGGAAGCCTGTCTGTCTAAAAACAAAATCACAGCAGCCAAGGAATTGTTTGCTTGTGTAGTCAGCCCAGCCCAGGCTCTGTTTCTCTGCCCTGGTTGCAGGCTGAGATTGCGGGTAAATCACATGGCTGGATCGGGTGGCTCTGGGGAGGCTCGCAGGGAAGAGCAGTGCTGGATGGGCCTTTCCAGCACATTCACTGCCTTAGTTTAGACTTCACATTTCAGTTTGACTCATGATGTTGGAAAAGTAACAGACTTTCTTGAGATTGCCCACACTCACAGGCTGATGGGACAGCCTCTCACAGTGGTTTGGGTGCAGGTATCACTTTTTATCTAATATTGCTGCAGCATCAGTAAGTGGGGTAGAGTTAAGGAGTTACTTTACCGTCACCTCAGAGCAATTTAGGAGATATGGATCTTGCATTACTGGCTTCTTCTGAAAAGGAAGACATAAGTGGCAGTGGGATAGAGTTCCTTACTGCTAGGAGGCTGCAGTGGGGGATCTCCTGGCCTCAGCAGTGCTGCAAAACTGCCTTAGGGCTCTGTGCAGTCAGGCCTGTTGATCAGCAGCAGGTTGGGATTGCACTGAACACTGCTGAACAGGGACTGTGATTTGTCCTTGACTCAGGTGTTGAAAAATGCTGAGCAGTTGGTGTTACAGCAGTGAATTCCATCACTCTGTGACAGGCAGCTCAGTTTTTCCCTGATAAGGGCTTGAGAAATTATGAAGCTTTGCTTGTACTGGTTTTGAGCCTTAGTCCATGTGATGCTCATTGCAAATATATGTACTTTGAGCTTTTCCTCTTTAAGCAAATCCATGCAGCAGTACAAAGCTTAAAATCCAGGGCAGTGGCTCAACATCCTTGTTTCAGGTTCACCTCAGGAGGTTGGTGCTTGCTCCTGGCAGACACTGCAAGGCATGGACACTGCTGTTTTGAACTGTGCCTTCATGTTGAGTCTGCAGGGAACCTTGTTTAGAAGGGTTAGATAAGCACAATTAGGCTGCATTGCCAGCAATGGTGTTCTTATTTAATGCATTAATGAGTGCAGGTGGCAAGACCTCTGAAGTGAATTAAATGCAGTGCAAACTCCTGCTATACTAGCAGAGCCATTGTGAGCCACTGAATGCTGAGCCAGCTCATTTGAGAGATGAGGTGGGAGATGAGAATGAGCTGCCCATGCCTGAATGATAATTTTGAGCATTACCTTACAGCACAATTAGCTCGTGCCAAAGAACCAAGAGCAAGAGAGTGTGTTTTAAAGCTGCATTTCTGTCAATAGCACCATTAAGATAAGGTGGTCACAAAAACAGATTGACTTGCTTGTCACCTTGTTCTGTTACCTGGCAGAATTCAATAATGCTACAGTGCTAGAACAACACCACCCAAATCCCTTCCTTTCCTTCTATAGGCAAGATGCTGGAATCCAGCACAATTACTGTGCTCTGCTGGCCTTTCCCACAGTGAAACCTGGTTTTTATTTCCTGCTGCTTTAACCTTAGTATCAGTGAAATGATTCCTGGAAAACTTGTATTGATTGCACATGATTGTCTAATTAAAGTGCAATAAGAAGAATTGCAGAACACTCACTCTTACAGCCCTGTGCTCATTGTAGACACTGTAAATTAGAAAGCTTTCTGTTCAAATATGGAAAATGTCAGTGCTTATTTCCTTTTGAGTTTCCAAGCGTCTCCTGAAGGCTGCACTTGTGTGATTAATTTTTTTCCAAAATAACAATTGGAAAGAAATGTTACTTGGAGAAGAAATGAGGCCCCACAGGCTTGCAGGGGCCCTGTTGTAAACCTACTAGCTGTAACCCTAAAGGGAGGCACTTCTAAATGAATATATTTTAATCTGAAACCTGCTAGATGATCCTTTGTGCACAAATATAAATGGATATCAATTATACAATATCTAGAGACAAGTCTTTAAATAGTACTCTCTGGTCTTACCTGGAGGCTGTTTGTTGCTCTGCCTGGACTTTATGGCTGTTTTGTTCCCTATTGCTTGTGGTTTGATACTTTCTAGTGACTTAGATCTTACTGAGATGTGTGCAATGAGCTAATAAAAAATAGATCCTTGTCCTTGATACATTGCAGGAAACCCAAGAGTTTGTTGTTACAGGAGTGCATCTTGCTTAGTCACTTGAATACATGGCCTCGAGGAAATCACTGAACTTACCCAAATCTTCAGCTTGCATCTCATCTCTAGATGGCCCAGGATTCACTGTGCAGTATTTACAGAGCTTTATGACTGATCAGTAATCCTGCCCAAGACACTAGGCAGAAAGATCAGTAGAGAATGTTGGACTTTGAATTAATTAACGATGCATCAACTGCATACAAAACCTCTTAAATACATTCAGTGTCATGTGTGAAACTGATTTTTCCCTTTCTTTCTCTTCCAGATGTACTTTCCGATTCCCTAGCACGGTTATAAAAATCCAGTTCACATCCTTATACCATAAAGAGGAAGTAAAAGAGGAAGCCTCAACACATCCCCTTCGGCCACTTTACCCTCAAATATCACCTCTGAAGATCCACATCCCGGAGCCGGATCTCCGGAGCGTGGTCAGTCCCCTCCCATCCCCCACAGGCACTATCAGGTAAGATGTTAATTCTCAGAAATGTGCTCTCTGACATCAGTCTGTCAGCCCTGTTTTGTTTGGTATCCTTGGTGCAAGAAATGCCCCATTAAAAACAAACTAGTTAAATCTCTGATGTTCAAAATGATGGAAGACTGGTAAAAAATGGTATGGTGGCCAGCAGTAGGGCACAAGGGTTTTGTTTAAGAGCTCAGAGGGTTCAAGGGTAAATGCGAGTGTTGGTTTCACACTATAGAGTTACATATAGAGTCTATCTTTGGCAGTGGAATTAGAAATATTTATTGAGAGCTACCTAAATGCATGGAGAAAAGAAAGCAAGCATATACTTTCTATCTTAAGACTGCCTGTTTTATTTTTATCTCAGTAATATTCTGTTGTTGCTGGGTGGTGCTGCTCTTATCTGAAGTTAGGGACAGGGGTGGCCATTGGCACGTTGTTTCCTGGGAATGGAAGGAAATGGGGGTAGGATGCTGACCATGTACTGAGGGATTGTAGCAATCTAAATGTACATCTGGGCGAGTATCCTGTTTTGTGAATGATCTGATCCATGGATGTGCAGTAGAAATAAGATGAACATCAAGTTACTGTATGGAATATTTTCTTTTCTCTTCAGCAAAGAGTTGAGGCTACAGAGTTTCAGTGAAATCTTTTGAAGTTAAATCTGTTACTTGAAGTATCATGCATTTTGTAAAGTAAAGGACACTTGTGGTATAGGATCATGTATTAGAATTTTAAAACATGTGGGCATCAAAATAGCAAGAGTGTGCCTGGTAATAGTAGTAGCCTTTGGGTTGTTTTCTTGTCTGTACATTTGTAAAAAGGTATAATATGCAAATCTCTTCTGGCAGCACTAATTCAGTGAGTAGTATTCAAATCAGCATGGCTGAGACCAAGACTTCAGAGTCACAGTGAAGTTGGTTTGGGTTTGCATGATCCAGAGGCTTGTTTGGGTTTTTCCGACCGCCTTACAGAGCTGCACAGATGTGCAGTGCAGATATTCCAGAAAGAGGGGGCTGGAGGTAGCTGTGGTTTTAGTCCTCTGTTCAAGCACTGCTTTTAGTTTATATTTAACCTTCTCTTTTTAGATGAAGCTTGTTGCTGGGAGGGGAGGGGGATGGTTCCTTTGCCAACATATGGTAGTTAGTTTCCATTCAGTCATCCTGTGCAAAGCAGCACAGTGTGGTTTGTGTTACTAACAGAGGCTGTATCTTTTGACTCTGGCATATGCCTGCAACTGATATTTGATTCCCTGAGAATGTTTCTTTTGCATAAGGAGAAAGTGGAAATAGTAGTGTTGAATTGTGCTCGGCCCCTAACACAGTGTTTACTAAGGATGATTAATGATTGCATCCGTTTGTCTCGAGCAGAAGCTAATCCAGCCCAGTCTTCAGAAAACCTCAAAAGACATCTGAGGTTTCGCTTGCTGAAGCCCTTTCATTTCCGAGTTCCTCTTACAGAGAAGGGCCTGGCACGTTTGTAAACATCCCTGCTCAGCCCCTTCAGCCTTCCCCTCTCCCCCGGCAGGGTCTTGAAGCTCTCCCCTGTGGGCCAGGCTTGGGAAGTGATTTGGGTGTTTCTGCCTGAGAAGGGAATGCTTCTTTGGGAGCATGTAACTCTGCATTCTGGCCATCTCACTTCCAGGGCAGCTCTTTGCTCTCTTGGTGGCTTCACAGTGCTGAGTGAGGCTGGCACAGTGTCCTCTCCTCCTTCCCAAGGCAGAGCTGGGAGGGCTGGTGGGGCTCAGCATGAAACTCAGACCCCTCTCCCACTGCTGGCTTTGGGAGGTGGTTGCTGGGTTCTCCTCCTCCTCCTCCTTCCTCTCCCCCTTCTAGTATTTACTTTCCTAATTTGGTGCGTTTGCCTTGCTCCTCCCTGATTGGCCCATGGAAAATTATTGCAGTTTGGAAATCCTGGGCAGGGTGAAATTTCCTTTTTGGAAAGTGGCTCCTGGCCCCCTTTTTCTGCCTCCACCCTGGTGTAGGGCAGGGGCTGTACCTGCACTCCCCCCACCAGATCCAGCCCTGCCCTCCTGACCCCCAACCCTGCTCTCCTGCCTCCCTGTTTACACTGCAGCTTGCTTCCCTGCAGATTCTCCCCTGCAAGCTTCTGGTTTTTTTCCAACCTATTTATTTTCCCTCTGCAAAGTGCAGTGCCTAGAGAGGGAATGAGCTTTAGTTAAACAAAACCAAACCTGCCACCCTCAGCAGCTTTGCAAAGCAAGATTCCTGCTTATTCCTGGGGAGAAATGTGCTCACTGTTTTCTCAGCTAGGTGTTTCGTCTCCAGGAGGGGCTGTGTGTGGATGTGTTTTGAATGCTGTTGTACAGCTGTAAGGGAAAATGTTGCTTGGCAGCATGCTGTGAGGGTTGCAAACAGGCATGGATTATTTCTTCCTGCTTTGAGTTCAAAACTCCTTTTCAAAAAAATCAGACTTGCATTTTTCTTTCCTTTTCCAGAAAGGAAAAGGCCACTGTGGTTGTAGGAACTCAGTAGAAGCAGCCTGCCATTTTACACAACATAGGAAAGGGCAAAGTAGCACTAAACTGCTCCGCAGTAGGTTCAAGGCATTGAAAAGCTCTGTGATAATTATGTGGGGTTTGCTTGAATTCAGCTCTACTTTTTGGAGGTAAAACTGAGTCACAGTTTCAGGAGTTAAGGAACTGTCTGTCAGTACAGGGCTTTAAGTTTCTGCACCTTGCATTTGGAGGCTCCTCTCTGAATGACAGTGGTTCCACAAAGTTTCTCATCTGTGCTGCAAACACTTCACTTTGCCTGATTTTGTGATAAATGCACAATATCTACATGTATGTGGCTCTGAGTTGTAACCCAGTCCACAGAGTGGCTTGTGCTTGGATTATTATCAGATCTACAGGGACAAGGTGTGATGCAGGACTCTATTCCTGCTCTCAAAGTCTTACTGAGTTGGAGTTTAGATTTACAGTGTTTAGTTTCCTTTTTGCTGTGGTCATTGTTAATGGCCCTGTAGCAGTAGCTTAACTCAGTTTACCAAATAGCATCTCTCTGCAGCCTTGCCCCTCAGAACTGGGGTGGTTTTAATATTTCTGAAAATTTAATTATTTCTTTGTACTTGCTTCCCTATTCTAGACAGCAATTATGTTCTCAGTGAGATACATATATAGAGAGATAAACACACACACACACTACAGTACAGAAATATTAAATGTCCTACTATGGAGGTCAATAGTATTATTCATATTTTACAGCTGCTACTTCTGGCTTATCTCTGCACTAGAATAACTTCGGGCTTGAACGTTTTGTCTTGTACTTGTTTGGGTTTTTTTCACAGAAAGGGCATGGATTCTTAGCTCACAAACACAGTCTTTATCAGTAAAAAAATTTCTTTGACATGTAGGAGTAAGAGTCCTTAGGGTCCTGTGAGAACCACTGCTTGAAAAGTGTCTGGTGAGGTTCAGTGTTAACAGCTAGACTGGTACATATTTGTGTGTGAACCCAAATTTGTATTTTAACTGTTAGCTCTTAATGTGCCTGCCCATATTTGGCTGTTACTAGAAGGGTTGATAACTAGTTTGCAATGCAGTTAATGGCATGAATAATGAAAGATCAACTTCTTTTGTTCTATAAGCTTGATTAGTAAACCAGAAGGTGTGAGCTGAATTGCTTGGTTTCTTATGGACCTTTTTTCCCTGAGTGAAATGAGTTCAGTAACACATTGCATGCTCTGATAGTGGATTACTCAGAGCTAACTGCAATTATCTTGACTTAGCCACCAACTCGTTTTGTGGCCTTTAACAGGTCATTTAAATTCATTGTCTGATTTTTATGCATGCATAGTGTAATTACTACTTCACAAGCGTGTGTAGTAGATAAATTATGTATTGAGCTCTTATTCCATAAAGCATGACATGAGTATGTGCGAGCCATGTTCCAGCAGACCTGCAAATGCTGGCTCTGCTTTGATCCAGACTCGGCTGGGAAAAAGGAGGGGGGCTTTTTATAGGCTCTAGGATAGCCATGCACTGCCGTTTCACAACCCTTGGGATTTACTCTGAAGGTGTGTAGGGGAAGCTGAATGAAGCCTGGCTTCAGTGGATGCATTCATTCACTGGAGCAGGATGCATAAATATTCCCTGTTCCATTTCATTCAGGCTTTGCCTCTTCCCAGAGCACTGTGAGCCATTGAACTGCAATGCCACTGAAGAGCTCCAAGGCAGGTTTTTTGCAGGCTCTTTTGCATCATCTCAGTTATACATTACTTCCTGCACTCAGGCAGAATGCACAGCTCAGACAACTCCCACAGTTGGACAGAGAGGTGATTATTTTTAATCACCCGAGTCTCCAAACCACAAGCCAAGGAGGATGATGCATATACATCACATAAGAGAAGCAACAGTGTATGCTGGGCTGGGGAGCTCCTACGCATGTTTATTGCAGATAAAGGACTGTGTGCTAGAGGACATGTGCCAAGCCATGTGCAGGAGGAAGGCTTGCAGATGTCACCAGCTCCAGGAGCACTTCCTCTTCCCCAGTGAGTATAAAATGCTCGCTGAATCCACATTTGGAGTGAAGTCACTTCCTTTCCAGGGGAACCACTGGAGCGCTGACGAGTAATAACAATTTCACCTTTCGTGGATAACTCACTTTCTCTCATTTGTGGCTTGTTCGACAGCTTTGGTTTTCTTCAACATTAAGCAGGCAGGGTAGCTCTCAGATTTCTCCTTTCACATCAAAATCCAGCTTGGTTTGGCAGTCTCACCCCTTGTGATTGCTTCTGAAACCTGTCTGAAACACGCAACATGCAAGGACTTGCCTTTCTTTGAGTTACAATTTTGGGGCTAGGCTGGGGAAGGTGAGAGCAGTGGAGGATTCTCTGCCATTCTTGCTGATTGGTGTGTCGTGGAAAGGCTTGTTTCGCAAGTCCAAGGGCTGTACTTTGACCTGATTCTTGCTGGTTGCACATAAAAAGCCTCCCTGTATCTTCATGCCCCTTTTTGCAGGCTCATGAAGTGGAGTATTGTGGTAGTCAGAGGTTTGTGCTATTTCTCTAACCATAGTCCTTGTGCCCAGGGCAACGCGCTTCCAGCTTGCATTCGAGGAACAGAATGAGGATTATAAGAAATGATGATATTTTTTTTCTCTGTACCCAACAGGAGCTTTAAAAATGCCGAGTCAGACTGGAGTCTGTATACTGGCAGCATTGCCAAGGCTGTAACTGATCCCTGCTGTGTTTCTGTACCTGCTTCACAAATGTGCACATGGGAATTTTTCAAAGGCACTACCATGTGCATACCATATCCTAAACCAGCAGTGGTTTTGCTCTTCTTTAGCAGTGCAGATTCCAAGTCAATTTTTTGAACAATTTTTTGTGGGATCCCAGCTAATCTTTCCTCTTTGTCATAGAGAGGATAGGTGCTTTTTCCATATGCCTGGCTTAAATTTAACCTCCATAGCTTGATCCCTAGATTGAGTAATAGGGGAACTTTCCTGCATTCTACTGCTGCCTCTCCTTCTGGGGAAGTTGGCACTGGAATTTGGGAGTGTTTTGATTTCCAGATTGTTCACAGACTTGTAATATGACCATAAATAAATAATGTAAGTACTTGTTGCTTCATTTTTATTTTTATTACCGCCTAGTCCATAAAACGTGCCTAGTATTGAGAGACTGTGGAAATCTTTATGTGAGAATCTCAGTGTGTCCAGGGAACAGATCCTATAGCAGTGTTCTGCCTCAGACATGGATATCTTGGGGATTGTATAACATAAAAAACAGAGTAATGCTGACTTAGGTGTCATTTGCCTCCATTTTCTTGGACAGGAGACTGCCTTGGACCAGGGACTTCTGACTGTCTTCTAAAGCCCCGCTGGCTTCCCTGTCCTTCCCTTTCCCCAAGAACTTGTGTATTGGCCTTTTCCATTCACACAGACTTTATCGTCAGCCCTGTCTTACATCATGTCGCTCACAGTGTAGCCACAGAAGTAGAAGCACTTTCTTTTGTTTTGGACATGCTGCTTAGTTTCATTTTGTGCTCACCATCTCTTCTGGTGCAAGAGGCCAGGAGCTAAACATTTCCTGTTGGCTTTGTTTTTATAGCTCTGTCACTTGGCACCTCAGCTTCTGTCTTAAACAATTTTTTCTTATACGAAATCCATTCCTTATCTCCAATCATCCTACCTATCCCTGTCAGTACCTTCCCTGGATCTGCTCTATCCTTTTTCCTTTCTATTTTTTTTAATGAGAGTAGACAAGCAACACACAGTGTCCTGGTGTGAATGCACCATGCACACAGTGGTACGTCCTATTTTTGCAGGCTGATTCTCTGGTTAAACAAACTGATTGTGGACATTCCAATAGCAATGCAGCACACTGTACACACTCTCCAGCAGCTTAGAGTTAATTGCTGCTAGCAAGTGCTGTGAACTTGCAGGCTGGGTTCCTCTTGGCAGAGGTTGAAAGTGAATTGTGGTGTTACAAAGAACATTCAAGCCCCGTGTTTAAAAGGCATCCTGCCACTTACATGGGTGAGTGTATTGCAGACACTGCCTTCAGCCCTCATCTTTCTGGCCTTCCTGCCAGAGAAGGGTTAAGTCTGAAATGGAAAACATGCTGCAGAGGACTGGTGTGATTCAGCACGTGGTTGTAGTCTGATTCTAAAGCTGAGTTCTCAGCATGATATTTAGAGAACTGTGGCTCAGTGGCTGCCTGCAGTCACTGTTTCAAGTTGAGATGCCAAATCCTCGATGGATATCAAAGATCTCTGTCACTTAGGGCATTAACCATGGTACCATAGGATTAAGACTGTGGGTAACTGCAGCTGGGTTGCTTCCATGTTCTGTGCATCTTTCAGTGGTGTAAAGCACTTGCTTTCCAAAATGCTCTCTTCCATAACAAGCAAGCTTAACCCAAATTAGCTTGGATTGCTTGTAAGCTAAGTTTGCCAGCATGGACAGTGACCGTGGGTCACAGCAGTGTGGTGGGATGTCAGAGCAGGGTGAAACTGCAGACCTAGCTGTGCTTTTCTCAGTGAATGGTTATAGTATCAAAATGGTTCAAGTTATGGCCAAGTATTGATGCTGTGTTAATATTCAACAAATCACTATTAGCGTCCTTGCAGTTGATTTTTGTTTTATAGCACAAACATGTGTTTGTAGGGAAAGCTTTTTGTTTCATAATATTTTTAAAGGGAGTGTGAGTGCATGCAAGCATCTCCGGCCAGCCCCTGGCTTTGGGTGGTGAGGAGAATTCCAGGAACTCCAGGAAACTGATGTCACTGCATTGTGTTTGCTTGTTTTCTTTTGACTGCACTAATGTTTAATTTTAACTTAACCCTCAGAGGGGTATTTTTAGTAAAACTGTTTCTTCACTCCTTCTGTCCCATGTTGGGAGGGGAACAGATTGTGTCTCCTTGTTTTTTCCAGTAGTCAGCTCTTTCTGCCTCCCCTCTGAAGAGCTGTGATGATTGACTGAGAGCTTGAACACTCAGCAGCATGTGTTACCCTGTCTGTGCCTGGAGTGCCTAAACGCTGGTGTTTGTTCTGTCCCCACATCTCTTGATTTGATCATTGATCCAGGCTGAAAGGAAGCAGATCTACCTGGACAAAAGGGCTTCATTCTGATAAAAGATTAGTATCTCTTCCAAATCTTTGGTATCACCTGTGGCTGTCCCAAGGGGCAGCTGCTTTCTTTAGGGGATGATCATGATTGTGTTCTTCAGTGAATATCTGCTGGGAGAGCCTGGCTTTTCTACAAGTTACTAACACTTTAGTTTGGAGGGGCTTTGTCAACACTCCAGAGAATCACAGCCCTGCAAGGAAAGGGTTTCTCCCTTTGGTTTTTTCTTTCTTTGTTTTTTTAAGCAAGATCATACTTAAAATTCAGACACTAAAGCTGGAGAGGCAAAAACTGAGCTGCTTGCTCTGCTGATCTTGAATAAAGGAATACATTCTTTTATCTATTTTTATTTATGTATTTATTAAAAAGGAAAAGAAAAGGCAAGAAATACAGCTCTGCAGAGCATGGATTTACTGGAGAACTTTTCTTTTTTCCATATCTTTGTCCTGAGTTTTGGCTGCTGTCTCTGTGGTTTGCTGTTTGTGTATTTCTGCAGACAAATAACAAAATCAGAAAACTCTGTTTCATCCTTTTCCACATCTAGCCCATGTGTTATATTAATTGCTCGGGTGCCAAACACAAAAAGAATCACTGTGTTTTTAGTTTGTCATTGTTTCATGTATGGAAATGGCTTTCAGTTGTAATTATCTGCACATTGTAAGTGTGTATGTGAAGAAGCTATGGAAAAATGACAGCAGAATAATTAAATTCACACCAGCTCCTCGTGCGAATACTAAGACATCAAGAGTGTCTTCTGTGGTTTAGCATTACCCACTTCCAAAGCTTGGGATAGGAAATTTTCATTCATTTTCCTGCACAAATAGGTCTCTGCTCTTTGAAAGGCTGGGTAAGAAATGCCTTTATCTCTAGCAAAAGGAGATCTATAAGTATGGGCTCATCAACAATTTGCACTACCTGAAAGCTTTACCTTCTGCTGTACTTCTGAACAGTATCACCCATTAATGCCCAGGATTATTGGTGGGTAGTGCAAGGGTTACCAGGTGCTCTGCAAGGCTGGTATATGGGGCAGGAGTGAGCTTGGGTTCCCTGTTGCAAGAGTTTGTTGTTGCTGGATATTTCTGCTGCCTTTTCTCTGCCCCCAGCTCCCCCATTCTGTAATTCACTTTTAAAAGAAACCAGTCTGGGTTGTGCTGAGCTCAGCACTGCAGCCATTTGCAGAGACACCACAAGGAATAGCAGCACTTCTCAGTTTACAG
Source organism: Vidua chalybeata (assembly GCF_026979565.1). Lineage (NCBI taxonomy): Eukaryota > Metazoa > Chordata > Aves > Passeriformes > Viduidae > Vidua > Vidua chalybeata. The sequence goes on from NC_071545.1 coordinate 12,988,450, forward strand.
GCTGGACTGTGGTAGAAAATGGTCATTCCTTACAGTGACAAATTGCTCCTGCACCCAAGGTATTGCCCACTGAGCAAACAAGGGTTGTCTCACTGCTCCTCTCCATCCCGTGTGTATGTGGGCGAAGCTATCCAGGCAGTCACCTTTTGAGGAAGTGGCCATGTTCATTGTTTTTTCATACAGCATTTGGTGCAGTGCTGTGATGAGTGTCAGCATTTGTTTGTGCCACTTATTGGGCATTTCACCAGTAAGAGGATTGTTTATGCCAGTTTTACTGAATTCTAGTTCCAGCTGTGAGCTTCAATTTGCATATTTTCATACAATTTGAACTGCTTGTTTTGCTGTGTAAATCTTCTGTGTATTGGTTTGCTTTCTTGTTTACTGTTTCTCTGCTCCTAGAAGACATTTGTAATCCTGGGATTTGGCTGTGCATCCTGCTGTTCTGGCACTGAATCCCTCAATTCTGGACAGCACAGGACAGGGAGAGACAGAAAAAGGGAACTTCAGCTTCCCTCTCCTCCCATCCTTCCAGGCCAGGTTGGATGGGGCTAGGAAAAACCTGGTCCAGTGGAAGGTGTGCCTGCCTGTGGCAGGGGGTTGGAACAAGGTGATCTTTAAGGTCTCTTCCAATCCAAACCATTTTTTGATTCTTCCAACCCGAAAAATCAAGGACGTGTGATCCCAAGACAAGCCTTTCTAATTAGTTCTCATCTTGTAGCACTCATTTCTGTGTGCCTGAGTGATGTTGCAAATTATAGCCCCCTTTTATGTGTTTGTAGCATTTCATTACCTTTCACAGCCTGTGGTGCTCAGTCACCGTTCCTGTAATGCCATCTTGTGGTGGCCCTGCCTCTCTGAATGTGCCTTTTCCAGCCAGAACTGATGCTGGGCTACCTCTGTGTGTAGGCAGTGAGTGCAGCTCCCCTTTGCTGGCTGCATGAGTGTGGGGTGAATCAAGGAAACGCCTGTCTCCAGCTGTGAGGTGTCAGGGTATGGCCTGGTGGAGCTCAGATGTGGTGTTAGGGACCTTCATGGCAGATCCCTGCTCTGGGTGCTTTAGCTCTGATGCTGTAGAGCTGTCTGTTAGAAGGATTGATTAACTATGATCTGTGTTACACAGAGATTTGTGTGTTGTTCCTTAACAAGTCATAATAACAAACTATCCATTTACTTAAATATTCATCCCTCATACACTGTATGTTGTTTGAGGTTTGAAGTGCTTCTCTAAACACAAAGGAGTTGTTTAATACTTTGAAACGCTGCTCTGTTGTGATTGCAGGAAGTGCATATGGCAGGGAGTGTCAGGATTTTGTAGAAATTCCAATTTTATCTCTGGTGGATTTTTTTCTCAATCTGTCTGGGCTTTGGATAAGCCACAGGGGCAAAAGTAAGGCCATTGCATCTGCTTCTCCGTGACCAGAGAGCTTTACTGTACCTCTGAGAGTAAGAACTGCGTGCCTTGGTAATAAATGAAATAACAACTGTATTTATTTTTGGTTTTTCTTGCCTCTCCAGTGTTCCCAACTCTTGCCCAGCCAGTCCACGTGGTGCTGGATCCTCAGGATATCGTTTTGTTCACAACATTACCTCGGATCTGCAGCTGGCAGCAGAGTATGCGGCAAAGGCAGCATCAGAGCAGCAGGCAGATGCATCTGGCGGGGACAGCCCAAAGGTTCACACAAACATTACTTACCCAACAGTGCTCCTTGGGAGGATTATTAAAGCCTGGGGCTTTATTGCTAGTCCTGGTTAGAGTTAAAAGGAGTTTAAGAACACCCTGGCCATAAGGGTGCTGTGTACAGTGTCCTGCAGGGGTTGGAGGTCACTCCTTCAAACTGTGCTTGGCTTAGTGGTAGTCTCTGCTTGCTTAGCTGCCTAAAATGTATTCAAATCACTCACTAAAGTGTTTAAGCAAGAATAATATTTTTGCTTATTTGAGAAATCAAGATCTCATAAAGAAGAGGCACATAAAATTCAGCATCTCATTTTCTTCATTTAATTAATGGTATTTTGCAAAACACAGTTGGAGAAAGCAGAAGCAGGGGAAGAAACCAGATCCTTGTCATGAGAAGTCTGTAGTCAGACTTTAAAACAAACATGAAGGCCTGTAAAGTAGGCGTTAAACGAGGAGAGTGGCAAGTGGAATCTAGATTAAAAAATAACTTAGAATGATAAAATGGAATTTTGGTGAGCTGATCTTCAGATCAAAGTTAAAAGTTCCATATCCAAAACCACCTGATTTGGGATTGGGTGGAGGAGCATACTACTAGATGGCTTTTTTTTTGTAGAGTTAATTCTCCCTTGAGACAAGAAGGGTTTTTCTTTGTGGAGTACTGCGAAGAGTTGGAAATACGAGATCTAGCAAACAAATTAAAGTTCCTAGAATGAAACAAATCCTGCTGGAGAAGGGATGGGATCAGGTTTCATGTTGGGCTTGTTGCTGGGAGGAGGGCTGATAACATACAGCCTCAAACCTTTCTAGCAGAGTGGAGCTGTAGCTGGGCAGAACTGAAGGCTTTAATTCATGAACACCAAAAGCAGTGAATGTACCTATACTCTATTTCTTGATTCCAATTGCCTGTCTTGACCCCTTTCCTTGTGCTGGTGTAAGCATGTGTGGGAAATTCAGTGGGGAATGGAATCAGATTGAAGTTGGGGTTTGTGGGGAGATGGAAGGAGATACTTTCATCTGACTCAGCCCTGTAGCTCTGTTTGAACACAAATGCTTGTCCTAAATGGGATGGTGGCAGCATAAAACAGCAGTGGAGAGCTGACGCTCTCTTAGCTGCCCTGCTGCTCTCTTGGCATCAGTGAAAATGACAACCCAATGTGCTTTTTAAGTTTGGGTTGTGGTACACTGCAGTGTAGGAATTCTTTCTTTGTGACTAAATTTTTGTTCATGTTTTTTTTTCTTGCTTAGGATGAATCCAAGCCACCCTATTCTTATGCTCAGCTAATTGTGCAGGCTATATCTTCGGCACAGGACAGGCAATTAACACTAAGTGGGATCTATGCCCACATTACCAAGCATTATCCATATTACAGGACTGCTGACAAAGGCTGGCAGGTGAGTTCTTGACACTGACAAGCTTTTAAACTGCTTTGACATGGCTTATCTGCTTTGAAATGCATTTATTAAAGATTTGGGGCACTGGGAATAGAGCTGCTTTGACTGTTCCCAGAGTGAATTTGTTTAACACAAGCTGACTAGTTCATTTGTGGGTGATTAGTTTTGTTGGGGTTTTTTTTGAATACTTTGTAGGGCAATGTAGTGTGTTACTGTTGGGCTCCCTAGTTCCTATTTTAATGCTGTAGTCATGTGTCTTTCATTTTGTATTTTATTTATATCCTTGCTATCAGTCACTTCTCTGCCCAGATACTTGCTTAATCCTTCACTTCATCTTTGGCATGATTTCTCCAAGCAGAGGATATCCAGCCTAAAACTGAGGCTCCAGTTTTTAATCATAGCACCTTAAATCATTACAGATATTTTGTTTCCCAGTGTACCAACTGCATTGCCTAAGTCACAGCTTGCAAGTTCTGAATTTGAGTGGGAACTTGGGAAGCTGGGAGTTCATGGACTCCTTGTGGTGCTCAAGGAAATCTGACCAGCTTCAGAGGAGAGTTTGGATGTAGTTAACACCTGCTAAATCAAACTTCTATGTTCATTTGAGGGTTGCTTCCAAAGTTTCAGGAACCTCAACTCCACCTGCTTTCAGACTTTTTCTTGGCATCACACCTCTGCCATGGGTGTTGGCATTTGAATGTAATACACTAATACAGCTGCAAAGGCTCTTGCAGCTGCTGATTTCACTGTGTGCAACTGGCAGGAGCAGTACTGCTTGGTGCACTTTGAGTGCAGTTGGAATAAATAAATTTCTGCCTCCCTGGCTTTTCCCTGCAGTTCTAATTAATTGTGGAATTCACTTCCTGCCCTAACCTGCTCAGCAGAGTTGTGCTTTGTGAACCAGTTGCTGCATCCTGCTTCAGAGAGCTGCATTTCAGCAGGGAGTGAAGTTGCCTTTTCCTCTCTCCTCCAGTGGCATTGTAAGGCTTCACCAGTGAAGAGATTGTCTAAACCTGCTAGAAAAGCTTTTGTTTTGTTTTGAAAGTGGAAGAGGTGTGAGTTTTTGCACACAGAGGCTTGCTGAGCCCTTCCCTAGCCCAAAAGGCAGTGCTAAACCCTGTAAGAGGTGGGCTGTTACAATGGAAAGGATAAACAGTCTTGTCATCATCCAGAGAGCTGCAGAGTGCCACAGAGCTCATGGATTCCTCCCAGAGCTGGCTGAGGGCATGTTGGCTGCCTTGCATTGTGATTACTGTGAGATGCAGTGTCCTCTAGGGCATGTTTGGGCACCCTGGTAATCGTTTGGCAGGTGAACAGTTTAGCACAGGCTCAGACAACTTTTTCCACTTGCCAAGAATAAAGCCTGTCTTTTGAGAGTTCTGATGTGGTTTACAGTGATTTCCCCCTGCCTCAGCAAAAGCTCTGCTTTCATGGCTTTCCACAGAGAAGTCACTGCTCTGGCTCCAGATGTATTTAAGTAATGGTTCGTACCAAGCAACCCCATCTTTCAGCTTGGTTAAGAGAAATTCTGACACTCTCTCCCAGGCTGTTCTCCTGTGACTTTGGAGCTGTGTGAGTTGAGTGACTTGTTTCTACCTTCAACACTGATTCTGGCAATGTAGATTTATTTTTCCAAGCTGTGTGGTTCAACCCATTTGTCTTTGTTACATACTTCTTCGTGGCAAAATAATCACCTCATTCCTCTGCTTCCTGCAGAATTCCATTCGGCACAACCTCTCCTTGAACCGTTACTTTATTAAAGTCCCACGCTCCCAAGAGGAGCCTGGAAAGGGCTCCTTTTGGCGGATTGACCCTGCCTCTGAAGCCAAACTTGTAGAGCAAGCATTTAGAAAAAGAAGGCAAAGAGGAGTGTCCTGCTTCCGAACACCTTTTGGGCCTCTCTCCTCCAGGTAACTTCAGTTTCCTCTCATCTCTCTGCCAAACTCATTACAAAGAAAATAAACTGAAGCTTCTCCTGAAGTGCATTGAGTATACTTTGCTGTTTATAGTTTGAGACGTTATATAGTTAGTCCTGAGGCATAATCTGAAAATTGTTCTGACTTCTTAAGTGTTTAACAAAAAAAATCCAGAAGCAAACTAGAAAAATGCATCAAATAACGTATCTGTTTTGGCATCATTTCAAAGAAATTCAAAGCAGTTATCATTGGAGTGAGTGTTTTCAGATGCCAATCTCTGATTTCAGGAAAGCTGTGTTTAGATGTGGATTAGATCATAGTGGGAATAACTTCTGTGGTATTCAAAACACTCTCCTATTGGGAGATCAGGTTGATGGTGGTTGTCAGCAGTGGAGCAGCGGGAGTTCTGTGTGGCTGCTCCATCAGCTCCACTGCCTTGTGCAATGACAGCTTCTTTGAGCCCTTTAGCTGTGAGATGACTTGGAATTCAGCACTAGCTGGAGCAGCTTCATGGAACATTCCTCCCACACCTCCTATTTTCTTGGTTAAAATGTAGGGGAAACAGGAGGAGAATTTTTCAGCTTTTTATTCTGGTTTGTCATTAAAGAAATACACAATTCCTCACATGTTTGGGACCAGAGGTGGGAACCAAGTGGATGGGGAGGGAGGCAACAGGGAGAAGGGGGAGCAACTACTCTGCAAGCATATGCAGGGCCAGACACTTGTCTCTACTTGCATCTTTCTTCTCCCTGTCACTCTCAAACTCTCACATAGGTTCTTTGAGAATGACTGAAGTTATAAAACTGATCTTAGCATGCAACATTTGGGGATTCTCTGTCAGCAGTGGATCTAACAATGAAATATTAACCCTGCTCTGAAGGGTCCAGTTTCCTTCAGTAAGGAATAACACAACAATATTTGGAGCTGGAGTGTTTGTGGGGTCCCTGTGTACCTTTCAGCTCTTCCCAGCAGGACTGCAGTAGGAGGTGTGGAGGAAAGGCTGTCCTTCCTAGAGAGTTCTCTACTGGACATAACTCGGCGTCTCTGCTGCTGTCTCGTCAAAATGCATCTGCACTTGCCAACACTGTGTTTTGGTGTTTCAGGAGTGCTCCTGCCTCCCCTACTCACCCTGGCCTGCTGTCCCCTCACTCTAGTGGCCTACAGACTCCAGAGTGCCTGTCACGGGAGGGCTCACCCATTCCACACGATCACGACTTTGGGTCGAAGTTAGCCTCAGTTCCAGAGTATCGCTATTCCCAGAGTGCACCCGGTGAGTAGCTCTTGTTCCAGAGGATGGCTGTTGGCTTGCCCCATGTGCCATGCTGAGGACACCACATGAAGCCTTCTGCAGTGGTTTTTTGGAGGATCCAGGACTCTCTATCCACTTTGTTGTTAGAGACTGATGGTGCAAGTACAACTTGAAACCATTTTTTTGACTCCTCTTTGGATGAGGGGCAGAATGTGTAGAGACAGCTGATCTAACCTTGAGCTAGGTGGCTGTAAAGATCTGACAGCAGAGTAGCCATGGTAACACACAACTCACTTGCTCTCATTTACCAGCCTCTGGATAAGATCAGCTTGGCTACACCAAGTTGTGGTGCTGTGTCCAGGACCTGGTAAATACCTGCTTGTCAGCTGTGCTGACCTGGTGTGTAGGGTGAGGTTGGAAGGCAAAGCTCATTAAGGAAAGCTTGGTTTGGGGTATTTTCTTATGTTTATTATGGCTTTTATTCACAGAGATGTGCTCAGTTGACAAGTAGGGGGTTTTTTTGTACATTAGGAAGGAGAAGTTTGAAGGTGGTATTTTTGAAGGCTTGATTTTTTTGTTTGTTTCTACCTCCTTTCCTGCCAGTGCTGAAGCACTGAGCAGACTGGAAGTGCACAGATTAAATAAACGGGGCTCTTTTCGCCTCTCCTGTTGACATGTGCTTCTTTTTTCTGTTCAGGATCTCCAGTGAGTGCCCAGCCAGTAATTATGGCTGTTCCTCCCCGACCATCCACCCTGGTGGCCAAACCAGTGGCCTACATGCCAGCATCCATAGTGACTTCTCAGCAGCCTTCGTGCCACGCAATCCACGTCGTTCAACAAGCCCCCACTGTCACCATGGTCCGAGTGGTGACCTCCTCTGCAAACTCTGCAAATGGATACATCCTCACAAACCAGGGCACGGCAGGAGGAGCTCATGAAGCTGCAGGAGCAGTGTTGGACTTAGCTGCTGACCACCGAGGTAGCGTTTCACCTCCCTTGCTACTCTGCTAATAATTCTTGAGCAGGCTCGGAGGGGAGAGTTGTTGAACATTTTCGCTCACTGGGCACTGAGCCATTAAAAAAGATGTTTCTCCAGGTAGAACTTAAACCAAATGAGAGCTCATCCATTTTTTGTCTCCACCAGAGAGCAGGACAACTGTGTTCCCTTATCTCCTGGGGAACAAAACTAACAGACTTTGGAGCCTGAGAAAACATGCAGTGCTTAAAATTTGCATATTACCATAGAATCATAGAATGATCTGGATTCGAGGGTACCTTGAAGATCATCTCATTCCAGTTCCCCTGCCATGGGCAGGAACACTTTCCACCATCCCAGGGTGCTCCAAGTCCTGTCCAACCTGGCCTTGGACACTTCAGGGATGGGGCAAGCACAGCTGCTCTGGGCAGCCTGTGCCAGGGCCTCAGCACCTCCACAGGAAAGAATTTCTTCCTAATACCTCATCTATACCTGGTCTTTCAGTTTGAAGCCATTCCCCTTTGTCCTATCTCTCCATGCTTTTGTAACTATCCCCAATATCAGTATTATGCCTGTATGTTGGCTATGAAAGTGTGTGCATTTTCCAGCCAAAAGAGAGAGCCTGGGAAAGGCTGAAACTCTGCTTCAGGATGGCTTTGTAAAAAAATGATTGAGCCCTTTTTTCTGCAGGCCCGTATTCCTAGAGGAAAGCATGTGCTTCTGGAAGTGCAGGCAGTGCCCCATTAAGGCAATCTTTAAAAACCAGTTAGAACAAAGGCCTCTTTTTGTCCCTAAGCTGGAAATTCCAGCCTTGGGGGACTGAGTGAGTTAAATATTCTCTTGCTATGATCTAGACAACACCTTGTCTGCTCCCCATTTCAGAAGGTCTTAGTGCTACAAGGTCAGTGTATGTTGTAGCAGCAGCAAGGCTGGTTTCTCTGACTGCTTTCATGTGGGCAGTGGGACAATGGTCCCTCTCTCTAAGGGAAGGAAAAAATGACAAAGAGCTTCCCCTCTTGCAGCAGCAGGACCCCTGGCATTTTTAGTTCAGCACTGGTTATCTTGCTTGAGTTTCACTTGCATTCTCTAGAAATTCCTGTCTGGATCCCATACGTGTTCCTGAAGCACTAACAGTTGCAGCTGCTGGTCACCTGCTCCCTTCTTTCATTCACTGGTTCTTGCTGTTGCCTGTTGTTTCCCTACTTGTCCCACTCATATCCTTTTCTAGTTTCTATTTTCCCTGTTTGCTGCATTTTCCTTCCTAAACTCCTTGCTTTCCTTGCCTTTTCTCTCCCCATTCCCATGACCTTGTCTGCAGGTTTCAGCTCAGTGCTTATGTCCCATCTAACTCCACTCTTGTTGTGTGCAAATGTTAAAATGGGAGAGGCCTTCTTTTCCTACAGGACTAATGAGATTGTGCTTCCTGCCCTCTCTCTTTTGAGACCCACAGAGCTCCTGGAAGAGTGGTTCCTCTCCTTTCCTGCATGCCTGGCAGGATGCTGTCCTGTATCTCTTGCATACCTGCTGAATTGACCCCTTACTTATCCTGGGAAGTGAGAAAAGTGGTTTAGTGCTCTTAAGCAGTTACCTCTGTCCAGGAACTCTGCTCTCCTTATTTATTTTTTATTTTTCCTACATCTTGGTTTTTTCCTGTACTTCCACAGCAAAAGCTGGCAACTGTGGGAAGACCTCCTTGTAAATCAGCCTCCATGCAGGCCTGACAGCAAGCTGCTGCAGACTTTTGGCTCCAGGCATTGTTTAAGATCTTAATGCATTCTCCTGCTGTGTGGTATTGAAAGTCAGGCCAGTTTGTTTGAAATTGCAAAGTAAGCTATGAGATTTGCAGTGCTTGCTGTCTATATCACAGCTGTGATGTGCCAATAAGGGAGGTGATGCCTTTTTAGGGCAAAGGATCAAATTGATGGGTTTGATTCTTTTCAATTTTTCTCCTGGCTTATGCTGTAAGAAAAATGTTCTTAATGTTGACAGAGTAAATGGACAATAGAGAATATTTTAGTGTTTCCAAATACTCATCCCTGACCTTCTGTGGTGCTGAGGTGTTCTAATCCTGGGGTGTGTATCCCTATAGTAAAAATGTGGTGAACCCTGGATCTAGGGAAGAAATGATGACGTCTGACTCCAGATTAGAAGGCTGAAGGATAGTTTTATTAAAATTGTACTATATTACGTTAATATACTATTTAAAGAGATACTATACTATTCTACATTTTTACTTCTTATTTACTTATCTAACTAACTACAAACTTGTGACTGTGTGCTGAGAGTCCGAGACATAGTTGGATCTGTTTGGTCATTGAACTTGAACAACTTTCACCAGAATCCAATCAAGTAATTACTTTAGGTAAACAGTCTCCATACTACATTCTACATTGGGAAAACAAAGGAGTAGAGATAAAGATTGTTTTCTCTTCTTCTCTCTGTGCTTCTCTAAGTAATCTTGAGAGACAGAATTATGTCTCTCTGTCTAGAGAATGTGAATGTCACATATCCCTGCTAAAGTGTTCATGAGAATAAAACCTGCCTCTGAGCCAGGGCAGTGACTGATCCTTGTCTCTTCTGCTCTTCCGCAGGCATGGACGAGAAGCCAACGATCGCGTTTGCCACGATCCCCACGGCCAGCCGTGTTATCCAGACAGTGGCCAGTCAGATGGCCCAGGGTGTCCCTGGGCAGACTGTCACCATCCTGCAGCAGGCAGCTCCGGTGGCCCTGGGGCAGCACCAGCTGCCGGTGCGGGCGGTCACCCAGAACGGCAAACACGCCGTGCCCACCAACAGCATCGCCGGCAGCGCCTACGGTGGGTCTGCTGCCCAGCTCCTGGCTGCCACTGCTCCCCCAGCTTAGCAGCCAGGGTGTAAAACTGCAAGTGTTTCCTCCTCTTGCTTTCTGTGTATCAAGTTAATCCATGTGTCCATCTCAAAGGTATTGCAGTTCTTCCAATTCTAGGGCTGTAAATCAGTGGGAGGTTCCCTTTTGTCCACTTCTGCTGCCTTTTCTGGCAGAAAAACTCTGTCCTTCCTTTGCCCTTGGCTGTGCAGTTACTAGTACTGAGACTCTACCTCTTGAGGTTACTTGTTGAAAGTGTTAGTGATTCTTGTGGAGAGCCTGTTTTCATTTATTTTCTTCTGATCAACAGCCTTTGCTTGCAGCATGCCAAATAATAAAATTTCCATGGTGCTCTTTAGGTCTTATGAAACATGACTCGGTAGAGTAAAAAGAAAATAACATACTTTCCCATCTTACATTCTTAGAGCCTGAGAGAAACAAGATCTATTTCACCAGGTGAACGAATGTAGGATTTTTGTATACACAGGATGTGTTCTAGTCATTTGTCAAGCATGGTTTTTTGAAATTCCATACAAGCCATGTCTTGGCAGCCTCCTCTTGCTTGCTCAGCACCTCAGATTTTATTCAGTTGGGGATGGGAATATCCAGGTTTCTTACAGCTTTTTTCTCTGAGAGGCCAAGCACTTCTGCTGCCTCAGGCTGGTGCTTTTGGGAGTTTGAAATGAAGGGCACTGCTGGGCTTTAATGCCTTTCATGAAGGTAGGAATGTTTGTACAGAATTTTCTGCCACATCTCTTCACAGTTATCACCCAGCATGCACTTCAATTGCAAGAATCTCATTGGAACTGTGAAAAAATGATAGTGATAAGGTTTTTATGCAATTATTATAAGATATTAATAGATCAGATAGGTCACACTTCTACTAACCAGCATTAGCATTTCTCTAATACAGAATCAGACGTTTTTTTATTTAACATTTTTATGTTAAAATATTTTAATCTCACCAAACTTTTTAACTCTCATCAAAGTGGGAAGTATTCCAGTTGCATCTGAGTTTTTTTGTAAGTGGCAATAAATTTTCTGGTTCACAAAACAAAGCCTGAGTCTCTTGACTCTAATCTGTACTAAGTTAACTTCTCCTTAACTGCATTATTTAGGTTCTCTAAGTCACTAAGCTGTAATTGCTGACTGTCCTCATCTTTACCCTATTTTTTTCCCCTTTATCCTCTTGATAGTCTACAGCTTTCTTCTCATGCCTTGGTAGAAGTTATTGGGCTTTGAAGGCCTTTGTTCTCTTGGCTGTTTATTTATCCTAGGGCTCCTTTTTCATGCATTTAGCAGTGAACACAGCACTGATGTTCAGTCATTCCATCCTTTGCAAATGAGTCTGGAGGGCAGAGGATGTGCTGTTTCCTGAGTCCCCTTTGGCTTCCTCTCTGATTGATGCAGAGTCCAAAAACTGCATGTGTTTTGTTTTCCAAGCAGTGATGTGTGCCAAAGTCAGTGTGTAAGCACATTCTCTGTCTGGAACTAGGAATTGTAGACATTTTTACTGAGGGTTGCTACTTAAATCATCTTTTTTCTTACCACTTTTATTAATGGGAGGGTGAGACCTTGTGTCAGTACTGCAATACAAGATTGGAAGCCAGAAATTCCTTTGTTCTGATCCCAGTTCTGATGGGAACACATGTGTTTGTCTAGGGTAAGCTTTTTCCTGCCCCTTTTACAAGTGGAATGTCAGTACACTCAATATTTGCATTCTGTTTCCCAACAGCCTGGTTTGTTCTTCCTGTGTGAGCAGGGCTCAAGAAAGCCTCTAAACCTCCAAATAAAAGGCCCTGCACATGGATGTTGGAGTTGATGAGAAATTGTCTGGCCACCTACAATCAGAACTACCTCTCAAAGAGATGTGCTGTAATTTTAACTAGAGCTTGATCTTCCCCTGCTGAGAACAAATACTTAGCTAGTAGCAATGCCTCGTTTGACAGTGGGTGGGAAGAAGGAAGTTCTCCTTTGAGAGGGGTTGTTGCTGGTTTGGTAAACTTGAAAAGCTGAGGTTGTGGAGGGAGAGGGAAGGACAAGGCAAGCCAGGCTTTCAAAGTGCTCCGGGAAGCAACACTTGACCGTGTGCCAGCTGTTGTATTTGACGGTGGGATTTTCTTTTCTTGCTTTGCTTGGAATAGCAAACACTTGTTCTGCTTCACCCCACTAATTCTGCTTCTCTTTCTTATCTTCCTTCCCAGCTCTTACAAATCCATTGCAGCTCCTTGCAGCCCAGGCCAGCTCGTCCACTCCTGTTGTAGTCAGCCGGGTCTGCGAGCCAGGGACCGAAGAGACGGCAGCAGCCTCCTCCAGTGAACCTGAAGTGAAGAGACCACGGATAGAAGAGCCCAGTGGAGCAGTGCCAGCCCAGACTGGAGTCATCACATCCACAGTGCCACAAGGACAGGCAACCAGTGAATGAAGAACCGGTGGGAGGAGCTGGAATGATGGTGGGGTGGGCATGGGATGGCAGGAGCCCTAAAGCAGCTTTCACAGGAAACCAACCACAACTGTAACAGCTCAAAACACAGCTGATAAAGAGCTCTTTTTAAAGGCAGATTTTTCAATGGGAGGACAACAGCTGTTGTAATCACAAGGTGCCAAAAAGAATGGAAAATCCCTCCCAAGAACCCATATCTGGAACTCTGTTCTGTCTCTACTTATGGGATTTCTTTTTTTTTTTTTTTTCTTTTTTTTTTTTAAGATTCAGAAAAATACAGACAACTGATTGTATGACTGCTGGGATACTTTTAACTATCTTTTCCCCTTTTGGCTCCAAGGGGATGGGATTTGCAGTTCAGAATCTAAAGGAATGTAATACAAATGCAGTCTGCTCCCTGGAAAGAAAACTCCTCACGTTCTATGCCTTAATACCACGCTTCTGAGAGCTTTGAACCATAGGACCATTTTAAAAAGGTCACCTGAGGCAATCGAATGCTGAAAAATGGGTGCAGTATCTCACAATAACATTAAAGAAACATGGTACCAAACCTAAAAAAAAGGCAAATGATTCTGGTTTTTTAAAACAGAAAATTCTGAATATAAATGCTTATTTATATGGGGATTCAGGAGGAAGAGTTACAGAGCTCAGCCACCTGGATTTCCAGATGAAATTTCTCTCCATTCCCTCTGAGGGAGAATAGGATGACAGAGGAACTGTATTAACTTGGTTCCTGTAAAGATGTTAAAAACAAAGGGGTTTGTATCTTTACAAATAATTTCTTAAATTATTCATCACTTGCTCTGGACAACAGCCAAAGTATCTTGATGCCTAAGGATCACATCTCCTGTGTCTCCAGGAGGTTTCTGTGTGCATTTGATTGATCACAGCTTGTGTGAAGCACCAGCTTTTGTTCAAATTAGCACTGTAGGTGAAGGCATGGCCACTGTCTTTGTGAACTTGAGAAAATACTGGTTGATGTTCTGCACTAAAGCTGTCACCTTCACCTCCTCGTGGTGATGTGGTCCTTAGCTTGATGGACCCTGGTCAGGAGGTCAGAGCTGACCCTCTTTCATGGCTAACAGCAAAATTCCTGTGTTACTCTTTGGAGAGGGAAGTCAATGGCTTGGATGAGAGGCAGCAGAGGTCATACCACAGTTCATTCAAATTCTGTCAGGGTATAGTAGACAAAGGCAAAAGACTTCTCTTTTATTTTCCATGTGGCAAAACTCACTGGAGGTCTTCAAACAGTTTTACCAAATTTGATTTGGAGGTTTGCTTTCATTGCTTGGCTCCCTCTCCCATCTCTCCTGCCTTGAGGACCATTTGGGTTTGCCAGTAGGAGGAGGCCTTTACTCAAACTGTATTCCAGGCTCCTCACATAGTGCAAGGATGTCTTTCAAGGAAGGCAGATTTGATTCACTTCAGCCACGTGCAGCAGTGGGTGCTTGTGACACCTTATGACTGGCAAAGAAATCCAGCAAACCCCTTTGGCTTTACACCCTTTGCAGTCCCCTTGGCTAACATGTCTTCTGACAGCACAGCAGAGATTTTTTTCATTTAGCAAGTGATACAGCTTTGGTAATGGCAAGAGAGACATAGGGAGGGGTGAGCTGTGCCTCTTTATCCCCCATCTGTACTGATTTGCTGTCCTGTGCAGTCTTGACAAGGCAGAGAGGCAAAACCCACTGCAGAAACATTGCAAAAAGCCTTCCCCAATGTGCAGTAAATGATACTGTCAGCATATCCATGGGGATTAGGGGCAAGGCACAGCCCTTCAGTGCCTGCTGGAATCTGGGGAGGAAGTCCACAAGGTAACAGCTGGCATCACTTGTTCCCTTCTAGGTTTCCTTTGTCTTTGCCAAATCCTATTCAATAACCAAGTCCCACCACTTGAATAAAATCCAGACACGTTTAATTCTCAAGTCCATTGTTTTGTGAGAAATATTGCTGAAAGAAGGAAAGAATTTCTTGGTCTCATGATTTGCGGTTACTTTCTGCGGAGAGAGGCACATAAAATATTCATGACAGATCATTTATCTCAGCTGGGCTTTCAGAATTCAGGTGTGTGCCCTTAGTGACAAGTTATTAGATGGGATTTTAGTACTTTGAAATGGTTTTGTGAAGGAGGATTGTTAGAGACCACAAAGTAATTGAAGCAGGCTGGCCTCCAGCTGTCCCTTCTCCTGCTAGGAAGGCAAGGTGTGGCGCAGCGGAAAAGCACACGGATTAGCTCTCTTTTCTGTAGCCTTTTCAAAGCCAGGAGTCAATAAAATGAACTTCTAGGCAGAAGGCACAAGTGAGAGTGCAGCACAGTGTATCTGTGATGAATCATTACTTTCGGGTGACTGCTGGTTTGGGTACAGGCAACGCCTCTGAAACAGCCCCGAGGCTCAGGAGCGCTCCGGAAGCTCAGGAGTCCTTGGCTTTCCAGAATGTTGGGTGAGTCAGAGCAAGATGAAAAACCAACAGAAAACCCTTCAGGATGTGGAGCTGCTGAGATTCTGAGGATTTTTATTCACTGATGCTTTTCTCTTGAAGAGTCTAAATAATTAAGCCCTGAACTTCTATAAACTAATCCAGCACCACAGAAAGACACCAGCTGAGTGACAATGTTTCCCTCCATCATAAAGCTGCTGCTTTGTAGATACCTCTTGAAAGCCCATCCTGAGGTTGCATGTGTAGATCTGCCTCCTGAGTATTTAGAACAGAATAACACTTTCTCTCTCTTCTTTTTGTGGCTCACAATACCTGCTGGTTCAAATGGGAGTTGAGGATAAGCAAATATCTTTGTTCTGTTCACTCTTTCTGCTTGAGATGTCTGGAACTTGTCAGTTCACCCTGTCAGGGGGTTTTTGCTTTATCAGTCTGCTGCATCCCTTTGCTGCTGTAGGAAGCAATTCCTGCCACTTGTAGATTTTTTTGTAGGTTTGGCTAAACATTGCCTGGTACCAGGTAAAATAACTGTTCTTGTTGAATCGTGTTGAGAGCTGTGGAAAAGTGTGGTCCTCATCCAGAACATGTGAGATGAAGACATCTTGTTTCAGGCCTCCAGATGAATTCTTTCAGCACTGATCAGTCTGGATGACAGCACCATTCTTTCTACATAGCAGTCCTGATTCTCCAGGCTGCAGAGGCATGGTGGTAGAATTAAGTCTTCAACTAGGAAGAAAATGTTTACCTTAATGGTTATATGCAATACACAGATTATTTTAAATTTATAATCTGACTTGTTGGTATTGAATAAAAAGTTGCATCTCATCTTTGATTACATTAAGTAAAGGTTTGAAGGGAAGTGAAGGTGGAGGCTTCACTGGATTTTCTGCTGTCTGTGTAATGAAGGTCAAGGCATATTGAATATTTAAACTGCGATAACTTAGACCTGGGAAAACTGTAAAGCCAAGTTCTTAATGTGTGAATTCACTTTCCACCATTCCCTATTGATTTTTTTTCACCTTAGGCAATGACATTGGCTAATTTTACTTTGATCACAGTTAGTTTATAGCAACTTTCTTTGCCCCAGTTTGCAAGAGTTGAATGCAGTTGTTCTTTGTTCTATTCCACTGGAATTCCATGTTGTTTGTCTTGACCTTGGCTCTTATGATACAGAAAGCTTTTTAGAGAAAGATCAATTTAATCTGATTTAGTGATAACACAGCACAGCGCTGAGCACAAAATTGAAGTTCATGATTAGCTCATATATTCTTTTCAACTCTTCTTCCTTCCCATATTCCTCCCTCCCCCATACCATTAACGATGTCCCCTGTAGCATATCCAGTCATTTTTATCCACTGACAGGAGCAGCACCTGCATTAAGCTCTGCCTGAGGACTCAAGGATGAAAATACCTGTGGAATACATGGAGCTCCAGAACAGGTTGAGAAAGGTCAATTTGGTCACCCTGTATTCATTTTCATGCTGTGTTCTAGACATGTTACTGTTGGGCAGAGCTTATTCAGGAGAGTGTTTTCAGAGACATCTTAAAGCTTTGTAAGAGGAAAGAAGTAACAGCTCAAGCTCTTACAGTGCTTCTGCCATCATCTAGCATCAGATTTTGGGGGGAGTAATTTTGCATGTTTGGTCTTGTGTACTGACGTAGAGTTGTCATTCAGAGTTAATTGCCACTTTTTTTTTTTTTTTTTCAGTAGGGAAATACCCACAATGGAATAAAACTTGGAGCACAGAAGGCTAGGGACCTTTATCTAAGCAAGTGAAGGCATCTGACCTGAACTCTCTTGCAGTGTGGTGTGGAACACTTCTCCCTGCCTGCTGGGGATGTTCAGTTGGTGTTGGAGCTTTTCATCTGTGTCAGCAACGGGGTATTTATCTGGTGTCACTGGTGTGTGCTAGTGTGTAAGTGAATGTCAAAATGTAGGGTGAAAGGAGAAGTGTTTCCCTGCTACACTTGGCTTTGGAGATCTTGGATTTCACCTAGCAGTAGTTCTGTACCTCTCCTTTGAGAATCCACTCTCACCACACAAGGTGAAAACTTCTCAGCAACATAAGAAGAATTTCCCATGCAGCTGCATTTGTTCCTTGCCTCTGAGGAGAACCCAGCTCTGCCTCCTCTGCATATAGGTACTTGAAGATTCCAGTAAGATCTTTCCAATTTGCTTCCTTCTCTTAAGGCTGAACCAGCCTGGTTGTCTTGGTCTCTTTTTGTCCATCAGGTGGAATTGCTGCAGGAGGTCATGGTGAGTCTTGTACTGGGGAGCCCAAAGGCAGAGACAGTGCTGCAGACATGATCTGGGGAATGCTGGATGGGTTGGAAGAGGAATCATTTTCTTTGGCCTGGTAGCTACACTTCTGCCAGTACAGCCCAGCACCTCTTTGGTCTCTTGCTGCAAGACAAGTGTCAAGTATAAGGAACAAATCACAGAGTGAACTGGATTGCATTTATGCAGATGCAACCACATTGTCCCTCTCTTCCAAGGAACAGTCCTAGCTTGGGTCTTTTTGAGCAGGAAGCAGCACTGAAGGATCCTGATCACTTTTAAAGATAGCTGTGCTTAATCTACCAAGTGATAGTTTCAATCCAGTGTGAAAATTGCCCTGAGTTTCTACCTGCTGCAAAATCTTTGAGGCTTTTTTTAAGTCCTGCTGCTAATAAGTTGGACCTAGGGCATTAAAAATGAACCTCTAAAGGAACAGGACTTGCTTCATAATTTTGCCCTTGCTGCACACTGAGTTTTTGAGTCTGCAGATGCCATCCTGCAGTAAATTATCTGAATTCTCTTGCCAGCCAGTCTCTTGGGCAGCTCCTGTTTCTGCTCCTCATCAGTTTTTCCCCTCTATCTGTCAACTCCAGAGTCCTTTAATCCAACTCCTAATTTAATTCCATTGCTTGAAGGTCTGCATCTGGCGAGGATTCTTGTGTTAGCTTGCAGTTACACAAGTAAACAATCTGTTGTAGAACTTCTTGTGTCCTTCTGGGTGAAAAATTATTCCCAAGCTGCTGCTACTATAGCATACACTACTGCTGGAAAGTGTAGCTTCCAATGGGGCCAGCTGTGCTGCAGAAAACACTTACACTACAAGGTCATGGGATTGCTGGAGCTGATGCCTTCTTGCATGCTGATCTGCACCTGATCAAAACGTGGCTGGGGAATCTCTCTCTGGGCTGCCTGGCAGCTGTTGGGCTGGGATCTGTTAGATCAGCATCTCTGTCTGCTGGGTGGGTTGTTTGCAGGTCAGTGCACGTGTTTGTGCATACAGGTGTGGGTCTGTTCCCATGCCATAACCAGCACTGGGAATTCTGTAGCTGTGAGGGTGGGCTTTCTCTGTTAGGGTGTCTTTCATGGGGCAATAATACACCAGGGAGCATTTTACTTTGGCCTGAGCAAGACATTTTAGAAAATACTTGGTTTTCTTGGAGCACTATATTTAAATTCCAAATTTTGAATCAATTTTTGACGTTTGTATTTATATGTTTGGAAAATTCTTTTGATACCTTTTCGATCTACCAACACTGAATTAAAACCTTTCAGAATGTATGGTTGGTCCTCTCCTTATGTGTCACTTTAAGTTTCAGAGCACGAGGGTAGTTGTGCCAAATCTACCCCTTTGCTCTCAAGACAGGAAAAAAAACTATTGACAATTTATGGGTGGCAGCTAAGGAAGAAACCCTTTAAATATTTTTTTTTCAGAGAATATTAAATTAGATCTGTGTAAACATAAAATTTATATTTATTAACGTGTGAGTGTGTGAGCGTGTGTGTCAATATAGATATATAAATGGTCCATGACTATTTCTTCCTCTTGAATGGTACTTACACAGACTTTTATACAGTGTGTTGGTAATTCCTGCACCAGGCACTGACTCTGAAAGAACGATGAACCTATTTTTGTAACAAATGTGAGCAGCCAGTGGAAGCAGCTTTACTTCAGTGATTGCTTTCATTCCTCTCGCAGAGCAGAAGAGGCAGCCTGGTACTTACATCTTCCTTGTGTAGGATCCCTGCTTCTGGCTTTGTCCTGCTTGCAGCAGCCCCAGTCCACGCTGCTTTTCTGGCAAGAAAAGCCCCCAAATGGCACTAAAGAAAGCTGGAATCCTTTCTTGTCTGCAGTTCTCTCTAGATGCAGTATCAGGGAGCTCTTTACACATTCTGCTCTGTAAGTAATGGGACCTTATTTCTAACAGAGGAGATTTATGGGGGATCCACGAGGATGCTGTAAGGCTGAGGAATTCCTCTCTGTCAGGTGGCTAAGCTAACACTGGGGCACGAGGAAATTGTTTCTTTTCTTCTGTGGTGAGATTATTTTCCTTTTGTCATGCTTCTGTCTCTTTTTGGGATGAGGTGTGTCTATATCCCCTTAAAAACAAGCACAGAAGAGTTTTTTTAATGTTTCCATTCACAGGGAGTAAATTTTGCTGAACTGGCCAAAGTTCAGGTGTGATTTAATTCCACAGGGATCACTAAATTCACAGAAGGGTGTATTTTGAACCACTTGGATCTTTTGAGAATAAAAGCAAGTGATATTTGACTTCCTAATCCTAATTGCTCTTCCAGAAGCAGGAATTCTCTATGAAGATCTGAGTGAAAGCTTCACCTCAGCAATCACTGGCTGGTGATGGGGCTTCAGTACTTCAGGGAGGACAGGGTTGGTGATGGGAAGAGTGACCAGAATAGGAGCAGTGAAAGGAAGCAGCATCCTCCTCATCCAGCAGAAAACAGCCCCTGTGAAACCCAGACTTCCCCTAATATTTGGTTGTTGCCTCGTGTCTGCTGCCAAGTTATGCTGTGATCTGGACCTCTCTGTCCTGCTCCTACCCCCGCTCAGTTTCACTTGAAGCAGTCTGAGACAGAGCCTTCCTTAAAGCTAAGGGCAACGGTGAGGAGAAATGTCTGGTAGCTGAAGAAAAATGAGATTGAAATGGAGCAGAAAAAGTGAGAATTCCTTCTGTTTCACTGTCTTGCTGCTAAAAGTCTGGTGCAGAACATCCTGATGTTCTGCTGATTTATATGCTGCTCTTGGGAGGTGGGCAGGCTGCTAAGTTGGCTCTGTAGCAATTGAATTACTGTAAACCTAAACTTGCTTAATCTCTCTTTTTTTTCTCCCTCGAATGGGCTTGAAGTAGAGGGAACCAGAGTATTGTTTGTAAGATCTTTTTGCTTTAATAGAAAACAGAATGTAAAAAAAAAAAAAAAAAAAAAAAAAAAAAAAAAAAAAAAAAAAAACCAAAAGCAAAACCAAACTCATTCAAATATAGTGATACAGAAAATGGCTTTAAAATATGAAAATCTTACAAGACCATATGTTGTGTTGGGTTCTGGACATGCTGTTTGTGCTGAGGAGGCTGGCCTTGCCCAGCCTGCCAGCCAACCTCCACGTAGCCAAAAAGAGCATTTTAAGAGTCTGTAGCTATCCAAAGGACTGTTAAAAGCTGTTTAGGGATAAATCAAAAGCTGTGTGTGAGCAACGGATGGTAAAGCTGGAAATTCAGATCCAACTCTGAATAATTGCTCTAATAAAAAACAAATTCAGAAAAATCCAACTCTTCCCCCTGTTCTGCAGATGCTCATTCCCACCGAGTCCCCGGGGAAGGCTGAGAGGAGAACCTGAAATACCTCAGTGGCTTCACAGAAGGGTTTGCTGCAGACATCTGGGCCAGCCTTACCCCTTTCACCTCAGTTTGGCACTTATTTTATAGAATAAGAAGGTGATGGAAAGGGGAAACTAAAGCCATGCTTGCATTTCAGTTCCTGGTGTTGCCTGTGCAAGACACCTCCAGCCAGATGTTTTGGGGTTTGTGGGTTGTTTTGTTTTTTTTTTTTTTAACAGCTGATATCAAAAGTTGTTTTGAGGGTTTTGTTTTTTTTTTTTTTGTGACTTGTTTTTGTTACCAGTGCTTTTTAAAAAGCAGGTGTGTATCCCAAGGGGGAAGCTCCATGGGGGGCAGTGGATGTGAAGTTCATGTTCTTTCTCTGGCCATGTTGCAGCGCTGCTCCTGTGAGGTGCTGGAGGCAGCCCTGGCTCCCAGCAGGGTGTGGGATCCTGCATCCCAGGAGCAGGACCTGTGTTTCCACTTCAAATGGGATACAGTGGTTTTGTTTGTTTGTTTTTTTAATATAGAGCCATACTTTTTTTAAGTAATTTGAGATCTGAATGTGATTTCTAATGTATCGAGAACGTTAATATTTTAAAGCTATAACAAAGGTTTAAATTTCTACTTTTTTTTTTTTCCATTTATTTTAACTGTTCTGTTACCTTAATTTGATGTATGTGGTTGGGGAATGTTGCTTCTCCTCTTAGCATTTGTTTCTATAACCAGAAATAAAATTATATATGAAAGAGAAAATGCCCTGAAATTGCTTTGCTGTTTTTGGGTGCCCGACTTGGATCCTTCCAATGTAGCATCACAGGGGGGGTTGAGTTTCCTGCAGCACTGAGGGGACAAGGTGTTTAATATTTTTTCCTTTTTTTTCTTTTTTTTATGTATCTGCACACCTTGCACTGTTTGGAGTTCAGACACCCCTCTTCTGATCCCTTGTCAGTTATTTGGGCAGCTGTTGACTCGCAGCAGAGTGAACATATGGACTTGTGTGTTTGAGATCTGAGATGCTTCCCCTGGGGCTTATAAATTATTCCTCCAGCTCCAGCTTTTGTTTTGTCATGAAGTGAAACATTGTTATTTTGAAAGTTAAACTATTCTAGCGTGTTCCCCAGTAATTTATAATAATTGCTTTCATTTAAGCCTGTGAGATCACAAAACAGTATTTTATCTGTCTTGTAGTTAGGCTTTTCCTCCTTTTTCTTCTAATGCAGCTACAATTTAAGTTCTGGGTTTACGTTGACTAAACATTCTCAGTTCCAAAATTAAATAGTAATATATTTTAAGGCCTCAATTGACATAAAGTAGCTGTAATTCACAGAATTTTAGAACAACTGAATGGTTTGGGTTGGAAAGAACCAATCCTTGACATGAGCAGGGACACCTTCCATTATCCCAGGTTGCTCCAAGCCCTGTCCCAGCCTGGCCTTGGACACTTCCAGGGATCCAGGGGCAGCCACAGCTTCTCTGGGCACCCTGTGCCAGGCCCTCCCCACCCTCACTGGGAAGAATTCCTTCCCAATATCCCATCGAACCCTGCCCTCTCACTTTGAAGCCATTCCCCCTTGTTTTGTCACTCCATGCCCTTGTAAAAAGTTTCTCTCTTTCTTGTAGTCTCTCTTCAGTTACTTCAGGGAGGATTTTTTTTAATTTACTAAGTAATTAAAAAATTAATAACACAGTACACAGTGAGCAGTATTAGTGCAGACCCTTTTTGGGGGGGGGTGTCTTTTAAAATTATCCCGTCTTTGGCTCCCCACATGCTCCTGCTCTGCTGGCTGATTGCCCAGGCATGGTGCTAATGAACTTTAATGCCAGGAGAGCACAGGGCAGGGAATTACCAAAGGCAGAGTGCCAAATCCCATCCCCTGGCCTCTTATCTCCTCCTCGCAGGGCGATGCTCAGCGTGCTGCTGAGAGCTTCAGCCGTGTCAGCAGCCGGGAGAGAAGGTCCTGATGGATTTTTAATTTCTGGGAGTGCTGAAGACCTGAGCAGCTGGTTTAACATCTCGTACCTGTTTTGGAAAGCTCTGTTTTATGAACAGGCTGCAGGAAAGGCTGATGTATTTATTGTCCTTTACCATCACTCCCGTAGAAGCCCCAGCTCTCATCTCTGCCATATAATGATGTTCTCCATAGGTCTGAGTGCCTAGGGCGGGGTGGCCTCAGAGTCCGGCTTGTGCTGAGGTTCCTGAGGTGTGGGATAATAACAGCAGCGCCTCGGGCAGTCCCTGAGCAGCCACGGGCGGGGATTTTGGTCGCCCCTCGCCTCTGCGAGCCCTTCCCGCCGGGCGGAACCTTCGTGCAGCAGCCGCCGCGTCCCCCCGGAGCCGGCGCGGCGTACCGCCCGCCCATGGGGGGCGGCTTTGGCCGCGTACCGTGGCGGGCCCGGGCCGGGATGTTCACGGCGGCCGCCGAGAGCTTCCTCAGGCAGGCGAGGTGCGACGGGGGGACAGGGACAGCGCCACGGACCCCTCGGGCCGGGCGGGGGTGCTGGCGGGAGCGCCGCGCCCGGGAATGAGCGGGGGGCCGGGCGGAGGGGAGGGCGGTGAGTACCGACCCTCCAGCCCGGAGCTTCCCCAGAGGGCCCGGCGCGGGGGCCCGGCTTCGTGACAGCCCCGACTCGCCCGGCAGGGAGATCCAGGAGGAGGAGCTGCGGAGGTTCGCCGCCCGCGTGTCCGCCCTGCTGCAGGGCCCCGAGCCGGGCCCCGAGGCCGTGGATGGGCTGCAGAGGCTGCACCTCACGGTGGCCGCCACCAAGTACCCCCGCAAGTGAGTGCCCCTGTGTGTCCCGGGTGTTGGAAGAAGCAAAGCGTTACCTTCCTAACCAGAAAGAAAGGAAGGGCGTGGGTCAGGGCTTTAAAATAACACGCTGCCTTGAAAAGCCTAGGTTCAATTTAAGCACAAAGCCCCTCTTTGCCTTTCACCGCCGTGCTAAGCAGAAGGTGCAAGCAGGATTGACAAGCGTTGGTGTCCCTCTGTGGGAGTGCACTCAGAAGTGAAGGTGGCATTAGTCACTGTCAAGGGGGATCATCCCAAAGCCAAAAATATGCAGGAAATAAACATCTGGATCTTTTCTTGCCTTGCAGTGATGTTTACTGTGACTCTTGCAGGCTCGATGGCAAGTTTGTGGAGCTGTTGCAGACAGTGCTGTGCTCACCCAAAAGTCCCGAGCAGATTCAGGTGTTATGTGCTGCCATCCTGAGGGAGATGTCACCTTGCAACGATCTTATCCTCTCCTGTGATGAGATTCAAGATACAAAGCTGTTGAGCCTGGTATCCTCTGTCCTTCTGGCTCAGGTAAATGACCTGTCAAATCAGAGATCTTCCCTTGTCAATATGGATTTGCTTTTTGATTGTTCCCTGCTCCTGAGCTCCTCCCTGAGCTCAAGCAGAGTGAAAATCAATTGCAAGTATGTAGGAAAAAGCAGAGGTATTTCTGTGTTCATTTAAAGGATCTCATTATTCTGCTTTGTATGGGGGGAAAATGGCAAATTTTTGTGTATAGCACTTAACAATAAAAAATGCTTAAAATTGTAATGTTTCGACACTGAGGTCCTGGAAGCAAAAAAGAACCCTTTAGAGCTGGCTGCTGGAATAGATTTCAAATCAGGGTTGCTTGAACCTGGGGAGGAAAGCAAAAGATTTTAGATATTCTTCTTATTATTCTTATGATGATGGCTTTCATGTTCACATATAAAAAACATACATAGAACCTACAAAACATGTAAAACTGTAATTGCAAATGACACTTCAAAGGTCCAGATTCTCCATGAAGAGAAGCAAACATGAGGATCTCCCTGTTTTGAGTGCTGCCTGGGGAACAAGCTGGAAACTTCTCTTTTTCCTCTCCTTTACTTGTATTGTGCCTGTTAAAGGTAAAATATTTTTGTGAAACTTCTCGTTCTGAGTTTCACTGTGTGCTTAGAAATGTCTCCAGTGTTTCTGACATTCATCTGAGTCTACTTAACTAAAGGAAGTGAAACAGAAACCAGCAATGTGTTACTTATATGCTGCCTCACAAAGCTCCTCTCTCTCATATCCAGCACTGAGACTGTCCTGCAGTTCCAGAATTGAAAAACACACATAAGCAGCCCCACAGTTTGGGATCTGTGAATTCAAATTGCAGAAAATCTCTGTAAAATGTGATAAAATTCCCTGTGCTGTGAGTTCTTTTTGTGTTTGACTTTGGTATTGATGCCTGGTGGAGCAGATAGGTCTCTGTTAATGGTAGGTTATCTATCCTTACCTCTGCTTTATTTTTCAGGGAAATAAGGGTGAAGTGGCAGCTGTGGGGCAGCGTGTTGTGAAAGTCCTGGAAAGAAGACTGCCCGAGGGTCAGAGCGCTCGGTTCCTTCTTCCTGTCCTGGCAAATGTCCTCAGCCTTTCCCCAGAATCTCTAACAGAAGGTAAATCTATAGGAAGGGCTGAGATTGCCACCTGGCTGTGGTCTGGGTAGTGATCAGAAGGCTCTCAGTTGGAAACTGCTGTCAAAAGTGACATCTCTGCTACGAGGAAAGGGAACTTATGGGGTGAGATGTATTCCACCACCCAGACTGGGCCTTCCTGTCAAATCCTGGCCATGGATTTCTATAACAGGATCATGTGCTCTAGCTGAGGTTGCAGCAGGAGTGTGAAACTGTAGCTATCCTGAAGAGCATCAAGCCATGAGAGAGAGAGAAAAACAGAGATGTGCCTGTGCATCTGGTCAACAGAGCAGCAGGAACAACTAGAAGTGCTCTTCATCAGAGAGGCAGCACTGGGTGGGTAGTGGTGAGTTAACCTAGGAGAGCTTTGCAGGCTTAAAATGCTGGGGAGTTGTGAGCAAGAGTGAGTTTCTGGGAGTTTCCTGTGAGGTTTGTGTACTTCATGCAGTGTGCCAGAGAGGCTCTGGGGAGGATGTTGGGTTGGGTGCATGACAGAGCAGGAAGGATCAGCTGCCCCAGCTGCTGTGAGTTCCCAGTGAGGGAGTTGTGCCTTTGGCTGCAGAGCTGAAGCCAGACAGTGCCTGAATAAAGTGACAGTGTTTTTGTACATTCCTCCTAACAGCAGCTGTGGATGGAGACAAAGGAACAATCTGGTAGCAGAGTCCTTGGTTCCAGCACTCACTCCCTGGCTGAGGTGGTATGAGGAGTATAGAGCATCCACCTTAGGCTATCAATTTCTTTATGGATTGCTGGGTCAGAGAGTGATCCAGGCTGGAGAAAAAGCACAGCAATTGAGGGTTAACAGGGACATGTTGCAGAGGCTGCTTCTCTGCCCAATCTAGCAATGACCCTGTCACTTCCCTTGTACAGAACAGACCGATGTTGTCAGTAAAAAGCTGGCTGACTGGCTGAGGTATGCAAGCATTCAGCAAGGAATGGCTCAGCCCTCTGGAGGCTTCTTCTCCAGTCCCAGAACCAAACAGGTGAGTGCTGAGTTGCCATGGTGACCTCACAAGAGCATTTGTTAGTCTGTTACCTGCTGGTTTGGATTCCCAGAATCACCTTCCTTTGGAAAACAGTAGCCTAGAAGTGCTGCTGTGCTTCAGCATTTTTTGTGGCATATGTGGTTGAGGCACATAGGAAAGCAAAGTAGGGGGATTTACAGCTCTGAGATGTAGGAGTTTAGCTGTAGACCCAGAGCTTTGATCCTTGAAGTAGTTTTTAGAGAAGAGTCTTTTAGTGACCGTGTACTTCAGAGTTGAAGGTGGTTGCAAACGAGACCAGTGTCAAAGTTGAGTGTTTCAGCTGGGGAGAAGGATCCAGCACAGCTGGCTTTTCTCTCTCTGCATACCTGCCCTCCTGCAGGACCCCAGACAAGGGCTACTTGTCTCTGTGGGCTCAGTGAGGTTTTCCCTGCCCTCTCACTTAGCCTTTCCCTGGCCTCTGACCTGCTGTATCTTCTCTCTCAGCCTGCTCCTATCACAGAGGTGGACGGTGCTGTTGCCACAGACTTCTTCACAGTGCTCTCAGTGGCTCAGCACTACACACAGGACCAGTGGCTCAACGTGCAGACTTTCTCCATGCTGAGAAACTGGCTGCTGTGCTATGGGGGCAAGGAGCTGAACACCCTTAATCCAGGTAGGGATTGAAGGTCTGCAGGCCACTGTGGGCTGCAGCCCCAAGAGGGCTGTGTGCTCTCAGATGTCGTATGAGGTGGCTGCACCAGCAACTCAGCAATCTCCTCTCTTTAAAACTGATTTCACATTAGGAAGAAATTATTCCCTGTGAGGGTGGGGAGGCCCTGGCACAGGGTGCCCAGGGAAGCTGTGGCTGCCCCATCCCTGTAAGTGCTCAAGGTCAGATTGGACAAGGCTTGAAGCAACCTGGGATAGTGGAAAGTGTCCCTGCCCATAGCAGGGGCTTTGGAACTGGATGAGCTTTAAGTCCCTTCCAGCCCAAGCCATCCTCTCATTCTAAGTGACAGGAATATGGGCAAGAGTTCAGAGATTGTGGACTAGGAGCAGGAAGGGTTTGGGAAGGAATATCACTAGACCTCCTGACTGATACTTTTTGATCCTTCCTTGGGGAATTACTTATTGGGTGAGTCTCCTGTTTTCAGACAAAGCCCCATGGATTCCTAGGAAAGAAAGCCTGGGAGATGGGAGACAGCATCTCCTTAGTATTCTTGTAATTCCCTTCTCCCACAGCCTCCTGTTCTTCACTCTGCACCCGGGAGCAGTCAGCTGCCTTTCTATTGCTGGGCTGCTGCGTGGGTGACATGCCTGTGACGAGCTGACACGTGTGCTGTTCACTGTGTAGGTGACAAAGCAGGAGTGGACAGGTCTGTGACATCCATGGTCTCTGCTGCAGCCACGGCTGGCCGGCTGCTTCCCCCCAGGGAGCGCCTGCGGGACAAAGCCTTCGAGTACTGCCAGCGCCTCATCGAGCAGAGCAACCGCCGTGAGTCTTGTCCTGAGCCCTCCTGGGAGTCCTCTTGGCAGTGCTCTCCAAAATACCTCTGCGTGTTTGGGCTGGGGTCTCACTCCCTGGAATCCACTGTTAGTCTGCTAGGGATAGGGCCTGCTGCAGCTGCTGAGGCAAGTCATTGACCAGCCCTGAGCTGGGGTGTTGGGAAGGATTTGGAGGCAGAACAGTCAGGGGAGGCTGTGAAACTTGGTTCTCATTGGCCTGAATTTAGGATCTGTGTGTGTTCCTGCCTGCCCTGAAGCCAGGGTTAGTGCTCAAACTGACAGCCTCATATTCCTGTGTGTACTCGAGGCCTAACTTGGACTCACTTCTCTGGCAGGACCCCTGAAGAAAGATGATGGAGACCTGCAAAAAGCTGTAAGTACACAGAGGTGGGGCTCAGGCTCTGGGAGTTGTGGTTTCCCCCATTCCAGTCTTACTCTGTGCTCTTCTGCAGTGTCTCATTGAGGCAGTGACAATCATGGACATCATCTGCAAACAGGACTCCTCCTACGTGTGCCGTGCTGTCTCCTTCCTGAAAATCCTGCACAGCAGGATCTGTGGGGATACCACTTATGCCAGGGCACTGCTGCCCATTGCCCAGTTCTTCCTGAACCACAGTAAGTCTTCAGCTCCCACCCCCTCCTCCACAATCCAGTTTTGCCTATTCCAGCATAGCCTTTTGTCCTGGCAGTTTGTGCCTGCCAGAGTAGGTAATTCCACCTTGCCTGTGCTCTGGTATGGATGATCCCACCCCAGGAGACCATGAGTTGGGATGTCTTTCAAGGAACATAACCCAGATCTCTCTTAGCCCCTGGAGCCCTGGCAGGGCTGCTGGGTGGGCTGTGCTCAGCAAGGTGCTGTGTCCTCCCAGGCAAACTGGCAGCTGTGGACTCTGATGCCATCTACAAGCACCTCTTCACTGATATCCCAGCTCAGCTCTTCCACAACTCATCACTGGCCTTCGAATTTGTCCAGTTCTGCAAAGACAACAGCCAGCTCTTCACAGACTCCTCCAGCATATTCAGGCAGAGCTTCCCAAATCTCTTCAAGGTAAAAAGTGTTGGAGCAGCAGAGGAGAGAGCCTGCTTCACATCCCCTTCTGTGCCCTAGAACTTGGTTTTTGCACCCCAGAGCCCTCCATGTGCCTTCATGGCAGTGTGAGGGAGAGCACAGGCAAGAAGGATTGTCACAAAACAAGTGTGAGTCTGAAGGGGAGAAGGTTCTGGGTGTGTTCAGCACTGCCAGGAGAGAAGAGTTTGGGCTGGCAGGACTGTAGAGGGCTGGGGAGCACAGTGAACACAGCACACAGCACTTTGTTTCTGGAAAAGTTTAGTAAGCTGCAGCTTGCCAGCGACTGAACCAGCTGCCAGAGGCCTGTGTTGAGCTTCTAACAGGCTCCTGGGTTTTGACCAAACCCTCAGACTTCTCTGGTTTTGCTTTTAAGTGACTTTCTCTTCCCATCCCATCTAGTCACAGTGTGGAGTTGTCTGGGTGTGTGATGGAGCAGCAGGGATAGTGCAGCAGTTTGTGCTTGTTCCTTGCAGTTCCTGGCGTGGAACAGCCCACCTCTGATCTCTGAGTTTGTGGACCTTCTCCCATTTCTGCTGGATCCAGGCACAACCATTGAGATCTTCCATTTGCTGCTTGACCTGCCCTGTTTGACAGCAGCTCTGGACATCCAGCTGAGGTAATGCACCTTCCCTTCTCACTTGTTAATGAGCATCTTAACACTGACCAAAGCCCAGTGCACACTTCTGAGCCTCAGCTGGTACAGAGCAAGAGGCATCACTGAGTCAGGTTAACACAAGGCTGCACAGATGTCAGCCCAGTTTTCCTAGTAGTGTGTTGTGGGAAGATGGGAAGAGGTGACCAGCTCACATTTCAGTACTGGACTGTCTTTGGGGCTCAAGGAGCTGTTGCCATTCCCCTCTCCCTCTCCACCTTCAAATGATTGCCACATGTTTGAGGCTTCCACGAGCTACCACCTCAATACAGAGGTGAAATACCTATTCTTCCTTTCCTGCTCTTAGCCCTGGTTTTAGCTTTGTTCTCCTGGAAGCACACAGAATTTTCTTCCTGAGATCTTAGGAGCTGCGAGTTTCCATGAAAATGGGGTAGGACTGGAACTGGGTGTGCATCTGCTCTTCCTTGTCCTCCTGACACTACAACTCTTTCTGGAGTGCTTAGAAAAGAGAGTCATCCTGAAGGCATGGTGGGCTGGGATGACTGAGGGATACAGAGTGCCATTTTTCCCTTTCCCAGGCATGACACAGAAGCAAGTCTGAAACTGTTGCCTGAATATGGGGGGCCTGAGCTCATCAGGTTGGCTCTCTGGCTTCCGGAGAGCCTGGATTAGACCAACTTGCTGTTCAGTGTTCAGGATCCCAGCTCTGCCCTGGCCCATTCTCACAGTGCAGCACATTCTGTGTGTTCCCTGCTAGGGCAGCAGCTCTTCCTGCCTCTGAGAAGGCCGGGGCTGACCCAGCTGGGAAACCGGCCACGTGTCTGGAGGCCTTTCGCCATCCCCTCTACAAGAGCATGTTCCAGTATCTCCTCCGCACCAAGTCTGCTCCCGAGGATGCTCCAGAGAGGTAGGAGCCTGTCTGCAGTGTGGTTCAGCCATCCAGCTCTGGGAGGCAGCACTGGGATTACTGGGAAAGGCACAGCTGCTCTGAGCTGGCTTGAGGTGGATTTCTCTTCCCTCTGTCAGCTTTGCCAGTGCTCAAAGGCCTGTGGGGAATAGGGAAAGGCAACTGGGAACAAACCAACAGTTACTCTTCTTTTGCCCACAGTCTGGTTCCACTTCGGCAGCTGCTGGGATCCCTGGCTGGCAGCCCAAGGGTGGTGCAGTGTGCAGAGACTGTCCCTGTCTTACTGGAGCTCTTTTTCAGAGTGGTGGCAGAGGTAGGTCCTTTTGGGGGAGTTCAGTTCCCAGTAGTGCTGCAGGGATCTATTGTTATGTCAAGAGCAGTTGTAGAAGCAAAATGGTGAAGATGCTGCAGCTCTGAGAGAGGGGTGCATGAGGGGAGAGTGGGATTGGTACTGGCATAAACCAGCACTGAGCTGGCCACTTGATCCAGAGAAACAGAAAAGCTCTGTGAAGCAGTATCAGGAGCACAATGAGAGCTGTGCTCTCAGCCAGCTGTAAAGGAGAGAGATTAGAGCACAGTGAGTGCCTGATACCTGCTTTGTGCACTGCTCCCCTCCTAGACCAGGCAGTTTCTCTGCCAGCTGTCTCACCTGGCTGGTTATTTTGGGGTTTGGCTGCTGGATGTCACTGATACTGCTGAAACAAGGGCTGGCTTTCAGTTTGCAGATGGGTCTCTGATAAACCAGCTGGTGGTGCTGCTGCTGCAGAGGAGTGACCAGCTCTATGAGATCCCAGCGTTTAAAGAGGATGTGTACAGGTGAGATGAGACAGGAGGCACAGCCCAGCTCCCAGCCCTTCCTCCTGGCATCCCAGGGCGGCCTGGGAGCCTTTTCAATTATGGCCCAGTCCCTGCTGTGACATACCTTTGAAGGGTGCAAAATGGGGGCTGCACCCTCATCCCGGCTGGGAACATCCTGAGGATACAGCCCTGTGCCAGTGGCTGGGTGCTGCCAGCCCCTCCTGCCTTTGGGCACCACCACCTTGCCCTGGTCTGAGCTGTGCCCTTGTCTCTGCTCCAGGGTGCTGGGCTCACAGCTGGCCGTGCTCTGTGGGCTGCGCCCTGCACTCGTGGTGGAATTGTCCACGGAGATCCTGGAGTTCTCGGGAGCAGTCAGCAACGTCCAGAGCAAGGAGGCCATCTTCACCCACTTGGTGAGCAGGGCTGCTGCTGCCACAGGCTGCACCGGCTGCCCTCCCCTCCTCTCTCCTAGCATTAGCTCACCTGATTTTCTATCCCTTAAAGATCATTCAGTTCCCTTTCTGTGCTCCCTTCTGCCCTGGCACCAGGCGTGGGCTGTCGGCGAGTTCCTGTCGGTGTCCCACGACAAGCGCTGCACGGTGGAGCAGATCACGCGGTTCTTCGAGACCCTCGAGGCTGTGCTCTTTGAGATCACCCAGCTCCGGCCACAGGCCAGCACCCCCAGCTGTGCCCCCCGTGCCATCAGTGTCCTCATGGCCACCTTGACCAAGCTGGCAGCCCGCAGCCAGGACTTGATCCCCAGGTGAGCACTGGCAGAGGTTTGAAACGTGCAGATTTCGTGGGTCTGAATGTGGGTTTGCTGGTGTTAATTAATAATTGAGTCTGGCAACTGAAAGGCCAGAGGTGAGCTGTGGAAGGGCACAGTTCAGAGGAGTGGATTCATCTGCTGACTAATGCTCTGTCACCTGCACTAGTCTGTTGGAGTTTACACACTTAAGTAGTGATCTGGCTGGGTGAGAAGGTCCTGCCAGCTGATAATCGTGTCCTTCTCTCCTGCAGAGTGTCCATGTTCCTGTCCAAGATGAGGACATTTGTGCAGAGCCCTGCTGTCACCTCTGTTTACTGTGAGGAAGACCTTGAGGAGATCCTTATACGTGCAACTGAGCTCATGAACCTGCTGAAAATGCCCAGCGTGGCTCAATTTGTGCTCACCCCACCCGTGGCCAGCACACGGTTTCAGAGGGAGGTGAATGACTCCCTCCCTTTGGCCCTGAGGATGGTCACCCAGCTCCTGGAGCCTGCTCCAGGCTCCCTGCCAGTGTGAGGGCAGGAGGTTTCGGGAGTGACTCACGGGACACTGCTGACACTCAAGGCTGAGGCCCTGATCTTAACTGGAAAAGAGGAACAAATGATTGTGAATGAAACAGAGAACAGGAATAAGGAGAGCTGAGGCTGCTTTTCTGGTCTAAGGCTGTTTGTATTTCTGTCCTAGTGCCTGTTGCTTTTTTATCTCCTAAGTTTGTCTTATCCCTTCCTGGTGAGTATGCACTGAAAATCCTGGTGGATTTGTACAAATGTTGCAGGAGAGCGAATGGTGCATTATCACCCTGCCAGCACACCCTGTCCCTTTGGAGATGTACTTGTTCCCTCCCTTCCACTGCTTTGTTTCCCCTCCCCTTTGCTCTACACCTGCACGTGCTGCTTCTCTTGCCTCTCTTTGCAGCAGATCAGGCAAAGGCCTGTGTGAGCTGGAGGAAGCAGGACTGACTCCATCACATCTGGGAACCCTCACTGCTCTTGTGTCTCACTACTGGAGTGGACACGGAGAGATCCAAGAGACAGCTGCCAGGGCAGGGCTTAGAGAGGTTTATTGATCCAGTTTATTGTTGACACAGAGCATTTCTTAACATCCACCGTGTCCGACAGGCGCCATGCTGTGCTCAGTATCTGCACCAGAGCTTTATACACATCTCAGCTGTACATATTAACACACAGGGAAGTCAATCCATCCACTGCTCCTCCTGGGAGAAGCCAGCCCTCATGCACACTAGTAAATAGCAGGGTTTATTTACAGTCTGTTTCAATACCTGACTGCACCATGAGTGACACACAGCTCTGGGGCTGTTTTCCAGCTCCAGGGGTGCTCAGTGGGTTGCACTGGTACTGCTGGAACGTGCCAGGCTGCAGCCCCAGCACTGTCTAGTGCAAACCAAGCCTCACCCCAAGCCCTGGCTCCGGGGCAGAGGGGATTAAGGAGTGCATGCAGTTTACCCAGACGCTTTAGGCAAGCCCATTTCAAGTTCTGTGGAGGATGACAGGCCAGCATACCTACTTGATTGAAAGTGAAGTGAATCACCAGGAGCCCTGAGCCTTTGCTCACCTGCCTGGTAGAGCTGTGTCAGTGGCAGGAGGATGCACTGCTTCCAGTCCCTGCTGGGGCAGCACCCCAGGCCAGGGCTGTGAGCGTGGCCCAGCAGAGCAGCAAGGCACTCATGTCTCAGAGAAGGTGCCTGGTCCATCTTGCCTAGAAAAGCAGGCCAGGCTGCACTGAAATCCAGTAGTGGAGCATTTCCCTTGCATGGAGTGTTCTGACATCTCTCTCCTCCTGCGACATGCAAGACTAAGCACAGGAACCAAAACTGCAGCAATGAGGTGTAATTAAAGCCAGCCCTGTTTTAGCATCACAATTCTCAGAGCACTGTTGTTGTGAGATGCCATGTGAGTATCTGATCCCCTGCCAGAGGCTGGACCGTGCAGGGTGTGCTGGAGGGCTTTGCTACAGGCTGTTTTAATAGGGTTCGGCTAAAGTAGGTCTCAGTATCTGTCTATATGTGGAAATCAGGTCGGGTTTATCCCGTTAATGGTGCTAAAAGCAGAGGGAGGACGCGGCGGCTGGAGGCCGGGTGTGCGGAGGCCCGGGCAGCCACACGATGGAGCTGAACCCTCGGCTGAGCTGACGCCGGGTCGGCAGCAGATAGCAGGGCGGTTTCTGGGATATTCATGAGTCCTCCCGAAGGGAGTCTCTGCTGTCCGTCATCACCTGTCGGCACTTCAGCAGCACACACCCGGGAGATGCTCCGAGCAGGGCACGAAACAGGGTGGCCATGAAATGCGCTGGCGAAGCTGGAGGAGCAGGACATGGTGCTGTCGTTTGTCTGTCTGGGCTGGTGGCATTGCCGAATGCTGCTGGGCTCACTCAGCTTCCTGGTGGCACCAATCCTCTGTGGGAACATTCTGCCGTCAGTCCTGGCAGCCTTCAGCCGGGATCGTGGTGCCAGAGCCAGGCAGTAAATCTGCAGAGCAAGGGCAAGGGAGTCCATCCCTGCAGGGAGCTCTCCCTGGGACTCACAGGAACTGCTGGTGGTGTCAGCCCTTTGCTGTAGCTGCTTCCCATCCTGAGGCAGGGCTGTAGCCCGGCAGCAGAAAGGCACCTGAGCTAGTGTATAATTCCATTAGGGGAATTAACTCCTGGCGATGCATCCTGTGTGGAATCCCACTCCTGGGTGCTTGTGCTGCCTTCACCACCCCCAGAGCTGGGCACACTTCTCCAGCCTGACGTGCCAGCACCTCAGCTGGCCACTGCCACAGTGAAGCCCAGGCCTGCCTCACATGTTCTCCTCAAAACCCGAAGGTATTTCAAGCCTTCTGCCTGCCAGCATAAAATATCACACGGCCCTGTGTTAGGATAGAGGAACAGAGGAGCCTGTCTACAAGTCCTCATGGTGGGAGCATTCCCTTCTCTCCCCCTGCCAGAGGGGACAAAGGTACAGGAAAGCTCCTGAGAAGGATGACACTGGGTATAAGGTGAGGCTGGGCAATGGATCAGGAATGATGCTCCCAGGCAGTGCAGTGGGAGAAGCATGCACCATCCTTGCATGTCCTTTCATCTGCTGCAGTGCAGGGGCAAAGTGTCCAAAAGCACATTGAGGGCTGTTGTGGAGTCCTGCTCCCTCTTGCACTCCAGGCTCCCTGAGGTCAGCCTTAACCAGAGCTGTAGCCACAAGCTGCTGTGGGATCCTTGCACCACAAGGACTAAGAGGAAGAGGAGCTGGAACTGATCTTTTTGGCTATCTCAATGTCCGACTTGGCAACCAGAAACCGCAGCTTTTTCCCTCCGGAGCGGATGAGGTCCACGGCACTGCAGGGGGCAGCAACAGGGACAGAGGTGAGTTCTGGCTCCCTCCAGCTGGCAGCCCCTCAGGAGCCTGCCAAGTCACAAAACACTCCCCCTTTGCCAATCACCTGTGCCTGCTCAGGGCTACAAGCAGGGGCTGTTTCTCTCCTGCCTGTAGCTTTGTGGAGGACTTGGCCTCCAGGTTAGTAGTTACAGGACAAGGGCAAACAAGCCCAAAGCTGCTCTGTGCTATGAGCACCTGGGCTCTGCCTCTGAGCTGTCCCATCCCACCACCTTCGAGAGAAAACCTGGAGTGGGATGGGGCTGCAGCAGCTCTGCATTGCTGAGACCCACCTCTGGAGCTCTCATTTATTTCTGGTTTATGCTCCCCAGTTGTTGCTCCATAATTCCTCTTCCACACCCATAGCCTTCCCCCCTCTCTGGTGTCCTGTGCAGGTCACTCCTCTCCCTGCAGCTCGCTGGTATCGCAGCATCCTCAGCACTGCAGCGCTGGCAACTCTTGGAGCAAAACAGCCGGAAACCTGGACCTGACAGTAACTCCTCCAGTGCTGGCACCACCCCGGGCCCTCTGCTGAGGTGAGACTCACCTCTGGTAGTCTGCCCCGATGAGGCTGGTGCCGTTGACAGCCAGGATGCGGTCCCCGATGGAGAGCCTGCCGTCGGCGGCCGCGGGGCTGTCCTCGATCAGGGTGCGGATGTAGATCCCCGGGGAGCACAGAGGGGTGTGCTGTTGGCAGGGGAAGGCAGTGAGTGAAAAACAGGGACACAAAGATTTGTGGTCCCAAAGGGCCTAGCTCCCCGGGCAGGGTAACTCTCCCTCAGGGCTCACAACCAAGCCTGAGGGCAAGTGGGACCATGGAGATGCTTGGGAACATGATGGGGATGGTGCTAACAGTAACAGGAAGGAAATGCAATCCTTTAGTTTTATATCAATTTATACACCGAAAGGAGAGGTGGGGGCAACCTGCTCTTGTTCAATTTAATTAAGAGCAAAGCATCACTAGCCTGCAGCCGTGTTGGGATGGGAGCTCTGCTCACGCTGTCCCAGGGCTCAGCGATGCTCTGTTTCCTACTGACCAACAGCACAGCTGTGAAAGGCCATTTAAAAGGATGATCCACCCTACAATGCCAGATTCCTCCTTATGCAAAGGAGCTGGGCTGTTTTGACACTCTGTGAGCCTCCCTGCTCCTCTCTGTTTCTCCTGCCACCACTGAAGGGTGGAGGAAAGACCTTGGCTGAGTCATTTTCCTTCCACAAGAGAGCTGAGCCTGTTTGCTCTTCCCAGCTGCAGGACAGCTGTGGACTTTGCATGTATGGCACAGTGACCTACGAGTAGAGATCCACTGAGAGATCCCTCAGTGCCTCCTCGTCCCACAGCCTAGCTCCCGTGGGAAGCAGCCTAGCTCCCGTGGGAAGCCATCAGCTTCTTTTCTTGGGGTATAAACCACGTCCCACATGTCCCACTCCAGCTGTGTGAGGGCATCAGCTGAGAACTCACCACGCCGTCGATCAGCCCCATCCCCAGCCCGATGGGTCCCCTCTCCAGCTCCACCACGAAGACGTAGCAGAAGTCGTCGGTGGCAGAGCTGCGGCTGGAAGACTCCGGCGTGGGGTAGTCATAGGGGGTCGGCGAGCAGCCTGGCAGAGAGAGCGGCTTACGGCTCTGGCACCGCCCAAGCCCAGCCTCACAGCCCCGGGGCGGCGCCAGCTCTCGGTACCTTCGGGGGTGCTGCCTTTGGTGCCGTTCATCCCGTTCCTCCGGGCATCCTGCAGCCCTTTGCCGGTGCCCTGCGGTGACTCCGGGCTCCCGGAGTCGAAGTTCAGGGGGGTGGTGGGTGGTGTCAGCAGGCAGGAGGGGTCTGGGGGCGCCGTGCCGCCCTTGGGGACCGGGCTCCTGCCCAGCTGCAGCTGCTGGAGCTTCTCCTGGAGCTGGGGCTCGCCGGCGGGGGGCTCGCAGGGGCAGGCGCTGGTGGCCAGGCAGAGCTGGGGGTTCCCCTCTGGCTCGGCACAGCCCCCCAGGGAGCAATAATCCTCCTGGGCAATGGTGCCCAGCGGGGCAGCCGGGCCCTCGCTCACCTCCAGCACCTCCGGCGTCGTGCATGCCTCTTTCTTAAGAAGGAGGAAAATGCTGTGGGACCCCCTGAGTGTGCTTTTCACTCCCCACCTGGACCCCACCACCCTGTTGCTTTCCTGGCTGCCACATGCATTCAAAGCCTTGACAATTCAGACAGTGCCAGGCTTGTCCTGGCTTCCCAGCACAGATCCCACAGCCCAGTCTGGTGGTCAGGGCCATGCTGGGGGTGTTTACAGCCAGCCAGGAGGGGACTCCTGGTCATGTCCCTGCTGGGGACCCCATTGGAAGGGGACACTGGGGTAGCTCAGCTCCTCCTGTGCCACAAGGGCGGGCAATGTGGCCCCGGGGTGACGGTAGGAGGCAGCAGGACCTGTGAGTGCTGCAGGGAATGGGGACAGGATGGGAGAGGAGAAGGGGACCTGCTGGAGGGACACCCTCCACGTGGCCGTTGAGCTTAGCACCCACAGCACGTATCACCCTCCCTGTGCTTTACAGGCATTAGCTAATTAGCGCTTTTGTGCAAGCCTGGCTGCTGGGAACGGGCAGGGTGCAGCTCAGGGAGGACAGGGAACACACAGGGAGAAAGGGAGCACTGCCCACAGACACCTCTCCTCCTTCCCTAACGAGATTGCTGGGAAGATCCTGTCCTTCCAGCTCAGCTTCCCGTGCCCCCCGTGCTGGGGGATTAGCAGCACTAATCCTTCCAGAAGCTCTCCATGAGGGCACTGCCACAGCTCCAGGCTGCAGGCAAGGGCAGCAAGCCCTTGGCACTGGGCTTGGAGGGATCTGCAGAAGGACCCAAGACCCTCCAGCCCAGCCTGGAGAGGAACAACCCCCCCGTGGGATACAGGCTACCTTTGGGAGTGCTGAGCCCAGCCCCTCGCTGGTGTGGGGGCTCCTGCTCTGCAGGCTCCAGAGGAAGTGGCGGATGTAAAGGAGGTGTCTGTAGATGTTGTCATCCAACGTCTCCACCTCCAGGTCCACTTTGAAGCCCCCACTGGGCAGGATGATGGGTGGGTGGTTGTCAAAGGACTCCAGCACCTCATCTGAAAGGCAGAGGGATGGAGGTTAGCACTGGCTAGGGCTGCACCCCACTTCTGCCTCCCAGCTCTCAGCCATGTGCAGTCTCCCAGCTGGGATCAGGGATTTAGTGAACTTGAGCCAGCAGCATCCCTCACTTGGGAGAGCAGAAAAAGCCTCATGCACTTTGCATCCTTTGCAATATCTGAATTTTGGGGCTATGGTTATTACCAATTGCTGAAGGTACTACAGGACACTCAGAAAGGGGAAGGGAATGACCTGTTTGGTTTGTATGTGACTGGAGCAGGCTGAGCAGGACTCACCAGGCTGGAAGGTGGCCGGGCTCTCCTCCTCACTGGGCTGCCACGCTGAGATGCAGCCCACATCCATCACTGCCTGGCACTGGCTCAGCACCCGGTGCAGCTGCGCGGGGCTCAGCGCTGGGAACTCAGCTCGCAGGGATGGCCAGGTCATCTGTGTGAGGAGGCACATGGCAGAGGTGAGAAACTGCTTCCTCTAAGGAGCAGGAGCTTGCAAGGGGCACAGGAGGGAGGTGTTGGGCAAGATGGAGAGAACCAGAACATCCTCTCCTGGGTACTGTCCACCCACAGACCCTGGGAAAGAGCAGCTGGTGGCAGGTTGCAAAAGGGACACGCCAGTGCAGGGACTCCCCCAGACACTGAGCAAGCGCTCTCCTGCCCATGCCTATCTCAATGCCACGAGCCTCAGGCTGGGCATCTCTCACCTGCACCAGCTGGGAGCCGGGCATGGCCAGCAGGTTGGCCACGCTGGCCAGTTTGGCGAAGAACTGCTGGGTGAGCTGCTCGAAGCCGGCGCCGTGCAGCCATTCCAGGAGCAGCCGCACGCTGGCCCGCAGCTTCACCCCCTGAGACCAGTGGTAGCAGCCCAGAGAGGAGCCTGAGGAGGCAAAGCATCCGTCAGCCATATCAGGGGACAGCCCCTCTGTCCCCCAGCCCCTGCCCCGGGTTAATGTCCCCAGCATCCTGTGGCTGTAATTGCTGGTGGTGGCTGGACCTTGTTTGGCACTTACAAGGGGGCAGCTGTGTTAATGAGGGCTAATGACCACCTCAGGCTGCTGTAGTTTATTAATGAGCTGCCTCTATTAACTGCCCTCAGCCTTCTCTGCTCAGGCTCGAAGAGGCAATGGAATGGGATGGGATCCTTGTGGGGTTCAGCCTCTCCTGGGAATGGGGACTCAGGAGGCAACAGCTGGATCTGTGCTTGGCCTGCCTGTAGCTATGCTGAGACCTGCCCATCTCCAGCCCCCTCCTTCCTGTACCCCTTAAGTGGCACAGGGATGGAGTGGAGGGCATCCCAATAACTCAGTCCCCTATGTGTTACCTAATTCAAGGAGGACTGACCCTTCTCCAGGAGCTGGTTGAAGAGCAGGGTGTTGGAGAAGAAGAAGAGGTAGGCGAACATCTGGGAGGTGATCTCGGGGTGCACTTCGTACTGGTGGAGCAGGTCCAGCACAGCCTGGTAGATGAGCACGACCCTGCGGAGCTCCTCGGGCAGAGGCGGGGTCCCCCGCCAGCTCTCCCGGCACTCACTCTGGAAGGGGTTGCACTCCAGCAGGGCAGGGAGCGACACGTACAGACACTGCAGGGAGAGCAGCAATTCACAGCAGACTCAGTTTGTTGGGGTTTTTCTGTTTTTGCACGAGCCAAGCCATTCCTTCACCTCCGCAAGCCAAGCAAACCTGGCCAGTGCTGCTCCAGCAAGAGGCTGCTCCTATTCACCCCCTGCCTCCATGGGTTCCAGTGTAGTGCAAAAGTTTAAAAAATTATAAAAATTAACATGTTGGTCACTTTTAGCAGTTGGAAGAGATGGTGTGTGACACCAGCTAAAATCTGCAAAACCTGATGTGAACCAGGGCAGCAACCAATCAGCTGGGTACGAGGGTGAAAGAAAATTTGGGATCGATGGGGATGATTTTCCATATTGCTGAAGTGAGAGAGCAGTGCCTTGCACTCATTTCTTCCAGGGCAAAGGGAAGGGGAGGAGGGCACAGGGGAGGAAGGCGCTGCTCCGGAGCGGTGCAGGAGCAGCCCCGTGTCCCCGTGTGCCGGTGGCCAGGCAGCCGCCCTGCACAGGGCAGCCTTTCTGTGCCTCACACTGCCCGCTCTGTTCCCCGCTGCCGCCCGGCTCCCGCGGGCCAGGGGCCCCTTTCCATCACGCCCTGAATCACACCATTATGCCGCGCTGGCCCGAGCCAAGCAGCCCTCCCCAAACACCTCCCCCGAGCCGCTGCACTGCAGACAAGGAAACACGCCGCAGTAATTCAATACTTTCCCTGGGCTGCGACCAAAAATCGGGGAACTTCAGCCCGAAGGAAAACACCTCAGCGTGGTGCAACTGCCAAGGAGTAAAAGCTTAAAAAAAGCCCTCCTGCACAGCCCTAGGGATGCTCGTGCTGGCCCCGTGTGACACTGTACCTTGGAGATGTAGTAGACACACTGCTGGAAGGTGTACATGATCACCTCCTCCAGCACCGTCATCGCCTCCTCGCTGGCCGTGATGGTCGAGGAGAACAGAGACTCCTTAGAGCCTGCAGGGAGGAGAGGAGGATGGGGGAGCAAACCTGCAGCCACAAGACCCCCAAACTCCCAGGGTGTGGGTTATTAGGATTTCCAGGTTTGTATCATCCCCACAGAATCCCTCAACAGGGCAAAGAGGCTCCTCTGGCCTGGGGGAGCTCCCACCTGCCATCCCCCACAGCTCCCATCACTGCTGGCAGCTCCTGCCTGGCCTAAGAACATTTTAACTTTTTGCATAGACCAGAAAGTTCCTGAGGCTGGTTTAATACCTTTCTATCTTTTTTAACTTTTGCTGGCATTAACACAGGCTCACCAGTGAGCAGTTCTGCAGGGCTACCTGCAAATCCAGGCCGAAGAAAGCCCCCCAGGGCATTAACCACAAGCTGCTGTGGTGGCAGGGGATACTTGTGTGTGAACACAACACAACCTGGCACCACCCACAGATTTCCCCAGCCCACAGCACAAAGATGTTCCTGCTGCTGAGGATTATGGAGGGTTAATGGAGCATCTCGAGGGCACTGACCACCACCTGTGTCTGGGGATTAGCAGAGCAGAGCTGCTCCAGCTGGGAAAACAGGCAGGATGCTGCATCCAGGCTTACCTTTGATGTCCAGCTCTTCCTCCATGCTCTGGATGTAGGTGGGTGATTTCTGCTGGACAAAGTAGAGGATCTCGATGGCATTGGCCATCCAGAAGATGATGTGCTGCAGGTCTGGGAGAAGGTCTGTGATGGTGAAGCGGGACAGGGTGGCAGGGTCCTGGCTGGGGAGACACAGCAGGTGTTACACCTACTGCTCCTCAGCATCCCTACCCAGGCCTTTGGGGAGAAAACAGCCAGCCTGGGGCAATGCCAGCGGGGTTTC
Organism: Vidua chalybeata; assembly: GCF_026979565.1. NCBI lineage: Eukaryota > Metazoa > Chordata > Aves > Passeriformes > Viduidae > Vidua > Vidua chalybeata. The sequence goes on from NC_071545.1 coordinate 13,029,894, forward strand.
ACATCCCCCCACCCCACCGCCAAGCCCAGCACTCCCCTTAGAAAGACCCTTTACAAGGAAAAATTCAGTGGTTTCTGCTCTGTGGGGTGTCAAAGGGGACCCTGTGGGGACCAGGCTGATCACGGCCACCTGGCCTTTGTGGGGTGCCACTTTTGGGAGAGACTTTCCCTAATACAGGTGAACTGCACTAAATATTCATGGCTGAAGAGCAGCCCTTCCCCAGAGGTATGTGCTGCTCCTGCCAGCTCTGGACACTTAAACCCAGCTCACCTGCCCTGGGCTGTTCAAAAATAAAACAAAAAGCATCTGGGTAGTTTCTCAACTGCTAAACTGCTTTTTCCTGCTATAGGAAGGGGCTGGGAAGCGTCCTTGAAGTTTATCCTAAAGGAGAGCTCACAGCAAGCTCGAACAGTTTCTCCAGATACCAGTTTAGAGATGGGATTTTGGACGTGGCTGGGAAGACAGCTCCTTGCACCAGTGTGATTGTCCCAGAATGGTGCTCCCAGCACTGGGACACCCTGTGCCACCACCCCTGGATGCACACATGCAATGCCAGCTCCATCTCAGCTCCACTGAGGGGTCCCAGCCTCAGGAAGGTCAGGCTCACACATAAGGGACATTTCTACTGTATCACTCAGGAGTGAAGCCACAAGCCCATGATCACCTGGAGGAGGTGATCATGTGGTCTTGGATCAGAGAAAACCCCAGAGCTGCTGCAGGTTCTATTCCATCCCAAGCTTTTCCAAACCCACTCATTCTGTGCAGGCATTGTGGTTAAAGGACCAGAGAGCAGAATGCATGGGATTCAGCAGGAAAACTCATCATGCACCACTGGCTGACAGCCACGGACTTCCCTCACCCATGGAGGAAAAAACAGGTTGAATTCTCCCCGTTTTTTGAGGCAAAACAAGAAGGGTCACACTTACTGCTGGGATTGCTTTTCAGCCAGCTCCCGTGTCCGCTCCTGGGCAGGGAGAGAAGGGGAAAGCACAGTGAAATCCTGTGGGATGGGGTGGCACGAGCATCACCCCGTCAGCAATCGCCGCCCCCAGAGACCAGGCTGAGCAGCCCCCAGGGAGGGCTTGAGCAACACCCCCACCCCACAAACGCCCCATCCCACCGCTGACTGACCCACACCGTCCTCTGGATCATTCTGGCCGCTTTGAGCAGCAGCTGCCCGAAGTCTCCTGGCTCAAAGTTGGTGGCCGAGTGCTGGATGCAGAGGCAGAGCAGGAAGGCAGGTGTCAGCTTGTGGTCGTCCCCGCCGGGCTCGATCAGGGTCATGATGCGCCGCAGGAGCACGTCCTCGGCCGCCGGCTCGAACTCCAGCTGCAGCTTCCTGCGGGGCGTCCTGGGGCCGCCGGCGGGCGACGGGCCCCGCTTTTTGGCCGCAGGCTCCTTCTCCTTCAGCAGGCTGCCACACGCCCCGCACACGTGGGGACCCTCGGGGTGCAGGGCTCGCAGCCTCAGCAGGGTCTGCGCCGGCAGCGGCTGCGCCTTCATGGGGTCCTTGTAGAGGAGCAGGTAGTAGAGGCCGAGGGACAGCAGGTCCCCGTGCCGCAGCACCACCGTCCGCGCCACCTCGGCGAAGTTGACAGAGATGCCAGCGCCGGCGATGGGCTCCAGCACCAGCTTCTCCTCCGAGCGGTGCCGGGAAGGTCGGAGCTTCCTGATGGTGCAGTGCAGGGGCAGGATGTCGGGGGCGGACAGGCTGATGCTGGGCTTGCTCGCCTGCGTCCTCTGGCCCACCGTGTGCTGCTCGCGGTTCAGCAGGTAAACCAAGCTGTCCTGCCAAGCGAGGAGACGCAGCATGAACCGGGGAGGGGCGAGAAGGGACCCTGCTCCCTGCCATGCAGTGAGTGCTGCAGCCTCCTGCTGTGCCCAGCTGTCCCCTCGCTGTCCCCAGCTGTCCCCCACGCACCTTTGCATGGCAAAAACATTTTTTTTTTTTTTACTCTCCTCGCTGCCAAAGAGGACAGCAGCGATCCCTGCTTTGGGCACGGCAATAAATGGGTACAGTGACTTTGGGCATGCAGTAAATGGGACTGCTTTGGACAGAAGGAGCCCTCCTTCCACCTCTCTCCCTCATCCCTTCTGCAGCTGCTTTTCCTTCCCACCTTCTCCCCCCAGACTGCAGCGATGCCTGCTCTCCCTGCCCAGGGCAACAGTGGGACCCCAGCCAGAGCATCCACCCCTGGCTCTGCCTTTCCCTGCAGCCTGCCCGCACACCCCGAGGCAGCTCAGGGGACCACCTCGTGCCTCAGTTTCCCCAGCAGCACTAACGGGATGGCTGCAATGCCCGTGTCACCCTGCCAAAAACTTGGAACAGCCGGACATTCAAAGGGCACAAAGTAGCCATTAACTGCAAGAGCCCACCCTGTCCTTTGCAGTTCTCCAAGTGTCTCCCGCAGACGCACTGCTCTCCTTGCAGCCTCTGATCCCATCTGCCACTGAGGAAGCAGCTGGACAAGGGACGGGGCACCTCAGCCACCACCCGCAGAACCAGGGCTCCCTCGGGCCGAGGCAGGGATGCTGCTCGGGGATCACCTTGCATCCCTCTGGGGCATTGCACGCGGCCACGGCTCCTGCCTCCGTGTTCCCCGTACTTGGGGACCGGCTGGGGACAGACTTGAGGACAAGGCTGCGAGTCCCAAGCCCGTTTCCTAAAGGATGCTCATCCGCACCACCACCACCACCTCCCTCGACCCCAGCAGCTCCGGCCATGCAAGCAGCCCCGCTCTCCCCGGGGCTTTGTGGGGTGGGAGGGAAGCGGGGGGGTGCCGGGGGTGCGCAGGAGGCGGCGCGGTGCTTACATGCTGCTGGCTGTAGCCCTGCAGGAGCAGGAGGTGCGGGGACTGGTAGAGGGAGTACCGCATGCTGCTGCCGCCGCTCCGCGCCGCCGCCGGGCTGCCGGGCAGGGTGGAGCAGTGCCGCTGGAGCCGGGCCCCGGCCCCGCTGCCGGCCCCGGCCCCGCTGCCCGCCCGCCGCGCCGGGGTCCCCAGGCTGGTCTCGCTGAGGCTGCGCCGCAGGGCCGGGGGGGGCCCGCGCCGCTCAGCCCCCGCCGCCCGCCGGGCCCCCCGCGCCCGGTGCCGCTGCAGCTTCCGCGCTTGGGCGTTGATGCCTGCGGGGATGGGGAGGGGGGAGACAGAGCGGCGTTCAGCCCCTGCAGCCCCCCCGGGAGCACCCCCGCCCCGCCGCAGCACCCCGCGGCTGGAGGGATGCTGCGGCTCGGAGCGGGGATGGAGCAGCTGGAAGCCTCCCGGCGCTGCGCACCCACCCTGCCTCGATGTCCCCTGTCCTTTGCCCTCCCCGAAAGGTGATGCCAAGACACCGACGCGGAGAGTTTAGTGTCCTAATGCCACCGCTAAAAAAGGGGTGTCCCAGACCTCCCTGGCCCCCAGACCTCACTGAATGGAGAGCAGCCGGTCCATAGTATCCCCCCATCTGCCCCGGCCACACTGCAGGGCTGGGGGGAGAGGAAATTCCTGCTAAAAAGAAATTTCACTCAATCTTTGCTAAAAAGAAAAAAAAAAAAAGAGCCCGGATTCGGCTTTCAGCCCTTCGGCTCTCGGTTGCCAGCAGCAAGTGGGAACCGCAGGGACCCCCCGCAATTCCCCAGAGCATCAACCACACTTGGGAGCTGCAGTGGAGCCCGGCTGCAGCAGGAACAAGCTGTAATTAACTTCTCCCAAGCATCAATTCGGGCAGAGCTGTCTGTCTGTGAGACAAACAGGAGCTGGAGTGAATTAATAGGCCTGGCCGAGCTGCAAAAGCAGCCCCTCACACGGCACCCCCAGAGCTGGGGGGTCCCAGTGGGTCCCTCCATGCTGCAAGCGTGGCTTGAGCTCTGCAGGAGAAATAGGAAGTTCTGTGACCGAGGGGTGATGCTCGTACCTCAGCTGGGCAGCCTCCTGGGAGCAGGTCACTGGCATTCGGGGAGGACGAAGAGAGGGAAAAAACCCTAAAGTATTTGCTTGCAGGAGCAGAGTGCAGCGTTGTCGGTGCAGCACCAGAGCCAGAGCCCTGCTCCTGGCTCGGCCGAGCAGGGAGCAGGCTTTGGACAGCGAGATTTGGGGACAGCCAGCGGGATTTGGGGACGGCAAAGCAGAGAGCCTGGTGCCCAGGGCTGCTTAAAGGGACACTCACAATCTCAGACCCAAAAAAAAAAAAAAGAATCATCTGCCTTATTTGGTGAGGAATGGGCTGCTGGTTCTGAAATACATTTTTTTGTTTGTTTGTTTTAAATGGAGCGCTCCTTTGCTGGGAAAATCAAAGAGATGGCGATGGGGAGGGGGGTGGGACAGGGAGAAAATAGCCCCTGCTGTTTACATGCCTTGGGATTAGGGCAGGGCACAGTCAAGCCACCCCAAGCAGTCCTGTGCCCTGTGTCCTTCTTAAAAAGGCAATCGGCCCCGCTCCCGTCGCCATCCCGGCCACGGCACGGATGTGACATCCTGGGAGAACAACGAGCCCACACAAGCCACGCTGCTGGGGATGCCAAAGGCCACCCCAAACGTGTCTGCAGGACACCTCAGCTCCCCCCAGGAGCCCTGTCCCCAACCCACATGATGGAAATGGGCCAGAGGGATGAAGGACGGCTGGGGCAGTGCAGATCCCAGAGCAGCCTGTGGGAGGAGTGGGGCCGGATCCTGGGGAGCAGCTGCTGCTGGAGCTCAGTGGGACAGAGCAGGGCCTGCCCGGACTGGGGTCCCACTGCCTGCAGAGACAGGCCATCACCAGCCCCTTATCGAGGGGAAAGGAAGCTTCTGTATTTATTTTGTGTAGGAAAAAGCTGCTTTTTCACTGCCGATAGAGCCCCCGTCACAGGCTTCCATTAACCCCGGGGCTGTGCTGGAAAGATAAACACAGCTCTTTTCCTGAGCATAACAAAGTCCCTCCATAAAACTAGGTTAGGTTTTTTTCATCCTTTGGTACTGTTTTGTCCTCCCAAGCATGTGCAGGTTATCCCACCCAAAACTCAGTCTGAACATTTCCAGTGCAGCGTGACCAGGGCAGAGACAGTGGCTGCTGAATCCACAGGGAGACTGGGATGGGAACAGCATGTAAGGAGTTAAAGAGCATCCCCAAATATTACATTCCTCCCCGGATAGTCAGGACTTGGACTGAAGAAAGGAGGTACTGCTGTCAGGGTGTTAGGCCTTGTTAAAGTTTAGGGCTGGACAAGCTCCAATGATCTCAGGCCTAGGGGGCTGACAAGGCTTGGGAAAAAGGATGTACCACTGATAGTGGGCACAAAGAATACAGAATTTACAGGCCATGAGGACACTTGGCAGAACTCCCAAGATAAAGAAGAAACTAATAGAAGCAACTCAGCAACTGTGCTGAATCAGCTCCGACTGGGTAAGAGGCAATTCTGGCAGGGGGAGATTCACAACCACCAGCCCAATAAACCACCAGCTCAAAATAAGAGTTCTCTCTGTCCTCCCTCTTTTCTCTTTCTCTCTCTACCTCACATTGATTGCTAATAAAATCTGTATTATTTACTCAGCATTTGTCTTGTTTGCACCTCAATTCAGGCAGAGGCATCTCTCACTAATCAGATCCTAACACAGGGCTGGATGGCATCCTTAGAGAGAGCTGGGCACCCCTTAGGCAACATCCACCAGACCCCACCAAGCTGCTGCCTCTAAACCCATCCTGCAGCCCAGGGGAGAAACTTTCAGTTGTAGTGCCTGGGATCTTGGCTGGGATCTGCCTCTTTTTCAGCTGAGGAAAGAGGTTCACTTTTCCTGGCTGAGAAATAAATCAACAAATAACTCCATGGGCCCCAGGAAAGAAGAAATGCTTTGAACGTACCCAGGAGGGACTAAGACCAGGCTAGTCCTTCCTAATGTAATTGCTCTGCAGACTCTGCAGGGAATCTTCCCTGGATGCAGTTGTGCTAAGGTATATCAAAGCCAGATCCTCAAAGGCACTTGCCAGAGCATCTTTTAGAATAATAGGCTTAAATCCCAAGTTTCTGGAGCTGCGTGTGCAGTTCAGCCTCCAGCCTCTTGGGAAAGCTCCAGTCAGGACAGGACCTGGTAGAAAATGGGGGTATTTTGGAAGATGAATGCCACTGAGATGCCAAGTGCTGCACCTCCCTCCAGCACCCTCCAGCTTGTGGGTGTTTTCCCTACACTTCCATGGCTGCTGCCTCTGTGCTCCCCAAAAGGAGCAGGGCTGGGGGTAGCAGGGAGAGAGGGGCTGCCTCATTTGCTGCAGAGAGGCTCCACCTGTGCTGCTAATTAGTGGCATGAGGAGCCAGCACTGTCCTCCCCAGTGGGAAGTAGCTAATAAACTAATTAGGATAATGGGTAACTGAGCAGATAAAACTCTTAAGCTATTTGCTAACAGGTCATGGATGGATGTGGAGCCTTTCCCCCAGCCAGTGGTGCACCTGCATGACCCCAGTGGTCCCAGTCATCCCAGTCCTGCTGTTCCAGCAATGCCCTGTGTGGGGAAGGGCCTGCAGGTATTTCCCTGGGGATGATTTTAGCATCCCTCTGCTTTTCTCCGAGGGAGCTGCAAGCCTGAAGTCCCTTTGTTTTTGCACAGATGTCGTGTTTTCCACGCCAGTGCCTCACCACCCTGGGCAGGCAGCTGCTGCTCAGCAAGGGGACCTCTGCCAGCCTGAGCCTGGTGACAAGGGTGACCCTGGTGGAGGGCACTCATGGTCAATACCCACTACACCAGGAGTTTTGTGTCTTTTTGGGGTGCTGGGTCACAGGCTGCATCACTCACATTCACTCCTGGCGGTTTGCAGATGAGGTGGGAAAGGATGGTGCCAGCCCCACAACATCCCAGGGCCAGCAGCACAGGGTGAGACTGGTGACAGAGCCCCTGGTGCCACCAACAGAAAGGGCTGCAGGAGTGAGATTTTACCAGGTAAGACAGCTACGGGCAGAGCAGACAGCCTGACTGCGGGTGTAGCTTTCTGTCTTGGAAGAGCTTGGTCAGCTATGGAAAATGCCCAAAGATTAAAAAATGGGGAATTTCCACAGCCCCACCCAGGAGTGCCGAAACAAATGAAGTGATAACGAAAGCATAACGGGCTTATTTCCAGATCCAGAGCACAGGATCCTATCAGGAGCTGCTCCTCCATCAGGAAATGACCGAGGGGTGCCAGCCCCAGGCCAGCTCGATGCTGCTCCTGTGCTGGGCAGCCCAGACCCTGCTGCTTCCCCTGCCTGCGTGGGAGCCTTGCACTCCCACGGCTCCCAGCCCACCCAGGATCCGGGTCACAGGGAGGAAAGTTGCTTTCTGCATCCGAGGGGGAGGATTTGAGGTCGAGTGGATGTGACCTTGGGCACCAGCAGGGAGCAGCCTGCCCACCGTGGGCTGCACCCCTGAACTCGGCTCTTGCCCTTCCCTCTGTTCAACAGAAGCTGTTTTTAGAGTCGCTGCTCTCCCAAAGTGCTTCACATCTCTCTGATCCTGGCTGCAGGAAGAGCTGAAGAGAAGAGCAGAGCATCCACCTCCTTGGCCCAGGCTCTGGCAGGAGCCACCTCTGTGTCTCTGTGTCCCACCTGCAATGAGCTGGGAGCAGCTGTGGCATCCCCTCCCTGAGCAGCCACAACTGGACACGGTGAGGATGGAGGTAGCCCTGTCTCCTCAAGTGCCAGGTGAAATCCCAATTGAAAATTGCAGCTGGGCAGGCTCCAGCTGCCTCTGCTCTCCCCCAGAATGCCCATGGCTGGATTCCCTCGCTGTGTGCCAGGGTTCTTTCCAGCCTTTGTCAGGATGGGTGGGATGTCTCTGGTGTGGGACAGGTTGGACCATTTGTTCTGCTTCTGGTGGGGCAAAAACTTGGCTCTTCTCCCAGGAGAAATCCTGCATCATCACCCATTCAGTAACAGCCCTTTCCAACACACATGAGGAACATCAGGGCCTCATCCCAGTAAAACCCTGTGGCTGACAACTCTGGGGTCTGGTCCAGACCCTTCTGTCAGCAGGTCTGACCCAGCAAGCACACTGTGCAAGTAAAAATCTGATTTTAAACCTTTCTGCCCTCATCCTCACAGGGCTTTTATCTGAGGGTGGGAGGAGGAAAGCTTCATTACTGTGTGCTGGGGTCACTTATTAACCTGCTGGTTCCTAATGATGCACTTATCTCCTCCTGCCAGCCCTGGCCTCCATCAGGCACCGCTGCAGGGGCTCTCCTGCCCTACATTGCTCTCTCTTCATTAGCTTTTCATTTTCCTTAATTGCTCCTGCAGATTTGCCCAGGGTGTCAGGCCTGGAGGATGCCCAGAGGGAGATGGGGGAGCAGGGCAGTGCTCTGCCAGGCACGAAGCTGGGGATGCCATGGTGCTGGCTCACTGATGGGAAGAGCAGGAAGCTCTGATGCTCTTGCCTGCTGCTCCCCAGCCATGGGCAGGGTTTGTTATTAACCCCTAAACTGGCTGGGGTAAATATTTGAGGTGACAGATACCAAACTGATGCAGGAGAGTGCTGAGTCCGGCCTCAACCCAGGAGCCTTGCAGCTAAGATGTGGCCACCCTCCCACTTGCACCACCCCCTGCACCCAAACCACGTGTGAAATCCTCTGGTGTGGGAGGGCTCCTGGGGTTGCATCCCAGCCCCTCTCCCTGCCCCACACCCCGCTCTGACCTGCAGTGGTGGTGTCCACGTCCCTGGCCGCCATCTCCTCCACCTCCGCCCTCCTGCGCAGCTCCAGCCGGCGCGAGAAGCCCTCCCTGGGCTTCCAGAGGTCCTGGATGAGCAGCGGCTTCTCGTGGTCACCCAGGACCCTCAGCCCCTCTGTCTGCCACTGCTTCTCGGGGCCCTGGAAGCGGCCGATGACATCGCACAGCGCGTACTGCCCGGCGCTGAGCTGGCTCAGCCCGTAGCGCTCCAGGGCCTCCTTCACCAGCTCCCGCGCGCCGGAGCTGCCCGTCACCAGCACGCTCTTGTAGTTGGTGCCCGCACAGATGTTGCCCCCGAAGATTTTCAGGATGCCGGGGGCCGAGAGCTGGGTGGAGAGCTCGGCAGGGTCGTCCTCGGCGGCCGCCGGGGAGGCGGCGCTGCGGTCCTTGTAGCTCAGGGTGCGGTACAGGACCTGGGAGAAGAGGCGGCTCTGGCGCTTCAGCCGGTTCTTGGACGGAGGGGCCATGGTGGAGGACGGCCCGTAAAACATGGTGCGTGAGGTGGTCACGAAGCACAGCTGGGCAGGGAAGAGCAAGAAGGGGAAGGTGAGTGGTTTGGAGGCTGGATGTGCAGCAGGGGAGAACGAGCAGGTGGCCATGGATGAGCCATTGTCGCCTCCAAGGTGACAGATCAAGGGAGGGCCATTTCCCTCGTGTAACCCAAAACACCAGTGGAAAAGCTTAGCCGAGCTCCTTGGCACCAGCACAGTTACCCCTGGATGGGTTTATCCCTGAAATCACAGCCTGGAAAGACCCCATATCTCTCCATCAAGAGATCATTCTTATCCAGGCAAAATGCAGCATGAGGAGAGCAGAGCCCAGCGGGACTTGGTGGGGCCCATCCTGGTCAGCAGCCAAGGCGTCAGGAGTTACTTTCACTAACGAGTTTACGGAACAATCCCATTTTTTAGAGGTGAAACAGAAAGCTCAAGTGCAAATTCACTCACTCTGAGGTACTGCTAAATGCTTTTGCTCAGTGAGAGGCACAGGGTGAAAATGGGCTTTAATTAGCCTTTCTAAAAATGTCCTGACTCTGGCAAATCTCTTGGCTGTCGCTTGTTTGTGGAGGACGTTCAGGCCCAGGGTGGCATCGCTGACAAGGCTGCCCTTGGGCAGGGCTGCTCAGGGCAGCCCCGAGTGGGCAGCGACTGGAGGAGATGTGGCCAAGGCTGTGTGGCAGCTCCCAGTGCTCCTCAATCCCCCGGAGTGGACCGGGAACCACAAATCACTTCTGGATTTAGGTGGGTAGCACTCCTGCCTGATGTCACTGTCACCATCTGCAGATGGCTTTGAAATCCCATCCTGGCTGCACCAGCACTTGGTGACTTCCTGGTGCTGGTGACCCAGAGCCACACTGTGACCTGCTGGCAGGCAAGGTCTGGAAAGACAATCTGAGCATTCCTGGTTGGGACAGAACTGGGGAGTCCCTCACCTCCAGATCTATAACCTGCAGGAACTCCGTGCACACACAGAGGAACCCCAAAATGTCCCATCCACAGCTGTCAGAGTGCCTGGGTGCAGCAGCTGGGGTGATCCAGGTGTTCCTGGCCAGGCACATGTGAGGTGCCAGCAGCTTGCCACAGCTGCAGCCCCCGCTCGCTCGGGCATGGCCGCGCCTCCGGAGCAAACTCAGCGCTATCAGGCAGAGTGATGTCGGGCCTGGACAGCCTCCAAACCACCATCTAATTCGGGAAAAAAAGAGCCTCCCTGCTGCTAATGGAAGAGGTCACCTTCTAACCCAGAAACCACCTCCCAGCCGTGCATGGAGGGTTGCTGCAGGATGTGCATCCACCCCACCCCACAGCCAGAGACCCAGGGAATGCTGCAGATGGGGAAACTGAGGCACCAGGTGTTAAGGGTGTGGCTGGGAGCTGTGTAATCCTGCAACGCTGCTGCATCCCAAGTCACCCCTTTCCCAGCCCCACCAAGACTGTGAAAATGCTGGGGTTTGTCCTTCTCCCCAGTCTGCTGGTTCCAAAACTGACTCCTGGTGTGCTGAAGGGCAGGAGTCCTGGCACAGGACAGCGGGGCTGAGGACCTTGTGTTTTACATTGCCCCAGAACTTCTGGGGTCAGGTAAAGCTGCTCCTGCTCCCACCTTGCAAGTGGGGAAACTGAGGCAGGGATGGGGTTGGGGCTCTGGCTCCCCCCACACTGCTGCTCCTCCCTCTCCAGCTGAGCCCAGAGCTGCTGCTCCCGCTGGGGACATCCCTGGGGACATCCCTTGATGTCTGCTGTGTGACATCCCGTGGGAGTGCCGCGGCAGCCCCGACCTGGGGAGCAGGTCAGGGCACTGCAGACAGTCAGGCTCAGGAACAGCTGCCCCAGGCCTCCAGCACGGCCCTGCCAGCCCTCATTAACATTGACCAGAAGGAAAACTGCCCCAGAGTCCCTACAGGACCTTGTCATCAAGGATGCAAAAGACTTTGTCATCAAATCACTGGTTTCACGGATTTAATCTCCTCCACCCTGAACTACCCCCAGCACAAAGGGAAACCTTTTACCATCTGCTGGTGGCAAAATCATTCCTCTGAGCCCACATCACAGAGACACCGTCCTCCCTTCTTGCAGGTCCCTGCCTGGTTTTGAATGTGTTATTTATAGCTCAGCTATTTTTCTGCTCTTTCTATCAAATGCAGTTCCTACAGAGTTCAGGGGCAAAGACGTTAAACGAGGAAAAAATCAGAAGCCTGGATCAGGAGGAGGTGCCAGCCTGGTAACACCAATTTTCAGCATTTAGAGCAGCACAGGTGTGATTTTACCAGGCACCAACCTGGGTGACCTGAGAAATCACAGCCTTCTCCTGGAGACAACAGAACACACCCGGTCTTAATCCCCCTGAGGACTCTAATGGACAGGATAAGATGCTAATGAAATGGGCTCCTCCCACATCCGTGAGCTCAGGCACGCTGGACACCGGCATCTCCCCCCAGGGGGAAATCTCAGGTACGTGCAATCCCGCTGAGCCCCGCTGCGGGAGCGGGCGTGCTCCAGCTGCACGCAGCTGCCCGGGGACAAGCCAGCAAGAGTGTCACACCTAACAGCAGGTCAGTGGGACACCTGCTCCTGGACATCCCCAGTCCAGCTGAGCCCTTTTCTCACTGCAGGCCAGTCCCCTGGAAGGACACAAGCCTGCAGCTATGGAGCATGATCCAGGCTTTTCCAAGTCCCTTTCTCCAGCATTCAGTGACGTTCTCTCTCTAACGGGTACGCACGGATTAGTCAAAAGCCTGGGATTGCCTCCCAGCGAGATCTGTCAGGGATCCTTCACCTCTTCACAGCAGTGCCTGACCACACCAAAACCAGCTATTTTCCACAGTCAGCTCTGTCTGTCTGAGCTCTGCAGAGCTGTGACAAATGCCCGTGGTATTCACGTGGCCACCACATGTCCTTCCACCACGACTGACTCTGCAGCCACCGGGGACTTTCCTGCAGGCCTGAGGTTCCTGCTCCTGTAATGGGTCAGCAGCTCCTTCCCAGGGCCCCACCCAGTGCTCAGGAAAAGCCTCTCCCTACCTTGCCATCCTTCTCACGTGCCTTTTTCCCTTCCATTCATCCTCCTTCTCAAAACAATCTTTGCCCTTCGTTGTGCATCATCCTGGGCAGGCGTCTGTCACGCTTCTGAGAGAGGAAGAGGAGGAGAGGTCCTGGGCTGCTCACGGACATCAGCTGCTCGCAGTGATGGGTTTGGAAAGCTCAGAGGTTCTGCAACACGGTCCTGATGTTTGCACGTGGGCTACTGAACCACATCTGTACCCCCTATAACCAACAGCACCTACCCCATTGCATGGGAGACTGGAAGAGAACAGCAGGAGGAAGGAAAGGAAAAGAGAGGAAGCAGGAGGAAGGAAAGGAAAGGAGAAGGGGAGGAGATGGAACCAGCAACGGCCCTGTGACCTTCATCTCTTTCTCCTAAGCACACGTGTCCCCAAGGATGCCAGGCTGGGGACCCTCTGACCCACAGGTGGACAGGCAAGCCCTGGACCAGCTCCTTCCCCCAGCAGTTGCAGCATGCTGGGATGCTCAGTGAGATTTATTTTCCTGAATCTCACTTTGTTTTGCTGGACATCAAGAAGAGCCACCAAGCACTGTCCCCTCACCTTCCCACCACAGATCTGCAAGAACTCAACCAAAGGTCACCAGGGACAAAGCTAAAAGAGGCACCTGCCAAGTGCCACCAGGGATTTCATGGGTGTTCCTTGGAGAGAGCCATCAGGGCCAAGAGCTGCTCTTTTCCATGGCTCCACCGTGATTAAAGATAAATGCATCATCCTCTAATTAAATCACCTAATCAGGGCCTTGGGGTGGTTCCATCCAGTCCCTCTTGCTGGCCCAGCCTCGGGGCTGTGGGAGAAATTCTGGGGGTCGTGATGCAAAAGGCAAAGAGGTGCTGACCCCACCTCTGCTGCCCCACGTTTCTTCCAATGATTAATTGCTCCTCCTGGTAAAATACTTATGCCTTATTTCCAGTGAGTCTGCCCTCAGCTGCCAGATACTGATTCTTGCCATCTTTTCTCTGCTCAACTAACGAGCTTTTGGTTATCGTGTATTTTCTCCTCTGCAAGAGTATTTAGATGCTTTTGCCAAGCTTTCCTCTTTGATTTGATTTATGAGTGGACTCACTGGATGGCCCCCTCCTCTCCACCCCTAAGACCCTTTCTGCAGCCCCTTAGTCCCTTCCCCTCGGACTCCACATCTCCTCTGCTGAGAAGGAAAGTTTGGATGTGGCCATAAGCCCAAATTTGGATCTGACCAGGAATGCAAATAACTGCTATTTATTTTTTTTCCCCAGAGCCAAATTTCACATTATCCTGAAAATTTTCAATTCTCCGGTGCAGAAATGGGGACAGAGAGGCAGCCACCCCCCAAACTGCTGCCTGGTGAGCCCCTGTGCTGCCTCTCCCAGCATCTGCAGGCAGCTCCAGCTGAAAATTTACCATCCAGATTAGGGACAGGAAACCACGTACAGCCACAGTTATTATTTTTGGGTGTAAAAGATTTCCATGTTCCATTCTGCTCCAGTTAGGATGCCCTTCTCTCACTCAGCTTACCACCCGGATTTGTATAAACCATTAACACTCAGCTGCTCTGGGTCAGATCCAGGTTTTTCCAGAAATCATTTCCATCTCCTTTCTTCCAGATTAGTGATAAAAACACCAAGTCCATGTTACCAGCTAGCAGTGCCCAGCAGTGATAATCTCCCTGATAACTGCCTTGGAAATTGATCGCATTTATTTAATACCAGCTTTCTTGACACTGTGCAATGTCAGCTCTAAATACTGGACTGGATTGACTTTTTTAATAGTGGAAAGTGCAGATTTTTACAAGAATATCACCTCCCATAACTCAACTGCTTCTCAGAAGTGTATTACAGCCAGAGAATCACCTCTCATGTTGGAGACTGAAGTAATTTCTATTTGCCAGGAGTTATTTTCCATACAGCCACGTTGGACAGCAGGAATTTATTCCTGGTGCTGAAGTCTTTAATCAATTCAAGCCCGAGCCAGGTTTCTCCCTCTTCTCCCTGGGGGGATGCTATCAAGCCAATCAACCTGTAGCTACCAGGTCATCTTATTCCCTTTTGGGAAGAGCAACAACACTATTAAAACACTTTTTAATCATCTGGAATTTCCCCGGGGCTCATCCCAGCACACGGATGGGTGGTGAGATTTCAGCTATAACCACTCCAGAATAAGAACCAGAAAAGCTGTTTCCTCAGATCTTTCTTTGAAATTTTTTCTTTTGTTTTCTTTTTCTTTTTTCCGCCTTTGTTTTTTGTTTTTGTGTTTTTTTTTTTTTTTTTTTTTAATGGAAACCGCTGGAGTGGCAGCCTCGGACTAACGGCAATGACTGCTGCAAGTGGAGGGAGAGGCCGCTCCGGCACTGCAATGTGGAACAAATTAGAACTCGGAGAGCAAAGGAAATGAGAACGCCCTGGACACGGTGGCTTTGACGTGCGCTCCTCGGCTCCAAATCCTGCCCCCTTGCTCCAAATCCTGCCTCTCTGCAGATCCCATCCCCACAGCCGAGGCTGCCAGGGCAAAACCCAAACCCCTCCGCTCTGACCGGAGCCCCCCACTCCCTTCCTCTCGGGATCAAGTCTCCGCTCCAGAGCCCAGCCTTTCCTTGTGCGAGTTTTATCCATCTAATCTAGGGGCAGATCCGAACCCAATGATGTCCACGGCTCCCTCGGTGCCGTCTTTAGCCGGATCAGGGCGGGTAAACTCCTTACCACGTTATTATTAGCAGCGGGCACCCTGCTGTAGCCTGCACCCCACGGCCTCAGGACTGTTCAAGCAGAATGGAAAAGCAACCCCGGTCCCACAAACACCAACAGCTTGTCCCAAAGGCACCTATTGCTCCACAAACATTATAACAGTCTGGGAGCTGATTCCACAAGGACAACAGGAGTCCTGTTAGCAGGTTGTCTTTTCTTCTTTTTTTTTTTCCCTGTAATTATTTTGCAGGGTCTTTTGAGCCGCCAACGTGCACCAGCTCTCCGGTAATGCACCAGTGAAAATGCCAGCCCTCTGCCTGGGCAGCTCTATTCACACACACCCCAGAAACCCTGCA
This sequence comes from Vidua chalybeata, assembly GCF_026979565.1. Lineage (NCBI taxonomy): Eukaryota > Metazoa > Chordata > Aves > Passeriformes > Viduidae > Vidua > Vidua chalybeata. Next base: position 13,045,114 of record NC_071545.1, read on the forward strand.
CAAAGAGCATTTGCTTTCTGCTGCCTCCCGAGCTCCACAGTCTCCGTAGGCTGCCTAATTATAAGACCTTAGGAATATTTTTTTTTTTTTTCCAGCGATAATTAACTGGTCCTGGAGAGAGCTGAAAATAAGCACTTCCCAAGCAAGCAGCAAACTCCCCTGAGTTTTCTCTGCTAAAGTTACAACTCAGCATGAAACTGCTCCAGCCTCACAGGGACACAGATCATGTCAGCACCTCCCTGCCACGGCCTGGGATGCCACCACAGTCGCAGGCAGCTGAATACAGGTGAAATGGTGGGTGTGGGAGAGCAGTGGGATCCCAAGGGTCGTGCAAGCGGACGAGGATTTCAAGGGGCATGCAACGGGGAGAAGGATCCCAAGGGGTATGGAGTGGGGAGTGGGATCCCAGGGAGTGTGCAAGGGGCAGAAGAAGCCCAAGGGGCATGCGACTGGGAGAAGGATCCCAAGGAGCGTGCAGTGGGGAGACAGATCCTGAGGGATACAGAATCCTGATGGGATACAGAATGGGGACACGGATTCCAAGGAGAGTTCAGTGGGGAGAAGGAGCCCAAGGGGGACGGAGCGGGGATGATCCCAAGGGTTGTGCGATGGGACACAAGGACAGGCAGCGTGGGGAAGGCTCCCCGTGTGCCCGAGACCGTGGGACGGGGACCCTCGGGCGCTGCGGTTCCCGGCACAGCCCTCCCGCCGGCCGTGCCCGGTGCGGTTCCGCGGGCAGCGCGGGTCTCCCACGGCAACCGGGCAAGCCCCGACCGCCGCGCTCCTCCCGCCTCCGCTTCCCAGGGGACGAGAAACAAACGCTCCCGCCCGGCGCAGCGAGGGTGTCCGGGGACGCAACAGCGGGGATCTGCCCCCCAAGAAAGGGGGTCCCTGGGGAAGGGTCCGCCTTCGCCCCCCGCGCCCCGCGGCCCCGGTACTCACCGTCGGAGCGGGGCAGGCTCGGCGCGACCCCGGCGGCGGCAGCGCCCGGAGCCGCCGGGGCTGCGCGGGGACCTCGGGCCGGTCCCGTCCCGCCGGGGCGGAGCGACCGCGGCTGCGGCGCCCCCCCGCGGCCGCCACCGGCATCGCCCGCAGCCACCGCGCCGGGGAGCGCAGCGACGGGATCTGGGGAAGGGTCGGGATTTGGGGAAGGGTCTGTACTGGGAAAGTCGGGATCTGGGGAAGGGTCTGTACTGGGAAAGTCGGCATCTGGGGAAGGGTCTGTACTGGGAAGGGTCGGGATCTGGGGAAGGGTCGGGATGAGGGGAGGGTCTGTACTGAGAGTGGTTGGGATTTAGGGAAGGGTCTGTACTGGGAAAGGTCGGGATTTGAGGAAGGTTTTGTACTGGGAAAGGGTCAGGATTTGGGGAAGAGTCGGCACTGAGGAAGGACTGGGACGTGGGAAGGGGGTTCTGCCCCACTCTCTGAGACCCCACCTGGGGCGCTGCATGCAGCGCTGGGGTCGTCAGCACAGAAAGACACAGAGCTGTTGGAGTGAGGCTGCGAAGGCGCTCCAAGGGCTGGAGCACCTCTCCTGTGGAGCAGTGAGAGAGCTGGGGATGCTCTCAGCATGGAGAAGAGAAGGCTCCAGGGAGACCTTAGAGCCTCTTTCAGTGCCTAAAGGGGCTCCAAGAAAGACGGAGAGGAACTTTGGGCAAGAGTGACAGGACAAGGGGAAATGGATTCCCACTGACAGAGGACAGGGTTAGATGGAATACTGGGAATAAATTCTTGCCTGTGAGGGTGGTGAGGCCCTGGCACAGGTTGCCCAGAGAAGCCATAGCTGCCCCATCCCTGGAAGTGTTCCAGGCTGGGTTGGAAGTGGCTTTGATCAGCTTGGTCTAGAGGAAGGTGTCCTTGGCCATAGCAGGGGTTGGAACAAGATGAGTTTTAAGGTTCCTTCCAACCCAAGCCTTTCTAGGATTCTATGAAAATGCCAGGGGCAAGCCAGGCAGGGCTCTGCAGGCAGCAGCACCTCAGCTGCACAGGCTGGCTTTGGCCAAACAGGTTTTATCCAACCAGCTCCAGAGCTGACCTGGAGACTGCTGAGGGTGCACACGGGCTGGTGCCTGAAAGGAGTAAGGGATGGATCGTTACTGCACTGGGCACTTGTTCAAGTTGAGATGGTCACTGATGCTCTGCTTGCCTTGGTGAAAATGTCTCCTTTTGGTAAAAGGGTGTTTCCCTGTCCAGGGGTGCTCTGGGTGGGAAAGCAATTCTGCCACCCAGACACCCTCTGGGAACGACAGCACCAAAGCAAAGCAAAGTCAGGAGGCCTCCCAGTCCAGCCCAATTGCCAGCAGCAAAGGAGTGATGAGCGAGGTGGAAGTTGTGGGTCAGGTTTCGGGGTGAGTTCAGCTGCCCCTGGAAGCAGGGAACCCTCCCTGGCTTTCTGGGAAAGCTGCTGAGCATGGCAGCCTGGGGGCAATGCAGCCCTGTGTAATTATGGCAGAGAGGGCAGACAGTCGATGTGCAGAGCCCAGGCCAGGCAGCTCCAGCATGGGGGCAAATTCTCCCCCTCCAAGAGGAGCCAGTGCCCACGGGAGAGGCTGGTGGGGTGGTGGGTTTGCCCTGTGGGGTCAGCAGGGAGCTGTGCTTACTCCCTGCCCAGTCTGCCACAGATTTTCTCCTCCTCCATGGCTCTGGCATCCTTCATCCCTGGGGCTCCACACCTCAACCTCTGACTCAGCCACGGAGGAGGGGAAATGGCAGGGCTGGAGCAGGAGTGGAGTGCTCTGTGCTGAAACTGCCATGGTGAGATGCTGATGAGTCTTCAGCCAGCACCTCTGGGCACAGGGGCGCTGTCAGCAAACTCGCTGATTTATTTATTTTGTTTGTTTGTTTGTTTGTTTGTTCAGCAGCTGGCAATGCCATCCCTGCACCAAGATGAGTCAGTGCTCAGCACCCCAGTGCCCTGCAGTTGGTTGAGTGGCTCCTCTCCTCATCCAGGGAGCAAAGCCATGGGGGATGAGTCAGATAAAAAATGAGTTTATTTCCAGATGCTGCAGGGGAACTAATTTTGATTTAACAAGCAGGCAAGAGTGAGGTATCTTGAGTTTTTATTTCGATCCTACTCCACAGGAAACAACATCCACTAGCGTTATCTTCCTTACATTTGTTTGTATTTGACCCAATACTGTGTTAAATATAAAATACTGACTGAACAAGGATGGATGGTGAAAAACATGAGATGCTAAAACCCTTGAGCCCTCTGCCACAAACATCCTGAATGTTAAGAGTCATTTAAAATTAGTATAAAACAGGAGGACAAGCCGAAAACTTGCTCTGTGTCCCCCATGCTTTGCAAGGGGAGGATTTAGGAGCAAGAGAAGAGGGGGAGCCTCTCAGTTACAGAGAAGCCCACTCTGCAAACCCAGGCTGAAGGCAGGGTGGCGATGTTCCCAACAGAGCCTGGCCATCCATTCCTGCCCAGGTGTCCTGCTCTGGATTTTCAGCAGGAAACTGAAATGAAGCAGCCTCAGAAAGGTCCTTCTGGCACCTCCCTGTGCCTCAGGAGCCCTTGGGACAGATTTAGGGCCAAAAGACCACAAATGGCAGAACAGTTTGCGAGATCAGTCCCTTGGGATGAAGCCTACGGGCGTGGTGGTCCCTGGGCATCCTCAGCCCCTGCCAGGGGACATTTGCCTGTGGCTGGGAGTGCTGTTTGCCTGGTCTGACCCCAGGGTGGTTCCCCGTGGCATCTGGTGACAGAGAGGGAGGAGAGCTGAAGTTGTCACCGTGCCCCACAGTGGCTCTGGGAACCTGCTCCCCCAGACTCAGTGAAAATTGAAGCAGGTGTTTGTGAAGCTCTGGCTGCCCTCCATGTGCTTCACGGGGTCCTCACACGAGCCCTGTGAGGTAGGTCAGGGTCTTCGCCCCCATTTTACAGATGGGGAAACTGAGGCACAGAGAAGGGTAATGACTTGCCAGACAGAAAATATGGCATCTCCCATTCTGGGACCTCTGTATCCTGCTATTCCAACCCTGGATATGCTCCATCAACTGCTGCTTACTCACAGCTCGTCCTTCTCCACCTGCAGCAGGTGACAGGGCCAGGGCTGGGCAGAGCAGCAGCAGAGTCTGGGCTCACACCAGCTCGTTCACCCCCATCCCTAAGACCACCCATCACCCCAAGGACAGTCCCAGCCCAAAGGCTGCTTTGGGGTGCCCTGGACACAGACCCCAAACAGCCCCACACCAGGCTGGGGTGCCAGGTACCTCTCCCAGAGCCTTTTACAGGAACCTTCTGCCTGTGGAAGTGAAAGCCCAGCAGATATTTTTGCCAGCCTGACAACCACAGCCACCACGTCACGAGGGAGTGAGTATCCAGAGGTTTCCTCTTTGGTAATTTGCTGCACAATGGCACAGCCCTGGAGAGCCAGTCCTGGGGTGCCACAGGCTGGGGGGCCCTAAGCTCTGCTCAGCTCCCTGGAATGCTGCTGGAGAAACAGGAGATGTGGGATGGTGGCCGTAAATCTCCCTCACTTGCCACACCGTGCCAGAGGCTGCAGCTGTGATTAATCAAGGGCCAAAAAGAGGTGATGGGCAGTTGATTATTTTGGAGGCTGATGGGGAAGGTGCAGGCACAGCCCAGCACACACCACACCCTCCTGGCTCCAGCAGCTCTGCCAGGGTGTTTGGGGAGCAGGACCAGGTGTGGTTTTGCCATTCTGCTGCTCCCAGCAGCTGGATGGATGTTCCACGTCTCACTGGCCTGTGTTAGCAATGTGTGGCCACGGTTAGGCATCTGAAAACTGAGCATCACTGGGATGTCTCCATCACAGCTCACACCCAGGCTTCGTGTGGATGCATTCCTGCCCTGCAGCAATCCTGGGAATGCCAGAAATCTTTCCAAAAGTGGAATTAAATCTGATGAGCAATAGGTTCATCTGCAAAATGGGAGCAGAGAAGGCAGGCAACCCCGTGATCCCAGTCCAAGGAGGTTCTCTTGCCTCCCTGGAGGACAAAGGGAATCCCCTGAACTGGATGGGCTGACCCCAGCCAGGGAGATGCCAGGAGCTGGGTCCCAGCTCTGCTCCCTGCTGAAGGCACACGTGCAGCAGGGCCTGGGAGCAGGGCTGTGCTTCAGGCTGCTGCTGGCAGCAGGCTGGAGAGGAAAACCAAGCACTCCAGGGAGAAAATGTCCATAGGGGATCCCAGGGATGTACCGAGTTGTGCACTTCATATTGGCTTAGAGAAAGGGTTTCCCAGTGCTCAGGGACTGGGATGCCCTGGAAGAGATTCAAGTTTCAATCTCTTGTAAGGCTTGTTGAGTATGGACCCTCCCCTCAAGGGCTTGGGATGGGGCTGTTTATGCTGACAGGACTTAGGATGATTTAGGAGCCAGTCCAGGTGGTCCAGGGGTGTCACCACATCCCTCTCCACCACTGGGTCTCTCCCCTCATCCTGACTCCTCCAGTCCCCTCAGTGGCACACTCTAAGGACTCCAGTAGCCAAACCCAGGCTGTCATAGCCAGGGGTGTGTGGGGCCAAGGTGCCCAGTCCCGTGGGATGCTCAAGACCAGGTGAGTGAGTGAAGCTCCCAGCGAGTGGTCACTCCTATCACCCACGGCCCAGTCAGTCACTGTGTCCTGAAACCTTGGCCTAAAAAAATAAACAGTTCCCGAGGTTAAAAAAGAAAAATACTTAAAATCAGCCTCCAGGCTCTCCTGTCTGTGCAGGAAGGGCACCAACAGCTGCTGTCCACGGGGTGAGGGGGTGGTCTGGGGCGAGCCCATGGTGCAGGCTGTGTCCCCGCTGCCCTCTGCGTCCCCACGTGCCAGGTGGCACAGACAACGTCTTTAAGGCTTCTACCGGGAGGTTTTGGTGTCCAGCGCTCCGGGCCGGTACAGGTACCTCCAGATGGCATAGTAGTGGATGCCAGCTCCCATGGCCACGAAGAGGTGCCAGATGGCGTGGGCGAAGGGGATGCGGCCGTCGCTTTTGAAGAACACCATGCCCAGGCAGTAGAAGAAGCCACCGGCCACCAGCTCCAGGAGGCCGTCCCTGTTGGGCTGGGAGCAGGCAATGCTCAGTGAGGCCAAGGGGTGTCTGCCCTCTCCCACCACCCCACTGAGACCAGGAGTGGTGTCCAGCTGCAGTTCTGGACTTCTCTGCCTTCTGCTACACCCTCCTCTCCAGCAAGATAGCAGGGACACAGCAGCCCTGGGAGAAATGGAGCTAGATGATCTTTAAGGTCCCTTCCAATTCTATGATTCTGTGATCCTACAATTTCCAAACAACAGAGCCCAGGAAGGAGATCTGGGAGAGATGCACGTGGTGCCTGCTGGGCACCCAAAGCACCTGCAAATCCAAGGTGAGCCACATCGTATCAGGGATGGCTTTATCCCTCACACAGCCTGGAGACTGCACCAACCCACCGCAGACACGCTGTTCCAGGTTTTCAAATCCCTCCTGGGATTTGTCCCTCACGCTGAGCCCGAGTGCTTCCCAGCAGGGGCTTACCATGGAGAGGATGACCAAGGCGGGGAAGAAGCCCATGATAACGTAGCACACCAGCTCCACCAGCTTGTACCTGCGACAGACAGAGAGGCAGCTTGGAGCAGGGGCACAGGGAGGTTAAATTTTATGCTTGAAATTTCCGCAGCAGTGCTACAGGGAAAGGGGTGGCAGTGCCATCACAGCAGGTCCCACGTCCTCTTGTGTGGACTGGCTTGGGACCTGGCGCTTGGGACTTCGGGGTGACGTCTGGGGCCTTTGGCTTTTTATTTGGTGCCACCACGTGGAGGAAGCAACTCATGGCAGCGTGTCCCTGCTCCGTGCCCCGGGTCCCACACAGCCACCGGCTCAGGCACTCACCGCTCGTGGAAGAAGAAAACGTAGATGGTCCCGATGGACGCCATGATCCAGATGATCCAGCGCATGTGGGAGGCCCAGGGACCCAACTCCCTCAGGTTCAACCTGCAAGACCCAGGGCTGTGGTGAGGTGGGTCTAAGGCAGCACCCTGGACTGGGCTCAGCCCCTCACCCCCGTGGCTGTCCCACCACAGGGTCTTCCCAGCTTGTAACTTCCAGGGGCTGAAATCCACAGGATGTGAAGGTTTTGTGGAAAGGGGTGAGGTGCAACCTCGAGAAGAAGCAAAGCCAGAGAGGGAAACTCTATTTGTTGGAACCAGGATGACTTTTTCCCCTTTCAGTGGGGCCAGGTGAAGACCCCCAGCCAGCAGCAACTCACCAGGGAGCGTAGGAGGCGGCGATGAAGAAGTAGATCACCATCCTGTCAAACATGTGTAGGCAGTGCTCCACAGTCCTGCAGGACAGACAGATGGGACACAGCACTGGGGGCATCTGGACCCTCTCCCCCTTCCCAAGCCCTGAGCAATCAGGGATGGTACCTGAGATGTCTCTTCTTCCAGGAGATGGTGTGGAAGATGGTGGAGACAATGAAGAGGCTGGACAAGCCAGAGCCATAGATCCAGGCTGAGATGGTTTCCCACCGGTCATCAGAGAGGATGTAGAGGATGGAGCTGCCGAGGATGCTGGGCAGGATCCAGAACTGGAAGGGCAAGCAAACCCACTGTTCACTCTCTGCATTTCCATTGAGCAGCTACAAATAGAGCCTCCACTTCTCCTTTTAGGTGTTCCTTTAGCTTCTGGTCAAAGCTACCACCCTTAAGGTGCACCTCCCTGCATGGTGCAGCTCCAAAATAGTTTGTCCAGAAGGTAGGGAGGAGGAGGAGGAAGGCACAAGGTGGATGACTGTCTCTGAGTCATCTCCCAGGACTCAGACTGGGAACTGTCAACTCCCAAAAGAAACTCTGATGGGGGGAGAGGTCCCTCCCACTGCTACACAGGCAGCCCCATGGGCACCTGTCACAGCTCTTGCTGTGAAACAATCCATTTTCAGGGAGCTTTGAAAATACTCCTGCCCCACCAAGCCCACAGCCAGCTTCCCCAGGGACATGGAGCCACAGTGGGGGAGAGCAAGGGAGGTGCAAATCAACTTCCCAGGGCAGGGAGAACATCCCAATCCCCAGGAGTATGCAGGGCACATCTGCCTCACCACAGCCCTCAGACTCTCAGCCCCAGGGCTGAACACAGACGTTTTTGGGTGTCCCTTGAGGTTTCTCAGAGTACCATCCTCCCTCAGCCAGGGACAGAGACTCACAGCGTGGGTGGCACAGTTGGCTGCATGCTCATATTCCGTGGGCTGGTACCTGCAGTTGGACGGGACACGGTGATTCATGAACCTGCAGAGAGAAGCAGGGAGAGAAACACACTCAGGGGACAGGGATGGAGCAAAACCCTTCTGGAGGGGTCTGCACAGGGTCACCCCCAGCCTGCAGCCCTACCATGGCTCAGCTTTGCTCCAGCTGCCCTGCAGAAGGGACACCAGAGCACAGCGTGTCCATCTGGCTGTCCCCAAGTGCCAGGTCCCCAGGTCTTGCTCAGCCATGGCTGAGGCTGAAGCAGCTCCTGGGAACTGCTGCTGCTTGGAGAGCAGAAGGCAGGAGCCAGCTCTGCTGGTTGCTGTGGGCAGAAGTGGGAAGAGCCCCAGCAACAAAGAGGGAACATAGGGTAGTGGGCAGACCTGTGGGACCCCAACCCATCCAGGGTGACACCTTCATGTCACAGCAGCATGGCCAGCTCCAAAAAGGGTATCCCTGCAATGCCTTTGGTTTCTGGGTACCACCTGCATCTACCCCCTACCCTCAGGGTTGCACATCCCAACAACAGATTGCTGTGGGGAAAAGCCTACTGCCCTCCCTTGGAAGCCTGCATCTTTATTTCTGTTTCTCTTAGTCTTAGGAGGTATCAGCTTGCTCTTGGCGTTCACAGGAATGCATTGATTTCCCCTGCTGGACCAACAGACAGCGATAAAAAATCGTGTCACTCCATTGCTGGGCGTGCAACAACAAACTAAATGTGCATCCGGGACAACAGCTCCGAGCAAAGCCTCGTTCACCACCCTCTTCTGGCAGGAGACAGCAGTGGAGGCTTAGCAAAGGGAATGAGAAACAGGGAAATGCTGAGGGTTCCTTCCCTATTCCTCAGAATCAGAGGTTTTAAGACTTTTCCTGCTGTGGCTCAGGTCAGGACGGCCCAGCCGAGCAGGGGCTGGCGGGGCTGCTCGCCAGGACCTGGGCTAATTGCTTTGTGACCCTGTTTGCCCCCAGCTCCAGCACCATCTGCGGTGTTTCACAGCTGAGTTGTGCCCAGCAAAGGGGCTCAGGGGCTGGCAAGACCTTGCTGCTGGGCACAGGGTGATGCCTCAGGCTGGGATGCTTGGAAAGGTCCCCTCTCCCTGTCCCCAAGCCACCCACGCCTGTGTGGACTCCTCTGCCATCTCCTGCCTGCTTGGCCCCACTGCCTGAGCCTCCACCTGTTAAAACTGAGCCAGGATGGATTAAATAGCTCAAATGACAAGGATTTGGTGTGGGGGGAATTGTGCAGCCACAGCACGGTAAGGGGCACCCCAGCAGGTGACAGTGACAACCCACAGAGGCTCCCCGTCCCCTGCCATGCCTCCTGCCAGACCCTGGCACTGTGGGAAGAGATTCATGGTCCTCATCACCAAAAAAACATCTGGAATTAAGAGGGGGAATGGAGGGGCCAAGCTCCCACTGCTGTGCTCACCAAAGGCTCACATGGGGTAAATGGGGGCTCCGCAGGGCTGGGAAGAAGCTGGGCATCCCTGGGGACATGGCTGTGCCCAGAGCACTGTCACCTCCACCCCAGGGGCACCAGGGATGCCCTCCCCATCCCACCACTCCAGCCACAAGGCCTGGCAGGGCTGCCTGTGCTGGAGCCACATCCCCCTGGCAGGAGGACGTTACTGTCCCCAGCGTTGCCAGGAGACTGTCCCCAGCTCCCCTCCACTGTCTGCTTCCCTTTATTTTCCCTTTTAATAATCAGAAGGAGGGGGGGAAGAGGGGAGGCCAGACGTCCACATGACGTCACAGTTGCTGAGGAAACACGTTCAAGGCCTTTTCCTTGAATTTATTGATTTTAACAAAGCCTGCTCCATCTCCCCTCTGCTCAGGCTGGTGCTGTTCAGAGCAGCAACACTGAACCAATTCCACAGCCCCTCCCCAGGCCTGGGGGGCTCCCAGACCCTTTGGGAAGGTTTCCCTGGGTTCAAATATCCTCCCTACCTCTGACACAGGGGTAGAGAAGCTGGGAAGGACCCCCCAAACCATCTCCATGTAGCAAGGCTGGAGAGCATTTATGTTCCTGAGGCTCAGAGCCGTGCTGGTGTGGAGCACCACAAATTCCTGCTTTTCCCAGAGGGACAATAGTCTTGAGGAGGAACCTTTTTTTTTTTGACCTGGGGAGAGATTGCTCTTATTTTCCTGCCCTGCTTTCTAGTTAGCATCATCCTGTGGATGGTGGGAAATGGAGCATCAAGGATGTGGGACCTGGTGGGTCAGCCTGAGCCCCACTTTTGGGACCTGCATTGTGTTTTGGGGCTAATTTGGCACATTTCTGTGGTCCTCTGTGCTCTGTAGAAATGGGAGCAGCTGGTGTTGGCACATCTCCTGGCAAGGCAGGATAAGTCCCTGGCTGCACCTCATTTCCCAGCAGTGCAGAGGTCATTTCCTCCCCTGTTCTCCTGGGATTTTATGGACCAGCTCGTGTCATCGCTGTACACACTGGCACAGATGCAGGGCAGGGCACAGGGAGCCCTGCAGCTTTCCCAGCCTGCAGACAGTTGCCATACCAGTGTGCAGAACCAGCCTCAAACCACAGCTCCAGCCTGGACAGAGAGATGGATACACTTGGAAACGGCACTTGTGACTCTTGGGTGCAGGAAGCCACGAGCAGGTGTTTACACACCACTGGATGCTCCAGTGCAGCTCAGAAGTGCTTCAGGATGGCAAAATCCAAAAAACACAGAGAAGTCCAAAGCCTCCTGCAGAGCAGGAGCAGGAGCATGATCATTTCCAGGGATGGTGTGTGGGAAGCAGGGAGCCAAAGAGTTCCCGGGCACCTTCTCCTCCTGGTGCTGCTCCTGGCACACTCCCTACAACTGGCTGTAGAAGAGGGGGGGGCTGCTGAGGGTCTGACCAGGGCTTATTCACAGCAGTCCCAGGGTTTTTGCCTGCCCTGCTTGTGCCTGCTTTCCCCTGGCCCCTTTCCCAGGGAGGGAGCCTGAAAAGGGCCAGTACAGCAGCTCTGGCCAGGGAAACAATGAGCCCCTTGTCCCTGGGCAAAGTGCAGAGCTGCCTTCCCAGGCCTGCTCCTTTCTCCTGCCCTTTCTCCCACTCTGTCAGGTTGGGTTTTTTTAAAATATAGCTTTAGGGGTTTTTCACTGAGTTTTTAAAAGAGTTTTATCCAAGAACACAATTCCAGCCTCCAAAATCATACAGATCTGCCTGGCTCTTGCTTTGCCGGGGTGGGAAGAAGGTAAGAAAGGGATATAGTTAAATTATTCCTCAGGAGGGCTCATGTGGGACTCTGAGCTATCCTGAGGGCACCAAGAGACTCTGAATCAGTCACTCCATGGTCACCACACACTCACACAAGGAGAGCCATGGGACACTCACAGGAAAGCTGCACACATGAGGGGAACGGCCCCAAAAGAGACCCAAGCCAGTCTGCAATTTGGGACAGATGGGGCTTAGCCCTGCCTTTGACACAACTCCCTGGTTGGCCTCTGCACATCTCTTCATGTCCCTCTCACTCTTCTTTCCCCTCTCTCCAAGTCAGGATAATGATTTTGACATCCTTTATGCAAGCCAGTGGTGGATAATGCAAGGAGGGTGTAAAATGACCACTAAGATGTGGATGGGGAGGTGTGAGCTGGATTTCTGCCCTTGAAAAGAGCTGCTCCAACACCTGCCCTTCCCAGCCCTGCCATAAATCAGGCTGTGCATGTGTCTGTGTGTCTGTGCACTGTGGGCTGGGTGCCATGGGGACAAAGAAGCAGTCAGCAAGTCCAAGGTTATCCCAGGTGATACAAATCTCCCCAGAGCAGCTCACCTCTACAGGTTTCACCTGCAAATGGCTTATAAAAGGTCTGGGCTTTCTCAGGAGTTGGCCTTTGGAGATGGATTTGCTTTGCATCCATCCTCCTGCCCAAGGAGCTGGGGCTTTTCCAAGCCGTGTTCCCTGCTGGGCAGTTCTTGGGATCTGGCTGCAAAGGGAGGTGATTTCTCCTTCCTCTTGTGACTGGCTGTCACAGCTGCTTTTAAAGAAGCAGAGGAAGATCCTGGTGGTGGTCAGAGAGGGAGGCTTGAGGAAGAATTTGCTGGATGTTGATCAGCAGTGGTGGTAAGTCCTGCTGGGGCTGCCCCTTGGTAGAACAAGTGTTGTGATGCCTGAGGTGTCAGTGGTGGAGCAGATGTGTCCCTGCAGGGCAGACTGGCCTCTCACTCTTCAGTGCATGGCCTGGGTTTGCTCTGACTGCCCCGAGGCTGCACACCCAGCACAGATGTCAGGGCTTGCTCCTGGGGCTCGTGCTCACGTGGGAGCTGCTGTGGTGGCATTCCCGTAAGCTGGGGCTTGGCAAGCACTCTGCCTCTGATCTGGAATCTGGTAATGCTCCAGCTGCATCCCTGGTAAGAGGCTTCAATCCCTTGAGCTCCTCTGTGGTTTGTAATTAGCTGGGTCCTGGGGAGCTGTGTGTGCTGGCGTGGGGCCTGGCTGCTGTTTATGCACAGCACGCCATCGCAGGGCTCACAAGATGCAGGACCACAGGAAACACCCACCTCGAACCCAGGAGATCCCCCAGATTTCACTGCTTTATCCAGCCCAGGAGCACTTGTGAAATGCTGCTTTTCCTTCCTACCCACTGACTTGGGAACGTTTGCCACTGGGAAGCAGAAAGGCCGAGGCTGGCGCTGCCCGGCAGTGCCATCTGCAGAGCCACCCACACGGGCACTGCGTGGCACCCGCTGGGAGCTGAAACCTCCCCTCCATGCCCATTCCTCAGTGCCTGCACGCTCCCACGCACGCAGATGGCACTGCTGCTTTGCAAAGCTGAGCTGTGCCTGCTGGAAGCTCGGGGGCAGCTCCTGGGGCCAGGGGACATGGGGCAGGCCTGGCCTTGGGCCCCTCCTGTGACTCCAGCCCAGCCGTGGGAGAGGGGCACGAGGGCTGATGGAGCAGGACAGCTCAGTGTTTTCTTTTGTCACACTTCCTAGCACAAGGAGCTGGCAGCTTGGGTTTGGAGCAGGAAATGGAAGGGTTTTTATCTAAGCCAGCATTTCCCTACCTTTCTCATGGGTAAATTCACCAGGTTTCTGGAGTAACCCACCCAGATTCCCCTGGTGCAAGCCTTGCTTCCACAAAGCGAGTCAAAAGGGGCAGCAGATCAAATCATCATCCATCACCTCATTCCTCCCATCCCAGTTTTGCTCATTCCCAGCACTGTGATGTGTGTGAGCACCCTGGGCTGGCTGTGGACCATCCCCTGGCACTACACAACCTGCATGCCCTGAGGAACGATGAGCAAGGGCTGCTGCTGACTTAGAGGTGCTCCCAGAGAGGGACTGTGTGCTCAGCCAGGTCCGTGGTGTACCTGGCTCTGAGCCACGGGCACAGGCGTCCCCTGAGAAGGGACAGAGCAGGCAACCCCCTGACACACCCTGCTGCCTCAGAGGGTGCAGGAGGGAATATGCTGCTCTTCCCCTGAACATACCAAGGGCATACTCAATTCCTTTCTTGCTCAGGGACAGCCACAGGAGGCTCCAAGCCAGGCTGGATGCAGGCATTGACCATTTCTGCGCCCACCAGAGCCCATGTACACCCAGCAGGGCTTGGCTGGTGGTGGAAGCTCAGCAGTAATTCCCAACAAGGTGCTAACTGTCCATATTCCCATCCTGTGGGCAGGGATATTTCTTTTTCTCCCCAGCTCTCTATGTAGATGGTATCTCTAACTCTTCCAAGGTAATTCATGACCCTGCAACCACAGCAGAGCTGTTTGTTTATTCACAACAGATGGGATCGGTGAGTGTTTCCGAAATTACTTTCTGAGCTGGGACTTCTTGTTTCATTTGGTACTCATGAGACATCCAACAACAGCTGATTAGTCACAAAATGACTCTGATGTCTCAGGTGTTTTGTGAATGTTGGAAGGACTGCTTCCAGAACTGCAAATCCTCTATTATTCATTACTTTCTTGTTTGGAAAGTCATTGTGCATGTTCCTTGCTGCCTTGCCTTGAGCAGGGAGCTAGTGGGATAAATCCTGAGCTGGCTCTGCCTCTTTAACTGCAGCAGCCCAAGGTGGGCAGGAGTCAGTGTGACCACTGGATCCTGTGCCTGCTGGCAGAGGATTGGGATAGTTTGAGGGCTGGAGCTTTCCCAGCCTCTAACCCTGGCTGTGACTGTGAAATACGTGGGCAGGTGAGCGTGCCCCAGGTTCATAAAACCTCCCCACAGCATGGCCCGAGAGACACAGCCAGGCTCTCATTTGGGATTCCCAGATGCTGCTCAAGTACAAATCATCTGTAAATTATTCAGCAAATGCCTCTGGACAGCGAAGGCACAGGAGGAAAATGATGTATTTCACCAGCCAAGCATGCAGATAGTAAGATTTCCATTAGTATTACTTACAACAGAGAGCAGGGCTGTGTCTAATGCTGCTGTGCCAGCCAGTGCTGCTCAGCACAGAGAGGAGCCAACTCCTTGCCCTAAGCTGATGATCTCTTTCTGCATAAAATCCTTTCCTCAACAGCAGCAAACCTGGGCTGTAAACTCAAACAGGAGCACAGAGTTGACTCCAAATTCTCCTGAAGGTCAGCACTGCTTGGCTCAACTCAGTGGTATCTGACTCATCCACCAGGAATATGAACCCTGTGGTATCGTGTTATCATGAGAGGTTCAGTGTTCTCACAGAGAGCCCATCAGGCTCTGGACTTCCCCTGCATGAAAACGTTGAGTTTGTCACACCTGGAGAGACCTGAGCTGTGTGTTTGGCCATGTCTCCTCTGCCTTTCTCAGACCCAGACCTGGCAGCAGCATCTCTGGGGGACTCAGCAAAACTCCTCATGCAGCTGCAGCCAGGCACCCCTCAGGAGTGAAGGACTGGAATAAGTTGTGCTCTTTTCCCTTCCTTTCTTTGGGAGTTGTACTTGTTGGCATGGCTTTGTCTCACTGTGGAGCTGGGGGTGTGGGAAGGGAGGAGGAGGAGGGGAGGCCAGCCCTGGCAGAGCCCCATTTCTCACAGTCACTGACCTGCCGGGTTGGGCAGTGGCTTGAATTTCCCATGGGCTGTGTTGGCTGCTACCTCGTGAAGCTGGACACAGCAAACTGTGCCAAAGAATCACATCAGGCTGACATCCAACACCAACTGAAGGAGGGGAAAGATCATGTGTTTCCCAGGCAGCCAAGAGACCGTCCTTGCCCCAAAAGCACAAGGCATGGGGCTTGGTTTGCCCACTCATGCACATCTTCAGTGTGGTTGTCCCACCTGAGCCTGTCCTGCTGGATGCCCCAGCCCTTACAGAGGGTGGAACAGGGCAGTCTGAGTGGATATCCCACCAAAAATGCTGTTCTGAGAGCTCGTTGCCTTCCAAATACCTGGTTCCAATTATGCACCCTGAGCTACATGAGGTAACTCCTACTGGTGCCATTTTAGGAGGGTATCTGAGTCAAGCTGGCCCCACAGAGCAATGAGCATGGAATTGGTTGGTAACATCAGCTGATCCTGGTTTTCCCAGGCATTTTGGGGGCCTCCCCATCTCTTGCAGCCGTGCCTTTTGCATTTGGGGAGTTCTGTCTGCTCAGCTGGGGACGGACTGGCAGGTCTTGATGGGGCTGGTGCTTGCAAGGTGAGCAGCCCCTGCCTCTTGAGGAGCTTCAGGCTGTGGTATCAACACTGAAAGCATTTCCCTTCTCACTGCTTCGTCCCACATGGGCTGTGGGGGAAGCAGAGCTCTTGGAAAGCATCTTGGAGTGTGTGGGAGCAGGCGAGGGCTGCTCATGTTTTCATGGCAAAGCAGTGAGGAACAGGTCTTCCCAATGTGGTTGTTTTGTCCAGGCTGTCAGCCTGGCATTGGTTTACTTGTGTTTGGAGTCTGAGCACCTCAACATTTCCTATTCCTCCTATTCCTGCTGGTTCTCCTCTTCCTCTCTTGTCCAGAGATGCTGGAATAGCTGATGAATGTCTCCTTGCTCAATAATTACAGGTGCAGGGAGAAACAAGGAAGGTCTTCCCAGATGCCTTTCCCCAAATTCAGAGGATTTGGGTTTGAGCAAGTGTAGAGTTCAGACCTCCATCCCCTCATGCTGGTGAGGAGGTGGCAATGCCTGCATTGCAGGCACAGGGAGGTGAGGACAAGCCTGGACCATGCACCTACAGAGGCCCCTGCTCCTGGGCTGAGACATTAATGTGAATTTTCCCATCTGCTCCTCTTTGTGTTACCCCATGCAGGGCAAGCCAAGCAAACACAGTAAGATTTAGAGCCTTTACCATGAACGAGTCAAAGGAGCTGCTATCAGTTTGTGAGGATGATTCAGTGCCCTGCAGCTCCCAGCAAAGCCCTCTCCACTGCTGCTCCTGAGATGCTGAAGCTGGCTGGATCCAGCAGCTCCCTGATTAATCACGTTTCCTTCCAATTACAGCTCTGGATGGCCAAGATCTGGGAAGCATTCAATGTCCCCACAGGGAACTACTCAGCTACATGGGCAGGAAAGACCAGACCATGTTTGAGTTAAAACTGGGCCAAAAGGGGGTCAAAGCTGGTGGTGAGGGTCAAGGAGAGTTTGGTTACCAGGTCAGTGTAACCTGACCAATGAGCCCAGTGATAAAGATGCAGCTTGGTCTGGGAGGGACCCAGCACCGTTTTGGTGAGCTGGGAGGAAGAGTGGAGGGGGAGGGGTGGAATATCCCTGTGGTGGCTGGATAAAGCAGGAGGAATCACACCTGCTCGCATTCTGTGCTGTGCTGGTGTCGTGGTTAAACTTGGCCTGTGGGGCAGGAGATGGATATTGCTTGTCAGGGTTGTGAGTGACAGGGAAAGCCTTGCAGCAACTGTGCTTTGAAACTTCATTTCCCCACGGTGTCAGTGATGGAAGAGCCTCCCGGGCCCCACAGCCGAAAAGAAACCATCGAGTTTCTCATTTATAACCACAGCGTGCTCGAATGGCACTGCCTTGCACCCTGCTCCACCGTGGTGACAGCCCCTCCCTTTGCTTTCCTCCCCTCTGCCCCAGCTCGAACTCTGCATCTCCAAAGCCCAGCCAGGAGGGATTTGGAGACAGCCTAGTGTCCCTCCAGCCCTGAGTTCTCTCCTGGCAGTTCACAGAACGTTCCCACATTGATCACGGCTTTTCATCTCTTTGTTCTAACACAACAGGTCTTTCATCACCACACTGTGTTTTATTTATTCCTTTTGGTGGGTGTATCAATGGCCAAGTTCCTCCTTTCTTGGTCCTCGCTCAAAATTAGATAAATGACATGAAAAATGAAGCCTGTTCCAGGCTTTTCCTCCACAAGGAAAACTTTGATAGTTTTTGGTTTTTTCAAGGAACGCTATAAGCAAGGCCACATTCTCTTGAACAGATGTTGCAAGATGGAATCATAGAATTGTTAAGGTTGGACAAGACCTTGAAGATGGAGTCTGACTGTGTTCACCCCTAAACCACTTCCCCAGGTGCCACATCCACATGTGTTTTTGAAAACTTCCAGGGATGGTGGTTCAGCCACTTCCCTAGGCAGCCTGTTTTAATCTTTCCTAATATCTAATCTAAACTTCCCCTGGAGCAGTTTGAGCCCATTTTCTCTTACCCTGTCCCTTGTTCCCTGGGAGCAGAGCCTGACCCCCACCTGGTTGCACTCTCCTGCCAGGGAGTTGTGGTCACTGAGAAGGTCCCCCCAAGCCTCCTTTTCTCCAGGCTGAGCTCCCTCAGCTGCTCCTTATCAGACTTGTGCTCCGTTATCCTTCTCTGGACCTGCTCCAGCACCCCACCATCTTTCCTGTAGTGAAAACTGAACACAGGATTTGAGATGCTTCTGCTGCCTTGAAGGACACGTGCCACCATGAGTCCCCTGGCTTCTGCTTGCCCCAATTCCCACCTCAGAGCTCAGCTGAAAGAGCATTCCTGGCACAAAGGAAGAAGCAGCTTTAGGGTTTCTTTTGGGATATGCCCCAGCAGAGCATTTCCATGGAGAGCAGAGCTGGTGTGCACGGAGGGAGGGGGGACGGGGATTATCCCACTGTTATTTTTGAGCACTGGGCTAAGAGGATCTCTGCGATGATACAGGAAGCCCTGGGTTAGCATCACGTGCTGGTGACTTTCTTGGGGTGAAAGCCAAGGGAGCTGCCATCTCCTGCTGCTCCCCACCCAGCCCTGGCACACAGTGAGGGCTGGAGGATTCCCTGTGGATCTGACCCTTCCCGTGCCCCACAGCCCCTGCCCTGCCTGTGGGCACCATCCCTGCAAGGCTCCCTGTAATGCCTCATCCCATTTAACAAGCTGTCTCCAGAAAGGACCACAACAAGGCTGGAGCATGCTGATTCAGGATAAATCAAGCAACAGGTTGGCAGATGGGTTCTGCTGGGGGAGACTGATGTCAGTGGAGCAGCCCCTGATCTGCTGCCCAGTTCCCAAAGAGCCTCTGCACCCCTGCCATGGGGCAAAGGTATGGTTTACCCTCTGGGGGGTACAGAGCTTTGCTCAGCTCCATTTCTCCCAGCTCTGTCCTTTGCATGCCAACTGGGCAGGGGAGGGTGCGGGTGTAAAAGTCTTGAATTCTCCATTTTCACAGGGTTTTGTACCAGGCACGTTGTGCAGATCTGCTGGGTGCCTCCTGCCTCTCTCCCAGGCAAAGGTTATCAGGAGGCAGCTACAGCATCGAAAGGGTCTTTGAGCAAGTGGCCATGTTTCGGGCAGGTTTTGGAGATGTAAACATGGACTTTCCCCACGGGACACCTGGAAGGAAAGGAGCTGATGGCTGGAGGGGGTCGCAGGATGGTCTCCCGTCCTTACCCAGCCCAGACAAACATCTCTCAGGGATCATCCTGCAAGAAACACCATCACTACTTCTTTTCACACAAGTTTTTCTCTGGTATCTACCCCCAACAGGACCCCTGGGAGTCTGGAAGTGGCAGCACAGAGCTCAGTGCCCTCAGCAGCTGTGCCAGCCCGTGGGACCCTACACAGGCAGAAAAACATCCCCACCACGGTCCCAGGGAGCTGGGAGCAAAGCCTGTCCTCGGTGCAAAGCTGGGCACCCCCAGCAGCCCGCGGTCCCCATCTGTGCAGCACCCGGTGCCACCAGACTCATCCCAGCCACCGGGGCAGCAGAGGGCTGCGGGCAGGGCAGGCGTTGTCCCCGTGTCACCTGCCAGCTCCCTCCTAAAGGCCACATCTGATCCCGCAGCAGCGCGTGTGGCCAAGTGCCCTCTGACCTGTGCTCAGCAATCCTCAGGTTTCCCCCCCGCACAGGTAACACCGTGAGGTTTCCTGCTACACCTGAGCTTTTCAAACAAGTCCCGGCTGCTGCTGGAAAGCCTCCCTGGGGATTTCATGGAGGGAGAGAAGGATCCACCAGCCGTGCATCCCACTGTTGAGCCTGCGGGTCCACGCTGGGAGAGCCACCCCGAGGGGGTTTCAGCGGGCTGCAGCGGGACCCTGGATCACATCGGTCCCTCCGTGGGGGGTTCGGAGCCAGAGCTAGGGGCTGTTCCCTCGGGAAGGCAGGATCCTGCTCCCCTCGGCAGCGGGTAGTGAAGTTAGACCCAGCGAAAGGCAGTGAAGGCTCCCAAGGATGCTGAGAATCCTTTAGGGATGCAGAAAAGCAGGTAGCCGAAAGCCCAGCCCGCACTTGCCCTGTGCTTTGAGGCACTCAGCAGCTTTCGAAGATCCTTTCGGGCTCCATCCCAGCCGAGCCGAGCTCGGGGAGGGGTTGGGGCTGTCCGGGGGCTCCGCGAGCACCGGGGGTCGGGGACCGCCGCACCGACGGATTTACCTGGCGTAGCGCGTCTTCTGGAAATCCAGGAGCCGGGACACGAACATCGCGGCGGTGCCATGGGGGTCCCGGGCAGCGGCGGCTGCTCAGCCCCGGGGCGGGGGGAAAGTGCCGCCCGGGGGAACGGCACCAACTCGGCGAGCTCCGGCGGCCGACGAGGAGAAGGGGCGGCCGGTCCAGCCCAGCCCAGCCCGGCACAGCCCAGCCCGGCCCCGGCCCCCTCCCGCCCCCTCGGCTGCTCGGGAGAAGCGACACAGGCAAAACAAAGGCGACCTCCGGGAGGGGGGAGCCAGCCCCGCTGCCGCCCTCAGATGTGCAACAAGGAGGAGGAGGAGGAGGAGGAAAAAAGAAAGGGGGGTGGGGGGGAATCCCTTCCAACTCTTCCCGGCCACAGCAACCTGCGCGATCTCCCTCCGCCCCCCGGCAGCTTTAAGCACAGCTAAAAATATCCCCCACCCTCCCCGCTGCCACCCCCGGGGGATCAAATAGCAGCAGATTTGAATTGAAAATGTGATTAAAGCATCGGGGAGGGGGAGAGCGCCGAATGCCGGCAGTCAGACGCTTCCCCCGGTACCCACCTGCTCCCCCCGGCCCCGCTGGCCACGGCTGGGTCCCCCCAAGGGTCCCCGAGACATCTCTGCCCGTGCCGGGGCAGCGCCATCCCCAAGGAGCTGGATTGTTTGGCTTTTCTTTTATTTATTTGGTTTTAATGATTTTTTTTCCCCCATTATTTTCCATAGGCTCCAGCTGGGGTGGGTGGCTCTGCCTCAGCCCCATCGCTGCGTGGTGCCCCTGGGAGGGGGCACAACTCCAGCACCCCACCATCCCTCCCTGCTCAGGGAGAAGGGGGACAAAGCAGCACGACAGACAGCAAGGCAAGGATTGAGGACCCCAGAATCAGCCCATCTCCATCGTAAAGCCTTCACCCCTCCCTCCTCTACATCACTCAAGTAGGCTCCTGCAGGAGGTGACATCCCGAGGTACATGCGAGGTTGGGCAGCTCAGAGGGGGGATACAAAAGGTGATGGGGGCAGAGAGGTGTCATCCTTGCCCTGGCTGTGCCAGGGACCACAGGCACCCTCAGGCCAGCAGTTGAGGGACAAGAAAGGAGAGGTCAGCAACACCTGGAGGAGCAGAGCCTTGGTCACCCCAAGAGCACCTCTCCTTGCTGAAGCTGTGTCAGCACTGAAGGTGGGACAGCTGAGGGCATCTTGACGAGCAGGGTTGTGCTTGTCTGGCTGTTTCCATGGGAAATCCAGCACACACAGCTCTTCCAAAAGCCAAAGCAGACCAAAAGGAAGGGATCCCTTCATTCAAGGCGTGAATTAATCCTGACACCCTCTGCAAGCCCTTCCAAAAGCAGCTCAATCCCTCAGGGGATGCTGCAGGTGCAGCTGCACTGTGGGGTGTCCCCCAGGCTCTACAGAAGCACCCCAGGATCCAGCAGCAAGTTCAGCCTTCCTGCACAATTCCCATTGTGGATGGAAGACACCAGTGGGGACCACACAGGATCCAGGAGATGTGGGAGCAACAAAATAAACCCCATTTTCAGTAGGATATCTGGGACAGCCAAGGCCTGGCTGAGAGTGGCAGGTCCAATCTGAGATGCAGAGTGAGATCATCTCTGAAAACCTCTCCCACGTTCTGCCACTTAGCCAGGAAGATTTTTTCCCAAATTCCTTCCCCAGATGATGAGCTCTGGCAGAGCCTATGTCATGGTTCTTGTGCCCGGCTGTACCTGTTCTCTGGGCCTGAAGAGGAGAGGAAGAAGAAAGGACAATAAATCACATTTACCAAAATAACCCCCATCCCCAAATCCCCCAGCCCACGGCTGAGGGTGCTGGCAAGAGACACCTGAAGCAAACCATCCATCCCAAAATAGATCCATCTCAGAGGGCAAAAGGCAAATTGAATGAAAAATAAGTTACTATTTTTGAAGCCTGGATCCAGTTGTTATGGCAACCGGAGCCTCGAGCATCGTGCTGGGGAATGGCTCCAGCCCCAGCAATGCCTCCAAACCTGGCAGACAGAGAATCACAGGGGCTGCTCCAAGCTGAGGTGTGGAGATATCCACGCTCACAGCACCTGTACCCCACTGGGTTATGTCCCCTCCCTGCACAGCAGCTCTCCTCTGGCCACAAGCCCAGCTTGTTTTTCCTTCCTCTCCTATCCCTGGTGCACTCCCCACTTTGCAAAGATCTGAGAAATTGTAAAGGTGTTAAGGAGAAATTCCAGTATTCTGAGGTACCCTGAATACAGTTGGGTTTTTTTTTTTATGCCACCAAGACAGGGTGGAGTTTGCAGAATTTTCCTTTAGATGAGGAATAGCTCATGAAGCCCAGGGATGTTTTCTTCCTTCGTTCTGATCTCTTCTCTCTGGTGACCAGTGACAGGACCTGAGGGAACAGCTGGAGCTGTCTGGGGGAGTTTGGTTTGGATAGTAGGAAAAAATTCTTCCCCCAGAGGGTGGTGGAGCACTGAGCAGAGTCCCCAGGGAATGGTCCCAGCCCCAAGGCTGCCAGAGCTCCAGGAGCATTTGGACAACGCTCCCAGGCAGAGGGTGGGATTGTTGGGGTGTCCTGGGCCAGGAGTTGGACTCTGATCCTTGTGTGAGTTCCATCTCAGGATATTCTGTGATTCCCTGCAGGATTCCCACATCTGGAGACACCTCTGTGCATCGTGCCCTGCTGAAGGGTTCTGGGGGATCCCAGCCGTGAGCAGTGTGAGCACCCACACCTGGCAGGGATGGCAGCGCACGCTGTGAGCCCATTTCCCCAGGGAGGGACACCTTCCTGCACATGAAACTGCCAGAGCCAACAGGTATAAAAAGAGACAACTTGAGATTAAAATCTGCCATCAGCAGGGGAAGTCTCCCCGGGAGAAAAGAAGCTCTGGATGGGCAGGAAGAGCCACAGGACACGTGGATGTGTTGGCAGCAGGTGCAGCAGAGGCAGAGGTGCCTGTGGGGGACAGGACTGGCTCTGGTGGGCATGGCAGGGTGGGTGCAGGGCAGCAGCGAGCTGGGGCACGGCCACTTGGGTCTCAGCCATTTGGAGGGGTCTCTGTGCCAGCAGCTCCTTTAGCCTCGCAGGCTGGTCAGGGGGAGGCTCCATCACTCCACACTGCTCCGTGAGCAGCACTCAGGAACCCTCTGGAGCCAGATGGCCCCGGAGGCACAAACCCAACACCTGGTGGCTCATATTTGCGAGATTTACCCTTTTTCTGTACTAATCCCTTGATGTTGATCCCATTTCCAAAAATCGCTTTATCAGTTCCGGGTGTTTTGTTTTTTGTTTTGGAGGGGATTTTTGTTGTTGTTGTTGTCGTTAGTTTTTTTCTTGGCTGGGTTTTTGGGGTTTGTTTTTTGTTGGTTTTTTTTTGGGGGGGGGAGTTGTTTGGGGTTTTTTATTGTTGTGGTTGTTGGTTTTTTGGTTGGTTGGGTTTTTGGGGTTTGTTTTTATTGTTGTTGGTTTTTTGGGGGTTGTTTGGGGGTTTTTGGGTTTTGTTGTTGTTGTTGCTGTTTTTTGTTGGGGTTTTTGTTTGGTTTGAGGTTTTTTTTGTTTGTTTGGAGGGGTTTTTTTTGTTGGTTTGTTTTTTGTTTTTTTTTTTTCCCTGCAATTTGTGTTATCCACTACACCAGGATGCTCAGTTCAGCCTGGCTTTGGACACTGCCAGGGCTGAGGGGTCATCTGCAACCTGCTCCAGGCACCTCACCACCATCCCACTAAAGAATTCCTCCTGTGCATCTATTTCCCCTTTCACTATGAACCCATCACTCCTTCCCCTATTCCTACAAATCCTGACCAAGATCCCCTTCAGACACTGACAGCTGTTCTAAGGTCTCCAAGCAATTTTCTCCAGCTTGAAAAGCCCCAACTTTTTTTTTTTTTTTTTTCCCCTTTTTCCCCAAGTCCGGAGCCCCCGCCCGCTCATCCGCTGAGCCTCGGGGACATCCCGCGGCACGAAGCGGAACTGCACCGGCACGGGCGGGCGGGAACAGCGCGGGGCGTGACCGCGTGGCCACCGTGACAGGAGCGCGGTGGCCGCGCTCAGCCCGGGGATCCCCGCCGCGCCCCGGGTCTCCCATCCACCGCCGGCCGCGGCGGGCCCTGCTTAGCTTCGCAACGCGGCCCGCCCGCCACCGCCGCGCGCGCGCAGGCGCGCTGGCCGTACGGCGGCCGGGAGGGCGCAGGCGCGGGGCCGCTCCGCCGCCCGCCGCGTAAACAAGGGCCCGGCGGGGATGCGGCGGGGTCCGGGCGGCCGCGGTGGCCGCGGCTGAGGGGCGCAGCCTTCCGGAGGTGCTTCCTCGTCCTCCCCCCCGCCGGACGGGGGTGGCGAGGGCTGTCCCGCCATGAACTTGGCCGGGCAGAGCGGCGACGCCGGCAGCGGCCATCTGCTCTTCGCCAACTTCAACCAGGACAACACGTAAGGGGGGCTGAGGGGGGCGGGCTGAGGGGGCCCGGGCCGGGGAGCGGCAGCGGCTTTGGGGGGCCCTGAGCAGGCCGGGCCGCGGGCGGGGCGTGCCGGGGTCTCCCCGGTGCCGCCCCTTCCCCCGGCGGGAGCGCCGCTGGAGCCGCCCGGTGCCGGGGCCTCGGGGCTGGAGCGGGGCCGGGGTCCGCCGCGGGGAGGAGGGCCGGGAGCAGCCCCCTGTGCCCTCCGGCTTCCTGCGGAGCCGCGGGGACGGGCCGCTCCTGCCGCGGGGACACGCGGCTCTGCTGGGGCGGGGGCAGCGTGGTGCCCTCTCCCTCCCCGGGAATTTCTGCTGCTGCCTGGGAGGCATCGCTCGCTGTTCCCTGGGGAAGGGGACGGAAGGAGGGCTCAGCTGCTCCTTGCTGATGTTCAGCCCTAGGAGGGCCCGACATGAAGCCCCAAGTCTTCCAGGACGCGCAGAGACTTCATCCAAAAGTTCCTCACAGCTGTCTTTTCATACAGTTATTTTATTGTCACCTGCTATGTTGAAGCAGTGAGACTTAAGCTTGGAGGTATTTTTATGAGCCCATGCTACTTTTGGTTTTGATTTAGAAAAGAGGCCTTTCTCTGATCCTTGAACCTGCACTTCCTTGGGCTTCGGATGGTTCAAGCTGCAAGTCTCGCAAATTACTTAATCATTGCAGCCTATTTAGATCAATTAGTGCACATTAGTTTTTATATGGGGTATTATAAAGCAGTGTTTTTAATTTAGGAACCCCCTATTAGTTGGGATTGGAGCACTGAAGTTCTTAAAGAAGGATTTGATTGTCTTAAATACCCGAGAGATGAAACTGGGGAGGGAGTAAGAACTGAAAGAGCTTGTACTCGAGAAAGGGGTTTTGCTTTAGGAAGTGAGTAAGAGGAAATGATCTCAGGTTGGCATCACAAAGCGTAGCCCACGTGTGTGGTGGAGGGTTTGTTTTTTTAACGACTTGTTCTTTTTGCAAGCAATAATATCTTGCCCTGACGAGGGAGATCTGTGCCTGTCCTCAGCAGGTCCTGGAGCATATGGGAGTTGTGAAGGTGAGGTTTTTTCTGGTGGCTGCCAAGCAGAGTTACATCACAGCAGGAGAGACTCTGCTTTTATAGGCTTTGCTGGGGGTGAAGAGATGAGCAATTGGAGCTGGATAGGTTTGAGACAAGAGACTCTGGCAGTAAATAAGTTGTGGTGAATGATGGGGGGAGCAGTAGTGCTCTGTGTGTTTGTAAGTAAATCATTATCCCTGTGTTGATTCAAGCCAGAGACTTTGCAACTGCTTTTTACATTTTTTCAGTGGGTGCCATATGGAGCTCACTCTGTCCATATAAAACATGCTCAAGTTTTGCTCAGCTTCCATTCCTTTTTTACCTATTACTGGGAAAAAAAAAAAAGTCATAATAACTAGGGGATTTGTCACCTCTTTCTTCTGCAGTTTATAAAGGTCATTATATAAGTTTTTGAAGTTCAGCTCTGTTCTCCAGTGTGGCACCTCTGCATTTTCAGTTGCACCATAGCTTTGTGGTGACCTTTGTGTACCTAAAGATCACTGAGTTGTGACCAAAAAAACCCACTGAATTTGAACAAGAGTTGCAGGTTGGCTTGAGAACAAAACCAAGACAGAAATAACAAGAAAGCAAATACAGCATAAGCTTACCTAGGTTTTGGCTTGTACACCTTGAAATCTTTCTTCAAGGAGCTTAAAGGAGTTTATAGGGAGAGAAAAGAGACACCTGGCTAATGATTTCATTCCTCAGTCGGTTGTGCTACTGCACTACTTTTCCCATTTCATTTTTGTAAATAACCAAAAAATGTTCTTTGATAGCTGGTTTGGTTTTTTGGTGGGTTTTTAAATTTTTTTTATTCTAATATCAATTGTGTCAATAAATTATGTTTTTTAAAAATATGAAGATTAGCTGATGAGAATTTTGGTGATGTATCTTTTATGTGAGGCAGACCTGGCCCATAGATCTATGCAATTCCAAGTTTTGGGTCACTTTTGTGTCATTTTTGAATATTTGTGAATTCAGGTATCTGATGTAGAAATGACAGAAATATCAAAAGGCTTCTGTTCATATTTTTGTCTCAAAATTCTGAGATTAATTTGAAAGGCCACATAATTTGAGATAAAATGAGGTGGATGATGATGATGTGGAATAATCTCTTCTTACTAACAGTATCTTAAATAAAACTCTCCAAGAAAAGTAGTAGGTATAAAACCAGTTTTGCAGATGCCTTTGTGAGCAGCTCCTCAGTGAAACACTTGTCTGATGTGGTAAGTGGCCCAAACAACCAAGTTGCATTCAAGTTCCTAAACTGAGTAGAATTTATTGGTTGTGTGCATTCTTTAAACAGAAGTTTATTTCATTTTTTTCCAGTTTCCCACCCATGATCTCTCCTAGTTTCTTGTTTGAGTGGAGAAACAAGAAGGCAGCTCTCTGAGTTTATAGTATGCTATATACTATAATATATATGCTATATATATATATATATACTATATGGAATGTATATACTATATATTCTATACATCTGAGATCACAGTTCACCAGGTGAGAGGAGCTGAAAAGAACTTATTAGGAATGACTTACACTTTCCCATGCTGGGCCTCAGTTGAAAACTCACCTGTTTTCAACTTTTACAGGTAACTGGAGCCCTTCTCCAGACAGGCAAGGTAAACAAATGTATATTCTTTCAGGCAGTATATGAAAGACAAGCTTTGTTTATGTCTGCCCAGTCAGTAGAGCTCACATCATGCTTTAAGGTGCTTCAGTAATTAGAAAAATTGCTGACAGACAAAACTGGAAAATAGATGACATGGGCTCATTGTTGTTACTACATTTAAAGCTTTTACCTTCAGCCTAATAAGTGCCAGTTCCACTCAGGCTTAACTGTCTTGCTTACCTGCACAGCAGAGCCAGTTCTTTGTGTTAGGAAAAGATGGGGCTTGTTACTGCTGAAAAGAAGATTCAAGCTAACTTTTCTTTGTTTTATGAAGATTTGGTAATTAGGTACTTTCTTCTGTAGAAAGATGAGCTTCATGATGGCTCTCAGTCTTGGGAAATTGGATTACTGGTAGTTAGAAGAATGTTGTCATCATAAAAGTTGCTGCTGCTTTTCCCAGTTGTTGCAATCCCTGGTGACTGGAGCAGATATCCTCTATCCTGCTTTTAGTCGCTTGGTTTTCCCAGACTTGGCTAATACTCATTCATGGATGCTGTGTGTAGTGACATTGTCTCTTGGAATAGTATCTGCATTATTGCAAGTGTTGTCTTGCCTGTTTATCCCACATTGCCTTAAGCTTTATTTACATGAGAGTTTTGAATTACTGGCTGTGACTGGAACTCTGCCTGAAAACACTTCACCTATAATGCAGCAGAAGCGGTTGGTTTGTGGCTTCTCTTTGATATAATGTTTTCATTAAGTAAAAACACAGAGAAGGGTATTTTCAGAAGATGTTAGTGTGCTTGTTTTGGACTGAGCCCTTTTCCCCAGTGAATCAATCATTGCACAACTTGGCATGACTGGCATTCCCTGATTGAGAGGCAGAAGCTCCAGCTTGCAGATCAAAGTGGAGCAACCCATTGGAATTCGGGTGTCCCAGCAAAACCAGGCAGTGGAAGCTTGTGGGTGGCCTCTGTGCCAGGTAGGTTTTACAGCTGCAAATCTTTAACAGTGGATACTTGGGAAGAAAAACCCAAGTACAGTTTGTATTACTTCTGGGAAAACTGCTAGAACTGAGCATAGATACGTTTATGAAAAATTAAACACCTCACAAACTCATAGAAGCTTTAAGTCTCATAAGGGAAATGGTAATGGATTAGAAGTTTGTGACTTTTTAAGCAAAGCATAACTTCAAGATCCCAAAGCTTGTATGTATCTATATAATAGGTAAAACTTTCAATATTTAAACAGTTGCACAGGTATTCTTTGGAAGTACTTAAAAATGGTGTTCAGATTCAATTTAAAAATATGCACCCACTTCCCTCCACCCACAAAAAATAACCCCACCAAAAACCTGCTTGTGAAATAATGCGAGTGGGCAGACTAGAGAAGTTTTAGTCATCTTTTTTTAAAATAAGTAATTGTGTGACAGCGTTTGGAAACAAAGTAGTCACTGCAGTTTTGAAAACAGACTCCTGATGAAAGGGGAAGAGGAAACCTTGTGTTCTGACTTCTAAGGAAAACACTGGTCGGTGCCTTATTGGCAAGGATTTCTTCAGGCTCTGCTTTCATTTATGTGTGGAGTTACACATGACACGTATCACTCCATATATTTCTTCTTTCCAATTTAATTCTGCCTTTTCGTTTCCCAAATAAATAAATTTCTTTCTACATTTTGAGCAAATGCTGCTGTCTCTATATGCACCTGGCATGCTTTGTGTCCCAGAAGCTGTATTCTCATTCCCTTATTCTGTGATGTTTGGATCTCTGTAGTAAACTGCTTGTGGTGGGAGGAACAAGGGTTAGGTGCTGAGCATTCACTCCTCTGCCTTTGTTTCTCCTAGGTTCAGGTGTCCTTCACCCGTGATCCTTGAGGACAGGAGAGCTCTCTATTCCAAGGAGGCTTTAAAGCTAAACACAGACCAAAAAAAGGAAGGACAGAGCGGTCACGTAGCTCCTACACTCAGGGAGGATAGCTGAGAGAGACAACCGTATGTTGTGTTTCTTGCTGTTGTTGCAGAGGGCACAGCAGCTCAGGGGGGCTGGTCAGAGGAGCTGTTCCTCAGTGTGTGACCATTTGGATGGGGATTTGGCCCAAGAATAGTGCTATTTACTTGGATTATGGACTTTCTGTTGTCCCAGCCGCATGTGAAGTGATGAGCAGGCGTGGTCTCCTTTTGCTGTAGCAGATTTGAGTTTTCTTTTAATACAAGAATAATGGGAAAATCTCCTGTGGGTTGTCAGAATGTTGCTGACAAAAACATTGAATGTATGAAGTTCTGTACCTCTTTTCCAAAATAATGACCTCTGATATTACAACATGCCCATGAGATGTTACAGCAGATATTTTGGAGGGGGAAGTAAAGTAAGATACATTTCCTTAGCATTATGTCTTCATTGACTTTTCTTTCATCATTATTTTTATTATTATTTTCCCCCTCCTCATCATAAGCCAGAATGTTTTGTCTGTGGAAATTTACATTGGTTTTGAAATGAGATGGAACATTAGTATAATGAGACTGTATCATAATGAAAGTAGGCTTAATTAACGAGTTATTTAAAGCAGTAATGACTTTTAGAGTCATGTTTATGCTGCAGCTGCAATTGATTTAATCTTTGAGAGAGCTGCCCTTCTTGGGAACTTTCTGATTAATGTGGAATATTTCTGATTAATAGTTAAGGTCCTCTGTGATATGGAAAGGGAAAAACTGGTTTTCTTCCTTCTATATGTATATTAAAGAAACAAAAGAAAACCTTAGGATTCTAACCCAGCTGAAAAAACTTGTTCCTAAAGAGCCAGAGAGACTGAAGCAGCTGATTTCCCACTTTAGGTGAGTGCACTTAGCGCGAGTGTCAGCATCTTCCAATGAATGCGTGAAATATCCCAGCACTGTTTGCTTGATGAGGATAGTTTTAATTATTTATGGTAGTCACTCTTGAAAATACTATCAAGATTTATGTAGTCTTGGATCAGTCTGCAGCATTATCTCTGCAAAAAGTGGATAAACACAGTTCCATAAATCATGGCTATATTGATAATTTTGGACTGAGGAGACAGCCTTCATGATGAAATAGCTCAGAGTCTACAGTCTAAAATGTGTAATAGAGGCTGCACATAATAGAGCTAAAACCCACATGTGTATAGCATAATGTTAGGGAAAAAAAAGCCATTTTAGAGAATATTTATTTTATTTTCAATTTCAGTCTCATCAGCTTCTGAAAATCAGTGATTATAAAGCATAACGCCTACGCTGTAAAAGGAGCTTCTGATAAACCACAGCAGCTTCTTGTTGGCCACTGTCTATCTGAGCAAGAGCTGAATGGCTTATTGATCATATTTCTTCCCCATATGCTTGCACATTTTTGCAGAGGTGAGGTAATTTTGGCTAGGTCCTTGTTTTGTGGATTTGGCCATTTAGATTTGGCTGTGGGGTGTCTTAAGGGCTTAAGTGTAATATCAGTGCAGGGGAAGATGGGAGATTTAAATCACTGTGATTATGCTGGTATAATTCAGCCTAGTGGGTTCTTATTACATATAAAAAGCCTTTTTCCAGTAGTTTCATATGAAGTAATTTAAGAGTACATTAAAAAAAAAAAACAAAGAAACCAACAAACCCTCCAAAAGCAAGACTGCTCTTCCAGAAGAAAAAAGGGTTATTTTGCAGTTACACTTGTACACTGAAATGGGTTTAATTATCTTGACTTGAACTGCTCTGTGTAAGCAAATAATTTTGACTTCATCACCTTGATCCTGAAATAAATAACAAAAAGCAGTTGTCATGGATGGAAAGGTCCATTCTGTGCTTCTGCATTTTGGGTTCTACTCAGTCTAATGATTTTTATCATGTACACAATTCATGTTTGCCATTGTCTACAGCTCATTTGAATGAGGCATAGTCGTAGGGCAAGAAAAATGAGCTTCCTTGCTGCTTTCAGTGGTCCTGTCAGTAAAACAGTGATTCAGCAGTACTCTGTATTTAAAGCTGTAAGTACAAATCAGGAATCAGTTCTGCCTAGAAATACAAATAGCTGCTGTGTGGGGCTCTCCATGAGGAAATCATCCTGTGTCTTTTGTGGATTGTTTATATTGCAAGGAGTCTTGTGACTCCATTTATTTTTAACTCTGTGGAGTGCTTGTTTACCTTTGCAAAGTGACAGTTTTAATGTCATTCTTTGTTAAACTTTCTTTTGAGGAAAGCAGTAGATGATACAAGAAAAGCTGACTTATTGCTTTGTTTTACCAAATTAGAGTTTCAAGGGGTTTTTTTCACATAATGTGAGTTTTTGTTGAGTTGTACAAAAGTAGTTGAGCAAAACCACTGAAGTGTCTTTGGTGATTAATCAGATGGAGACTGCTGAACATTGCTGATTTTGTCTGAAGGAAAATTAAATTCAGTATTTCTAGGGTAACTTAGAGAAGCAATCATAAAATTTTGTTGCTGCTCCTCTATCTTTAAGCCTAATATGCTTTTTTAATATCTTGGTTATTGAATCTGTGGAATTGAATCTCTTGCTTGCATGGTTCATGTTTTAATTTGAAGGTTTAAACCTTCTCAAACATAATTTCCTAACCAGATTGTGCCAGTTGTATTTTCTTCTAGAAGAGAAGGTCATATCATCCTACAGAAGTTGATTTTGTAGCTTAATTTCAGAGGGTGAACTATATAAGGAGCCATTTTTAATCTTCCGGGTATGCTGAAATTTAAAAAAGACCCAGTTTGGAGCCACAAGTGAAAATACAGAAAGAACATGAAATCTAGGAATCTTCAGCAATCATCTTCCAAATGCAGTATTAATTGTTAGTACATCTGAACTGTAGAGAATCATCTTGCTGAGTTCAGAAAGGCATTTTTGGCAGGCTGACTGGCACGGTTGGATTGCAGCCCTGTGTTGAATGACTTGCCACAGTTTAGGGTATCAAAATGTATTTTATTGGAATTTTCCTCCATGTCTCTTGGCACTAAGAAATATATGAGCTATAAGCATACTAATGCACTCCTGTAAAACTGTATTGACTGTTAATTTTCTTTATCTGTGGCATAAAAGCTTCCTCCAAAATGGGGAGGGGAAACAAGAATGAGCTATTGTCCACTGCCTTGATGTGTAAAGACTTGCAAGACAGGCTAAAGGTTTCTCTAGCTTAGAATTTAAGACCTGCCTTTGACTCTGTCTGGAAAAGCAATTAAATGGTCTGTGAGCTAAGTGTGAAAATTGAGTAATGGAGGAAAGAAGGGGTTTTAGTCAGTTTTTTAATGTTCTGCTATTGTTCAATCTGTTTAACATCAGTGACTGGCACTTTTTAGAGGGTGCCTCTGATCAAAGATTCAGTATGAGTATTTGTAAGACTGAGACCTGACAGTGGGGGTGCTAGAACATCACGTAAAGCCAGAGAAAATTAGAGTTGGCAGTCTTTAATTACTTTTTTTTTTTTTTTAATATGAAAACTCTTCTGGGATGCTTTACACTGTAAAGAACAAAAATCCCCAGACAGCCCAGTTTAAAAGGTCTTGGAGGTCACCTCTAATGATGAGGCAATGATGTAATTGGTTTGCATTACATTATTCAAGTCATCATCATCCCTCCACACTAAAGCTTTTAGCCTGTGTGAAGAAATCACCGGTGAGAATTGGGCAGTAGGTTTACTTTAGGCTGTGAACTGTCATTTCATAAATGTGAAACACATTTCCACACCCAATTTCTGTAATTCTGAAGCTTTTTGGTCTAATCAGAATTGAGGAAGCTGTCTGTGTCTGTTATGGCTTTTTTGGACAAACTTTTTATCCTTACTGAGCTAACCCAGCTGGAGGTTTAGAACTGGGTAAGAATCTCTCCAAGGGTAATCACTGCTGATGGGGTTGATGTTCCTGACTGGCTTGTTTCTTTTGCAGATCCCTTGCAGTTGGCAGTAAATCAGGCTACAAATTCTTCTCTCTTTCTTCTGTGGACAAATTAGAGCAGATCTATGAATGCAGTGAGTATCTTTTTTTTTAATTCCCTCAGATGGCTTAATGTGGGAAGAATAAGAAATGTTTCACTTTTTCACAGGTTGTTTGAACTTGGCATAAAAGGAACCTTAAGTGTAAATATCACACAAATACAGTAATTGCAAGCAGGGTAAAACTATGAATCAGTGTTCTGGTAGTAGCTATGAAAACTCTGCTTTTCTAATAATGTCCAGCCAGGTTTTAGCCAGGTTACATAGCAGCTGGGCATAAAAATAATAATTTACTCATGTGAGAGAGTGTCTTTTGGATCTTTATACTGGCTGTTGGGGCATGGAAGCACTAATATACCTTTATCAAATAAAAACAAAGCCTTAATTATATTTTTTATCCTAATATTTCCTGTTAGAATATTATTCTTTAACATGATAGTTCCAGGCTTGCTCATCCAAAAGGGTGGATAACTCAGATTCCCATAACTTCTCAATGGTGATCACAGTTGAATATGATCTGAGGTGAAATGGAGAGAGGCCTGGGGGAGAAGTGGTATCCCCTGTTGTGCCAGCAGTTTACAGACTTCCCTTTTTTGAGATGCTAATAGTCACTATGAATGCTATGCATGAGTATGCTTGCTTTCTTGTAAACTCCATGTGAGCAGGTGGTACCAATTGCTGTGATGTCAGCATCTCTAGTGGGATCCCATGACAGAGCTGTCCTCAGACTCCATTCCCAAAGTGACCTGACCCTGTGGCATGTTAAGTTTGGAAATGGGGTGTGATTCAGATCATCCATTACCTGGGATGACAGCCTGCTTCTGTACACAGTCAATGGAGAGAAGTAATTGTGAGGTTCAAATTAGGCACCTGTGGTCAGATTAAATTGTGTTGTAGCTACATCTTCCTATTTGAGTCATGGTCTGGTTGTACTGGTTAATAAGTGGCTTGGATTCCATTTTCTACCGTGGAGTTTATGTACCTGACCTCTGCAGTATGTCAGGCACTTACAGTGGCTGGCCTGGTGTCACCCCAGGAGACCCAGTGAAAAAGATTCCCTGTTACACAAGACACTGAAAAATATCCTGTGAGGTCAGCTGCACTGGCCAGGACTGCATCTTCTGGGTAGTCCTTGAGAGAAAAAGTACAGATTGGATAAAGTGCCTTGTTCAACATCTTGCAATAAGCTGATAAAAGCAGCTGGAATTGGAATTTTGACCTGCTGATTCCAGTCTTGTCTTCAGACTGTTCTGGGATGCTTGTATTGACTTAAACTCTTGGATATTTTAAGTTTTCTGAGTGTTAAGTCTGTGAAAGCTGAGCACAGAGCATGAGGTAACATTTAGTAGAATGTTTTGGGTTGGAAAGGACCTTAAAGATCGTCCAGTTCCCCTATCCCAGGTTGCTCCAAGCCCCGTCCAACCTGGCCTTGGACACTTCAGGGATGGAGCAGCCACAGCTTCTCTGGGCATCCTGTGCCTTACCATCCTCACAGGGAAGAATTCTTCCATATACTGAACCTGAATTTCCCCTCTGTGAGTTTGAACCCATTACATTTTGTCCTCTCACTACAAAAAATCCAGTGCTTTGGCCTGTGGAAGCCAGTCAGTCTGCTCAAATCAGATCGAAATATTGAGAGGCCTTCATTTTCTTTGTATGAGTCAAATAATTTTCAGTCTTGGACTTGCAAACCATGCCTGTTAAAACTTGATATGAGGGTGGAGGGCTTCCTGTGCATTGGGTACCTCCTTTCCTCAAGGAAAGGTATCTTGAGGCCTCCCAAACAACGGTGCCTCCCACTTCCCAGTTTAGTTTAAGTGGATGTAAAGATTTCTTGTGTTGAGTGAGCACTGTTAAGGACCCCTCCTTCTCTTCTGGAAGATTGATCTGCCAACTCTTGTGTAGGTGTTTAAACTAAACTGCAGAATATGCCTCAGCTGCCTTGTGTTTGAGAGAGAAACAAAAAAGATGGGAGATTTGGCTATTCCCATCACTGACTTCTCCTGTGACTGCAAATCTCCTGACTCCCTGTGCAGTTGATCCCACTGTAAAAACAAGCATTAGATTGGAGGGTGCTTTAAGGCTTAATGAATGCTTCTAATATGCTTCATGTTCTTGGATTAAAAATGGAATAAAGCCACAGCTGATCATAATCTAGCTGGCTCTAACCAGCTCTTGTCTGTGATGCTACATGCTTGTGTTTATGAAACTAATCTTGTTATTTTTTTGCTTGTTATGTGTTTTGCTTGTTCTCCCCTCACTGCTGATACTTAATTTGTTTTGCAGTTCTTTTTGTTCTTACTCTGTTTTGAATCTGAGTTTCTGGCAATGCTCAGTTGTGTAGTGTAAAGGAGATAATACTAATAGAAAAAAAAAAAAACAAACCTGAGTAACAGCATTGCTATAGGGCTTTATTGCTGCTAAACATATGATTAATTCAGGTCAGCTGAACATATAGGATGGGCAATATAGCCTGGTACCCTCTTGAATAGTTGCTGTTGGGAAGCATAAATTACTTGGCAGCTGTGAAGAGATTTTATCTCTTCTTCCTGTTAAAGGAAGACAAAGGAGCAGAGGTGCATCCTGTATTTTAAAGTGAATTTAATTAAATGCCCATCACAAAGCCTTTCTTTAAAGGTAACTGTCTGTATTATAATCTTTGTATGGTTAGACTGGAGGATTATCAATACCTTTGAGGCATTTTGCTTATTGAAAATTTTTTCTTCTGTCTGGTGGCTTAGTTGTTGATAGTGCTCTTCCCTGTGTGCCTTCCCTGCTGCCCACCCTTGCCATCAGTGCAGCATAGGACAGCACTATTTCCATATGAATCCCTGCTGCTGTTCCTCTTCTGAAATGCCAGTTCTCCCACCTGCCTGAGAGGATGACAATTCCCAGAAGCTGTGTCTGCACACTTATCCTTGGATGGGGAAAGAAGCTGTGCTCACCCTGGAGCTGGGAGCATTCAGACTGCAGGGTTTGGGTCTCTGAGTGCTGGTCTTCTGACTCTTGTAAAAGGATGTCATAATTTTGAAGGACTCCAGGCTTAGATGGAAAGCTGATAACCCAGCCTGTAAAAATATTTCAGTCTTTTATGTAGCTACTCTGATTCAAGGAACACAGACCTCTGCATTTCAAAGTCTCTGCATACATTTATTGAAGCAGATTTTTGTATTTCTTTTTCGTGTGTTTTGTGTAGTATCAGAAAAAATGGAGAACAATTCCTTGAAAACAAAGTAATTACTAAAATGCATTATCCCTGTTGCATGAGAAAATTGAATTTTCAAAGCCTCTGTGAGCAGTTATGTCTTCTCTGGAAAAGTACCATATTAAATACAAGATGTAGATAAAAGTCAATTATGTAGCGTGGAGTACTGAAAATGCAGAGTGTAAACCTGCTCCTTTTTCATAAGTAGCTTGTTTCTCTCAAAAAAATGGAGGATATTAAATATTTTGTGTTCATTTTCTTGAAATAACTGCCCAGAGAAATCACTTTGAAAGCAGACGTGTCCACACTGATGGCAGTGTCATATACTGAGAATGTTGAACAGAACTTTTTTCATGGAGTTTCTGTCACTGCTGATGGGAACAGTGCAGATTAATTACTTAATGTTCCTCTTGGCCAAAACAGAAGCCTTCAGAAGCAAGCTCTTTTGGGTTGGGTTTTTTTTGTTTTTTTACTGGCTGTTTTATGGTTTGGAATGTGTTAAGCATTGAGCTAATCCAGAAGCTGACTCCTGAAAAATTTGTTTTGATGGATCAAGGCCAAAGGCTCGAGTCACTTGTCTTGATTGGGTTCTGTAATGAAAGGGCAGGTGTAGCCAGTGGCTGTGAAAAAGCTGCAGAGCATGGTAGAACTCTCTCCAGCTTCTCACTGCCCTGAAAACTGTGTGCACGGTGTTCCTGGGGTTTTGAAGAGGAGCTTTATGGGATGGAGAGGGAGGCACAGATGCCAGGATAACTGGTGGTGGGACTTGGCCTCCTGCCAGCATGGTCCAATGATGTGCTGTGATCAGTTGCTCTGAAATTATCTTTGCCAGAGATCCTGGACTCTCCTCCCTCCTGCTGTCTCCTCACGCAGGGATTTGTGTTCCTCCTTTGCTTTCAGTGCTCCCATATTAGAAGCACTTGGCAAATCTGATGTTTTATAGCTCTGCATGAATGCTGGGCATCAGTGATTCCTGCAGAAATTGCTCTTAGGGCCTGTCAGGTAAAAGATGGTATGTGTGGAAATGCTAATTGGTGGCTGCAGCAGTCTTCTGGCAAATGAGTTTCACTAGCTTCTCTGAGTACTCTAACCTTTCTTTCTTCAATGGAAATGCCAGGAGTTTGGGTCATCAGAAACCCTTTCAAGCATAATACAGCTTTAAAAAGAAAACCCAAACACACACACACACAGAAAAAGCCTAAAAAATGTTTGCTTTCCTAATTTTTTCTGCAGAGATAAAAGAAGATCATAAAATTCTGGAATTTGACAATTTTCTGGGTCTTGTAGCTTCAGGGATTTTTTTCTGTTGGATTCTGGGCATGGGAGGTAGACACTGTTCTGAAACATAAACTTGTGTGACACCTTGGGGAGGGGGAGGGAAATCTTTGGGAACCATCACTCACTGTGTAGATTTTCTGCTTTAAAAGCCTGTCCCATGTCCCACCTTGACTCTGAGCTGTCATGGCAGAATGTTTGTGGTGTTAAGCTGTATTTTTACATAGACTGAATCTATGATTCTATGATTTTCTTAGACAGTATTTTCTGTTGATGTGCATCATTCTTCTCCCTGAAATGTCCCTCTGTATTTTTCCTTGTTCCTGTGATTCCTCAGCTGACACAGAAGATGTGTGCATTGTGGAGAGGCTCTTCTCCAGTAGTCTGGTGGCCATAGTTAGCCTTAAAGCCCCACGGAAGCTGAAAGTTTGTCACTTTAAGAAGGGGACAGAGATTTGCAACTACAGTTACTCCAACACCATCTTGGCTGTCAAACTCAATAGACAGGTGAGTAGTGGTTCTGCCTATGTGGAAATATGGGAAAGGGGTTGTGGGTCTTACTTCCTCTGCTGATTGATGTCTCTACCTTAGTGACAGAATTGCTATTTGAAATTTAGTAGTACTTTTCCAAGTGTGGCTTCTGTATGGAATCTCAGTACCTGTATTTGGTTAAGTATTTTTTGTTCTTTGTTTATGTATTTACTTGGGGAAATACCCTGATTAAGCTGGGCATGCTTTGAGTAGGAGGTTGGACTAGAGACCTCCTGAGGTCCCTCGCTGTGTGTATCATCCTTTCATTCTAAATGTGAAAGTATTTTCTCTTCAGGCCAAAATTTAAAGTTATCTATTAAGCTATTATGGTTCTAAGTGCTGTTTGCTGAATTCCTCTTAAAAATAAAATCTAAAAAATGTCACGCAACTGGTGAATTTTTGAAGCACCTGGAAGCATAGTTTGCTGTATGACTAAATTATCAGTAGGCTCTTCGGCAAGTACAGACTTCTCTGTCTTTAGCCAGTTCATTCAAACTAGAGAGAATGGCATCTGGAGGAGAAAACCTTAATGTCTGACTTTGCCCCCAAAAAATGAGTGTGGGAGGAGGGGTTTCCTGTTTAAAGTCATGAGAGAAAGAGTGGGTAATTTGATTTCTGGCACAGGGAGTTAGTGTAAAATGAGTAATGTCTAGTTAGTCATCCACGTGTAGTCTACAAAGTAAATGAGATGATGAGGAACTTAGTAAGAGTTAAAAAAAGGCCATTCACAAATGATTATGGCTAAGTTATAGGCTTTATGAATGGTTAAAAAGTCCTGTCTGTTTTCTCTGTTTAGCAAAAGCAGAAAGTCATTTCCATAATTTCCACATCTAAATTGGTACAGAATAAGAATTAAGTGAAGGTTTCTGGCTTGCTGACTTAAACTAGTAATGGGAATGTTTTCAGTTTGCACTGGTGAGGTTGAGGGAAGTGGGGTGCAGTGTTTGTGTCAAGAGCTGGATCTTGTGTATCTTCTGTCAGACTCTTACTTCTCCCCATCAGGTGGGTACAACCTCTTCTCTGCTGGAAGGTACCTACTGCATTTTGGGATAGAATTTTTTTAGGATTGATAGATCCATATGAACTCTATTTCCATGTCACTATTTTGTCCTCTTTCCCTTTTCTAGAGGCTGATAGTATGTCTGGAAGAGTCTCTTTATATACACAACATACGAGACATGAAGGTATTACATACAATCAGGGAGACACCTCCCAATCCTGCAGGTAAATGTGATGATAGAATCAGCAGAACTCTGAAAAGTGCTTTCTGTGTCAGTGTATGAGGTTCTCTACAGGGAACTGTGGTGGTGTTAATTCTGCTTTCAAATACAATAACAAATATGAGTGTTGTCTGAAAGCCTGCATGTTAGATCCAGCTGAGAACAAGTAGCAGACTCCGCATCTTCCCAGTATTTTGGTCTCCTGGGGTGGATGTGTTGAAATGTTAGGAAAAAAACAGGAGAGATAAAAGCTGGATTTTGACAGCACTTGGTATAGTTAAAGACTTTGTCAGGTTAATACTTTAGGAATCATGGCAGACATGGGGAGTTCTGCTGTTAATCAGTTATTGTAACTCTATTGGTATTCTTCCTTTTCTGTTTAATATTAAACAAACTTATGCTAAATAGTTGCATATATTGCAGGTTGACGCTGAGATTACTCATCTTTGTTTCTGTTGATTTTTGAGTTTTCTGTAGATAATTTGAGTTATTTTGGTGACATTCAAGCACAGAATCAGGAAATTTTACTGCATAAGTCTTGGAATTTTCCTGTTTCTAATCCTGTTTCTGCATCCCTTCCAGGGTTGTGTGCTTTATCAATAAACAATGATAATTGCTACCTGGCCTATCCAGGAAGTGCAACTATTGGAGAAGTACAAGTCTTTGACACCATCAATCTGGTAAGAATCTTTGAATGCTGTTTCCACCTCTAAAGATGCAGGTTTTGAAAATTACTTAATTTGCTCAGGGAGGAATTACTGGACACTTGGGTTTCTGTGCAATAGTTTGCAGCATCTCTTGCTTCACAGAATGTCAGCAAAGAAAATAAAAGTGCTAGTACTAGATTTGATTGAGTGGAATTGGGCAAATGGGTGGAACCAAGTAATTTCTATTTGAATTGTCTTCCTGCTGCTTGTACTCTCTATGTATATGCTTCAGTGATAATTTTATGTGCTTAGTTACTGGAAAAAATCTTGAAACTGTTGTCCAGAAACTTAAGACCCATATTTGCTTTGAATGTGCTTAAATATGCAGTTACTTGCAGCTTTTAACCTGTACTGTTCTAAGGTTCTATTTTATTGATTCACTGCAGAGAGCTGCCAATATGATCCCAGCTCATGATAGTCCCTTGGCTGCTTTGGCATTTGATGCAAGTGGTACTAAACTTGCCACAGCCTCAGAAAAGGTAAGGGAGCTTTTGATTGCCTTGCTAACAGTGATAAAAATCCAATTTGTCATTAAGTATTTTAAGTGTGCACAGTTCCATGTGCAAGTGCCAGAAAAGAAGGCTTACAGTTAAAATGGGAAATCTAAGATCTATTAATGATATTTGACACAATTTCCATGCTGTGAAATGTTGGATAATAAGGTTATTTAAATAAAACATTTTAATCTGGCTGTAATTAGGGCAGTCCTCTGAATGTTTCTCCCTTTAGTGCAGGATACTTAATAGAAATTAGTTGTCTTGTTTTGATGCTGTCTTCCTAATGAAAAACAAGACAGTTAAAATCCATATAGAGAGAAGTGCCTTGGTAGGCTTTGGCATGTGATGACAAATTGTTCATGTAATGTGTGTAAATTAGAGAGTCTGAAGCCTCTGCTTTTTGAGTAATAAGCTTAGACTATAAAGGTATAACTGATTGCACCTGATAAAGGCACAAAGACATCCAAGTGATTGCACTCGTGCTACTTGTCTAGCGTGCTGGTTTTCATGATCAAATATGATAAGAAGGGCTGGTTTTGATGCACAGCTTGTTCTCTGCATTAGTAGCTCCCACCTCTTGTTTCTGTACTCTTCAAACACATCCTACAAACCAGCTCCATAAATACTTCATGTAGTATCTGGGCTGCATCACAGCAATGAGTTAACAGCAAAGTGGTTTGCTGCTTCTAGTTGTGCTCACTAGATCATTCACAATGAATGAACTTGAAATGAAAAATGATCTGTTTATGTTTTTTTCTTTGCAGGGGACAGTAATAAGAGTGTTTTCCATTCCAGAGGGACAGAAACTCTTTGAATTCCGAAGGGGAGTGAAGAGGTAAAGTTCAGCTGGGTTAATTACCTGATGCTCATTCGTTATGGTTGATTTCCAGTATGTTCAGCAGTTGAGCTGGCATCCTGATTTTTTTTGCCTGTTTCATCTTCATTCATCCCTGCATGTATGCTTAGAACAGTTTTCAGCTTGAATGTTTTCCAATTTCCTTCCTTTGGACTTGACTATTCTACAAATCAATCCTGTCAGAATTGTACTCCCTCTTGCCTTTTAAAATTTATTGGTGAGGGAACTTGTTTAAAGTGGGTCACCTTTTGTAGGATACATTGTATTCTTATGGAAATTGGATGCAGTACATCTAATATTCTTACTCTCTTCTAAATCCTTCTAATGCTGTGGCCATTGATAGCCATTGTGCAATGGTGTTGTGGTTTGTGGCAGCAGTAACTCTGTGTTCTGCTGTACTTTATACAGGGTAAGACTGAGTTCAGATTTGTTACTAATTGATCCCGTATCTGGTAAACATCAGAGCTGAACAGCATTAGTCTTATGTTTGAATAGCTTCAAGAAATTATCAGAGAATTCAGAATGCTAATTCTTGAAGGGTGTTTTTTGTTACTTGCAAAGTAGTGGTGGCTTTAGAAATCTTCTTAACTAAGCCAAATAGTTTGACTTCTCTGTTTTTCTTCTCTTTTTTCTTTTTTCCCAGGTGTGTGAGCATCTGCTCATTGGCTTTCAGCATGGATGGCATGTTTCTGTCTGCATCCAGTAACACGGAGACAGTGCATATCTTCAAACTTGAGACTGTGAAAGAAAAGTAGGTTTCAAAGGGACCTTAGATTTTTTCAAGGAAAAGGATTAAAAGTTGACTGCACTCAACAGAATGAGTTCTCAAAAGTGTGGACAGACTTCTTTTGAACTTTTACTGTAAAGTAAAGGGCATAAGAAGTCACTTATGAATCAGCAACTGCAGCTGAGCTGTGTACTCTTCTCCCACTGAGTAGAAAATGTGTTTTTCTGCCAAAGAGAACTTGTCCGTCCTTCACAGAGGAGTGTGGAGCAGTTTTAACATTTTCAGTTGCATTTGTTTCACCTCTGGCATCCATGTGGGAAGAGCTATCTCAGCAATGCCTTCCAGCTGCATATAGGGGGCTTTAAAAGACACCAAGTTGTAAAATGCTCCTATTTATGATTTGAGAGGACAGTCTTAATTCCATTTCAGTGGAAGTTATTGGAAACAATGATTTTCTTACTGATAAAAAGATTAATAAAATCCTAAAACATAGTGCTTTCCAGTAGATTCTGCTCTTGTATAATGAATATTATAAAATGCAGTCTTATATGCAGAAGTATCAGTTTACAATCAAACATGCTTAAATAACAGGCTGAGGGTATTGGAGGGCACATTTTGTCCTGTAGTATAAATGAAGTGTGTTATAATTCTCAAGGGTGTTAGTTATTTCTGAAGAGAAGCAGCTGCTTAATATCTTTCAAAATAAAATGTTTTCAAGTGTTTACACACTTTCCTCCCTAAGGTGAAGGCAAAGTGGGTCACTTTTCTCTTCTGCCTTGTAGACCTCAGGAAGAGCCTACAACCTGGACAGGTTACTTTGGAAAAGTGCTGATGGCCTCAACGAGCTATCTGCCCTCTCAAGTAACAGAGATGTTCAACCAGGGTAGAGCCTTTGCTACAGTCCGTCTGCCCTTCTGTGGGCACAAAAACATCTGTGCACTTGCCACGTGAGTACAGAAATGGGGCCTGCACTCCCCACCCTGCTGGCTTGTTTGGGCTCTGGAGAGGCTGCCACTGTAAAACACAGCTTCATCTGCAGCAGAGCAGTGGCTACTTGTGATCACTGTAGTTTAAGAGCAACGTGGCAGAGCTAACACCTCTCAGTCCTGTGAGAGAAGGAGGAAAGGGCATAACATTTGGATAGGAATAGCCCATTTCTAAGTGTTGTTTAACGATGTCTTTTAATTTTGAAACAAGAATATTGAGAACAGACCCGTGGGCTTTTATGGCATTTGTTTCCATTAGTGCTAGGGGGAGTGATGGTGTATGTTGTTAGTGAATTGCAAAATTAGGCAATCCAGCCTAACCATTAAAGAAGTCTTTGAAAGCAAGTTCATATAATTCTTGTCTCTAAAACAGCGTAGCATTCATTAAAGTTAATTTTGAGGACTAAATCTAATCTTTTATTCTGTCTTCCTCAAAGGCAGGTCCCATTTGGCACAGCTACCAAAGTAATAAGCTGAGCAGTAGTAAACTTACTTTGTGGGGGTTTTATAGTTTTTATGCTAAATTGACTTCATGTCTGTGCTCTCACTCCTCTAATCTCAAAGCACCCTTTAAGCAATAATTAAGCTTTGTAACATTTCTCAAATAAGTAAATCCTTTCCGTTAGACTGTTTGTTGCACAAAGCTTGATAACAGGATGGTAACTTCTGAATCTGTTTTACTGAGTTATATGTAATTGCTTGATTCCTGTGGCATCCTGTTAGCCCCAAAATGTGGTTATGCTATAAATCTTTTACACACAGCTCTTTCCTGGGTGCTCTGTTAACAGCATTCCCTGTCCAGGAGCAAAAGTGTGGAAAATAATGCCTTAAAGTCATAGAATAATTTAGGTTGGAAAACCCTCTGAGACTGAGTCTAGCCATTAAATCATGGGAAGGGAGGAGAACATGCTTTCGTATGTTATTTAATAATTGTTTCTATAATAATCTGTTATTAAATCACTTCTGCTCTAAACCTTTCTAGAATCCAGAAGATCCCTCGTTTACTGGTAGGAGCTGCTGATGGGTATCTCTACATGTACAACTTAGACCCCCAGGAAGGAGGAGAGTGCACACTAATGAAGCAGCACAAGTAAGTCCACGTTAGCTGAGAACTGTTGTATTTTATTTCCTCTCAAAATCCAGTTTCTTCTCAAACTTAGGTCTGTTCTGGAAAAGTCTAACTTACAACAGCTCATTTCTTCAAACTCATCTTTTTCCAGACCTCTGACATGAATGAGTAACTTCAGAATCCCCCTGAGCCTTCCCTCCAAGTATCCCCTACACCAAGCACCGCTTTACCAGCAGAAACTTAACCCTGTCCCAGTGCAGGGAGGGATCAATCGCTGTTCTCTCTGTGCTCCTGTTTCCTCTTGGCACTTTGAGTTGAGTTACTTAAACAAGAATTTGAAACGTGT
Organism: Vidua chalybeata; assembly: GCF_026979565.1. Lineage (NCBI taxonomy): Eukaryota > Metazoa > Chordata > Aves > Passeriformes > Viduidae > Vidua > Vidua chalybeata. The sequence continues at coordinate 13,089,454 of NC_071545.1, forward strand.
GGCACCGTGCTCTTCATCAATAAATGAAGTGGTTACAAACATGAGAAAGATCTTACTCTGACTTCACAGAGGGGAAACTGGCCTATGAAATTATCCCTCTTCTCTCTCTGCTGGTGTCCTTATTAAACTTCCTTGCATATAGGCCAGGCAGCTGGTGTTCTGTGATAGTACTGTAGAGCACTTGAGAAATAGGACAATGCAGTTTTTCAATGAAGGTTGGCAGGAAAAGCTAGGGTAATATAGTTAAATTACTTGATCAATCATGGAATTAAAGATAATAACTCATGATGATAATTCAGGTTTGCAGCTTCGGTCAACCTGCAGTTATGGTCAAAAATCATACATTTATCTGAACATTGGAAGACATGACCTCTGGTTACTGATGAAGTGAAGCCTCATAGAGGGAAGCTTTTACCAAGTTGTTAATCTTTGAAATGCTCTAATACTTTCTCTAAAGGGCTTTCTAGTATCTGTATAAGAAGCAACTGCTTCTGTTGTGACAGTGCTCAAGATAAGCTACAATATTGCTGCTTGGAATGGGGTGTTTTACAATGCAGTCTTGTTTTGAGTCTTCTTTTCCTACTATGAGCTACTAGGATTTAGATCCTGATGCTGTGTCAGAGGCAAACATGATGCTGATGAGTCTTCAGAAAAATACCAAGTGTTGTCAGGTGCTCTCTACCTGGGCCTCTGGAATAGAGGGACCAAGTTCCTCGTGTTGCACTTCTATATTCGTTATTCCTGCACATCAGATGAAATATTTTGCTATAAGCTGCCAGCTTAAGCTGTCTTGTGCCCAGGCAGATCACCTCTCCAGCTAACCCCTCTCTTCCTGGCAGGCTCGATGGCAGCATGGAGCCCGCCAACGAAATTCTGGAGTCTGCATCCCACGACCGGCCGTTGGTAGCGCAGACGTACAGTGCCGCTGTGACTAAAGGTACATATGTGCCTTCCTCACCCAGCAGGCATGGTAAGGAGAAGGCTGGGAATGGGGCAGGGAGCACCTCTGCCTGTTGCTTCCTTCTAGATGGCTGCGTGAGCTGGTCCACGTCCGCACCGAGCTTTGCGTAACCGCGCGTGCGAGGTGGAGCCTTGGTGAGCAGTAGGAAAAGAGCACTCGTGGTGTGCAGTAGCTTTCTGTAGATGGGCCACTTGTCTTTGCTGCTTTCTGGATAGAATTTTGTCTTGAGTTGTGGTTGATGGCTGTAGTGATAGTTTCAGTATTTGCCACATGGTTCTTGAGGCAGTTCTGCACCCAGACCTTGTAGAAAGCATCTGAATTATAGCCCTGCTCCTTTTTTTAAAGAAATTTTTTATGAAAGGTTGATAAATGCTGCTATTGTTCCTTTATGGGAACAGCGACCTTTTAGCCTGATTCACTGCTCTGATAAATCAAGAGGATGAGAACTTGGTTAATGCTGCAGCTCTCCAAGTCAGTGGAGCTTTTGCCACGTGTGGCACCCTGGTTAGTGCCTCGCTGCAAAGGGAGGGCAGTCAGCACATGCCAACGTCTGTATTGCATCAGTGGAGGCTGAAAACAGCAGCCCAAAGCTCCAGTAGGCATTGCACGCACACAGGAGTTTAATTTTGATCATGAGCTGCTCTTGGCTTGGAGAAACACAGTCATGAAACAGAGTCATGATAAAAACAAACATAGGGTGGCAGTGAAACTACTTGAAGTAATGCCTGGTACTTCAGCTCCACTCATTCACTCTGGATCCAAGCCTTAGTTTGTTGCTGCTGATTCCCCAACTCCTTGTTCCTTTCTCTGCAGCCTATACGGATGACCTGGGTGCTGTGGGTGGAGCTTGCCTGGAAGATGAAACCAACTCACTTAGATTGGACGAAGACAGTGAGCATCCCCCCATGATCCTTCGGACAGACTAAACTTGGACCTGTGAACTCACTCCTGAAGCAGAGAACACTGGCTTGACGTTTCTTGAGGAATCTCGTGTTATGCTGCTATGAACTTTGACATGAGTTGGGAGAGAGGATGACAGACTCTTAAGTCGTAGCTGTAGTTCTAATTCTATACAATTTGAAAAATATATGGTTTTCAATTCAGTGGCTTTTAATCTTGCTTATCTATTTTAGCTGTGTTTATTTTTTTTTTTGTTGCCAAAACCTGCTGTTTGTGCAGCCCTCAGAGCCTACTTAGCTTTGCATGCATTCATGTGCCAAGCAAGCATAGGAGGGGGAGAGAGAAAGAGAAGCCACTTTATAACAAACTCAAGTTTGTATTTTTTTTATATATGTATATAATATTTAGCCTATATAAGGAAGGAGTAGAGAAGTGGTTCTGGAAGCTGAGACTAGTTCTGCACTGACAAAGGTCCAAATGGTTCCCTGTGCATGGGCTTGCAGGCATACCTACTGACTGACATGCAACCTTTCAAATGCAATGGCCTGTTTTTTTGGGTTCTCCCTCCCCTTTCCTGGACCATTTTGTTAATTAAAATTCCTTCTGAATGTTGTGTATTTGTGGGACTGTTCTGTTTGTTGGGATGGAAAACTGGAAGTGTTTCCCTGCGTAAGGATATAGAATATAGAAAGTGCCTTTACAGGGAAGGAAAGGAATTGCTGCAGGAAGAAGAGCTAGAATGAGGGAAGATTGTTAGAGAATCTTGTCTGTACACCTTTGGTGCTTGGGTGTCTGTAGCCTGTGGTGGCTGATAAGCTTGTGGGCTTTTGAGAAAAGACTTGGAAAGCACTTTCTTTCTTTCCTGTAGATTGTCCTGTTTTCTTGGCAGAGTAGCAATAACCTTTTTTTATACCTTTTAAAATTATCCAAAGCAAGGATTCTGTCAGGCTGGAGGGAAGTCCCTGTAGAGTTTGGCAGCCCCACTCTCTAAACAGCCTTAAGGTTTCCTGCTAGAAGGCTCTCAATTCCTGCTTCTTCTCAGTCTGGGGCTAAGTATACTACTCTAATAGTGAAAGTTCTTGATTTTTTTTTTCAGATTCTGATGTAAATATAAATGATCTTGAAAATTTAATTTACTTCTGGGTTCTCTACTTCTACATAACAATGCTTTTCTTTCTGTTTTTTTTTTTTTTTCCCATTCCCCTTCTCATCAGAGTAGCTCTTATAGATACACTCAAGGACTGATAGTTTCTTTGGCAGTTTTGGAATAAATCCTTAACTGCCCTGACACTGACTAGGGCTTTCCAAGGCTGAGCAGTGCTGCAGACTATTTTTAGGGTTGTAACGTGCCTTCTCTTAAGTCTTGGATAACAGTTATTGAGCAAGTGATTAGTGAAGTACTTGGTGAGTGTTACTTCCCTTTGCCAGAAGGAGCCTGCTTTGCCTTCTGTGTAGCAATGTGGGTTGTTTCCTTTCCCTCTACTGACTGCTTGCAAGGAAGTAAATATAAAGAGAGGCAAGGAAATTGCAGATCTTGAGAGGAGGACAGAGGCTGAGTGCCCCAGCTATGTGTGAACTCCCTATCACAACTAGGCAGTGATGTTCTTTTAGGACTGGGTACTGTGAACAAGTCTTCCCTGGAGCAGTAGCAGGCAGTGGGCTCTGTGCCCAAAGCCCTGTGTGGGCAGATGGGCTTCCCCTGCCTCTACAAGTACAAAGAAGGTGGCAGCCCCTGCCAGGAGAGCTCTGTCAGGGAGGCTGCTGTGAGTCCTTGTCGATGGAAGGTGTTTGTACACAAGTGTGTGGGGGAGAGATCAGGCTTGTTTATTCACTGCAAACCCTTGACTGTCCTAAGTAGTTGGTTGGAGTGGCTTGTGGTGTCCTCTCCAGAACCCAGCACGTTCACAGCAAACCCCTGAGTCATGCTGAAATCTCACTTAATCAAGAGACTGATCTGGCTGACAACTCAATTCCATGGTCTGCAGTTATTTATTTATATTCTGCTTTACTGCTCTCAGCTTTGCTGTGATGTTCCAAGCTGCAGAGTGAAATACAAGTCTTGAAGTAAATATAAGCTCAGTGAGCTTTGCTGGCAAACTGAACCACCCAGGAGATGTCTTCTCATTCCAGACTAAAGCTGGTTAACATTCCTGATAACATCCTTGGAGGTTTGGCCTAGATTCCACAAGCACAGTTAGCAGTAAACATGCACCAGCAACACAGGTTTGCTAAGCACACAAGTTTTACAACTCTTGAGTGTGGCAAAGGCCATGTTACACCCCTAAATGTAATTACTAACTTTACTGTTAAAAATGGAGATCATTTGTTGTACTAATTTTATTCCCTTATTAATTTCCATACCTTATTTTCCACAGGTGAGTAGGAGAGCCCATATTCACTGTATTTGTGTCTTCCATATGCTGTAGTGTGTTCCTGCTCCTGAGCCACGCACTGTGGAATTGCTGTGTCCTACTTGGTTCACTCTTCTTAAATAGAAGCTGAAAGCCAGTTAAAAGTATCTTCTTGCTGTTGTAATGGAGAAAATCTTTTTATAGAGCAAAAATATTCATGTTCTGAGGTTAGTGACCAGCTAGTAGGGTGGAGCAGGTCAGTTCTGGTCCCCACTGGCTGTGTATTTAAGAGTGGTGACAGTAGTTTAATTGCATGAGGATATAAACTTTTTCTCAGATAAAACATGACTGATGTAATTTCCCTGTGATGGCCTTGGGCCCTCAGTAACCACCCTGTTGTGGTGTGCTACCAAAGTTAGAATCCTTTCAGGTTGGGGGTTTATCCCAGTGACACAAAGATGTATTTCTATTTTTTTTTTTTCTTTAAACATAACCAGAAATGCTGTTTGCAGCTGCATCCTCGCCTGAGTGTGGAGCATGTGATTGCACTGTTGTTCTCTGTGAATCAGGTGGTGTCTAAACATTTCTGTTCTGGTGCTCTGACAGACCCAGGGTAAGCCAAGGAGGCTCGAGCCCTGTGCTGTGGCCACAAGCTGCTGGTCACAGGATATGGGAACACCTGTGCAGTCCCTCTCAGTTTAGACTGACCTTCCTTGGAAGGACAATGTTTGTTCTGTACAGCCTGTCTCTCTCTCTCCATATGGGCTGCACTCCTTGATAGCTTTTAACTCAGTGGAGGGTTGAGGCAGAGAACTGAAACAACCAAAGCTGGGGAGGGGGGAACACTGAAAAACTTGGAATCCTAAACTCAGGTCTTAGCTTGCAGTGGGATCAGTTCCCAGTGAGTACCGTAGGGAAGGAGCTGTTTCTCTTGATGTGCAAATGGGCAGCGAGTGCAGGTCCTCGGCTGCTGTCTCGACATCTGTCTGTTTACTCTGTATTTCAAGTTCTGAGGCAGAAAGCTTTTATCTGCCCTGGTCTCTTCTTATGTCACTGTTTCCAAAATACAAGTGATAGATATGAATCTAGCAGTTAAAAGGCAGGGCCTGGCAGAGGAGGAGGAGGAAGTAGAAAGCATCAAGAGTTTGGTAAAAGCTGTTTGTTCTGGTGCCCTGTTGAACAAGACATTGGCACGAGTGCTCCCTCTGGGATCAGGTGTGTGCTTGTACCTTGCTGCTCTGGGTCCTGCACAGCGAGTTCCTTGGCTGTGTTTTACAGAGGGTGGGGGTAGAGGTGGTGGCTTTTCAAGTCTGCCTGAATGCAAATAAATACCTGAGAAGACCTTTAATGCAGTGGCAGGTGTCTGCACAGAGGGAACTTGGTCTGACCTGTGTGGGATAGTGAAAAGGGAGGCGTGAGCAGAGGAGCCCCGGGCTGGGTGAGTGCTGAGCCTGAGCACAGCACTCTTTTACATCCCATGCTGTGCTTTCTTGGCTCCAATAATGGCATTAGCACCAACCAGCATGCAGTAGGACAGTAGGATTTCTTTCCCTGTGGGTTACTGAGCTGTTCAGTATCCCCCTGGTGTGTGCAGATGCTCCACTGCTGTTTGCAGAGCGACAGGAGTCTTTGTCCAAAGCGTTGGTGGGGATTAATCACTGCAGAGGTTTGGGAAGTTTTATTCTGTGCTCCAGCTGTCCTGGCTAACAGTCAACTTTATTTAACCTGTTAATATCTGAGAGCAAGGCCTGAGTGTCTTCTCCACATGTGGAGAGCAGGCCTTTCTTTTCCTGGAATCTGCTGGCCTGTGAAAGGCTCGCAATGAAGAAAGCATGGCTCTGACTGTAAATAAATCCTTTCAGATTCCAGTTGTACAACCAAAGGAATTCAGCATATTCCTATTTTTCTAATCATGACATGCCTTCATTTTAATGCTCTTCTGACTGGCAAATCTCATCTTACACTGCTTTGAAAATAACGGGCAAGAAGTTGTAGTTCTGGCTTGCAAACAGCTGCCGTTGTGCTCCTTACAGGTGTCAGTGCTGTGGCTTTGGCCATGTGGCCGCAGGGACCCTGCATGTGTCCGACTCAGGAGTGGGGGGCTCTCCCCAAACCTGCAGCTCTGGGTTTCTGTGGGGTGTTGACTCAGCCCTGGGTCTACCTGGATCTATTTGCTCTTGCATTTGCTTCCTTACCTGGAGAAAACCCCTGCATCCTGCAGTGCTCACTGACTGTTTGGTATCTGTGTCCATAAGTGGAAAAATCTGTCTAACATTCCACCTCACCAAGTGTCTGGCTCTCACTGCTAGCCCGTCGCTCTTTGTAATTTTATAACTGCCTAAGAAATTAAATCTGTGTTGTGATAAGTATTCTGTGTCTTCTTCCTTTTGTTTGCTACTTGGAGATGGGGCTGGATAAGATCAGGATAAGGCTACGTGGCCCAAACCAAAACAGCAGCAGTTCTGAGCCCTCGGTCTCAGCAGTGCTTTGTAGCTGCTCTCCACAGACACTGTCAGCTTGGGCTTTGCAGGGACTGGGAAAGGACAAGCTGAGTTTTTCCTGGCACATTTTGCTTGCAAATGTAATTTTCCCTCTTGTTCCTTCTTAAAGCTGATCTTCCCAGGACTTGCATTTGTGCATTTTTCTCATGCTGCTCAGGTGAGTTTAAGTGCCTTTATTCCTTTTTTTTTTTTTTTTTTTTCCATGGGATGCATCTCAAGCAGTACTTTCATACCCAGCCCACTCCCTGTGCTGTCGCTCCAGGCTCGTTGCTTCACTCATTCAAGCCCTGGAGGAAGATGTGGAGCGAGCCCTTGCAGATGGGAGAGGAGGCAGCTCCTGCTGCTGAGTCCTTCCTCCTGCAAAGCAGCGATGAGAGCTTTGATCAGGGTGGACAAGAGGAGCAAAAGCCTTTCTGCTCTGGCTGGCAGTGTTGGAGCACACAGGATGAGATGAGTGAGAGACTCTCCCTGTTCTCCTGCGCGGCTGTTTCATGGCGAGTCCCCGGCTGAGGAGCTGCAGGCGCCGCCTCCCCGATCCAGCTCTGGAGGGCAATGCTGCCCTGTCGCTGCTGCTTTGTGCCTCCCTTTGCTCCAGGCAAAATCGGCTCTGCTAGCTCAGATGAGTGTCTCTAAACTGTTCACTCGGCTGCTGGTGATGTTTCCCTGTCTCCTGCCTGGAGCAAACTGAAGATCTGAGGTGGATTCAGGCAGTGGCAGTGACTTCCATCTGCTTCTCCTCTGTCCCCTGTATCCCAGGTGGATAGAGTCATCCAGACCCACCGATGCTTTGGGAGGTCCAACACACCCCCTCTTCTGCTTCTGCCCTAGAGGAGCAAAGCAGAATATTCTCCAGTAAGCATGGGGAAAATTGTAAACACTGGGTTATACCCAACCCTGAAATAGGCAGCAGTGGTTGCCTTCAGGACAGCAGTTTCACATCTGTCTGCTGGAACTGAGTTTGGCCCACTGAGCATGAGTTTCGAGAGAAGGGACTGAGCAATTCCATGTCCAATTATTTATCTTACTGCAAGGGTAAACACGGATTCGTGCCTCTGTTCCTCCTTGCTTTCTCTTGGTACTGAGCAGGCTTTTGGCTTTAGGTGTGATGATCTGCCCAGTGGTCAGGCCCTGACACCCTTCACTATGCAGGGCCTGAGTCCAAGATGAAACAGCTGAGCAGAAACACAATCCTGGTGTGAACAGCCCCACTTGGGCTGTGGCTGAGCTGAACACACTGCTGGGTGTAGAGGAAGGAGTGAGACACCAGCAGAGCAGCTCACACTGCCCCTGGCCTGGCTGGTTTGCAAGGTGGATGCAGCATCACTCATTTTTAGAGCCAGTGGGCAGAAAGGAGGAGCTAGAGCCAGAGAGGTGAGGACCAGCACCACTCTGATCCTGCCCAGGCTAGGGAGCAGTTTGACCCTCTCTGCAGCACCCACACTCAGCTGGTCCATGAGCATTCACCTCTCCTGTGCCATATCCAACCCACACCAATCTCAGACAGGCCCTTGGCAGAGACTTTTTTGGCTAATTAATGAGCTGTGAGCTAATTGAGGGCATTGTGCCCAGCTTGCTGGAGCTGAGGACAGCTGCTGCTGGCTCCTCCAGCACTGGGTTATGTTTTGGGTTGGGGATTTTAGCAGAGAGTTCTACTAAGTTACAGGTTATAATAAAGGATTTGGAGATTGTTGTATCTGAGGTAAGTCCATAAAGTAAGCTAGAGGGTTTTGGGAGTATTTTGATATTTTGGATGCTGTTTTGCAGGGGCAAGGGAGAGACTCATTCCTCCACAAGCATAGTCAGGAGCTGGGGAGCACCAAGTGATGCAGGGGCATGGATGCACTTTGTCCTTGTGATCAGATCCACCTTGGCCACACGGTGGGTACAGAGTCACTTTTGGGTGCCAGCCTGGTGTGTAACTTCTCAGTATCTCCCTTGTCACTGCTGTCCCCTCCTCCCTGCTTGAGGGAGGCTGGTGACACCATCAAGCCACTGCTCCTCAGTAGCTCCAGATCGGGGCTGATAATTTATTTTATCTGTGGAGGGCAGGCAGAGGGATGGGCCAGAAACTTGGGCCTGTGGCTGGTGAAGGGAAGGCTTCTGGGGGCCAGCAGTGTGGGGCTGTGCTCTGCTGTTGTGCAGCTGCTGGATGGAGGTGCAGTGGCCTGGGGCCACAGAATGTCCCTGTCCCTTCCTTGGGACCATCCCAGCCTTCTGTCCCCAGAGCATCCATGTTCTTTCTTATCTTCTCTGGGGCCATCCCAGTCTTCTTTTCCTGGAACTTCCATGTCCTTTCCTTCCTCTCTGGGAGCAGCCCTGCTCCTTCCCTGGGAGCATCCCAGCCTACATGTTCCCTAGCAGCATCCCAGTCTTTTTCCTCCCATAACCTCCCCACTCTTTTGCTGGCAGCATCCCAGCCTTTTCCCCTTGGTGCATCCGCACTGCTTCCCTTGTTTACTCCCATAACGTCCCTCATCCACTTCTTCAGCAGCCCTGCAGCACCTTCCGTGCATGCTGAGGGCATCTGCCTTGCACTTGTGCTCCTTGACCCAGAGCCAAATGTGAGATGGGGGAAAAAATACTGATCTGTGTTTGCCTTCACCTGAGCCAAAACTGCTGGGGGAGGCAGAGGGTGCTTGGCTGCTGTGTGTGCCACCAGCTCCTGCCTGGAGCTTGATCCATGCTGGGATGAGGGGACTGTGGTGGGGCCAGAGCAGAGTGGGTCTGGCTCTGTGCCGCTGCTCTGCTGTGTTTTCCTGAGCAAATAATGCTGCAGCTTTTGGAATTGGGCCCAAAACTTGAGTTCTGGCAGGGGAGGGCAAAGCTCTGGGCTTCACCTGGCCCCGCAAGCTCTGCTGTTGGCTGAAGCCTGGAGCAGGGCTGCTGTGAAGGGAAATACAGACCCTCTGTGTCCCCTCCCTCTGCACCATCGGGGCACAGGGCTCTGTGCTCCAGGTGTCCCCTGCGGATCCCCCTGCTCTCTGTAGGCACCAAGCACAATGAAATCGTGCAGAGCATCTCTCTTCTCCTTACCCGAAAACAATTTTGGAAATGAAAGCCGGGAGACAGAGCCAGGGACGTTATCTCACCCCTTTTTACCGTTTCAGATAGGAAACAGCCTTTTATCTCTCCCAGGGTGAAAGGCAATTTGCATTTCAAGAGGTCAGGACGAAGCTTTTTCTCTTTACCATCCGAAATTCGTTATTCAAAGTCTATTTGGAAACAAAACAACACATGCACGGGAAGATGGCCTCTGCAGGCTCAAATTAACTGTTCCTGTCATCCCTGATTTCCCTGGCTGCTGCTGGAGGATGCGAGATCGAGGAGGAGGAGGAGGCACAGGCACTGCTGGAGATGTGAGTGGAGCAAACCTGTGAGCTCCTCGGAATGGCTGGAGCTGCTCCAGGGCTCGGGGGTCTCCCCTGGGAATTGGGGGAGGCTTTTCACCCCCCTGCCCTGCACAAGCTTGGCTTAGACGGGTCAGTTCCCTGAGGATAGCTCCAAACCCACCTCCCTGCAAACCCTGCTCCCTTCCAGCTCCCACACTTGCCTGGGCTGGGACCTCAGCCTGGCTCCAGCAACCCAATCCTGCCCCATAAAAAGCCTCTGGCAGTCTGGAGCTTCGCTGGGGCTCGCTGGGCACTGGTGCTTTGTTTTCTCAGCTGCTGCCTCTGCCCTCACTGCTGCCACTTATTGATATCAGAGTTTGCATTAGCAGGTGCAACTCTGGGATATTCAATTACCTATAAAGAGCTGTAGCAACACAAGGCATTGCTGGAGGCATCAAGGCCGTTGGTTTCAGGGTTTTTTTCCCTTGGTTTCGGGTGCTTTGTTTTGGTTTTTACCTTGCATTTAAAGGAGACATGAAGATGGGTAAAGTGGCATTGACTGAATAAAAAACATAAGTAAAAAGTGGAGTAAAGAGAGGGAGAAATAAATAAATAAATATTCCTGTTTATTAAATGAAACAGCTGGGTAGGAAAAAAAATGATCTCCGGGAAGAAAGCAGCTCCCTGGGCTATTTTTAGCTCTTTTGTTTCTCCCCCCCTTTCCACCCCCACCCTCCTTGCACAGTCTGAGGGTTTGGTGCATGTCAATCCTGCTGTTCTCCCTCACCTCCTGAGTGCCAGGTGATGTGCTCTTTTCTTATTTTCTTTTTTTTTTTTTTTTTTTTTTTTTTCTCCTATTTCTGCATCTTATTTATAGCACGGAGGTGGGGGAAGGGCAGCGGCATCAGGAGAGGCCGTGCAGGCATCGCCTCGGTCCTGGCTGGGGAGAGGAGGGGGCAGCAGGGGCTGAGCCTCTCCTGCAGCATCCGGGGCTGGACATGGGCACTCCCTCTGCTCCTCGGCAGCTTCTGGAGCTGCTGCCACCTCCCGGAATTCCCTTTGCCTGGATCTTGGGGTGGATTCTCTTGGGGTGAAATTCTCTTTTGCCTGGATTCTCAGCAGCTCCAGGGCAGGGGCCACATTTGGTGTCTCCTCTCAGCTCTTGCACCAGTGGCGCTGGAGGAGCCCTGGATTTCCACCAAGTCTTTCCCTCTCTAGGCACCATCATTCCTAAACCCATCCCAGTGGAGCTCTCCACTACCCCCAGGCACTCAGCCCTGCAACATTCCCCTTTCCCAGCCATCCCTCCCAACTCCCACACATCCCACCACATCTCCTGGATGCTGCTGCTGCCCCAAGGCCCCTCTCCCCTCATCTCCTCTGCCACCAGCTCCCCCTCACCGAGCATCCTCGTGGGTTCCCATCTTTATGCCATTATGGAAGAAATACATAATTCTTTTATTATTCAATTAGGAGTTTAACACACAATCAGGTGATCGCTTTAAGAGGATTTCCTATAAGGCAGGATTTGAATAACGGGGCTATGAGTAATATATTCCCTTAACTGGTTTATTCCTTTATCAGATTTTTTTTTCCCCCTAAGCACTTTAATGCATTTACTTTCCCATTGTCAACACTTTTCTCCGGGCTCTTCCTCCCTCCCCGAGCTTATGCAAATCCCCCGTAAGGCGTTTAATGCGCCGTGTGTGTCAATAGTGCCCAAATCTTCACCACAGCATTAGGCTTCATGCATGCCCCGGCTGATTAAGAGGGGTGGTGGGGCCAGCCTGGCTGCCCAAACCCCCTTCCAACCCCCACCGTGGGGCCAGCCAAGGGGCCTCTGCGCTGGGAGCTGCATTTTTCCAGAGAAAAGGCTGGAGCTGAAAGTAGCTTTTCTTTGCAGGGTGAATGGGGAGCGCCAGGCTGACCTGTCCGCTGCTGTTTGCTGCCCTGTCGCTCAGATTTCATGGAGGTGTTCTCTGGGAGAAGGGGATGGCTGTGGGTGGGATGTGAGTGGAGAAGGAAGAGGAAGGAGGTAAAATAACCCCTGAGCCAGCGTCAGTGTTGGTTTGTGCACACACAGTCGAGCCTGTGTGGCAGAAGGTGCTCAGGGCACCTGCTGGAGCCCTGTGGGAATGGCTCGGGCATCACTGGCAGGAAAAACTGGGTTTTTCCCACTTTTTGTGCCACCAAGGGCTGAGGTCGTGTCACCCTCACCACGCTGCTCAGCCTCCCTCGTGCTGTGGGTTTGCTTCCCCTGAGGCAGCCCCTGGGATTTGTTTTGGGGGGTGTTAAACAGGCTTTACAGACACGGGGTGTGATGTACCCCGTTACTGGGGGAGAAACCTGGAGCCTGGCTCAGGGGGATGTGTTTGCCTGCTCACCCTGGTGGAATGTTCACTCTGACACCTACAGACGGTGCTGGGACACTGGGGAAAGGGGAGCCTGAGGAGGAGGGCAGCAGGGATGAAAGGAGTAGCAAAAAGGGTCAGCTTGTAATTCCAGGTTTTCCCACTGCCTGAGGGTTTTGTGGTTGCTGGTGAAGCCCTTCGTGAGCACAGCAGTGGGGAAAACACCCCTTCCAAGGGTGACTGTCACCATTTTCTCCTTCCAGAGAAAAATCTCTCTCAACCTGTGTCTGTAAATAGCCTGGTGAGTGGGAGCGGGCTGGACCGGCCCTTCCCGGCGTTGTTTCCTCTACGCCCACCACTGATTGTCTCCTTTTTTTAATCCAGTCCTGCCTCTCTGCCTGTGCGTGCAGCAATTATGCAAAGTTGCAATCAAGGAGCTGAATTAGGAGCTCATCTTGGATTAATTAGTGATGGATGCAAATCTGTTCCAACAAAGAGGAGCGAGGGGAGTGCAAAGGCCATGGATATCCTCCCAGGGTTTCTCCAGCTCTCCCAGGCTCGTTTGAGGGCAGGAGGGATGCAGAGTGATGCCTTGCAGGAGAATTGGGGCATCCACGTGAAAGAATTTGGTTCTTGGCCTTGGGACAAGGCTTGGGTGCCCCAAAGCTGATGCTCAGCTCAGCCTCCTGCATCTCCCTGGAGGTTTTAAACCCAGAGCTTTGGGCTTAGAGCATCTCCTCCCACCCCAGCCTCGCTGCAAAGCTTGGGGAAAAACCAGTTAATCCCTGCGGCCTCCAGTGCTGAGCTCCTGCCAGCACTGGGGATTTCTGTTCGCCTGCAATCGGATTGTGACAAACCCCTCCACTTGCATTGAACAAATTCCCTGGCTACTCCCCGCTCCTTGCAGGCCCCAGTAATCCCCCGAGTGTGACTCTGGCCAAGAGGCAACATCCCTGATTAATCCCCGCCGTCTCCGTGCAAAGCCGCTGCTGCCGAGGATGCTCCTGGCGCTGGCACGACACGCTCCGCCAGCGTTGGGAGCAGACCCCGGGGAAGGATGCAAAGGATGCAATGCTATTTAAAGGAGCTTTTCCAAGAGGGGATTGCAGGCTTGAGAACAGCCTCTTCTTCCTGTGAAATGGAAAAGATGCATGTACTGCGCTCCCGGGGAGCACTGAGCCAGGGGGTGTGGGAGGGGGGTGCAGATGTTTCATCCCTTTGCCTGCCCCCCCCAGTGTCACCCACCCCAGCTGGTGCAGAGGGGACACCCCTGGGGCACAGAACAACCAGGGCAGCCTGGCAGAGTGAGTAGGGCTTGGTTAAGGAGCTCCTTAGCCAAGGGATGGCTCATGGCTGTGCCCACTGGAATGGGGACAGTAGGGACAGCCCATTCCCATGGTCCCCAAGAGTTTAAAGCCTTGGCTTGAGGTTTTTGGTGTGCAGGCAACTGAAAGGTCTCTCCTTCCTCTCCCCTCTGCAACAGCAATGATTAATAAAACCTGACTCGGCTGGAAGGGCAAGGAAAAAAACAACAATACAGGACATTTCTGGAGATCGTCCTAATCCAGCATCTCAGAGCCAAATGAATCAGCAGCTTCTTATTCTGCCGGCAGGATTAGGCAATGTTCATCCAGGCTCCTGGGAAGCGAGGTGAGGCTCTGCATAGCAAGGAGCAAGGTGGCCACAGGGTGTTGGCTGGTTCATGGAGCCAAGCAAATCCCTCCTTGTAATCCTGCAAACACTGCTGGGATGCACCCACTCATGCTGGGAGCCATGGGACAGCAGGGAGAGGCAGGAAAAGGAGAGAATGAAAAAATATCTCTAAAAATCTGCAGTGAGGGTGAAGGATGAGGCTGTTGGATGCAGGGTGTGGGGGTAAAACTCGAGGCTGGGGCTGTGTGTACCGGATATCCCTCATGCCACAGGGACCAGGATGCCTGGGACCAGGAGCACCATGCCTGGCTGGTTTTCCTGGCTGTTAAAGTGGGTCAAGCAGAAACCCAAGGAGCATCTGAGCTCGCCAACCTTGAGCCAACTATGTGGAAGCTGAATTATTCAGGGCCAGCTTAAAAAATTGAAGAGCCCAGCAAAACTCCAGGAGAGTGCAACCTGTGGGACCCCCGTACCCTTGTCAGGCAGAGGCAGCTCAGCCCATGCTCAGGGGCCACCTTGGCATTTTGGGAGGGAGGACAGTGTTGTTTGTGTCTTGGGGATGGGCAAAGCAGAAGGAAAGCACCCAGAGAAGTTCACCCTGATGGATTCATCTCCCCCTTTTCCCTGTAGAGCTCCAAGCTGTGGCAGCTTCCTTGGGTATCCCAGCATGGCTCTGTCACACCTAGAGCAGGAGCAGTTGGAAGAGAACCCCCTTGTCCCCTGAAATGAGGATGTCTTGATCGTGTGGTTTTAGAGAGGAGGCTAAAACTTGATCTTTGCCACCAGGTGTTTGGTTGCGGCGTCTCCCTGCAGCTCAGAGAACACCACATCCACTTGGGAGCTGAGGTGCTCCCCTCCCTCAGCTTGGGTGTCTCTAAAGGACCAGCCCTGCTTCTGCTCCTGGGGCTTTGGAATGGGGAGAACCAGCTCCTGGGGGGAATCCCTGTGGTGAGTAATGCTGCCTGGCGAGCGCCGGGAAAAGGCGGGTGCACATATGCTGCAGCTCATCCTGCTCTTTTCGTGGAGCACTCGCACTGTCTGGGTGCCAACCAGCGGCAGACACGGCCAGGGAACCCCCCCACACACTCACCCCCCCGTTTTGTTTTTACATTTCCAAGGTTCCTGGAAGAGGGTGATGGAGTCTGGTGTAGAGGAAGGGGATGTACCCCAAGGGGAGTGAGGTGCTTTGAGATTTTACAATGATACTATGAAATTAGAGCTGAACAAATGTGCCACAGCAAACAACCCAAACAGCAAACAGCCCAAAGAATCCCTGTTTGCACCAGAGGGCCGAGCTGTGCAGGTGCTCAGCTCAGAGGGGAGCAGGGAAGGCTGAGCCCCGGCTCCAGGCTTCCACAGCTTGGCACAGCAGTCAGGTGCGCTTTGAGCCAAACTCCGGCTATTTCAGCCAAGGAGAAAAGATGGAAATTTCCACCTGGCCTGTTTTCTTCCCTGTGCTGAATTTGCAGGAGACCCTTTCCCCAGCCCCGCTCCCTCAGAAGGGCTGAGGCGGTGCAGGCGGTTGTGTCGCTCATTTCCTCTGGCGGCAGCAGCAGCAGCAGCAGCGCGTCCCCAGCCCCACACGCCGATTTACACAGCGCAGCATTTATTGACTGCGAGGAGATTGTAATTCACAACCCGGCACGGTGCAGCCACGGCCTGGAGCAGGGATGGTTCCTCTCCTCCTTCCTGCTGCCTCCATCCTCACACACTCCGGAGGGAGAGCCCAAGGATGGTCCCCCAGGCACCTGCTGAGTCCCCACTCTGTGCCTTGCTGCTCCTGGAAAAAAGCATCAGATCCCCGTGATGGAGCCTGCAGCCTGGGCCAGCTCACTCAGCCCAGGAGGGGTGGGGACACCCATGAGGTCCTTGCCTGGGTCACCCACCTTGGGGACATGATATCCACACTGCCCCATGTTGCTGGTTCCCTTCCTCCTCTGCTTCCATTCCCAGATTTTGAAGGGAAGCAGAGGCTCTCTTGGCTGTTTCCTCAAAAAGCTGGGGGATTGCTGTGTTCTGTTAACCAGAGCTGCAATCCATCCATCCATCCATCCATCCATCCATCCATCCATCCATCCATGGCCTTTGTCCACCCATCCATCCTGATTCCATCAGCCCCTCTTAGACAAAACCCTTCACAGGAGAGGAATGACCCTCTCCTTGAAAAGCTCATGCCCCAAATGAAATTACCGGGGCTTTCTTCCTAATTAATCTCTCTTCGCAATTAGCTCCGGACCTCCGAAATGCCTCCAAGGCACCTCTAGCCAGTACCTCTAGGCGGTACCTACAGGCGGTGCCTATGGACAGGGGTACGGGCGTGCATCGGGAAAGCCTCTCCCGCGGCCCCGGGGCCGGCGGGGGGGCTCGGGGGAGGAGCGGAGGGCGGGCGGGAGGCAGACCCGGGGGGAGGCAGACCCGGGGGGAGGCAGACCCGGGGCCGCCCCCGCTCCGCGCCGCCGCCGCACTCGGTGCCGGCCCCCTCCCGGCGGAGGCTCCGGTATGGCGGGGCCGGGGCCCGGCGGCCGCCGGGGCTGAGCGGGGCGGGCCAGCGCCGGTGCCGCAGAGCCGCCGCGGCGGAGCGAGGTAAGAACCGCCGCGACCTGTTGTGCTCGGCCGGGACCGCCGGGGAGCGGGGGGAAAGGAGGGGAAGCCGCCGCTCCGAGCCCCCGCCCGCCCTGGCCCCACTGAGCATCGTCCCGGCTCCCCCGAGCATCCTCCGGGCGCGGCCGGGGCCGCGCTCCGCCCGGCCAGGAGCTTCTCTTTCAGACAGGGGACGTGGGTTGCTGAATTCCCCCCGTTTATGGCAACTTCGCCGCTGGCAAGATGTCGGGAGACCCTTTTGCCAGAGCAAAAATGGCTTTTGTGCCCTAACAGGATGGCTGCGGTGCCCGGGGTCACGCAGAGCCGGGGGGCAGCGGGGCAAGGGCTCCTCTCGGGCGAGACCTCCCACCCCTGCCCGCGATGGAGAAACGCCCCCGCCCCCACGCTGGGGCCACAGGGGCGGCAGGGTATAAATCCGTAGGGGCAGACGGATGTAAATCCAGCGGGAGGAGAAAATCCAATTTACGGCAGCGCAGGGATGCTCGGGGGAGCGAGGCGGAGAGTGCCGGAGGCTGGTCCAGCGCCGCGGCTGTGCAGCGCATCCCGCATCCCGCTCTGCTCCCGGCCCCGGGAAGTTTGGGCCACACACAGTACGTACGAGGCTTTCCCAGCTGGTATGCTCTCCAGCTGGGATTCCTGCTATGGAAAAACCATGCAACAGGCTTCCCGGCATCCCGGGAGATGCTTCCCGCTGGGATTTATTGCCTGGGGTGGCAGCAAGCACAGGAGGGTGTGGGTGAAGGGGATTGCAGGCAGCTCCCCTGGGAGCAGCAGGATGGAGCGGTGTCCCCAAGACAACGTGCCCTGCTGGGCTGTTCTGCTCGCGGTGCTCTGGGATGGGGGGTGTTGGGGTGAACCCCAGCACGGTGCGGGAGGGGGACCCCATCCCAGCCCCCCAGCAGTGCTGTGACCTCAGCACAGCCTCGGAGCGGGGGCAGTGCTGCCCTGTGCACCCGTCCCTGCATGAGAGAAGCATTTTAGGCTCCAGGAACTCACTGACAGGGTCTGTGGGCACCACGTTTGCCCCACACCTCAGGGCCCTCCAGCATCCAACATGTCCTGGCAGCTGGAAAACCTCTCTGCTCCTGCAAACGCCATGTCTGGCAGGGAGCCCAAAGAAATCACTGTCATTGATTTTTCCTCCCTTGCCTGACTCAATCTACTGCCTTGGAGGAGATTTTTTCACCACCACCACCACCACCCCCCCGGATGCCAGGGACATCTGCAGGAGGTGGGCTGGGGACAGACAAGGAATTCAGAGCAGCCCCCTGGGGTTGAACCACAGGGAGGAACCCTGTTTTGGATGGCTCTGGTGGGGTCACTGGAGGATGTTGGGTATTTGGAGAGCTCATTTTGGGATGCACTCAGTGCAGCCCCTCAGGTGTGATGCTGGGGTCTCTCTGGCAGGTCCGTGCTGGCTCTGATCCCCCAGAGAAGCAGATCTGAAAAAAGCAGGGTCAGATCCCATCCCCTCTCTAAAAGCTGCAGGAGTTTGCCGGCCCAGCCGGTGGCTCTGCCCCAGCCTCAGGCACCAGAGATGCTGAAAAGGGCAAAAAGCAGAGCAAATGTGCTGCCTGCAGGGAGCGAGGGCTTCCCGAGGCAGCCGGGATCTTCCCCGCAGCCGCCTTCCCTGAGTGGATTTCATCCATTAATTTCTCTAATTGCTTTTGGAAATCACAGTGGCGTTTGCCTTTGGTAGCATCCCAGTGAGGCGCTGTGCCTCGGGGGTGGCTCGTGTGGGTGCCCCACGAGCACTGCTCACCACCCCAAAGCCAAACTTCTGCTCAGAAGGTCGGTGGATCCCATTTGCCTCGGGGAAATCATCTTTCCAGGTGGAAAAAGCCATCAGAACCACTGTGATATAGCGAGGTGGACAAGGCTCAGGGCCACCCACGTGTCATCGTCCCTTGCAGACCGCTGGCATCACCTGGGGGGGGACCTGTGCACCCCGGGGTGTCACTGTCACTGCTCTCTCCCCCTCAGGGTGGCCAGGATGGGCTCGGTGGGAGCCGAGCGCTTCAAGGAGCTGAGCCCGGCGGCGACGCCGGAGGGGAACGTGGTGATGAGCTTCAGCTTCGACAGCTACCAGCTGGAGGAGGACGAGCTGCAGCGGGGCAGCCAGGCCAAGGGCGTGCTCACCTTCATGGAGCCAGGTGAGGGCAGGCATGGCCCAAGCTGACCCACAGGCAGGAGCCAGGTTCCCTGCTGCTTTCCCACCCACTTAGGAGCTTCCTGGGATGGGTTTAATAGCCACAAATAGCCTGAAATATCACAATATTGCCCACTACCCTTTTTCATCACTTTTTTTACCCATGTGAGCCACCAGCACATCCTATGACTGCTCTGCAGCCTGGCAAGGCATTGAGGATTGGTGCCCAGGTTCTCCTGCCAGGCTCACCCCCAGCCTGCAGCTTCATCTTTCTCCATGCAGGACTCAGAGACACTCCTGGGATTCACCCCAGCCCTGCTCCACATCCTGAGGCAGCCCTGCCCACCTCCACACCCACCTTTGACCCTTCCTGCACCTTGACTTGTGCTGTCACCTGCACTGCCTGGCTCTCAGCTTGTTTAGCTGCAATTAAAACTCACCAGACCCCCAAAGCCCAGATGTTTTCCTGCCTCCTGGGTCTCCACTGAAATGTCTTTATTTAGGGAAGGAACTTCTCAAAGCTGGGGCTGTTTATTTGTGCATCTACAGGGAGCTGGGCTGTTTCATTGCCTCAAGGCTGGGGTCTGACGTGGGTCCCAGGGGGGCAGCAATGCCGCTGTCATGTCTTTTTGTCTTTCTTTCCTCTTCTGGGGCAGTTTCTGAGGACCCCGAGCCCCAGGATCGATACCATGGGATTTATTTTGCCATGCTGCTGGCTGGGGTGGGATTTCTCCTGCCCTACAACAGCTTTATCACCGATGTGGATTACCTGCACCATAAATACCCAGGTAGGTCTGGAGCAGCTCCAGCACATCCCTGACACCCCAAACCTGGAGAGAGCTCAATCCCACTTCCAAGGGAGCTGAACTCTTGTCCCCCCATCACCTGCTTCTCTTCAGGGACCTCCATTGTCTTTGACATGAGCCTCACCTACATCCTGGTGGCCTTGGTGGCCGTCATCCTCAACAACGCGCTGGTGGAGCTGCTGAGCTTGCACACCCGGATCTCCGTGGGTGAGTGGGGTCCCTGTACCCCCAGGCAGTTCTGTGCCCATGCTCTGCCCCTGCCACCACCTCTGTCTCCTCCCCACAGGCTACCTCTTCGCCCTGGGGCCCCTGCTCTTTGTCAGCATCTGTGACGTGTGGCTGGAGCTGTTCAGCCGCAGACAAGCCTACGCCATCAACCTGGTGGCTGTCGGGGTGGTGGCCTTTGGCTGCACAGGTATGTGGCAGAGCAGCTGGGCTGGGACATGGCAGGTAGGGGTGGGAAACAGCCCCATCCCTGAGCCGTGGTCTCCTGGGACACCCTCCTGCTCTGATCCCTATAACCCTCAGGACCCTGCCCCATCCCATCCACCTCTGTCCAGGCATTGTGGGACTGGCCAGGGGCACCAGCACCAAACCGTGTACTGGTCACTGACACCACTGATCTGGGCCACCATGGTGGCATGCCAAGCCCCCACACCTGGTGGCCACTCTGGATGGGAACAGGCATAGTGGAACATCCATGGAGGGGAAAAAAGGCCCTCCTGCTTTTGGAGCAAGGAGGCTGCTGGAAGGAGCAGCTCCCAGTTGCCACAGCACATGGGTTCCCTCTGGGATTTCTCCCCCCTTCCCGGAGTTTTGGCTGCACCAATAATCCCTCCTTCTCCCCTCTGTGCATCTCTCCTGAAGTGCAGCAATCCAGCTTCTACGGCTACACGGGGCTGCTGCCCAAGCGCTACACGCAGGGAGTGATGACGGGCGAGAGTAAGTACCCACAGCCACTGACACATGGACTTGCACCTTCTCCTGGGGCCCCAGTGAGCCACACTTGGGTCCCCACTGGCCTCACCACAGCCCAGCTGGGTTGCTGGCAGATCAGGGATACCACAGGGTGCTCCCCAGCAAACCAGGGAGTTTACTGGTTTCTAAGTCCCTGCACTGCCATGCCGGGCTGGGGGTGGGATGTCTGCCAGGAGCTTTATCAGCCCAAAATCACTGCTGGTGACTCCTCTATACCGGGAAGCATCACATCCACACGGTGGGGGGTGATGAGGGTCCCTGAGCTGGGATTCAGTGGGGCTTGGCCAACACTGACAGCTGTCCCACACCACCAGGCACCGCCGGCGTCATCATCTCGCTCAGCCGCATCTTCACCAAGCTGCTGCTGTCGGACGAGAAGGAGAACACCGTCATCTTCTTCTTCATCTCCATCGGCATGGAGCTGACGTGCTTCATCCTCCACCTCCTGGTGAAGCGCACCCGCTTCGTGCGCTACTACACCGACTGCTCCCGCAAGGGCCTCCCGGAGAGCCGCGGGGCCGGCGACCCCGGCACCGGCTACCGCGTCCACCACGACGTCACCTCGGAGGACGTCCGATTTGTAAGCCAAGGGTGGGTTTCCCTGCCGGCCCCTGGGGTGCTTTGCCGCTGCACCTCAGCACTGCTGTCCCCTCTCCACTCATCCAGGAAAACGGTGAGCAGGGGCAGCCGAGCTCCCCCCGGGGCAGCCCCGGCCCCGAAGCTGAGCTGGCTGGGAGTGGCACCTACATGCGCTTCGATGTCCCTCGGCCCAAGATCAAGAAAAGCTGGCCCAGCTTCCGAGGTGAGTGGTGGGCTCGGGGGAAAGGCATGCCCCTGGGGTGGGATAAATAACTGGTGACCCAGTGTTATGGGGGAGGATCATTCCCACGGCTGGAGAGGGACTTTGGATAAGGGCATGGAATAGCAGGACAAAGGGAAATGGCTTCAAACTGACAAGAGGACAGGATTAGATGGGATATTATCAAGAAATTCTTCCCTGTGAGGGTGGGGAGGC
This sequence comes from Vidua chalybeata, assembly GCF_026979565.1. NCBI lineage: Eukaryota > Metazoa > Chordata > Aves > Passeriformes > Viduidae > Vidua > Vidua chalybeata. The sequence goes on from NC_071545.1 coordinate 13,111,049, forward strand.
CCTGGCACATGCTGCCCAGAGAAGCTGTGGCTGCCCCATCCCTGGAAGTGTCCAAGGCCAGGTTAGACGGGGTTTGCAGCAACCTGGGATAGTGGAAGGTGTCACTTGGGGGTTGGAACTGGATGGTCTTTAACAGTCCCTTCCATCCCAAACCTTTCTATGATCCCTTTCCTAATGATGTGCCCATAACCATGGGGCAAACCCATCTTTGGAAGGCACCCCTGGGGGTCAGACAAAGCTCTCAGGCTCTGCAAGGGGGCTGGGCTGCAGTTTTGGCTGAGCTGTGCTGTCCCTGCCAGACATGCTGCTCTACCGCTACGTCGTGTCCCGCCTCATCTGGGCCTACATGCTCTCCATCGCCATGACCTACTTCATCACGCTGTGCCTCTTTCCCGGGCTGGAGTCGGAGATCCACAACTGCACGCTGGGGGAATGGCTCCCCATCCTCATCATGGCCATCTTCAACCTCTCTGACTTTGTCGGCAAGGTAGGAGAAAGGCCAGAGCCATCACTGTGGGGGTCTGTCCTCCTTTGTTGCCCTCTTTCTCAGCCACTTGGCTCCACCAAGGGTCGTCTCCACCCACAGGGGTCTAACCAGTGTGAGGCTGGTGCTCACCAGCATGGCCAAGGTTGGGTTCCCAGAGCAGTTGATCTTTCCACCACCTCATCTCCTTGTTGCCCCATTTTGGGCACAGCAGGACCCTCCCCAGCTTCCTCATCCCCCCCAATAGAATCTCTGCCCCTCGCTGCAGATCCTGGCTGCCCTGCCCTACGACTGGAGAGGGACCCACCTCCTCGTCTACTCCTGCCTCCGCGTGGTCTTCATCCCCCTCTTCATCATGTGCGTCTACCCCAATGGGCAGCCCACCTTCGGCCACCCCGCCTGGCCCTGCATCTTCTCCCTCCTCATGGGCATCACCAACGGCTACTTCGGCAGCGTCCCCATGATCCTGGCCGCAGGCAAAGTGAGCCCGGAGCAGCGGGAGTTGGCAGGTAGGACCGAGCCCTCCGGGAATGCCCCATGGTGTGGCCACAGCACCCTGACACCCCATGTCCCTTCCCACAGGGAACACCATGACCGTGTCCTACATGACGGGCTTGACGCTGGGCTCGGCCGTGGCGTATTTTGCCTACAGCCTCACCAGTACCTCCCACAGCACCTGTTTCTACACCGAAACCTCCAATGGCTCCTTTACCTCAGGGTACTGAGCCCTGGGGCCGGGCAACGGGGACAGGATGGGACCTGCTTCCCACCATGGTCCCCAGCGCCCCACATCCCTCCTCAAGGAGGGAGCCTGGAGCCAGAAAGCCACCCCAGCATGGACAAGGACTGGTATCCTGTTGGCACAGGGCTGTGGCATTCCCAAACGGCCTGTGCTGTCCAGCCAGGCACTGCGCAGGGCCATTGCTTGGGGTGACATTCCTCCCACCCCAGGGGACAGTTCTTGTTGCTTTTGGGGGTCTCCCCATCAGCAATGTGCAGCTCTCCAGTGAAGGTTGGGGATCTTCTGTTTGCACCAAGCCATTGACAGGAGGAAGAAAATACTGCCAAATCCCAAAGGGAATAGGACCAGCACTGGGGAGGAGGGTGATGGAGGGCTGGTGAGGAAGAAGAGGAGTAAGAGAGGAAAGAAACACTCCTTCAGGCCCCCGTGGCTCTGGGAGGGTGGATCTCTACTTCCATTGATGGTGCTGCAGGTTTTCACCAGGAATGGCTTGAAATCACAGTCCCTCCCTAAATATGCGAATCATATGGTTGGGGAAAAAAAGTTTTAAAATTGTATCTTGTTTTACCCCCCTCTAACTGCAACAGAGGCAGGGTCTTGCCTCCCCCCACCCCACACTGTGAATCTGCTCCTTTGCAAGGGGTAGAGGGGGGGTCCCAAGGCTACAGCACTGCCAGTGCCACCTGCAGGCCACTGCTGAGCTTCAAGATTTAATGCAGGGTGTAAGTGAAGCTGATTAAATAATTAAATGTCTTTGCAACAATGGCTGGTCCTTAGCTGTGCCACTGGCACTTGACTGCTGGTGGTGGGCTGGGCTGGGCTGGCAAACACACACAGGGTGGTGCCTGCTGCCTGTCCTGTTGGGTTTTGGGGTGCCCCTTGTGCTGCTCCCTATCTTCAGTGCCCCCTTTGTCACCTGGGGTGGTTGAACACATCACCGGGTTACACCAAACCCCTGCCAGCCTGCAAACTGCCATGGGCAGCACACGGGAGAGGGCAGGCCAGGAGGAGCAGAAAACATCAGGAGAAAGTGCCAACACCACGTTTTGGGACCAGCTGTACCTCACTGTGCCAACTGGCAGGTGCCACCTCCCAGGGAATCAAGCCCAAGGAGCCAGCGAGTGCCAGGCCTGGCCCCGACCCGACCCCTGCAGCACGGGAGGGTCTGGCCGTGCCAAGCTCCGGCCTGTAGGAAGTGCAGCTCACACCAAAAAGAGCAAATCCAGCGTTTCATCCTCAGCACATGGTGCCCTGAGCATGGTGGCAGGGGGAGGACTCACACCTCCAGCCCACAGGCCCGGTCCAGCAGACACCTCTACTCCAGTGTCCAGTCCTGTCCATCGGTGCCACCACATCACACGGATGGGTTCTCCCCAAAAAGCCACCAAGCACCTGGGTTGTGTCTTTCTCCAGGGCAGGGGCTGAGCCAAAAAGTCATCATTGCCACCAAGGGGAGAGAAACCCTGTGGTCAGGACAAGCGAGACAAAGAAAGATGCTTCGTTGGGTTGCTTTTTTTCAATTAGATTTTTTTTTTTTTATGAAAAAAGATCACACGGAGTTCTCCAACAAACAGAATGCCAAAAAAATTGTTTTAAACAAAACATAAACAAAACAAAACAAAAAGACAAAAACCTGGCTCTCCTTTCCTCTCGATTGTCTGAAATATCCTTGTGTTCCATAGAAGGCAGTGGGTTTTAAGTGCTTTCTATTTAACATTAGCATAAAATCTCTCTCGCGCGCTCTCTCTCTCGCTCTTTAAAATATGCTCACACAATTTGCTTCTAGAAGTACAGTACACTTTGAGCGTGGGGGGTGTGCCTGTTCCCAGATCATTTACAATCACAATCCAACAGGAAATAAAAAATAATATTCTAAACGTCAGACTGTGTTATTTTCTGCCGTTGTGGGTTTTTTCTTTTTTTGTTTTTTATAATTTCATAATTTTTTTCACAGTTTTAAAAAGTTTATATTTATATATATATATTTATATTTATATTTATAATTAAAAAGTTGAATCCATTTAAAGACTTATAATACAGGAGGGCTAATGAGTCTTTTGGTACATTAAAACTGTACAGGCTAGAACCGTCACTGTCCGCCGTGCCGGGGCGCCGGTGGCCTGGGGTGGAGATGGTACGAGCTCAGCACCATGTGGTTTGTTAAAAGGATGAGGGTTAACTCTGTGGGGCTGTCCCTCACCCCTGAGCCCCGGCCTCCAGTCTCTGGTACGCAGCCAGGGTGGAGAGTTTCCAATCTGTCCTTGGCTTTAGCGTCTCCCCACCGGAGCCTGGGCCGAGCCGGGCCCCGCTCCGCGTCCCGGCGATCCGTAGTGCGAGTCGGGAGTTGCAAAGATCAGTGCGTCTCTTGGAGTTTTGTTTTAAGTGCAAGGATGGTGCGTCGTCCTCCTCAGGTTCTCCTCCAGTGTTCCCTCTTGCCAGGTGTAACCCTGGAGCAGCAGTGGTGCCGCGGGTCCGGCGTGTGCCCAAGGGGAGCTCAGCTCCTCCGTGGATGGAGGGAGCTGAAGGGTGCAGTCCCTGAGCCCGAGGTGGCAGCGGGGCTCTGGCTGAAGGAGCGCCGCGGGCAGGCACAGCCGGGTGCACACGCTGCCCCCGTTCCCTTCAAATGATGGGCAAGGCTTCCCAGCAGCTCCACGTCTCAGCGCAGGCAAGGCATGGCGGGTAAAGCTGGGTGAGGGATGCCAGAATCCACTGGCCTCTGATCTTCTCTCCTCCAAGCACCAAGCAGCAGCTTTTCCCAGTCGTTTCCTGCTCCTTCACTGCACGCTCCAAGATGAGGTCTCAGTTTGCCACGTGTCACCCCCCTTGCCACCTGCTTGCTCCCTCCAGCACCTTCGCAGGGCAGAAGGGGTGCAGAGCTGCAGAGGGTTCAGACTGCTTGTTCAAGGCAGTGGGAAGGCAGTGTCCCAGACTGGATGTTGGCTCCTCTTCCACCTGGCTCCTTCCAGGCCAGAGGATTCTCTTCTGCCATCTCTGTGCTGGGGCCAGCCCTGCCCTGTCGTGCTCCACACGCTGCCGGAGGGGCCTCCAGGGAAAAGGAACGGCAAAAAGGCGCTGAGAGGATCGAGACGAGGCGCTGAGAGAGACTCATCTCCTTTCTCTTTCACCCTGTCCTTCCTATAAAGGGTCATGCGAAACTAAGCAGGAAAGGGAATATAAGGACGGAGAGGAGCGCACGCAGAAGGCAAGAGGGTCCTTCCACGCGCGGGCGGCTTCCGAGTTACTGATGGGGAAAAATGACACAAAAGGGATCCCTCCTGCCGGGGGGTCCCGCTGGTGAAATGATCACGAGACCCATGTGCTTTCCTGGACCAAAAGGAGGAAGGGAGAAGTTGGTCAAGTGTCACCTTACTTAAAGCCACTTCCAGAAGAGCCTCGGGGTTCAAGCACCACCACCACCATCCCCAATGGCATCTTCCTCGAGTCCTGTAACTGCTTCCCCAACCCCTTTCTTCAGCCTTCTCCTTCCTCCTCACATCTCTCGTGCTCTCCTGTCTGTAGTGTGACACAGAAATGAGCATTGAAAGAAACAATCATGTCGTCTGAACAGGCACGTCCTCAGGTTTGTCCCATCCCTTCCCAGGGGGTGGCATGTGTCCCCTGGGCAGTCAGCAGATGACAGGGACCCCGTCAGTGTTGAAGATCATGCCCGTGGTGGGCTCGTAGGTCCCTGCAAGGTAGTAGAGGTCCTCACTGTCTTGGTATTTCTTTGTCTTCAGCATCTGCTCATATTGATCCAGACCAACAACAAGACACTTGTGTGAGATGGTCTGGACATCATTTTCATCCACGTGAGAGGACTGGTAGAGGGCTCTCTGCACAACAGGAAGAGAAGGAAGGAGGTGGGAAAAAAAGGAGCCATTAGATCACACAACATTTACAGCATCATCTTCAAGTAGGAAAAATACTCATCATAATGGGATAGGACTCTGTTCACACTCAAGAACATCTCACTCATCCCAACAGCCAGCCCAGGGGAGGGACACTGGGAATCTGCCGAGGTCCATGGCTGGACAATCCCTCCAGCCCACTGAACCTAAGCCCTGGCTTTCACTTGGCTCCCACTGATGGGAATGCTGCAGCTGCCCAGCATACATACAGGGAAATATGGAGGCCAGGAGTTTGTCATCCTCATTTCAAGGATGCAAATGCAAAGATGGGTGCTGGATACCAGCTCCCTGTTCTTCTCCACACCCAGCACCTGCAGCTACACCCACCCTCCCAGAAATATCCATCCCAAGTCCTGGGCACTGCAGACTTTGCAGCCAAGGCAGAAAGCAAGAGCCAGAGAAGTTTGGGGGGCATTTCCCAGCAGTATTTATTTGTTACAGGGTACCCATCATTCCCTCCCAGCCTTCCCCCCCGTCTCACCAACCTCCATAAAGTCCTTCCTCTGGTTGGATGCCTGCAAAGCTGTGGCCAGACTCCTGCCTGATTTTTGATCCCAGCGCTGTGCCCAAGAAAAGAGGAAACAGAAATGAAAACCTGATGAATTTGTTGTTTTTCCATGCCATCACCTCCTGCCCACCACATGTGCTTTTGGAACTTCAACCCCTGCCCACTGCCACTAAGAATAAATCCTGCTGTAAACCAGCTGCACACATGTGCAAAATTAAGTTTTTCTGAGCACCAGGCCCATCCTTCTTACACTTTAAAGACTTGATCTGGCTCTTGACACTTTTTTTGGATGCGCGCAAAAGTCTTTATTTCCTGATACAAAGAAACCCACCCCTCCCTTCTTCAAGAGGCCAACACTGGGCTTGCCCACACCATAGGCAGCCCCAACAAGATGAAAGAATGGGGCCACCCCCTTCAGGGTACCAGTAACAAACTGGGCCTTGGGTGTTTTCTTCATTGTTGGAAACAAAAGGGAGCAAAGAGCTTTGCAGCCCTATCAGCAAAGGAGACCAGCCTACCTTGCCTTCATTGAGTTTCTTGCCAGGGTTGGTTTCTTCTGGGTGATAAAACCATTTGACTCGGACCACCATGTTGTTCCCCCAGGATTCCCACATGCTCTGGATCCGGCCAATGTAGGGCAGGTTGGGGCGGCCAGCGGAGAGGAAAACCGCGCAGTCTCCGATGCGGATGATCTCCTTGCCCCGCACGATGGCCTTGTAGAACAGCTTCCTGGCCTTCCCTTTCATTCCTCGTCTCTGCCGAGAGAGGATCATGCAAGTGGTCAGACAGGGATTACCAATATTTTCCCTACACACCACTGTTTGCCCTGTCCCACGTGCATCCCTTTGCTGTTGGCAGTGCCACAGTATTCCCACAGGAACTGGGGCAGAGGGATACACCACACAGAATGGCTTCCCCAGCACAGTGAAAGCCAACCCCCATCTCCCTGCACACTGGACACTTGGCACACCATGCCAGCAGTTCCACCACCCCAGGAAAAGGGAAGAAGCACCAGAAGGCAAAACCAGTGCCGAGTGCCGAGCACTATGGAGCATTTACCTGTGTGGGTTTGCCAAACCACTTCCAAAGCTGCCGTGCCGGGAGGAAAGCAGCGATCTTGGGCCTGTTCTCCACGGAGGGCAGGCGCTGGCGCTTGGCCAGCTCCTTGGTGGTGGGCAGGTGGATGCCCTCGCGCTTCTTGGGCCGGCTCTTGTTGCCGCTCTGCGGCGGTGCCGGCTGCTGCGCCGGCTGCTGCGCCGGCTGCTGCGCCGGCTGCTTCTGGCTCTGCGGGTGGGAGGACGCCCGGGATTTCCCTGCCTGCTTGGTTTGCTTGGGTGGGAGGGTTTGCTGCACCGAGGAACTCGGCTGGGCCTCAGCTACTTCGTCGTCAGAGCTACAGGAGGAATCTTCATCCGTAGTGGAGGAGGAAGAAGAGCTGGAGCTTGATGAAGAAGAGGTTGATGAGGTGGAGGAAGAGGAGGAAGATGAAGATGAAGAGGAGCTGCTGCTAGAAGAGGAAGAAGAGGAGGAGTTGGAGGAAGAGAGAGGGGTGGATGCTCTTGAGCTAGCTGAGCTGCTATCCTGGGCTTCCCCTTGGTTCTTCTCAGCCTCCTCTTCTCCCTCTGACTCCGAGCTGCTGTCGCTGCTGTTGCTCTCAGACTCCTCCACACCTGCTGGACCTGCTGCCTTTTCTTCCTGGTCCTTCGAGGCAGCAAGGCTCTCTGCTGAGGAATCAAACTTTCCTCCAAAGCTGGAAGGGGAAGGGTCTCCCTCAGCCACCTTGGCTCGGGAAGATTTCTGCTTGCCCTCCACACTCACTGCAGCAGAATAGCCCAGCCCCAAGAGACTCTTCCCATCTCTGCGATTGGCCAGGTTCGAGTCCTCCAGCATCCTCATTGCCTCCTTCATCTTCTTTGTCTTTGGAGACATCACACCCTCATGGTCCAGCTTGATCAAGATTTCGTTGTCATGCTTCCTCTGAGCCTTGACCATGGTGCCAAACTCTTGTGTCTCTTCAGTGGGCCGCCCTTTCTTGGCCTTGGCTTTGGACACCGAAGCATCGCTGGAGCCAAAGGCCGCCAGCGTTCCCGGGAGATCGCTGTAGGGCTCCGTGCCGAGGATGCTGCCGAACACAGCAGGCTGGTAAGAGGGTTGTGGGGGGCTGTGCAGCTTCGTGGAGATCTTCATTTTGCTGGCTTTTGACCGCTTTTCCTCTGTGGGAGCAGGAGAGCCTCCAGTCGGCAGCGGTTGCGATTTTCGTGACCCCTTCATGCTTGGCTTGCTCAAGCAGGCCGGCTTCTCTGGGACTGAGGAGGTAACAGGCGAAGAGTCCACCTGATCCTTCTCTTCAGGCAAGGCAGCCTCTTCTGCAGAGGGGAAGAAACACAAAGACATGATGTTATCCCTCCAGATGGGCTTTATTAGCTCAGACACAACCAGACACCAGTGCTGACTGGTCTCTGGCCAAGCATGGCTTGCTCCTGCCTGCTCAGCTACCCCCAAAGGAGCACAGGGGGTGTCCTCACTGCTCACTGAACTGCCTGGCCTGGTGCCAGTACTTGTGAGAAGTGATGGACAATGCCCAGGGGTGCTGCTTCAACTTCAGGAGAACCAAACTACAAATCTCCTGCACCTTTGGCCCTATTGATGGATGCAGAGATGCTCAGCTGAAAAAGGGACTCTGCTCCACATCCCTGACTGACAGAAGGAGGCTGTCAGAGCACAGGCCAGCTTGCGAGCCAGCCTCCTGTAAACTGTAGCCACAGCAGAGTGAGATGCACGGGTGCTTTGCATTCAGGCAATGCATCCATCCTCATCCAAATCCTGCTCCAAGGAACAGCTCTGACTTGGGGAGAACAGTGGGGAACTGTGCAAAGATTCCCTCAGCTCCAGGCCTGGCAGTGTGGCAACTTACCAGCTTTGGCCTTGACACTTGGCTTTCTCCCTCGCCCTTTGCCCTTTGACACAGGCTCCTCTGACCCCAGTGCAGCTCCCTCTTTCCCTTCTCCAGTGTCTTTGCTGGATTTACGGCTACGGCGCTTGGTGCTGGGCACCAGAAGGGCGGGGGAAGGCTCAGCACCTGGAACAGGTCAAAGAGATGTTCAAATGCAGTCAAATAACACATAAAACAGAGATGTGATATAGTGAAAGTATCCCAACCAAATCTGCAATAGGGACTGGGCCTTATTCCTTATGGGTGATATCCCACCCCAGCACTGTGTTCTGCAATTGATGGTGCAATCTTTGTGACTGAAAGTCTGTGAATTTGTCCCAAAGTTTGAGGAAAGCACCCCAAACTCCACATATATGTCAGAGTGGGAAGCATCTTGCAAAAAACTGAACAGCAAGACTCACACTGGATCTTGTAGTCAGGTGGGAGAAGCCGAATGTGAGACAGTGGGATGCGTCCCGTGTCCCCGTCATCGAACTCTACTGTGATGAGATCACCATCTTCCTCCAGATCCAGGGTTCCTGTGGGATGGGGGAGCAGAAGATGGGATTAGGAACAAACATCAGAGTACAAACCCCTTGTAAAGGAAGTGAGGACATTGGGGAAAGATAGGGGTGCTGCACCTGCTGCAAAGCATCCCACTTCACCTTTCCTAGGCTATACAGGGAGGGCACAGAAGGCTCAATCTGCAATGGAAAGTCCCTAAACCAGCCCACTCAGTGTGAAATTCCCCATCAACAGCACTGCTCCAGAACATAACAGTCATTCCAGTTTGACTTCCCACCTCTCTCCACTATTTCCCTTTACTCTTGCAGAAATTCACTTTTCTCCTTTCACTAAAGTATCTTTTTTTTTAACCTGCATTTTGTAACTACTCTCAGCCATCATAAACTGCTGCTTTTCACTTTCTCCAAGAGAAATAAGCAGTGTTCCCACCCTCTCTTCTTGCATCAGCATTACTGGTTCATACATCACAAGTAATTATTCCCTTTTACACATGTGGTATGACCAAGAGCCCAAAAAACAAGACCAGCCGTGAGAGAATTGTCCAGAGCCATTCACCAACTTTTTAATGGGATCAGACTGGAGAGTTTTGTGTCAGAGCAAAGTTGTGAGTGTCCAGGTGATTTAGAAATCTCCACAGTCTCAGAAATAACTGATGCCTGGAATAAATTCTGACTTTCTGAAATGTATTAAATGTCCTTGATATATTTAAGCTCCTAAATTGCTCGAACCTCTTCCTGAAACTGCAGGATGTTACTAAATCTACATCATTAATGAGAGGGGCATGACCTGGAGGACAGAACAGGCCAGGCTCTGACCTCCAGGACACTCACAGCAGGAATCAGGGCTTCCCCAGACAAGCCTGACATCCCTGAGGACACACAGGGCTGAGACATCCCAGGTTCACAGCACAGAGCAGCCAGGGTGGCCTTACCTCGGACAACTGTCCCCGGGTAGAGGCAGCGGTACTGCTGGCTCCAGTAGGCTGCAATCCTCGTGCCCTCGGGCAGGAACCGCACTGAAGGGGGTTTCACGTCGATGATCTGCTCAGGGCAAGAGGAAGGCAATTACTGACCACCCCGGCACCAGCACAGACCATCCCACCACACCTGGCATGGAGCAAAGCAGCTCTGGAGAAGGCAAGGGACAGCTTCCCTGCTAGGGAACAGCCTGCTGTGTGCTCACAGGAGGAAGGAAGGACCATCCCTGCTGGAATACAGGACTAGTGCCTGCTGCCAGCGGGGCAGCGAGCGCACCAAGGGGAGTTCTGCCCGCACTGACCATGGGGGCAGGACCAGGATATCCCTGCAGCTGGAGGAAGAGAGAGCTTCCAGCTAGCCTCCCCCACCCCAGAACAGGCCATGGGCACTGAGGACAGGCAGTCTTTGGCCACACGTACCGCTTCCTGCAGGAGCTGCTCCAGGCAGTAAATGTGGGGACGGTTTCCCCTCTCGCCCTCCACCACCACCCGATATCTGAAACACAAAGGCTGGGTCAGACACAGCACATGGGAGACACCACCCCCACCAGGTAACGCCTCCCTCTGATGGGAGAGGATGCAAGAGCACTTAGTGAGAGATAATTGGATTTCCCCCAGTGCTGATAAACCAGAGTGAACTCTCCTTCCCTCCCTGCCAGACACTGTCAGTCTCTAGGCAGTCAGCTCTACACAACCCCCAAACTGATCAGTGCAGCAGCTATGTCCCCATTTTCTGGCAGATCCCAGGTGGATATGGCAGCCCCTCAACTCACATGTCTGGTGAATGCACTGTCTTGACATGCCCAGCATAGAGCAATTTGTCATCCATGGGGATGAGGACACGCAGGCCATCCTTCAGCTCATCCTTGTCAATGATGCAGGAGCGGGGAGCTGTGAGGTGTTGGAGCAAGATGGGGATTAGAGAGCACCACACAAGGGAAAGGAACAGTGAAGGGAGAAGGAAACTTCATATTCCCAGCATCACTATCCCCTCTCTTGGTAACAATAACATACCAGTAAATGAAAATAGGGCAACTCAGAGACTGGGCTTCAACTAGGTATCACAGTGAGCCATGCTGATCAGGCTTAGTTTTTACTGAATTGACTGAAAAAGTGGTATCTCCACCCCAAAGACTCATGGCTTTGGATGAGGAATGCGTGAAAGCAGCACAGTTGTCCTCTGAGCAGCCCTGGGAAACCTGCCCAGCTCCCCTACCTATAAAATCCTGCCCTTACCTGGTGTGGGTGGCCTCTCAACCAGCATGCTCAGTGGGATGTTCTCATCCTCTGAGAAGCTGCTGTCTTGGTTGGGTTCGAAATCCTCCTCTGCTGCCATGCTCTCCATGAGCTTGCTGACAGCTCCTCCTTTCCCTCGGTTCTGCAGGACAGCAAGCAGCACATCAGCTGGATCACCACAGGAAACAGTCTGATCCCATCTCACCTCCCTCCAGCAAAAAATAACCTGAGGATATCAGGACAAACCTGTCTCTATCCTCAGGAATGTTCATCTCACAAACAATTAAGTGGGTGTACCCAGACTTTTTGCTGCCTTTATCCCCCCCAAGCATCAGCAGCAGCTGACTAAAAGCTATTCCCCACATGCCCCCTCTTGGAGGTTGGGAGAGATGCTCCCAACTGGATCTGCAGTTTTGCTCTGCATTTACCACAGTGTTCCTGAGCCTCTGCCTTCACTGAACAGGCACCAAGCTCTGTTCCTATTTCTTCTCCAGTCTCCATGACATGTTCCTTGCTGTTACATGCAGACCATAAGCATCACACAGAAATCATGTGAGAAGACAGCAATGTGTGTTATGAGATGCAGTGGAGCAGGAACCAGCTGTGACCCAGTGCTGAGCAAGGCTACTCCATCACCATCTCCTTGGTCCTTGCTGTCAATGCAAGCTTTCCTTCCACCCTGTGGCAGCCTTAGAGAAAATCCTGCCTGCTCACTGATTTGGAGGATGAAGGCAAATGAACAGCAGATGGTAGCAGCAGGTACTATCAGAGAGTCTTCTTTGGATTTTAGGCTTTTCAAACCAGCCCTCTGCCTGCAACACACCCCAGCAAAAACTGCACCTCTGTTTTCCCTCCCTCACACTGCAACAGTCCAGGTGTTCTGCCAGCCACCCTCCAATCCAGCCAGACTAGAACCAGCCCCTCACCTCTTTTTTGACCTCCTTGGCTTTCACCTTAGCTTTGCTCTTCTTGGTGGAGCCCAGGGCACTTGCAAGGCTGACCCGAACATCAGAGGGGGAGCTGGGGATGCCAGGAGGAGACATGGATGAGGAGGAGGAGCAGCAGGGCGTTTCTTTACCCTTCTTCCGCTGCTAAAAATAAAAGTAAAACACTTCCATCAGTAAAGAGAAGATTGGTAAAGATCTGGGTCCAAGGAAAGGGAAAAGGTGGAGCAAGGCAGGCTATTCACAGGTAGGATCATGTTCAGCCAGTAGTTAGTTCACTGCCCACATCACATCCTACATCTCTGCTTTCTGGCTTCACACATTTTGGGAAGAGCTTTTCATTACACTGGAGAGCAACTCCTGCCCATCAAATCTTCCTCCAAAGAGCACCAAGAAGATCCCAGTTGGCCTCATGTCACAACTAACTTGTCTTAACTCTCCCCATCAGTGCTCTTCCATAACACTGCCATGAACTGAACTGGAGCCAGAGGGAGCCAAGCATTCAGTTTAGATGAAAAGCCAGTAATCCAGGGACCACTGTCACCCCCAGCCAGGGACAGATGTCAGAAGTCACCATGTAAAAGGGGAACAGCCTTAAAGGCCAGTCTGGGTGCCACAAGTCAGCAAGAGGACAACCTCATGCACAGAGCGGGAGAGAGATTTCACAGGATCTGTTTTAATGCAGGATCGTCGACTCTGGCCACCCAAACAGAATGGATTTGGGACATGGAGGGTGACAGAAGTAACCATTCAACAGTCCCATTCAAACATGGCTTTTAGCCCCTGCAAGTCTGACAGAGCCTCCAGGTGTACAAGGGGCTGACAGGGGTGACAAGGGACAACTGCTGAGACAGGACTCAACTCTCCTCTGCCTTAGTGGAGTTAATCATCCTCCCTTCACCCTCAGCTCCCAAGCGTCCCAACACCAATCTGGCCAGCACGTTCCTCACCTTGCTTAGCTCCTTCCTCTCCTTCCCCTTGCTGCCTTCTTTTTTGGGGCTCATGGGGGCTCCCTTGCCACAGCGCCCAGTTTTGGAGACAGGGGTGGAGCTGGCAGGCGCCGTGGATGTCAGCATGGCCGAGGACGTGGTGGCGTCGTGGAGGAAGATCCGCTCGCTGCGGCGCCGGTTCCACAGGTCATCATCGCTGGCCTCCAGCCCAAACTCAAAGCTCAAGTCCTTAGGGGATTTGAATTTCTTCAGCTTGCGGCCTTTCTCAGAGCCCAGCTTGGCCTTGTCAGCGCTCCCAGATCCGGAGTCAAGGCTGCTGGGGGCCTGGCTCGGCGGGATGCTGCTGGGCTCCAGCGGCCCCTTCTTCCCGCGCAGCAGCCCTGAAGGAGATTTCTTCCTGATCTTGATCTCGCTCTCCGAGTCAGTGTACTCGAACTCTGTCCCTAGGTGCAAAGGATTTAACCATCAGTCAAAGCCCTGGCTGAGCCAAGAGGGGACAGACACATCCTGCTGGAAACTTCTGGGCTCCATGGAAGATGCTGTGCCTGTTCAACAGAGCTCTTGTTTGTTCCCCTTTCCAATCCCCTCAGACCTCCATTTCTGACCCAGAAAACACTGTGGAAATTCCCTGGAAGTAAGCCTGCCCTGCTTCAAACCAGAGCCCAACAATTCAGGCAGTGTGGTTCAGTGTGTTCCCTGCCTCCATTTTCTCCCTTCTCCCACAAGCAAAACCCTGCAGGGAAGCTCTGAAGAGAAAAGATACTTTAACGTGCCCCTCCTCAAAAAGGAGCTGCTCAGCTGAAACCAAGCATAAACCCCACAAGCTGATCCCTTCTTCTCTCCTGGTGGGAGCCCTCTCCAGTTTCACCTTTGTTTCAGGAGAACAATGTCTTTTAACAAATGGAATAAACCCAAATTTCAAGCTTATTTTTTCCCATTGGCTAACAGACACCACAGATCTTTTAACTGGCTCAAGGAGTCACCTTAAAGTCAAGAGAGGTAAAGGATCTTTTGTCTGTGGCAAATGGAATTCCCCTCACATTGGCCTCTGCTGAGCACCATGAGCACAGCAGTACCCAGAGGCCTGAAATACTGTAATAATGCCAAGATGTTCCCCACCTTCACTGTGTTCCCCTGAACCTGATAAAGGAAAGCAAGATCATGTTTCCAGGGGCAGAAGAGAAACTGAGGCAGCACCCAGCAACATGGGCAGGAGGTAGGCAAACAACTTTCACATGCGAAAATGAAAATGTACATGGCACAAGCAAGGAAAGCATCTTCTCTTGGTCCTTCTCTCAAAAAAAACTCGCTTTCCTGGGTAAATTCAGTCTGCAGGAAACTGCTCTCATCTTCTACCCAATCCTCTTCCCCTGAGACAGCCCCAGCATGGAGAGAAAAAGAGCCAGCGTGTCAAAAACAAAGCTGGCAAAGCTCAAAATGAAAAACCCATTGGAAGTTAAAACACTCCTTCTCCTCTCTCAGTACTGCATGAGGTAATTTCTAGATGCTTCCAGTTTCAAGGAGGGCAGATTACAAAACAATAAATTCTTAGCAAAGGCTGTTGGAACAAGTTGGCAAAAGCCTAATATAGCATGGAAACAGTGCTAAAACAAGCCAGGCTCCTGAGGAGACATCATTTTCCATTCTGAAGCATGCTATAAATTCCATTATCACTTAATAAATATTAATAGAGAATTTATAAATGGAACCCATATAGATCTGTCTGACCAGGAACAATGTCACCAATGGGCATTTGTGCAGCAGGGCATGGGGAGGGGAAGAAATTAAACTCCCAACACATTGAAAGTGAGACAGAGGCAGGGCAGAAACCCAGATTCTGGCACTGCAATCACATGAGCAGAGGAAGGAATGTTTGTTTCAAGTCTTTCTGGCTGGCTTCTATAAGGAAGTTGATGGGATGGGCTGATGGAAAGAGCTTTTCTTCTGCTTGGGTGTCCGTGCTTCCCTTGGGTACCTAAAGATCAGCTGCATTTAGCACATGCTTCCTTCCCTAAAATTTAACAGCACTTCAGTGCCTTCTGCACTCTGTCCAAGGGGATGCAGCATCCCACTGCTTGCCTTTGCAGCATGTCTTGTTGAGAATTTGCCAAGTAGGAAAAGAGGAAACTTCGACAAAGCCACAGCTGTCCCTAGGGAAGCCATGGCTGCAGCTGTTAACCTGCCACGTCCATGACTGGCTTTTGTTTCCCTATCAGCCACTTTCTCCACCTTCAGCATCAGGACCAAGCTGCCAAAGCAAAGAAAGGGCAGCTCAGTGTGTGGGTACACAACGTGCTCTCTTGCAGCACAGCTGGGACCTCCCAAACCGTCCACCTTGCCCCCGACAGCACCACCCCACACCAGGGATCTCACCCATCAGGCTCTGCCGCTCCTCCTTCTTCTTCGCCTTCTGCTTGGCCTCCAGCTGGATGATGGAAAGCGGAGGGGGAACGATGGGGCTGGGCATCGCGCTGGCAGCAAACCTGGCCAGAAGGCCCAGGCCACTCTCATCCAGGGCAGGTGACGACAGCCTGTCTGTGCCATCCGTGCCATAGTCCTCTGCTTCCTCCTCTTCCTCATCGTCATCATCGTCCTCCTCCTCCGAGCTGGAATCTGGCACGCAGAAAACAGGGAGCCCGTTACAAATCTCACGGAGTTGTGCGCCAGCCGCATTCCCAACCCGAACCGCAACTCCCCTGCTGCTCTGGGCCCACCGAAGTGGCACTGAGCCACCCAGGACTGGGCCACAAGACGCTGGCCATGGGCACACACGTGTCCTTGCAGCCATAGAGCCGGTGTCACCCTGCCTGCCACCACCCTGGAAGGACACAGCAATACAGGGTACGGCAAAGACGACCCACTCAGGGCAAGGGAGGGAAGAGCAGGGTGCTGGCAGATTTGAAAAGGATGCCAGGCACCCCTTCCCTACAGCTTTCAGGAGGAATTAAAAGCTTAATTCCTTTGAAAAACCCGACCTGGGAGCTGTGGGATTCCCCTCCCGCCCACCAACACTTCCTCCATAACAAAATCCATTAGTGTAATCAGAACCAGAGATCAGCATGGAAGGGGAATACCAGAAAGCAGCCTGTGCCTTGGCAGGAGGCAAGGGGAACACAGGGAGGAGAAGGGGCAGGAAGCAAAAATGCAAAGAGGGGGGGAGAAATAATAATTCGAAAGCAATGGATTTGGAATGCATAAGGGAGGAAAGTGTAGGCAGTGTTGGAGACAAGGAGCAGTGTTTGAACCCTCTGCCTCAGAACTCTCTCCATGCCTTTCATTTCCCTCTCTACAGCTCAGGATAGGGAAGCCCCGGCTCAGCGCAGGCAGGAAGAGCTGCCCACAGCCAAAATCTAATTCTGGCAAAGAAATCAGCCTCACTGCCTGCCTCAGCTGACACCTGCAGAGCAGTGGGTTGAGGGTTTCCTCTAGGGTGTGTACACAGCAGGTATTTTGGGGTAGATGCTCTGAGAGTGGCACCTCTCCCTCCCTACAGCGCTTCCCAAGAGTCTGTCAGCAGCTCAGAGGCAATTAATTTTAACAGCATCTCATCCAGTGAGTGCTGGTGAGCAAGCCACTTCACAAATGCACATATACCACACACACACACACTTATACACACACATATATGAGCACACAGATCTATAAAAATATATTCATTTAACTACAAAAAGTGGGTCTGGAAAAGATATTTCATTTCTCTTGAAATTGAGGGCTTAAGTAGGATCATTGAGGCTGCTGGAAAATTTCCACCACTAGCAGGAGCCCTGTTCTGAGCCCACTCCCCAGCTCCTACCAGCCACTATCCTTGTGTCTGAAATCCAGCCAAATGAGAAACCAGATCCCTTCAAAATGAGCTGGAATGAACATGAAAATCCTTTTCTTTTCACATATGCCCTCAGGGATGGATAAAAACGTCCTCAACACTTGGTTGCTCAGAAAAAAAAAATACAATAACACAAGTGTTATTTTTCCATGATATTAGAAAGAACAGGAATATCAGAAAACAATGTTCTCATCCTTGTATTTTATCAACTGAGGTAACTGGCAGCTTTGTCTTTTTTTTTTTTTTAACATGGATGGCTTATCTCTGTAGCATATATCTGATAGTCAGAGAATGCTAATTTTTAACTGCATAAAAATTCCTTCCCCATTTCAGTTCCTCAGACTCGTTCCTTGTGATATAAAAATGCTACTAAACCTACAGTCCTGCAATCAATACCAAGAAATCCACAACTCTGTTCACTCCTTGCATAAAAACCACATGCAAAAAAAAAAAATCCACAGCAAATTGGGATCAGATTCCTTCCCCTACCAGAAAACGGGTCACAACTGCTTTTTTTACATCACATTTTGCCAAATGAGAAAACAAATCCAGATGAACTTTATTCTGAGACGTGAAAACCACCTGCCTGAAAAGCAGCAAAACCTTGCCTGAGTTCAGTGACACCCTGTGGGATAGTGAGACCTTCTCCATCCATCCCGTCTAGCTCCGAAATTCAGCAATTTCCAGCAAAAACAGGGGGGAAAAAAAGAAAAAAAATCAACCTGTACAGCCCCTCATGCCAGACCTGAGAGCTGGCTGAGCAGTGAGTGACTCAGTGAGCAGCTGGGGAGGAAAATGGGGTGGGGTGGGGAAAGCTTGCAGGAAAATCCATGACCAGTCCAGCCCCACTGGCTCAGCCACATGGACTGCCCAGCAGCACCATTCCTTCAGCACTTACACGCTGCATGTGCAAGGGCAGAAGGGTGCCCAGCAGCTCCAGTATTTCAGAGGCACTCAGGTAAAACAGATTTAAAAGCCAGGATGGCAGTGGCTGTTCCTCAGGCTACAGAAAATACACAACACAATGAGGTGCCTGTGGTTATTCCAACCTCCTGCTCATACACGGTGTCACACTACGGAAAGACAACTGAAGACAGTCCCTTGTCAGCATTTTTACCACAACACTTACATTTTTATCTGCAGGAGATACAATTTCCAGCCTGAAAATAACCCCATTTTAACACATTCACAGCACAGATCTATCCTCCTCCACCTCTCATGGCGAGGATAGCTCTTGCTAACCCCACTCCACACGCACAACACAATCCCTGCTCCTCTCCTTTCTGATTTTCCAAGGGACAGAAAGTAACAAATTAAGCAAAAAGAAGACATTTGGGGCTCTGCTCCAAGCCCACATGCTTCTAAAGTAAGTCCCCAAACTTCTGGCCATGGTGACAAATAAGCTGCTGGTGCTCTCTGTCCATCTGTACGGCTCCTTGGAGAGACTGGTGCCTGTATTTAATGGGAAGCAGAAATTTTATCCCTGCTGTACCAAAACTATGTGTGGGTTTAAAATTAACTATGCACAGATGCCTTTAAACAATTGAAGCCTCAATATTTTTTTTTTGGTCCTGAAAAGGTGATTTTTAGCTAGCAAGGGGGAAAAGACATTTTTTTTAAAAATCATTTTTTCCTTCAATGGTAATTCTGTTAACACTGAGAGAGGGTAAAGAAAAAAATGCTCAAAGTTAAAAATATCTTTTCTAATTGACATTTTTAAGAGCATGTATATGTGTGTATATACCCACACACACAACCACACGTGTACATACACAACTCCACAGCCAAAACAAACAATACATTCATATTTAAATGCAACTGATGCCATAAATGGGAGCCAAAGATTATTTTAATTTTTACCTGCACTAAATTAAAACCCAAACCCAGTTAAGAATACTAAGTTTTCTCATTGCTTTTAACAGCTAAGCTGCCATGGTATTTTACTGTAGGAGAGCAGTAAATGAAGATTTGTTAATGATGAACAGAAATTGAGTAAGCAATTTGGTTTTTAGAGACTGATGTATGTAACAAGACGGGTTGAGGGGGGTGTGAAGAGGAAAGGCTGGGGAAGGGAGGGAGTAAAAACACACACTTAAAACAGTCATTTCACATTGTAAAAATAAATAGCATGATCTTCTCATAACACCAAGCAGGTCTACAGCATACAAAGCAGGCTAAGTACAGGCAGACTTTAGACAGCTACTGGGTCATTAACATCTGATTTCTGCAATCTGTCCAAATTCTGGAGGTTACTTATTTTTGAGTGTCCAATTTAAGACTGTACCTTTTTTTTTTTTTTCTCATCATTGGAAGATTCTTCCCCTCCACGTGCTGTGCTGTTGACTCCAGAAGTGCTTATGGAAAATTTAAAAATATTACAACTATCACATAGGAATGTGCAGGGAACTGGTTACCCTTCATGGCTTTTTTATTTTTTTAACTAGGGTAAAATCATCCTCCAAGTCAGGAAAAAGAGAACAGAGAAGAAGGGACTAAATTCTTAAGGAAAACAAAGTATGGAGGAGGAGGACTTATGGGTCTTTGGTTTCAGAAAGCTCAAGGAATTACCTATCCTGATGGGCTTTAGCCCACATTAGCAGTTTTCCCTCCAAGGTCACTTGATTAAAAACCACAAGCTTTGCCTCTTATCAGAATGCCAATGTGATGTTTGGTCTGTAAGAAAGCAGTGTCCCCCCTGATCTATGTCTAACCAGATGACAGAAAACAGGTCTTCCTGCAGCTAATCCCACCTCTGACAAAGATACTGTAGGGCCAGGCAATATCCCTGACGTGGGGACATTTCTGCACCATGGTCCCGAAACCTTTAAGGTTTGCATCTTGGACTCATCTGTAAATCCTTGCCCTGGCTGGGCCAAGGGGTTGTCCAAAAGTAGTTCTGCAAGCAGCAAAGCATTTCTGGAGTCCTCAGACACACACGTGCAAACCTTCCATGTGAGACTCTTCATGGACAGAGTAAAGCTGAAAGCTGACAGCAATCATTTTCAAAATTAAAATAACCAAGAGAATGCAAAGAGCTACGTGTCATTATTCATGGAGGCAACATCGAAACGTCTGAGGCTGACAGATGACATAAAGAAAAGTTATTTTGCCTACCTACATAACAATGGTCAAGGTTCAGGCTCATGGCTAGTGACCCTCGCTGAGAAGTGTCTGCCCTACAACCAGCCAACCACTTTGCTTCTTTAGTGCAGCGTGAGAGCAAATGCAAGAGACCGACACAGACATTCAAAGCATCATGGATAGGGGCAGGGGTGAAAGGGTTGTCAAGCAGCTGCAAGGAGAAAGCGAGCACTTCTAGAAAAGCTGAGGTTATTAATCGGTTTAGTATTCAGGGAAAGCCATCAGAAACCCTATTACCCAAATATCCCTTCAAGAAATGCTTCTGACAAAAAAAAAAAAAAAAAAAATTTCATTTGCAGGAAAAAAAAACCCAAATTGTAACCAATAATCCCTTCCCGCCTCCCTCTCCGTACCCACCTCCCACCCCAGGGGGTTTTGCATCTTTGGTTTCCCCACCATTAAATGACACCCCAATGGGATTTACAATGCATTTCCCCACTTGTTCCAGATTCCCCAACCTCCTCCCATACCCTCTCCCCTCCCCAGATTTTATCCCATAAAACTGGGATTTTTTGTTTGTTTCTTCTAATAAAGCAGACAGGTTACTTGAAAAATAGACAAAGGGACAAGTTACCTCTCTGCTTACCTGGAGCAAAACCAAAAAGCAAACCCAAAACCCCCCTCAAGAACTTGGCACCTAAAAGGGATTGATATCCTCAAAATTTCCAACAGCAGCAAAACAAACAAAGAAAAGATGCAGGAAGGAACAAGGAAGGGAAGAATGGAAGTTAACGCAGACTCTTCATGGAAATGTGGCAATCTCAGCCTTACATAAAATTCCCACTGTCCCCACAACTTTTTGGGCTCTCTAAAGAACAATTTTTTTTTTTTTTGGACACATGTATTTCTCTTTTGGGTTTTCTTTGAAATGCATTGGTGGGTCCAGCCCAGAGCCACATCAAAACAAATCAACATTCTGTATCTTTCTGCCGTATTTGAAAATTTTCTTTTATTTTTTTAAGCTTTAATTATCTTTCTTTGGAGGTTGGGTTTGGAGGGAAGAAAAACCAAACAGGTGCACAGAGGAAATTAACATCAAAAAACTCAAGAGGGAAAAAAAAAAACCCAAACAAAAAAAAAACCCAACAAAACAAAAGCCAAACTATCCAGCCCTGGTTTTCAATTAACAACCCTGAGCAGTGTAAAACACTAAAAGGCTTTTGCTGGGCTACATCCAGCTCTGCCATGTAACTCAGATAACAACTGGGGATGCTCTTGCTTTGCATTCAGCCCAGCCGAGCTAGTTTCTTTCGGGAGCTGAGGGCTCATTAAAATGACCTTTCCCCATGATTATTATTTAATGAGTGCGCTCTAAAACAGAAACCCCTTGTGTCTCTGGAGGAAAAGTCTCAAGTAATCTCTTTTCCCACTGAAGTACTAATGACAGGCTGACAAAAAAAAAAAAAAAAGCTGCAAGAAAAAAATTGGGGTGAGGGTGAGGGAGGGAAACTGGAGAGTCAAATTTAATGCAGTAATTGCCACATCCTTGAGCACTGTGGGTTACATCTGGGCATCTGAAAAAAAAAAAACCTACCACCCAAAAAGAGACACAAAATATATTTACATTTTAAAAAATTAAAAAGAAAAATTTCTGGCTGTTAAATACACCCTGCACCCTCCTGCAGCAGCAACAAGGAGTCAGTGCCTCCATGTTTTATGTGCCTGCCTAGAGAGAGTCTATCAGCAAACAAACTAAGATAAAACTAAAAATGGGTGAACAAAAAAAAAAATTAACTTAAAGGGGTTGGGGGGAAAGGGGGAAGCCTAGGCTTTATCTGGACAAAGGCAGCAGCGATATTTGAATAATAGAGAGTACCCCAAACTAGGTTAATTCCAGTTCTACTGATGGGGAGTGGGAGCAGGAGGGGGATGCAGAGCAGGATGGAGTGAAGCAGCAACCTAATCTCCTGATAAGAGACACAGCAAGAGAGACAAGGTACACAGGTTTAGTTAAAAATGAACTCGGTATGTTTAATAAAGCTTGGTAAACCAAATCGCAGTACAAACATCAAGTCACACGGCCACACAACAGTACCCCGGTAATAAAAAAAAAAAAAAAAAAAAGAAAAAAAAAGGGGGAGAAAAAAAAAATAGGGGGGAATAAAAGAAAAAGGAGAAAAGGAAGAAAAAAAGGGGGGGTAAGAAACAGGAGGGGAAAAAGAAAAAGGTGGGGAAAATAATAAAGGAGGGAAAAAACAGGGAAAAGGAGGAAAGTAATTTTAAAAGCTCCTTTCAAACTTCGACAAGGCTCATGCCAAAATAAAATAATAATAATTAAAATAATAATAATAATAGTAATAATAATAATAAAATGGTGGTGGTGGTAGGAAGGAAGGAAGTGAGGTTAAAACTGAAGGGAGGAAGGGAACAGGAAAGCAGGGAGAGGCAGACACTAAAACCCAGTCGATATAAAAGCTCTAAAAGAGCCAGCCAGTAAAAATATCACAATGATACAGATACAAAAAGGATAAAAAATAACCGTTGGGGTGATAAAGCAGGCTACGCTGCCAAGGACAAAGATGGCCGCCCTGGCTCCGACCATCAAAATGGCTGACCCCGGCCCGCCAGGCCCCTCAGCACCACCCCGCTCCCACACGGCCGCGGCACGGGGTGCGTTTGGGGGGTGCGTTTGCTATAAATTAATAACCTTGATCGAACGAGTCCTCCGAGGAGTCGCTGAAGGAAGATCCCGCCTCGGCCTCCCTCAGCAGCAGGCAGAAGGGCTGCTTCCGCCCCGCCGCCGCCTTCGGCCTCAGCGGCCGCCCGGCCACCGCCGCACTGCGCGGGGCCGCCCTGGGGCCGCCGGCCGCCCGGCCGCCCTTCCTGGCCGTCGAGCTGTACAGGCCAGGTGGCCGTGGCTTGGCAGCGGACGGGGGCTGCGCTGGCCACTCGTCCCTCAGGGATCCCTCCTCCTCCTCCTCCGAGTCCGTATCTGTGGTCAAAGCGGGTGGGAAGAGCGTTACATCTCTGAATGGGGGTCTGGGGATTTTGGTGCCACCACTGTCCACCCCTGCCCAGGTGCTCCATCGTAAGCCTTGAGCTCAACAAACACAGAAATTCACATTTCCTTCTTTCCATCACAAATGGACATTCTCCACCTCCTTGTCCTCCCTTAAGATCCAAGGAGGGTTTTTAGCTTGGCAGCAGAAAAATGAAGCAAACATTTCCACTATGAAAATGTCCACTGAAGGCACACCCCTGTCAACAACTGGACCATCAACCCGAATTTGTCTTGGCTATGGTGATATTCAACACTCTTGACCTGAATCTCCTTTTGTACGTGAACCAGCCCTTGCAGCGGGTTTTCAACACGTGTGGTTGGAGCAAGCCCAGCTGCCAAGAAGGCAGGATGTCTAACTCCAAATGTGACTCCAAGCATGCTGCCCCAGATGCTCCACGGCATACGCCGCAAAGGAGAAGGGACCAAGCCGCTCCTTGGTCTGTGAAGCATGGCTTTACAAAGCTGCTAATCCTTGTGGGTGGTGAGAAGTTATCCAGCCATCCCCTCTGGCATCCGATGAGAGGGAAAAAAAGCATATGGTACCCCTGGATGCAACAGAAGTGGGTGTAAATTGTCACCTCCCCGTTTGTGGACATGCCCTCAGGTCCACAACATTACAGACATTGTGGCATCACTCCCCAACTCCACTGCACTGGGTTGTGGAGAGGAAGACACAAAGAATGGCAAGTTTAGGAAGCTCAAAGCCCAAATACGCAAATTATTTTGGACACCTGACTTTTCTTAAAATCTGTGGGAGTAAGATGCTCAGTTCGCCCTTTGGATCTATGCCCAAAGTTTTCAGGACTCCAGGAAGAAAATCCTGAGGTCAGGAAGCAGAAGGACTTGGCGACAGTCCCGCTTCTCCTTCTCCACATGAGCGGCCCAGCAATCAGAGGAGGTGCTGCCATATGCTCGACCTGCCTCCCCAAATTCACCATGCCTGAGTGACCAAATGACAGGCTGAGGCCCTTCCCCTGAACCTGCACACAGCTGAAAAACCAAAGCTGAGGTGTTTCCTCAGTCGCAACAATCCTGAGCTGAGACCTGGGTGACAAAGGGGAACATTCCTACACCAGGAGACTCACTGGACAGTGGTGAGATAGAAGCTCTCTTAGTTCTGGAAGGGAGTTTTTGCTCATGATACCACAGTGCCAAGTGTGAAGGCACTGTAAAAGCTCCCTCTGCCATGAGCCAACAGCCCATCCTTTCTCTTCCCATTAGCTCCAGAGCCCACAGTTCAGGAGACACGTGTCTGCTCTTGAAGAACAGAACTGCTGGGTAGTATGTAGAGCACAATAAGCCAAAGGCTGTGTTCAAGTCCAGTGGACACAATGACTCCTATTTTGCCATATAAATGGCTGATTTCATGCCAAACATTTGTTCCATTGGAGAGACACTAGCTCATCTTCCCCATTAGTGAAATTTCTAAACTAGTGTTGCACCAAGAGATGTATTTGTTATGCACACAAACACCCCATAAAGGTTTTAACATGGCTTTAAATAGCTGCAAGCAAAGGGAAAGATGTGTGTGCAAGTGAGCTGAGACCATTACACAACGGTCTCAGACCATAAACTCTGCCCCAATGTCTGCCTGAACTGTTAAAGACTCTCCTATGCTTGGTTCTACTGTTTTCCCAACATTGTCAGCAATTCAGACTTTTCCTTCTGTAACAGGGGTGAGTTGCTGGAACCTTCACCTCGGGCACACTCTGGGTTCAGAAGTAACAATCACCACACTGATGGAGTGGGGACAAAGGCTGATGAGACCGATGGGAAGGCTCAGCACAGCCAGCCAGGAAGCAAGCCATGACACTGAAGGGCAGGAGGATGCTCAGAAACATGAGTGTCCTAAAGACAAGCCCACTGAACTCAACAAGGACTTCAACAGTCAACTACTCTTAGAGAAGAGGCTCCACCTGCTCATCTGACAGGTAGGAGAGTGTCTACTCCCACCAAAAGCAAGAACATGGGTCAACTTCTTTAAGTGTTGTCCCCACTGACGATGAATACAACACAGGTCAGGAAGAGACACACTGATTGTGGCTTCCTCTGGGACAGCAAGATGGGCAGACAGCCCATGCTGACCCCAAAGATGCAGCAGCAGTCACTGGGACGAGGAGGTCACTTTTCGTTCATGAGCAAAACCAGACCCATCTGCAAGACCCCTTTCAATAGGCCAGAAACTCCCACCACAAGCCCTCCTACAGACAGAAGAGATAAAAAAAGAGGTTACTTACTATAGGAGTAGCTGCTAACTTCAGATATTGCTGGTGAATGGGAAACCTTGAGCTGATTTTTGACTTTCAACCCCACCTCCATCTTCTTCATTTTGGCAGTCACTTTGTTTTTACCTTCCTTGGCAGTTTTCAGTGACAGGCCCAGGTTCTTGGCCAGGCTCTTCTCCTCCTTGCTTGGCAGAGCCTCATGGGCTGAGAGGTATCTGCTGCCACCTCCACTGGTTTTGAGCTTTCCCCCAGAGCTCTCAGCAAACTTGAAGGGGGATTTGAGCTTGTCTTGTTTGGTGAGAGACAAGGCCTTGTCAAGCTTGCTGGCCAGCTGCTCCTGATCCGATGGCACCTTCTTCTTTTTGAGCTTTAACTGCCGAGGTGAAAGGAAGAGACAAGGTGAACACGGAGCAGATATCATGGCAGACCTGAGGGATTTTACTAGCCCTCCAAATTGTCTCATGCATGTAGTTAATAAAGCCTCAAGGTGATAGTCTTAGCCCACAGTTGCCATAACCCACCATGGTTGTAGGGAAGAAGAAGAGAAGATGTCAGCAAACAGTACAGTTTTACTCTTACTGAGCACTACAAAATTGCAAGATTAACTTAGAAAACTTGAATGTTTTTCCAAAAGAAATATGTTCATAGAACAACATACTTTGGAGTTCTTTTTTCTCTACAGTACCTGGTTTTTAGGGTATGTTTGGGTTGGTTTTACAAGCTTTTCTCTAAATCACAAGGATTAAAAATCTTCTTTACCCAAGAGCCAGCCAAATAAATTCGGATTTCCACATAATCAACCAGCTCCAGAGGCTGGGATGCCAAAAAACCCCAAATACCTCTCAGCATGAGCATCAGCACCACTGCACTACAGCCAGAGCTGTTACAACCTTTCCAGCATTTTCTCGCTTCTTGAAAAAAGTAAATATATTTTACATGTGCTACAGCTAGATAACAGCAGCTCAAACTCAGTACTTTGCCTGCATGCATTTTGGATTTCATCAGCAGCTTAAAGCTCCAGTAAGTATCCTATTGCTTCAACAGGAGCAGAAAACCCAACATTTGAAATAGCAAGGCTGAGCTCCCATTCCTCCTTGCTTCAGGAGGTCCATTCCCCTGTGCTCCCTCAATAGACAAAGGGGTAAGACAAGCCCTGCTCTGGACTCAGAGCCAGTGCAGCACTGAATGCTCTGGCTGGCTCCAAGGCACTTGACGCTGCTGCCTTCCGAGGAGGTTCAACCTCTGTAAGCCAACATTAGCCCCTCCACTGCCCACAATCCTCTCTTGAGGAGCATCTAAACCCATGTGAACTAAAAGCAGACATTGAAAGATCAGGAGTCCAAGCCAACACCAGCAAAGCAGGAAAGAGACGGGCTTTTGGCCCCTGGCTCCATGCTCCCCACGAGGGCACTGACCTCATTTGAGAAGCTGGGAGCTGCATCATGCTCTTCCCAGCTTGGGTTCTTCACTTTTATCTTGCCACTGCTGCTCTCCACATCCTCGTCCTCCTCTGGGAGGGCCCCTTTGTGCCTCTTCTTCATGCCCTCACCAGTCTCAGAGTCTTCAGAGAGCAACAAGGACTTGCTCAGTCTGCAAGCCAAGCACAGGATGGGTCAAGGTGGGGGGGCTTTCCTCCCTGTGATCCCCACCAAGCTCAAAAGTGAGGTTAAATCCCCCCAGACAGTGGGGATCCTCAGCAGGAGCCAAGTGAAGTGACAGCAGTTTAGACAAGGTTTTCCACCAAACTGGAGAGCCTAAGAGCCCCCTCGTGCACACTCTTGGCCACCAGGACAGGTGAGGGTGCCTGAAATCAGAGACCTGCAAGATGGTCTCTAAAAGGAAGTGCTTGGTGTTTTGGTAACAGCCACCAAAATGTGCCTCATTTGGTACAGAGCAGCAACAGGAAGGACTGACAGCTGAGGTGGCCCTTAAGGTCTTTTCCCACTTCTACTTCCATGGACTCTGCAGGTGCAGAGAGAGACTCCTGAGGCCCAGGGAGGTGCCTCACTGCCCAGACACTTGCTTTGGTATGAGCAGGAGGTGGCAAGGAAGTGCCACTTGAGGTGAGAGGGAGGGACAAAGGCACTGCAAGGACTGCCTCACTCCAGACTCCAAGTCGGGCCCCTTGTGAAAGGCATTTGTGATCTACGTCTGGACTTGCTTTGGGATTTGGGGGGAAAGGAGAGGGTAAATAAATAAGAAACTAAAATAAAAAATAAAGTAGGTGAGACTATAAGCACATCTTTCCCGGCTCCCCAGCCATCTCCAGTAATTATCTGATGGATGATCACTCAACACCTCAAGATTCCTACCAAGCTTCCATTTCAAGCTCTCATATGCTGCCTCGTTCACCCTAAGCCTGCTGGTCAGACCACTACCACACAGCCTCCTCAGCTTCCAGGCATTTCCCCTCCCTCTATCCTCTCTGGTGACCTGCACAAACAGCTAAATCAACACCTCAGGCCCTGGATGCTGGCTGAGGGTGCACCTCCATCTCCCAGAGCAGCCTGCTCCAGCATCCCTGTGATCCAGGGACATGCACACGCAACACGGTCACGCACCCACACATGCACAACTCCAGCTGCCTCTGGATGCCTCCAGCCTGCCCAGCCACACAAACACGAAGAGCAAAACACGGAGCCACCAAGAGGACAGATTTTCAGAAGCGTTGGTCAGTGGGAGCTGGGCACCTGAATCTGATTTGCAGTCTTGAAAAGGACATTTGCAGAAATACGGAGCACACAGGGAGGCAGCTTGGAAATGCCTTCCCTTTGGAGAGCCCATCTACGGTAGGGTAGATGGCAAACAGTGGTGAGATCCAAACAAGAGCAGTTGGACTTGCAAAAGAGAAAAAAGCAGAGTAAAGGATAATCCAGATGCTTGAAAGAGAGATGTCAGGTAAAACCAACTCCCACTGATTCAGGGAACAGAGAGGAAGACAGAAGAAACACAGCA
The DNA here is from genome assembly GCF_026979565.1 of Vidua chalybeata. Taxonomy (NCBI): domain Eukaryota; kingdom Metazoa; phylum Chordata; class Aves; order Passeriformes; family Viduidae; genus Vidua; species Vidua chalybeata. The sequence goes on from NC_071545.1 coordinate 13,139,399, forward strand.
GAAAGGTCCTGCAAAGTAGATAAAATGGAATAGCCCTGTCCTTCCCAGTTTTGACATCAACATCCCCGCAATTGGCTCTACAGCACCTGATTGCACCATCTGCTCTCCTGAAAGCACACGAGGACACATTCCCCAACTCCGAAACCTCACCTACAGCTCCCTGCCAGCCACATCACCTCACAGCTGCTCAACTCCACCTGTCCTGCCTGCACCCAACACCAGACAGGTGCTCCAGCTGCGGGGAGGGAGGACACTGGCACTGCATTCCCACGGCAAGGACACACTCACGTTAAGGGCACGCGCTGCCACCGCTGCGGCCAGCCTGCCAACACAACGAGCCCCCGCTGCATCCGAGATGCTGTCCCCAAGTCAGACCCTGGCGCAGTGACCCTGCCATGTTCCCGTCTTCCCCAAATTCCAGCCTTACTTTCCACTCTTGCTGTCACTCTTCCCTCTCTCCTTAATGGGTGACAGAGCGCTTGATCCAAGTTTCCTCTTCCTGGGCCTTCCAGGGCCTCTTCTCGCCAAGCTTCTACTTTTCTCGTCATGCTTTTCCCTTTAAAAAAACCATACGCTTCACTGTTAACCAAGGCAACAAAAAAAAAAAAAAAAAAAAAAAAAAAAACAAAACAAAAGGCAAAGGGAAAAAAAAAAAGCAAAAGCAAATTTTGCAACTGAAAGGCAAAACAAACAGGGAAAAAAATAAAGAAAACAAATCCAAAAAAGAAGAAAAAGGGAAAATAATTAAAAGAAAGCAAGCAAGAACGGGAGCCAACCCAGAACCTTCGCCTGCCACCAAACTGCTAAACTGAGCTGCTGAAGCCAAGGTTGTCTCTAACACAGTCTCCCAGCTGCAGTCACCAGTTACCAGGCTGTCGTGTCACATAGCCTAGGAGTGTGCTGTGCAAAGCTCTGGTGGGATGTACCAGGAGGAGAGGAGAGGAGGCAGGGAGGGATGGAGGGCAGTTTTTTCTCCTGGGCCGAGAGGCAGTGGAAATGCCCAGCTGGAAAAAACCAAGACTTGGGTGAGCAGCCTGTGACTTACTCGGAGTCCCTGCGGCGCTGCAGCTTCACCAGCTCCCGCTGCTTCTCCTTGTAGCGCCGCTGCAGCTCGGCCAGCCTCATCCTGTAGTCCAGCTCCATCGCATCCATGTTCTCGATGGCCGATTTGATGGAGTACATCTGGGGTGGGGAGGCAACAACAGAGTGTCAGGGCACGTCCAGGGGGGCCACACTGGGTGCCCTGGCAATGGCCAAAGTGTGCAGCCTGGCAGAAAGCCCTTTGTGCTGAGAGGGGAGCAGACACCAGCACAGCCTCAGAGCGGTACTCAAGAAAACCAGCAAAGACGTTCTGTAGCACAGGATGGCATCAGCTCTGAGGGACTGCAACCCTGGAAGAGAACCTGCAGGATAAGATGCTCTTTACCTTGTTTAAAAAGACAGATCAAAATATACCCTATCTTGGAATACTTACTTGCTCTGTACAAAATAATTTATCAGTCTCTTCCACAGGGAAGGGCCAAAAATTAAAAATAAACAAGGAAAAACCCTGCTGCCAATATTTTTATTTATCCTCTGACCAAAACAGTAACACACGGGTTCCTCTGGTTTCACATTAAAACACCACTTCCAGGGGCTGACGAGGGTCCTGCTGAACTTCCAGTAACAAACAAGGGAAGAACCTAAACTGCAGCCCACTGATTCCTGTGCAGCTAGAAATGTGACATGAAGGAACAACCAGCTCGTTCTGCTGAATGCAGAGGGGCAGCACGAGCCAGCATGAGCCCCCAGACTGGGGCTGGGACAGTGAGTTGTGTGAGTGGGTGCACTGGGGCTTTCCAGGCTCAGCCACACTAAGAGCTACTTACTGGTTCATCTTTCTTCTGCATCCAGCTGTACTTTTTGTTGGGATTCAGCTCTCGAGGCAGACGGATGGTTTTCAGACTTTCCATAAAGGGGGTGGAAAGCACTTCCATGAGCATGTGGGTGCTGGCAGCCAGCAAACTCTCCAGCGTTGGCCGGACAGGGAAACTCTCTGGACCTGCTGAGAAGGACAGAAAAAAAAGCTACAGAAGATCACATTCCAAGACTGCTTCTCCAACAGGCACAAGGAGGGGCTGATGGCCCCTCCTCGACCATGGCTGCTCAAGGAGCCCCCCAGCCACCCTTGGCCCCCACTTGAGATCTCCTGTTGTACTCAGCCATGGTGTAACTGGCAGTTCCCATCACTTCTCACCTCAGGAAGTTACTGGAAGGTGAGATTCTTTTCAGGACCAGCCAAGCTCTTGGAAAGCATCATCTGGAGCTACTGGGGCCTCTGGTGCCAAACCCCAACAGACTGTGGACTCAGTGCCTGCCAGAAGGGTGTTACCCTGGCAGCTCTCAGCAACTGGGGCTCCCTTTCCGCTACGCATACCACAAACTGTCTAGACATGGCGAGGGCCTTTGGAAGGGAGAGCAGTACAAAAGCCACACGTAGCTCAGCCTGCTGCAACAAAAACTCTGCTCCAACCCCATATGAAGTACCAGCCACTCCTGCAACTCAGAGCAATGCTCTCCTTGCTGCCTGGCTGAGGCTGCAAGAGATCCCACCTGTGACTCTGCTCGTCTGCCCACATGGAGAGCACAGGGACCATAAGCTGGGAGACTCAGCATGGTCTGAAGTTGACCAGACTCCCCACTCACAACTTACTTTGCATTTCTTGCTTCCGTTTCTCCAGCTCCATCTCTGCAATTTCACTCAGCAAAGTGATCCCTTGCAGGAAGGAGTGCTCCAGGGTCTGGTCAGTTAACACCTCCACTTTCATCTGGGGTGGAGTGACAGTGGTGGTAGTCAACAAGGAACAAGCCTGAGGCATTTCTGTAGCAGCCACCAATGCATTCATCCCAGCCAGTGGGTCACCCGGCTTGATGTCCAGATCTGGGATTTGGCAAGTGATTGCCTCTTCTGTGTAGGAAGGGATCTCTGGCCCCTGCTCCCCCTCCTCAGGAGGCAGGCTGGGAAACTCCCTCGCCCGGGGCACATCAGCGCTCTGCAGATCCATGGCCACAGAGGCCTCCTCCCGCTGGGGCGTCAAGTCCATCTCCGGGGGCTCGCTCTCCGCATGCACGAGCAAACCGTCATAGTCCATGTGCATGGAGCAGGTTTCTGCTCCACTCCCGCTCTCTGCCTCAGCCTCTGCTTCTGCAGGACAGGCCACAACTTGGTAAGGAGGTGGGCAGCTCTGAAGGTCTTCCTGGTCCTGCTCCATAGCACCCAGGGCTTCGCCTTGGTGCAACAGGAGATTGCAATTGTCCACGTTCTGCACTGGGACGGCTGCAGAGGTGGTGATGTTCAGAGTCCCCATGTCCTGCTCACAGATGCTTTCTTGGCTTTCCTCCATCTGCACCTCTGATTTCACCCTCTCTTCCAAGGATTCCTCTTCTGCTGCTGCTTGGATGGGCTCTAGGATTTTGGACGGAGACAGGTGGATGGGCTTGACCTCTGAGGAAAGGTCCATGTGCTCAGAGCCTTCAGCAGGCAGCGGGACGTCAGGAGCCAGGCCATCCGCATCAGATGCTGCGGGGGGCTGAAGGAGGTAGGGATAGTGTCTTCCAAAGGAGGGAGGAAGGGACTGGAATGGGTATCCAGGGGGGATTTCTGCAAAACATCAGAAGGGACAGACTGTGTAATGGCTGGGTCTCCAAAGCACCTTCTCTCTCACTAAGGCATAGAGCTGGTTCCCTTTGCTTCCATCACCTCTGGTCTCTTCCTTTCTCAAGCAATAGCTGCTTTAGGCATTTCTCTCCTGACCAAGCTGCCACATGCAGCACCCCAGAGGTCCCTTCTCCACCTTTCCAGCACTTTCATGCAACTGGAGAGAGATCTGCCTCCTGCATCCTCTCCCACTGGGACTCCAGCCCTGGAAGAACCAACCCAGGCTCGGCCCAAGGGAAGAACAGAGCCTACAGCCCCAGGCACCCAGACATCAATCTCAGTCCATCACACCAGCCCTGCTCTTCCCCCTCCCCTGCCTTTTTAGAGGAGCTATGTGGCTTTCCCTAGGGGAAGGGACAGAAGCAGGAAAAGAGCCGAGGAGAAAAAGGGAGGCAGGCACAAACACAACGGGACTCTGCCAAAGCAGGGCTCTCTTACCTGGGAACAAGGCCTGATATGGACCAGCAGCCTCTTTTTCCAGCTCCAGGTCTTTCTTCTCCACGGTCTCGGGCGCCTCTTCCTTTGGAGGGATGGCAGGGGCAGGGGGTGGAGAGGCGGGGGGCGGGCTGGAAGGATGGGAGCTGGGGGTGGCGGGGTAGGAGTAGGCTGGCTGCGAAGGTGGCTCCTCCATCTTTTGGATCACCTCAGCTTTGAGCACAGACACGGGTGAGGCCCTGGGAGAGAGGGGAGGTGGACTCACAGCCTTGCTGTAGGATGTGGAGGCGCTGGGAGACAGCACAGGTGGTTTTCGGTGCACCAGTCCCGGGGCAGAGGAGGAAAGGCCTGATTTGGCACTGTCCAGGCTCCGTTTTGTCACCTTCTCTTCCATATCCACACGCTGCTCGTTTGCCTTCAACCTCTCCTGTGACAAGAATAGAGCAAAACTCAGCACAACATCTGGAAAGTGGCACTGACCTACCACCAAGCAAGAGCAAAACAGTGTCTTGTCAAATATGCAGTGGAATAAAACACATGTCCCCAGTGCAAGACCATTTGAAGACCAATCTGAGGGAGGGTGACACTGATTTACAATAGCTTCATTACAAATTCCCAGCTCCAGGAATCATGAGAAGTCTCAGCTTTCATTTGCATCCAAAGCAAACCATTTCTATTTCCAAGCCTCCAGCCTAGCAAGCCCACATGTAAAATGAAGCCTGAAAATCAGAGGACCACTATAAAAATGAATGGGTGTAAAACACCCAAATGAAACCTCATGACTTCCAAAACCTTTTCATGAATGGGAGCTCTCTCCAGGAGCCAGTGTAACTGCTGGAAGTCCTGCAGCTGCTTCTCTGAGCTGCTCAGAAGCTTGGTTTGGAGGTGACCAGGGATGAAACCACTCAGCTATACAAAGACATCCCATGGGAAGGAATCTAGGTCACACTGCTGCTGCTGGGGAGCTCTTCTGACAGCACTGCTCAAGGGCTCTACACCAAACCCCCCCAAAACCCACTCTAACTGCAGGATACACCAAATGCTTCATATCCCAGAGACCTGGGCAGAATCACTCAATGCATCCATAGCCTTGAGACACACTTGCCACACAGGCACAGCTGCATTTTCTCCCCAGACACTCCAACTTCAGGCTTGTTTCACAGCCAAGCAAGAAGTTCTTGAAAACGTACCACGAGCTGGGCACTCCTCTGCAGCTCCATGGCGTGGGCTGCCTGCTGCTGCAGGATGTACAGCTCGTGCTGCCGCAGCAGCTGCTGATGGGAGAGGAGCTGGAGCTGGTGAGCGTGCTGGAGGGAGCTCCTGGTTGGGGGGTACATAGCGGGCCACAGAGGGGGTGCCCGGTCCATCAGCTCTGCTGTGGAATGAGCAGAGATGCAGTCAGGGAGGCAGCAGGGTAAGGATGGGTAAAGGATTCAGGATCACTCAGGGCAATGGTCTCTACAGTCCCAGAGCGTAGGGGATGCCAAACACTGGGCTGTGCAGAAATACAACCAGAAACCAGAGGGGAAAGCGTGCTGTGTTCCCCTCTGCAGCCCCAGCTGCACCACCCCTGTGCCCTAGGGCCACTGGACTTGCTTTGCTCTCCAGCCCTTGGTTTGATTTCCATGCCTGAGCCTATGAATAGATTCTCCTAACCAAGGACTCAAACTCTGCAAGGTCCTGCAGGGGATGAAGAGCTACTACTAAAGATTATATGTTTCTATCTCCAAAACACACCTAATGAGAGACCTGCTCACTCCCACCCTACAGCTGTGGCTGCTGGTCCCCACAGGTAGGCATGCTCCTCTCTGGTCCTCTCCAAAGTCTGTTTTGCCCACAACTGTCAAAGAATGAGCCTCAGGAACGAGCTCACATCCTTACCAAAGTGTGGCAAGTGCTCGCTGGGGATCACAACAAGCTGCCCTGACTGCGGGTCTCTGGCAAACTGGTAGGCAGAGGGGAGAGCTCCCCCCATGGCAGGGGGGAAGCCTGGAGTCATGCCCTGGTGCAGGGAAGGGTGACCAAGTCCTGGAAGAAAAAACACCGAAGTCACAACTGAAGAGATGCAGACTGCTCCTACCCACACGAGAAGTCATCTACTGCTCCGAAAGGCCTCCTTCCCTTTTCCCTGAGCTCATCAAACAGCCTCACTGGGCTGTAGCAACACTTTTCCCTGGATTTCACTGGTGTGAACACCCTCTGGGCACTGCCCCCTCTCAGGGCACTCACCGTAGGGATGGCCAGCCAGCCACATGGAGGGGCTCCCTGTCCTGGGGAGCCAGGGGTGGGCTGCCAAGTGCGAAGCGGGGTCTGCAGACCAGCGCCCGGAGCCCGCCAGGGCTGGGCCTCCCGTCACCATGAGGTTGGAGTTCAGACCGTTGGTGGCACAGCTGGAGGGGTGTATTCGGGCAAAATCTGCCAGCTCCTTGCTTTCTCTGGGGATGGAGGAGGCAAGAGAGACAGTGAGAGAGGGTCCAAGTAATGGTGGAGCCCAGGAGTATGGACCAGCCTGCAGAACCAGTGTTTGCAAACCAGGGTCAGTCACTCAAGGAGGGCTGTGATGGAGGTGTCACGTCTAGAATAAAACACCCCATCTCTCCAGCCCTTTGGAGCAGACATGGATTTGCAGCTGTCTATTAGGATTGCTCTGCTGAGGACTTAGGATCTGCCTATAGCCCCGTGTACCCCACTCAGTATCCCTCTCCACACCAGAGAGAGTTTGGTACCTACACCAGGATGGATGCAATCCTGTCTCCTCTTTGGACTGGCTGTCCCTGAGCTCAGCTTGTGCCACTATGAGATAAGATCTCACCTCCTTCCAACCCTCACCTGAGCAGCTTCTCCTGATCCCGCTCCAAGCGCCCTGCCAGGAGGTGGCTGTCCCGGTGGCGGCTCCTCTCGTCCCCACAGTCATCTTCGGAGCGTCCGTGCCCTAAGAGACAACCCAGCACCATCAGACAGGAGAAATGGCCTGGAGAAAGCTGTCCCCTCTCCTCTGGCCGTGGAGCAGAGTACCTGAGAGCCACTATACCCAAACACCAGTGTCCCCAAGGATGTTCCAGGTTCAAATCCTGAAAGACCACGCAAGGCTCTCTTGTGTGATCAAGATATTCTCACTAAAGCAATATTCCCCTGGTAGCACCCAAGTGCATATGTTTTGAGGCTCATGTCTCCAAGACGTCAAGGGACTACTTGCCACACCAGGTTGGCCTCCCAGGCCCACAGCACAGCCACAGCACAGCCACCAGCCTGGGAGCAACAGGACCAAAGGGACCACTGTGTTGGAAGACAGTGGCAGATTTCCCATCCCAGCAAGAGCCAAGATGCAGCTAAATCCTGCATCAAACCACATAGTCCTCCTTAGAACATCTCAGAGAGGGGAAGGATTTTATCTCTGCACTTTCTGAAGCACCTTCTGATCTTGTAAATTAGTCTGGGAGCACTGAGTATGCTCTGAATTCCTGTCCTTCTGCAACAGGCAGAACCAACAATACAGACCCTCACAAAACCAGCGCGCTCCACTCTACAATTCAACCATTAGCAGGAATCTGCATCCCCCTCGAGACATGCAACAAGAAAGGGTCTGACGAGGCAGGGACACATATGGCAGATGAGGGCAGGAATCCAACAAGGAGGGCTGGATGTTTGGCTGGAGAAACCACTTGTCCACAATCAGCCCAGCTCTTGCAAATACAGCCTGGCATGGTAGCAGCTGCATCTGTGAGAGGTTAGGAGGCACCTTCACGGGAGCAAGCAGCAGAGCCTCACTTGGCTCTGCCAGCACCAGGTATAGGGGCCACCCTTCCCTTTAGCCAAGATCTTCACTCCAGCTGCCTGATTTTAAGCTTGCTTTTCCCTCGTTTTTTCCTTAGCTTCTTTCTTGCATGCTCGTTTTTCACACAATTCCCTGTTGCCCCTCTCTGCACTATGCTTTGGTGATACACTGCACTCCTAAATCCCAGCCCTGCTTGCAGAGAGCACTCAGCCTCACAGGACTGCACCCCAGCAGCCCTTCCCAGGGTCCTCACTCTCCTGTCTGGATATGGTTTGGCACATGGGAAAACATCTCGGAACATCAAGTCTATTCTGCTGACAGGCAGTCTTTTCAAGGAGAGCTCTAGTGTGTATTTCCACAAACCTGGACAGCCCATGGGTTTTTTGCTGTCAAGTCTCCAATTCCCTCAGCTTTTACTGTCAGAAGGAATCCGGGAAAAAGACAACATCCCTTGCAGCTCCTTTCCCCAAGGCTTCTTCACGGGCTCCAGGCAGAAAACAAAGATGCTTTAAAACCTGGCACACAGCTCTCCCTCCCAAAGGACTTTCCAGGGTCACCACATCTCCCTCACAGCCTGCCAGGACACCACGTGCAGCCCAGCCAACCCCAGCCAGCCCCTCCTTGACTCAGTGAATGATGCCCCACACAGCCTCTGTTGCTCACTTTTACTCCCCAACCACCACAGCACAGGGGCCTCACAAATCCCTCTGGAGCCCAAACATCTTCCACTGCCTCTCTGCCAGCATTCCCTTTCCACACCCTAGCCTAGGTTTTTCCCCTATGGAGCCCCTTTTCCTATTTCTTTCCCCTAATCAATGCCCAGCTGTCTCTTTGGTGTCAGCAATATGGAGCAATTCCTTGGAGAGCTCACAGCCTCCCTTCCTTCCTTGGCCTAAGGTGAGTAGACCCCCTCCCCCAACCTTTCATTAGAAATGTGTTATTTTATCATCGCTCCTCCCTCTCCCATCTACACTCCTTGTGCTCCATTATTTCTAGACGAGTTTATCATCTTTTTTCTACCCCCACCATCCAAACACAAACACTGAAGGACCTCAAATTCCCACCCAGCCTCCATCCCACCAACAGGACAGTCCCTTTTCTGGACAGAACGATGATTGTCCAGACAGTGAATGATCATTCTGTCTATATATATGAACATGACGCACGGACTGCATAGAAAAATTCAATCAGTTATGCATGGAGGAAAGGCTTAGGTCCGTTCCCTTGACAACCAATGCCCGGTACTAAATACTTGCATTTTACTTGCCAAATACTACAGATTAGCCAACTAAAGCCTGCTTTCTCCTTCTTAAAAGGTCTAAACATTCAAGCACCGTCCACTCAGCGCAAGCAAGCTAATGTTATTAGACGAATATCTCCTGGCACACAAAGGGGGGGCAGCATTTGGGGGGCGAGAGGAGGAGAAAAGCAGTCTTGTTTTCTGTCTGAAAGCCAACTGCATCACTTAGCAACGAGCCCAGAGGCCTGCCAGAATTCAACCCTTGTTTGCAGCCTTTTAGTTCGGCTCAGTAAATTACATTTAACGCAAGCTGGGAGCGTCTGGGACGATTGAACGGCTGAACAAACAGCTCCCTGTGCTGCCCACGAGGTCCTCAGCCGGCTCCCGGCTGTGGGGAGGGCACTGGGAGGCGATGGGAATGGGGAGAGGGGCTGCTGCCTGAGGGAAACTGCTTCTTGCCACTGAAGTTTGGGAGAGGGGGGCAAAGGCAGAAAAATGGGGAAGGAAAGGGCTAAAACTAGGAATCTGACCATTGCTCGCCAGCCGCTCGCTTTGGCATCGCTCCTTGGCACAGCAGAGCCCCGTGCCAGGCAGCCCCCGGGTGTTATCTTGCTATACAAGTCAAGCAGAGAACCAAAATATCTCTGGCGCCATCCCACTCCTGCCAGCACCACGGCTTAAATCAAAATCATGAGATTACAACAACAGCAGCAAGGTGGTTTGAGAGGTTTCTCTGTCGCTCCCTTTGCTGACAGATCAAACTCATGGAGCAGGATTGTCCTCAGAGGTGGCCAGAGGGGATGGAAGTGGGGACAGGGGACTGACTGCCTCTTGCACAGGGGGTCTTGCTTCCCACTGCGGTTTACAACATGTCCTTGGTTGGCAAGGGAGGCAAACACAGTTGAAGATGCCAAACTCAGTTCATGGCACACAGCCTGCACTGGGTGGCTGCTCTTCCCAGGGAACAGATCCTCCAGGGAAGCCCTGAGACAAGCCCTAGGGAACCTACCTTTGATGCTGCTGAGAGACAGCGAGCGATCCCGGTCTGCCAAGCTGGGCCCCAGCTTGCTGCTGCTGCTGCTGCTGCTGCTGTTGTCCTTCTGCCGGGCCACAGCCACAGCAATGCCTACAGGCAAGTGCCTCACCTCCACCTCGCCCTGGGAGCCGATGCTCTCACGGCCGAAGGATTTGGCACTCTCGGGTCTCTCAGGGTCCCTCTTTAGCTGTTTCGCAGGCTGCTGCAGCAGCAGCTGCTGCACCTTGGAGGTTCCCAGCTGTGCAGAGTCCAACTTCACGTTGCCCAAACCCCCAAAGGGGCTCTTCTTGCCGCAGCTCTGCCGGGACGCCGTCTCCTTGGCAAAGCTGCCGCTGTACTTGATGAGGCTCTGCATGGCCGAGCCTTCTCCGTGTGAGGCGGGGTGCAGGACATCTGCGGCGCCCCGCGAGCCCACCACCGAGGACCGTGGCAAACCGCTGGGGTCAAGGTAGACCTTCTTGGCTTCCTCCTCCACCCGGCTGACGTGGTTGTGCTGCGCGGCCAGCACCGCCATCTGCGTGGTGGCAAAGTTGCCCATCTCAAAGGGCTTCCACTTCTGCTCGGGCGGTTTCAGCTGACCGTGGTCCAGGTGCTGCCGGGAAGAGTCCAAAGTGCCATAGACCTTTGCTGCTTCTTTGGAGCTGGATCGCTGGAAGCGGTCCCGCTCGCAGGGGCGATGCTCTGACTCCGGACTCGGCTTCAGCAAATCCTTGGAGGCCAGGTACTCCCTGCTCTCCGGAGAGCCCAGCCCCGGCCGGTTGAGGAAGGGCTCTGAAGTGACCTGTCTCTTCAGTGCCATGGAGTTCGTCCTGATCACCGAACCCTTCTCTCTCAGAACCTCCATCCTTTTGGCATCACTGTGACAAGAAAAGTCCTGGGACAAGAGTGTGCGGGAGGCATCTGCAAGGCACCGCTCCGTGGGTGACTGGAGCACCCCCACCTTGCCAAGGTCCTTGTCCTTCCCCTTGTTGTCACGGGCCTGGGAGGCGATTTGGATGGGCCCACTCCTCTCGTCGTAGGCTTCGACCGAAGGCACGAAGGTGGGGGCGATTACTTTGTGCTCCCTCCCCAGCTCCTTGGCCGGTGGGAAGATGGTGTACATGCTGGAATGGACGGGCTGCGGAGGGAATGTTGTGGCTGGCGTCATCTTCCCTGTCTGCGAGGGGTGTGGGGATGGACAGCTACAGGAGATGTGCAAAGCGCCCACAGAGGGCAGGAGGGGCTCCCCCCGCTTCAGCCGCTCCGCGTGGGCGTGCGCAGAAGGCCTCATGTTCTCATCGTGCCGAGCGGGATCCTTGGCACAGCGGTCCTGCTCGGCACCCAGGACCTTCAGCATGGGGTCCCCGCCGCCGTTGCAGTTGCTGAGGGAAGAGCTCTGCAGCGGGTTCTTGGACTTGGGTTCCCCGCTGCCTGCGCCCCGATTTGGCATGTGCTCAGCCAGGAACGGCGAGAGACGCTCGCCGACCTTCACCGCCTTCTCCACCACGCTCACTTTCCGGTCGCTGTCGGGCTTGGTGTCCTGTGTGAGGTCGACCACACTGCGGGGTCGGGGCTCCTCCTTCGGCTTGCTCTCCTTCTTGGCAAAGGGCAGGGACAGATCGCTCCGGCATGCCCGCTCCTTCCCACCGGGGTCTTTCAGGCCTTCTTTCGAGCTCTTGTGCAGCTGCCCAAGGTCCTTTTCCCGGAGCAAAGTGCTCGACGTGTGGCTGCCCACGGTCCTTGACAGGGGAGGCTGCGGGTGCAAAGCGGACTGGCCTGCATGGCTGGACAGGTAGAATCCATCTGCAGAGTAAAAGCAACAAAAATTATCACAAGCTGCCAACCCCTTCAGTCCTACATAGAGACAAGCAAGAGGTGGCAAATCCGGAAAGAACAGATTTCAAGGATGTCTTAAACAAAAATGCCCAGGGCAAAGGAGACCAAGCAGGTTCCTCCATGTGGGATGCACTACAGCCCTGTCTCGTGCACAGTGGGGCTTCAAGGAGGGACTTGGCCAGCTTTCCTGCAGGACAGCCACATCCAAAACCTTGGTACCAGCTCAGCCCAGGAAACATCCCAGCTGATCACCCTGCTCTTCACCCCCAACACTCCAGCATCCAGCAGCTCCAGCAGCCAAACAAGCCCAAAGGACAGGGTAAGTACCCAGAGGTCACGGACGGGAAGGGCACACAGGGTCCCAGACTCACCTTTCTGTGACTCAAAGAGGCTGTGCTGTCCCAGCTGGGCCAGGAGCGGACTGCCGGCACTGGGAGGTTCGAGGTGGCTCAGGGGAATGTACGATGGGTAGAGACCGTTAGGCAGATGGGAAAAGCCTGCAGAAAACGGGAAACAGAAGAGGGAAACATGTTTTATCCCAAGCAGCACGCTGCCTTGGAACGAGCCCCGCAGGAGCACAGACTGTTGTGGCTGTCGGTCCCTCACACGCCAGGAGCGGCGGTGGCGGCGGGGACGCAGGCGGTGACACACAGCACACACAGCCCAGGGCAGGGACCCCTGCTCAGGGACCCCACTTCAGGTACTGACTCCCAATGTGGGTCCCCCAGCTCAACCCAGCCACCTCTGTGGGGCTCCAACTCTGCAGCAAATGGAGCATGCTGCTTCCTGAGCAGAGCCTGACACCTGAGGGCTCCGTGACCAAACCACCTGGCTGATAAGGTGTTTTACCACAAGTACAGCGACCTGTGGGTGAGAGCACTCCCCAGCGTGCTTCCAGAGCCATGGTAAGACCTTCTTGCCAGCACAGCTTTGTCAACACAGTTCATTCCCGCTGCAAGTGCCTAGTACTGGGTACAGGCTTTGGGAAAACATGAGAGCATCCTCCAGAGCAGCTCACAAAAAACATAGTTTCACGTATCCAAACTCAGCATCTTATCCCAGAGGAAGGCAAAACAGAGGAGAAAGTGACAACCATCCAGTGATGATATGAAAGCAGCATATCCTCACAACCCTGCTGCCAGTGGTCTGGATGTCCTGGACGCTGGGTCCCCAGCAACATCCTCATGCAAATTGTCCTCATCAGCATTTCCTCAATGAATACAATCACCATAACAGTGGTAATAACACACACTGTTGGCTACAGGCAGCAATTCCTCTCCAACACTGCCACCAAACGACACCCGCACAACACTACAAACCCAACCCTCCACCAGAATCAGTATCCCAGTCCATGCCATAATTTAAAAACTGAGTTAAAGCCATCAGGAGAATCTGAAGGAGCCAGTCAAGCCCTCTGCAACCCTCCTCCTTTACCCTGAGCCCGCATTAGCAACCAACTTCCCCCAGATTCAATGACCCCACTGAAAGCAACCAGGCAACAAGTTTGTCAAGAGTCCAGCATCCAACTGGCTCAAAACAACATCACACCAAAACCCAAGGGGAGACGGAGAAGTTCAGTCCCCGAAGCTGCACGTGGAGCACCATCTGCGAGAGCTAGTCAATATTTCACATTATTTAGACAGCCAGGATCTCTTTCGCGTACATGTTTGCATCCCGGCATATGTGCCTCACCGACGCGGGGCTCCGCACAGCTCCTGGCCCGCATCCATCACCCGACAGATCCCAGCGGCGTCACCCGCACACGCCAACCCTCCAGCAGCAGGACCAGGGGAACTGCTGTGCTGTGGGCACTTCAACACAGAGCCCGTTCCCAGCAGGTAAAACCTGCTGCTTAACCCTGAGCGCAGCGCTGCAAAGGTGCTAAGCCTGTGCACACATTCAGGCCTCTCCTTGGTAACCCCAAAATCCTCCAAAACACCTTTTCTTCTTCCAGAGCTGGAGAGAGCTGGGTAGAACCCAGCTTAGCTTAGCTGTGAGCAGCTCCACTCCACGCAATATATGCCTCGGCCATGTCACTGTCACCTCTCCGGCAGGACTGGGCTGGCAACAAGCCAGCATCTGGAGCAGGAGTGACACACTTCCAAGGGAACCGGAGTCCCATCTGGCAGAGCACATGGCTGCAGCATGGCAAAGCCCCTGGAGCACTTCAGGCCACAGCCCGGAGGCTCTGGCCGCAGACGTCCCCATGTGAGCCCCTTCTCCCAGCCAGACGCCAGCCCCAGCTGCAGCTGCTCCAGCAGGCGGAAACACCAGCACAGGGATCACGGAGAGACACATCCCATGCTGCAGGCACCACTGTGCACAGATGCCCATGGCATGTCCCCACTTGCATGTGGTGCAAGGACATGAAGCCACCTGCAGAGCTCCAGGGAAGGGACGCACTCCAGCACTGCCATCAGGCACAGGGACACCTGCACACAGCTTAAGTTACTGATACCCAAAGAGGCATTTCAGTACCAGTTACATCCCTGGTCCTATGAGGGCATCTCCCTGCATCATATCCTGCCCAGGGATAACACAGCTCAGTCCCAGCCCCAAATGTTCTGGGGCTTCCTCCCCAGTCAGCATCATCACATCCTCCTACAGTGACCCAGCCTCAGCTCAGAACTGCACGAGCAGGAGGGGAATGCAAAGTGTCCAAGCTGGGGACAGGTTCAGAGGGACAGGTTGGGAACCTTGCAGGGCAGTGTCACCATGCCAGCTGGGAAACAGCAGCAGAACTGAGCTGATGCCACCAGCCAACCATCAAAGCCACCTCACACCTCTTCCCAGTAACTTCCAGAAGCCCACAACTGCTGTTTTCCTTGGACAGGCGTAAGCCCAGCAAAGGAGCTCAAAGCACATCCCAAAGCCCTGCAGGTGGAGAAATTGAGGCACAGGCAGGTGCAATGACTTGGTGCATCATGCAGCTGACCAGCAGCAAAAGCAGAGAACCACCTGAACTCCAGTCTCGGTTCTACCAGCGACACTGTTTTTTCCCTTGCAAAGTGCCTGAAGAAGCTGCACAGGCTGTATTTACCTGGCTTGCTCCCTGCCAGGAACCAGAGCTAGAGTAGGGAGGAGGAATCCGAACCTCAGCTTTCCTGAGGATGAACCCAATGCAAATCCAACCTCGAGGCACTGCCGGAACATCCCTTCCTCTGTACAGCCCTCCAGCAGCCACGCTGGCAGGCTGCTGGCGTACGACTCACACGGAGCCCAAAACCTGCTGCCCCAGTGCCCTGGGCAGGACCTGGAGGTGAAGCTGCTCCTCCGTGCGCTGAGGAGCTGCACTCGCAGGAGGCGGCCGCGGGTGAGTCGCTGCCTCCTTGGATCTCTGTGCCAGAAAGCAATGCCAAGGGGAGAAATTCTACCGCAGTGAGCAACGCACAGCTCACCCCAACCATGGGCATCTGCCAGGAGAAAGGGAGGGGAAAAGGGGAAACCACAACCATCTCCATCTGCCTGGGGCCAGAGTGTTTGCTGAACCAGCACAAGATCCGCTTTGCCCAGGGACACGCCAACAGGTCTGGGCAGGCTGAGCCACGCTCCTCCAGCCGATTGCTTGCCCAGAGGCGGTCTGGCACCACAGCACAGGCAGGGAGGTGCGAGGTGGCAACACTGCCAAGCCCAGACTGGCTGTGCCCCCACTTCCCTGCCAAGTTACACCACGCCAAACACATGCATGTGCCCATTAGCCCATTAGACCGCCTGGGAAAGGCACCACCAACACTTATCTCATGCCAGGGACATATATGATCCAAAGCAGCCCAGTTCTGTGGGTAAAAGGGTTCAGGGCACAGAGATCGTCACTCAAACCACCTTATCCCTATAGCCAACAGCCAAAATGCAACCCCTATGATGCTCCAGCTGCTGCAGTGGATGAGCACACCTGTCCTCCTCCGTCCCAGCTCCAAGATTATAAAACATATCTGTTTTGCACAATTGAGACATAAATCACTAAGGGCTGTTATTAGAGGAACTTGGCGGGTGCAGATGTGTCAGCCCACTTGAAAACATCTTCATCTTTGCTCAGCTCTCCAAAACGGTACGGGTTCGGGGGGAAGAGGTACGGCCTCGGGTGACTCACCACCGAGAGGGGATGTGACCGATGGGGAGATGAGATACCAGCGACCGCACAAACCACACACCAAACGTCTGGAGGCTGGAGGTCACGCTGGGGGAAGTGGGAGGGAAACAGACCCCACGTGCTCAGCCCGCTTGGGGATGCCAAAGGTCCCTGTGAGGAGGGCGCTGACAGAAAGCACCGCCAGGCAGAGCTGGGGGAAGAAGGCAGGCAGCCATGCCTGCAGAAGAGGGGGCTGCCATTGGTCACCAGGAGTCTCAAACCTGTGGGGCTTTCTCCAACTTGGCCCCTCACACTTTAAGTCTTAAAATTCAGTCCCAGCTGGACAAGTCAGTCAAGCCTGGGTTGTGAAAGAGCCAGACAGGAGGAGAGCATGCTGAAGGCAATACGCTGGAACTGAACATATCTCCCCCGTGGACACAGCTCTGGCCAATGAGCCAGGCTACACGCCTGAGGTAACACGGGTGTGTGCCAGCACTGGGAAAGCTGCTCCACCCCTCCTCAGCTGTAGGTGACTGGCTGGCACCTTCAGCATCTCCATGCTGCCCTCCACACTTGCTGCCAACATACTACTGAGGAGACAGCTCACTTGGACACCCACGAAGGGTCAAGGGCAGCAAGGGAGAGCAACATGGAGACACCACTCAATGGGGAATTCACTCTCCCAGTCTGGTTCCATGTTTCCAAACTAACCAAGAGCACCAGCACACCAGAGAGAAGCAGCATCCACAAAGCCTTTGCTCATGCCTTTCCAGCTTGGAAAAGACCTTTAATCAAGTTCAGCATAGCTGGACAACCCTGTTGGCTGGTGTGGGATAAGAGGTGGCCACGTGCACTGCTGGCTGCAAAGCACACCCTGAAACTGAGCCCTGGACACGAGCCATCGTTGTCTGAGAAGCCACAGCCCTGGCACCGGAAGACCAGTAGTCTCCAGCACCCCGGGAGAAGTGAAGTAAGTCTCCCCCATCAGCCTCGTCTGCCCGTTATACATTTCTGCCACTTATGAAATATTTCCAACTGCCATCCTCCCTGGGCCATGATAGACAGACACATTGCCAGGACTCAGGCTGGCACCACACAGTGCTCTGCAAGGGGTTATGGCCACAGAAGAGCCTGAGCTATAAAGCCTGACCCCTTGGACCCTCCAATCTGAGCCAGCAAGGCTGGGAAACACTGCAACGAAATTTGGGTTTATTTCCATGGCATGATTTGAACTCTGGGCACTCAAGGGAGATTTGCAGCCCAGCTGCAGCCAGTTCTCAGCGGGCTGCTGGGCACAGCACAGAGCAGGAGCTGCAGTCGCCCTTGGCCAGGAACACAATCACCTCTTCCCCAGTCCGGCTCGCAGTGCCTCACAGGCAGCCAACTGGGACAACAGTCCACACCACAAACAGCTGGATAAATGCTTACATCCTCCCCACCAGGGAGGGAGGGGAGGAAGGCAGGGAAGGTCCAAGCACAGTGAGTACCTTCCCATCACTGGCAGGACAGACACCACACCAGCTGCCTGTGCTTACCACCATCAGTGCACCTCTTATCCTCTCCCTGCAGAAGCAGGGAGTCTTCCCAAGGAAGACTTTCAGGGCTCCCCCTCCAGCACACACCTCCCCATCTCTGCCCCGTGCAGCTCAGTGAGGCACAGCCGCAGCTATTCCTCATGCACACATTTATGGCTGCAAACAGCTGCGAGCCGGAGTGCTGACAGTGTAAATCTTTGCCACCTCCTCCCCTGCCTGCCGGGGCAGCTCCAGTGACACCCGAGGCACCGGAGCCGCTTTGACTCTGTGCCATGCACGAGACACCAGCGATACGAGCCCCTGAACATGCTGGGCTGAAACCAAAGCTCCCGGATCAGATGTGCCTGGACTCCAGCGGTGACTGGTCCCTGTCCCCAGCAGCCACAAGCTGCTGTCACAATCCACCACCCTCCGCGCCAAAAACCACCCCAAAAGCCATATTTACACCCCATGCCACGGGACTGGCAGTAGCTTCAAAGCACTAATTTACAGCCTCAATTCTCTGCATCCCCTGAAAGCCTTCGATCCCATCCCCGGGATCCAGAACAGCCAGGGCAATTTAACTCCCCATTTAATCTTCTAAGGGCCCTGGCGAGCTCGGAGACAGCATCCTCCAGCGGGGGGTCCACACTCCCAGACTTTGCTGGCTTGAACAGCGCCGCGCCGCTTTCCTTCAGCTGCAAAAATCGCTACCTTAAAAGCCAAGGCGAATTCTCCCTCCAGCTCAGCACAGCTCTCTATTGTTCCTTTTAATTTTATTTTATTCCACGTGGGAATCTGTGTCCAGGCTGCTTTATTTTTAAGTGGCTCTTGCTCAATATTTACTATGGCTCGCAGCTGCGTCAGCACAGGAACACTGCGCGCTCACGCCAGGTTTCCGACCAGCCCTGCCGCAGCCATTCCCCCCGTGCCGATGCCATGCCATGATTTTCCTGCCGTGTCACCCAACTGGTGAATCACCAGCCCCCCACAGCCACAGGACACTGAAAGGCAGGGTGTGAGCACAGGGCTTGGGGGGGTTCCCTGCTTCCATGGAAATAAATATCTTAAGGCTGAGCCCCGCCACTCACCTCCTCACCCAGGAGCCGGAACAGCCCCAACAGCCTGGATATGGCAGAGGAGGAGAAAATGGGAAGTGGCTCAAGGGACTGTGCTCATGCCTGGTTCTGCTCCAGTGTCCTAGAGACTTAGTTTCCACCATGCAACAAAACAATAGCAATCCAAGGTAAGCCAATGCCTCAGGAAAAGGACAGGACACTCTGAAGATCCCCCACAATGTCACCCACCAGCTCTCCATTAACAGCATCTCCATAGGGAAAACAAGAAGCCACCCAGGTGGGGACACAAATCACTCTGGCAAAGTGAAGGTGGCCTTTCCTCACACTGGAGGGGTAAAGATGGAAACCATCCCAGTGGGATTCTTGACATGATGTGCAGCCAGTCCACTCAGCCTGAAACACGGGGTCTGGGAAGCAGCGATCTGGTCCCACGCTAATCCTGACACTCAAACCAGTGTCAATGCTCCTGGGCCACTGCCAGCTGCAGAAGCTTCTCCCACATGCCCCCAGCCTGAAATCCCCCACCACGTCGGATGTCTCTCCTTTTCCATTGGCATAATTAAACCTGACACCCCAACAGGGGTCCACTGAAACCTCCAGGCTCAGTGGAGCTCAGCTCTCCTTCAACGTCAAGGAGTGACATGGTGAAGTCTTCAGCTGCACATTCACTAAAATGCTGTATGGAAATTGAAAAAATAATAATTTTAACTCTCAAACTGATTAGCAGAATCCCCAGGAATGCAGAACCTGGCTGCTAGATTGCAGTCTCGCCTTCCTCCTGATTTTCTAGGATAGCATGAAAATGCCTTTGCTCTGGTTCATCCTTCATCATGTTGAAGATTCTTTAGCCACTGGTGTCCATCCAGCACAGCGATCCCAAGGCTGACTCTGCTCCTGGCACTGGATGCACACTTTTAGTACAGGTGCTCCCTCTCCTTCCTAAGCACAGAAATTTAACCCACCGGGTTAAATTTTTTAAAAAATTATTTTTCTTTAAATCACCCAAACTCAGTGCAGAAGACAATACAAACAAGTGAGCCCCCCTCCCTGAGCCCGGCCCGCATATTTAACCAGGCACTGTCCGTTTCTTCATTAGAAAAGAGCTCGTTAGAGCCGGGAGAGCTACAGGAGCTCGGTGGGGGAGGTTATTGTGGGATGGCACCAGTGCTGGTCCCCACATCACCTGCACCAAGTGCCTGCCAGCAGCAATTAAATCAGCCTTCAAAGAGAGATCCCAGCTTTCCCAGCACCATTAGCCGTGCCCTGGAGGGAACACGGTCTATTTTCAGCCACAATGACTTAAGATCAGGTCACTAGCAGGTTAAATGGGACTGTGCAGCATCATCTCCCTGCCTTCCCATTGAGAAATTAAACTCCGCTGTGTGATGGGCAGCACCAGCCCTGGACACACACCAGGTGCCCACGGAAAGGTAAATGCCACCTGCCTGATCCTGTCCTCTGCTTCCCATCACTGGCCATGGACACCCACTGCCCTGGCTGCCTTACCTCTGTGTGGGGTGAGAGGGGGTTCACAGCAGGATCACGCTTGGGTTACTCCCTTCCTGTCCTCCTGTCCAGCACAGTGGCAGCTCACGGCCAGAAGGGTCCCACCATGCCCAAGGCCAAGGGTGTTGGAAGGAGCCTCAGCATCCCCCATCCTGCAAACCCAGGCCTGCCCAGTGCCAGACCAGGGCTGCTCATCTCACCCCTTCCTCCCAATGGCCCAACTGCACGTCCCCAAGCTGGGGACTGCCCCAGGCCACCAGTTCCACCAGGGTTTCACCACAGCCACCAGAGAGGTGGCATCTCCCCGCAGCAGCTCCATCTGCTCCACTGCTGGATCCACCACCGAAACCCAACCAGCCACCGCACCACGAACATCTGGCGGGGAGGCGGCAGCTGGATGTGGGTTTGTTTTGCCTCCCAGGCTCCTGCCAGGCGCAGTCAGCACGAGCCGGGATGACTCAAAGCCCGGGAGACGCAGCCTCCGCCGCTGCTTATTTTAAACCCTCTTGTCTGCAAAGCGGCTGCTACGGCTCAGCACCTCTCGGGGTGCTTTGCAAAGGGGGTGGCACTGCAAGGCAAAACTGAGGCACAGCCCCACGATCAGACCTGGGCACCACATCACCACTGCCTGTGTGATCAGCAGTCACTGAGCTCAACACAGGGCCAGCAGCAAGAGGGGATCAGCTCCGAGAAATACCCCTGCAAGGGGTGCAGCAAGGACATTGCCAATGACCCAAATGAATTCATCATCTCTGGCTTCATGATTCCCCTTGGATACAGCATAGCCAGGACACAAAAAGTGCACAGTGAAGCTGGACGCTCCTGCATGTGCTGCTCTGTTTGCCACAGGAGTGAATGCATCACTCTCCCAAAGCCCAGCACTGACTTAAACAGCATCTGCAGGGACTAAAACCACCCTGGGAAAAATTCAGCAATGGGCTGCAGGCATTTACGGGTGGAAGAAAGGCATCCACACACAGATCACAATCTCGTAACAATCTTTTCCTTAGGAAGCCAGGCTCAAAAGCTCAGCCTCTGCCAAGCCTCTCCTCTTGACCCCCCACTCAAGCCTTTTTTCCTTCCAGATGCTCCTGCCCTTCCCACACTCTCTTGAACATTGGCCCTTGCCACCTCTTCTGCACCAAAAATGCACTGAACCATGAAGCAAAGGTGCATCTGCAGCCAGCAAGCACCCAGGACCCCACACCTCCTCACTGCTGATAATGGGAGATAAACGCATGGGCAAATATTATGGCAGTACAGTTTAATTCCTGATGAATTATGCAAATCCATATTCAAATTGAAGCACAGCCCTTGGGCTCTTGACAAATTGCCAAGCTGGCCTCGATGACACCAGGCAGGGACGGCCAGCCCTCCATCAGGTGAGGCACTGCATGGGTGCCCTATATATGTACATACACACACACGTATGTGCTTGCACATGTCACCTAGGGAGACCAAGGAGTACCTGCAAGAATGGTTCAAGAGTGACTTTTGCACTTCTCCCTCCTCCCAGCTGTGTTTAGTGTGTCCAAAGAAGGCCACCAAGCTTTTGTGTCCTCCACAAGATGGAAGCAGCTTGGGGTGATGGCGAGATTCAAAGCAGGACATAAAATAAAGTCCACCACGTCGGGGGGGACAGGAGGGGAAAGCCTGAAACATTTGTGCCAATATGATTGTCAGCCCTGAAGCCAAGGAAAGGACGATTGTCCACAAAATAGTCACAGAGAGGGCTCATTTGATGAAAGTAGGAATTTCCGATCCCACACAAACCCCGAACATCCATTAAAAGTAGCAGAAGAATTACTGCTTTGTGTCACTAATCTCATTAGGGAGAAAGCCCTGCTGCAGCGCCGGGATTGCAAAGGGAAACCCCGGCACGCTGCACACTCCAGGAGCCTGGCACAGTGTGCCCTGCCCATCCGAGCGGAGCCGAGGCTTCCACAGGCACCCCGGCAAGGTGCCTGCACCCTTCTTTACTCACCCGCCCGGATCTCTACTCGCTGCAGCATTATCTGCGTGGCTTGTGTGTGACACGGCGTGTGGGATGTCCCCACGCCCAGCAGACCAGGATGCAAACACCAGGATGACACACACTGCCTGGCGATAACACGGGAGCTGCTTCATCCACACACAGCGACCGGCACTGCCTGCGAGCAGCGCACAGCCCAGTCCCTCCAAAACCCTTCCTCCCCAGCACAACGGCCACTACTGTTAATATTTTTTATTATTTTTTAATTAAAAGCAATTAAACCAAATGCGTTAAAAGCACATTCAAGTCACAGGGAATTCTGCTGAGAAGGGATGGGGGCATGAAGGGAATCAGGTGCAATACATCCAACTACTGAAGGTAAAAAGGGCTCTTTGCTGGCAGGGATGCGTCAGGATAAGATGGATGGAGGCAGAAGCAAGAGCAACCTTTGCAGAAGTTGCTGGGGATACAGCTCCAGAGAGACAGGGCTGAGCACCTTAAAATTTCTGTTATTCCTCTAAAAAGACATACTCCCTCCTGAATATTGCTCCTTCCCTTGCTCCAAGCCCACCATGTTTGGCTTGCCTGCCTGCATCCAGCTCCCTCAAAATGGCTCTTTGGCTGCTGCTACGCCAGCAATAAAATTTATTCCCAAGGTCACTTCAATCCTTTTGCCACTATTTCAATCTGGCTGGATTTAAACAAAACCCAGCCCCAGACACACTGAGCCCCCCCTCGGCCCCTCCTTTCTGCCCATCACTCCCCTGATTTAGCGCTGCCAAACTCTCAAGTACCTTTCGCTTCCCATAACCGTCAGCAGCAACAGCTGGAGAGGAAAACGGGAGCATATTGTGCACCCAACAGCTGATCCTGGCGGCGTGGGGAGCGAGCCCAACTGTCACTGCCGCGGTGCTGCCGTACCGGGGGCTCCTGCCGCGCGTCCCCCAGCCAGCGCCCACGGGGACGGAGCTAAAGGGGCTGTGTGGTTGCCGTCCCCCTGGTGTTTAAGAGCTGGGGAGAAGCGAACAATAAGCAAAGCAAATAAACAGCAGAGAAGGATAGGGTCAGTGGGTGTGTGGTGATGCCTGCAGACATCCAGCTGTGGCATCCCGGAGGGAAGACAGCCAGAAATGAGGGGATGGGAGGAAACACAGGGAGAAGGAAACCGCCAAATCCTCGTGGCGAGGGTGAGGCAGCCACAGTGGAGCGATTCCCTCCCAAACCCTGGTTTTCAAGGAGCATTCCTAGCAGGAAAAGCCAGTGAGAGGCTGTGCAGCTGGACACAGCACTGCTCCCTCACCCCGGCTCCAACGGGCAGGGAACTCAGGGCTGCCCTCGGCTCCTCCATCCCGCCTGCATTTTCAGGTTGTTCAGGGTGCAGTGTGCTCTCTGCTTCAGCAGCGAGGCTGAACAAAGCACTCCCTTGTCCTCAGCACCTTGAGCAGGCGATGCTGGATCGCGTTACCTAACCCAGACCAACATCTCCTCGTCCCGGCACGGCAGCTTTCGTGTCAGCACATGCCAGGCTGGCCCCGATTCCCTGCACCACCTCCTGCCTGGAGCTTTAACTGGACCAGTTTAGTACACACTGAAAACACACGGGGCCTTGTCTGGACTCGTTGGGCGCTAACCCCAGCTCGGGGAGGTGATCTGACACCCTCGCGCCGGTCGCAGCGCGGCCGAACCGCAAGGCGCTCACCTGGAAGGTTGCCATAATGACGTTAATTCCCATTAACAATGTTCATTTCCATATTCATCAGAAGATGGTGAAATGACAAGATGGGGGGTTATTTACTATATAATTATAAACTAATTTCAGCTTTACCCTGGGTTATCCTAGGAAGGAGATCTAAAATTTCCCTTACGAAAGCCCTGCTCTGCTAACCACGTCTGCAGTGAGATTAATTCCCAGCGATTTCCATTTCTCCAACAGCTGTTCTGCTGGGAAAGAGCAGGAGCTTGTCCCCAACACCGGGGACCTGCCCAGTGCCCCATGCCACCCCCGGCTAGGATTTCTAGTGCCGGCTCTTCCTCCAGATCAGATTTTCTCTGGCACACCATCAGTCAGGGATGGGACCCGTGGTTTTCCAACCCTACCAAGGAGACACCGTACTGGGTAGGAGGCAAGGCTCGCTCCAAGTGGGAGAAAGGCTGCTAGAAACCACACTAATAAATGACACCTTTACCAGCCTCGTGTTACCAGAGGCAGGGACAGACTCCAGCCCATTCACCTGGGAAAGTGTTGGAAACCTTCACACAGCAGAGGATCCCGCAGGACCTTGCTCCAAGCAAGTTTACATCACCACATTGGCCCATGGGCTCTTGTCCACGTTCCAAGCCCAACATCCCTACCAGCTACCACTGCTTGGGATGAGCATTTCAACAGAGTATGCAGCACAGGCTGGACAGTCCTTCCCACTGCTTCTGAAGGATGGAAATGCAACCCCACAGGACATTGGGAAAAATCACTGGGACATCAGAGAAACACAGGAGCTCAGCGTGGGAGACTCACAAAAATGCACAAATCCACCACCATTTCAGCCCAGACACTGCTCCTGCCTTCCTCACAGCCTACGAGTTGGCCGCCAGCCCGAGGGAGCTGCAGGGACATCACTCCATGGCCGAGCACTTCCTCCACCCCGGGGGGATGCCGGGTGTGAAGAGCAGAGTGTGACGGGACCCAGCGAAACATCACTGCCCAGCACCACCTCCCCGAGCCCCACTGGGACAGGCACACTCCCTGCTCTGCCTGAAAACACATCTCAAAAAGCATCTCGTTTCACCAGGGCCCCAAGGGAGGGGAGGCATCCTCCCAGGCAGGTCTCCGCGCCCGTCTGCATTCCTCCCGGTGTTACACCACCGAGCCCCTGCCCCAAGGAGCCCCCGGCACCACCCCCTGGGCAGGCAGGGAGGGGGAACCGCGATTTCAAGGGCCATTAAATACCGATGGTATTTTCCTTGCAGCATCAAAACGGAACCAAAAAGAATGGTGCCGAACCAGGAGCAAAACCCCGCTGCTGGTCCGGGAGCCATCGTGCTCCCAAGAAACACAGAGGAGCGGGGCACGGATCGCTCCAGTGCCCAGTCCATGCTATCCCAGTCCCTCTATCAGCAAAGCAAGTTTAGCGTGGATGCAGTTTGATGAGTGAATTGTGCTTCCACTGGCATTGCCGACAGCAAGGCCTCCTGCAAAATCTGCGGGCTCAGCAGAAGCACCATTTTGCCATTATAAGGATGGCTACAGTGGGATTTTGCTGGCACAGCAGCGCTGTCCTGGGGAATGGAAGGGTATTTTTATTTCTTTTCCTATGCTCCTACCTGGCCCAGCTGTCTGGAAAACTTCTCCCCGGGCACAGCAGGCCTGGAAGAAAGGACGGTCTCCAATCTACCTTAAATCCCTGCATTTGAATGCACATGCTAATGTGAAGTAGGAAAGCAGGGAAATCAAAATCTCTCCCCTCTGTCTGCCCGCTTTCCGTCCAGCCACTGCTCTGGAGCTGGATTTAGTCAGCCCTGCCCATAGTGGTGTGTCCCTTTTCCCGAGCACTGAAAAGTGTTTCTGAAGCGTCTCTTAATGGAAGAGGCTGAGCATCCTTTCATACAAACACAGATCTGTTCCTGCAGCTCCCCCCACCCAAGAAAGGACACCTCAGCACAGAGCAAAAACCGCATTTTTATTAATTACTATTAATATTAAATTTGGAGAGTTTTTTTGGATATGGGCGATCCTTGCTCACACACAGCCCTGCTGCTGCCTGGCAGGGACACGGTCCCAGAGCAGCCCTTCGCAATCGCGTCTGAGGGAGCCTTTTCCACCTTCCCCAAAACACAGAGCCTGCCAAGAACAACACGCTCCTCCGGGATGGAGCTGAGAGCAGGACTCAAAGACAGTGGCATAGGGAAGGAGCAAAATGATAAACCTCCATATTTTGAGCTGCTGCAGAGCAGAGCGAGCCCTTGCTTTAATGGACTCAGCTGCCTCATTCCATTGATTGCAGCCTTTTTTTAAGCCTTCCAGCAAGCTCCAGGCATGAAATTCCATTGCAAACAGTCCCTTTCCTCCTTTATCCCTCTGCAAGGCCCATCGGGGGAGCATCCCCCTGCCCTCCTCAGGGACGGGGAGATGGCAATGCCCAAGAGTACGGGGGGGACAGGGAATGGCATCCCCGGCTCAGCTCCCGCCTTGGCCTCCAGCTCACTCCTCCCTCCTTGCGCTTCCAACAAAGGGGCTTCTGTCCCTGTCCTCCTCCCGTGGAGCAGAAATCGCTACCATGGAGCACAAATCCCCCCGAGAGGAGCCGAGGGTCCAGGGGTCACTGGACACAGCCCAGGCGCCCGTACTTTGGCGCTGGGGCAGAGCCCGGCTGCCGGAATGAGCAGAAGGTACGGGAAAAACAAGGAGTCGGTGCCGGCCATAACTGGATTCTCAAATATGGCCAATCGTGCTATTTTTACAGGGGCGTATTTATTTTCAGAGGACGCTGGGACAGATTCAAGAGTCTCTTTCTTCAGCCCGGCGGTATTTAAGGATCGGTTTGAACTGGCTCTATTTAAAGGCTTTGCCTCCTGCCCACTTTTCTTAACCCCTTGCACAAGCCTTTTCGTTCCACCCCTCCTAAAAACAAAACAAACCCCCAAAAAAACACAACAACAACAAAAAAAAGCGCACCAAAACCACACACCAACAGCACTGCGAACGCAAACCTACAAAGGGCCCCTTGGTAGCAGGAAGCAATCATCATTTCAGGCGATATTGTTAAAGCCGTAAAAAAACAACAACAACAAAAAAATCCCTGCCTATCTCACTGCTGTGGTTTAATGGGAGTTTCGGCTGTTAATTGTACAGATCTTTTTAATGGAGTTTAGCCTGACTGGGAATTGCCGTGACAAAGCAGAGTTTTGCGAGGATCGTGCCGGGGAGCGGACGGGGGGACCGGGCACACTGAGGTGCAGGGACAGGGCATTTCAAACAGCTCCCAGAAAAAGGAAAATAATTTTCAAAATAAAATAAGAACACAGTAAAAAAGAATTGGAAGTATCACAGACCCCACTCCCTCTGTGAGGGGACTCAAATCTGAGGCTTTCTCCCAGTGTGGTAGGAAAGCTCCCAGACGGCATCACGGAGCTTGGTCAGTTTGGAGAGACCAGAGCTCTGTGCCTCCCTCCTGACCTGCCTGGATTTCAGAAAAGGAAACCTTGGGAGGAGAAATAAAACTTAAAAAAAAAAAAAAAAGAAAGAAAGAAAAAAATTACCCAATGAAAAATAAGAATAATTTTTAAAATTCCAAGAACCCACACTCGGTTTGGCTTGAGATTGTCCAGATGCGTTTTTGCAAAGATCACATTCTGCTGCAGTAGGAGGTGGAGGAGAGAGGGAAAAAAATAACCAGGGGGAAAAAAAGGGAGGGAAAAAAAAAAGACAAAAGGGAAGGAAAAAAATAAGGTGTTTGCCCATGTGCTTGGCTTCATAGCCCCGTTCGCTTTACACCTCTCCTCTTAGCACCTGGGAAATTGGCACTGCCACCTAGTCTAAAACTAATAAATCTTTTTCCCTCGATTCAGGCTGCTTCCTTCTCTGCAGATGTTGGCAATCAGGTTTGCAAATTTCAAAGTCATTCATCCCGGGCGGCTGGGAGAAAAGCAGGTTTATTATTGCAAAACCTGTCACCCTCCCAATGCCTAAAGTAAACTCCGAGTCACCTCTCCACGCCCAGGGGAAAGAAAGCGGAAAAAAAAAAAATTAAAAATAGAGCCAGAGAGGGAAATCAAACGGTCAGAAATCCCTTGTGTCCTCCTGCAGGACTGTGGGCAGGAGAGTGCGGCAGCGTCCTCCCAGCAGAGCCGGACTCCACGAGCCGCAGGGAAAGGGAGCTCAGAAAAAGGGAAAAAAATTAAAAGCCTCCAAAACACAAAAGTAATTAAACAAATAAATAAAAAGCTGACTGTGGGAAAAAAAAATAAACTGCGTATATTTCAGCGTCTACTTTTTTTTCTTTTTTTTTTTTTTTTTTAATGGATATGCAGTCGTGGTGCTGCCCGAGTATGAACTGCGTCGAGAAGGGGGAAAAAATTCAAGGAGGGAGTAGTCACTGCACACTGCATGGAAGCTTTGTTCGCGGGTTTAAAAAATTAGAATTTCAGAGGGAAAAAAAAAAAAAAGAAAAAAAAGAAAAAACGACATCAAAACCAGTGGTGCCGGCAGCGCTGCCCGGGGGCAGCGGGACCTCAACCGGGCTCGGGCTGCACCGGGCAAGAAATCACCAAAAGAGCCCCATTTTACCCCTTTTTCCCAGCCCAGGGATGTTTTTTTTGGCTGTCCGGGAAGCGCAGCGCCGGGCAGCGCAGTCCCGTCCCTCCGCAATCCGGTCTGCGCCTCTCCCAGCTTTCCCGAAAATCGGATTTATTCCCCGGATTTATTCCGCAGCCGCCGCGGCGGGGATTTTCCTCAGTGCCAACAAAACCGTACGCTGGAAGGGGGGACTTCTATCGGATAGGCGCGATTTTTTCCCCCTATTCCCCTATTTTTCACTCCATTCCCTCATTTCTCCACCATCACCCTATTTGTTTTCGCATTTCTTCCCCATTCCCCTATTTTTTTTTTTTTTGCCAAATCAAAACCACGCGAAGCAGAAAACACTTGGGGAAAACACGCGAAAAAGCTGCGAGCACATAAACGTATAATTACCATGCCGGTATTTATATTTTGGGGGGGGGGGTTATAGCCCGATCCCGCGTTTGCCGCCCGCGACCGCGGAGGGAAGGGAGGGAAGGCAGGGAAGGCGCGGGGGTTCCGCGGAGCCTTACCCGGGTGGGAGTGGAGGCTGATGCCCGATGCGAGGAATTTTCCGGGCTGGAGGGCGGCGGGGAGCCCGGCAGCCATGGGCCCGGCGGCGGGGGCCAGGCGGCCGGTGGCTCCCAGGCGGTGGCTCTCCATGGCCAGCCCGGAGAGCAGCGGAGGGGGGCCGTGCACCGAGCGGGGGGGCCCGAAATCTCGGCCATCCATCATCCACTCGCCGGCTTCACGGAGTCTCCCGGATCGCTGTCGATGCCCGCCACCGCCTTCCCGCCCCCCCCCCCCCCGCCCCCCACCCCCCTTCTCCTCCTCCTCCTCCCCCAAAAAAATCAGATGGTTTTCAAAAATAAGGCGTCCAAGCGTCCCATGGCGCGGTGCAGGGAGCCAGCCCCGGCGCGGCGGTCTCGGCGCTGCCTGCAAAGGAGAAAAGAAGGGGGAGGTGCGGTGAGCCGACATGCCCCGACACCCCCCTGCTCACAGCCAACCCCAAAAATACCCCCCAAAACCCACCCTCAACTTCCCGGAGCGGAGGGTAGAGAAGGGGGAAGAAGCGGGGAGGAAAAAAAAAAATGTAAGGAAAACTTGTGGCAAAAGGCAGGGACAAAAAAAAGAAAAACAAAAACAAAAAACTAAGTACTTAAAAATAGTATTTTAAGAATTTAAACTTTTTTCCCAAGAGTTACATTTGTCACGGCCGCAGCCCCGGCCGGGCCCGGGCAGCGCCCGCCCGCAACCCGGCTCCGGCGGGACCGACCGGCGGGGACGCGGCACCGCACTTCGCCCCGGAAAACAAACACACAAATCCCAAAATAACAGCAACAACAACAAAAAAAAAAGCCACCCACTCAAATATTTCTTCTTTTCCCTTCTTTCCCCCCCCCTTTTTTTTTTTTTAGTTCTTTAATTTTTTTTTTTTCCCGTCTTTTCTTTATTTCTCCCCCGCCGGCGGCTCCGGCGGCGGCATTTCTCCGGCAGCCCCGTTTCTCGCTTCTTTTGGAGCTCATTCCCACGGCTCCAAACCACCGACTGGGCTTGTTGTTTGGGCTGGGGTTTTTTATTTTTCCTTTCTGCAGTGCCACTTTCACTCGGGAAAACAAAACCCGTATTATCGTTTCCCGGCAGGTCGAAAAAAAAACAAAAAAACAAAAAAAAAAACCAACCCAACCGTATATATAAAACTATCTATATTTGTACTCGCAGCCTGATTAAAGGCTCCACTCGCCCGCCGTATTTTGCGCCGGGATAGCGAGAAGTAACAAACACTGCGTGGATAAAGTGGAGGTTCTCTCCCTCAAACCCTCTCCAATCGCTACCGGAGCCCCGGGAGCCGCCGCTCCGGCCCCGCCGCCCGTCCCGGATCCCGGGCGGCTGCTCCAGCGCGGGGGAGGGATAATTTAAAAAAAAGTAAAAAAAAAAAAAATTTTAAAAATTTTAAAAATAAAAAAAAAAAGAAAGAGGGAAGAAATGCAAAATTATACCCCAAAATATCTCACTGCTTTGCTTGGTTGGGGCTTTGAAAAAATTGTTTTCGAGTGGATTTTAAAATAAGTAAACGCTGCCTGCGTGGCTGCTCGGGGCGAGCCTCACCCCGGGGGCTGCGGGAGCGGCCGGATCCCGGCTGGAAAGTAATCAATAAAGGGGAAAAAGGCTAAAAAGGGGGGAAAAGCGGGAGGGATGTGGCGGCAGAGCGGGGTCAGGGGTGGGGGGAAGATGGGACCGCCGCCCCGGGGTCGGGGTGCGGATCCGGGCGCGGGTCCTACCTCGGCGCGGTCAGGCCGCCTGGTCGCGGGGCATGGCGGCGGTGCGGGGCTGGGGCGGGGGGTGCCGGCTCGCCGCCCTGCCCGCCGCCCGGCTCCTCCGCTGCTCCGCTCCGCTCCTCAGGGGCAGCAGCGCGGGAGCGACGCGGTGGCGGCCGCGCCATGGAGCGGCGGGGCCCCGCCGAGCTGCAGCATCGCCTCCACACACAAACCCCCCCCCCCCCCCTCTTCCCGGGCCGGCCCCGCGCGCGCGGCTCGGCGGCGCTTAAGGGAAGAGGAGGAAAAAAAAAAAAAAAAAGGGAAAAAAAAAAAAAAAAGAGAGAGGAATAAAAAAAAAAAATAGGGAGGGAAAAAAATTATTTAAAAAAAAAAAAAAAAGGGGAGCGCGAGCGCGGGGCGGGAGGGAGGGAGGGAAAAAACGGGGGAATGGGGGAGGGAAAAACGGCGGCGGCGGGGCTATGAAACACGCATTGTTCTCGGCGCGGCGGGGGCGGGCCCGCGGCCTCTCTGCGCCTTCCCATTGGTCGGCCGGGCCGTCACTCAGCGGCGGGTAAACAGGCGGCTGTTTCCAGGCCCCCCCCGCTCGCCCCGCCCCCGGCGCTCCCGCTGCTGTTTCCAGGCTGCCCCCGCGCTCCCGCCCGGAGCGGGCGGGCGGTTGGCGGGGAGCGGCCGCGGGTCCCCCCGCTCCGAGCGGGGCCGTGAGGGGGGAGCGCCCCGCGACCCCCTTTATTATCTGTGGGGGTTAAATCCTTCATCCCGCCCGGGCAGGGCTGAGGGGGAAGTGCCGCCGGGCCCTCTCCCACGGCCCCGCCGCGGACAAAGCGGCCTTTGAGGGCCGGGGGGGAGCGGGGGAGGGTCCCCTGCCCTCACTGCGGGCCCCGCCTCCCCAAAAATTCAAAAATAGGGTGAAAAGGGACGCCGGGGGAGGAGACACACACACACTCCCCCCTTCTGGATTGTGAGCGGGGCGGCCCCCCCAGTACTGCCACACCAACTTTTACTTTTCTTTCCTTTTTTTTTTTTTTCTTTCTTTCTAATTTCTTTTCCTTCCCCCCCCCCCGATTTTTAATGTGTTTTTCCCTTTGCGCGGCACAGAGCACTCCTCGGGGAGAAGTTGGGGGGGGAACACCCCATGGCTGCCAAACCCCCCCCCTCCTTCCCCGCTTCTTTACTTAATTAAACAAAAATCGGCTTTTATAAAGAAAAAGGGGAGGAGGGAGAAAAAAATCTAATTTAATCCGGTATAAATTAAAAGTAATAATAATAAAGCGTCCCCCAGCCCCTCCCCAGCCCCCCGGACAGGAGTTTCGAGGCACCCACCGGGGACATCGGCCAGAAAAGAGGAGAAACAGCCCCAAAAATCTGCTTATTTTTAAACATTCCGAGCAAAATCGAGTTTGTCGAAAAGCTCTCACGCTGCTCAAGGCCCTGGTTTAACGCGAAAATAATAATAATAAATAACAATAACATATATTTATGTTTTTATTTATATTTAAGAGCAAAACTGCGTCAGAGGCGAGGGCTCAAACCCCGCTGCCTCCAAGGGGAGGGCGCTTCTTTTCCCAGTCTGCTTTAGTAAACAAAAAAAAAAAAAAAAACAATCCGGGGGAATTGGGGGTGAGAGGGGGAAAGAAAAAAAAAATATTAATGGTTTGATCGCTTTTATGTGGCTTTAAAAGCATATTTTATAAATGTTTAATGCCTTCACGCCCGGACCTCCCCGCCGCTGTCCCCGGGCCGGGGGGTTGGCATGTCATAAATCAGGGAAATGATAATAAAAAATAGAAAAAGCAAGCTCGGGCGGGGCGGGGGGGGACGGCCCCCCCCTGGAACTCCAGCCCTTCCTCCTCCTCCTCCTCCTCCTCCTCCTCCCCTTCCCCCGGCCGGGAGCCATCTTGTACAGCAGCTCCCGGCTGGGGCATCGCTGCTGCAAAACACCCTCAAAAAAAAAGAAAAAAAAAAAAAAAAGAAAAAAAAGTACTTCCGACCTAATATACGCGTTTTTCTAATTATTATTGTTATTGTTATTATTGCTATTATTCTTCGCTCTCCGGCGCGGTGCTGCGGGCGCGCCTGTTTTCCCGGCGTTTTCCACATGAAATCTCAGCCCCGCTTGTTTTCTCCCCATTATTTTCCCCAATAATCCCCCCCCACCCCACCCCTGCAGCTGGGGGCACACACCGCAATGAGGGGCGGCTGCGAGCACCCCGTAAAATTTGGGGGGTGGCGGCTGCTCCCACCATTTCTCCCGCGCCAAAGCTTTGCCGCAAACAGCGCTTTCTCCAAAAATACCTATTTTCATTAAAAATAACATCGTGGCGGGGAAGCGAGGGGGGGGGGGGTTGTCCCGCGAGCAGCCGCACCGCGTTGTGCCCCCCCCATTCCCTTTCCCATTGCCATCCCGATCCCATTCCCATCCCGATCCCGATCCCATTCCCATCCCGATCCCGGTGCCCCGGGCTCCCGGCAGGTTCCCACGGTGCCGCCCGCCCTCGGGCCGCCCCCCGTCCCCCCCCCCGGGGACGGGGCACCCCCCCTCCCGCCCTGCTCCGCTCCCTCCATCTCTCCCCTTCTGCTTTTCCCTTAATTTTCTTTCATTTTCCCTTCCGCCCCCTCCCCCCCCCCCCCCCCCCCAACCCAGCTATTTATTCTCCATTTTGTTTTGGTTTGGCGTTTCTTCCTGGTTCCGTTTGGTTTGTTTTTTCTTCTTTTTCCCATTCTTCCCTTCTCTCCCCTCCCCGGGCGAACACGAAATTCCCGGTGGCCGCCCCCGTCCCGGTGCCCGCGGAGGCGGAGGGGAGCGGGCAGGAGGCAGCGGAGCGGTGCGGAGCTCGCAGCCCCCAGCCCCACACCGGGCACTGCCCCCCCTCCCGGGATGCAGGTAGGACGGGGAGGCGGAATCTGGGAGTGGGGGGAGCTGGGGGAGGCTCTCTGGAGACGTGGGAGGCAAAGCAAGCCGATGCCCCCCACCCTCAACGCGTCTCCTCCGCTTTGGGGGGCTGCCAGGGTGTGGGGGGGTGGGGGACACTCACCCCTTCATCGCCAACCCAGCTCTCGACTTCCACCCACAGACTGGGCACAGACCCTGCTGGACCCCCATCTCCATCTGCTGGGAGCCCCAAAATCCCCTTTTTTTCCCCACAATAACCCCCCCACCCCACCCCGTGCTCCCTATCCTTAGCCGGGGGGTGCTGTGCATCCTTCCCGCCCGCTGTTTTCAACGTGCTTACTACACGTTTTCAGGGTGTTTTTGGAGCTATATTTAAAGCGTGCAGTCAGTGGCTGGATTTAGAAAGCCAGGCATAAATCACATTAAAACGCGGACGGCGACGATCCCAACGCGTCGGCAAAGCTTTGCCCTGATTTCATTCCTTCCCCCCCATCTTAAAAGCAGAACCGAGTCTGACAGTAAGGTCCCATCCCCCCCTAAAATAAAACCCTCTAGGGACAGAGGTGGGATTTGAAGGCAAGGGGGGCCCTGCTGGGGTTTATTCCGATGAATCCATGGCGATTTATTATCGATGGGGGGGCTTGGATAATTCCAAAGCCTGGGGTCTCTCCCCACCCCAGCCCCTGTGGCTGCAGTGAAGGAGCTGCCATCCGTGGGGAGGGGGCTGTGGAGAGGGGGGGTCCCAATGAGGAGATCCCCAGGGAAACAGTTTGGGAACTGAGCAAAGAATTTCTGATTAATGACCAGAACAGCTCGGGATTTCAGTTTTCTCCATAAATCCTGGCTGATTATAACCCTTGTGCTCAGCCTGGCAGCGGGCTTTGCATGGAGGGGGGAGCCCAAGAAATGACCCCCACCAGGGGCTGTACCAGTGCCTGGCAGGAGCTGGGGGCTGCAGCATCCTCACCGTCCCAGGCAGAGCAGGGAAGAAGGGAGAGGGGCACGGGGGTGTGGTTGGTGCCCTCCCCCCAGTTCACAGCAGTTCTGATCCCACAACTCTGGGGTTTGCAAAGCCAAACATGTCCCAAACCAGGCTGGTTCAAGTCCAAATACAGACTGATGGGTTTTTTTTCCTTGCCTGGCACAGGAGGGCAGGTATTTATGCACAATCCCACCCTGTTTTCCTGCTCTGCCACCCGTGCACTCACTGCCACCTCAAATCCCGAGCTGGGATCCTCCAGTGCCAGAACCTGCCCCATGCTGGGTGCCCTTTGCTTTCCACGACCTCCACCAAGTCCCTGTACTGGGCTTTTTTCACAGCTAGACTGGTTCTTGGATACATCAGGCTGGATTTTTTTTTTCCCCTTTTACCCAATAATAAGCTTTTTTCATGCAAGATCAGGGGGAAAAAATAGTCAGGGAGGAGGGCTGACATTCACAGCCCATAGAGAGCTTTGAGAAGAGCACCAACCCCAGAGCTGTAATTACTGCCTGCATTTTTTTGGCTAGGGATCAGCTGCTAAATTGGTTGTAAGGCACGGGAAACGGCAGTTACACCTTTCAGCGGAAAAAATGTGGTTTAGTGGAGAAACGTGCACGGGAAACCTCCCCAAAACTGCAGTCCCCATACAACACCCCGCTATTACATGTTCTGCATTTGGGAGTTTAAAACAACCCTCACCTCCAGGTGAGCTGAGCTCCAAATGACAAGACCTTCTGCATCAACAGAGTAAACTGGGGATTTTTCCCTTGATCTGTCAGTTAAATCAAAAATACCCTCCTGGATGCAGGACACGAGTAAGAGGGAGGCAGGAGCATGTGCTATTTTGAGGTTTGATATAAAATAGATACCCTTGGCTCCAGCATTTCTCCCTAGCCCAGCCCACTGGAGCTGCAGGTACTTTCGTATGCATACAAAACATTCTAAAATGGAAAATATTCACAGCTGCTCTCGCTGTTTTGACAGGGAGGAAGGAATCGCGGGGCATGTTAAGGAGATATTAAAAGCTGTGGTTTGAAGCTCCTAAAGCATTTACTCAGCAGGAGAGCCAGAGAAAGAAGTTTAGAAGTTAACTGCATACTTGTGTGCCTTTGCTCTGTCCTTCTTAAAATTCACCTCTCCTATCTGCTTCTAATTTAAACAAGCAGAGCCCTCCAGGAACTGGAAAATCCAGATTTGCAGCATCTCCCAGGGAAAGACGATTTCCTACGTGCCCCCCCCCAGCACGAGGGTCCTGCTGAAGGTTAAACTCGTGAGTGCCTTTGGTTTTGCACCAAGTTAATCTCCCCACAAAATAAAAGACCGGGAAAGTGCTGGTGAAAACTGCACTGATGCTGCTGGCTGGTCCCTGGCTTGCTCCCATCCCTGTTCCAGAGCCAGACATGGATTTCACTGCTTCTGCCAGCACTGAGTGCTCATCCCCACACTGTGCCCTGGCCTGCTTCAGCTTCCCTGCCTGAAAACAGGGTAAACCCATCCACCTCCCCGGGGTACATTAGGGTGGCTTAAAATTAACACTCACAAATGTATTTTCAAATCCCTTCATGAAAGGCGTGAGAAGCACTGGGTGTTAACAGAATAGATCCTTCACCTTTTAACAGCTGTTAATTGCCATTAAAACCAAACCTGCACAGCTTTATTGGAGCAGCATCTGAGTTTCCGTGTCGCACGCCGCGCGTTGCAAAGCCCGCGTCCACCCTCGGTCGTGCTCTCCTGCACGTGCCCGCTGCCAGGACGAGCTGTGGTGGATAAATCCTGTCTCACTGCTGGTTATCTTGCCCTTTGGGGCCTTTTGGAGGGTTTCCTGGTGCCAGGTTTTTCCCTTCGCCGTCCTGTGAGTCGTCGCACCAGTTGCAAGGAGCTCAACACACCTGCCCTCGACTTGCAGCGGGAAAGAAGATGGGATGCAAGACTCGTTCCCAAAAATACCCGAGGAAGCAAGCAGGAGCCTGCCCTCGAGGAACTGGGTCCCTGAGGCTGAATCCAGCCCGCAGCTGCCAGCAAAAGCACGTGCTGGGTGTCACAGGGATGGGAATAGCTCTCTGGGACCAATGTGGAGTAAATCAACAGGCAGGGCTGGGAAAAGGCTGCCAGCGCTGCTCCCCCCGCTCCCATCACCGTGCTGGGGGGTCCCTTCCCTGCTGCTTTTGGGGTTCATTGACCTGATCCCTTCCATGGCATCCCTCAATCACCCTGCAGCCCAGATCTGGCTGGAGAAGAAGCTGAGTGCCAGGCAGGGGGGAAAGCCTTGGGGAAGTGCTGTGGCAGGAGCTCTCCCGCTGGCTCCTCACATCCCTCACAGGTGCTTTGTGCACTCCCAAACATCCAGACCCACCCGGGAGTGCCCTGTGCCACCAAACTGTGGGTGCCAAAACACACGAGGTGCATTCAGCAGGGCTCTGTGACTCTGAGCATCTTGTTAGACCCCAGGGTTTCCTCTCCCTTGGATCCAGCACAAGGAGGGGGTGTCCAAGGCTGGCTCCCAGGGCTATCCCATCTCTGTTCCCATCGCCCAGCCCTCTGCCTGGGGGAAGGGGAGGTTGGACAAGACGAGCCCTTTCTGCTCCACAAAGCTCGTCAGCCAGCAGCACTGGGCTTATAATTATTATTTCCTTAAAGACGAGCTGAGCAGCTATAGACAAAAAAGTCCCCTCTTGTCGGAGCTGGAATTTGATGTCCTAACGACTGTTTTTGTACCGCGCCTGTTAGAGGAAAGAGCTCTGCAGGAGGGGGAAAGAGAGATTTAATTATAGAGCTGCATTGTGATTTTGCACACATAGCTGGCTGTTGTAATCAGGTTACAAGTGTATCTGATTTTCTTCCCTCCCCTCCCTCTTCCTCCTCTTTCTCTTTCTTTTCTTTTTTTTTTTCCGCCCCCTTTTTCCTTTCGGTGGTCCAAATTAGTTGCTTATGTTTGGGTGTTGCAGAGACGATCTGTTATTTGCCTTCAGTGAAGATCTTGATCTAGGGAACAGTATTTCCAAAGAACCTCGGCAGCTCTTTGCCGAAGAAAGCAAAGGTTCCCAGCTCCAGCAGAAACCCGTGGGGCCGTGCTGGGCACTCGCATCCCACCCTCCCAGGGCTTCCTTCCCACCACCAAATTAAGGGGAGACACCTATATATATATATATATATATATACATATATATATACACACATATATCCTCCTCCATGCTCCCCACCAAATTCCAAATTCCTTCACATCCAGGATTCCCTCAATAAATGGATGCACTTGAAGAAGACGAGGAGCCCAATTTAACTTACCTGCGGCAGGAGAAGAGAAAGAGAGGAGACAAGAACCTTTTTAAAAGAAACTTAATATTTTCCCTATCTGAGGCAAGTGATGCCGCCCTGGGATTGGGGGCTGTTGTTGGGTTCATTTAGGAATCTATTGTTGTCCATGTGAATTCTTTTTTACATTTCAAATAACAGGATTATTTCCCCAGGGGGTAATATCCTGTAATTTGAACACAATAATGGGAATAAATTACTTACTTAGAACTAATAACGACAGCCTGATTCCAATATATATAGGAACTGTAACAGCTTTGGTTAGTTAAAGTGTAATTGTGTCGACGGATGACATTTTCTTTCAAAGGAATCTGAATGACTTTTAATTAAATTTGCTGGGGGTGGGGAGGAGAGGGAGAGATACACTGGGAGATCTCAGCTGCTGAGGCTGCGGCTGGTCCCAGCCTTGGTGCCCCAAGCCCAGCTTTGCCCCAGGCTGGGTGTCAATCCACGGTTGTGGGGTTTAAAGACCAGGCACAGAACAGAGGAGAAACCAGCACCAAACCCCCACAGCCCAGGGATGGTGGGATAGAGGGGGTGAGGAGGATGAAGAGGACACTGAGGCTGGAAGGATAGAGGGGATGGAAGGATGGAGCCCAGCCCATTTCCCAGCCTGGCAGAGGGCAGGGCAGTGCCCAAATCCTGCCCTGGGGCACCAGAGTTGCCTCTACCTTTGCTGGGAAACAGAGGAGCTGATGGAGGGCAGGAGGCACCAGCAGCCAGGCAGGGCAGCTCTGCTGCTCCCACTGGAGCCACAGAATCCCAGGATGGTTTGGGTTGAAGGGAATCTCAAAGACCATCTTGTTCTACCTCCTGCCCCGGGCAGGGACACCTTCCCCTATCCCAGGTTGCTCCAAGCCCCGTCCAGCCTGGCCTTGGACACTTCCAGGGATCCAGGGGCAGCCACAGCTTCTCTGGGCACCCTGTGCCAGGGCCTCCCCACCCTCACAGGGAAGGATTTCTTCCTAATATTCAATCTAACTCTGCCCTCTGGCAGTGAGAAGCCATTCCCTTTGTCCTGTTACTCCATGCCCTTATCCAAAGTCTCTCTCCAGCTCTCTTGGAGCCCTTTTAGGCACTGGAAGGGGCTCTAAAATCTCCCTGGAGCCTTCTCCTCTCCGAGCTGAACACCCCCAACCCAATATTGTTACCTCAGCCCAAGGGTTCTCCAGGGAAGGCAGCTCTGACGAGGGGGATCTGCAGCAGCAGCTGTGCATCCCAGCTCCTTGCCCTCACCCCAAAACTCCTGTGCAAGCCCCGGGCTCTGCACATCTCCTCACCGCTGCCTTCAGTGCCCACCGCTCCTCAGGTTTATTTCTGAATCAGCAGCACGCGAGCTTCCCTTCAGAGGCAGAAAATAAAAAGAGCTGCAGCGTGCAGAAAGCCAAGTTCCTGCCCCGAAATAATCTCGGAGAGGAGCGGCGTGCTGCTGCCAGTGGCTCCGGCCTCCTCCAGGACTCATTTTCCTCTGTTTATCTTGAAAATATTTCTGTGCTGAGGTCCCACCCCGCGCGGCGGAGCCCTGCGAGGCCGCCTTCAGCCTGACACACGGCCTCTTGTTTATCCACAGCCAGTTTTACAAATAGCTTATTAAGCCCAGAGGTCTGTTTGCTGGAGGAAAACCTCACAGAGCAGCTCCTGCAGCCCCTCCCGAGGCTCCTGCCAGCTGTGCCCCCTCCCAAAACCCCTCTGATGTGCATCCAGGGGCTCAGGCCTCTGTGGCTGCAGACATCAGCGTCTGCCGGGTTTGGGAATCGCTCCTGCTTTGATAAAATAACCAGAGTGCTGCTGGTGGGTCTCCCACCACTCTCACCCTCTCCCTGTTCCCAGGCCGATGTCCCAGATAGGATTTTGGCATGGCACAGGGATGCTCTGGCACTGCCAGCTCTGGTTTATGTGATCCCACAGTGGAGCTGCTGGGAAGTTTTTTGCCTTTTGCAAGACCCCCCTGCAAGGGCTGCTGGTTTTTGGGGGGGTTGAAGGGGTTTGGGTTGCAAGAAGAATATTTTGAGGGTTGCTGAAAACATCCAAAGCCATGAGAGATGAGGACAGTTGGATGCTGTGTATGGTGGTCCTGGCAGGAGCCCAGTGGCTCAGATTCCCTCGTGTGTCTCTGCTGCCC
Organism: Vidua chalybeata; assembly: GCF_026979565.1. NCBI lineage: Eukaryota > Metazoa > Chordata > Aves > Passeriformes > Viduidae > Vidua > Vidua chalybeata. The sequence continues at coordinate 13,179,390 of NC_071545.1, forward strand.
ACCTGGGCCTGGGATCCCCAGGAGGGAGCTGGGATGGGGGTTTCAGCCCACAGCAAATTGTCAGGGATGTCCCAGTGGGCTCGAGCCTGACCAAGGGCACCTCTCTGACCACAGGGACCATCAAACCCCTGCCCAAGCATCTCTGTCCCTGCTGCCACCGCTGTCCTGGGCAGGAGCCTGGCTGTGCCCAATCCCCAGCATCCCACCCCACCCTGGGATGCCCATCCTGGGCATCCCCTCCCCAGGACCCCCCAAAGCATCGCTCCCGGAGCACGCAGCCAGGCAGAGCCCCGTAACACAGCAACATTCATGGCCCAGCTGAGGAGATTGAGTTACCTGCCCCTGGAAGAATAAAGGAGGCATTCAGCCATTTTTTTTAAAGTCTTTTCCCCTGCCAAGGCCAGACACGGCGGTGACGGTGGCGCACAGAGGCAGGGAAACACGAGCCCCTCTCCTCTCCCTCTGAGGGTGACCCCAATCTGCCCCACATCCCCCGCTTCCCCGACCCTCTAACACCCAGGGAAGCACATGCTTTGCTCACCCGTCACGAGCTCCCTTATCTTTTAATAAAACCTTTAAGAGCAGAAGTCAGGCAATGCCAGCACAAAGGCAGCTCAGCCTCCTCCCGGGACATTAATCATTTTCTTTGACACGTTTTGCTAATTAGCCAAAGCGTTTGCCTCGACAGGGGAGAAAGTGGGGCCTGGGAAAAAAAAAAGAAAAAAAAAAAAGAAAAAAAAAAACCATTAGAAGAAGGGACGAGAGGTGGAAAGGGAGGAAGAAATGGGGGAAGAAGGAGCTGACGTCACCCCTGTGTGATCCAGCATCCCTGGGCATCACCTTGCTGGGAGAAAACCCAGTCCCAAGCCCATCCCAGGGATTTTGGAGCACCATGAGCTGCAATACACATTTTACCTTCCCCATCCCACTCCTGGTTACCCTGATAGTGCAGACTGCAGCTGTAAAGGGTTATTTGAAACGCGCTGTTTAGAGGTTCAACTCATGGCTCTATCTTTTACACGGCTGTTAATCCTCGGGACACATGTTTCCTATCAGCCCTTGATATTTAACATACAATAAGTGTCTTATTAAATCCCAGGGACTGGCTCCATGCAGTTCTCTCCCCCCCAGGACGTATCCTGAGGACATCCCAAAGGCAGATGGGGCACCCCGGGCTTGGGCACACATTTGGGTGTAGAGTTTGTTATAATCAGCAGGGAGAGAACCAGAGTGGGGTGAAGGCTCTTCTGCACAGGAATTCAGCATTTAAATTGGCTGAGCAGCCACCGCTCTCACACATGAAGAAACCCCTCACAATTTTTTAAAAGATGTTATTTTTAAGGGTTTTCTGGCAATGCTTTGGTGGCCAGTGAGCCCATCTCAGGCAGGACTAGCTATTGCCTCAGCATGGCTTCTTTTTCTGAGTCTGACTCGGTTTTCAAAGGACTTGATGTTTTCTGGGGGAGAGATACCATAGACAGAACAACTCACAGCGAATTCCCTCTAATCCATGGCAGTCAAAATAGAAGATCCCAAGGAGAAAGCAACGCCTGCTCATCCCTCCCTCCAGCCCAGCATGGCAAAATACTGGCTCCTGTCCCATCCCTGAACATCAGCTCTCCATCCCAACTCCTTACTGAAGGGCAAGGCAGAAAACCACACGGCACAATTCCCTTTTCTCCACAAAACCAAGGGTAAGAACAACAAAATTGGGTGATACAGCCCCTCACATGATGTAAGGACACCCCCCTGCCCACAGCAACTGTCCCATCCCCATCCATGGGTACAAGGGAGCAGGAGCAGCATCCCAGAGCCACGTCAGTCCTTTGGGGAGTGTTAAAAAAACAAATCACAGCTCTTTGCTCCTCTCCAGCACAAGTTTCTCATTGCTGTGGGATGACACACACCACCTCCTCCAAAACAAGGCTCTGTATTATTATTCTGTTTCTAATTTGGGGTTTGGAAATGATTTTCCATGCCAGATTCCAAACTAAACCAGCACCCCCCCATCCCCCCCCCAAAAAAAAATTACTGATGTGCTTTCCAGAGAGCAGTGGCACGGTCAGTGCTCTGTGAGGAAAGGGTGAAGGTGTGGTACACAGCAGTGAGCACCACAGAACATCCCTCTCAATGCCTATTTCCAAGAAAAAACATTTTAAAAGAGCCAATTCAGTTAAACACAGAGCTGGCCCAGCCTCCTGTTGCAACCGAGCCTGGGATGGGCTGGTCCCACTGGGAAAGGGCTGTGCTCCATCTCTGCCCTCCAAAGGACTTGGAGAAAAAGCGGTGAAAGGTGAGAATCTGGGAAACAGTGTGGTGCTGGGAACTCGATGGGAATCAGCATCATTCCCATTCTGAATGTTTTAACCCAAACCTACCAATGGATCCTGCTTGCCTCCTACGAGGCATCAAGAAGCCAAGCCACACAGCGAGGTCTCACTTCTCCATGTCCTGCCTGGCCTTGAGGACAGTGGGGACACCCAGGACAAGCCTGGATGAGTCCCCAGCCCCATGACCCCAGGTTGTGCCACAAATCTTGTGGAGAGATTTGGGGGGCCCCGTGCAGCTGGAGGTGCTGGCAGGAGTGTGGAAACCAACACGCAAGGAGCCGGTGGAAACCCTCCAAGCTTCCAACGCCGTTGTATAAGAGCCACTCAAAAAATACTAATCCCCAAAAAATTCAACCCTGGGAGCGTGACCAGGCTGCCTCCCAGGCAGCTGATGGAGCGTGGTTTGCACAGCCAGCCCTCCACACATCCAGGGGAAAATGCCTTCAGGTGAGCGAGCTCCACAGGAAGGTCGGGGTCCCAGATGTTTTCATACCAATGATCCTTTAAAAGAAGACAGACAAGCGAGGCAGGGAGGCAGGATCGCCCGACGTGCCGAGCGCCGCTGCAAAACAAGTCGTTTTTCCATGAGTCACCAGTGGAAAGACCAGATCAGGCGTCCCATGGGTGGGCTTGGCCGGAGCCGGCTCCGCAGCCCCGCCGCGGCCGGGAGGATGCTGCGAGAGCAGCCCCTTCCCTGCACTGCTCTCAGCTCTCCCAGGGCTGCTCTGGGGTCACGCTGGGGTGGATTCCATGGAATCCCCAAGTGCTGAGGGCCTCGGGATGCGGGGTTTTCCCGATCCCCCTTTCCCCAGCCACTGACATTCCCCATGGAGACCAAACGTGTGCCCTTCTCTGTGACCCCGGGGCTGCTTCATTGCTCTGCCGCTGTCCCCTAAAGCCCTCCTTGAGGGACAGCGGCGGCAGAAATAAAAATAAATACAGAAACGTGGAAGGAGCGCCCCGAAACAAACGGGTGTGGTTTGTCGGTGGCGGGAAGGGGCGAGAGCGATGACAGGCAGCGCAGGAAGTCCCCGGGATCGTAAATCCCATTGGGAGCGCACGAAGCCAGCGTGTTTCCTTCCACGGCTGGCTGGGAGGTTACGGGGAGGGCAGTAAAGTTTAGGGAATCTGGGGTGGGGTGTTTTGGTGTATAAAAAGGCGGTGGTGAAGGAGGGGCGACACCCGGGCAGCGCCCAGGGCAGGGGGTCCCGGGAAGGGACGGGGTCACATCCTCGGCAGGGCTGGAGCTCCGTCCCGTCATCATCACCCGCGGGATAACAGCGACCCTGGCTGCGCTGCGGGTACAGAAACGGCACGTTCTTGTTGCTGGCCGGCTTTCCTGGCAGTCCCATGCAGGATTTGGCTGCGCAGGAATTTGGAAGCTGCCTTAAATCCAGAAAGAAATGAGAAAAGGCTGGGAGCGACTTTCTGAGCAGAGTTCAGCTGCAAATCCCCGCTCGGCAGCGGGGCCCCGGCCGCGGCCGCCCCCTCCCGATGCGCCGCGGCTGCCGGGAATCGCCTCCTCCTCCCTGGGGACATCGAGGAAGGCTCCCCAACGCCTTCCACACCTTCTCCTCCCCCTTCCCAAAAAGCCTCCTTGGCCACAAAGCCCCTCAGCACCCACCCTGCTCCTCACCTCACCCCGCGGAGGTGACCCCAGCGATGGATTGTGCCGCTGTGAAACTCCATAAATCGCCCTCGCCTTAGCCCGGGGCTGCCAGGGGCTGCTCTCACCCCATGGATGCCGTGGCTCAGCCATGGACTGACACCAGGCTTCGCTGTCTTACTGCTCATTTGGGGGCCATCGGGAGGAAAGGGATGAAAAAGAGACAAGAGGTGCTGAGTGCTCTAAAAAAATCAACAGCAAAAACGCAGAGAAATTAAAATTCTCCCCAAAGTCTCCTCTGGGTGCTCAGGAAGGTGCTTCTCTACCTCTGGCTGTCCTCATCCAGGGCTGGTGCTGGGGTCATTTCAGCCCCACACCCTTCAGGGTCCAGCTCTGGCTCTTCACAATCCCAAATCCATTAGCAGGGATTTGCCTGCTTCATCCTGGCTTGTCGTATTTGTGGAAAACTCAGAGTTTCTTAGGAAAAACAAGCCCAGTGATGTTCCTCAGCTTCCCCAGTGACACCCTGGGGTGGGAAGGGTCCTGGTGATGGATGGTACCCAACCCTGCACCACCAAAATCCAGGTTGCACCTTTTCCTGGAGGAGGAGCAGCCAAGCACTTTCCACCCCAGTGATTTTTTTATCTCATTTAGGAGAACATTTTTAATTACTGCTGCCATCACCCTGCACACTTTCTGTGTAAACACAGCCTCTCCATGGTGGTTTAAATGGACTGAACTCACACAGTCCTTAAAGCATCCACTGGGAAAAGCAACCAGGCTCGATGCCCTGTCAGAGGGAAGGGGAAGCCCAGTCCTGGAGGCAGGATTTCTGCAGGAATAAATATACTCAGGATATGCCCCAAACCCATCAGCTCTGTGTTTCCCAGCTCTCTCCTCATTCAGGGACAGGCACAGACACAGGGACCCCTTGCCACAGCCCCTCCAAATCCCTATATTTGCCCTAAAGGGATTTTCCTGCCTTTTTTCCCTGGCTCAAGCACCATCCTTTCCTACAGCACCTGGGACATGACAAACATTATTCAATATCTCAGCTACATTTTAGATATTAATCTTTTAACTCCCAAACTGGAGGGGAAAAAATCAAGTCTGGTGGGAATGGGATCCCAGCCACAGCACTCCCTGATTTTCCATGGATTTCAAGCATCTCATTTGGCTTCTCGTGCCTCATTTTGGGGAGCAAACAGCTTTTCCATACTGGGCTGATGAAGAAGCCCTTGAATATTGTGGAAAGGGCTCAGCTTTGCTTTGGTGAAAAGCTGCTTTCTCAAAAAAACCTCAAAAACAACCTCCTGTAGGAAAAATAGATGGTTTGGGATGAGCAGGGGTGCTCATCACGGATTCATGGCTGGATTTGCCCCCCTCACCCCACACCAGTGTGCCCATCATCCCCCCAGAAAAGCCAGTTTTGCTCATTGCTAATAACTCCCCGCAAAGAGGGGAGGGAAGAAAATTCCCTTCGTGCTCTCACTTATGCAGAGACAAGGAAATGTCGTTTAACTAAACCAAACAAACGAATCCAGAGGCAAAGAGAAAAATCACATTATCCCCAGTCATAAATCCTGCAGAGGGGTATTTACAGGCTGAATTGCCAAGTGCATTGGAACTGCAGAGCATCCGAAGAGCAGATAGCCATAAAGGCAGACAACAGCCCTGGAAAAATGCTTTGATTAGGATCTGGGCAGCATTCAGCCCAGATGTTCATTTGTCAATGGAAGAGGGATGGGGGGGAGGTGAGAAAGGCTTTAAATTAATCTTTACAACTAGAAAGGAGCTTGTAATACACACCATATGGGGAGCAACGTCCTTGGAGCCCCCTCTCCTCCCCCAGCCCGGCGTGCTCGGGGCCAGGCTGGGACCCTCCAGCCGGAGCCTGTCCCCCCTGTCCCCCCCTCCCCATTTTCTCCATGCACCAAACACCCTGTGAGCCCAAACCCCTTCCACATGTGCTTTTTTTTTACCGTGAACAAAACAAACTGCAATGCCTCTTATAGCACCAGATCTCTTTTATTATTCCCCCCACTCCCTACTCCAGTCCCTGATACCTGCTCCCCTCTCCCTCCAATATCCACATGTGGGGTTTTTTTTTAACCCTTCCAAGCTGCCAGCAGTGGTGAGGTGGGGGTTGTGTGTGGAGAGGAGGGATGAGGCTGTTTATTAAACGCCAACCATTCAAATTAATTCCCCTAATGGACTCACCGACATCATGGTGTGCATTTAAATGAACGCTTTGTCATATTTCATAGCCAACCTGCAGCTCTCTGCAGAGCAAACCTGCTGGAAAGCCAGGAACAGCAGCAGTGACAGGGACAAACCTACAGAGATATAAATAAGAATGAAATACAAATCCCAAACGCAACACGGAGGGGGGAATAGAGAGCCCAGGAAGCCCTTGGACATTTGGAGGTGCAAGTGAGCCCCCAGGCAGGGCAGCAGGAGCTGCGTGATGGCAGGGGGAGATGCTTTTCCTCGTAGGAAGAGGAAAAATCCTCTTGCTGCTGGGGCAGGAGGCACCAGAGAACCTTTGACTGGGACAGGGAACCCTTGCCCAGGCCAGCAGATTCCCAGCTGGAGTCTGGGCTGTGTGTGCTCCACTGGAGCCCTGGGGAGCCCCACCACGGCCAGAACCAGCCCCAGCACCCCCAGCTCAGCCACAGAAAAGGAGGAAAAGCCCCTCCATCCTGCATCCCCCTGGACCACCAGTGTGGGCACGAGGGTGGAGGTGCCTGGCCAGCATCCCTGCTCACAGCACGGGCTGGGATGCTGGAACCCAACCCCTCCTGGCGAGCTGTGACCACAGAGCCAAATGCCCCAGCTCCTTGCAGAGCATCCCTGCTGCTCCTGAGTAAACAGTTCTTCCCCCCAGCACCCCTGGGACAGACACAGGTTCCTCACCTTGGCTTCATCTTCAAGTGCTCCTGGTCTTTTTATCAGCCTGATGGAAAATTGGTGTGTGCACAGAGCCCCCACGTGCAGCACCAGATACCTCCTGCTCCTCTGGTTCCTTTTCTTCCCCCACCTTTAAGAGCTGCAGCAGAGATTTCTTTCCATCTTTGAGGCTCCTTCTCCTTTTCTCCATCCTGCCCCAGGCAGCTTCTGTGGGATCTGGAGGATGAGGAGGGCCTGGGGGAAATATTGCTGCACCACTGGCACGACCAAGGGTTTTCACACACCACGAGGGCCAAGGGAAAGGGAATTTTCATGGTCCCTGACAGGGATGCAGGCAGCAGCCCCAGCCACAAGCTGGGCACAGGCAGGAGAGCAGAGGGAGCAGTGAATGCTGGCAGCCAGATCTGCCCCATCCTTCCAGCCCTGCTGCAGGCTGGAGGTCCCTGAGTATGGATGGGCCAAAAAAGCAAAAATCATTGATTCCCAGAAGGAAGGGACCCCAAAGATCACCCAGTTCCTGCTCCTGCCATGGCAGGGACACCTTCCACTGTCCCAGGGTGCTCCAAGCCCTGTCCAGCCTGGCCTTGGACACTTCCAGGGATCCAGGGGCAGCCACAGCTGCTCTGAACAACCTGCGCCAGGGCCTCCCCACGCTCACAAGGAAGAATTTCTTCCTAAAATCTAATCTAATCTGGCACTGTTTGCAGAAGGTTCTCATTTAGGAAAACATCTGGAGTCAGCACTTCTCCCCCAAAGGGCAGCGAAGGGTTCAGAGGACACCAGCCCTCATGCTGGGGAGGAAGAGGAGGAGGAAGGAGCCCATTTTCCTCATCCCTCAAGGAAAGGACACAACATATTTGTGCTTGGTGTCTGTTACCTGGCCTCAAGTGAGCAAGGCACCACCCCCCTGCCAGAGAGAAGCGTGAAAACCCCCTGGGACCCCAGCCAGGAGAGCTGCCCCTCCAGGTCCCAAAGCCATGGGGGCCAAGCAAGTGTTGGCAATGCCCAGGGTCCTGCCAGGGCCAAGGGGACACCCAGGTTTGGCTGAAGGACCCTGGGGACTCGAGGGGACAGGAGGAGCAGGGATGCTTCTGGTCCCCTGGGCTGTGGGTGTGGTGGGAAAATGGCTTTCAGAGGGACAGCACACCTGAGGACACGGCTGCTGTCACAGCACAGCCAGGGGATGTCACCTCCTTTTCCCAGGTCCTTCTGGGCCTTCTTCCAGATCCCCATGGCCCCAGAGCAGGAGCATCCCCCCAGCCAGCAATACCTGGGCTGCAAACGGAGCCCTTCCTTCCACGCTGGGGGATCGCAGGTGAGGAAAGGTCCCATCCCATCCCATCCCATCCCGGGCAGTCCCCGGGAGCTGGCAGGGCCAGGCTGCGGTGGCACTGGGCTGCAGTGACATCTGCTGGGCTCCCACTCGGGCCCCCCTGGCACCGCACAGCCCCGGGCAGGACCCGCTCCCACGCTGAGCCCGGGCTCTCCAGCCGGGACTCCGCTTCTCCAGCCCCGATCCCACCCTGATCCTCTTTCCAGCTCCCATTCACACACCTCCACACCACACCCCTCACCGCCAGCTCCAAAACCCTCCATAGCCTCGGCCAGGGGAGGGGGCAGCACCCCCAGCCCCAGTGGGAGGGGTCCTGGGGGTGGTCTCGCTGCTCCTGAGGAGACCAAAAACCTGAAAAAACTGCATTAAGGGAGAAAAATGCACAAATTAGGAGCGGGGGGCAGGGATTTGGGGGGGGGGGAGTTGTTTATCTAGAGCTGATTTTGATTTTCCTCTTTCAAATATCAGCAGGATGCTGAGCCTCGCCTCGTTATGCAAATAGAAGCAATTAGAGCTCACCCAGGCTCTGCCCACGTGATGGTTTATGGCACTCGCAGAAATCCTTCCTGCTGCATGAGAGGAATAACAACAGCTCCCCGTGCCTGCTCCAGCCCTGCCACGGCCAGGGACACGGGAGGGCTGGAGAGGGGAGCCCCAGAGCTGGGACAGCTCCCCCATCAGCACCCCCGGGCCTCCCCAAGTTCTCTGAGGAGGATTTGCTGAAGGAAAAGTCTTCTCCTCTTCCATGGATACACCAACCCTGCCCCCAGCAAGCCTCACCGGCTCTTGGGATGTGAGAGAAGGAGGGATGGAGGGGGAAAGCACCACTCCAAAGCCTTTTTCCCCACCAAGCCACAAAGTCAGCCCCCAGCAGGGCATTGCTTCGCTTTGGCACTTGGGTCCCAGTGGATGACCTTTGCTGAACTCCTGCAGAAAGAGCAAAGCAAAACGTCCAAAATTCCCTGCACTGGGTTAAGAAAGCACAGAAAAGTCACCCCCACAGCAGCCCCAGCCCCACCTCGGCCGCAGCAGGAGGTGGAGGTGGCTCCATCCCCTTCCAGCACTTCACCTCCCCAGGGCCACGCGCCGACCTGCAGGGACCAGACACGGGGGTGTAAATCAGGCTGGGCTCCCGTAAATCCATCATCTCCCTCCTGATTTACATCCAGGTAGCCAGGAGGATTTACTCCCAGTACCTGCCTTGAGTTTCCCACCCCCAGAGGAGCACAGGGAAAAGCAAAAAAAACCCAGGCTCTTTCAATATTGATCTTGCTCCTAAATCTCTTTTTTTTTCCTTCTTCTTTGGATGCAAATGGAGATTGATGAGCCCAGGCCAGCAGCTCCTCACCTCTGAGGGTCATTTCTCTGTGTTTCCCGCGGGGAGGAGTGGGCAGTGGGATCCCACAAGCCCACAGAGGCCATCACCCCCTCATCCATGGGCAGGAGAGAGCTCCCAGCACCTGGCTCAGCCCAGAGGTGCTTGCTGCAGTGTGGGATGAGGAACATCCTCATGGATGGAGCGGGGTGAAGGACATCACCAGAGATGATTTCACAGGGGTATGACATTAAAGCCAGCAAACATCCCACAGGAAGCCTCCATCCTGCATCCCTGCTCTGACTCCATCTGTGACTTGCAGGGTGGAAGAACAGCGAGGAGCCCTTCCCATCTCCCCAAACCAAAGACACTCCATCTCACAGGGGGAGGCAGAGTGTGATGGCCACGGAGAGATGGAATTCTGCAGCCACAGGATGGTTTGGGAGTAAGACCCTCGTACCCACCCTGAGGGACCCCCAAAGCTTTAGGAATTACCCAGGCATTATCCAGCAGAGGCTGCAGGCAGCAGGAGCAGGCAGGGAGCTGGGAAAGGGCTGAGTCAGCACCCGGAGAGTCGCCCCCGGCCAGGCCATTCGTCAGGCAAAGGTTGGGAAGGAGCTTTTCTTCCGTAGCAGGGCCGGGCAAATAATTCCTAGCAGATAAATAATTCACCAGGAGTTTAGCCGTGCTCCGGCAGCGGATTGCCCGCGAGCCGTTAGCAATTATCCCGCATTTATTTGCGATCCTGAGTTTTTAGGTGAATTATTCAGGCAAGACGTTGCTGGGCTGAGGAAAAGCCCGGGGAAAGGAGGCGATACCTGAAACGACAGGAAAAATCATCGTCAGGAGGAGCCGGTGGCCGCGGAGCACGCGGTGGTTTTGGGAATATTCAGCATCTGTGGGGCCGGGAACGCCCAGCGCCGCGGCCGGAGGGATGCGGAGGAGGCATCACCGGATCAGATCGTTGGGTTTCCACCCGCTCCCTTCCCAGCCAAGAGCCCCTGGACATCCCTGTGCTTTCTGCTCCCCACCAGCGAATTCCTCTGCTCAAGGAAGAGGAGATGAAGGAGAGACAGCGCGAGCGGAATAAATTCAGATTTCTGCGCGGATGAGCATCTCCCAAATTGCTTTAATGAGGCTTCTCCCTGGTTCTCCCAGCTGCAGGCTTCTCCACAGCCACACAAGCCCACGTGGTGGGGACAGTGGTGGGGACACCCACGGGGGGTCTTCACTCATCTGGAGTCATCAGGCAAGGGCTTGGCCCCTGCTACCTGCAGTAAAGACACAGAGATGGGCTTTGCAGGGAATAAATACCAAAACTCTCAATTCAAGCAAAAAGGAAATTTTCTTGAAGGACAAAGCAGTGCTTCCAGCAGGAAATAAGAGCAGTGGCATTGCAGGGACACAGGGAATGTCTCAGAGAGGCTTCTTGGCCTCCAGACACTGGACCTGCTCCTGCTCCAAGGCAGGCTTGGCTCTTCCCTTGCCTGGAGCAGAAGATCCCCTGCAGCAGTGAGAGCAGCAGCCTCTGGCCCTCCCCCAGGCAGCTGCATCTGCTCTTCATTCCCAGGAGATGAGACTGCTGGAGGAGAAGACTCAAGGGCAGGTTGGACAGGGCTTGGAGCAACCTGGGGGTTTGAAAGAGATGATCTTTAAGGTCCCTTCCAACCCAAACCATCTGGGATCCTCTGAAGACTCAGACCACGCAGGGCAGCCTGACACCTTCCCACAGGCACAGCTATGGATTCCAGCTGTGGATTCCAGCAGTCAGGCTGGAGTCACCTCCCTTCAACACGAAGACACCACAGGACCCTAAACCTCCCACCTGCCAAGAGAAGCTTGGCAGGTCATTCCTGACAACATCCGGATGGACTGAAGAGTCTAATAATAGTGATAAAATCAAATACAATCTCACAGCTGGATATTTTAAAGCCCACCTTGTGATTTTAAGGGTCTAACTCACATTTACTCCTCAGGGCTGGTGGTGACTGTCCCTTGTCCCTTCCCTTGGTGGGAAGCAGCTTTGGCAGAGCTGGCAGCCTCTCTCCTGCCTTCCCAGGCCACTCCAGATCTGCACAGTGCCCAGGGACACAGCAAACCCCTTTCCCCTCTCCTTTGGAGGGATGTGTCCCCACACAGTCCCCACACACAGCACAAAGTGTCCCCAGAGCCAGGAGCTTTGGCAAAGTCCCCTCCTCACCGACTGAGGCTTTGCAAGGCTCCTGAATTAACAAACCCATCTCTCCATGAGCCAACTGCTACAGGCTCCGGATCAATGGAACAGGTAAGAGAGAAGAAAAGCAAAATAAATTTGCGTGACTGTTCCCTGACAGACGTTTGATTCCACAACAGGAACACGTCTCCTCTGGCTGGGCTGAGATCCTCAGCAATACCAGCCGTTCTCCTGTTCTCTCTTGAATTGCCAGTCATGCATTTAAAATTATCTTTAAACAGAGAAAGGAGGGAAGTGATTACCTCGGGAGATGCTGACTCAGAGGCGCAGTTCCACGGGGAAGAAGGAGGTTCCAGACTCCAGCTGCTTTCCAGGCTGCCAGAGCCCACCCAGGGAAGGATAAAACCCCCAGATTTTTCCCACTGGCTGGAAGGGACTCGCTCGTGGGTGTCACCTGCTGCCTTCCTCCAGATGCTCCTCACCCTCACCTGGTCCCTGTTGACTCCCAGGATGTTCCTCAAGAACATCCCAGGATGATCCTCAGCATGCAGCCATTTCCATCTCAGCTGGGACAGCCTGTGCAGTCTTGGTGAGTTAATCCATGGTATTTCACCCAAATTTGATGAGGGACTGATTTATTACATGGTGCAGACTGGCAGTGGGGACAGCCAGTGTCCCTGGCAGATGGGGGGACATGGCAGAGGTTTGAGAACAGGGAACAACCCCAGGGCTCAGAAGCCCAGGAGAGTTTCCTGCTCCCTTCTAAGGCTGCCCAGGGGCCCTCACCATGCTGGGTGGGAAGACTGGAGGTGGGAAAAGCCATTGAGCACTGGGAAGGGGAGCCAGTGGCCAGGAATGTTGATGGGGACACGGGGGACTCCCTGACCAGCTCACACCAAGCTTCTCTTCAGGTACCAATGGCTCTCCAGTCCTTGCTTGGTCTCTGTGCACTGCCTTGGCTGTACCCCCTTTCCCAGGGCTGGGGGACAAGACCCAAAGGAACCACAGAAGGAATCTCAGCATGCACCCCAGCACTGATCCAGGACAGCCCAGCTCAGCCCCTTCCCAGGGCTGGGGTCTCCACAAAGAGCTCCCTGAGGGACGCTCCTGCTGATGCCAGAGGCTCCCCTGGAATCTGCTTGGCTGCCTGAATGCAGCTGGGCTGGGCTGGTGGGAGCTGCAGCCAGGCACTGGCACACAAATACACCACAAAACAAATACATCGAGCCTGTGGGGGATCAGGAGCAGCCCACGGGCACGAGGAGACCTGCCCTGCTCCATCCCATCCCGTCCTGCCCTGCAGGAGCTGGCTCACCAGGAATCCCCCACGTCAGTGCTCCACCACTGAGAAATAAGGGAGGAATGTGGTGGCTCTGGCCCCAGGATCTGCCAAGTTTCTCTGTCAGAGAAGCAAAATGAGGACTCTGGAGATGCTGATGCCCTCACTCCGGTGCCAATGCCACCCTGGGGGTGACAATGAGGGTGCCCAGAGCTCCTGCCCCTGCACAGCCTCAAGGAGAGGATGGGGCACCCCAGCACCCCCAGGATGGGGGGAGGAGTACAGACAACAAAAAGGAGCTTTTATACAAAACACAGATAGATCCATCCCAGCTGATGTGAGAGGATAGGAAAGGGAGGAGGGAAAAGCAGCAGCTGGGATTTCGGAGAACAATGTGGGGAGAAAGAAGAAAGAGGGAGGAAGATGAGTGCGGTTGGGTCGCCCGTGGTTGTCAGCCCTTTTCGGGGGGAGGGCAGCGGGAAAGTCAGTGATCAGCCAGATCTGAAACCAGACAAAACTATTTCCACATGCCAATAAAACCCAGAGCATGGAGGGTTTGCAGGGATCTGGGGCCCCCATGCTGCCTCTAAAACAAACCAGAGGAGCTGGGAAGCTCACCCAGGCAGGCGCTGGGACATGGAAGGGAGCACAGTGATGGCATCTGACCTTTCCTTCCTCATCCTCCCCCACTGCAGCTCCTCCCTCCTGGCATTGTCTGTATCAAAGGGACACAACTGGGCAGTGCAGGCATTGCTTAGTGGGGCTGGTGGTGGTCCTGGGTCTCCCACACGAGTCACTTGTGAGTTGGGTGGGCTCCAGCATGTGGGATTGGGGATTGAAAGGTTGGAAGCATCCCTGCTGCCGTGGGACAGAGCCTGACGGTCCCAGCCCTCCCCATGCTGGGATGGGGACATTCTCCAAGCCACAGATGACAGAGACCTGCTCCCACCCGTGTCCCACCGTGTGGTGACCTCGGCTGAGCCTTTGCCTCACCCTGGCTGAGTCAGGCAGCCGTAACTGCCCGTGCAGGCTCTGGCCAGAGAGGGAAGCGGCTGCGCCCCGAGCCGCGATAAATCACCCAGCGAAAGCACAGCGCCCACCGCCCGCTGCCAGGCTGTAAATCTGCAGCAGCAGGAACCAGAGCCTCTTATCAGGAGAGGCCACATCCCTCCCCAGGCCAGCTCAGCCCTCGTGCTGCCCACGCGGGATTCCCGGGGAGAGGAAGAGGATGCTGGGTTACCCCGAACCGCCGGCAGCGCCCGCAGCCTTATCGGGCACCACGTTCCCTGCCGAGCTCTGCACCCCACACTCACTCCCACACCCAGGGGATCATCATCTCCATGGCCAAGACCCAATTCCTGTCCCTCAGCCTCGAGGAAACATCTTCATCATTTCCCTTGAGCTCAGCAAGCACAAGGGCAGGACGACTGTAATGTTTTCCTCTTTGTTGCAAGCGTTTAAGAGACCTTGGACACCCCAATCCTATGGGAACATCCTGTTCTGTGGGGAATACAGGAGGCAGAACTGGAGGCAGTGCTTCCATCCCTCTGGACATGGGAGAGGAGGATACTGAGGAACATGCCCAAGAACACACCAAGGAAGGTTCTTGGATACTTTGGGCACATTTGGAAACTGAGGGGTTCACCAGGCAGCCTGAAAGTCACTGCCACACTCAAGTCCAGGAAAAGCTGCACCCTCATTATGTTAATTAACAGTGGAGAAGGAAATCAAGCACAGGTCTGTGCCCCATCATCCCTTTCCACCAAGGCGAAGCCATTGGGCTCCACAGCCTTCTCCAAGGGAAAGGGTGACCAGAGTGACTTACAGAGGGTGGAAATTCCAGGTCTGCTCCCAACTATCAGAGCAAGGAGATGCTGGGACACCCCTGGATAAGAAGAGCAGGTGTGAAACACCAACTGCTCAAACCAGGGCAGGATCCCGTGGCATGGCCACCAGCAATCACAGGAGGTGACAGTCACACCAGAGCCCTGCTATAAATGAAGAGAGACAGGTCCTGATTGGAACAACTGGGCAGGAGTCAGAGCCTGATTACAACGAGCTGCTCGTGCATTTGCTGACCAGCTGAGCTGTGCTCCTGCACAGCTCGTAGGGCAGGGGTAGGATTATGCTGGAAATGGGAACATTCCTCAAAATCACAGCCCCTGCTCCCAATGGAGTGGGTCACCCTCCCCATGGCAAATGAGCCCACCAAAGCCAACAAGGCAAAAAATGGTAACGAGAGGTTTGGACTTTGAAGGCAGCGCTGAAAAGCAGGTCCAAGGTGCAGAGAAATGCTACCCTGAGTTTTAAATTAATAAAAACTGATGCAAACATCTGAGCTCCTGCAGGAGGCTGGGGAAAGCCCTGCCCTCTCCACTGCTCTTGGTCCTCTGAGATTTTCTCCCGTTCTGTTCCCACCCACAACAGGGTTTTATGATGGCATTGAACTCAATGTTCCCAGCACCTCTGGGAGTGCAGGACCTGCTCAGAAGGGTTATTTCAGCCTGAAGGGCAGATTTACCACAAACAAATCCAAATGGAGAAGCAGCTGTGGGGTTTTTGCACCTTCTGCCAAGAAATGTCAGGGCCTCCAGCATGAGAGGGGCACAACTTGTTCCTTCCTCTCTCTTTTCTCTTTCTTAGTAAATTAAAAATAATGGTGGTAGATGCCTCTTGGCTTTATGCTCTCCCACCAGAGCAGATTCAATTAGCAGCTTCCCTGAGTGGTAGAGGTGTGATTTACTCCCAGAATGGGATATATTAAGATGCAGGGCAGCAGGAAGTTTCCATCTGCCCCCCAACCAAATTCCCCAACCATTCCCACACTGAGGATCAGATAAGCTCTCCTGTTTCCTTTCCCCCTTAATGGGTTTGGGAGGTGCAGCCTGTGGTTTTGTTAAAGAAGCCTTGAGGACAAGTTCACCTGGGAGAACTCACACCAGATTCCTTTCTTCACACATCCATGGGATGCTCTCTACATCCAAAACCATGTCAGTACCCACCAGCTGGGCACAAGGAGCTTCACACCCCGAGCTGGCAGCCGCCACTGACACCAAAAACACCCCAAAATATCCCAGGCCCAAAGGGAATTCCCATGATAGAGGTGGGCAGCTGAAACCTTAACAGGTCCTGTATGAAAACAGCACCATGCCCCGTGTGAGGGGGTTCAGGCCTCTCAGAGGACCCAAAAAACAGTTGTTCCCTTTCCACACCACATCCCAGAGCCAAGTGCCCAGTGTGGCACTCCCGCTGCATCCAGGCAGGAGAGAACCATGCTCCACCACGATGCTCCACACCACTCACACCAAGCCCTCTGCATCCCACAATTCCCATTTGATTCCCCTTTAAAGGGGCTGTAATGCAGCGTGTATTTATACTTCAAAACAGCTTGTTTGTGTAATTGCCAAAAAAATGTAAAAAAAAAAAAAAAAAAAGACACAAAACAGCCCTGCTACAATGACTAATTAGCTCGCTCCTGCCTCGTCCCCTGTAAACAAATGTATTTGTAACCAATTTGCAAGCACTTTGCATAAGGGGCCCAGAACACTCGTGCCTGTTTGATGCATTTTGACATTAATTTGATAATAGCAGCTTAACAAGGAATCCAGGCTCCCCAGCTATAAATATGCTGCTTTTCCACTTCCTTTTATCTGCACAGTGAAATAATGTTTTTCCCCCTGCTGCAATAACCACCATCCAACCCTTTCATGAATGCCCTTTATGTCCTTTAGCATTTTCAAGGCTGCTTTGCTTTTTTTTTTTTTTTTTTTCCTCCTGCTGGAAAAAGTAAAAGGGTTTTATTAGTTGTATTTTTAATTCCTGTTCATTGGTGGGAGGAAGGAGAAGAGAGGACAGTAATGGTGCTCTGATAATGCAGCTTCCAGGAGACAGGGAGGAGAGACTTGTTTGTTCAAAAATACTGCTCCATCCATTTGTGCTTCCTAGGAAAAAGAAAGCTCATCCTTTTCCTTCTCTTCTCCACTTGCCATGGCTCTCTCTCGCCATGCAAGCCTGCACCACCACACCAAAAACCAAATTCAAGCACGGTGAAATGGGAATGGGACCCTGGAGTCCACTCTGATGGCAACCAAAAAGCACAGGAAGGGTTGGATCACAGGGCTACAGCTCATCCATGCCCTGACACCATCACTCCCTCCTCTCCTGATCCTCCCCAAGACTTTCCACCTCTCCCCATGGTCAGAACCTCACCCACGTGCTGGCTCTCCCTTGTGCAGTGCAGGTATCCTCCACCTCTGCCTCATCTGCCAGCCCCTGGGAGAGGCCAGCTCTGGGGCTGGGAAGTACCAAGCCCAAAATTAGCACCTTGGCAATTGTCAGCTGCATCCTGTGGCCACAGGCATCCTTCAGCCTCTGGGAGTTGAAGCAATCTGCCCTCTCTCCTCCACATCCCCTTCTCCCCTGCCTCCATGTCAGTGCCAGAGATGCACAAACTGCTCCCAAACTGACCTGGGGGTGAAGTTGCACTTGGAGCACAGACCCAGAGGACCTCTCCTCCTGCCATCTCATTGCTGGAGACCTCCCAGAGAATGTCCCAGCAGTGGAAGAACCAGGGCCTTTTGCCCCCTTTCCCTGACATCACTGCTTTATGTGCCCACCTCATGGCTGTGCAGGTGAGGGCAAACCCAAAACACTCTGAGACATCCGAGCAGAAAATCCCTCCCTGTGCCAAGCTGAGCTCTGCATCCTCAGCATTCCCACACCTCCACCCCACTTCTCCTTCCTGGAAACTGAGTCAGGTCCCTCCTTGCCAAGAGATAAGCTGGCAGAGGACATGAGATCAGTACCAAAAGGGAAGAGGGATGCTCAGCACAGGCTATCCCTGGGTTTCCTCCTACCAGTGTTTCATACTGACCACAGCTCTTCCAGCCATTTCCCCCGAGTCCTCCCCTGGGATCATGAATTCCAAAACCCCACAGCAAGTCCCAGCAATAAGATGGAGGCTTAGCAGAGTCCAAAAGCACATTCTTTCCTCAGCCTCCTCCCTCCTTATCTCCTTCCTCCCTCCCCCCAAAGCACATTTAGATAAATGTTATTGGAACAATAAAATCTATAACTTAAACACAAGCACAGGAGGGATGGAAGGAGGGTCTCCACTCCACTGCCTGGATGAGCAGACCTGCCAGAACAGAAAAACAGAGGAGAGCCCATGATCTCCTCTGGGAATAAAACCTTGGAACACTGCAGGCAGACATCCCAGCACAGAGGCTCTCCTACAGTCCCACAAGTCCTGCATGGACTCACTCACCTTTTTAAAACTGATCACACCCCAGTTCTGAGGCTTTTCTCTACTTCACCTACCTAGGGCAAGTTGACTTAAGCACACGAATACATGAGCTGCACCGTTTTCCACCAAGCTGCTCCTCCTGTGTGTTTATTTTGTGGATTTTCGTAACTCAAAGAAGGTGCTGAAGCCTGGCTTCTCTCTGTACCACTATCCCTGGGAACAGTAACACAGGGACAGCTCAACAGGGTGCACATTTTCTTGAGCATTGATCACACAGACGAGCTGCGTGGCTCCAGCACATCCATCCCACTCCCCTCCAACTCCTCAGT
The DNA here is from genome assembly GCF_026979565.1 of Vidua chalybeata. Classification (NCBI taxonomy): domain Eukaryota; kingdom Metazoa; phylum Chordata; class Aves; order Passeriformes; family Viduidae; genus Vidua; species Vidua chalybeata. Next base: position 13,197,910 of record NC_071545.1, read on the forward strand.
GTGGGTGGCAGTGGCCTTTCAGCCACCACTGCAGAGCTCCAGGATCCAGGGACCAGAGGTGGCTGCCAGGGCACAAGTGCTGCTGCCAAGGCAGGTTAATGCCTCAGGAGTTTCCTTCACCACAAGCAGCCCATCCTGCCCACTCCCACCTTCCCCCTCCTGCAGCCTCAGCCAGCCCAGCTCAGCTAAATCCATGCTGTCATGGTGCCATTGATGGCATTTTGGCCATCCCAGCCCACATTTCACCAGGCACCTGATTCTAGCCCTTGGCTTCACACAAAGCAGTGGTGCAGGTCCTGTCTGCTGTCCAGGGGCTGGAGCTGTCAGAGAGAGGTGTGGGAGGTGGCCTGGGGTTGCTCAGAGAAATGGACCTTCACTGTGAGTCACTTACCCAGGGATAATGGTTACAGAATCCCAAAACAGTTCAGGCTGGAAGGGACTTCAAAGCTCATCTCATTCCAACCCTGCTGCCATGGGCAGGGAACCTTCCACTAGACCAGGCTGCTCCAATCCCCTCCCCCAAGCTGGTACTGATGTTTTGTCCCACATCAGCACAGCTCAGCAGTTGGATGTGCAGAGATCCGAGGAGGAGAAGCATTTCCTAAACACAGAGTAGCTGCTTCTTCAGCTGAGCCCACAGCCACAAACACCACGGAACAGCATCCCCAAACGCAGGAGACCCAGGAGAACAGGGCTGTAACCCCAAAGTGCTCACCCCAGTACTCCCAGTGACACTCCACAGCTCCCAGCGCAGACTGGGGCTGCACCCAGGCACGGCCCAGCCCGCACATACCTTACCTGGCAATGCCAAAGCACTCCCCATGAGAGGGTGGCTTTGGGCTCCACATCGAGAGGGAAACAGGAAGCAGGAGGCAAGAAGACAGAGCTGGTTCCAAACGTTCCACTCTTTATTTGAAGTTTTACATGCCACCAGCGTACATGAAAGTTGCACATTCAGAACTGGACTCACTACAGGGACAAAGGGCCAGATGCAAACACAAGTGTCAAACGAGCGCACGCATGGAGGAGCCCCAACCCAGGAGCCTGCAGGGATTTGTGACCAGGCTGTCACCCTGATGGCACTTGGGGTGTCAGAGATGAACACCCAGTTTTAGGACCACCTCCCTTTGCCATCTCCAGAGTTGTGAGCTGGGTCTTCTCTCCTAGCGTGGCACCGTTCCCTTTCAATGTGCTAAATAAGAATTTTTGGTAATATCTCTACCAGAATTGAGGGTGTTTGGAGACCAACTGCCCATTTAATGCTTTTCTGAATTCCCCTTTCTATCAATGCCAGCAGTTTTTATAAGGAGAAACAATTTCCACCCGCTGTTTAGAGGGAGAGACGACAGAAATAAGGACTCTTACACTGACATTTTATTTTCAAAGAAAGTTTTGATAGAAAAACATTTTCCCCAGCAGCCTTGGGCAGGGAGTTGCAGCTTCCACTTCAAAGGACAAACTTCAAAAACAAATCCAGTGTCCTAATGGTTTTGTGCTACATTACTTAATTGTCATACAGCTAATTAGCAATGCCTGATTTCACATTCTCTGTACATAGATGAAGTTCACAAAAGAAGGGGCTACTTAAAAGAATAAATAAAACAAGGCACCAGGCAGCCAGGCTCCGACAACATTAACATAAAATGTTACACTTTACTATTTAAAAAACTGAAATAAAACCCCCATCATGATTAAACCTATATTGATCTGCCTTCCTTCAGATCTCAGAGCTTTGGATCTCTGCAAGGAAGGGGGGAGAACACAACATGGCAAGCGGGGGCTTAGCCTGTGCCTCTGTGTATGTATTTCACCAGCGTGCAGCAGAGATCTTTAAAATTCTAATTATTTCCCTATCACCAAGTAAGATCGGGATCAATAGATGGTACAGACTGACCCCTTTCCTCCAGTGTCAGGGGGAAATTAAAATAAAAGAAAGGGGAGGGCGAACTGAGAGCGTCAGAGGTCAATGCCACAAAACAATAGATATTGATGTCTCCATTCATTTCAAACAGCGGAAAGGTCAATGCCTCCCTTGCTTCATGTTTTATGGCTGAAATCCTGCTGCTAACAGCAACAATGTTAGTAGTCAGACCTCATCCATCCTTTTTTATTATTATGATTATTTCTAACCAGGTTAGCCATTTTGAAAATTTGACGAAAGCTGGGAGCAGCAGTGGGGGGCTGGGTAGGAGGAAAAGAGGAGAAGCTGTCCTGGAAATTAATGGAAGAGATGGTTTCCATTAGTTTTCAACTCTCCCTGTCCCCCTACCTGTGCCCCAGTTTGTCCCTCACTGCCCCCTAAAAAATGAAAAGGGCCTGAGGCAACAGCCCCTCACTATTAATCATTATTCCCTGTACAACATCCCAATTGGTTTCTATGGAAATGTTTCTCCTGCTGGAGTACCCTGGCTGCCTGTGCATCTCAAAGAGGCAGGAGAGCTGCAGTGGAAGGAGATTGGGCTCTGCAACACCCAGCACAGCTCCTGCACTGCTCTCCCAGCTTTGGACACTCTGCTGGGACCAGCCAAGGGGGAATTACATCCCCCTTAGACAGGTGAAACAACCCTTCTGCACTGGTTCACCCCACCAGTAAAGTCCCAAATTTCTACAGCCCTGCCCTAAAACAGCACTGCTGGAAGAAAGCACCCAGCACCTCACACAGACAGTTCCCACGTGCCTGCCCAGTGTCCCAGAGCTGCCACAGCTCTGAACATCCATGTGAGGGGACGGGTCCTGCTCTGCTCCCTGGGATCCCACACCCCTGGCAGAGGAGGAGGCAGTGATGGGAATTAAGCCCCAGTGAGTGGGGTTATGGCTCTGCTGCTCTCAGTCCACACCAGCCCCAGGTCTGCCCTCTGCTCCCCAGCAAGCAACACCTTACCTGGAGGGGAGGGTTCAGCACCTGGGGAGCTTCCTCCCCTTCCACAGGAAACAGGCCAAGCCTCACGATGTGTGTCTGGTTTCCAGGGTGAGATCCATGACTCCGTCCTACCCTGCCTCCTCTGACTCCCATCTTCTCCCTGACGGAGCAGTGACTACAGTCAGAGCTCTCCTGAAGGGAGAGACTGTCACCACACAGCCCCTTCTCCTAACAGAGCAGTGGATACACTGCCATTTCCTAAAGAGACCATGAAATCAGCTTTGCAAACAGCTGAGGAAGCAATCCTTTAACCTACAATCCTAAGAAACCCATGGGAACACAGATGACTTAGCCCCTCCAAATTCCCCACACCAGTGTCACTCCAGACCCTCCCAGCCTGCAGGAACCAAATGCCACTTTGCCAAACAAGACTTTGGACATGAGCAGAGCAGCAAACTACATCGAGTTTTACACAAGAAAAGAACTGTCCCAGAATATCCTTCTCCCACAGAACCACTGACACTTTAGGGGTGGTCAAAGCAAAGATTTCTGCTGCAGTTCCCAAAGATTGGAGGTTGCTTTGGAAGGCAGCAAGGAAAAGCCAGCAGGGACTGGGATCCTGCAGAGGCACTCCCTGCAAGAAGGGCACCTTCTGCAATTGAATTCATTTGTTTTAGACTACGGACAGCAGCATCAGCAGGCTCAGAGATCACCTCCTTAAATGCTCACAGATAGCAGGAGGGAGACTTCTGGGGAGATGGGAACAGAGAAAAGGAAGGGGGATTTCATATTAAATAAAATTCAGGAGCAGAACACCCCTCTCTCTGCTCCCCTCTCTTCCTCTACAGCTGCCTGCCTGAGCACTGAGTGGGCTCCGAGTCCCATCCACTGCTCTGCTCAGAACATATGGAGCTGTGTTTAATAGCCCAGCTCTGCCAATTGGGTACTATTAGGGTGGGTTCTTTTCCCAGTGTAAATGTTGCAGAATATAAATTGTAATTAACACCGATGCCAAAATAGCACTTAGAGAAAATAAGCACATTATTAACATCTGGTGAATCCTGCCTGGAGTGCAAAAGCAGCGGAAATTCTCACTCACCATAAGAGGATTTGTAGTAGAGATATCAAGCACTGGCCCGGAGTTGGGGAGCTGGGGGTGGAAGGAGATTTTAGCTCTTTATTACTATTTGGGATGCTACCTTTATCACCTGTGGGTGACCTTTCCTAGCCCTGCCTATAACTGGTAGCATCATAAGGGCTTGTGACTCACTTGCATGAATACAGATGCCCAAACATCATATCCCTGGCAAGAGAATAACAGCACTACAAAACATCCCTGGCTGCTGCTCCCATCCAGCAGGACACAAGGCAGGTGGACATGGATGTGCCAAGCCAAGTGTACAGTATGTTCCATCAGGTGACTGCAAGCCCAAGAGCAAAGGTTTAACACCAGAATCAAGCAACAGCTGGTTTCTGCACACCACTGTCCCTCAGTCCAAGTTTTCCATTGGAACAGGAAGAGGTGAGTCGGCAGCACTGCCAAGCTCTTGCTGATGCCACAGCTGTTTATACAGGGGAAATCCCGCTGAGGGTGGGAATGGCCTCACTGGAACCAAACACCAGGATTATTTCACAGGACTGAACAGGTCCCCTAAGGCATCAGAGAGCTGCCGCCACACCCTCGGCCTTCGTTCTGCCCTGAGGCCAGCGGCACAAGCAGGACAAAGCAACTTTGCCAGTGCTTCCAACAAGGAGGAGAAAGCAGCTTTGCAAACACCTCTGCCCAGTCCTGCTAGTTATCCTAGGGAAAAAACACAGACAAAAGCAGGTAGAGCTGAAGTGGCCTGAACTGGACAGAGCAGCAGCTCGTGTTCCTGCCAAAAAGCACATCTGATGTGTTGAAGTGAGGGAGAATGAGAGAAGAGAGGGATTCCAACAGGTGAGTAATATGACAAGAGGTAGAAAGAACGACCTCATGGGGGAGAGTGGGAGGGGAAACAGTGGCAGGAGCAGGGCAGCAGCTCCTCACACTCAGCTGCATGGAGCTGAAGCTGAGGCAGAGCCTCAAACACTCAAGGAGTGTTCACAGCTCAGCTGCAGCATTCCCCGGGGAGCTGGCCTCACATTCCTGCTGCCAGCTGCACTCCAGAGGCTGTGCTGGCTCCCTGTCCTCAGAGGGGAAGGATGAGAGCCTCGGGAAAGGCAGCAAACCACCAGGGGTTGGTCTCAGCAAAGCACAGACCTGTGCTAGCAGAGCTTGACACTCACCTGCTCTTTACTGTAACCTCTCTGAGCACAAGGGTTATCACAGCCTGGCTCAAGATTTACACCTGTGAGACAGAATTCCAGGCAGGCTCACACGTGGCTGATTGGAAATCAAGGACAGAAAGTCCTCCAAGGCTGGGAGATGCCTTTTGTTCTCAAATCTATCCCATCAGACCAGGCTTCCTATGAACACTGAGGGTAGAAGAGCATTTGGGAGAGGGCATCTTGAGTAGAAAATGCTGTCAAGGAGATGGGCACATCATCTTTGGACGACTCTGGGCCTCCCCAGAAAAGAAGAGCTCAACACATTCGGGATTTGGGTGAAGTTAGACAGCTCTGGTCAGCAGCTGCTTTGCAGAAGACAGACCTGGTATGCTACCAAGGAAAATTCTGCCACCCAGACTTGTAGCTCCAGGAATTTGTAACTTGGCTTTTGGTACAGCTTTCTGATGCTTTTAAAAGTGCTCAGTAAATAAGGCAATATGAAAGTGATCCAGACCACTACTGATGCCTGAGGAAGTTCTGTGGAGCAGAGAAGCTGACTGAAATCACACGGTGAAAATACTTCATAACATCTCTAAAATTAGCATAAGCTCAAGGCATGGGATATAAGGACAGAACTGGAACACTACATTCCCATCTACACTGCAAGACAGACTGCATATAAATCAGATCTGAGCCTCAACTTATTCACTGTAGGCACCATCTACCCTAGGACAAGAATTTCCAGAAGAGCTGAGAACTTCTTCCACCAGACCAATGGAAAAGCATCAGCAGGATGCTGATACCATGGTCAAGGTGTTAATGACCTTATTTTCTTATTAAAAAATAAAAAAAAGTCCTTGTGGTACTTCTCAATAAAAAAAAAAATAAACTTTAAATATCTGTGACTGCACATGTGTGACTACAAATGCCTATTTGTAACATAGAAAAGATGTGATGCACTTCAACTGAGCAACACATTTTTGTGCCTCTGAGCTGGCCTAGGCTTTCTACTTTGCCAAAAACAGACTGAAGCAAAGAATGATTTCCACCAAAACCACAAAGCACACTGCCAACGTACACAGGGGCCCTTGGGACAGACACCAGGGGACACAGGGGAAAGAGCATTGTTAAGTCAGTTTCTCTTACCTTTAACTTCAGTAAAACAACAAAAACGATTCATATTAACCGCAAGGAAATACTCATCAGATTCCACAAGCCTTTGAGACAGGATTTTCAGATGCAAGCAATATCCAATAGATATTTCCCCACTGCAAAGAACCAGCTTTTTTTTTATTTTGCAATTGCACCTGGTTGAAGTGATTGTACAGCATCCAGTGAGGTGGCCAGGAGCCGAGGATGGGAAATCCAGGCCAACAAGAAGCTGCTCCATGGGTTCACACTGACTTGTCCTTTCCATGCTGTGGCAGTCACCACCACAAATTAGGAGGTTCCTCGGCCACTCTGCTTTTAAACAAGGTAATTTCATCCAAGTGCCTCATGGGGACATCTCTGATGACCTCTGTCAAGTCCTCGTGAAGCAGAGGGAAAATGACGACGTTTAATGCAGGGCGTTCTGCCTGGAAACTAAAGCAGACACAGGTTATTAGCCAAGGAAAAATACCAGTTCTCTAGTGCAAGGGAAGGGGATGGCCTGGGTATCGATCATGCAGGATGGGGGCAAGGAAGGGTTGTTCAGAGGAGGCAGGAGGGGCAGCTGGAACTCCAGGTCTCCCACTCTTCCCTCTCTGTGTCAGCAGGGAGTTCAGGCTGGGTTTGCACCCCTTTGCAATGAGTCTGCTAAGCTGGCACAAGCCCAAATTGCACCTAAAATCGGGAGGGAGGAAGAAGTTTTTAAAAAATTAATAAAGAATAAATCAAGACAGGTAGGTATTCTTAGAGGATCAGAGATCTCAAGAGTTCTGCCCAAGCTCGGCAAGGTGCTCAGCGATAACAATTTAAACCACCTGCAAACCGGAGGCAAGTTGCAGAGCCATTAGGAAAATCAGGCCAGAGCAATGTCAGGCATCCCCTCGGGGCTGAGCCTGGGATTATCACTTCAGGCTGGGTTGTTCTGCACGCAGAGTCTACACTCTGCAATTAGAGCATAGGCAAGTTTAGAAAGCTCAGATGTGCAGATAAGCATTTAAATGTGCTCACACTCACACACTGCAGCCTTCTTTTCAATCCAGGCTGCAGAGCAAAGGAAGAGATTTGCACAAGTTAAAGCCATTAAACAATGTAGAAAGAACCGTACAGAAAAAGCCCAAGTGCCCACCAGCAGGTACTTTACATGACAGCAACCTGTGAGGAAGAGAAATGGTATTATTCAGTGCAGTGTAACAAAAGTTCAGTCTTTTAAACCTGGGGGGGGGGGTAAAACTGTAACATAATTACCCGTAAGAGTCACACCTTAAGATGAAAAAGATTTGTGACTCCTAGTCCTGTGCCACCAAGATGTTTCCTCTGAAGGGTGTGACAAGGACCAGTTCATGATCACTCAGGAGGAGGCAGAGTCACACTGGCAGAGTCACACTGGCAGCACCAGTCCCTGGAGGCTGAACCAAGCTGTGCTGGGTCCAAAGAGAAGCTCTCTGCTCGACAAACTTAGACAGGTATGTGCCTGGAAGATTCCCAGCTCATCTCTAGCTCTGAAATGGCCAGATTTCTGCCAAACACTGAGGAAAGGCTGGAGATCCAGCTGCTGGAAACAGACATGAAAATCCCAGGTAGCAATACAGCCAGCTGAAGAAAGCAACACGAGAGACTGGCATTTCCTGGGAGACAGAAAGGACATTCCCATCCACAAACGATTTGGAGTAGAGCTGCCAAAAACACAGCAGAGAAACTTCCATTCCCAGGCTAGCTGTTCGGTCTTGGTGGGTAGAATTAATTTGCCTGAACCTAAGTAGCTGCAGGAATAAGAATTTCCAGCAACAGAACTACCTGGGGCAATTTTATATCTCTCTGCATCACAGACCTGCCCTTCATGCCTCATGCCTAAGGGCTGGCAGAAAAGGACACGGCTCCCTGAGTAGATCTGGGGACTTGTGTCAGAGCTGGGCAGCTTCTTACTTCCACAGCACTGCCCTCAAGAAATCAACCAGCAAATAACTGCTGATCTGGGAGGCAGCTGGTAAAGTCTGCAGTGAAATCACATAAAATACAGCCAAACATCTCTTTGATAGTCCCTGCTCTGCCTCAGCTCTTCATGTTTCTTATCCAACACCACAGTCCTGCAGAGAAAATCATGTTAATAGACCAAGTTTACTGAAGTTCAGCAAAGGAAGAAACTGCCATCTCCCCAAGGGAAAGAAACTGCTTCCTTCTTTGTATATAGACTCTCCCAAATTGGTCCTGAGTGCTGCCTTCTCACCATGTACAAAATTGTAGTTTATAAGCAGCCTTCACATGTAGCTATAAAAACAAGAACCCAGACAAGTTTACATGATGAACTGCCACCGAGACAAGTGAAAAACCCCAACGCAGTAAGTGTCCCTCCTAAAGAGGCTGGGTTTATACCAGGGGCTTGAACTTGATCTTAAAATAAGAGGAAAAAAAAGAAAGCTTTGTGATTTTCTCCACCCCCCCCCCCAACAGGAAACTGTATGTTACTGCAAACCTTGTAAATTCCATACCCCAGCAAGTTGACGCCGGAGAATTCTTTCCATGTACAATTTGCGTGATTTAAGGAAAAAAAAAAATCAAATGCACATGGTTCACTATTATTCTCAGTTAAATGTGCGTGCAAAGCCTCTCCTTTAACTGCCTGTTAAAAAACACCCTGATTTTAACGAGCAGCTGTCATAATGTTAAACTGGGATTAGCAGTTCCCAAAAGCAGCCTCCCTCTGCAATCTATGCTCCTTTAGTCCTTCCCCGGAAGGCAATTCCTTTCTTCATACACCTGTCCAGGTGGGCTAGATTAAGTGAGAGGCACTTAGAGCACTACTTCGAAAGGCCCCAGGCATGGGGAGGAGATAACAAGAAGGGGAAGAGAGTGAGTTAATGAGTTGCAGAACAGCTCCTGTAATCTTCTTGAGGGTTCTTTCCTCATTCCACACCTGGATGGACTTCAAACTCCATCCACCTCTGCAAACGCATGGCTTGTAAAATTAAAACCCGAAGGACAGAGAAGGATGTTGACCCAGGGAGACAAAAGAGCTGCAGTTTCAGACATGAAGCCCTGCTTTTTTTGGTTTGAGTTTTTTTTTTTTTTTTCAAGGGAAAAAAGCCAAGTATATGCTTTTTTGCTCTCTCCTACAAAAACCTCCAGACTAAACTCATCATGATTAATTACATGAAAGCAAGTTTTCTAGGCAACTGACTAGCAGCCCCTTCAAAACAGATCCTTTAATCAGACACAACCACTGGGATAACAAAGAAAACACCTCCCTCCCCTCCTGCCCCACGTATATTTTCCAGCATAACCTCTGGTCCAGCAGAATCAACACCAAACCAACCACCACCCAGCAGGAATTTCCACAAGGAGGTCTCTGATGTGTCCTCATGTGGATGTGGACACAGAGCAGACCTGGCCTCTCAGCAGCTGGTTGGAATCATCCACATAGCTGGGAAACAAATGATGAAGCACACCCTGTGTCACAAATTCCTTCTGGCAGCAGCGGAGGTGCAGCATCTCTCTGCTCTTAGATCTTGAACTGGTTGTGTGTGGATGAAAGGGTTAATGATGCTTTGCTATTTGTCTCCGGAATTCTCCCAGAACAGGTGTGGACTGGAATCAGTAAGGTTATTTTCAAGTGAACAGCTTGGTAAATAGCCTAACACTAGGCTCTCAATTACTTCCAACCACTGTGGCAGGATCCAATATGTAGGTCAGGGACAAAGTCAAAAAGAAAGAGAAAAAGTCTAAAGCAAGGCTGCACTTTGATCAGATTTCCTTGATTTTAGCAAGACAAAAGAGCCCCTCCCTGGAATGCAGTTATCTCCTGGCAAACATTGACAAGCCTCTCCGGAGAGGACAGTGAGTCCCCAGGAGATTCCACCTGCTGATAGATCCAAAGGGTAGCCCAAAGCCATGGGGAATCTCTCCAGCCAGCCTGGAAAGATGGATTACACCCCCCTGCAACCCTCTGCACCACAGACCCTGTAAGGTGACAGCTCTCTGCATTAGGTGCTGCTCAACCCTCCTTTACTTATAAGGAAAGGATAAGGAAGTATTTGGTGCTGAACAATGTTCTTCCCCTTGGGATTTCCACAGAAACCCAAGGAAAGTCCTAAGCCAAATCAGACATTTCAGCACATCCCACTTCACAGAGGATGGCAAGCAGGACCGAGGGCATGCAATGAGGGATAATTAAACACTGCCAACAAAAGCAGCACACAGCAGATGAAGTGAGGAAATACAGTGTATCAGGAATGGATCAAGGGCAGATCTCTGACCTCCACAAACCAAGCTGAACTTATGGAAAAAGAAGCTCTAGAGAAGGAGAAGAAGGAAGGAAATGAGGAGAAGTTTGATTTGGGAGAACAGAGCAGATGTGGACTCTGGTTGGCACAACTCTCACAAATGCAAACCAGTCTGCTGCAGTCACACACCTTCTCCCCTCTCTGTTTTGACCTTCCCCACAGGCTGATGAGCTGTTTTTGGAGAGGCACAAGTTTCTCAAGAGCAGAAGTTTCAAACCAACTCACTTTTTGCCCTGTATGCAGCTTTCTCACCTACATGCACAAAGCCCTGTTAATCCTCTGCCAGGCACTGCCTGTTTTTACTGGAAGACTTGCTCACACCTCGAAGTTCAAGTGTGGCATCTGTCTTGAAAGCTTCAGCCAGCATACCTGAGCCAGCCTGGAAACTCCCTTCCTGCAACATGGCACGGTGGAATGGAGGAAGTGCCAGGACAAGCTGGAGCAGCTGGCAGCAGCATGACCCGACATACACACACACACTCACACTTTTCTCATCTTCTCAGGGAAGGCCAGGCAAACACTTAAGATTTGTTCCACTGGCTGTGCCCTGACCTCAGTACCAAGGAGCTGCAAATCTCTCCTTGATTACAGTGACTCTCAAAGAAGCTTCTGCAGGAGCATCTTCCAAAGAAGATTTGGCCTTGCCAAAGGAACTGTAGGTGGGATTCTCCCAGGCCCCTTCTCCTGGGAGCAGGGAGAACCTTTGCCTCCCACTCATCCCCCAGAAGCGTCTCAGGGGGGTCCAAACTCTCCTCACACTGACTCTAAAGCAGATCCATTCTCTAGTGCCATTCTCCCTTCCAGCCCTGCCGGAGTGCCAGTGGTAAGCACGCTTTATTTCCAAACCTCAGAAATGGACTTGAAAAGTTCCCAAGGAAAGATGTTCAGATTCCTCTGGTTGCTCTTAACTCCACACAATGAGATATTTTTGCTATAAAATGTTTTCCTTTAGGGGTAACTTCCATCCCTTCATGCCTGTGTAGACAAACCAACATTCTCCCAAAGCTGCTGATTTTTCCACGCTAAGTCCCATCACTGCAGCCTCCAACCTGAGACCAAGGGGTGTAGATGGGACTCTGGAAATCATTCACACACATCACTGCCAACTCTCCCATTATCCTCAACGCAGCTTCTTCATTTGCCACTGCGTTGAGCCACAGGGAAGGAGCAATAACACATCAGACTCATCCCGAGCCGAGGCAAATTACATCTCTCTGCTGTGGTTTCCCTGTAAGGCATGAATGGCACTCTGCTACTTCTCCTGTGAACTGAGGTTTGTATCAAACACGCCTGCAGACTGAGGTTCCTATGTTATTTTGCCAGCTGAACTCTGCATCACTCAAATGTGACCGGACAATTAGAGGGGGAGGGAATAAGAACCCAAAGAGCGATGCCAGAGCGCCCAGGACACGTCCTAGGGGAGTGCTCTGCCAGAGCAAGCTGAAAGTTATTTCCTAATCTCTTCCACAAATTAAAAAGCTACTGCAATAACTGCTCAATTAGATTTATTTTACTATGGAAATGCTTTAAAGCTGCAGTTAATGCTTCCGTACAGCCTTTTACACCCTCATGAAGAGAAAGCACGACAGTGCTATTCCAATATTATTTCTCAGCCAAGAGAGAGAGGACAATCCTTGAAAGTTATTTCATGCACAAACCAATCTGCCCGCTGAGGAAGGTTTCAGAACTGAATTCCTTTCAAAACACACGAGCTGGCAGTTAGAACGAGGCATTTGGGTCAGCCACAGGAATGCATTTAAAGAAGGGTGTTTGTGAGTACCCCCAAAAGAAGATAAATTAATATGGCAAACTGGGGATGGTCCCACAAGCCCTGCTGGCTTGTAAAGTATTTAAACCCACCCATAAGCAACATCCCTGGTAGAAGCAAAGGTGTCTGGGCCACACCTCATGCACTCAACCTTCGCCAAGCCCGCCAAGGAATCCTTGGGCAACGCAATCTGACAAGGATGCAGTTTGTTATTCAGTCTGTGACAGAATGATTCAGGGGTTTCCAAGAGCAGGAAATGAAAGAGACAATGAAAGCTTGAGCAGGATGCTAATGATTCACTTCACCAGCCTGGTGATACATTAAGTCCTCTGCAATCCCACTTGTGCGGGGCTGGAGCCCTCGGCACGCTGGGGCTGGCGGGGTGGGATCAGCAGCCACTGCCAGCAGCTCTGGGACCAGGAAAGCCACCAGCGTACAGACAGGGACTTCTTCAAGGTCAGAAGGGAAAGAAGGTGCTGAAGGGATGCAAAACCAGCTTGAAAATCTTGAATAAGCCCTAGGTGCTCAGAGCAGCTTTTTGCAGTGTCAGTAGGACTGCAGCAGTCGGGTGGGCAGCACAGGAGTGATGCTGCAGGACTAGGCTGAATTCAAAGATCATCTTGCAATCACCTACTGCCCCTAGAGCCCCCTCCAATCCCTCTAGGAGTAAAAGGGATCCCCAAAAGGGATTTTATGAGCCTGAGACCACAATGAGAATCCAGGCAAGCAGAATGCTGCAGGGATATCCAGGGCAAGGGGGAATACTTAGCCCTGAGATGAGCAAAAACTCATCTGTGATAACTCAGTCCTGTGCTAAATGTCAGGAGAGGGACTGGCTCGCTCAGCACTTTCCAATACTCAATTTCAGCCCAGTGCTCCCACCTGGAAGCCCTGTTTCTGCAACTGAATCCCAGGAGGCTGCTCCATCCCTTCAGCAAGCTCACAGCCACACAGGGCCACTGGAATCAGCAGTTTAAGAAAAAGGGAAGATCCAGCCAAGAGTTTCACGTCAAAAAAAGGACAAAAGCACGGGGAAATTTAGGTAATGCTACAGAAGAGTGAACAAAAAGATCTAATTTAGGCTGAAAGCTCTTCCTAGAAAGTGGCAGGAATCTTATAATGAAAGTCACTTCAAACCAAGCAGTGCTCATACCTGACACAGACACAAGGCAGGGTAAGTTTGTGTTTCTCTTCCTCTGAGTTTGGATCCCCAGAACAGTGGGATTGTCCTAAATGAGAAAAATTCTCTGCACTTTCCAGCACTGGTTAACCCAAGAGTGACATGAGTCACAGAATCACAGAATTGTTTAGGGTGGAAAAGCCCCCTAAGACCAAGCCCAACCATTCCCCCAGCACTACCATGGTCACCAATGAACCATGTCCCCAGGTGCCACATCCTCATGGCTTTTAAATCCCTCCAGGGATGGAGATTCCACCACTGCCCTGGGCAGCTTTGGCCAGTGCTTGAGAACCCTTTTGGTGAAGAAATTGTTCCTAGTATCCAACCTAAACCTTCCCTGGCACACCTTGAGACCATTTCCTCTTGTCCTGTCCCTTGTTCCCTGACAGCAGAGCCCAACATCCCCCTGGCTGCACCCTCCTGCAGGGAGTTATGGAAAGACAGAAGGATCTCCTTGAGCCTTCTCTTCTCCAGGCTAAACACCTACAGCTCCCTCAACTTTTCCCCATGGACTTGTGTTCCAGACCCTTCTCCAGCTCCATTCTCTTCTCTAAACACACTCCAGCCCCTCAATGTCCTTCCTGAACTGAGGGGTCCAGAACTGACCCCAGGATTCAAGGTGTGGCCTCAGCAGCGCTGAGCTGCTCAGGTGCTTTGCAAAGCCATTTATTGGAGAGAGGTACCGGTGTGGCTGGGGAAGAGGGGCAGAGAGCACAGGAGAGACCTGCCACATCCCCACTCTGACCCCACAGCTCTGGGGGGATGCTGCTCCACAACCCCACACAGCCCCAGCCCTCTGCACCATCTCCCAACAGCTCTCAGACTCCAGGAATTTACAACAGCACTTTTGGGAGATGTGAACAGCTGAGCCCAGCTGCCCACCCGGCACCCCAAAACACACTCCAGCTGCACCATGTTTTTTTCCCTTGGATTCCATTTCTATAAATCACAGCTCACCTCTACACCTTGACACTTTCCCCCTTCTTTATGAAGAATCCCTAATGACGCCATGCTCTCAGAGGTTTTTTGTTTTGCTTTGTTTTTTTTTTTTAATTTTGTTTGTTTGTTTTTATTTTATTGTAGCTTTCTTGATCTTTTTCCAAGGTGTTTTTCCAAGGACTTTTCACTGGCTTGTATTGTCTGGTGTTGTAGAGTCCTTGAAATCACTACAATGATAGAAGCTATTTAAACACTTCAGCTAAAACCGACAAAATTCTAAAGGCACAGAGTGGAAAATAAAAATCTGTCCTTGAAGCCAAGGGGATATTTGCCGAAGCATTTCCCATCCCCTCTCCAGCCTGTTTTTCTGATGGCAAGGAAAGCACCAGGAAAGCAACTTCTCCTGCACATTTGTGAAGTGCCTGCTAACCCCATGTTGCTGTGCAAGCCTGAAGTCATCCAAATTCCTTGCCTGCAGGATTTTTGGGGCAGAGACATACTGGCATATAAATACGATTATTTAGCATGCAGCCCGTTGGTAAATGGTGGGACCTTCCATGGGTCACAGCTCCATCTACTGACTCTTCCACAAAATAACACTGTGGAAAAGATTGGGAAAGCTCCTGGAAGGCTCAACCCCTTGGACCTGCCTTTGGACACACGGGTCTGAGCAGGAATTTAGAAACAATCCCAGCACAGCAGCTCAGCCCAAAATGGTGAAGCAAATTTACCTTTTCTGCAAAGAAGTCTCGGCACAGCAGCAAGTCAGGTTCACACCTGAACCTCCAACCACAAGGCCTCAAATTATGGTATTTTAGTGTTTGTGGAATTAATGCTGCAGTGGTTTAACAGAAGAGTTATTTAAACAGGGACAACACGTGCTTGGAGCTGAGCACGCCAGCAAAGTTTGGGTCCAAGCACAAAATGGAAAACATTGTGCTCATTGGATCTGCTGCTATCTGAAGTGTGGCAGCAGCTGAGCACCATGTGATGGAGGAAAAAAATGTCAATTTCTGCAGAAACTGAGACTAGACCAACGTCACATGTGAAACCTGAGGAAGATCAGGGAAGTGGATATGGATCACTCAAGCCACATCTCCCACTCTAACCACTACGCCCTTCTCATGTGCAGAGAATCTCCCTGAACCATAAAGGAGCTCCCCCCTCCCATTCACACGGAAGGAAAAAGAATAAAGAAAAACACTGCAATGATTTATCTGCCCAGAGGGAAACAATCTTTACAGTCTTCTCTACAGCTCAGAGGAGACCTTGCCCTTGCAAGCCTCCTGTTTGCTGATGAGGCTCCAGATGAGCCCTGTTCTGCTTATTGTGTTTCATTGCAAAAGAGCCAGAACTGAATCAGAGGCTTTTAACGACTCAAATACACGAATTAGTTTGTCCCAAATCATAACAAACTTCAACCAGAAACTGCTCACCAGAAATCTGGACATCACAGGGTCTGGTTCAAAGCTGTCTTGTGACAGATAAGAGACATGAGAACAACCTCTCTTTTCAGGCCAGTGGAACAGAAATACATAACACTAACCTCCTTTTACAGTAAAAAGGGACAGTTTGAGAAGCAGTTCAGACTTTAAGCTATTGCTGTGATGCAGCAGATTTAATTCCCAAGCTCCCATCACCACACCCTGTATTATTCACCATCCTCCAGTACAATTCCACAGCTGAAACCAATCTGTTCTCCCAAGATAGGTTCTGGCTTCTTCTGTTACCCAAACCCTCCTGTGCACCAACACTTGAAAGAGGATTACCCTGCACTATATTGCATTTTCAAGCCCTCTCAGCTCTACCTTCTGCAGCAAACTCCTGATGCATAGCCAGCCCTGGGTCCTTCCCATTCCCACTCACATTTCTTTTCTGTTTTAGAGGCAACTGGGAGAATGCAAATCACTTTGGCCCCATTTTGCTGTTCAAAACTATCTCTCACCCTAAACAACACCATAACCACAGCCCTAAAACAGGAACTCTGACCCTCAGTGGGACCTGAGGATCAATTGCCCCAGCTCCAGAAAGGGAGCAAACAAAGGCTTGAGGTCCCTCCTCTCACCTCCTCCTTCCCACCCACTCCCCATGTTTCACACACAGCATCCACACCCATTCCAAACAAATGGAAAAAAATAAGCATAAATCACCTTGTCTCCTTCTGGCACAAGGATAGATAACTTCAACTTGCTGCCTGGTGTAAAACTTGGATTAAAGGGACACCAGCTGCACACTCTTAGAGGAAGCCACGCTGTGTGAATTGGAGCCATAGTCACAGGTTTAAGCTCACACACAGATTTTACTGCACATCTCTCTGCCTTGGAGTAGCAGACAAAATGCAGTCAAGAGCAAGTCAATTCCTGACCCCATCCCAAGGCACATTTGTGCAAGGATGAGAATGGAATTGCTGGAGAAGTCACGTGGTTAAAGACTCACTGATGGCTCATGGAAGACTCCAGGCTTTGCTTACACATCATTTTCTGTATTTTGTTTCTTCCATTTGATTACTAGAGACAGTTGCATGAGAACGGGATCTTTGTTGCTTAGGAGAGCATCTGCTCCCACTGCTTATCCCCCTCCTGAAGTCATAATCTTACATGACATCAAAATCGTTTCCAGAGCCACCAATTACAATGTCACAGAGGATTATGACTTCAGGTGTAGAATTTGCAGAGGGAGCAGATGCTCTCTTCAGCAAAATAAACCCCAAAACCCAGCCTTCAAAAAACCCTGTTTTCATACAAGCGTCTCTATTAATAAAATACAAAAGAAGAAAATAAGTTTGACAGCCAGAACTGTAGCTAAATATAAAAATAGTTTTAACATTTCCACCAGGCATCAGCTGCTCTTTGAAAGTTCCCAGGGTTTAGATTATAAAGAGGTAGAGAATGTAGTGAGAATCAGTCCATGACAGAGAAGAAGAGGGAGAAAAGACTGCAGAATGGTGTATTTCTGCTCAGTAAGTGGACATTAAAATTTTGGCCAGCACTGCAGCAGAAGCTCAGAAGGGAAGGAAAATAAAAAACAGGAACTGCAGATTTCTGGTTCTTTCTAAGGATCCCCAAAGCACAACTGAAATCAACCCAGTAAAGTTTTTACAAATATGAAGCCCTGTGTAAAACAAACTCAAAGAATCCTTGCCGTATCACAAGGAATTTACTCAGATGTTTCCAACAATCCCTACCCCAGAAGGACACAGAGGCTTTCAGAGGCAGCAACAACCTCAGGAGCAGTTTGGTAGGGAGCTAATATAGTCACAGCCTTCTCTGGATTTGATCCACGGAAACAAGCCAAGTGTAATAAGTTAGTTTGAAGCCGGAGGAAGGCTGGGGAGGAGGAGCACCCTTTAGGATGCACTAATAACGCCGTGTGATTTGAAATTTTTATTAGAGCTTAACAGGGCACAGCAACAGTAGGTGACAAAGAAAACAGGCTGAAGGTGGGGAAATAGCCTCACAGAAAAAAAAAGATAATAATGGAAAGTCTGCTGCATGGGAAATATTTTGTAAGATGACTGCCATTATTAGAAGATTTCCAAATGCCAAGCGTAATTAAAAGCTCTCTTTTCACATGCAGTTCACGGCTCACACACAAACGTTTCCCACCACGTGAGCCTCAGAACGCTGCAAGGGGCCAAGCAAAATGCATTTAAGAACTGCCAAACGTGCAAAGGCAGTTTGTACCAATTCTCCCCCCTCAAGCACCCTCCGAAGAAAAAACCCTTCACAACAACCCTTTAAAGGCTTTGAATTGCGCTGTCAGGGGATTATCAGTAAGTGACATTTACAAGTGATTAGAGGACAGAGAATTATCTTAGTCACTTGTGGGAAAGGAGGAAAGCTTCAAGGTCAAATCTCTCAGTACTTAAATGTCGGCAGATGTTTTGTTTACAAGAAAAGTGTCATTTGATTTATGATGGAGCTTTGCATCCAGAACTTCAACTCGGCCAGCAGAACTGCAGAGAACATGGGTGGGAATGGAATCAAGAATTCATATAATACCTTCAAATATTTCACTGATTCGCTCTTATTAAAGTAAGAGGCTGGCTTATGTGCCAAAAAGTTACACATTACCTATTAGCTCCTTGGAACAAGAGCTCCAAACCATATAAACCTTGGCAAGCCAGGGGATGGAGATAAATCTCCAACAGCTCCAGAAATCCCACATCCACCTTTTTCCGCACTCACCTCCGGACAATGGACTGCTGGAGATTTTTGCAAACGGTAAGAGATTCTCCCATAAACATGTGGCACATGATGACCTCAAGGCAGCTGGCCATGAATGACATCACTGCGTCAGACTGCAGAGTCCCGCTCCGGGAGACGATGCAAAGCCGCTGGAGAGAGGAGCAGTGACTCAGTGCCTGGAAGAACTGGGCGCCCGCACAGAAGTACGGCTGTTCCAGCCTGCAGGAATAAACAAAAACAACTCAATGGGCAATTCATGCCTGGGGCGCTCTCATGCAAGAAGGAAAGACACAGCACATTCACGGGGGAGCTGGCAAATGGATGGAGCAGTGCCTCCAGTCCAGAAGGACAAGGGCACAAATAGGCAGGAAAGCCCTAAACTGCAGAATTCTGGCGCCCACAGGGAGTGACCTTGGAGTAACCCTGGTTTTGCAAGTTTCCCACAAAGTATGGTGGGTAAGACAAGCCTTGGGTCTAAGCAGGAGATCCATTCTGGTCTTAAAAGCACAGCCTGGTTTCCGTACCTGACATCCACCAAGCAGGCGGTGTGGATTTAGGGACCTTCTGCTCCAGTGTACAAACACTGCCCAAACTGGTCGTATCTTCAGTTTACTGCCTGGGGAGAAGCAGGCATGGAAAACACACAGTGCACACAGGCTGATGCAGAACCGGGGCCAACACAGCGGCCACAGCCAGCCCTGGCAAAGGATCAGAGCTACTGCTCTCCCACAGGAGGAACAACCACCATCAACCCAACTTTTACCTTAAACACCTGGCTCAGGGAAGAGAGTCAGGATCCTCTATCACGGTGATCCAGGAGGACAATAAAATGACACAGTGACCTGGCCAACAAGGGGTCTGTGTTTTACCCAGCAGCATAAGGGGATGACTCCCCCACAGAAGCCAGCCTGCAGGGAGCTGAACCTGCCTGAGGCCTGTGCCACCAGGACAGTTCATCTGCTTAGTGCAGATTTACTACCAGGCTTCAGAGCGCTTGGGAATCTCAGTCATTGGGTCAGGAAAGCCAAGAGCTCTAAGAAGGTTAATCCATTAGGTGATAACAAGCTGTCGGGTCCAACCTGATCTGGGTAATCTCTGCATAGGCTTTGTAGTATGCAGGGATATCTCAGCAACTTAATCCTGTTAATTGATAAATTCTGTTTCAGTCTCAGCCTGCGACTGCTGTCGGGTGGCATTGCCTGAAGAGATCCTAAGAGCATAGCTACACTTTGGATAATAAGTTAAAATTCATATTAAGAGAACAGGCAGCCTCTTCAATTTTCCAACATCATTACTGGGGCACTGTAAATTTAGGACAAAAAGCACAGAATCTGCAGGATCCAGGTTTCCCGGTGAATCTCTGGGACGCACCAGCCACACCTGCAATGCCGCCCTGCACTCGCTAGATGGCAATGTTGCTTTGGAAGAGCCCCTTAAACTTGTTCCTCAGCCTGGAAAACTGGGAAGGGGAAAAAAGGGTGGAAACAGCAGGGAATTAGTCAGATCAAAAGGAAACTACGTTATCAAGAGGAAGTGCTAATTTCTAAAACCATCTTAAGCCAATATAAAACCTTAGATTTTACTCAGGGAAGAGGAGTGACAGCTTCCACCCAAATGTGGTACAAGGAGACAGCCCTGTTGCAGTCTTTATTCCAGGCTCTGCGCCGCCTCCCATCTCTATCGCTCTTGGCCTCCATTTCAAAGCCTCAGGAAGCTACAGGGCCTAGGATGAGCAAAGCAGCACCGCACACCCAAACCTCCTTCCCCAGCCCTCACTTCCTCCATGGCTATTTCCTCAAGGTTAAAGACACATTCACAAAACCCAAGACCTTGAGCAACCAAACTCAGATGAGAGACCAGCACGCTCCTCGCCCATTATAAATAGGAAGTGGTGGAAAATAAAAACCCTCCTGAGGTGTTTTAGCCCCCCTCACTATTGCAGTGGATCAGGGACAGGCACACAAGCACCAGTCTCAGGTGATGAACAGTAATTTCAGCCACAGTAACTGTGACCTTGCTGTCTCAAGTGCACAGCACTTTGGAGCTTTGTGAACAAAGGGGCACAATGGGACTGACAGGTTCTGCAGTTTCACTGAAAGAGGCTGATTTTGGAAGAAGAAAAAAAAAAACTCATCTCTCTAAAGTGATAATGTTTGTGTTCATATAGACTAGTGCAAGGAAACCATCACAGTTTCCTTTCACAAACACATTTTGGCTACCATGAAGCTCCTTTGGGCACTCTTTAGGATCAGACCCGTGGTAGGATCCTTTAAATCCTATCAGAAGAGGAACACCAACAGGACAAACTCTAAATCAGGAATGTTTTCAGTACATTAAAAAGAAAACAAAAAAAATAAAGAGGTGAGATTTTCATACAAACCTAAGGCAGACAAATATCTCATTGGGAAACCCAAAGACAACTCTACATTATCTAGACAATGTAGGAGTCCCTTCCTGGAAATTTAAGAGGTGTGCATGTACACAAAGCCAAAAAAAATCAGCAAAGGCACGTAGTATTTAACCAGCCCTGACAAGCTGCTAGCTCCCAAATAAGCAGCATGCACTCTTCCTTATCTAAAAGGAAGGCAGTCACAGCAATTTTTGCTCCTAAAACACTGGTTAAAGGGCACATCCTGACCCCTCAAGGACAACATGCAATGCCTTCCCATTCTCCACAAGACAGGAAGGAAAATACCCACTTTTCAAGCCATTGCATCTACTCTGGACCGGAACACTTTTAATAGTAGCCACAGTAAACCACACATCACATGTCTGGAGATCCAAACAAAATGGGAGATGTTCAAGGGCAGCCCCTCACCTGAGATCTCTCAAACACTTGCAGTGTTTCAGCATGTCCATGAGAGCAGACATATAGACCACCTTGCCCATCATGCCCAGGTTGGCCAAGGAAAGAGTCCGCAGGTGCTGGCACTGCAGCCCGATGTTGACGAGCCCAGAGCCTGTGAGAATATTTGGCAGCTGTGCTAAGGTGAGGCTCTGCAGGTAAGTCAATTGGCTAATGGCAGCCACCTCTGAATCCCCCACGCTCTGTGCCCGGACACAGGGAGGCAACGAGTTCCGAATTGCTGGCTCGTTGCGGGGCATGGCAGAGGAGAAACTGGACCCAATTATCTCCAAGGTTTCCAAAAATCGGAGGCTTCCCATCAGAGCCCAAAACACTGAAGATTCGATCTTCTGATTTGCCTGGTCCCCTAAGTTCCTTGGATATGTCTGTATCCCAATCCGAACTTTCCTTCCAAATGTTTGGGGCACCAAGTTAGGTGTGGTGGGAGGCTTCTCCACGCTTGCACCAACATCTGTGATGGAGCAAACTGGTAGTGCTAGTGAGAGCAGGTGCTTTAGCCTGGACAGGAGCTGGCACAGGTGGTTCCCTATGCTTTCAGAGCTGTGATGGTGAGCTGCAGAGAGGTTCAGGTGTCTCAGGTTGCAGCAAGACACTACCAGGCTTTCCAAAATGCTGCTGTCGATGTCATCTTCTGCTTTCCGAAACAAGGACTCCGGGGCCAGGCAGTGAACGCAGCCACTGAGATTCAAACTGGTCAGGCTTTTAAGATCCTTCCCACCATTAATGACCCTCTGGATCAGGTGCCCACCAGATAAGGTGCATCGGCTAAAGCTGAAGTAGAAAGGGTTGTTGAACTTCAAGTGTTGCAGGAGCCCAGAGCCGTTAATCCAGGCTTTGGGCAGTTGTAAAGCATCCAGACGTACATTTCGGGCCATGGAGTCCAGGAGGTTTTTGGTGGCTCCCGTCTCCGCAAAGCTGCCAGGGGCAGAGATGAGGAAGGCGTGGAGGTTCTCAGGTGTCCGATCACTCAGTACTGCCAAGTACAGCCTCACCACCTCCTGATTGACGTAGCCAGGAGCCAGCCTGGCGTAGAAGATGCGGAGGTTCTGGTAATGGGGCACGTTGCTCTCGCCCACCATCAGCTGCCCAGAGAGCATAAACCCCTCGCGCGAGCGATCGAGGATCTCAAAGTAGAGCAGCAGTTTCTCAAGGCTGGTGCAGCACGGGACGACCCCGTACGAGGGCGTGTAAAGGGTTTGCTTCAGCTCCGAGACGCGGCTCAGGGTGGCTTTGCACTCACTGCTCAGCTGGCTGGCATCAAACCCCGGGTTCACGTCGATGGCCAGGGAGCGCAGGTGCTGCAGCGTGGAGAGCATCTTGGAGAGCCGCAGAGAGGTGACGTGGCACCCCGACAGGTTCAGCTTGACCAGGTTCTTGCACCGTGTTACGTGGTCGATAGTGGAGCTGGGCAGCCAGTAGCACCCGGCCATGTTCAGCTGGTAGATCTCCTTTCCAATGTCCCTCATCAGCTGCTTCACTTTGTCTTTGTTTACCTGCACCCAAACAAAACCACATTCAGTGAGAGATACAGCAGTGGTGGGCACTGACTCAGTTTCCCAGCTGGAGATGGGGATAAGAGTGGCTGGTACTTGGATTACGTGGCTCATCCAAAGGTTTGGGGATGGCAGCACAGCCTAAGAATTACCACACTGCTGGCAGCTCAGTTTGCCATGCTTTGGACTCTTAGGATTACACTTCCTTTTGCTTCTGCAGTTCTGCATTACAGACTGTTCAGCAGCTGAGAGTGGAAGGGAAAACCATCTCAATTTTCTACCAGCAAAGCTATTTCGGCAGAACTGGCTATGTGCAGAAACTCAAATTGAAAGAAGAATGTTTCCATTCTTCTTCATTCAGTTTCCTCTTTTGGAAATGACTATAGGAGGCTTTCCCCTGCCTGCACTGATACAGTTCTCATTGAATACATCACCCTTCCTTCCCAAGCTTTATTTTTGTTATAATGTGCACACAATTTCTGGCTTTGCTGACTGCATGCCTGACAGCAACATGCACAAGATTTTTTTGCACAACAACATGGAAAACATATTTTTGGAAAGTGGTAACTTTAAGGTCATGTTTACTTTCATTTTAGCTTCCAGAAACACGGAGAAGTTACGTTTTCACTGACAGTATTTTATATAACTAAGGGAGCACACAGCTGTTTTAACAAAGCATACTGGAAAATAAATGCTTTTATAAAACAGCTTACTGTGGATTTGATTTCAGAGTTCAGGAGCAGTCTATTTAGGCATACACACTGGAAAGTTCTACTTCTTAGCACTGTTTTTCAGAAGTCAGATTTGTCTTCACAGCTAACAGAAGAAGCAAGCTACTCTCCCACCTTATAGTCCTTCTGAAGCAGGACTGTATGTGTTAGACTCTTGTCAAGGCAAAGTGTTGCAAGTTTCCTGCAGGTTCTCCTGACATTGAGGACCAGGTCTGTGCAAGGGACATAGCTGAGGATGTGCAGAAGGATCTCATCTGAGAACTCCATCAAGTTGACTCCATTGCTTTCCTCCTCACTTACGACCTCCTGGTGGGAAAAAAAAAAAAAAAAAAAAAAAGAGGAAAAATAAAAGGAGAATATGGAGGTAGTGCAAAACTTCACACAAAATCATGGTACTTTCACTTGGTCTTTCACCACTGGCTAACATTTCCATTCATTCCACTTACTTTGCAACTGGAAAAGCGACTGTCCATGATCCTTTCCTAAATATACCACAGCAATCTCTTTCTACATCCTTCCTCCAAGCGCCACCCGTTTCAATAACCTTTAGAGTTACATAACCACGCATATATACATATATATACGGCTATATATATATCTGTTTACACATAAAGACACGCACCAACACCGCAGCCCACCATCACCCCCAGCTCTTGTGCAACACTCACGCCTTAACGGCGAAACCAGAGCCCAAACCGGCACTAACGCCAGGGCAGCCGCTGAGGGGAAGCGGGGCTGCTCCACCTCACAGCCCCCATGAGCCCCCGGATTCTCCCGGCGAGGGCGATCCCGGCGCCCTGGCCCCGCCGCCGAGCGCTCTCCCTGCCCCCGAGCCCGGCTCCCGTCCTGAGGGCTCCGGGCTCCCCCAGTCCCGCAGCAGCCGCTGTTACCGGCGCCCCGAGGGGCCGGTGCGGAGGGGAAGCGGGGGGCGAGCCGAGCCCCACAAGCCCCGACTCACCTCTCCGCAGCGCAACATGGCGGCAGCCGCGCGGTCCCGCCGCAGCCGCCACCGCCTCGCCGGGCCCCGCGCGCAGCGGCCGCGTCCCGGGCTCGCTCCCGCCGGCCCGGCCGCCTCACGGCTCTTCCGGCGCGGCCATGACCCGGTTCCGCGGCAGCGCCCGCCCCGCGCCGCCATCTTGAGCGCGGCGCGGCCGCGGCGCGGCGCCATCTTGAGGGCGGCGCCGCCATGGTGGGAGTGGCGGGTGCCGGGAGTCAGGGAGCACCGGGATCGCTCGCGGTGGAAAAAGCTCTGAGCTCATCGAGTCTAATCTTTGACCGAACACCACCGTGTCAAGCAGACCAGAGCGCTGAGTGCCGTGTCCAGGCTTTCCTTAAACGCCTCCAGGGACGGTGACTCCACCACCCACCTGGGCACCCCCTTCCAGTATCTGACAAACCTTCCTGTGAAGAAATGCTTCCTGATGTCCATCCTGACCCTCCTCTGGCACAGTTTAACACCATTTCCTCTCATCGTGCCCTTTGCTCCCTGAGAGCAGAGCCTCTGTCTCACTACAACGTCCTGTCAGAAACTGGAGAGCAAGAAGGTCCCCCTGATCCTCCTTTTCTCCAGGCTGAGCCCCCTCCAGCTTCCTCAGCTGCTCCTGGTGCTCAAGCCCCTTCCTCAGCCCCATTCCCTTCTCCAGACACGCCCCAGTGCCTCAATGGCCTTCTGGGATTGAGACACCTGGAATTGGACAGAGCCCTCAGGGTGTGAACTCTCCAGTTGCGAGTACAGGGGCAGAATCACTGCTGTGGGACACACCATAGGATACTAGAATGGTTTGGGTTGGAACTTAAAAGATCATCTTGTTATCTTGTTCCCCCTGCTGCCATGGACAGGGACACCTTCCGTTATCCCAGGTTGCTCCAAGCCATGTCCAAACTGCCCTTGGACACTTCCAGGGATGGGGCAGCCACAGCTTCTCTGGGCACCCTGTGCCAGGGCCTCCCCACCCTCACAGGGAAGAATTCCTTCCCAATATCACCATCCTACCCTTCACTGATGTGCAGAGGGCCATGCAGAATCACCCAGGGCTGCTGTGCCTGCTGCTGTGACCACAGCCATCACACAGCCATGTCCAAGGAGAGCAGCTGGCTCCAGCAGTGTAGCTCCACATAGTTCCTATCCCAAATCTCAAGTACAGACAGGACCAGAGCGCTGGAATTTCCAGTTACGTGTATGCTTCAGGAATTTTGTTCATAGAAAATGTGTTTTAAAGATGACCCATAAAGGAAGATGAATAAGTTGCTATTTTCTTCCTGCTTGATTGTTGCCATTTAAGGCCGTGAATTACATTAAGGGTAAATTGGGGGTTTCACTTAGAAATAGCAAGTGCCTCAAGTCTTGATTATGTATTTTGCTTCTAGGCTTGTGAGAGAGCTCTGGAGTCAAAGAGGAAAACCATTTTTAGCTCTTAGATGAGAGACAGCCTCTGCAGAGGATCTGTACCTGCTTTGTTTGTCATGTGTTTCACTTAAATAAAAGGTAATCACAAATTAAATCCGGAGGCCTTTCAGTCAAGACTGACTTGTTTGACATCTGGGAAAAATACCAACCTACCATATTTGCAGTCACCAGAGAAAGCAGAGACCAGGGTGGAGGAGACCTGCATTTCCAATGCAAATGATAAATAAAACCAGCAGTGAGTCCCAAAGGCAGAGTGAAGGCCCTGCCCAGAAAGCCAGGGTAGCTGGAGCAGCTGGCATTTAGAGTAGCCACAGGTTCCCTCCAGCCCTGGGGCGTACAGCGACCACAGAGCAGCTGACAACCCCAAATAAGGACTGGGAACAGAGGGTGGTGTAAGGGGCTCCTGAGGAGAAACGAGAATTTGTAAGAGGAGCTGCATTTGGACTTGTGATCCACCAAATAAACGAGCAGTGTGTTGGTGCAGATCAGACATGGAGGCTGAGCATGAGGGAGAAGTGGGCAGTAAAGGAGGAAGAAACTGAACATCTACATCGAACTCTGGCATTTCTCTTCATGGCCCTGGGAGGTGGCCAGGCAGTGATAGAGGAAACCCTCCTTGCTGTGCCTCACTTCAGGAATGCTCTTCATGTGGGTAGACTTTGGTCATCTTACAATCAATATACATTTTCCTAGCCCAAACAAGGCAAGGCACATCTCATGCTGTCCCAGTCCAGAAAGGCAAACAAATTATTACCACTATCAAGGTATTTTAAAACAAAATATCTTAATGTTCAAGGCCAGTCTGTCCTGGGGATTTGATTTTTTTCCTCAGGAAAGTCTTGCTTCAGTTCTCTCTTCTGATTCTTCTTAAGACTGATACAGGCTGAGTATCTTTTTGTCAGCTTGACTAAAGCCCAGCTGTGCTGTAGCAGCCACAGCACTCGGTATGCTTGGGTGGATTGGTAGCTCCACTGCTGGAAGTGATTCTCAATCCCTGATACGGTTTAATACTGTAAGGCCTGCTAATGTGGATTACAGATGGGTATAATGCAAGTCAGGACAGGCTCCAGGTCAGCAGTCCTGCAAAGAATGACTTCAGAGACCAAGACTGCTCTTCATCTGAGCACAGCCAATACCACAGACCCACCCCTGAATGGGTACCTTGGAATGGCCATTTTCTAAAGCTGGTGCTTTGCATCCTCCGAGGGGACTTCTGCAAGGAGGCCAGTTTAGTTTGAATGCTCTGAGATTCCCTGGGATTCTTCCACACAGCCAGCTGGCATCTCTCCCGGAGGAGCACATGCTCACTAACGAGAGAACAGGACCCTCCCCATCCAGGGACCGTTTCTGGTCAACTGTCCCTGACACAGCTGAGAGACAATGAGGCCCTTCAGGGCTAAATCCCGAGAGCTGCAACCATCTCCTTTGCCAAGGACATCACTAATTCCCGGCGGTGGCTTGATTCCATAAGCAGCTCAGTGAGGTGACTTTCCAGGTCAGCAGCTAATTGCAGGTGAAGTGCCAGCGACTGTCTCCAGCAGGAGGGGAAGTTGGGAACTCTGAGGGAAGAAAGGGTGTAAAATATGTTTGCTCAGCTCTCTTCAGCTGAGCCATCTCTCCCGGGGCAGCTACAGGGAGGTAGGAAAGGGCTGGAAGGATCTAGAGCCAAATCCCGCCATCTCTGCAGCCTGAGGAATTCTGGAACATCACCATGGCTGAGCCAGACAGGGGGACACACTCAGCCTGGCCCATAGGTGGACATATTAAAGCTTCTGCTCTCCCTACAGCTCCTGGCTATTTGTGTTCTGGAGAAGAGGAGGAAATAGATCACTGATTATTCCCTACACAACTTCTCCTTTGAGTCTAACAAAGCCAGGACATGGCTCCTCTACTGCCCTCCCTGACAGGCCTCTTGGCATTTCCCCACCTCTGTGAAACAGTGAGGGGTGAAATGAACTCTCTGAAACTCCATGGCAGAGAAACTGTGCTTAAAAAAATCCCCTCTCTTCCAGCACTCGACATTTTTGAGAAGAAACCACTCTGGGCTCCCCCGTGCTCGCTGGAGTTGGGAGCAGTGAGTAATGCTTGCAGTTGTCCCTGCCCGGCACCACATTCTTTTCTCCAGCATGTAATGGCCCAGAGGAGGGATAAATGGAGCCTTGCTGGAGCAGCCTGCAGTGTGGCTGTGCACACCATGGCCTCACGCTGGACAGGCATCAGGAAGGGCTGTGGAAGGCTCAGCCTCATTTTACTGAGGGGCTGGTTACCCAAAACAGCAAGTGAAATGGGAAGAAAGAAGAAAAAGCCCTGCCAAGTGTTCACTAACAGCATACCTCCGTTGGCTGTGGAGAATGAAAATCATCCCGACTGCCCTGTGTCCAGCAGCTCTGCATCAGTCTCCCTGTGCCCACACCTCTGCTCACCTGAGCTGCTCTCAGCCCCGGGCATTTTGCTGCTCACTGGTTTCTCACCACCACCAGTTTCTTCTGTTCTTTGTGTCTCAGTACATTTTCCCACAGTGATCAGTGACCGTTTCAGAAGAGGCTGAAGAAAAGCACCCCATTTCCCTACTGCTGTCATCTCTTCTTGGCTTCTGGCCTTTTTCCTACCCCACTCCCACCAGCTCCCTCCCCAGGAGCTGCCATTGCCTCTTCCTCACCCCATTTCCCCAAGACCTCAGGTTATAAGCTCAGTTTGGGCCTTGCTCCAACCTGTTTCACCTCCTCTCTTGTAAACTAGCACTTCCAGTACTCATCAGCTCAGCCCAGCGTCTGCACCTCCAGCCCTGCCAGGCTCCCACTGCACCCAGGAGGGAGCCTGGGGAGATGAAGGGCAGAAACCGGCAGGTCCACCCTGAATACAGTACGATGCCAGAGCAGGAGCAGGGCAGGCAGAGGATTAAAGAGGAACTAGAGCCTGTTCCCCACCTTTCATCTGCTTGAGCATGACACAATCACAGACATTAGCTCTTCAAAGGCAGGCGAGGGTGGCAGAGCCTTGGGGAAGCTTCACTCCTGAATACGCTCCCAGGTCTGGTCTCTGAGCTGGCAACAGTGTTACCTGGCTCAGCTTTTCCTGGTTCAGCTTTTCCTGGTTCCTGACCCAGTAGCCTCAATCTTCTGTCTCCTTTCCACAGATGTGACTCCAGCTCTGGGGACTTGTGGACATCACTGTACCCAGCAGGGTCGCAGCTTTGTGAGGGTCACCCCTGCTCTTTTCCACAAAACCAGCAGAGTTGACTAAACAAGGCTGAAGCTTCACAGAGGGTTTGGAAGCTCAAAGGATGGGTACACAGTCAGTAAGCCCAAAACCTTCCTGGCAAAGGCTGGGCTGGAGGCAGGTACCGGCACTGGAGCTGTGTCACTCACCCTGCCAAAGCTTCCTCCTTCCTTCCTGCACCTTTTTCCCAGCCCCACCCAAGTAACACTCCAGTAGCCCTGCTCTCTGAAGTCAGTTTTTTCCACTTCACAGGACTTTCTCTTGTTTTCACCTGAAAGCTGCTCCACCCAGCCAGCACACTGGCAGGGTATGAGTCTCCCTACCTGAACCTGCAAATTGGGAGCAGGACAGGCAAGCTCTGATACCTGGAGCAGGGAGAAGCAGGGACACTGCCCCATGTAAAGCTGCAGACTAGTCAAAAGGAGCCGTGGTGGAGGGAGAAGGCAGCTGCTTTGGCTTTGTTATGGGATCAGCACACCCCACTTGCTTGCATCAGTCCAGCACATAAAACACTCAGGAGGGAGACACACACAGAGCAACATTTGGGAAGGTGCAGGTGAATTTCCCATTAAGGCCAGCTCCTTCAGCAGCTCCCTGTTGCACACACGGGCATTATCTGGAGAACTCCAGCCCCCAGCAACCTTGGAGACTCACAGGTTTGGCAGGCTCAGTTCTACCCCTCCCTGTATCACCCAGAGCCATCTGCCTTGTGCCCCGAAGCACCAGCATCCCCCCCAGCCAGATAGCAGAGCTGTGCAGTCTGGCAGGGCAAGATCCAAGGAGGGAGCAACTGTCAAAAAATGGCATGAGAAGAAAGAAAATGAACAACCAACACCAGTCAAGCCTCTATGGTGTGCACTTTTATTTCAACTGGTCTTAAGTCAGTGTACAGGTAGCCCCTCCCTCCCCCACATACTGGCACCACTTCTAGACCCTGTGGGGGACTGTAAAGCCTTCATTCACATCTATCACTGGGGAACACAGGCTGCTTGCTTGACAAATCGAAGAGAAAAAGGATCAAGTGTGTTTTGTTTTTAAGGCGGAAAGATACAAAAAGACACTTGTCGGGTTACATAATTTACAGACAAGCAATTATAACCTAACACCAGCTGTAACTGGTGGACTCCCTCCGAGCTGGGCTTTGCCTTCACAGAGGCGAGTAACTTCCTGTAACAATGCATTATAATATTTGGAATGACTATTAAAAAAACCAAAAAAATGTACAATCAAAGTCCTCAGATGCATTGTAGAACTTTGGGGGCGTTCGCTCCGACATGTTTCATTTTAAGAATGCTGCTGACACCTTCACCGTTCCAGTTTTTTAATCCTGAGTCAAGCGCCAAAAAAAAAACAAATAAAGCCATGCCAATCTCGTCTTGTTTTATGCGCATTTATGGGTTTCGTTTCATCACAAGGGTGTGGGTGTTGGAAACAGTCCGGTTTAGAAGCATTTGCGGTGGACAATGGAGGGTCCGGATTCATCGTACTCCTGCTTGCTGATCCACATCTGCTGGAAGGTGGACAGGGAGGCCAGGATGGAGCCCCCGATCCAGACAGAGTATTTGCGCTCAGGTGGGGCAATGATCTGCAAGGAAGAGGAGGAACCAGTCAGCCACAGCATCGTGCTACGCCACAGCCCACGCACAGCCCTGCAAGATGGAGCTGCCTAATTCCCTTATCTAACCTTGGCCAAGATACCATGAAGTCCAAACAGGATCAAGACACAACCTCACACACCCACCACCTCCCTCCTTTGCAGTCAGTCTTTACTCTAATCCCATTATTCATGCAGTTGGGTGGGTGCCATCCTGTCCAGCCCAAGGCCATTAAGGCTGTTCCAGACAGACATGGTTTCTATCTTTTGCAGCAAGGCTCCAGCATACCACCCCCTCCACACATGCTGCATATTTCAGCCAAACAGGGGTGCTGAGATGTTCCCCCAACTCCATCCTACCTTGATTTTCATTGTGCTGGGTGCCAGGGCTGTGATCTCCTTCTGCATCCTGTCAGCAATGCCAGGGTACATTGTGGTACCACCAGACAGCACTGTGTTGGCATACAGGTCCTTACGGATATCCACATCACACTTCATGATGGAGTTGAAGGTAGTTTCATGGATACCACAGGACTCCATACCTGTGAAGAAGCAGAAGTTTCAAATTAACAAGAGCTCAGACTAAGTCCAAGAAGCCTAAGAGGATACTACAGGCAACCAAGAGACCAGCAGTCCTTTCAGCAGGAAGGATACAGAGCCATGACTGGGAAAGACTCAGTCTCTGGCTCTACTGACCCAAGTTCCTCAAACAGCTTTAAGCTGGATAGGCAGCAAGACTGACTGGTGGGCAGCAGAAGCCTTGCCACAGACCAGCAGTAAAACATGGTTCATCACTGCCATGGTCTCCAGGTCATCCTTCACAGAGCATTAAGGGGCAACAGAGTATCCTAGAAAAGTTGGACTTACCCAGGAAAGATGGCTGGAACAGGGCCTCAGGGCACCTGAACCTCTCATTGCCAATGGTGATGACCTGGCCATCAGGGAGTTCATAGCTCTTCTCCAGGGAGGAGCTAGAGGCAGCTGTGGCCATCTCCTGCTCGAAATCCAGGGCGACGTAGCACAGCTTCTCCTTGATGTCACGCACGATTTCCCTCTCGGCTGTGGTGGTGAAGCTGTAGCCTCTCTCTGTCAGGATCTTCATGAGGTAGTCCGTCAGGTCACGGCCAGCCAGATCCAGACGGAGGATGGCATGGGGGAGGGCATAGCCTTCGTAGATGGGCACAGTGTGGGTAACACCATCACCAGAGTCCATCACGATACCAGTGGTACGACCAGAGGCATACAGGGACAGCACAGCCTGGATGGCTACATACATGGCTGGGGTGTTGAAGGTCTCAAACATGATCTAGAGAGAGAAAAGAAGGGGTTGACTCAACAGCAAAATACAGGGTTCTTGCTACCCGTCTATACCAATTCCATGCAAACGGTCTTGTTTTTCCCCCTAGATAAGAAGCATCTCTACACTTCCCTTCAAAGTCCATGCTTATCTCACCTGGTCTCCACCCACACCTGCCTGAGCAGGGACACCACTGCCACAGACCCATCCACGTATCACAGCAAGGAACAAAACAAATGCCAAGTAAACTACGGTACAGTCACTCAAGGGCTGTAAATGGATTAGTGTGCCTAGTCAGAAACAGCAGTTAGACAAGGTGCTAGTTCAGTCTCAGAGAAAGCCAGCTTAGAAGAGAGCAAACAAAACCTGTCAAGGTCCAGCAAAGAGGAGACTCAGGTCAGGAAAGGAAAACCCTGTAAAGATGGCAAAAGGGAGAATAGTGGTGAAGGAGGAGAGAGAACAACATGGAAGAGGAGAGCTGGCCTGCAGCAATTAGCTGCTGTAGCTCCATGCTGCAGAGTTCTACACACCTGTGTCATCTTCTCTCTGTTGGCTTTGGGGTTCAGGGGAGCCTCTGTGAGCAGCACAGGGTGCTCCTCAGGGGCTACTCTCAGCTCATTGTAGAAAGTGTGATGCCAGATCTTCTCCATGTCATCCCAGTTGGTGACAATACCGTGTTCAATGGGGTACTTCAGGGTCAGGATACCTCTTTTGCTCTGGGCTTCATCACCAACGTAGCTGTCTTTCTGACCCATACCAACCATCACACCCTGCAGAACAAACACCACGTGGTAAGTACAGCTGAAGAGTGGATAACTCCCTTTACCCAAAGCTAAGTCGTCAATTATTGTTCCTTTGCTGTCACCTCTCTATCAGGAAAGGCATCCAGTCAGCTGCTGTAACACACACTGCACAAAGGCTCTGCAGGAGGCTGGATTCCCCACCAGTGGTGCTGCAGTGCACAGGTCTCTTAACGTACAAAGCCAAATAGAAGGGCTTCTTGCCTCTAGGGGAACCACTTCCACCTAAAACTCCCCTCTTTTGTTAGACAACAAGCACAACCAGCCACCTACCTGATGTCTGGGGCGACCCACGATGGATGGGAAGACAGCACGGGGAGCATCGTCCCCGGCGAAACCGGCCTTGCACATACCGGAACCATTGTCAACAACGAGCGCGGCAATATCGTCATCCATGGCTGGCTGCGGGAGGAGAGGAGAGAAGGAGACATGAGCATCCCCACTCACGCCGAGCCCCGTCCCGCGGCGGCAGGCGGGAAGGGAAGGCGATGGCGGGAAGCGCAGGCGATGCCGCCAAGGCCTTCCCCACCCATTTCCTTCCTGCCGGCGCCGCTCCGCTTCGCCCGGCGCCCGCTAGAGGGGGCGACGCCTCCCAGATTTCGGCACTGCGCGGATTTGGGACAAAGGAAGTCCCTGCGCCCTCTCGCATTATTACCATAAAAGGCAATGGATGGAGCGCGCCGCGCCTCGCCCGCCACCGGCTGTCGGGGGGACGGCGGCGGCCACTCCCCGGAGCGGGCGGGCGTGGCCGCCACACCCCAGCGCCCCGCCGTGTGCCGCCCAGCGGAGCTCGGTGCCTCCGCACAGCCCCGCCGGTCACGCCCGGTGCCCCACCTTGAGCCGGCCGGCGGGGCTCAACACCTCCGCACAGCCCCGCCGGTCACGCCCGGTGCTCTCCTCAGAGCCCCGCCATGTGCCAGTCAGCGGGGCTTGACGCGCCCATCCAGCCTAAGGGGTTACGCCCGGTGCCTGCCGTGTGCCAGGCACAGCCAGCAGGATTCGACCCCTCTGCACAGCCCCCTCAAAGCCTCAGCCAGCCTCTACAAGAAACCGCAGCTGGACAAGCACTGGCCACCACGCCCAGTTCACTAGTCAAGCGTAACCGGGGCTCTGCCCCATCGACCGGCGGCACCACGGGCGGGATTAAAGCCAGCCCCTTATGCAATTGCCGCCCGCCCAGGCTCAGCCCCGGCGGCTCCGGCCGCGCCGGTGTAATCTGGTGGCGGGGGGGCGACGGCAGCAGCTGCCGCACATGTGCCGCCCCGCACGGGCAGCCTGGGAAGTGTAGTCGGAGCCGGAGCGGGCAGCCCGCCTGCACCTGCGCTCCGGGCACACGGGGGGTCCCCCCTGCGCCCCCAACCCCGCATTGTTCCCATCCAAAGCCTCGCCCCGCGTAGGGGGTGCCGCCCCCTCCCCGCAAGCAACAGCCAGCACGACTATTCCTATGTGCGAGCCGGGGGGGCCGCGCCCCTCCTCACGGGGGACAACGCCCCCGGGCCCCGACCCCGGCACGGGCGGCTCCGCGGAACAGACAAAGCCCCGCGCCCCCCGTCCACGCCGCCGCTCCCGGGACACAGCAGCCGAGCCGCCCGCTCCCCCCGTCCGCACCAGCAATCCTCTTACGGGGCGGATTAGCCCCGCGGGTGGCAGAGGCGCGACCCCCCTCGGCAAGCATCACCCCCGAAACCGGCCTTAAAACCGCGAGCTGCGCCTCTATCCCTTAAAACGCGGCAGCGCGCTACGGGGCCGCCACCCCGCCACCGCACAAAGGGCGCGCCGTGTCCCACAAACCCCGAGATTCGTAATAACACTGGCTCGTTACTGTTCCCGTTAATATCGCCACCGTCCGAGCCCCCCGTTGTCGCGGTGCCGCTCTCACCTTTGGGGAGTTGGCGCGGTCGGAGCCGGGGCGGGCGCGAGGCGGCGGCGGGAGCGGGGCGCGCGCGCGGTGAGGGCAGGCAGAGCTCGCGGCGGCTCCCGCCCGCCGCCCGCGCGCGCTTTATATCGGGCCGCCGCCGCCGCCGCCTCGCCATAAAAGGAAACTTTCGGAGTGCGCCGCTCCGATTGGCCGCGCCTGACCACGCCCCCTAAGCCTTGCCCCGCCCCGCCGCCCCGACAGGGGGGAAAATATTGGGGTGGGGGGGGGAAGCGAATGGGGCTGGGGTGGGGGTGCGGCCCCGGGGTCCCTGCGCTGCCGCGGGCACCGGGCTCCTGCCCGTGGCACCGGGCTCCCGCCCGTGCCCGCCGCACTCCGCGGTGCTCCGGTACCCCCCGTGCAGCCCCCCCCCCACCCCAACCCTCAGACAAAGCCCGGCGGGTGCGGGTCCCGGCCCGTTCGCCCCCTGTGTCTGTGGGAGCCGGGCGGATGCAGCCCCCCGGAGGGAAGGGGGTGCGCGGGGGCAGCGCGGTGCGGGGTCCCGGGGGGGGGGGGGCTGCTCGCCCTGCCCGCCGCGCTGCCCGGCGCGGGGCACGTGGAGCGCCCGTCACCTGCAGCCCTGGGCCGGGCGGGCTCCGGTGACCCCGGCCGGGAGCGGGACGAGCGGGACGCGGGGCCAAGTTCACTGCTGATGTCAGCAAGCGGCGGCGACAGGCTCCTGCCAGCAGCCACCAGGCCCTCGGCCCTTGGACCCGCCCGGGCAACCGGGAACGCCGCCGGCGCCACCGAGCACTGTTAAAGCCCGTGCGCCTACGGTGGCGGCGGGACCGGGGAGAAGGGAACGCTCCGCTGGCTCTGGCTCAGGCATCGAGTCAAGCAGGAGACCCTGGTCCCCGCTCTCCATCCTGCCCCGTGCTGGCAGGGGACACCACGGGAGCAGTGGTTTGGTCAGATTGGAGCAATATTTGTTTCTGTCCTCTGATCCAAACCTTGCTGGAGTAGGAGACGTGGCTGCTCCAGCCCAGGCTGCCTTTCTGCAGTTCCCTTCTTGCCTGTGACCATCCAACACGGGTCGGGAATAAAGGGGAGGGCAGCGGCCGCAGAGCAGCAGGCAGCAGCAACCAGAGGGCTTTGCGTCTCCAGAGTGTTGTGCGAACACGGGCTGATTAATCAAGTTAATTAAGCAGTCCTGTAAGTAAAGTAGCAGCAGCCACTCGCAATCTGTTGCCGGCTGGAAGCACAGAGACTTCAGCGTGGGGACCTTGGATGTGTAATCTCAGCCGTTTGAAAACAGTAGTGACAGGCTAAAAAAAAAATTCTTGGTAAAAAAAAAGGCTCAGAATGCCTGTTCTCCATGGGTTACCCCTTGTCCAGCATCACAGAGATGGGAGTCAGGCCTGCAGTCAAGGTCTTGCAGGCCACACCAGCAAAGCTCTTTGTCATCAGGGAGCTGCAGAGATCACAGTGAGGATGAGGATGGGGCTCTCTCCCCAAACTGCCCGTGTGGGTCTCACTGAAGGGGTCCCAGGCATTATTCACACCCCCCCCCTTCATTACTCCTGCTGTGGGATGAACAAAGGAGGAGAGCAGCAGGAGGAACCTGCAAAAGCTTGTTGAGATGGAGATTTGCAATTACTTGGGGGGATGGGAGGCAACAGGACACCAGACATGGATGGGAATACGAGTGAAACCCTTTTCCTTTGGATGGCATCCCCTTCCCCAGGGGTGCCTTGTCCTGGTGAAGGTGCCCCAAAATTCAGCACCACAGCTGCGCCCAGGTGGGTGCTTTGGAGGGGGTGGTAAAGAAGGACAGGAGACCTGTGAGCTCTTCTGGGCCACCCCAGGGCCATGCCTCATCCCACAGGGCAGAGGTGGCCACGGTGATGGACGTGTCCTGCCAGGCCACTTTGGGATTATGCCATCCCCTCCTGTCTGGAGATGGCCACAGTGATAAAGGTGAGATAGCCCAGGAGAGTCCCTGCAGGAAGCCCTCAGTGGAAGGGGACCCAACCTAGGGTTCCTGCAGGGCCATGCTGGAGCAGAGCTGCCTTTGCCTGGTCATTCCTCTGTCACCTCACTGTGGATCGTGCAAGATCTCTTCCCTCGCAGCTTCCCTGGCAGTAAAATGGGAGTCATTGCTGTTAATTACCTGCCTCATGGGGAATTAATTAATGTTTGCATTCCACTTTGAAAAGGCTGATTATTAATTAGAAGATTATACGTCAAATAAGGGGAGCCACAAGGCATGGGTAGAGCTGATGACCCTCGCAGCTGACAAGTGTTGTCCACCGATGTGCTGACAGAGCAGGAAAAAGTCCAACAGTACCGCTGGGGTGATGGGTTTGGGATGGGGAACATCAGGTCAGGGCCAGGTGGAGAGGCCACCAGGCTCATGGGTGTCTTGGGCAGATGGATGGGGCATGCATGAGACAGGTGGGATGCTGCACTCTGCTGCATCCCTGTGAGCAGCTTGGGTGGAGCCAGGCTGGGGAGCCGCGGTGCGAGACAGCCCATTAGGCAGGGATGGAGCTGCCAGGCAATTACTCTTGATTATTGGACTGAATCAGAAGGCAATCAATCTGCCAGCATCCGGAGGGCAGCAGCACCAGCTCGTGTCTCCTGGCTTTAGGGGCAGCGAGGTCTGGCCTTGGTGGGATGGCAGGATGTGGCCCTCCAGCACATGGCTGGGTGCCACCACTTCCTCCCAGGCTGAAGACACCTTGACAGCAAAGCCACCAGCTGGTCACCATGTTCACCACTGTGTGATGGGCCAGGCCACCTCCCTGGCCATGGCTGGGGCTCTCTTCCCATCTCTTCTGGGATGTTGCAAGAGCTGAGAGGAGAGAAAAGGGAACCAAGCAAAAAGCTTCCTGGCTGTCGTGTTACCTTTGGGCAGACATCACAAGCTCCCAAGTTCCCATGTTTTGCTTCATCTCTCCCTGCTCGTCCTTGGTGCCTGGCTCACACCGACTCTGGACAAAACTATGTGAGGGAGGATCCTCCTGCCCTTCACCAGCTGATATGGCTGGGCTTGAATCGCTGCACTTGTGGGACAATATGTGAGCTCTGCTTTCCCCTCGCTGCTCCCAGCCCTTCCCCTAGTGCAGAAGCCCTGTGCTCATTCAGGGATGGCATCTGCCACACTGCTGGGGAGAGGAGGGTCAAAGAGGGGGAAATATTCCTGTGAATTTTTGGACTTGGAGTTTTGGCTTGGATTTCTGCACATCCCCTTCAGCGCCAGCTCTTCCATCTCTCACTCTGTCATGTGCTTAGGCCTCCCTTCTCTCCCTCCTGCTGTTTTGACAATGAGAAGAGAGAAACTTCTGAAACAACCACAGTCTCTTTGAATCACCCTCGCACAAAAATCATGGAGGTTTTTTGAAGCACTGCCTTTCCCTTCCTTTCCCGCTCCCCAAGGGGAAGAAGGAAAGGTGCTGACCACATCCCCTGTTTCACAGGCACAGGGACTATCTCAGCACCTTCCTCTTTCAATTTTCTCCTTGCAGCATCAGCTGAAACGGGAATTTGCAGGAGGTAAAATCTAAGCAGCAACCCCAGGCCCTTCACTCCCTTTGGAGATGTTTGGGGGCCTCACTGCAGCCCCCACCTCTCCCTTTATGGGAACATATTCAGCATTAAACCTGAAGCAAAACAGCCCCTGACATTTTCCTGGCTTGCTGTGTTGCATCCCTGATGCCAGCTCATCCCTGACAAGCTGCAGACTCGACTCTCCCCCTTTAAGCATCATTCTCCACTCTCATACACCCCTCCCCGAGGTTTCTGCTCCTTTTGCTCCTTTGTATTGATCCTTGAGCTCTCTCTGATCTATCAGTCCTTTTTCAGAGAGACAGCCTTTCCCTTCACAGACCTCCATGTGCAAGGGTGTTCTCCCCTGATCTGCTGCATCTGCGTGGATGGGCTAACAGCGCATCGAGCATCCCTCCCATTCACAAGGAATGAAAATCACTACATTGTATCATGCTGGAAAACTGTATCAATCCCCCATTTTCCATTTCCAAGGCACAGACAGACAATCTGTGCCAGGTTTTGCTGGGGCTGTTGGAAAGGGCCCAGCCCTGCCCAGGTAGCCAAGGTGCTGGCAGGGCACACGTGCCTGGTTTACAGCCCGCTGTCCCTGATAAGTGGACTTTGCTGGAGGGGTTGAAGATTTTTCTCCACCTATTTCTCCAGCCTTGTCTCTCTGCACCCCCATGCCTTCCCCAGCCCTTTCATTGCGTATCCCTGAGCTGACCCCTGTGCCAGCATTTCCAGATCCTGATGTTGGCCCCAGGGTTCCTCAGCTCACACAGGCAGCAGGAGGCCAAGGTGTCATTCCCAGCCTTGTAGGCAGCCAGGTCAGCATCCATCAGCCAGTGCCCAGGCTGGCACCCTCTGCCCAGCCCCATCCTGGTGCCCCACAGCCCTGCCATCCTCTCACCCTCCCTGGGCTGTGCTGGCCTGGCCAGAGCAGAGCAAAGCCCTCCCTTCCCCCACTGGTTAAACGTGCTGCCAGGGCTGTTTTGGTTGACCTTGATAGCAACAGCCCGTGAGGCCCGAGTGTGGAATTGTTTTCAGCCCAAGGTCATTCCGCAGCACAGCGCGATTACACCGGCACAGCCAGAGCCTGAGGCCATGCCGGCCGGGCTCCCAGCCTCAGCCCTACCCTGGGCATCACTGGAGCCCACTTCTTGCACAGCAACGGGACAGGGGTAAGCTAAATCCTATGCTGGAGCTTCCCTGCAGAGACAGAGAATGGTGGAGCAGCCCTCCCCTCCAGCCAGGCTTGGCATCAGTTTCAGGGGATATTTCCTTCAGCTAAAAACAGAAGGGGAAGAGAAAAAGCTGATTCTCCCTGGGTTTTTTCTGCCTGTCTCAGCTCTCTGGCCCCACTCACACCACCCCCATGCTACTGAATGACCCCTTGGCTCTGATGCACCTCCAAGGGGTCTTTCCCCCAAGGATGCTCCCTGGAGTTCAGTTACCTGTCCTGGCAAAAGCCTCCCACAGGTGCTACATGGCACTATGCCGAGCCGTACTGTGCATTTTCAACTGCTTCTTAATTACTTTGAGAATTGATTTTTCTTGGTCTCTGATGATAAAGGCAGGGGAGCAGCTGGATGGAGTTTTCTGCTCGTACCATACCTAGGAAATGAAACAGATCCTGGGCTACCCAAGCATGCTGGGAAATTCGCTTTGATCTTTGCCGGGCTAATGGCACTTTCCATCTAGGGGCTTCGAGCCTTTGACAGAGGTGACCTCTCCTACCTTGGAGAGAGTGGGAATAGTGCTGCCTTTGTTTTCTGTGAGAGAAACAGAGGCAGGGAGGGCAGGGATGGCCATTGCCCTCAGCCAGGGTGACTCTCCTGCCCATACCAGATGATGTAAAGCACTTGTGACTCTGCAGATAATTCTGGCTTGGGTTTGGCGCATAAGCCCCCTTTTACTCCAGCAGCAAGTCACAGGGGTCTGACCACTGTGCTGGTGCTGCTGTGGGTGCACCCAAAGGTGGGGATCCCCTCACCTCCAGACCTGCACCAGCTCCCGTCCCTGCAGGCACAGGGATGCTCGGGGAATGAATGGGCGAGGCAGGGTTTGCCCATTCCTAGAAGGAGAGATGCAGAGGAACCCAGGAACTGCTCTGGGCCCTGTCCCAGCCCCATCCCTGCCCGGGCTGGCCCCCGGCTCTGTTTGCACAGCCGGTGCTGAGCCGTGACGCAAGCGGCTCTTCCCGGGCGGGGAGAGAGTGTCGGAGGAGTGGGACCTGCTCTAGTCAATGCCCCATCCACTCCTCCGAGTTTAAATAAACCTTCAGGGGTGATTCAGCACTTACACAGCACTCAGCCCTTTCACAGAGCCACCAGAACTGAAATTCAGTGGCTGTCCCTCTCCCCCCACCTTGGAGAGCAGGTGCACAGGAGGAGAGCCAGGTGGGTTTTGTCTGGTGCCAGGCTTGTTTGTGGTCCACATGGCTGGGGCAACACTGGGGTGATGCCACTCACGACGGGCTGGCAGTGGGGAAGGAGGGAGCACAGGCTTTCTGCAGGGTGGTGCTCTTCCCAACCAGCCCCCCTGGTCCAGCTCACATCGAAATCTGCAGCAAACCTGGGAACAAGCCAGCAATTTTGCAAATATATCATCCCTCTGATATCATCCTGAGTCCACTCACACACAGACTGGGCATGGGAGAAAAGCACCACCTCAAAGCCCAGGTGCAGAGGCACCAAGCCCCCTGCACTTCATTTCCCTCCCAGCCCATTGCCCCCAAAGTTTCCATTCCTCACTGGAGACAGTATTTCCACATGTGCTTTGTTTGGCTCATTTCACACATTCCTGCTGGCAGGTGATAAGATCTCAGGAGAAAGGCAAACCAAAGCCCTGGGTGCCAGGCACTGGCTGTCACTCCCCTGATTCATTAAGGTACCCTCCTCCCACCTCACCTGCTCTGATCTGGGAGGTCGCATCCATCTTCATTCCACCACAGGTGGGCTGTGGGGTGAAGGTACAGAAAGAGAAATTGTGGTGGGACTCAAGTGGCTGAGTGAGTTGTCAGGTTCCCTCCTACTCCTGAGGAGGACTGCAGAGCTCTGCTCTCTCAGGTGCCTGTGCCACCCTGGGATGCCCACTCTGCTGTCCCATGTGGGTGATGTGTGCCTGGGCAGGCACTGAGCCCCTCTGGAGCAGCAAAGGTGTTATCAGCACTGAGAATATTTGAAAAATGCACTTGAGTGCCATTAGAACCTCGAGTACCTGCAGGTGGCACTTACTGGAGCAATGGCACAGCCCTGGGACTTCCTGGCCCAGGTGTCCCCAAGGCACCCTTTGCTGGTATGAGCAGGGTGGGGTATGAACACACCTCTCCCTCCTCCAGCCTTCAACGCGGTTAAGTCTTCCCCATTCCTGCTCTCTT
The DNA here is from genome assembly GCF_026979565.1 of Vidua chalybeata. Lineage (NCBI taxonomy): Eukaryota > Metazoa > Chordata > Aves > Passeriformes > Viduidae > Vidua > Vidua chalybeata. The sequence goes on from NC_071545.1 coordinate 13,239,710, forward strand.
CCCCATGCCAGAGCCAGAGCAGTGTGGGGTTGCAGGGGTGGCTTCCAGAGCTCCTCCACTGCTGGAGCAGAGAGCAGCAGAGGAAGCCAAGAGGGTACAGAGGCCACCAGGGCCCTGGTGGGGCTCAGATGGACACAAAGAGTGGCCACTGTCTTTACAGTTTCTCAGCCCAAAGAAGAGGCAAGTCAGAATGCAGAAAAAAACAGGGAGTGATTTTCCTATAGGGCTTTGCAGAAGCCCTTTTAGTTCCCAGATCATTGTCCAAGGCTGCAAGAGGGCTGCACAGCACATCTCATTCTCTGGGAACCCTTGCTGCTCATGTTTTGCAAGAGCTTGGGGCAGATGGGGATAAGCAAGAGGAAGAAAAAAGCAACCAGCTGTGGTGACAGGAATGCGGAAGCCCAGAGTGTGGGGCAGCTCCAACCCCAGCACAGCCTGGGCTCAGTCCTGGCAACAACCTGGCAGGGCAAAGGGTGTCCCAGCTCCACCCTGGCACTGCTCAGCTCAGGTCCCTCACTCAGGGCTGGATCAGTGGGACCAGAGCCTTCTGTTTGGAACCTGTCACCTCTGGGACCAGAAAGGTTTTGTCCTGCCCATCAACACCGGGCACATCGCTCCACAGATGAACCCACAGCCCTTCCCTTGGCTCTTCCCTCTGCCATGGAGACCAGTACAAGACATGGGACAAAGGGATGGTGAGATGGTGAGGGTTCTCCCTCCTCCCCCAGAGGACCCACATCTCTCTGGGCACACATTTAATTAACAGCAAGCAGCCGAGGGACCGTCCCAGGCAGCTCTCGGCACAGCCCAGCCTGGGGAAATCAGCCTTAAATGGCAAAACCTGGCCCTGTCTGCGGCAACCAGCTGGAGCAAGAGGCAGCACAAACCGGAAACCAGAGAGCAGCTGAGGCCCTCCACCCCCCTCCATGGCTTTGTAAACCTAAATTCACCAGGAATATACCTTAGAAATTATCTCCTCCCTCCTCTGCCCTATACAAGTGCTGGGGGTGCCCTCTGGGATGGGTGCCCTGGATCATCCTGCACCCTGCTCATCCTGCATCCCTGCTCCTGAGGCAGGCACAGGGAGAGGAAAGCTCTCTGTATTTCCTCTCCCTTGTGCATCAGCTCAAGGAACAATGAGGGACAGGAGCCCCCTCCCCAGCCTCCCATTGTTACTTTTGTGGGTTAACTCCCAGCAGATTCCAGGGCATAAATTGCTTCCAAGAGAACTCTCCGTGCTCAGCAGTGAAAACATTTCTGAGCTCCCCCAGTCTCTGTGTGCTGGGGTAGAGGGAACTTGGATGCTCACTCATCAGGGGGATTTTAAGGTGCCTCTCAGGCCCAGCTGCTCTAAAGGAGAGCCTCGGATCTGCTGGTAGCCTGATGTTCTTTTTTGGGCTGTGGGCAAGGAGAGTCTTACAGTGCAGGATAAGCCTACCAGTAGCATTGACTTCTTCCCATAAATCACCAGTCCCACTTAATAAACCCTGCACTGGTGCCTGGTGTATTTGGGAGCTCCCAATATTTGCTTTGGCTGGGTTGTTGGCCACCCCACTTTTTTGGGATGAATTTATTCCTTTCACTTGGCCCAATCACATCCTGATAGAGAGCAGGCAGTGGGCTGTCAGCAAGCTGCTCCTGGCTAATGCTGGGGTGGAGCACAAGGCCCTTCACCCTGGGGCTCCCATGGATTCCCATCTCTGGGATGGGACAGAGCCTGGAAAGCTGAGGCTTGCTGCGTTACCATTTCCCAGCACGTTTCTCCATGAGCACTCTGCCAGCAGACTCATTAGCTGTGACATCTCATTAAAGCAACCATCCTTGGGGGAATTGGCTCGCGCACAGGAGCGCTGGGATTGGTGTGGCCCTTTTCCTCCCCACCTTCAGACAGGAGAGAGGATGGAGCAGTGGGAGAAGCCCCATCCATGCTGTGGGATACGCACAGCAACTGCCCTTGCTGCGAGGGAAAACTGCAAAGGGAAAGTCAGAGGGAGAGGTCGGCACACATCAAAAAGGAATCAGCTCAGCAAAGTCACGATTATTTAAAAACCCCACAGACAGTCACAGCTCCCACTGAGCCTGTGGAGGAGGAGGCTTTCCCCTGTGCCAGGACCGGTTTCCCAGCTCGCCAGCCCAGTGGGAATGAGGCTTTGCCTGCCAGCCCCGCTCTGTCACAAGGTCCCCACCCTGGCTGGCCAGAGGACAGGGAGTTGCAGCACCTACAGCCCCTGGACTGGGAGAAGCATGGAAATGGCCTGGAAACTGGCTCTGGGTGGATTTAATCCCATCTGATTTCCTCTTCTGTGAGCTTTTTCCAAATCTTCTGACATTATTTCCACTCCTAAATAAATATGTTTCCAGCTTGGGATATGCTTTTCTTCATCAAACAGGGAAGGACCAACCTTTTCATCTTCCTCTGCTCCAAAAGTCCCAAGCTTAAGGCAAATAGGACACAACCATCCTTGGGTGGAGATGTAAATCCCACAATTTAAACATCAATTTTAAACAACAAAATGGGGCTGTGGGACACCAACAAAGCTGTCAATCCCTGCAACCATCCAGGGTGGTTGACTGTCACCATTAAAGGCCACGCTACCACCACCACCCTGGCATCACTGCATCACATCAAAGCTGCTTCCCACTGCTCAATCTTCCATAAAAATCACATAAAATCAGGGTCCAGGGATCAAGACACCACAGTCTGCATGGAAAGAGTTTCCTCACCTCTACCCCACTTCTGTGCCACTGTCAGTCCAGCCCAGGATTTCTGCTGTTGGTCACTGTGGCCACGGAGGACAAAGTGGTTCCTTCCTCCGCACCTTGCCCAGTTGTGTTTCCTGTAACTCCTTTTCTCCAGCCAGATAAAGGGAAGTGGAGATTTCCTACAACCCAAGCTGCAGATGCTCAGCATGTTCTAGGGCAGGGGAGGCTTTCCTCAGCCCATCCCAGCTGGCTCTGCAGCTCAGGTCTCCCAGCCCACCTTCACCTTACCTTATTTATAATACTTCACACCTGGGGGGGCTGAGCATGAGTAGCTCGGTGAGGAGAAGAAAAACAAAGATGAAAAGGGGTTTTAAACCCCTTCAGCCTAACTTTTTCAAGCCTGTGAGAAGCTCAGCCCTTCTCAGCATGAGCCCTTGGTCCTAGGGGGTTGTCATTGTCCCTCCAATGCAGGCAGCAGAACCAAGCCACAATAATAAAAAAAAAGAAAAGGACTCCAAGCCCCTTCTTCATGGTTTTATTTTTCTGCCAGCAGCTGCCAGGAGGAGTCATGCTGCTCAAGGAGGTCGGAGGGTATTTTTTCCCAATGGATTGCCTTGACCCAGGGTTGCATGAGCCCTGCCCTGCAGCCAAAGCCAGCTGCCAGCAGCTGCAGCCGGGCCGGGTGCCCGCGGGGCTGTGGGGACCGTCCCCCGTCACGCCGTTCCCACAGTCCCAGCCTTCGAAGGTTTCACCTTCTCCCAGGCGGAGCAATGCTAATGACAAGTGAAGGATGGTGCCACACCTGCACAAAACCATTTTTGGAAGGACACCTGGGGAAGAAATGTTTCCCATGTCGCTGCTCTGTAATTAGCATTAATTACCAGGGCTTGTGAAACCTCTTCCCCATTTACTCCAGGCAGCATCTGACGGAAACTGTGGGAATCCCGCATGGCTGAGTCAGCCAGCAGCTGGGGAGGGGTCAATGAGCCCCCACAGGGTGCAGGGATGAGTCCCCAGGGTCCCTCCCTCGGTCCCCCAGCCCATGGGGACAGAGTTTTGGCCAGGGGGCTGCAGGCCTGGTTAAAACACCAAAAACCAGCTGATATCCATTCATCTCACCCTTCCCCACAAGTTGCCACTGTCCTTCCCCAGCCAGGGGACAACCTGGGACATCCCAGGGCTCAGCAGGGGCTTGCAGGTACTGCCCTTTAAAGCATGGCAGAGTGGCAGGGTCCCCAGCAGCACATTTCCTCAGGTATTTGCCTCTCCCTCAGCTCACTGCTGTCAGCAGCACCCCAAGGTGTTATTATAGATCGGGGGAAAATCCACCCCAAAAACCTAACCCCAAGCAGCCACTTTGTCACCACCCAATGGCAGAGTACTGCTGTCTGAGTAATTTCTTCTTTTTTTTTTTTTTTTTTTTTTTTTTTAAATAATATTAATGATTAGAATGAGTCAGGATGTTTCGTCATCTGGAGTGGCTTCGGAGTCATCTCACCCTGCCCCAGTGACTCCTCAGAGCCTGGGGCTAGGGACACATCCAGCCACCCCAGGGTGGGGTGCAGCTGCTGCAGCCTCACCCCCAAACTGGCAGATTTTGGCTTCAAAATAAAATTATAAAACAAGAGGAAAAAAAAAAAAAAAACCCCTCCCCACCTGCAGGGCCTCTTTTCTGCTTGCAGCAGCTCAGGGTGCTCCAGCATCCTGGGGGGATGGATGACCCCAACCACCACCTTGGGTGGGGGTCCCAGTGGCACTGGGCACCACGATGGGGATCCCAAGGCAATGCCCAGGTGACCCTCGACTTTCCACACATCATTATTCTGTGACCTCCAGGGGTGCTCACAGCTCCCAGCACCACGTGGGACCCCTGTCCCTCCCCAGGGACCCGGGCATCCCCTCACCCTCCCACTTGACCTAACCTCCTGTCCATAAATGGAGAGGTTTGAGAGCTGTCCCCAGGGTGGAAGAGGAGGAGAAAAAAGGAGAATAATGCTAAGAATGCAGGACACAGCTGAAGAGCCCAGTCCCAGCCCCTCGACAGGGGCTGGGGGCTGTGGGACAGCTGGCCTGGGTGCTGAGGCAGCCTGGCCACAGCCCAGTCCTGTCCCTGCAAGCCACCCCACTACAGCCACTGGAAAGGTGCTATTTTTGTTTCTCTTTCTCTGCTTTTCTCACCAGCTGGGGACTTTCCGAGGCTGGGATGCCCCGTTTCCATCTCAGCACCATGGAGCAGCTCTGGGGTGCAGAGCTGTGCCCCCACATCCGAGGAGTGCCCCTTTGCAGCAATATGTCCCCTGCAATGCTGTCACCTTGCAACAGCATGTCCCTGAGCAGAGGGTGCCCCCACCCCTGCAGCAGTGCCCCCTTCCAGTGAGGTGTCCCCCTGCAGGGACACGTCCCCTTTCACCTCTCTCTTCACCCCATCACCTGTGGGAAAGCCACACTGGGACGGATGTGAGATGCAGGGCGGCCTCAGAGGCGGGTGGCACGGAGGGTGCCAGCAGCCACTCGCCCCGGCTGGCACCGCGGGCCAGGCCTCCGCTCGGAGCCAGAGTCCAGCGCCTTAAAATAGAAAGTGAAAACATTCGTTTTAAAGTGCCCCGTCCGGATGGGCGAGGGGGGCCCATCCCCGCCTCTACCAGCCGAGCGCCGCCCCAACGTCTCACGACCCACCCTGCTCGCCAGCCACCCTTTCCCCAACCCGGCAGTGCCCATCCCCAAGGTCAGGGTGGATCCCTTCGGGTTCTCTCGGAGAATTGCTCCAGCGGCTCGCTCAAATCCTCCATAAAAGGAAAAACAGCCAGCAGGTAGCACTGCCAAACTTAGTCATCCCCAGTCCGGCAGCGCTCGCGGCTCCGTCAGCAGCAATTTCCTCTCCGCGCTCCCCTCTGCGCGGGGGGGACAGCGAGGAGCGGCTCTGCCTCGGCCAGCGCCGTGCCCAAAGCTCCGGGCTGGGCCGAGGGCTGCTGCCGGACACGCTGGGCTGGGGAGATGCTGCCGTGCTCCCAACCAAGAGCCAGGGGGGAAATGCACACCCCGAGGAAAACAAAATTTGGCACCCGCTGCAGCGGTACCACTGTTGGTCAGGCAGCAAAATGTCATTTTCTGCAAAGAATTTGTTCCTGAGCACAGATGTACCTGGGAGCACCTTGAAGTACCTGGAACTGGGTGGGCAAAGCCTGTTTGCTGCCCGTGGGACAGGTATCACAGAGCCCATCGCTGATCTAAGGGACCTCCAGCCCCTCCAGAACACAGGCTCTGGGTGCTGGTCCCGTCCTGGTGGTGGGATGGCTCCAAGGATGACCTGTGAGCTGGCCCAGAGCAGGACATGGGACATCCCTGAGTTCCCTCCATGCCACTTCCTCCAGCCCTGGCTCTGCCTTGATTTCCCCACAGAGGAAGCAGGGCTGACTGCCTGCTCTGCCCCGGGGCACTTTATTAAGCCTGAGAGGAGTGACCAGGGCTCCTCATCCGTGCAGGATTGCCCACAGCATGGCGCAGTCACCCGGGATTGCATCACAAGCAGTGAACACCCTGGGGTGTGAGGAAGTGACATCTTCTGCTATTGCCCCAGGAGACAGCCTGGGTGTTGGTCCAGGTGGCTGTGTCACCCTGTCACCTCACCATGGGGACACAGCATCACTGTGAGGTTTGAAACCTTCTCCTGACCAAGGAGGGGAATCAGACTGGTAAACACTGCACAACGGGATAAACACCTCAAAATACTCTCGGGGAGGCTGTGCTCAGCTGGCACCAGGGTTTTGCAGACAGGCTGGCTGCCCCAGTAAATGATTCACCCCAGCAATAAAGGATTGGAAATGTTGTGGTGACATCTCACAGCACCAAAGGCGCGTGCAGGGCCGTGGGGTGTGCAGTGTCCCCAGGGCTAAAGGGAGTGACAGGTCTGTGTGGGGGGCGGGTGCTCTCCAAGCCACAAAGAGTGGTTGAGATGGATGATGCTGAGAGGGTCATGTGGGGTCTCGTCCCTGTGCTGGGCACCACGAAGTGGATCAGGCTGTGATGGAGTGACTGGTTACACCAGCACTTTGTCAGCTCAGCGCAAGGTGAACCTGCCGGAATGGACAAGCTGGAGTCTGCTGTGAGCAGCACCGAGCCTGTGGCTTCACCAGCAGGGATCTGGTGCCACTGGGGCACCCATTTCCCCGTGCTGCGATGCCCACTCCCACCCTACGCTCAAATCCTGCAGCACCCGCTGCCACACAGAGCTCTGGCTCGTGTTCCCAAGCAACGCCCAAAAAGAAGCGACCCCAGGAGGGGATCAGCCACACTCGGGCGCGGCCGGAGCAGGCACAAACCCCCACCCTCGCTCCCTCGGCGCTTTGTTCGGTCTCCACGTTGCCCGTCCTCCCGCGGGTCGCCGGGAGCCGCCCGCCGCTCCCGCTGCAGCGCGCGGCCGCGCTGCTGGGTGGTGCTGTTGGGATGCGCACTGCGCGCCGCGGGGCGGGGGCGCGCACGGCGCCGCGCGGGACCGCGCACGAGGCGGGCGGAGCACACGGGACCGCGCACGCCGGGACGCGCGGGGCACAAGGATGCGCGCTGCGCGCGGGAGGGGGGACGCCGGGATGCGTGTGGCACCTGGGGTCACGCACGCCAGGATGCGCAGAGCGCATGGGATCACGCACACCGCACACACGGGATCACGCACACCGCACACACGGGATCACGCACGCCGCACACACGGGATCACGCACGCCAGGATACGCAGAGCGCATGGGATCACGCGCGCTGCACACACGGGATCACGCACGCCGCACACACGGGATCACGCACGCCAGGATGCGCAGAGCGCATGGGATCACGCACACCGCACACACGGGATCACACACACCGCACACACGGGATCACGCACGCCAGGATGCGCAGAGCGCATGGGATCACGCACACCGCACACACGGGATCACGCACGCCAGGATGCGCCCTGCACGTGGGACCGGTGCACGTGCTGCACACGGGATTGTGCGCGCTGCGCACGGAATGGTGAGCACCGAGATGGGCGTTGCACGTGGGGTCATGCACGCCAAGATGCACCTTGCACACCCACACACAGGATCACGCACGCCAAGATGCGCCCTGCACGTGGGATTGTGCACACCAAGATGCTCCTTGCACGTGGGATTGTGCACACCAATGCACGTGCTGCACACAGGATCGTGCACACCAAGGTGTGCCCTGCACATGGGATTGTGCACACCAATGCAGGTGCTGCACACAGGATTGTGCACACCAAGATGCGCCCTGCACGTGGGATTGTGCACACCAATGCAGGTGCTGCACACAGGATTGTGCACACCAAGGTGTGCCCTGCACGTGGGATTGTGCACACCAATGCAGGTGCTGCACACAGGATTGTGCACACCAAGATGCGCCCTGCACACAGGATTGTGCACACCAATGCAGGTGCTGCACGCAGGATCGTGCATGCTGCATGTGAGAACACGCACATCGAGGTGCGCATTCGTGCACGTTGGGGTCACCGTGCTAAGAGCCACACGCTGCACAGGGATCATGCTTGTGGCACACAAGGCCATGCAGGGTGAGTTGCACAGGCTGCGTGTGGGGCCAGGGATGAGCCACACACTGGGATCACACACGCTGCACGCGGGTTCATGCACACCAAGATCCGTGCTGGATGTGGGATCATGCACGCTGAGATGTGCGTGATTCACGTGTGATCACACACACACCAAGGGTGCAGACTGCACACAGGCACTCCAGGGTGATGCCAACACACCTAAAACCACACACGTGCACACCCACATGGCATCGGGCACACCAAGGTGCACCCTGCCCGTGGCATTGAGCATGGCAAAACGCAGCTGTGCATGGCCCGTGTCACACAAGGAATTGCAGGCACGAGGGATTGCACACACCAACATGCACATGGCAGCGCACACAGCCCGCACCCAGATTGCTCCTGCCAACACACACGGCACAAGGAGTCACAGGCTGCAGTGGATTGCCCACTGACCAAGGCCTCCTCTCACCCTGCAGAGCCACAGCCACGCCTGTCACGCCCAGGGACCCCCAGGGTGGCTCTGCACAGTTCCTGTTCCAGGATGCCCAGTGTCCAGCCCAGTTTTGGTGCACACACCCAGGTCCAGGGGCTGCTCTGCTCCCCAGGACCCCAACCTCACATCAGTGGGGTGCTCTCCTTCACCTCCACTTCCAGCTGGGAATGGCTGTATGTACCTCCATCTGGGGGATGACAGGAGGGGCTGGGGAGGGGGCTACCAGCACCTTCACTACAGAGAAGGCTGCAGAGCCCCCCCAGCCCCAGCACCGGCTGCCCACAGCCCGGGGCCTCCCGCCCGCAGCCGCCGGCCGGATGCCCAGAGCAGGGCCCCTGTGCCGAGGTTTTGGGTTTCAGGGCGGCCCCCCTGCCTGCATTCCTGCCTTCCCGGGGGCCTCTTGCAGCCAGCCTGGCCAGAGCCCCCCGGCCCTGATCCCTCCTTGTGGCCATTTGCCCACGGACAAAGCCAGGCTGTCAGCACTGGGGAGCAAAGGGAGATGTGGGACAGTGGGTGGGGGGGGGGGGTCAAAAGCCCCCCAACTCTCACTGCCACTGCTTTCACACCAGCAGACACCGAGTTTCCTGAGCTGGACGTCAGATCCAGCCCCTCATTGCAGAGGACACAGGAAATTATAGAATTACCCTCAACTCATCAAGAGGCTCCAGATTTTGGGACTTCCCCCCACCTCAGCCACCCCTCCTTGCAGTTGCCACAGGAAGAACATCTTCAGCTTTTAGCCCAGATGTGGTTTCCCACAAACCAGATGGCAAGCACAGCTGGACTCCCACCGCCTCAGTTTCTCCATGTGCAGAGCTCCCTCCAGCCCCCCTACAAGGATGCACAGGAAGCCCAGACACTGAGGAGAGATGGGGCTCTGCTAACCCCTTCTATCCAAGGGGTTCTGCTCCTGGGAGAGTTTGCAATTCCATGAGAAAATGCAATGGGGAGAAGGATATCAAGTGACCTGGGGATTCAGCTCAATTCCTTTCACCACTTTCCACATCTCTCAGCCCAGTGGTTCAGTTAGAGTCCCATTCCCTTCTGCATCCAAAAAAACAACAACAAAAAAAAAAACACCAAAAAAACAACCCAAAAAAACTCCCAAACAAACAAACCCCCAAAAAAAACCAAAAAAAAAAACCCAAAAAAACCAAAAAAACCCCAGAGGGACTACAGTGCCCCTGGACCAGTGGCTGCAGGAATCAAGGAGGGCCAGGTGGGAGGTGCAGGGCTAATCCCCAAAGGCCCCGTTCCTAATCCTGACTAATGGACTCTTTTCACTATTGACAATGGAGTTATCCATCTGGAAGGGGATCTCTGGGCCCAGGAAGGCACAGCTGGTGGGGCCAGGGCTGGGCAGGGAGGTTTGACCCCTCCCCCCAGCCTCAAACCGCTGCTTCCAGCCCCTTCCCTGGACAAAATCCCACCTCCTCCCTGCAGGACACGGCTCTGCTGCTGCCCTGCATCCCACCCCACGATGCCCCAGTACTGCCACCAAGGAGTCAAACAACCCCCTCACCTCCTCTCCAAGTCACAGGCTGTAAAAGCCCTCTGCCCCTCTCAGCCCTTTATAGGGATCCCCTGGGACATCCCAGCTGGCTCCTATTACTGCTCCTATTACCAATGCCTCATCCTTGAAGAGATGCCCCCGCTGACCTGGGGGTGTTGGGGGGAATCCCCTGGTCCCTCGGTTTCTCTCCAGGCTGAGCTTCAGCCCCTTGACCCCTGCAGGGGGGATTTGTGCACCTGTGGTTGCAGCCCCTGAAGGGATCTTGGCACCAGTCCCCTGCAACAGCATCCTGCCATGTCCATGTCCCCCCGAAGGCTGTGAGAAGCTGGGGAGATGGCAAACACAAAAACACGAGCTGTCACCTCCTCCTCACCCCCCACCCACAGTGGCTTGGTCAGAGTCTGCTTGTCCCCGTTCCTGACATCCCCCTGCTGCACTCTGACTCATTTCCAAGGCTTTCCATCCTCTTTGGGATGCACCGTGCTCCATCTCAAGGTGAGGATGGGACAGCTCTGCGTGGTGTTGGGTCCTGCCAGAGGTGGGGATCAGCATCCCAGCCATGCCCAGACCAGCATTTTGGGATGCTGCAGATGCAGAGAGCAGCTGTGCCCTGGGAATGCCTGAACCTGCCCTGAGGTCCCTTTGCCCACCAAACCCTTCAGCAGCCCTGGGCGAGGCTCTGAGCAGAGGCAGCATCAGACACAGCGCCTGGACTGCAGCGGGGAGCGTGGATCCAGGCATGGCCGGGTGAGGAAATCAGAGCAGAAAGGAGCTGCTGTCAACGCTGACTCACCTGCTCCGCCCGGCGCTGCTGAGCACCGGGGCCGGGTTATTTTGGAGCTGCGTGGGAGACGCTGGTAACACACTTTCTTCTCCCTGCAAACCCCTCTCTGCTGACTCTGCGCTGCAGCAGGGAATTAAAGGTGGGGACAGGCAACAGGGCTGGCACTGGAATCTTCCTCTGGACCTCCTGCTTGGGGTCTCATGGCTACAAAAGCCCTCAGGGCTCTCCCTGGCTCTGCTTGCAAACTGGGCAAATTTTATTTTTTCCTGTTTTGTTTTTTGTTTGTTTGTTTTGTTTTGTTTTTTTAAACCTTGAAAGCATCTCCTAGTAATGGATTATTTTGTCCCACAGAATGCCCTGTGTCTCTTGTGTCCTGCTCCTGGGCACTCACATAGGATTACAAGAGCCTCGTGTCCCAGCAGAGCCCCTGGGGACCAGGCAGGGCACTGGGTCCAGGACGAAGAGCATCATCCCCACCACAGAGGTTAATCACTGCTACACAAAAGGTCTTTTAAGCTTTCCTAATAAAATTTCTTCTCCTGCTGGATGAACCAGCTCCAGCCTCCACCCCACCTCCGCAGGGTCCTTGGGGGAGACAGAGGAAGGAGCAGGTTTTGGCTTTAATTTCTGGTAATGTAAAAACCACAGCAGAAAATGAGCTGGGGCGGGAAGAGAGGGATGAATTCCCAGTGCAGACCTGTGTCCGTGTGCACTCATCCACTTCCTTCCTTCATTTGCCGGTGTCCAACATCCAAACTGCTTGAAACAAGGAGCTTCAAGCACTTCCATCCCTTCTTGCTCTCTGGATGCAATTAAATTAAGCTAAGGGGATAAATCCAGCTAATAGAGCTGAGCAAGCCACATGACCAGTGCCGTGACTGATCCTGATGTCCAGGAAACATAGGAACATGGCTGAGCCCCCATCATAATCCACCACTGTCCCTTGCTTCCTGAGCAAATCCCCCTGGGGCAGCATCCCATGGGAAAACATCCCCAGAGCAAGATCTGCCTCCCTGAGCCCCTCTCTCAGGGCTGCTCTTTGTTTCCCCTGGTGCTGCTCCTTTTTTTTTAAATACAGCCTAATACAATTTTAATGAGGCCGGGGCGCCTGCCAACTGTCGGGAGGGCCATCAGAGAACCTCTGCTGAGCTGGCTGGTGGCATATGGCAGTGAGGCTGGGCACCCTGGGGTGTCCCCCTGGCCCCCAGCAGCAGCAAGGGACAATCGGGGACCTGGGGAAATGCAGCCTCCAGCCAGGATTTTGTCTGCACCTGGGACTTGTTCCCAGCCCTGCTCCAGTGGTTTCTGACCCCTGGGTGGTTTTGGCAGAGCCCTTTATCCCACTGGAGGACAGCTCGATGGCTGCACAAGGTCATCTCATCCCGCCTCATTGTCACAAACTCTGTCCCACGTGGGATGGAGGTGGCTGGAGAGGTGGTGACCACCAGCACTGCATCCCCAATCTCTGCTGAGCCCCTCCGTGGGGTGAGTGGGCATCTGCATTGTGGGGGGGCTTCCCAGGCCAGCCTTGGCCATCTCACAGCCACTGCCACCACCAAGTGGGACATCAGCACCCCCAGGATGGGCCTGTGTGTGCCATGGACTCTGAGCAGTGCGTGGGTGTCCCAGGGAAAGCACGTGGCTGGTGTCCACTGTGCTGGGGGTGAAAACCAGCCAAGCCTCGCAGTGAGCCCCCAAATTTGCTCCATCAAAGAAGAGCAAGGAGGGCTCAGGCCAGGCTGGAATCCTTGAATCCAGAGGACAGATGTGCTCCAAGGGAGGTGACACCAGCTTTGGACACCCTGTGACACAACAGTGCCCAAGGGTCTGTGTGCTCTGGAGGGCAGGACGGGGCTGGACACAGCTCAAACCATCCCCAGCTGCTGTGCCTGGGGCTGGAGCTGCTGCCTCCACGCTGAGGACATCCCTCTCTGCCCTGGCATGTCTCCACTGCCCTCCTGGGGACACAGGGCTGGAACAACCCATTGCACCCTCAGACTCCTCACCAGACACTGCTGTACACTGCATTTGCTGTCTCTGTCCCTCTGAGCCCCCGTGCCTGCCCCTGGCACCGTGCATCCCACCCTCCCTGCAGTGGCCGGCTCTGCCTTCCCAATGTCACAAGCTCGGATGAAAATCCCGGCATTGCTCGCAAAGGAAGCCGGGCTGCCACAAAAAGTGTCCAGGCAAGCATGAAAATCCGGGGGCGTTTCTGTGCCTGAGGCAGGCAGGACAGGGGTCACTCCATGACCAGGGCTCCTTTTCTCCTGGCTTTTCTCTTTTGGAGCTGGGATCTCTTTGAAGTCCCAGAGCCCCTCCAGGGGACTCACTCCGGAAAGCCGTGGTCATGGATGCCGTGTGCCAGGATTGGGTGTCCTGCAGGAGCGGCGGTGGGAGGGCTGGGGGGATGACCTCAGAAGCGTTTAGTCACGGTGGCTTGCGAAGACGACGGGAAATGCACTGGGAATGCAGAGGGAAACCCAGCGCCTTTCCTGCCGCTCCAGCGCACCGGCACACGTGGATGCCCTCGGGAGATGAGCTGTGGCTGTCAGGGGGGCACTGGGCACCCTTTGGCACCACAGTGACATGTGGGGACGTTTCAGACTGTGTTTAGGGCTCTCCCACCCGCCAGGAGCAGAGGGTGCAGGCAGGCTGGGTGCAGGCAGGCTGGGTGCCCGCTCTGGAGGGACAGGATCTGCTGAGCCAGGCAGTGCCATCCATTCACACAGTGCCACCATCCACCAGTGTCACCCATCCATGCCCCAGTGCTGGATGGTGGGGAGAAAACAACAGGGTGGGTGTTTCTTTCTCTGCATAATTGCCTTTTTTTTTTTTTTTTTTTTTTTTTTTTTTTTTTTTTTTTTTTTTTTTTTTTTGAGGAGAAAAGCTGTTTCTTTCCTGGCCTCATCACCATCTGCGGCCGGGAAGGCAGAGCCCAGCAGCTGTGGGTGTGGGCAGCTGCTCAGCCTCATGGCCAGGTCTTAATGCAGGAGGGCTTTGAGCCAGAGCAGCAAAAGGGATTTGCTGGGCAAACATGGATCTGCCTCACTGCAGCTTGGGGGGACCTGTTTCCAGCCCAGACAAGAGGCTGTGGGCTTGGCTCTGGTTGGCAATGGTCTGTCTGGACTTGCAGGGCTGGGCAGCAAGGCTGAGCACAGAGCAGGTCTGGCCAAGACTTCCAGGAAAACAAACCCCATCCCAACATGGCAGATTTGCCCTGGGGCAGTTGTGCCAGTGACCCTCGGGCAAGGGCGGGCGGTGCTGGCCTGGGGTGGAGCAGTGGCTCTAACCAGTACAGCCAGTGCAGAACCAGTGGAGCCTGAAGGGCCTTGGGATGTGGGGTGGGATGCCATCCTGCCTGGGTTGGATGAGCCTGGGGGAATTCTTTGTGCCAGCCCTGAGCACACACTGTTGTGCCCTCTTACCTGTGCCCACACTCAGCTCTTCACTTGTCCTGCTTCATCTGGGACAGGCAGTTCAGCTCCCTGATCCAGCTGAAAACCACCCCATCTGTCCTCCCCATCTTCCCTCTTTCTCCAATTTTCTGGTTCCGCACATCCCTCCAGCCAGCTCCCCCCTGTAAGTGCAGGGCTGTGTCTGAGCCAGCTTCAAATCAACCCCTGCAGCAGTGCTCCCACTTATTGGTTTGTGTCCCTGTTGTAGACACAAGAAATGTCCCTGTCCCCCAGGTGCAGTGGGCATCATCCTTGGGCAGCACAGACAACCCTCCCCAGGCTGGATTCTTCCCATCTCCAGGTCAGCCCTGCTGGGAGTGCCACCAGACCATTATTACATGCACAGCAGCAATGCCCACCCACCCCCTGAGAAATGGCCTCAAAATGCTCCCCTGTGCAGGAGTGCCACTGTTTTTCTTCTGGGTTTGCTGTGGGAGTTCAGTTCCCCAGGGCCAGGGTGCTCCAGCCTCACTGGTGCCTGGCACAGGGTGCTGGGATGGCTCAGAGATGGCAGGAGGCCACAGCACCCGTCACGCTGCTCCTCATCTGCCCCACAGCCTTGTGACGTGGCCAACAGCCCAGGAGGGACAGAGGGGTGCAGGAGGGTCTCACAGTGTCTTGGAGTGGGATGGGGATGTGTAATCAAAGGGACTCTTGTAGTGCAGGAGAGAGACCTGCAGGTCAAGTCGGTGTTGTGCAGTGCAAGGGGTGTTCTCATAATGGGGAGGGTCCTGCAATGCTTAGGGGGTCTTGCAATGTGTAGGACCCTGCAATTCAAGGAGGGGTCTTGTTTTACAGTGCTATGTGTGTTTGGGGTCCTTCAATTTGAGGGGCCCCTTCCTGGAGGGGCCTTGCCATGCTGAACTTGTGCTGGAGGAGGATGTCCTGTAATTCATGGATGCTCCTGAAATGCAGAGAAAGGTCTTGGGGTCTTTCAGTTTCTGGGGAGATTTTACATTTCAAGGGGGCTCTTGCTGTGCTTGGAGCACTCTTGCCATGAACTGAGGACTTGCATTGTGTGGGGCTCCTGAAATGCAGGGAGGGCTCTTGCCATGCAGCGGGGGTGCCCCACAACTCAAGGAGGCTCCTGAAACGCATGGAAGGATCCCGTTAAACACTGGGGGTCCTACAGCGTGGGAGGATCCTGCAACGCATGGGGGCTTTTGTCACGCCGGGAAGGGTCTCTGCATGCAGGGGAGTCCCGCAGGAGGGAGGCGGGGACGCTGTCCTGCGGCTCGAGGGGGCTCTCGCTGCGCCTGGCGGGGTCCTGCCCTGCCCGGGGCCCCGCGGCGGTGCGGGGGGCGGGCGGGGGTCGCGGCGGGGGGCGGCCCCGGCGGGCGGGGGGTGCGGGAGGCGGTGCCGCGGCCGCGGCGCTATAAAGGCGGCGCCGTCGGGGCGGGCGCGGCGGCGGCTCTCGGTGTCGTTCGCTCGGTGTCGGTCGCTCGGTGTCGGTCGGCGGCGGGGCAGGATGACGGCGAACGGGACGGCGGAGCCGGTGCAGATCCAGTTCGGGCTGATCAACTGCAGCAACCGGTACCTGACGGCGGAGGCGTTCGGGTTCAAGGTGAACGCCTCGGCCGCCAGCATGAAGAAGAAGCAGATCTGGACGCTGGAGCAGGACGGGGAGGACTCCAGCGCCGTCCTGCTCAAGAGCCACCTGGGCCGGTACCTGGCGGCCGACAAGGACGGACGGGTGAGCTGCGACAGCGAGGAGCCGGGCCCCGACTGCCGGTTCCTGGTGCTGGCCCACGGCGACGGGCGGTGGTCGCTGCAGTCCGAGCCCCACCGCCGCTTCTTCGGCGGCACCGAGGACCGCCTCTCCTGCTTCGCCCCCGCCGTCTCTGCCGCCGAGAAGTGGAGCGTCCACCTGGCCATGCACCCCCAGGCCAACCTCTACAGCCTGGCCCGCAAGCGCTACGCGCACCTGGGGCCCCGCCGCGACGAGCTGGCCGTGGACCGCGACGTGCCCTGGGGCGTGGATGCGCTCATCACCCTCCTGTTCGTGGACCAGCGGTACAGCCTGCAGAGCTGCGACCACCGCCTGCTCCGCAGCGACGGCCGCCTGGTCCCCGCCGCCGAGCCCGGCACCGCCTTCACGCTGGAATTCCGCTGCGGAAAGGTGGCCTTTCGAGACGGGGAGGGCCGCTACCTGGCCCCCTCGGGGCCCAGCGGCACCCTCAAGGCGGGCAAGAGCGCCAAGGTGGGCAAGGACGAGCTCTTCGCCCTGGAGCAGAGCTGCCCGCAGGTCGTGCTGCGAGCCGGCAACGATAGGAATGTCTCCACCCGGCAAGGTACGAGGGGATGGGGGCTGCGGGTGGGGGGAACGGGACTCCTCGGCTACCCCGGAGTCCCAGGGCTGTAGCCGCCTCGGGGTGCGCTCCTGCATCCCTCGGGAATCGGCTGCCCCGAGCAGCCCCCTGGCTCCCTCCGGCATCTGCATCCATCGGGCATCGCCCGCCCCGAGCAACCCCTTGCATCCCTCCGGCATCACTTCCCTTCCATCACCTCAGAATCGCCACCTCGGAGTGCCCCCCCCCCCCAGCACTGCCCCCAGCCCCCAACATCCGCTGCCTTCCTCAGCAGCCACCCCACAGAGTGCCCCCTCTGCCATCGCCTCCGTAGTGGCGTCTTCCCCCTGCACAAACCCCTTCTCGCACCCCTCCGCTGAAGCCACCATGTCCCTCGGGCACCCCCTGCACCCCTCAGCATGGCTGCCCGCGGTCCCTCCCCCAAACCCCCATCACGATCCCCCCGCATCCCTCCCACATCCCTTCCCCCTCCCGCATCCCTTCAGCATCGCCTGCCTGGGGGCCCCCATCCCTCCGGCACCCCCATTCCCGCACCATCGCCTCTGCAGGGCGCCCAGGGGGAGCAGGGGTGGCGAGGGGCCTGCCTTGGGGTGCAGGGAGGGGGGCTGGGAGGGTGTGGATGGAGTCTTCCCTCGCCGAGAAGGAGGCAGGGCTGTATCCCTCGCCTTCCTTCCTTTGGAGCTCATTGTTCGCCCAACAAAGCCTCCACCAATCTCCCCCTCGCCCGAGCACGGCTGAGCCATTTGCCCAGCGGAGCGGGGAGGCTGCGGGTCCCCCCGGGGGCTCTGGTTGCCCCCATGGAGTTCCCATGGGTGGGGGGGGGCTGGGTAGCAGCGTTACATAAAGGGCTTTGCCAAAACTCCCGCATCCTGCATCCCCCCGCGCAAAGGCCGCCGTCTCCCCGCACCCGCTGCACCGTCCCCGTCCCCTCCACTCGCCGGACGGGGCCACGGTGCCACCCGCCTCGGGTGCCACCCGCCTCGGGGATCCGCTCACATTCGGAGCTCCCCGGGCACGTGGCCGCCCGCTGCCCGCGAGTGCCCACCGAGCATCCCAGCCCCGCAGCCGGGGCTCCGTGCTGGAAGACGGGGAGTCCCCGCTCTGGGGTGCCGGGGCTCCCCATTCTGCGGTGCCGGGGTCCCCGGTGTGTGCCGTGGGTGCCCCGGGGCTCATCGCCGGCGCGCCAGGTCAGGCCGGCGCACGCCGGGTGTGGGATGGGTGCGAGCATGCAGCAAAGCCTGGAGGAACAGCGGGGAATTTTTTTTGTGTGTATATGTTGTATTTCAGGGTTGCTGCTTAACCCTGATCCGTGCCTGGGCAGCTCCGTGCGGGGAGCTCCACGCTTTGCTCCTGTCCGAGGGCAAATCCTGCAAAGTAACCCATTAAAAATTAATAATGAAATCTGCCAAGATGGGCAGTGGGGATTGTTTTCCCAGGCATGGGGATTTGGGGAAGAGGAGGAGAGGATGGCGATGGCGGGAGGCTGCCGCAGCGCCGTGGGGGAAGGGCTGCTGCAGCCCTTTGTCACCAGAGATGGGAAAACCAGATGTGGGGGGAGATGTGAGGGACGGAGCGGTGGTGGTGGAGGACCCCGTGGTGGCGGGAGACCCCATGGAGCGGGTGGGAATGCTGCTGGCCGACCCTCCGGCTTTGTCTGCTTCGGAAGGGATGGGGGAGCGGGAAGGGGGGGGAACAAATCTCCCCAGCAACAGAGGGCTCTGGGCTGTGCCCGGCCCCTTTCCAAGCAAAATATAGCGGGAAGGGCCGCGCTGGGGCTGCACATCCTCGCTCGAGTTCGTTTTGGCTGGAGAAGCCGTTTCCACCCGGTTTATCCTTCCCGATGGCACTGAAAGGCTGGGAGCCGCCGCTTTCTGGGGCTCATCCTCCTCCCATTGTGAAAGCGCCGTGTCCCAAAGGTTACCAAGAAGGCAGCAGAAACAGCCGTCGGAGGAAGCCGTTCCCAGACAGCCCTTTCCCCCGCCGAGCTGATAAGCTCCGTGCTGCTGGCAGATGCTCCCATGGCCACTGGGGATGGGGGATGCGGGATGCGGGCCGGGAGTGACTGTAGCTCGGCGCAGCCTCGCGGGAAAAAGGAGCTTGTTCCTGTGTGGAGTCAAGGAGGGAGCAGGGATGGCAGTGGCTGTCCCCACTCTGCCTCATGGGAGGAGCAGGGATAGGTCCATGGGTTCTTCTGTGGTTCCCTTGGCTGGGATCCAGCTTTGGAACAGTGTTGTCTCACCAGTGCCAAGTCAGCTCCTGGCTTGGCGTCTCCTCCCTGTCCCGGGGATGGCCGGTGCCAGCATCCCCTGCACACCGGGGACCACGACACAAACAGCCCTGAGGCAGCAAGTGATGGGTGCCAGCCCTGCCTCTTCTCCGGGGCAGGCGCTGGGGGTATCCCTGGTACACTTCTCCTTCCTCCAGCCCCAGCAGGACAGGATCCCCGGGTTCCCTGAGAGTTCCCATCTCCCGTTTGCACCTCAAAACGAGCGGAGCCGGGTGCTGCCAGCAGCGAGCAGCCTCCTCCCCGCTCAATGGCTCCTTTCTAGCCCGGCTGCGGCAACAAAGGGCGCTTTGTGGGCGCGAGGGTCCCGGGGGCAGAGCGCTGGCGTCCTCCCCGCTGGTCCCCTGCCAGCCCCCCGCCCGGCCGAGGTGTGCCCCTGCCCCCCACCCGCGTGGGGGAGAGGGTGGGCTGGCTCGGGAGTGAGGAATTCCAGGAAACGGGATCTGGGGAGGAGGGCGAGCGAGCCTGGACGTGCGGTGTTGGCAGTGGGGAGCTCTGCCCTGGGGCCAGGAGCCCTCCCGGCATGGGCTGAGCCGGATTTTCCCCCCTCCAGTTCATCTCCGTGCCACGGCAAGGCAGGAAGATGCGGCTCCAGGGCAGGGGGCACGCAGGCTTGGATGTAGATTTTCATCTGGAGATGCCAAGTGGCCTGTTGACACTTGGGGGATACCACAAAGCCACAGGAAATCCACAGGGAAGGAGGGGTGGGTTTTTCAGGAAATTCATGTTTCACCCCTACCCGTGACCCCTTTGCAGAGCTGCACCCTCAGCAGAGGAGCTGCTGATTCCCCGTGCTCCAGGCTGTTGGATTTAGACAAAAACCTATTTGGATTTCTGCAGGGGTGCAGTGTAAGCCCAGCTGAAGGGCAGGGAGGGGGCAGGAGCAGTCTCTGAGCACCGTGTGGGTGCAGCGCTGGGTGGAGGTGCCAGAGCCCACAGGGAGCCCAGACCTGACCTGTGCTGGCAGCGCTGGGTGCAGCATCCCAGTCCCACCCTGAAATCCTGCCCCGAGGGCCTGGGGGCTCTGCAGGCTGCTGGCCCTGGATTGTGGAGCAATCCGGGCAGTCTGGGCTGGGTGTTTTCAGCTACAACCCTGGGGTTTTTGAAAGGAGAGTTGGACGATGGGAAAGGTGCTCCTCCCGATGGAGCTCATCCCGCTGGCTCTCACTAGCATCCCAGCACGGCTCACGGGAGACATTCTGTGTGAGCTGAGTGCAGAGGGAAACTTTTCTACCTGCCCTGAATGCCCCCACGCTGCGTCTGCAGTTCCCCACGGTGTGGAAGTCAACAGAGCTCCAACAAATTCTGCTCCTTTAGAGAGAGAAGCCCGGCTTTGTAGGCGGTACAGGGAGGTGTGGCCCTGCTCTGGGATGGCCACGGGCCTCCCGGTACATCCACAGTCCTGGCTGGAGAGCAGCGAGGGCTCCAGCATCAATCCTGCAAACCCACAAGCCTGGAAACTTTGGCAGACAAGGACCTGGGGAGCCCTTTCCTGCTCTCTGAGCACCCCAAGCCCAGGGATTCAGCATTAGGAAGCTCTGGGGTGACAACAAGCCTCAGCCTTCCCAAGCTCTGCATTCTGCCCAAGATCCCTGCTGCACACAGAGCCTCAGGACATCCCACGCCAGGGATTTTGGGGTGTGCAGGCGTACCTGCACCCCCCACCCAAAGAGTCGCCGTGTGCTCGTCCCCGTCCTGCCTGCAGCTGTAATTAACAGCTTCGTCAAGGTCAGGAAGAGCAGCGCCAGCTCCAGACTGTAAATTTACCAAGAGCGTTAATTAATCCGTGATTGCAGTGGGAGCGGCCGCGGCTCCGTGCCACAGCCCTGGGCTGCCACAGCAGGGGGGGTGGCTGTGGGGACAGCCTGTCCTCCCCAAGGGGACATCTGAGGGACCCTCCATGGTCCTGCAGCCTCACACGCAGCCCGTGCTTCCTGCAGCTCCCCCCATCCCGCCGGCTCCGAGCCCCCAACTCTCCAAGCCCCCAACTCTCCGAGCCCCCAACTCTCCTGCTCCAGCTCAGCTCCAGCCCTTTGAAGCCTCCTCCTGCCCCAGCCGCATTCCTTTGTGCTGAGTCGCTGTAACCCAACCCCACGCTGCTTTTGGGGAGGGGGCAGTGGAAGACCCTCCTGCTGCCGGCTCCTTCCAGGCAGCGGGGAAAGCCAAAGCTCCCAAAGCTCCGTGCGAGGCGAGTGTGGAAAATGGGCTGGCAGAGAGGTGGGGGAGGCCGGTGCGTGCACTGTGCTCCATGCCAGGGGGCTCTGGGGACAGGGAGCAGTGTTTGGAGGCTCCTGGCACTCCCTGTCCTGTCTCCAGGATCCCCCTGGCTCTGCTCAGCCTGGTTCCTGCAGGTCAGTGAGTTCTTCCCGGAAAAGTCAGTGAAGGGAAGCACCACTCCCACTCCTCCCCCACAAACCACAGCTCTCACAAGTTTGGGGGGCCCGGGGTGCTGCCAGCCTCGAGGGATGGGCTGTGTCCTGCAGGGTCACCTCCCCACAGCCCAAGCTCTCCGTGAGCCCCCGCAGAGCCCCTCTCTCCGTTTTACAGCTCTGGATTGGGGCTGGAGCTGCCTGACGCCGGGATGCAAAATCAAAACCAAATGTTCCCACAACCGCCGGCTCAGCCCCCGGCAGTGCTGGGAGGCGGCGGCTGTGGGATGGCTCTGGGAGCCGAGGACGTGGCCAGTGGGGCTGGGCTGGTGGCCATCAGCACCCACTGCTCCCTGCCTTGCCCAAATACCCAGGAAGCACCAGGGTGACTGCGTGTCCATCAGAAGAGTTGTGGAATCACAGAATGGTTGGGTTGGGAGGGATCATGGGCAGGGACACCTTCCACTAGACTGGGCTGCTCCAAGCCCCATCCACCCTGGCACTGAACACTTCCAGGGATGGGAGCAGCAAAAGGTGCTGGAGGGTGCCTGGTGAGAGAGGGGTGCTGTGAGCAGGTGGAAGCTGTAGGCCAGCTGGGATGTGGGAGATAAGATTATGGCCAAAAAAGTGAAGCCTTCAAAACCTGATCCCTTTGGGAACAAAGCCTGATCCCTTTGGGAAAGGCAGGTGATGGATATGCAAAGCAGAGGCTGCTCCTGGGCGTTGGGATGGGGCCTGATTGGAGACACAGACAGGTGATGTGGAGCCCCGGGGAGCTGTGTCTGCAGGACAGCTGGGTGCAGCTGGTGGGACCTCCTGGTGGCTTCCCAGAGCAGTGGGGCCACCAAGGCTGCAGCCCCTGGAGCCCTTCCAGAGTCTGCACAGCGCTAGAAATCCCAGCAGCCAAGAAACTGGGATGCATCGTGGAGGTGTGAGGGGCTGAACACGTGGCCAGCCCCAGCTCCCTCAGCTGCTCCTCATCAGACTTGTGCTCCTTCCCCAGCCCCATTTCCCTTCTCTGGTCATGCTCCAGCACCTCCACGTCTACTTTAGTGAGAGGACCAGAACTAGACAGAATGTGGACTTGAACCCTTTGCACCCCTTTGTGCAGCAGGGAGGGATGCAGGTGTGTTTGGCTCTGGAAAATTCATCCAGTTCCACTAAACTCCCATTTCACTAAGCTCAGAATTGGGGCTGAGCTCTGCACCCCGGCTCCCTCCCAAAACCCATCACTGAGCTTGGCCATTGGCTTTGGCTACAGCTTGTGGCTTGCATCTCCAAAGTGTTTTTAGGCTGAAATCCACCAAGCTGGAGAGCTCTGGAGCACTTTTGGCCCCACTAGCCCTGACTAAGCAGGTTTGCTCAGGCTCAGAGGATGCACACGTGGCTGGCGGTGGCCCAGGGCTGTGGCTGGTGGCCTCAGGACCTGCTGCATCCACCTCTGCATGGAAAAGCTGTCTCTGGCCCCTTGGGCACAGGGATGGGCCATCCTGGCTGCAGAGCTGGGGGGGACAGGCTGGTGCTGATGATTTTAGAGAGTCAGGGAAAGGCTTGGCTGCCCTAGGGCTTTCCTGAGCTTCCTGTCCCTGCACACCTCAGTGCCCCAGTGGGATGTGACAATTGTGGATGAAAAACGTTGTCATGGTCCTTAAACACGCCACGAGCTGGGATTCATGGGTGCTGCAGTGGCCTCTGCTAATGGGCTGAGTAACCTGGCTGTCACCTTGGGGAAAAACTGCAGCCCTTTTCCCTATAAAACATCTCTGTTGGTCTTTGCTTCATTGTGATGGAGCTGCTGGGTCAGGAGTGGAAGCTCACGGCTGCCCACCCCTCGTTTAAGACCTTAACACCAAATAACCAAATGAAAACCTGGATTTGAACCCCAAATGCCAGAGGGGAGGTCCGTGTGAGGGATTTGGGAGCTACCAAAGCTCACCCAGGAAGCAGGAGCCCCTCTCAGTTGGGTTTCCTGGGCTGCCCTCCACCTGGACCTGCTGGAGGGGGGTTGTGGTCCCACCCCCCAACTCCGTCTGTCCCTGGTCTGTAGGGATGGACCTTTCGGCCAACCAGGATGAGGAGGGTGACCAGGAGACCTACCAGCTGGAGATCAACAAGGACACCAAGAAATGCGCCTTCCGGACCTACACCGGGAAGTACTGGACCCTCACCTCCAACGGGGGCATCCAGTCCACCGCCTCCACAAAGTGAGTCCCCTGCCCCCGGCAGCTCAGGGCGGTGCCTGGGCTTCAGAGCACCCTCTGCATCTCCCAGGGGAATTCAAGGGGGATTTTCCAGCTTGGGTGTTCATCCCAAACGCTTCCCAGCACAGGCAGTGCATTTTGGGAAAGCCAGGGATGGGTCGGGGCTTGCCGCCCACGATGCTCTGGAAGTCCCTGGGGCCACATAATCCCTCCTGGCCGGCTGGGGCTGTCGAAATGTTTGCCCTGCAGTTCAAACCCGAGAGCCAGGCAGAAACCCCAGAAGTGCCTTTGGCTGCCTGCCTGCCTCCTGCCCCCGGGGCGAGGGCTTCCCAGCGGGATGGCCACCACAGCACAGCTCATCCTGCAAAAACAGATCGAATCAGGCTCTCCTGATCCAGCCGTGGCCCTTTCCAAGCCAGCAGGGTGGCAGTGGCAGGGTCCCCCTCCATCACACCCCCCTGATCGCCCTCTCTGCCCCACAGGAACGCGAGCTGCTACTTCGACATCGAGTGGTGTGACAAACGCATCACCCTGAAGGCTGCCAACGGCAAGTACGTGACGGCAAAGAAGAACGGGCAGCTGGCAGCCTCCATGGAGACAGCGGGTAAGGCACCCTTGGGGACCCCACACCAGGGCAGCAGGGGATGAAAGAATTCCCCCCAGAGCCAGTCTCTTCTTCCAAGTGATGCTCAGGCAATAAGTTCTCTTAGTGGCTGTTTGACGTGCTGGGAGGTGGGGTGGGTGAGAAATGGGCGAGGGCACAGCCCTTGCTCCTCACCGTGCCTGCCAGCTTTGGGCTCTGGCTCCGTGTCCCCCTGGCTGCTCTCACAGCCGCTGTCCCCTCGGTGCAGGCGAGACGGAGCATTTCGTGATGAAGCTGATCAACAGGCCCATCATCGTGCTGCGCGGCGAGCACGGCTTCATCGGCTGCCGCAAGGTCACCGGCACCCTGGACTCCAACCGCTCGTCCTACGACGTCTTCCAGCTGGAGTTCAATGACGGCGCCTACAACATCAAGGGTGAGTCCCCAGGGCAGCTGCAGGCTGGGGGGTGGTGGCCTTCGGGGTCCCCGTGGTGGCTCATGAGGCCACTGTGTCCCCTCTCCTGCAGATACCACTGGGAAGTACTGGATGGTGGGGAACGAGTCGTCCGTCACCAGCAGCAGCGACACCCCCGTGGACTTCTTTTTTGAGTTCTGCGACTATAACAAAGTGGCCATCAAAATCAATGGCAAATACCTGAAGGGCGACCACGCCGGGGTGCTCAAGGCATCGGCCGACACCATCGACGCCTCCACCCTCTGGGAATATTAATGCACTTTAGGGTACCTCCCGTTGCCAACTTCTCTTTCCCTTCCTGTCCTCTTTTCCTTTGGGTTCTGTTTCTCCTCTCTGTAACAGGATTTTCAGACTGGCTTGCCCTTCCCTCCTGCCATAGAGTTGGTGCGTTATGTGGGAGGTGGGTCTCCGTAAATCCCTGTAAGAACTGGAAAACTGGTGGGGCTGCCTGCCTATAGTTTTGTAGAGGGGTCTGTCTCTATCCCCCCATCCTTGCCTCCCTCCAGGTTTGCTGGGCTTGGAAATGGCCGTATCCCCCTCCTGGCCCTGAGCATCACCTTAGGTAGTTCATGTTCCTCTCCTCAATTTAAAAAAGGGAATAAGATCACCTCTGTGCTCGCTTCTGCCATACCAGCACTGGCACAGCCTCAGACTGTGCTGCCAGTGTCCCCTGGAGCATCTGTCCTGTCCTGCCCTGCTCCAGTCAGGGGTGGAGCGATGGTGCTGGGCTCAGCTGGCTCAGCTGGCTGGTCCCAGCAGCTTCTCTCCCCTCCTGGATTGTGGGGCAGGTTCAACCCCAGCTGAGCTCTAAGAGGTGACCTTACATATCACAGCATCCCTGGGGATGGGGCTGGCGTGTGCCAGCACATCCCTGTGGAAGGGCCAGCAAGCTGCCCCTTCCCAAACACCTGGAAATGATTCTTTAGGGTGATCCTGTGTGGAAAGCCTCAGCCTTTCATCTCATGGAGCCCCATGCTCCTCCTGTCCCTCCACCCCTCCTTGTGCTTCTGGCTCTGGAGGAGCATCCCAGACCCTGATGGTGGGTCCAGCCTGCCCCAAGGCTGGTCCTGCTGCTGTGCCTGGAGTGGAGGGTGTGGGGGGACACAGAGCCAGCCCATGCCAGGGTGGGGGCTTCATCCAGCCCATCTCCAGTGGGCTTCGGTCCCGGCAGGAGCCGGGCTGGCTGACGTGATCCTGGGGCAGTGGCTGGAAGCATAAACTGCAGATTTTGGTTTACAGAATAGAAAAGTTCCTTAGCAAACTTTGCACAGTGGTATTTGCTCAGTACCTTCGATGTTGTTTTTTTTCTCTCTCGTAAAATACTGGAACAGTGATGCGAATCACTGAACACCTGATGCTGAATTAGGAAGCGCCCGCTCCCGCGGGCACCCCGAGGGGGCAGCTCCTGGTTCCCACCACCCCCAGGGCACCTGGGCTGGGCTCTCATGAATCGCAACCCTACTGGAAAAGGAAAAAAGAAAAAAAAAGACCAAAACAGTATTTTTGTTAGTCTCTATTTATATATGCTCTCCATGGCACTGTGTGACCAGCTGTTGTCTGTACTAGGTCTGCATTAGAGTTTAACGCTGTCTGTAACGGGTGATGCTGTGTGTTCCTTAGGGTGTTGAAAGGCACTTTATCCTTTGGGGCCTTCCCAGGGCCGGTATCTGCTCCCTACAAACACACCAAGGAGCCTTTTCCCGCGTGGGCCCCCTCTGGAGAGGGGGAGTGCTGGTCCCACCCCACGCCAAGGGTGCTCTCGGCATCGCTGCCATGCCAAACCAGGGCCGGTCCCTACTGCCGGAGGCCAGGCAGGGGCTCGTCAGCCTTAAAGCCATGAGGAGGGACTCCCCTCCACAGGAGCTTGGTGCTAAATTCAGCTGGGAGAGCGAGTGGCTGTGCCCAGGCGGGGGCACATCTCTGGGCTGGGGTCCCTCGCGGGCACAGGGGATCCCGGCTGGGGCTCTAGCTCGGCTCCGCGCTCACATCCAGGGGCTGCCCGCACCCCCCGGCACCACGTGTCCCCCCAGGGACCACGCTGCCCCTCGAAGGACCGAGTGTCTTGAAGCCCTGTGTGACCCTGTGACTTGACACACACTCTCGCTGGCCTTCACCCCCTCCCCGTGTCGCCTCCTCCCCATCCCTGTCACGCTCCCACCCATGTAATTCCTGCTCCGGCTTCTCCTGTGTGACACTAGGTCGAACATCTCTCCTGTTTCCTCTTATCGGGTGTCGTGACTCTCTGAAAACATCTCACTCTGAAAATTTAAGTTTTGGGTTTGTTTGGTTTTTTTTATTATTATTATTTTTTTTTTTTGTAAGTGCCATTTGTATAACTTAAAAAAAAAAAAAAGCTTCAAATGGAGAAAGATGAATTAAAAAATAAAACCTGCATTCGGATTCAACCTGGTGTGTGGTCTGTTGGGGCTGCAATGGCCTTTTAACGAGGCAAGACCCTGAGCGTGGAGAGTTGGGGCGGTGGAGCCTTTGTCTGACAAAAGCTGAGCTGGTTCTAGAGAGTTCTAGAGGAGATGGTGGGAAGGGAAGGGTGACTAAGAGGCTCCAAAGAGGTGTAAGGCCAAAGCCAGCTGGAGGCTGGGTCACCTCTGGAGATGCTCAGAGCAGCCTGAAGCCACTGAGCCCAGGGGCCTCTGGGGATGGGTGACCCATGGATGGGTCAGGACCAGCTGATCTGCAAACCAGCTCTGCTGCCCTCACAGCCAGGAGCAAAGCTGTGCCCCCACAGAGCTTTTTCTCTTGATTCGGGTGTTTCACCTCCATAGGATGGCCCAGATGGGAGGGAAGAGTGCTGGGATGGGGGGTTTGGGTGCGTGGTTGGGTGGGGTCAGCAATCAGCCTCCTTTACTCAGGGATGTGGAGAAGGGCAAGGACTAATGAGGGAAGGGAAGCCCAGCCCAACCCTCATCCTGCCAAAGGAGCCAGGATGTGCCCCCAGCCCTTCCAAGACAACTGAAAGCAGCCCTGAACATCAACCAACAGCACCTCCAGCACCTGCACCGAGAGCAGCCAGAGCTTCCCTGCCCACCACAGCCTGGCTGGGCACCCACAGGCTCCTGCTTGCCTTGGAAAATGTAAAGCTGATTGGAAAAAGCAGTTTGGGATGGGAGGCTGCCCAGCTCCCCGCAGGCACACGTCCCAGGGGGACAGGGGGATGGCATTGCCTAGAGGGACCTTCACCATCAGACTGGGGGTGGGGGTGAGCCCTGCAAGGGCCAAAGGAAGGAAGGAAGGAAGGATGTGCAGTTCTGACCATAAACAGGGAGAAATCAGGCCAGTGCAGGAAATGCTGAGTAGCTCTGATGTAGCACTCGACCTCACTGTGACATCTGTGTGTGCACAAACCTGGCTGTGACACCAGACTGTGACACCCAGCCAGGGGAGCAGGCAGCTCTGCCAGTGGGTGCCCCCCCAGGGCAGGGGCTCTGGAGCTGCAGGAAGGCCTCTCCCCCCTTCCCCTCTCCCCAGCTGCCAGCACACATTTCCTTTTTTCCCCTCAAGGCTGGATTCTGCATTTACCATCATTCACCACCACTCCAGCAAGAGGGGAAATCCCCTCAGCCTTCCCCCTGTCCTGGTTTCTATTTAAAGGAGCGACTGGACACCATTTTCTATCCCATCCAGTTTCTCCTTGGGAGCACATGGAACAGGTTAAGCTGTTCCAGGAGGGTCAATTGCAACCTGGGGAGCTTCTTCTGGCACAGGCTGGGATCTGGCCCCACTCCCTGGCATTGTCCCAGCACCAGGCTGGCACAGGCAGGATGGGAGGACAAGGTCATGGCTGTAAGAAAAGCACACAGGTGAAAGCCAGAGTGCACAAATTTATTTACAAAAAATTCAAATTACAATATAATACAAGAACTTTTTACACACAGAATATTAGAACTGTTTACTACCAGAATATAAAGAAAAATATTTTTTTGTTTTTTTCTCCTTTTTTTTTTTTAATAAACCACCTATTTATTTTCAGCTATTGTTATACAAAGTTGCAGAACATGCACATCTTTACAGGTCTTTTTTTCTTTTAATACAACGTTTTGCTAAGTGCAAATACTAAGTTTCTCTCTCCACCTTTAAGGCAAGTAAATGGGACACTGCAATCAGCTGTAAGAAGTACCTGTTATGGGATCAGCCTGGGCACAGCAACCTCCTCGTTGCCTTCAAAACCTTTAAACAAGTGGTTCCAAAGACTGTGAGGCAGGAGGGAAACTGGGATGCAAGAGTTAGAGACCAGGTCCAGGCTGGATTGGGTGGCTCAGTAAGTTTTGGGTTTTTTCCCTCTTTTTTTTTTTTTTTTTTTTTTTTTTTAAATAAATCAACACAAATTCAGAAACAACTTGAGATCTCCTGGGTTAGAGGGGAGGAGCAGCCACGTGCTTGGGCTGCAAGTTTTTGGTGCAATGGGTATTTCCTCAGGGAAAGGAGCAGTGCTGGGTGTGCTGGGCATTGACCAGGCACTGATTTATCCTCTCTTAGGCACAAATAAGCCCTTGGCTTTGGCAGGGGATCCAGGGAACCCTTCCTTCCCTCTGTATCCTCCAGGCCCATGACAGCTGTGCCAGGGCAGCAGTGACCCCGATGGATCACAGCCACCAACCTCCCCGTGCCACCTCTGCTGACACTTCTCCAGCCCCTCTGCTCCACATCCACACTTCCCTCTGCCAGGGCTCAGCCCTCCATGCCCACACATCCCTGCACATGCACCAAAAGATGGGACTGGAGCACCATTTTTTGCTGGATGACCATCATCTTTCCTTCTTAGTTTGGGGCACTGGTTCAGCAGCTGAGCTGTGCCTCCCCTCCACTGCCTGATCCCTCCTGCACCCACCAGGAAGGGCAAATGCCTTGGAGAGCCTGGAGGGCTCATCCAAACCAGCCCCTGAGCCCATAAAACCTCAGCTATTAAACAAACAGGATTCCTTTCCCATGAGGGAAGCCACCACTGCTTCTTCTGACCTGGGTGTGTTTTCTCAGCAGCTGCTGTGACAAAGCTCTCCCTCCCCAAATCCAGCAGGATTCCTGCTCCTGGCTGCTGCAGGAATCGGTGCAAGGCAGGATTTAAACCTGGTCAAAGCCCAGCTGAGCAGCAAGTGATAAAGCTCCTGCAGCCCCCAGACCCCTGCCAGGAACTAATTCAAAATAGAAAATTCCAGCAGCATGAACAGCAGTTGGTTATTAATGCTGGAGAGGCCACAGCACAGAGGAGCCAGAGCTCCACAGGGAATGTTTGACCCACAGGCAACGGGAAAAACACTCAGCTCCAAAAGGCATGGAAGTCCTCCAGTCTGGGAGACCTTCCTGGGGAGAACAGTCCCCAGATGCTGTCCCAGGCCCCTGTCCAGGAGCATCCCACTGACACCCTGTGCCCAGTGCCCCCTGCACACCCGAGGGGATCCGGGGTCCCAGAGTGCTGCACGTGGGGCTTTGGCAGAAGCTGTGAGGTGGAGACAGGGAATTTTACCTGAAAAAAACAAATAAACCCACAAAACACCTGGATGCTGAAATACAGGGGGGAATGACAGGAGGGGAAATGCACCCAGAGAGTTCCCAGCAGGACAGAACAGGATAAAGGCCAGAACAAAACATTTGGAGAACAACAAAACAACTGGGCTGCTAAAAGCCAGCCCAACATTCCTGGAAGAGGGTTTTTTTCCACTCCAACCATTTTCTTTTCTAGATGGGGCCTGTACCAGACAGCACAGCCAAGGGATGTGGAGAAAGGGCTTCGTGCCACCCTCCTCCCACAGGCCAGCACTGCACCCCCCACTTCTCACAAGGAAGTTTTGCTTTTCCCTCACTTTCTAAGCCCAGCAATAACTCAGGTTTAACTTTTAACACACTTTTCCAAAGCCAATTAAGCTGACACACACATTTTCATGAGTTATTTGGTGCTGTGGAAGCAGCCAGCTTCCTGCAGCATGAGGCTCCAGCTGCCCATTGGGTTGTGAGGGTTTGGGTATGGGGGGCTCCCAGCTCATGGCAGCTACAGGGAACACTCCCAATTTTCCTACCACAGGACACATCACTGCCTACATGTCTATCTGGGTGTCTCCCAGGCAGTTTTTGCAATAAAGGGCACAGCTTTGGCTCCAGGTGGTTCCACAGCTGCCTGAGCACTGCTGCCAGAAGCTGGGGGAGGTTTGGGATGCAGATGAGAACAGCAAAGCAAAGGCCACGTTTCAGAAGCTGAGGGGCACACACTTTTGGAGGGAAAAATTGAGCCCTTCAAAGGGGGCAAGTTTAATCCAGCCAAAGATTTGGGTGCCCAAATCTCCTGCCACATCCTAACACCCCCAAACAGGACATACCAAGACCTGAGCAATGGGACAGCTGCTGCAGCCCCTCGCTCTGCTTGGAGAGGAAGGAACACTAAAAATGCTGCACTAACTTGCTTTTGAACAATTTATTTCTGCTGGGAGGTGCCAGCAGGATACAGGGATGCTGGAGAACACAAGAACCCCAGCCCTGAGCCTCACCAAAGGCAAGAGGCTGGGGCAGCTGCCTCCTGTTACCTCACTCCTGAAGGTCTTATGCTTACTCGGATGCCAAGTGTCTCCTCCCTTCCTACAAGACTGCTCTGGCCAGCAGGAAGGCAGGATTTTTGGAAATTCCCCAAGGAACAGCTGTATCCCTGTGTTCTACAAAGTCTCACTTTTCCTCCCAACAGCTGCCTGAACAGGCTTTATCAAAACAAAACATCTGGATGCCCAGCTCAGGGGGGGATTCCACCCCTGGGAAATGTAGCACCAAACCCTGTCGCAGCACAGGTTGAAATGTTGGATTGCAAAGGTTTGGAGAAGCCCTCGAGAGGGTGCAGGGCAGGGACACAGAGACCCCTGGCTGCTGCCTAAACCCCAGAGGGGCTGGAGTGGGGAGGGGGTGACATTATGGGGTGGCTTTGCCCTGTGGTGACCCCGCCAAGTGCTGTGGGGGCAGGTCAGAAGCGGTGCCGGGGCTGAGGGCCAAAGTGCATAGGCAGGTTGTGCTCCAGCTGCACGTTGATCTGGGGAAAGTCAAAGTTCACCCTCATGTTGGGCAGGGGGGGCACGTAGGGAGCGGGGATGGGGCCGATGTTGAGGGGGATGTTGTTGTACATGGGGCGCACGGGGGGCAGGGGGAACGGGGGGTGCACGAAGGGGTACGGGGGCATCCGGGGCTGGTGGAAGTTCTGAGGAACCGGCCTGGGGATGACCTCGATCCTCTGGATTTTCTCCACGGGCTTCTCCACGGGAGGGCCGATGCGCTTGAAGCTGTTCTCTGCACGGGGAGGAGAGCAAAGGGCAGTCACCCCACAACCGAGCTCAGTCCACGGGCTGACATTTGCATCAGCATCCCCCATTCCAAGCACATTCCACAGCACCACTGCTGGCCCCTGCTCCATGAGCTTTCCAGCCTGGCTCCTTTCACCAACACCACCCCACAAAGGGGGAACATTTCCTTCTGTGGGATGTGGGGCAGCCCCTGTGCCCCCCACGACACAGCTCAGGTTTTGCTGCCCCTCAGAGACCTCCACAACACCTGTGCCACGTGAGAGCTGGACACAAATCTTGTGCTTGCTCACAGTCCCAGCAAAAGTCTGCAGGCAACAGCACTTTATAAACAGAGCAGCTCCCAGGAGGAACAGAAGCCAGTGCAGGTCCAGAGACCCATCAGGAGCTGGGAACCCTGTGCTGTCCCATCATCATCCTCAGTCTGATCCCAACAGTGACTTACCCCCATTCTTCTTCCTTTGCTCCTCTTCGGCCTCCTTCTGAATCTCATGAATTATCTTCTCATCATCTTCCTAGAAATCAAGGAATACCAAGAATCAGTGGGATAATTCCTGCTGCAGCAGCTTTCTGTTCTCTCAATGCTGCCTTCCTTTTCAGCACGTTTTCACAGGGAAGACCAAAAGAGACTAATTTGGCTGAATTGTCCTTGTTTGGGGCTGGCCTAGACTTACCCAAAAGCAAAGCTGTGATGGGAGAACTGCAGCAGCACAAATAACCTGCACTCTGTGGAGTATGACCCAGATGCTTGGATCAGCTTTCCAGGGAGATCAGCACTAAAATTCATTGACTTGATGGAAACCAGAGAACTGCGACCCAGCTCCACCCCTCTGAAGAGCTGTTAATCTTTTTAATGGCAATAGTCTATTAAATATTTACATTATCCTAGCACTTGTAGAGTTTTTGGCCCAACAGCTGGAATTAACACAACTTAAATCCTGGCTCTAGTAGCTAAATGGTGCCATTTAGATCTTATCTGTAACTCTGAGAAGGGCATAAATCGAAATATGTTTCTTTAATGTCTGTCTAGAGGTTATAGCAAGAATATTCAGGGCTGCTGCTCACTGAGAAGAACGAGCCAGAAATTGAATTTGTCCTGCTGACTCTCATCACCTTCAGTTCTCTTAACTCAAGAGAGCACCAGTGAGATCCAAGGATGCAATGAAGCCTCAGGTGAGTCTCTGCATGTTTGTAGGGATGAAACCAAACCTGGAGATTTCAGGGAGAGCAACCAAACCTCCAGGACAGTGTTTGGAACCCTGAGCCCCAAGTACTCCACAAAGCACAAGACTCTGCTTGTTTTAGTCACCCTAATTTCAGTACTGCCAAAATACATACATTTTTTCCTGAACACTCTTAACGTGAAAAATAACCCTTATTTTGAAGAGTGCTCTGGAACTAAATCCAAAATATGCTTCGTGCATGCAGCTACACTGAGATGATTTCAAGCTTCCCAGTCCCCAGCTGACAGTCCTGCACATGTACAGCCTGGGAAGCTTGTGGAGAAATCCCCTTCTCCACCACCAGATAAGGTTTCCCTGGGAGACTGAAGTTATCTTAATGTGCAGAAAGCCAAAAACTCAATACTTCCCTCCCTTTTATTATTCTGTGAGTCAATGGTTAAAAATTAAGACTTTCCAGGACATGCTTTTTTTTTTTCTCTTTCCCAAGCAGGCTGCTTGCATGGGCTGTTAATTACAGCTTATCTATCTCCACAAAAGCTGCTGAAGAATGGCTCTTCTGAGCCTATATGGAATGCTTAACTACCCCCCAAATATCAGTATTCCTGGCTGGAAAATCATCTGGGCATGCTCCACAGGCAACCAAACATCCCCTGCTCTTTAGCTGCCCCAGCAGCACTCTCAAAGCTTGGTTTCAAGCTTTAAGACTTGATTTTTTTTTCCCCTTCTCAGACAATATTTTGCAATGCTGTTGAAAATGGATACAGCCACCACTCCCATTTTATTGCCACTTACTGGAGAAGATGCACCTGAAGGTTTATGTGACAAGAAATATATTTTAAGTTCAGCTGAGCAAGATCACCCAGTATCTTCTTTCCTTACACAAAGGATAAACCTTACCTTAAAGCCTAGAAATGTGCCCTTTAACTGAACAAAATGCTTTTATTAGTTCTGTGATTACAGAGTAAAGTCTTCCCTGGGAGGGGGAGGAGGCCCTGGCACCGGGTGCTCAGAGCAGCTGTGGCTGCCCCTGGATCCCTGGAAGTGTCCAAGGCCAGGTTGGACAGGGCTTGGAGTAACCTGGGATAGTGGAAGGTGTCCCTGCCCGGGGCAGAAGGTGAAGCTGGATGAGCTTTCAAGTCCTTTCCAACGAAAATCTATGATTAATCCTGTGAAGTGGTGCTTCCCAGGGACACCCCCTTCCTGTCACCACCCCGGACGCTGCAGCTCCGCTCAGTCCTGGACACATCAAAGACAACTTCACCAGACCCTTCTGCAGCCAGGGCTGCTCCAGCCTCCCAGTTTAAACTGCAGCTGACCTCCCTCTAATGGGGCTGGACACATCCATCTGCCCCGGGGCTGGAGCCAGCTGCACTGGCCCAAGGTGCTGCTGGATTCGATTACCGCGGCTCCAGGGGAACGGGGAACGGCCAACCCCATCTGCCAGACCTCCAAAGTGACCCCCAGAGCTCCCCAGGACAACATAAAACACATCCCCCAAATTGCAGCAGCCACAGACCCCCACTCAGCTCCATCCCCTCGGGGCTTGCAAGAGAGGCACAGCTCACAGCACACCCTGGATGCAAAAATCTGCCAGGAGCAGACCTGGATCAGGATGATGAGTTTCTGACTAGTTCTGAAACCACAAATCACAGCAGAGCCACAACAAACCACATCTCCAAGAACAGAACTTATCAGCCCTGTTGCTTCTCTGCTGATAAAAATTTATTTTCCCACTGGAAGGTTAAGAAGTGCTTACACTTTATCTCACATACCAAGACTTAGCTTAGAATTTTTTTTTTTGCACCAGTATTTCTGAAAGACTGGTATCCATTAATATCAAAAGAACAAAAAAAAATACACTGCACAACAAGCACCTTCCTACTTAAGAGACTGATATTAAATTTGGCAAGTGATGAATACACAGCACTGTTCAATACCTGCAGTATTTACAAAAGATCCACATCCCAGATAGAACAAAAGAATTGATGATATGTAAACAGCAAGATAATTTTAGGATGTTCTGAAAGAAAGCTGATGCCACAAGTTCTGCCTAATACATATTGTGCAGGTCAGAATTAAAAAAAACCCAAACCAACAAATAAGTCCTGGTGCTATTTTAGTGAATCTTGCAAAACACTTCTAATTCTTTGGAAGCAAAGGCTGTTTTTTAATACCACAGTAATTAGAAAGATGACAGATTCATCGAGGGGTAAAGCACCCACACCGAAAATTAAGATTTCATTAGCACACTTATGGCTGGTTTTGTGGTGAGAAACCTTTTAACATCACATGGGGTGGAGGCTGCAGAAGGATTTCAAAAGCTTCTTGTGTCCGTTTCCCTGAGCGGGTTCAAGTCCCTTAATAAAGGATTAGATTATAATTTTAATGGCCTGTTCACAGGCTGTGTGGATTGAAGGCATTTATCTTGTCAAGTTAACAGTCATCTTCCTGTCAGCTGCCTTGCCTACAGCAAGACAAAAAACAAAAAAAGAAATAAAGAAGAAAAAAGGAAAAAAGCAACCTCCCAACCCTGGGGAGAGGTCTCAGCACTGGGCAGTTTTTTGGAGCAAAGATGCAACTTGGCTTTTTTGCCAGAGAGGAAATGCAGGGCAATGCTACAACGTGGCCCTTCCCCACACTCTGCTGCAGCACGGGAGAAGGGAGGTGGCCAAGAGGAAAATGCAAAGGATCTCTGAGATGCATTCACACTTTTTATCTGCAGAAAGCAGACGTGGTCATCAGCAGGAGCTGTGTTTTCAAGTGACAAAACAGGACCAAGCTTTGCCCCAGACCCAGCAGTGGGATGCTCTGTTCATCCCATCCTGTAGGCAAGGAAAACAAATGCTCATCCCTGGCCAGCGTGGGAGCCTGCCCTTGCCATCCCCCACCTGGGAAAGGCTCTCTCGGCATGGAGGAAGCTTTTCCTTTCAGCCCTCTGCCACTGAATCCAGGGAATGCAGCGAGCACGGAGCCAATCACGGCAGAACGGATGGCTCGGCCTGTGGATGGATTAGCGAGGAGCGGGGCTGGGTTGCTAAGAGAGGCACCTTTTCATGGCAGGGAGGCCTGATACAACAATGCTGCTGCAGAGGAGCCTCATCCAGCATCCACACAGGGCCCTGCCACAAGCAGAAAAAGCTGCTGGAGAAACAAACTGCCCTTGGGAATGAGAAAATACAGCAGCAAAGGAGATAAAAGCTCAGCAAGTCACACAAAGACAACCTCCCCCCAAATAAAACCTCCTCTGCCCAGAACAAAAGTGCCAACCAGGGAGCTTTTGAAAGCTCTGTTTTTATCTCCAGCGCTTCTCGTTATCTTTAATTATTAAGTGTCACCGGGAAGCGGCTGCCGCCTCCTGAAAAGAGGGAAAACAAGAGTCCTGGTGCCTATTTCTGGGCTCTGCAACTCCTCCCCTACTTTAGAAAGTGCTTCAGCACCACTGCCTCCCCCTTTCTGCCTCTTTACTGCTTTCTTTTTTCCACGTACGTGTGGCCGCAGCCGTTCCTAATAAACTTGAAATGATTTTTCGCGACGGAGGCTTCCAAAGGACTAAGGGGTTTTGTTTCAAATCATTCCCAGATCAGCTGCGGAGAGCCTGAGCAAGAGCAGGCATCGGCTGTCTCCAGCGTGCTCCTCCATGCAGCAGGAAGCAGGGATAAAAGCAGGCTGTGTTGTAACTGGAACAGGGCATCCGCAGTGCTGCAGGAAAAGGGGGGCCGGGATGGGGATGAAGCACACGCCGGCGTTCAAGAAATGCAGAGTTATTTTAGCAACAGGCATTCCGTATCGATGGCTTTCTGTGAATTCCCCTGGATTAACCATATGCTTATGATTGAGGCATTTTATAGCAGTTAAAAAAATCCCCAAACCCACCAGAAACTCCACATCCTAAATTTAGGGGAGCTTCCCCCCCTCCCCATTTCCAAATCCTAAAAGGCAGCACTGTGCACTTCATGCATTTCCTTGATGCATTTGAAGTTTTACACAGCCTTCTCTTGACATCATCTTTTTATAACACCAGAAGGGGGGATAATTGCAAACACCTCATGATGATTAGTCTTCTGCTTTGAACTTTAACGATGGGCCTTTGGGAGGGTTTTAAGAGTTTACTGAAAACATCTTAAAACTTTAAAGCCAAAAAAAGTCTCTGTGCAATATTACTGATAGCCCAAAGATGAGTATTAAATTCAAAATAATGTGTTTGAGAGCAGAACCTGGTTTACCAAAAGAGCCAGAATGCATTATTCCCATTGCATCCCAAGATATGTAAAAACTGGATGAAATTCACACAAGCAGCCTGAGGTTTGCTGCAGATATTTAGAAATCAGGGTAAACACAGCCCCTGCATCCCAGAGCCAATTTGTAGAACCATAAAGTGTTCCGAGTTGGGAGGGATCCACAATTATCATCAAGTCCAACTTGTGGCTCTGCACAGGACACCCATCAATCCCCCCCTGTGCCTGGTGTTGTCCAAATGCTCCAGGAGCTCTGGCAGCTTTCGGGCTGTGACCATTCCCTGGGGAGCCTGTTCAGTGCCCCAGCACCCTCTGGGGGAAGAATTTTCTCTTGATATCCAACCTAAACCTCCCTGACACAGCTTCAGCCATTCCCTTGGGTCCTGTCCCTGCTCACAGGGAGCAGAGATTGGAGCTGCCCCTCAGGAGGAGCTGCAGCCCCCAATGAATCTCCCCTCAGTCTCCTCTTCTCCAGCTGAACAAACCAAATAGTCTCAACCACTCCTCAGACAGCTTCCCCTCAAGGCTCTCCATCTCTCCTCTGGATGCTTTCTAACAGCTTTATTCCCACTGCTCCCTCCTGAGCTTTGTCTCTGGCAATGTTGCATCAGCCCCTCCTGCAGAGCAGAGCCCACATGGACTGGGGGACACAAGGACTTTTGGCCAAGCAGCATCCTGGGAAGGGCTCCTGGCACCTCCTACAGGGGTGCAGGGCACCAATTAACTCCAGAAAAAAATGCAGGGATGAAACAATTCCTGCCTGCCCCTCCTGGAAGCTGCTCACCACAGCAGGACTGCAGCTTGTCTCAGAGCCAGCAAATATTGCACTGATACTTTTAAATCAGACTCCAGCCTGATTACAGCTTAGGGACAAAATTTTAACTAACCTTTAATTATGGGAAATTTTGAAGCCTCTGCTTTACTCTCTCAAGATCATTTGAGACAAAGACTAACAGATGCTGCCATTCCTAGAGGACTGCCTTTAATTTGTTTTTAACCCAAGCTAATGAATAGGTTTACTTATACTTTCACAAGAATTGTTTCAGACTGGGAAAACACTAAACATTTGTAAAAGAACAAAGGTTTCCTATTTTACAGAAACCTGAATTTTGCTGTAAATAATAGGAATTTAGACTCAAACCAGATCTTTCAAAGTCATGCCTTGGATGGATGTTATCCCCAGCAAAGGACAGAACACTACTGATGCAATGGTATTCCGCTCTTTCAAATCTCCATGTCAAGACTCAAATTCCGTTCTCCTCTTTACATCTACCAGGCTAACTCCTGTTTCCACGTCCCATATGAGAGCACAGATCACCCTGGAAGGGTTGGGTTGGTGTCCCTAAGTCCCTTATGAGGGAGGACCATGCACACAGGTACCCACCATCACTGCAGCTTCAAGCCAACAGCTGAGTTTTCTGCTACCCTTTGCACTGCAGCAAGGACAGTCACCCAGCTTCACCTCCCCAGCCCACCAGCACTCCATCATCCAAAAAAGAATTAAATAATAAAAGAACAGGCAGTGCCAGCTCTGTGCTGACAGTGGGAAATTTTTCTTTGCCACAACATTGGTTAATTAGAGAGGTGGAAAGGGTCTGGTGACAGTGGCCTCTTTGTGCTGCTTATTTATTTATTTATTTGAAAGTACAGTACGAGCTTTTTTGAGAGGCCTCATGTTTTCTCTGGCTCTGAACAAATGCCATCCCCCAGCACAATCAGCAGCCTGACAGGAACAAGGGATGCCAGCGCTGACGAGCCCCAAATCGCATCCTGCTGGAAAAGGAGTGGGACAGGAATCCAAGAAACTCAGAGCCAGGTGTCAGAAACACTACAGGGGTGCCTGCAAGGAGGTGGCTGTGTGTAGTTTAACAGCTCACAATGACAGGATAATTCAGGGAATAAAAGCAGGCAAGCAGAAGACTTGGAAGCTTATTCTGATTGTGACATTGCTGGGA
Source organism: Vidua chalybeata (assembly GCF_026979565.1). Taxonomy (NCBI): domain Eukaryota; kingdom Metazoa; phylum Chordata; class Aves; order Passeriformes; family Viduidae; genus Vidua; species Vidua chalybeata. Next base: position 13,279,078 of record NC_071545.1, read on the forward strand.
GATCCCCAAGAGCCTGGAGGTAGAAGGGAGAGATTTAGAATGGCTTTTCCCTGGCTCTGTGCAGATGCAGGATTGTGCACATTCCCTGCAGACAGGGGGGCTGGGAACAGCCTGGAAAGCTGCAGAAACCCAAGACAAAGAATCACTAGGAAAAAGGAAGTTCAGGCAAGCCCTGGGAAGGCAGATCCACATTCATGTTGCTCTACGGCTCAAGAAATTCAACTCCTGCTCCTTCCAACACTCCTGGATTTACAGTATTGAAGACCTCTATTTACAGAAACTGACTTGCTGCAGCAAGTTTTCCCAAGCCTGTCACAGATAGGAGCTGTATTAAATTACTACAGCTTCCCTCCCAGCTCACTCCACACTTCAGCTCTCTCTCTGCAGCTGTTGATAACAGCCCTGAGAATGGACCCAACTACAACTCTGGGCTTGCAGGCAGTTTTCTGATGGGTCCATCTCTGTGACAGGATTCACAGCCAGCAGTCAGCTCACCTGGGCACCAAACCACAATTCTCCTTGCCTCCAAATGCCAAGCCATGCCAACACCATCTCAGCTGCAAAAATAGGAGTGAGTCCCAATAATCCCAGTGCTGGCTACCGTGCTTGGTGCCAGCACTTGCTCCCTACCAGCCTCACTCTCCAGAACAGCACTCAGAGCACTTCCAGCCAAAGACCTCATCTGAAAGGAGCTGATTTTCCCTAAAGCAACACCAGCTCCCTCCAATCTGTGGTCAGATGTGACTCTGTGCTGTTGCAGAATCCCAGTGTGATGTTTTAGCTGCCTTGGGAAAGGTAAAAGTTGTGCTGGCAGAAACCATTTTCTCCCGGTGGAATGTGTGTATTGCAAAGCGCTGTGTGGACAGTGATTGAAACTGGGGTGAGAATCATTCACAAAAATCCTTTGTTACTTACTGTGGGGTCTGTCCATAGGGAGCACTTGGCACAGTCCTGGCAGGGTGCCCCAGGAGAGCGGGGGTGCTGGCAGAAGTGGTCGTAGCCGTTGATGGCAGCCCGGCACAGGTAGCACATCTGGGCGCCGCAGCGGCACGACATGCGGTTACAGCCCTCCGACTTAATCAGGCCCGTCCCACACTTGTGGCATTTCCTAATCCGGGCAGCTGTCATCTTCTCCTCTCTGCAAGACCAGGGAGAATTAGCAAAGGGGTGTTTGCACTCACCAGCCTGTGATAAAATTACTGTTACACTACCCCAGCAAGGCTTTAACCCCCTCCTCTTTGCTCCGATTCCAGCCCCAAGTCTGCTGCTGTTCCAAGGAGGTCTGGGCTCAGCTCCACTTGGAGCCAGCCCACGACAACTCAAGAACAAAATAAGTTAAAAAAAGTCAATCACTGGCTGCATGCTGCAGCCCTGATGCTGGTTTCCACGAGAGCCAAAGCACCAGCCTCTGGCTTGGGAGGAATTTGAAATGCAAGTTCAAGGGCCAAAAGGCACATGGATGCTTGAGTTGGCTGAAGGAAAATACAGCCAAGGAGATAAAGCTCAGGAAAAGCAAACATTTGGCTGTCACCTCTAGCTTTAATGTTTGCCCGTTGCTCTGGCTACAAAGTTGCCATGACCATGTATTTCTTTTCTAAGCCTGGCTGCTATGCTCCAGATTTATTTAGTGTTTGTTAAATTAAAATCAGTAACTGAAAAATAATCACGTTTCCCAACAGAGGCGTTATCTTTTCTCTAAGATTCCCTACATACGTTTTGCAGAGGTTATTGCTTTAGGTTTAAGAAATGTTTTTTTCATCTAACAGAGCACAAGTGGGAATCCAGGACAAAGCTCAATCCTTGTTCCCAAGGGACACCCTGGCAGCGAGACACGCACCAGCACAGGCTCAGCTCACAGCAAGACTATTTTGGCACAGAAATGAAGGAAGGCTTGGTCATTTAATTAAAAGACTTAAGAATATAAATTATCCTGAGGGTCCATTTTCTGACCGCTGGAGATCACGTTACACTTTAATTCACAACCTAGAAGTGAAATTTGATGACAGCAGAGCAAAGCCAGCGTGTTTTCATGGAGGGAAGCACAATTCTTCTGACAGTGGGCAAGGATCATCCTTAGCCAGGCATCTCCACCCAGCTGCTTCAGTGCATCTGCAAAGTTAACAAATGTTTGGGAGACGGCAGGGAGGTATTTTTGAGGAATACAGCAGTGAACCAGGCTACAGCACAGCCCCACAAACTGCTCCATCAGCACAACCAGAGGAGCAGGGAATGGTGAGGTGGGAACTTCCCAGCCTTGCAGACACCCAAGGTTCCCACAGAGTTATACCCAGCATGACCTGCACCCAAGCACGTGGAGATGTGCTAAGAATAGGCACAAAAACCCAACTTGAGAGTGACTTTCCTTGGAGCTGCAGCTGCTCTTCCCTCTGCCACTCAACAGGATGCTGTCAATGCAGATTTTTTTTTGGAAACTTTGAGCAAGGCAGGAAGTTTAGCCTGAACTCCAGCTGGGCTTCCCTTTCCTTATGCAGGGTTTCAAAAGGAAGTTTTTATTGTATCAGGCAGTTAGACTTATCTATCCACAGACACAATCTGCTGAAGGTTTTGAAACTGGTATATTTTTCCTTATTAGGGACATGACAACTCATTCCTCCTCCCTCTCAACCCTCTTTCCTATAGGGAAAGGATCAGCAGAGAAAAAAAGTCAAATCTGTAAAGATTTTCTTCTGAATTAGGGACTGTGGGATGAGCAAGCAAGAGTCATTCAAATCCCAGTGGTGGAGCTTTCCAACCTCTACTCATGCCAGACAGACTCTAAATCAGAGAGGAAGGGATTGGGCAATTGGGCAAATCCCACTTGGTTGCACCAGACATTTAGCTCCATGGATGAAAATTCCCTTGTTTCCTCAAGGCAGAAGATTTTGTCATTTACTGTAGATAAGAGAGAAATCAAACTGCAAAAGATTTTAGGGTAACAGTCGGGATTTACATCTGCATATTTCAAAATGTGACTGTACTTTGTAACAATTCCTACAAACTGGTTAGAAACAGGCAAAAGCTTCGGGAGGAAAACACATCCTCTCCCACAAAGCAGCAGCTGAGCAAACAGTGCAGTCTCCACTCCAGATTTTCAAAGGGTAGTAACGACCTACTGTGACTCAATCCACTCCTCTGCCTCCATACACCACCTCCCTTCTCCCCCCAGCAATGCTAATGGGGGTTTCTCACCTCGGAGAAGGACCAGGTGCCAGCCTGCAGACACTGGGCCAGCCAGAGGAGCAGGCTGGGCTGGTGACAACTTTCCCACGTTCTCAAATTACCAGCTGGATCTGCTGTCAAGGATCTTTCACAGACAGAAATCCCATCCTGGGAGCTGTCTGATCCCTCAGCTCTGCCATCCCTGGGACCTTCCTGGGGAAGGCAGTGACAGCCAGCAGAAACTGAGGGACAGTGTCCTGTGATTCCCAGTTCACCCACCTCCCTGTTTTCCCCTGGCTGTGGAGTTTCACTTACATGGATGTCCTGTATTTGATGTCATCCTTCTCAGCCAGCTGCTCGCAGGTGAGATTCATGTGCTCCTTCCACAGCCCCTGGCACTTCCGACAAGTCTCCTGAGGAGGATAACAAACATTAAAGGAAGAAAAAAAAAAAAAAATCACCCAGCACACCACTAACAGCTTTAAGAACTGTAAAAATTCCCCCATCAAGCTGCAGGTTCTCAGGTGAGGGTGGGGCTGGCAGGATGCTACAGTGGCTGCAGGTTTGTCCTCTGTTGGAGACCAAAGGCCACAGATAATGGCAGCCAAAGGTCTTTCCAAGGCACAAGAAAATAGATATAAAATGAATCCATAAATCCTAATCACCTAAAACTCACGAGACAGCTACCAGGCTCACCAGTCACAACCCAGAGGAGACTGCAGAGGTAAAAATGTGGTGCCAAAGGACATCAAGTTCATCTGTTTTCTGACCAAAATCCTTCACCCTCATATAAAGGGCTTCTAATTCCACCATTGATGGAAACTCTGCAGTTACATCAAAATCTCAGCTTCACCAGGCACACAAGCAAATATATATATAAATAAATATTGTTTTGCAAAATCTCACAAAAGAAATGATTAAACAGCTGAAAAACACAGGATATGGACAAACATCCATAAAACCAAGGTGGAATATGAACAAATATTTACAAACTAAACCAGAATAGCTGGACTAAACTTAGAGCAAGTGGCTGAACTCTCTTGTTGCAAATTCTTTAGCAAGAGAATTGCTAAAAAGGCTCTAATCCAGGACTGGTAAAGTTGCATGGAGCAGGACTGCTGTGGAGGCACAACTGGGAAGGGACTTGGACCAACACTGGGGACAGAGCTGATTTTTTCAGTTGGCTGGCCAAAGAAAACAATTTTGTTTTGGGTCAAACAAGAGATTTTCCTTTAATTTGAGGAAGATTAAAAAACATTCAGATCAGACTTGAAAAAAATACAAGTTTTATGATCCAACTGTTTCATCTTCAGGATGGCTGGGGCTTGGACTCTTAGATCCAACCTTCCCCCTGGCAGGAAAACCCATCTGGCCATGCAGCATCCTTTCCCCCTGCAAACCAGAAAAGGTCCCAAAAGAGCTTTGCCCAGCCCTGGCCTCACTATCAGCAAAATACTGCAGAGACAAATCTTACTTGATTGCATTTACCTTCATTTTATTTTAATGAAGAAATTGGACGTTTATGTGAGATATGAAAGAAGAAAATGCTTCAAGACACACGTAGGCAGCAACACTCTTTTGATCATGAATCAGACAAACAGGATGAAGGCCAAAGCTTCCAAGGAAGCCACCCTAGGAGGGGGGATGCAAAATGGGGCCTTGTTTGTATCTGTGCTCGTTGGGAGATGCCCAACTGCTCATGCTTTCATCTGGAGAATGAAAGGCTCCTGGGCCTGGCTGCTGAGCCGGACGTGTTTGCAGACAGCGGGGTAAGGGCTGGAGCGAGCATGTGACTGCATCCCAAAAGCCAGCAGAGCATTTTGTGATCACTCACCTTGCAAATGCACCCCTTGGCAGGCAGGCACTGGTTTTAAGGGGCAGTAAATGCCTCAGTTTCTATTGATTCTCATGAATCTTTCATCACACCCTGTGTTTTCCTGCTAAAGCTGTTAAAACAGGCACCATTTTGTGTGCATTTTTGGCAGGCCACATCTGGCTGTTGGCAGCACAGGAGGATCAGACTGGAAGCTGTTCACATACCTCCATGAGGACCCACCTTCCCCTTTATTCCCAACACCTGGCCACATGCCCTTCCAAGATCAAAAGTGCCCCAGGTTGTTTTTTTTTATATGCACACCAAGGGTTAAAAAGAGCCTTTGGAGCCCTGTTACACGGAACTGCTTCCACACGTCAGCAACAGAGATTTAACAGCTTTTTGCCAGGAGGGCTGGCACATTTTCCAGCCAGGAGCCTGCTATTCCCAATTACTTAACTCCAGGAGCCTCTTCTGCTGCCCAAACGATGCCCTTCTGAAGCAGATGGTGCCACTTAGACCCTCATCCCAAGTCATTCCCTTCTGCTCCTGCCTCCAGCCTGGTGGCTATTGGAAACAATGCTCTCCCTGGAGCCCAGGCTGCTGTTATTTGCCAAACAGTTGTCTCCTGCACTCAGGAAAAGGGATTTCTGTGCAGGCAAGGAGAAAGGGAAGAGGCATGGCCACGCAGATTCCTGGGATGGCACCACAGGAGGTGTCCGGTTCCCCGTGTGACGGCGGCACAGCGGGTGCCACCGCAGCTGTGCACATTTCTGGGATCCCTCCCAAGCTGTGCTGTCCTCAAGGAGCTGCAAACCCACAGGCAGCTGGGCCTGTGCCAATGCACCCCATGAAGGGGACAGTCCTGTGGCTTCCTGACTCCCGAGTGTCACCTGGTGCTGCCTCTGACTGAGCAATGTCCTCTCCGTGGGAGGCTTGGGAATATGCACCACACACGTGTCATTAGCAGAACCTGTTGTGATTTTCCCCCTTATTCTACCCAAAAAACAATGGCACATTGTTTGATCCCTTCACACAGAACTGGGGAGGAAGCCCATTCAGACAACAGCTACTGCTCTGGTACCACAACTGAGATCACAGCCCTTGCCCAAGAAAAATGACCTTTTTAAATTTCTACTGAGTCAAACCCAACCCACTGATGAGGGCTTTGTCATTCAATGACAATTCTGAACTCTACAATTTCCACCAAGGTTCTTCTACTTCAAAACCAACCCTTTGTTTGAGAATGGAAGATACTCTCCCATTACCATATTAATTAACCTAAACATGCAGTAGAACAGCTCATTTTTTGCAACCAACCTAGATTATTTCCATGAGAGGAGCAGCACAAGGCACCAAGACTGGCTACAGCAATATAAGGCACCACATAAACCCACAAAGAGGGAACAAGTCCTTCCCAGTCCTGAAATCATCTACTCCAAGTGTAGTGGCCAAAAAGCAACTCAGTCCACCAAAATAAAGATCCTTCCCAACTTCTTCAGTGTAGGAATGTGCCCCCTGTTGATGAAGTGACTAAATTATTCTTTGTCTGCTTAAAAAGGCAAAAGGCACAGAAGTTTCTCTCCCAGTTTGGTACAAAGACACCTCACAGGTCCTTTTGGACTTCACCTCAGACCTGGGGCTGGTCGACTGGACAGAGGCCAAGAGGTCCTGCCAAGGTAATTCACTAGAAAAAGAAGAGAACAAAAGAAATAATGGCTTTTGTGGGGTGTTTTAGCAGGAGCAAGAACCTCTTGCCACTGGCTCAGTTTTTCTCTGTAAGAGCTTTGTTATTTTGTCTTTTATTAAACCTTTTTCTGTTTCCAACACTACCTCAGAAGCCATCCTGCTAATTTTAAGCCATTCAGGGTAGCTGGGCTATCTCGGGTGTGATAGGTTCTCTGAGAGCTCCTAAGACCTGGCTCGAGGAGAAAGCCATCACTTCAGCACTTGGTCCCTTAGCAAACCCTGCTGTACTCAGGTACAGCACTCGTGCTTTAGTTTTAACAGCACTTCAGCTGAGTGCATCATTTCTGGACACTGAATACCATGTTTTCTCCTGCCTTCCCCCAGCCCACTCCTCCTCACAGACAGGTACAGCTAAGGCAGCTCACACTTTAGGTGCTGAAGAAGTCTTGGCATTAGGAAACAGCTCCAAACCAGGCACGGAGACAGGAGATTATTAAGAATCTACTGCCTGTTACATCTGCCCCAGCTTGGCAGGCAGCCTGGGACAGTCCATGACTGCTGCTCGGCCGAGGGAGGATGTGATGGAGGGGGTGTTTAATCACACCCTGTAATCTCCTCACTGTACATCTGTTAGAGGCAGTGGCTCCGCTTCCTCCCGCTGCCCGCCAGGAAGCGGCCGGCATTAGCACAAACATGTTTGGGTTCAGGAGGATCCTTTGTTCCCAGGGTCAGTGGTGGATGTGCAGCTTTCTGTGCTCAGGGCCAGCCTGGCCAAGGGTGGACACTTTGCTCTCAGTGTGGGAGCACAACCCTTCAATACCCTTGTTAATTGTCCCAGCACCTAATGAAGGTGGCAGGGAGTGTTTTTGATGAATTTAGCACCTTCCTCAGCACTTCTGCTGGTACTTCCAATGGATGCTACAGTTTTAAACGCAGCCTAGACTTTTTTCCCCCCACTCTATCATCAACTAAAAATAACTCTCTGAAGTCCATCCCACTCATTGTGGGGGGGGCAAAAATCCCAAGTAATCAACTTTTCCTTGCCAGTCTCCACATTCTCTTGGCCACAGTCAGTAACAGAAATCACTTTTCCCGGTTGCAACCTAAACAAATGCCACATGGACAAAAACATCAGATGATCCACACAGATCCCAGCCCGACTGCCCACGGCATTCCCGCGTGCCCGCTTGTGCCGTAGGAGTTTACACGGAGCCATTTACTGACTGAGCAGAACGCAGAGAGGGTGGGGGAAACTCGACTTAAAGAACAACAGGCAACAGCCCCGGCTGTCGTCACCGCCCTCCTCTCCCAGCGGTGGCTCTGAGCTCCCCTCAGCCCTCCACATGCTGGGTAATTAAATCCTTGTGCCGCCGCCATTCCCTGCATCCCCCAGGAAGGGCGAGGTGCACGCTCCAGCGGCCTCTGCCCATGGCACACGTGGGATGTTGGCTGGAGGGAGGTGAGGCAGCCTGGGACAGAGCCCCAGCGATTGATTCGCTGCTTCCTCCTGCTCTTGGACGTGCAATAGCACAGGCTGACCCCAAACAGGCCGAGCTTTACCCAAAAGCAGATGGGAATGCAAGTGCCTCAGAACAGCACCTCAGGGCCAGCCCGTACTGTGCTGCTTTAATTAAAGAGCTGCAATTCCCAGCCAGATGAGTAAATGGGAAAGTAATGAACCACAGAGTCTTCCTCCCCACAGTTTCACTGTCCATAAAGCTGCACCGACTTTAACTAAAAATTGATGCAGAAGTGGCTAAATGAATACAACCGTTAAGCATGGATAAGCTCTCATGAACAGAGTCCTTCAGGGCTGTTTCTGGGATTTCCTATATGTTAAGCTGGGATAAAGAGGCTATAATCCAGCCCAAGACAATCCATTTGGGTAAGAGACCCCGCTTTAGAGATGCACAAACACCCAGCACAGGGAGGAGGGGTGACCCCAGCTCCACAGATCCCTGAGTGCCCAGTGCAGGGAAAGCTCCTTCCAGCATGAATTGCTGTGGCAATATTCCGGTCCTGGAGCTGCACACAACGGGCATGATGGGCAGCAGGTACCAAGCCCAAACACAAAATCCAGGCAGGGTAGAGAAAGGAATGCCATGCTTTGGATGGGTGATGGAGCAAGGATCAAGGGGCTGGGAGGACATCCGTGGGTTTGGAGCTCCCCCGGGAGCACGGCTGTTCCCCAGGCAGCGCTGCCGCTCAGCGGCGGCCGCTCACACGGCAGCGATGGAGAGCAGGAAGGGAAACCTGGGAAAAACGGAGATTTCCTCTCCTGAGCACGGCCATGAGTCGTTCTGTGAGGGGAGAGGCCACAGGGAGAAATAAAGCAAAGGCACAAGCTTGGACTAGGCTGTAAAATTGTGCTGTGGCATAAAAATAGAGACCTAAAAAAAGAGTGACCAGGAATTAAAAGCTGGATAAGGAAAACATGCATTTATATCCAAAACCCATCAAGAACCAAAGAACAGAATCATAGAATTATTAAGATAGGAAAAGATCTCCATCCAGTCCAATCTTTAAGAAGGGTGGCTAAAGCTTTTATACAGCCATATATTAAATCCCATTACAAAAAAAATATGACCCAAACCAATGTCTTCTGTTTTGCCTGTTTTTGATAAATTGAGCATATATTTAGTCCCACCCCATCTCTAAGATACTGGAGATACTCAATGCTCTTTTCCTTCCAGGCTGGTTCCCATGAAGGTTTGGGTTGTCTGTGTCAGAATCCCAGAACCAGAAATGTGTGGTAACTCCCCCCTCTTGCCTAAGTCAGTACAACTAGCTCCTATCTGCAATTCAGAAATTTCTGAAACACACAGACCAAACCAAAATAAGCTTTTCCCTCCTCAGAGCTTGACTTTTAAAAGGCCAGAACAGCTGCTGTTGTGGGTGAAGTGGTTAAAGACCTATGAAGCAAAAATATCTGCAGCTTCACACAAGAAATGCTGCTCAGCATCACTGACCCTGTGGCTGGCCAGAGGTGGAAACAGCACTAGCACAAGAAATTGCTCCTTGATCTCACACTCAGGGTAACCTGAGTATGAGAAACAGCTGTTTCAGGGAGAAAGGTCATATTTAATTTGAACTTGAACAAAACTAATTTTTTTTCATTCTCTGGAATGTTTATAAAGAAGTATGATTGTTTCAAAGCTACTTTTTCTCTCAGCTCCAGGGCTCTGAGAAATACATCAAAAGGTGCAGGCAGCAGGTTGGCTGTAGAAAAGAGCACTGGAGTATTTGCATCACATATCCATCACACCAGGATGCCTTCCCCTGAGCTGAGGAACAAGTGTTTCTCACAAGGATAAGCTCTCCTCCCCAAAATTATGTGGTTTTTCTTTCAAAAGCTAGTTCCTACCCCTGAGCAAGCTGGTATCACACAGAGCATCTCTCCAGATCAGCACATTGAGAATTCTGGATCCAGGGTGGACTGTGACATACCCAGAGGTGGTCACCCACCAACCTGAGTCTACCTGCAGTGCAGACAGAGGAGAACACTGCTTGTTCACTTTAGAAAGGCAGGTTAAATATATCCTGGGACCTCACACCAACTACGTTGGCTAAATCACTGTACCTGAGGTCATATCACTCCTTCCCAGGGAAAAAGTTGAGAGAAGCTCAGCACATGCTACTGGAAACACATCTGTAGCTGTCAAGCACAGCTTTGAGATCTGTTGGACTGATTGCAGATAACAGCTACTGCCTTCCCAGCCAAGGTAAATAATTAAATACTAGCAGAGGAGTTCAAAGCCTCAGCAGCTGCCCCTCCTGCCCTCCCCCAGTGCACATTCCTGCACTCAATCCAGCAGAGCAGATCCAGGAGGTTATCCATGTAATCCTCTGCACAATCTCACAGAAAAAAGACATGCTGCTTCCAATAGCTGCAACACTAAGTGATGAGATCTGACTGTGGAACTGGTGGAAACAATAGAGACCTTGGGAGAGGCACAGATTTAGAGTTCAAGACAAGCAACTTGATTTTTAAAGGATAACTCCGGAAGCTCACGCCCAGGCGTTGCACCCAAGGATGCCAAGAAGGTAAAGGCTGACAAAGGAAGGTATCTTATTTGCAGAGGTACCTGCTAATGATGCATTGTGAGACTGAGAGGAGGAACAATTACTGAAGTTAATTTTGAAACTTCCCTCTTACACCACCACAGGATAAACAAATTCATTCCCCCCATCACCCAGCTCCAGACACAAACCCCTACCCCTTTGGCTGGCAGAACCTGGAGAGAGCCTCTTCCAGTCCCTTTTTCCTCCAGTTTTCTCTCCCCCTACAGTTTCCCAGATTTTATTATAACATAAAAAGATCAGCAAGAGGAACTCTGTTAGAGTTGTCCTCTTCTCCATCAAAAATTGCATGGAGACCCAGGTTTATGTAACACACCTACAATCCTTTTTAAGGAGTCTCTGCACTATAGCAATTTTAATGGTAATTTAGCAGCATTAACACACCTTGCTTTCAATTTAGAACATTTTAAACTGCAATCTCTACCAACAACAGAAGTTCACACTCCAGATCATCACAACACCAGCAAGGGATGAGGGAAGGTGAACTGATGCTTGGTCAGGTAAGGTAAACAGCTTTGCTCTGGGTACAAGTCCACCCTCAGAAACTGGGCTAGCACAGCTTGTGTTACCTGGGAAATGAAATCCAAATGATGGGAAACCCCCAAAGTAAGGTGTTCTTAGCTTTAAACAGGCCAGACTAAACAAAAAATAAACAAAAAAAAAAAAAAAAAAAGTTGGGGAATGAGAAAGGATGGGCAAAATAGAAAGCAAAGGGATAAGTGGCCTGCTTGAAAACTCATAAATTCAGATGATATACTGCTTTAATGCCTGTGTGCTTCAGTTATGTCTTACCTGCTCCTCCCCACACGAGCACTGTACAGACAGGACACATTTGCACCCCTGAACTGAACCACAGGGCAGCCAGCCCTGTAACTGTAATATTTATAGCAACAATATTTACCATAGAGGTATGAAAATGGCCCTGTGAACTGCTAACCTTCACCTTGCACCTTCACCAGTGTGACACTGAGTCACCTGCGGCTCATTTGTTGGGTTTAAAAAAGGCAGTGGAGAAAGCAGAACCCATGGCCCTGCAGCAGCCTGCTGGGACTTCTGGAAAAGCCAAAACAACTGAGATGTGCCACGTGGTGAAGGAGTTCACACCTTAGCTCCTGTGCAGAAATGAGATGCAATGGATTTCCTCCTGCAGCATAAAACCTATTATTTTGTACAGGTATCTGGGTAACAATAACAAAATATATCAAGCAGACAAGTATACAACAAAATAGAGCAGAAAACTAATCAGGGAAATAAATGTGCTGGCAACCTACTGATTCCTCTTCCAGAGGCCTTGAGTGATGTTCCAAATCCCTCCTGTACTTAAAGCACCCACCAGCTGAGCCTGGGTTTCTGTTTGGTGCAGAAGTGGTGAAAAAACCCTCAAACCCACAATTTGTGGGTGTTTTTAAAAGTTCTGCTAAGGTTATTTGGCCCTGCATGATGCAATGTGCTTTCCCAAGGCTGCAGGGAGCAGAGGGACACTGGGAAGGACCCACCAGCCCCACAAGGAGTAGGGCAGAGAGGACAGAGCCACCTAAGGCCATCGAGCCAAGTGGCTGCTGACCCCCAGGCCAGCCTAATCCTGACCAAAGCCGATCAAGCCGCCTTAACTCCCGTGGGGGGACGGGCAGGTTAATGGAGCAGTGCTGCAATGTCCTGCCAAACGAGGGGAATTCAGGACACATTCTGTCTTCTAAGTAGAAAAATTGTTTAACCTGTAATTTAATTTTCAGCTAAGTCATATAATCCCTTTCAATTCACTTTTTTATTAGTTGCGGAAAAAATGCGGGACTTGGAAACGCTTTGGAGTAAGAGAAAAACCACCTCAGATCTGCAGACTAAGCTGAGTTAGCAACTCCAAAGGGAGCCTCTGCACCTGCAGCAGCTCTCAACAGCAGCTGGTAATGCAGCAAGACAAGCTGAGTTCCACACAGCCACGTGAGACCAGGCAGGAGGACGGGAAAAAGAGGCCAGGAACAGCTCCTGGAACCCCTGCAAGGTTTGTGGGGTCCCAGAGCTGTGTGAGGCACAGGAGTGAGACTGGAACAGCACCCTGCAACACTGGAGTTGTGAAATCCCAAGTGAAGAGTTCCCTTTCTGCCACACTCACAAACACCCATTGGAAAGACCGGTTCCCCTCTTCCCCTGCATGAGCACACGAGTTTAATTAAGCACGCTGTTCAACGATTTGCATGGCATGACTTGTCTACAAACCAGAGATGTTGCAAGCCTGTTATCTGTAAAAGCAGAAAAACCCTCAAAACGCCCCAAAAGCACAAGTCACCTCATCTCCAGGGATCCGTTTGAGACCTAGCTCATCCCCAAGCAGCAACAGTAATTTCTGCCATGATCCAACCACAACAGCAAAAACTGGAATATTTAATGTTGTACTGCTGATGGCAGTTTGGTTTTGAGGGGAAAATCCTGGCTCAGGAGAAGGAAAGCCATCCTAACACCCCAGGCACAAAGGAATGATGCTCCTGGTGCAGGATGGGTGTCCACTGGTCACCTTTACCACACAGAAACCATCTCCCTCCTCCTACACCCATACAAAAGGAAAAAAATAGAGGAACTGCAAGTACAGAGAGCTTTGGCATGGCTGGATGTAAGGAAGGATCAAAACTGCTGTTGTGAGGTTACATTATCCAAAGGGTGGATTATTAAACTATGCTGTACATGCAGTTCCTCGGAAAGGATTAAGTCCAATACCCTCACAGGGGTACGAGCCACAGACAAGAACAGAGGATGGGATACCCAAAGATTAAATCAACCATTTTGGCAGCACAAGTGAGGTGGTTAGACACAGACCGGTTTCGGCCATTTCCCCAGCCCCAGAGCAACTTCCAGATCCTGTTCTCATTTTCCCAGGATGTCTATTGTAAAGACAAGGAGAGGAAGGAAAAAAGGAAAAAGCACAATCACAAACACACCACCATTAAAACAGAGTTGAAGAATATGCGGATGCTACTGAAAACCACTTCCAAAGTGGTTCCCCAGCATGTGGGGAAGTGTTTAGATCCTGCTGACCAGACAGTGACCCTGGGGAAGAGGCTTTCCATAGCAGCAAACCCCACTGTCACCCACCAAGGAATGGAAATATCTTTCTCCAAGAGAGAAGTCCCAGCTGTACCCCTGCAACCAGACACTGTGACCTAGTGAGGGGTGGCTGGAATGAAACAATCCCAGGAGCATCATGAGAGACTCTCCTAACTAGTTACTGTCTTTTTTTTATCCTGATTTCAGAGCTCAAGTGCCACATAAGAACCAAAAATAAAGTGTCAGCCAATAGGTTTTGCACAGAAGAAACACGAGCAGTACCACTTAAAAAAGCAGCAGTTTAACCAAGTGCCAAATGAGCCATTTGCATTAACCTCGTGAAACAGGATGTGAAGCACTTTTAGCAAGAAACAGGAGATTGACTTTATTAGAAAAATACTTTTAAGGCTCAAATTCATCAAACCACTTGTAACCAGGGATGATTTGTAAAAGACATTACTGACTGACAAAGTTGGCTTTTGGCTGTCCAAGCCATCAGCAATTACCACCCAGAGGGACATTACCTGTTCTCAGCTAATGAGTGACACCAGTGCCAAACATCAGGCACAGACATTAACTGGGGTAGAAAATGGCTCTTTAGGGCTCAGGAAGAAACCTATTCTGAGACATCCATAAGAAGCCAAGACATTTCACTTGGTGTAAATGAGATTGTAGAGAGGAAGTGTGTATTGTTCTCCTATGCTTATCTAGACTCAATCAAAGTTATCTAAACTCAATCAGACTTGAAAACCATCTTGGGTTTGGACCAGATCAACCTCTCCCCATGAAATTAAGGAGAGTCACAATTCCTAATTGCTGTCTTAAGCAACAAGACTGAAAATCTATGGCACCCTTCAAACAAACAAACCCATCACCTCAGGGTTGATGTTGTAACTTGGTTTATTTTAGCCTAGAATTTACTATGTTGCAAATTCCATCCCCACCCATCGGGCTCTGGTAAGACCAGCCCCTTCCTCCTGCCCAACTTCTCGCTTCCACTTCTGACCCAGGATTTTATAGCAAAGGGAAACCAGGGTTATTGGCCATAAAAGGAAAAGTCCCATCTGTCACATTTCTGAGGAGGGGAGTCAACCAAGAGGAACTTCAGTGACTTCCTTAAAACTCCGGAAGCACCAGAGGCCACTGCCGTGTCCCCTTATAAGGATTAAAGGGTTTTTCTCCCGCTTCCGTCAGGGATGCACGTGGGCACCAGCACCAGACAGTGCAGGAGCACAGATGTCTCATTTTGAAGGAAGACAAAAGGGAAGGGACAGAAAAAAGCAGCAGCAGTTGAGGGAGTTCTGCCCCAGGCTCCCCCACTCTGCGAGGGCACTGCAGATGCAGCCTTTCCCTTGGTGACCCAATATGCTCCTTTCCATGCAATCCTACTGATTTATCTGCTGGAATTAACAAGCTGAAAATTTCATTTACATCAAGAATGCATTTGGCCTTTTAGTTGTGGCATGTTTATGTTTGCTTAACAAACCTTTATGTTTCTTCCATCAGATATTATTCTGAATTCCTAGCCTCAACTACGGGCATGCTCAATCCAAAAATAAGGGGAGTAAGAAGTTATTTCAATCAAGAACATTAACTTTGCTTTTTTTAAAAAAATGAAATAGCATTCTTTTACATTTACACCACTAACCACAGCCACACATAAACTCCCTTAACACACAGATGAAGAGGAGATGCCCCTGAACTGAAAAATCACTCGCCAGCAGCACACTGGACCTTGTATTTCAGCTATATCAACAAGAAAAGCTGACAGGACAATTTCATTTTTGTTTCACTTTCAGAATCACATGAAACAATGCAGCAGTATTGGGTGGAAACCACAAAACTGATTATGAGCCCAGAAGTAAAAGTTAACCTGAGCTTGTTTGTCAGGTCTTAACAGCACAATGGTGCTTGGGGAGAAAAGTCAGTGCAATGCTCACAGGGCATCTTAAAATCCCAAAACATTGCTTATTGTAGAGTTGGGTGTTTTTTTTTCGTTTTTTTTTTTTTTTTTTTTTGTTTTGGGAGGGGTTTTTATTTCTGAGGAAACGACTAAGGTGGAGCTTCATAATTTCAGGGTAAGCCAAAGAATCACTGCTTTGTAGTTGCAGTGGCTCCAAGTCTCTTCCTTACAGTGGCTCCCAAATGCACGAATGGTGCCTCCCCCATTCCCAGCACCAGCCTCTTAAACAAAAAGAGTTCCAGTCAGAAGGGAACCAAACAACACAAGGTGTCCTCTTCCCCTTTACATCCAACAAAATACTGCTCTGTCCCACATCAGATCTTGGAACAAACTGCTTCACCTTGGGCAAAGTCTCCCACTGATCTCCAGGAAGTCCCAGCAGTAGAGAATATTCCAATATTTATCTTCAATTTCATTTATCTACGTTCAGGTACATGAGCTGAACCCTTGGTAGCACATTCTACAACCCAGTACCTTTGTGAAAGGGTTTGGTGTGCTAGGTTAATGCTGCCCAGCAGCCAGAGAAAGACCCTCAACCCTCTCCCCATTTTTTAATATATAAACACTACTGCTTGACTTCCCAGAAGCACAGAGAGGATATATTATAACAGGAAACACAAAAACTTCACTTTTTGGTTTTGACCACCAACCTAGAACCTCTCCCTTGGAAGAGCAGCTTTTCAGAGTAGCTTGAAAAAACACCCTGGCTTACAGCAGTCTCATTACAGGTCACGAGAATGTTCTCCCTCCACCAGTCACAATAAACCACCAAAATAAATACAGGTCAGCGAGGCCTCACCCAGCTACAAGCTTTCCTTGGGTGTATTGTTTAAAAAAGTCTTATTAAATCTGATCTTCACTACCTACTGTTGGGCCACTGGGGTCCCACTGCTAAACCTGAGGCTGATGTTCCTTTGCCAGCAAATCACTGGCCTGTGTTACTTATCCCAACAACTTCCAGTGCCAATTTATTTTATAAAGCAAGACCCTCAGCAGAGATCTTACTCAGAGGAAAATCAAAAAAAAACCAACAAAAAAACCCCCCAAGCATATAGCA
Source organism: Vidua chalybeata (assembly GCF_026979565.1). Lineage (NCBI taxonomy): Eukaryota > Metazoa > Chordata > Aves > Passeriformes > Viduidae > Vidua > Vidua chalybeata. The sequence goes on from NC_071545.1 coordinate 13,295,875, forward strand.
TCTGACTTATAACATCTGACTTTACCGTTCTTGAATGCAAAACTCCACAAGCCCTTTTTGACACGAGGCTCCTAAAAATAACTCATCCTTAAAAAAGTCCAGTTATTTTTATACAGTCACAAGAATCATTGGATTGCTTCTAATTATCCCATCCTTCCTTGGAATGTCTATTTGTGCTCAACACAACTGGCTGTGACACCAGTGGAATCATAACACATCCTGGATTACAGGCAACTGGGTAAGTTTAGTTTCACCTTGAGAACAGCTTTGAGAGAGTGACAGTTAAAAAAAGCCCATTTTACTGTGATCTTTGGAGTCTGTGTTAAAAAGGTGCCAGTTCAAAGTAGAAACAGATCTTACACTGGCCATGACTGAAAACAAAACTTGTCCTTAACAAGGATTCACAGCAGGATTAGAAATGTTCCACCTAAACAGGATCAGCAGGCAGATTCCTAAAAAGCCCCTAGAGCAGGATAAGTCAACTGGACTTCTCTGTCTTTCCTGTAAATACATCCTTACTGCTTCTGGCTTCCAGGGCACACTGACTTTGCTCCAGGGAGTGGTAACACAGAGGAATCTGCTCGAGGCACAACAGAAATATGGACAGTTGTCCATCTGCACCATGGCCAGCCATTCCAGCTGGACCCTCGTGGTAACCAGGCTATCACTGCACGGCCCCAGAGCCTCCCGTGGTGCAGTCAGCACTCAGCTCTTACTGGAACTCATTACTGCACATCCAAATATTTGCAAGGAAAACTTGCTGGATGCTTATTCATAGGAGGCCTGGCTCCTGCCTGATTTTCTTAATGCTCCTCACACCCTGAGGGGAAGAACATTTCCAGAATTAATATCTACAGCCCCATCTTCTTCTCCCAAGCTGCATCTCAAAGCTAGAACTCACACTGTATCTTTCTGCTATTATTTAATACTATTTTTTTCCCTCACACCATGTTCCTGCTATTGTTTCACACTATTTTTTTTTTCTCCTTTAAAAATGTGATGCTTTTATCTGAAGAGTCATCCATTGCAATTTGTATTGTCATGGCAACAGGACTCCCTCCCCTGCCCAAAGCCCATCCCCAGGCTCATTGTGCTCATTACCAGACTGGCAGGCAGCACCCTGCATACAGATGAACCTCTCAACGTGGGCTGCTCTCCCTGCAGCTGGACTGACACAGCTCCTGCTGTGGGGTTATGGTTGCACCAGAAGAAGGGGAAGAGTCTTCCTAAGTCAAATTTCCTCTATTCAAAGAAATAAGCTTTACTCAAGGCATTTCTGTAGCAGGCACATTTTTGTTTTGCTGGTTAAAATGAAGAGACCTGGGCTCATAACCTGTCTGAGCAGTGCAATAGAAAAGAATATTTAGAGCAGGTGTAAGAGGGCTTTGCTAAGGCAGCTTGGACACAGTGATAAAGAAAAAGGGGAAGATCACTCCACAAAGGAACACAGCCAAGAACAGGGCTCTGGAGCCCTCTTATGGCAGCTCACTCTCAGCTTCCTCAGAGCAGAATTCCACATACACCTCGCAGTGTCTAAGGGCAAGGATGCAATGCCATCAAGACAGGGTGGGAAAGAACATCTTCTGGCTTTGAGCACACAAATGTTTTTTAAAACCCCACACTTCCAGCTCCTTCAGTGGTCCTGCTAAATATGCAAAGACTGGACAAGCCCCACATTTAAAGTGGGACAGAAAACACTGAGACCAATCTCCTCCACAGCTGAAGTGCTGCTTCAGCAACAGAAACACGTAAGGAAAAAAACAAATTCACTGCTCCAGTGCTAACAACTGCTCCATGGGGATGTCAGGCTGACTTATGCCATGCAGGAAAGCCAGTCTGGTTTCATACCAACACTTTCTTCACTTCTCCAAGTCAATAAGTTCTGACAGAGCCAAAGAGCTCAGCTCCAAAATCCCTGTCCAGCAGCCACTCAGGGAGCACATGGTAAAGAGGGGGCTCGAAGAGCACAGCTGCTGGGCTCCGAAGGGGTTACAGAGATTCAACAGCAGGGAAATATTTATGGAGAAAAGATGCTGAGCTGTGCATGTTTTCCAGGCTGGAGATGGTTTTAATTTACCTCTTGCAAAGGCTGTGATTATTTGCTGCTGGTTTTTGTTGAAAGCAGCTATTCGAGGCTCACTTACTCCCTCTGGTGTCACAGCTCTGCAGCTGAGCCAGAACAAAACACCCCCTAAACTCACAAAAAGCAAGGAATCCTGTTTTTTTTTTCCCCTCAGGAAAAGAGGAAGCCATATTTATAAGCATTAGTGATTACCCTTCCCGGGCACAAAGCAGTCTTTGACTATAGCATGCTAAGGACAGTACAGACATCTCCAAGAGCTTACAGCTACAGCCAGGAATAGATCTCTTTTTTTTTCCCAGTTCTTCCTTCAGAGACTGGTCTCTCCCTGACTTTAGCTCAACTGAAGCATCCATCACGCTCCTCCACTGGATTTTGCTATACTTCTGGTCAGCATTGACATGCCTGTGTTAAAGTATTCATTTAGATATTTTTATGAGACATTTTAAAACTGGGGAAGTATCCTCACCATGACAAGACTGGGGTCAGTCAATCCTCCTGGAACTAGCTGTACACTGCAGGAGGAAGCTGCATCTCACCAGCCCTCTCATATCACTCCATGAACTCCAGGAACCTGCACAGCCCCATAGACAAAAGGGATCCAGTTTTCACCATGGTTAAAAACTGCTACCTCCCAACCAGTGCTGCTTCCCCAGGCATTTCCCAGATGCCACCCTGCTGCATGGTGGTTCTGCTTCTTTCTTCTCCACCTGCTCCTCCTCTTCTTTGTCTCTATGTTTCTTGTGCTTCCTTTCACTGCTGAGCTGCCATACAATGCTGCTATAGCACCAAGGAGAACAAACACAGCTCCTTATCCTTCTTTTTTCATTTGTAGCTGCTTCTCTCCCCATTCCGCTAGGGAATCCTGCATCCTCTCTCCTTCATTGTCTGCCCCATGCCTCTTCCCCAAGCTGGCAGCAGCTTACCCAGCATGGCAGAATCCCTCCTCAGCCCACGTGAACAAGGTTTCCAAGCTCTCCTCATAAAGCATCTGCTTCACATTCTCTGATTAATACATACCTTGAAGGGAACCATAAATATTTGCCTGGATTTTCTGTTAATCCTGCTCTGACATAGCTATTAGGATTACTGGAGTGTGGGTTGATAAGCAACGGGGTGAGTGCTGGAGTGTTTCGGGAGATGACAGCAACGTCTTGCTGTATTTCACTGATGTGGATGCCTTGGTGACCTGCACTAATCCACTTGGAAAATTACTATGAGAGAACAAAGAGTCTTAAAATATGAAGCTGAGGGAGGTGGAGTGCTGCAAAGAGAAGTTTATTTCCAGACCAGCCTTTTCTAAATATATGCATAAACATCTGCATTCAGTGCTAAGTGGAGAATCACAAACAGAAACAGAGAATAACCCAGAGCAGGACCTCCCCACACACCCACATCCACAGGCATCGGTGCAGCAGGAAAAATCCAGGAGCCCTAATTTATAGCATAACCTTTCTCTCAGTGCACACACACGAACGACTACTCAGCCTGAACAACAGCCATACGGCCATTTAACAAAGCACCACACAAAAACAAAGGCTGTTTTGCAGAGTTCAGGTCAAAATCAGAATTTTGGATGCAGTGATGAAAGACAGCCCTTTTCATGCAGACCTCTTGCTCCTGAATATTAAAATGCTGCTTAGTGCCTTCAGCAGCATAATTAGCATGGCCCAGTGTAGGGTCAGTAGAAGTCCATCTAGACCTGTGCTGTTTGGAGGGCAAGGAGGAAGCTCCTTATGGACAGGGCAGGAATGCTGCTCCTCACACTGCTCCCCATGGGCCAGGGACAGTCTGCACTTTATCTAATAGCTCTCTCTAAAGTCTTCTTTGAATTTGCACCGTGGCCTTTGAGTCACACGTGTTCTGAGGTTGTCTCTCCCCTGGCAGCACTAATTAACACACCACAGGATTCCCAGAAGTGTTACCTTCTGAATCCAGGCTCCCATTCCCTGCAGCCCCTCAGCTCCGTGGCTCTCAGTCAGCCACGTGTTCACACCTAGGTTGGCTCAGCCTGGCCAATCTAGCTGGATCACAGCTGGAAATGGTGAGGCTGCAGACTAATGATGTTACAGCAATAGATTTCAACTCAGAATGAGCCAAAAGTGACCTTTAAATTGTGTGTCCTATAAAAGCATCTATTCCTTTTATTCCATTTACAGCTAAATCTAAAGTCTTCCCCTTCCCCCTTCTCAATCAGGATCTCCAACTTGATCCAAAAGCTCCAAGATGACTCAAAGCACAGGTTTTCAGCCAGCTCTGCCTTTTAGACTTTTAGTACTAACTTTTAATACTATCTTCTCATTATCTGTTACATTTAAAATGTTACACACATCTCTGGAGGTGTACCCTGACAGACTCATCAAGTGATCTCAACATTTCTGCTCAGAGACTTAGCTTTAACATCTTACTGTCTGTAAGGCAGATTTCTAGACTGCAGAGAATAATTTTAAACTTCTTCTAAGGGTCTTCTACCTTCCTGTCATTCTTGACTAAGAACCAGAACAAAACACTTGGTGTCACTAATGTCATAATATAAAGAAAATGTGATCTGACTCCATATGCCCAACATGTAAGTCCAAGGACTACAACAGCTTTCCTGGTAATTGGCACTGCTTGCTTTCACTTTTCCATAGTGATGAGGTACTTCAGAAAAATGATCCAGTCCGAATTTTTGAGATAGCATGTCATCAAACCCACAGAGAGCAGCAAGAAGGTTCACTGATACTGCAAAGGCACTCTGAGCAGAAAGCAATCTGGAGTAACACATGCAAGCAGATCACGGGAATTTTGCATATTCCTGACAAGCAGCTGTAATGATTCCATGTGGGAGACAAGTCAGAAGACTGTCAGAGGATCTCAGTCTGCTTTGGTATGGCTGTACAGTTGCACAACTCATTACACACAAGAACAGTCCACCCAATGCACTGAGTAAATGCCTTTTAGTTTTACATAACCAAATCAGTCAGGCCAGCCTTTCCCCCACACCCTGGAGCTCCCCAGTGCCTTTGGGCTGTTTATCCAGTCTCACAGGCAAGGGAAAAATGAGAGAATGGGTCTCCAGGAGCAGCAGGAGAGTGTTTATGTGCAGGCACACACAGCATCCACACTAATACCAACACTCACTCTTGCAGATACTTCCTGGGCACTGAAGATGGCAGAGATCCCAATTCTCTAGGAAAAAAAAACCTGAAGAATAACCCCAGATTTCAGAATAACAATTGATCAGTGTCTTAGCCATGGCAACTTGCCACCTATAAACGGATGCAGGGGAGGGATAACATGTCTCTTATTCAGCAGCTACTTCATTCCCATTTAACTTTCAGAGCTCACAGGAGGGAACAGAAAACCCAACAGCTACAGCTAATGCACAGCAGCTCTTGCCTCATCAGGCCATCTCATTCCTGCTCACAGCTGGACCTTGAGGCTGCCCCTCGCAGCGACAGAGATTGGAGCCAACTGCAATGTGAGAGCACTGCTACACACATGGCTCTTCCCAAGCATTTCCCCCTGGTATGAGCCACCCTCATTGGGATCGAGATATCTCATTTATACCACACATTTTAATTTATCTCCTTATGGAGGTAAGGCACAGGGAAAGTAATTGCAAGTGTCACAGCAATACGTGAGAGTTCAAGTGTCAGACAAGGGAGCTGATCCACATGTTTGGTGAAGACCCAGGAATTCTACCTGGTCCTCAGGGGATTCCCTGCATTTCCCCATTGTTTTTACTCATTTGCCCGCCTTGAGTTCACTGTAGTGCTTGGATCAGGAAAAGGAAAGGAAATACATCACAGAATGGTTTGGGTTGGAAAGGACTTTAAAGCTCACCTTGTTCCACCCCCTGCCATGGGCAGGGCCACCTTCCACTGACCCAGGTTGCTCCAAGCCCTGTCCAACCTGGCCTTGTAGGGATGGGGAATCCACAACTTCTCTGGGCAAATATAATTATACCCAGCCAGTGCTGGGTATAATAATCAGTGCTTGTTTTTTATATCAGGGGTCAGCCTGGACTAGGTAAAGGTTTGCTTTCAGAGACCAGCTCAAACCAGCTGTGTTAAGTCTCCTGTGCAGAACACGGTTTAGTCTGGCAGATGGGGATGCTAAGTGAGACTCATTAATCTGTTAGCACTTTCACCCACCCACTGAAATCCCAGTGGTCTGAAGTCATGGTTTTCTGACAAATCCAGAAATCTATAGCTTGTACAACAGCTGCAACCAGAATAAAGTTCCGGGAAGAAAAAAATGTTTCATTAAACTACATGGGTAGGTAGGTCAAAATTACTCAAAGGATCTCAGAGTATAAGAAATTTGTGTCTGAAACTATCTGCATGCTAGTTTGTGGTACAAAACTGGAAAAGGCAACTAATAACTCCTGCAAAGCACCTGTTCTTCACTCTGCACACCTGAAACACCACAAAGGGTTAAAGCTACAGGACAACAAAACCTTCCAAAAGAGAAGCTTTTCTTAAAAAACACCCCAGTTGTTACCTGCAGACGGAACAGGTACAAAACCAACTCTTGTTCACATAACCTCATCTCATTGTCCTCTACCCCAGACACAGAACAGTGAAGACCAAGGCTCTAAACAACAAATAAAGCTCAGAAGTTGGCAAGCCACGTTCAGGGCTGGCTGGTGCTGTGCCTATCTCCATATCTAGAAAGGTTCAATGTGCTCATTCCAGGAGGCCAAGAAAAACTAAATATAGTAGCAGGCTCCCAGCAAACACCCAACCTGGCACGGATTCCAGCTACCTGAAAAATCCATCCCTCTCTCCACAGGGCACTCCGATAGCTGTGAGCCTTTCCCTTCTTTGCTGTAAGGAGGCAATGGATAATTGCACAAACAAAGGGATGGAGGTAATGCAGTAACAGCACTGATACTTCTCACTCAGGGGGATCATCTGGCTCTTTCAGATTGGGGTTTTTTATTAAGCCTGACATCCGCTGGCAAATAGGAGGGAGCATCCTCCCCTCACGTGTCAGGAGCCAAGTCCTCGTACAGCAACTGCCTCTAAGAGCAGAGACACCATCCAAGAGCATCTGTTTTGTTTCAACCTCTGCCCTTAAAGGAGGACCCAGAAAGGAAAAAAGCCCAAACCCTTTAAGCTGCAGACTGGCTTTGTTGGTGTGTACGAGGTTTTCAATCAGAAAAAGCCTCAGGGAGAGCTGCTCACCTCTTGGCTTCTGAATGGCATCATGGATGTTGTGTTTCAAGCTGCAACCCTGAAGACAGACCCCAGTTTTGACCAAGCTTTAAGATTTAGCTTAAAGGCATGCATGCTCCCTATACAAAAAATGAGGTCAAAGAAGCTTCTTTTGAAAAAATAAATAGAGCAATAAAGCATTCTTTCAGATTGGCTTCACAGAGGATAAATCACTGAACAAATACAGCCATCTTATCTTGTTGGCAAATGGCACATAACATCCAGCTTCACTGGAAATGGTCAGAGAGCAACTGACTTCTTATTGTCTTGGAAAATGCTGCTCTTTACTTTTTACAAGACTCCTTTGTTTTTAAAAAAACCACATGATCTCTAAGCAGTGCCAAGCCTGCTTTGCCTCCTGATGCCTCAGGACTTCCTAGCAACCTCACAGCAGAAACACGATCCATCTCCTCTGACCACGAGGACAACTTGTTTAAAATGGTATCCCAACAATATCCTGGCTGCCCTCCTGGCATTCCCCACATGGATGGGATGCAGCAACCACAGGATTCCATGAACAACAGAGTGAAGCAGGTGAGGCATGCAGGGCTCTCACAGTACATGGAGGTAAAGCTTTCCCCAAACCTTCCAATTTTAGCCTCTTTGTCCCTCCTAAAATCAAACACAGACACTAAGGTCACCCTGTAAGGAACAAGAGCTCATGGGTGGTTACAGAACCATCCCTGGCTGTGGCATCCAGCAACAGCAACGCCTGTTCAGCATTTTGGCACTGATTTATGACAAGTGTACTTGCCTTTCCATTAGCCACAGCTCTCTCAGTTGACCCCTGGGCTCGGAGAGGCAGGCTCGACATTAAACTCCCATCGGCTTTCAGTCCCGCTGACCTCATCCCCAAAACTCGCTGCCATGTTTTACATCAGCCGGGGCCGAGGCATTCCATTAATGCTCCCCTGGCTCGGGGAAACATCTGCTCTGTTTACACTGGTAGCAGCACAGAGACCACTTAAAGCATCACCTTTGCTCCCCCAGCCCACGGTGGGAGGAGCAGCCACGAGGGCCTGGACCTCCCGACCCCGGCACTCCAACCTGGCCATTAGTTATTCAACAGGGCAGAGGACACTCACACCATCAAGGCACAGCAGAGGTGTTGGGTAGCAGCAAAGAACGTGGATTCCTCCAGGCCAGAAGTGCAAGTCTGAGAGAAGAATTTGTGCTGACCCTAGCTGAAGATGATGACTGGAAATAAGGATGGGTGAAAGAATGTCAGGAAATGATTCAATTTTTTTTAAATCCAAATGGTTTTACAGACTGAGGTAGAGATTCAATGGATACAGATGGTTAATGGTCTACCTTAATCAAATGTGCACCTCCAGGGCCACCCTCACATCCCTCCAGCTCCATAACCAGGGCAGGGGTCCCTGCAGGGTGGTTTGCCCCACAGCAATAGGTAGGGACAGGATATCTTCCTGAAAGCAAAGCACAGCTCATCCAAACCAATCCCCTCAAAAGCACTGCAGGAACCACCACAAACACTACAGCTTAGCTGCAGCCACCTGGGAGAGCCCAACAGCTCTGAAATACCTGTTCAGGCAGGGGATGCTTATCTATCAGTACTACGTGCTGGAGGCTTAGGGCAAGTCTCCACCAGATCAAGGGGGATGTTATTACATATTTTCCCAAGGATTTCTGACAGCTGAGACCTCCAAAAGGCAAACCCCAAACACTTGTTGCTGCTGTTGTTCCAGTGTTAGGTGTGCATTAAATTAACCCCTGATGTCCTCTGCTGCTGCTAGAAGCATCCTTTGCTATTAACCACCCAGTCAAGGCTATAGCTGCTAACAAGCCCATTAGGACACAAAAATGTACAGCAGCCTTGGAATATCCAACAGCAACTGCCACAATAGAGGCCTAGCACACAACATACAGGGCATTCAGCAAGGGACATCAGCTTTTGTTATAATGAAGTCAGGAACAGGTTTTTCCCATCACTGATTACCTCAACAGTCCATGAATCTGCTGCATTTTAGATTTTTGCCTTGCCCTTGGTCAGAGCTTGGACTATGAACTCACACAGAAAGACCCTGACACTCACAGAAGGCTTAGACCACTATTCCAACACCCCTATAAACAAGCAACAGACCCCCAAACCACTCATAAAATTTTTTAATTTTGAAACTGTACATTAAGTCCCTGGTTTGACTGGGGCTGTGCCATGCAATTCTGTTGACTTAACCCCACCAATTCTGAATGTGATGACAGGTATTGGGGAGGAAAAAGAATAAAAACTGTATTTGCTCGTGATCTGCAATACATAATGGAAGAGTAACACAATCTGCACAAACATTCCCTGTTTTTCAGCTCATCCCCAGTGTCCAAAGTATCAGCGGGTCACAGCTTTGTCAATTCTACCACAAAGCTGAAATATTGACTTAAGCATTTTTATTTAGTCCCCTTTCAACCAAAAAGATGAAAATTCAGTCAAAGGGGAAGAAGCTGGCACTGAATGAGACAAATCAAATTGTCCCTTTCCGGTTCCTTAATTCACATGTTAGGGGACAACCACAGCTGGGAATTTCAATCTCTGGAGCAATTAAAGAAAATTAAATTCAGGGAATGAGGCCTTATGCACTCAAAGCTTCATTAACCCTCTTGCCTTTTAATTAAATACGTGCACATGAAATTTTGGACAGAATACTTGCTTCACTGACAATGCTCAATTTTAGTGGCAAATCAGTACTTGCCTTTTTTTAAAATAAGTACACTGGGATTGCAAACTCTAGACCTCTCCAGCTTCGCAATGGCTTTATTAAATACAGTAGAAATTACTGCCTATCACCAGCTCCCACTTTATGGGAATGTCTGCTCTCCCTCAAATGCACCAGCAAAGCTTTGCTCTGGGCTCGCTTCAAGATAACAGACAGCCCCACCAACACCACGGATAAAACATGAGCCAGCATTTAAGAGCCCTACACTTATTACCATCAGTAAGAGAAATAAAGTTGGCGAGCTACAGCAGGATAGGTTTTACAGCCCACAGAGCAGAGATTAGAGCAGCCAGCCTCTCTTTTAAATACTGCTCATCCTTACAAAAGGCTCAGGCAGGCGCCAAAGGCGGTGTGTGACTAGGACAGTTTAACGGATAATCTTTGAAAGGGGATATTGTCAAGTCTGCCCAGCCTAAATATCGAGCTGGCTTTGTGTGAGTTCCCATCTGACTTGTGAGGGAGTCACGCTGCTCCTGCACTGGCCTCCCGCCTTCCTGGGAATGTCAATGAAGCAGATTCGAGTTCACGGAGATGCGCGACCGCCCGCCAGGGACCGAGCTCCGACTGCTTTGATGCTTCCCCACATCCATCCAGAACAGGGCCCCCACCTGATGCACAGGCAGGCAGTCACATTCTGGGACCAGCAGCACAGAGAGGGAAGACACACACGGTCCCTTTGTTGTCTCCAAGAGACTTCTCGGGAATCTGCCACCTCGAGCCAGACATTTCACCCAGAGATGTGCTCTCATCACTAGCAACCAAAGTTATGCCTCCGGGAGGGATCAGCCTTCAGTTTGTCTATTTTCTTTGTAAGCATGTTTTTGGGAGAGGGACTTGTCATTTGCCAGCACATGCTGATCAGTTCTGGGTTTGTAGTTTACTGCTGACCAATGCATTTTAGCTGTTTTGACTATTCAAAGATGATGGCGTGTGTTTAGAGATGACCTTCTCTGACTGTCACTTACCATAAGAGTCAACACGTTTTACAGTCAATGACACTCCCATCGTCACACGTGCCCCCCTCTCAAGGGGAAAGCTAACACAACAGACAACTGTTCACACCAGGCCTCCAAGGAATGCCAGATTCCCAAGTGGATGCTTTGCCCAATTGAGTGAAGAGGCACAGCTCCATTAACCAGAAGCAAGCAATTCCTCATGCCCAATATTCACAGGTTAATTGCTGCATCCCTAAAATAATGTTCTGGTTTAATAGCAGCTGTATTCTCTCACATGGAGCAGAGTGAGCTCTTTGCTGCTGTAGGATGCCCTTGGTGCTACCAAGGACAATCTGAACGCACCGAGCATGACAGGCTCTTGCTGAATGCAAAAATAAATGCAGCCACTTTGCTTCCTCAGCCTTTGACACCAACAGGAGAAGGGGCTTCCTGCTACAGCAACAAGGAGCACATGAATTTTGTGATGCTTGAAGTGCTGCCAGGCAGAACACAACCCATTTCTCTGCTGCTGGAAATTACAGATCCATTAACCCTTCTCTGCGTGTGAGATGCTTTTCCCAACTGCACGCAGCAAATAAGCAACGAGGATGAGCATGGTAAAATGTGCACAGGTGAAGGAGGCATTTCCAATGCAAACCTGCCCATACACACAGCTCTGCTCTCCAGTTCTGATGCTATCATTTTATGATGACAACATTTCCTGACCCAGTTTCTATCTTGCTCCCCATTCCTCTGGTACAAGTAGTAATTAGTAATGTCAGTGCTCTGGCTGAGTTGCTACAGTCCATTAATAATGCAAGAGTAGTAACAGAGAGACAACAGAAGAAAAGAGGCTTGAAGGTTAAAAGCAATAAGAGAATGCATTTTGGGGGACATTGAAAGGGGAGAGGAGAAAAGGAGAATTGCTGGCCTACTGAGATTATAAATCATACACTTCAAAACACATAATTCCTTTCAGGTGGAAGTGGTGGGTGAGTCAGTCATGGCTAATTAGAGGATAATATGCAAATAGGAATGACACACAGAGGTGATTTTTACTAAATTGGAAGTAAACTTGTGTTTCACCTTCCCTTTGCCCCTCTAAACCTGCTGCCTCACCCCTTGGTGTTCCCGTTGCTCCGTTACTCATGTTTCAGAGGTCAGCCGTAACCTGGGATCCCACACATGACACACACTGAAATTTCCTCTCTGCAGAGAATTTCTGCTGAGACCAGCCTCTACCTGCCCATCTACAGCCAAACCTTTAATGCCACTAATCCATCTGCTCCGGGCACACCTTAACCCCAGGCTCTGCTGAAGCTGTTTATAACATGTCCTGTGAACCTAAAATAGAGCTGGGTTTGAACAGGTAACCCAGCATTTCCCTGGGCTTCCAAGGCTTGGGAATCTTCTCTGACTGACAGCAGCTCCCTCGAGAGCAACAGCTTCACCCCCACCAAAGGCACACAATCCTCCCCATGACACTGAATAAAGCTCCTGGAACTGCATCCTCAACTGCATCACCTGGGAACTTTGTTTTTTCCCCCTTTATGTTCTCCTTTTCCTGCTAAGCCCAGCATAGAACCAAAGCAATAAAGGAGCCTATAGGTTTGGTGATGACTCCTTGGCTGTTCCTATTGCTGAATGAAAACTCACATGAAGAGTGGAAGGGCTGAAGTGTCTCTGCATGCCAGGAAGGCAGCTGGTTTGGGGCTGACTCTGCTCCAATACTGAAAAGCAGGGATCTTCTACAGGAAGATTTGCAAGACAATGGAACTTACTCTGAAAGGTCTTCTCTCCTGTTTGGCATTTACAGCTTCCTACATAGTACCAGGCCTCTTGTGAGTGATGACATACAAAGCAACACATGTGCTCTTTCCATTACCTGAAATCACACATGTCACTCCCTCTTGAAATATGTATTTCAATAAATCAAGCTAATCAATGTTATAATTTAACTGCAGCACAGCTCATTCTGGCATTTAAGAGAACTATTCCAAAGTCCTCCAGCACAAAGGGCTTGGATGACTACCCAGAAAGCATAAATACCCAGCAGGCTCATTGAGATGAACTCATAGAAGAATGGCAAAGGAAGGACAAAAAAAAAAAAAAAAAAAAAAAAGGAAAAATCAGCTTCAGAACTGCATGGTGGTTTGGGCCTTTCAAGTATCACTTCCTCCGTGGAGAGGAAGTGAGAGGAGCTGGAGGTTCTCAGATACAAATAGCTTCCCCTCCACAACAATGAGAGAAAAGGATGGGTGTTTTTAAAAAGAAAAAAAAAAGGCAAAAAAAGAAAAAAGAAAAAAGGCCAGCCCTGAACACACTGTGACCAAATTAGGAAACAAACTCCACTGACAGCCTCCAGAATGGCCATCATCTGCAGCAGCCTTGTGTTAGCTCAGGAAGTCTGATGACTGTGTCATCTGCTGAAATCTGTTTATGTGCAAACAGAAAGGAGAAGCAAAACACCTCCCCACACTCCCTGCGCTAGGTTAGGCCATCCCAAGGAGTCATCAGTGCCCTGACTCGATGCCATTCCAAACCTCTGCTGCTGGCTCACGCCCCTCCAAAGATAACTCTGTCCTGGAAGCACTAAGGTACAGCAAAATTAGGTGTATGGGGTTTTTTAAGTGCATTTTTTAAGTGGTTAGCTGTGGCAGATGAAGCTGAGGTTAGAGATCAGTGATTACTACGACAGGAATGTGAGGGGGAGGAAAGAGAAGGAAGATACAGCTTCTTGAGTAAGGTCAGAACTATGTTTTTAATTTGCCTTGGGAACAGCCTTTTTCCATCCCCTCCAACATCCATTTCCACTGCAGCAGCAAAATGATAACCCTGCTCCAACACTCTGCAAACACACTAGGTAGGGTTTTAACCTTAAGTTGCTGTGGAAAGAACCTGAACCAAGCTCACAGCAGTCCCAGAACACTCGGTGGCACTGCTACCCTGCTGTGGGGACACACAAGTGACTGAGCAAAGCTGCTTCACTGTTTAAAAATCAAACAAATGAAGGAATCTGAGCACTTTGGTCCATACAGAGATTTAGAGTTTCTCCCTGATGTTAGGGTGACCACATTACATTACTCCCACTCTTGTCTGCATGAGATGGAAGAAAACCCTCTTGTCCCTTTCATTTTCAAAGGGATTGCGGAGGAAAAGGCAAAGCTGCCAGCTCCTGTCAGCCTGCAGCAGGTCTCAGCCTCAGCACAACTACAGCTTTCAGGGTCCTTCCAGCCCCAGGAGTTTGGCTACGAGGCCACTCCACCAATTCTCCACATTCAAGGCAGCCAACAGTCTTTCACAACCCACTCAGGGTGCTCTTATCCAATTCCTCATGGAATCCATCATCAATCTCCAAAGACAGTCATCATAAACCAGAACTGATCACCACAGGTGCACTGCTTCTCTCAGTGTTCACTTTGCCTAAGTAGTTGTAGGCTCCCTGTGCCCAGGGACAAAAGGCTAAACAAGATCCTGAAGCTTAAATTTCCATCTCCACATGAAGTTGTACTCAGTTTATTACTTCTGAACCTTTCCCCAGCAAAGGACAAAGCTATGAATGGAAGGTAGCACTGCTACCTCGTATGGACCTGACACAGAGGCTCTCACTGGTCAGTGAACAGCCTTTTCAATTGGCTTTTCACTGACTGGATATTGCTGTACAAGGCAGAAAGCAAGCTGTCTTTACAAGGAGTAAGCTTTGTTGCTCAAAATTGCACAGTCCATTTTTAAAGGGACTAGTCTGAGTTCCTGCTTTCAGCAGCTGTTTTTTTTCCCCTGCAAGAGACAGATACCCCATTTAATCTGACCTCTTTCCTCAGGTCCATTTCCAGGCTGGGCCTCACCCTCTCCTCCTGTCAGACTCATTTATCAAGTGAAGCATTTCCACATACCACTGCATAAATAGACTTGACCTTGTTAAAGCAGCAGCACCTGAGCTCCCACTGATGGAACCTCTCCACCCCACCACAGCAATTAACTCAGCCCACTCCTACCCTCTTTCCAGGTGGGGTATTCTCAGAGCTTCTACAGCCCTTTCCTATGTGTCTCAAAGGGTGATGAGTTGGCAAGCAGTGATTTGGGGCTGATTATTGTGCCTCCTTCTCTGGAAAGGGGAATCTAGGACCAACTTACTGCTGGCACCACTCAATTCTTGCAACTGCTCCTGCCCAGTCCAAGCACACAGCAAAAATCAAGGTGTAAGACAGTACCCCGGCATTCCCTAGTTCCCTTTGCAGTTTCATCCCAGGATAAGTAGCTTGCCCAGCATAAATCTGGGATGAGAAGATCTCCTACCTCTTAGCACTTCCCAAGCAACTCTCACCCTCCCCACCTCGACGGGACAGCCCACACGGTTCGGTGCACGTGCCCATCCTCTGCGGGACTGTACTTTTAAGGTTTGCTCTACCACGAGCTCTCTCCTGTTATCTATCTCCCTTTAGAACCTGGCAATAAAACCTACCGGGGTGTTATCTGCTGCCTACAATCACCTCAACCCCACCTTCGACCTTGGTCCCTCCCTCCGGCCCATCCCTTTGCGGAGATCAGGAATGAGCCGCGCTCCGATAGCATCGCGCTCGCCCTGCCTGCGGCTCGGCACCGGCACCGCCGCTGCAGCCGAGCTTCAATGTCCTTTTATGGAAGAAAAATGAAAATCGCCTGCCCAGCCGTGGAGAGCCTGAGCAGGGCTGAGCCGAGCTGACAGACGGAAACTCGCCATTTGTTGTGGTTTTGGCACCGAGAGCGCCCAGAGAGTTCCCATGCGCGCTGCAAGTTTAAAAAGGGCGCAGCGGAGAGCTCCAGAGCAGGAGGTGTCAGGGATGCAGCGCTCAGGAGAAAGGTGGCAGAGCTATGAAGAGATGGCTTAGAGAATTCTGCTGACATGGACACGTGGGAGACAGGTCTCCAGATCCAAGTGGACACAGGCATGAGGGCTCCATTCCCAAGCCCTATCCCTGGAAGTGTTCAAGGCCAGGATAGAGCCCTAGGCAACCTGGTCTACTGGAAAATATCTCTGCCCATGGTGGGAGGCTGAAAATGAATGGTCTTTAAGGGTCCTTTCAACCCAAACCATTCTGTAGTTCTATGAAGACATGTAACAAGGTCATCCTCACCACACTTCCTTCTCTTCCTTGTCCCAGCAAATTTTCTTAAGAGACACAGGAGGATGGGAATTTAAACACAGGAGTTGGGACTTAAGGTCATTGCCACCAAGAAGAAATTAGCGAGGGGTCTGCCATAGCAAATGCCACCTTCGGCTCTCCTCTGTACTAAAGCTGTGGGGCTAAGCTCCAAGTAACAATCAAATCCAAATAAACAGGCTCAAGGAAAAACATACGGATAACAGCAATAAGAATCTCTGAACAGAGAATGAGATGGGGCCACAGGACTTTCAAAATGTTTGTGCTGCTGTCAGGAAGCTGAATGAGACAGCAGACTTCAACAGCTGGGAAAACATGTTGCAAAACAAGGAGAATTAAGTAATTCTCCATATGTATATCCTACTCTGAGGCATTCTGGACAAGCTCAATTTCTCCAACCAGGACAATCTTTTTTTCCATGTTGCACACGCACCCTGCCAGCTACAAATCCTGATACAGTTTAAGCCTAAATCCACAGCACATCTGGAGTCAGGCAGGGCAACTCTGTGCAGCATGGCCCAGCCTTTAGCACAGAAGTAATGGGCCCTGTGGTATGTGTTGGATGACATCCTTGGACAGCTGTGTCATCCTGAACACATCCCCTGCTGCTGGGTGCTGGATTACACAAACAGTTCCCCCTGCACTCTATAAAACACTCCTAACCAGATCATTGCCTTGTTACCCACCTCTGAACCATAAGCAGCTGCATGTGCCTTGCTGTACCAGGTACAGAGATCACGGGTGTCACAGCATCTCCCTCACCTCCTTCTGCAACTTCAGGTCTTGTTGATCAAGCAATAATTTATTTCAGCAAGACCCCTCCTCTCAGAGCCATGCAAACCGCTCAGCGTGACTCGCGCTCGTTACCAGCGCTGGTGGTGCTCTGCTAAGAGTGGTCGTGTTCAGGCACAGCTCGGTGCAAGTTTAAACCTGCCTCACTTCCAGCAGAAAATGAAAGCTAAAAGCAGCTGGGTGCATCTGTTCCTAGCCAGCACCTCCTAATCAATCCCGAGACACAGAACAGCTTAAAAAGGCGTGCCCTAAAACACCAAGTCTCAGTGCTGCTAATTAAAACAACATGAGGATTGCTCATGGCCAGAGAGCCTAAGCTGAAGATGAAAGGCAAAAGAGCAGAAATTTTATCCGAGATAGGCACATCAGTGCTCAAGGCACTCCCCAAACCCACTGTGGATGCACAGGAATGGCAGCTGCCCAGGCCAAGGACATTGCCATCCCACACCATGCAGCCATATGCCATCACCTCTTACACCCAGCCAGCACTGACCCAGACAACTGGGTACCACAAAGCAATAAAAACTCTGTGCTGTGAAAAGGAGTTTTAAGGAAACTCTTGGAAATGCAAGTCCCTGCAATGTGGCCTGGCTATGAAATGAGTGCTGGGGGTTTCAAGCTCTCCGCTGCTCTGTGCATGCATTATTTCCATGGCAACGGCAGCTTTCAGCTCCCCATCTCTTGCTGGCTGAAAGCCCTGCAGTGCTTTGTGCTGAGACTGCAAAGAAGGGAAACCATCTCCCTTCTCCCACAACACGGCGCCAGGGCCAGCAGCAGCAGCTGGGAACAAAAGCCTTGTCTTCCACACTGTGGGGTCTTGGGAGGATGGACTTCCTTTCCTGGTGGAAAACAGCATTTCCCCCACCATGCAGAAGTGCACCCTCACCTCCCAGTGCTGCACAACTCAACCAGCAACATGTGCCTTTCCTTGTTTTACCACAGTTGCCAGTTTTGGGTTGCTCTGTAGTGCTGGGAGGAGAAATGTGCATCCTTAGAGGTGAGAAATTTGAGTGCTGCTTCCATGCAGGGATCTCTCCAAGATGGAGACCTAGAAAATCCTCCTGTCACCAGGAAGCCGGACTCCATGTGCAGTCAGCAGCCTATTACAGAGCAAAACCTCAATACTCAGCCAAATCTGAGTGAAAGCTGCCTCTGCCCCAGCACCAGCTCAGACTGCACACACAGAGAATGCATTGTAGGCTGGCTTGGAGATAAGTGGTCTTTTTCCCTGGCTAACTAAGCTTTTCCTCCACCCTGCTGTTTGTCATATTAAGATTCAAGCCCTGGCCACCTAACCAGGAGCAAAACTTGACATCACACAGCTTGAGCCACACTGGCCCTGGCAGATGGTGCCAGCTCATCTGCATGCTCCCCATGCAGCCGGGCACTCACAGGAGGCAGGGCAGTTCTGCCCACTGCTCAAGTTACAATTTGCCACATTTTGGCCCCTGCAAGGTGCAAACGACTGGAACTACAGGTGAGATGCACAGGCAGTGACCTGGGTACGTGTAGAGCCCAGCATACAGACACACAGCCAAAGTGAAGGCTTGCAGCTGGTTCACATCACTTGCTTTACAACGTATCCATAGCTGGCCCAGATATGAATGAACCTCCCTGCAAGATTTAATGGAGACCCCGAGGGTATCAACACAAACTCCCAAAGCCAGACAAAGGATCCAGGTGATGGAGCACAGGGATACAACAGGTTCACCATCTGGTCTTCCTCTCCCCACCCTCAAAGAGCTCAGAGATTTTGGAAGAGACACATTTGACCTTCCCCTTGCTTTAGGTTCAGCTGTGTGAGTGCAGTCCTTCCAGCCAGAGAGGGACTCCTTCCAGGATCAGTCATCACCACCAAGTCTGCCAGAGGTACTGCTAGGAAAGCCAATGCATCCTCTCCAAGCTCTGTGGAGTTCCCTAGATTAGCCCTTTCCTCCCTTAGGGCAACCATTTCCTGCAAGCAAGAGCATTAACTGGAATTCTTCATTCTGGAGAGAGAGGAGATAGCAGGAATATGAAGAACCACTGCAGCTGAGACACCACATCCTGCTATCCAAATTCCTCACCCTCGACTTCAAATCCTAAAGTCGTTAAAGACTTCTAAGAAGAGCACAAAGCTACTCAGCAGATTTTCAGCTAATGAATCAACACAAGCTGTCCAGGAAACCAGAAATCCAGCCCACTGGAATGCTGTAACCCCAGGGAGGGGGGGAACAGGCAGTATACACTAGGAAGGAAATGAAACAGCAAAGCAGTAGGAAAAGAACACTTCAGCACTAAACCCTCTTACAAAGGTTCCTCTGCTGCATTACACATTTTCGGAAAAAAGCAGCATCAATTCGCTTTGCCCATTGAAAGACTCATGTTTTTCAAGGCCAAATTCTGTTTTTTTAGTGCTGACACATGTACATTTTGAAAACAGCTTGGCTTTTGCAAAAACAGTTAGAAAAAATTGAGATTTAAACGTGAATCAACATTGCCACCTAGTGCCTAGCAAACCTCCTTGCCCTAACACTGGGACATTCCCTTCCCCATTGTAAAGGGTAGATGATAACAAAACCTATCTGGAGATCAGAATCTAAAATGGAATTGCCTATTTCACAAATAACTTTCTCCCCCGAAGTAAGTTCGATTTTCACACCAGAGTTCAGTGCTGGCAACTTCAACTTCTCCAGACAACAGAATTTAACTGTCTATTAGGCATTTGTAGCCAACATCGTCCAAGAAAAGACAGAACTCCTCCTCTCTTTTATCAACAGTGCCCTGAAATTCACCTGTCCAGGCACCTAATTTTATAGAAGATCAGTAGGATCCAGCAAACACTTTACCTGTTGCCCTACGCAGCCACATGAGATACTGCTACTAGGAAGGGTGAGTTGTCCTCCCAGCTCTCCTGCCCAGCATTCCAGAAGAGACCAAACGTGAAGTAAGCCCCAATTACCTTTCTGCAGCGGGGATTGGGACAGCTGAACCGCTTCACATCGCTGTCCAGCAGAGCTGGGAAGTTACAGAAGGGACACCTGTAGCCCAGAACAAGATGCCATTAATGCAGAGTGCCAAACATAGCTTTGCTGAAAGCTGATTTAGTCAAATAGCTGCATGGAAGTTGCTAAGGCTGCCAACCCAATGCCTGTTGCCAGGATGTGCTGACTATTGCCTTTTTGCTCATATTTCTTCAATCACTTCCCCGTTTGCAATCAAAATATTATATGCTCAGCACTGCTTTTGACCATGTAATTTAGTGGATCAGCACAGAGCTGGCAAGCAAGTCTTGGGGGAGACAAGTCTATTGAATTTTAATCTGCTCCTAGTCAAAGGCAGAATAAAAACAGACCTGGGAAGGCAGAAGACTGAATTTATAATCCAGCTCTTTAAAAGCTACCTATCTCAGAGTCAGCAGAAACATAAGGTTCCAGGGAACAATTTTCCACAGCAGTAAGTGCAGCATTCTCTGTGGGACACTCACCTGACGAGCTCATCTGCACAGGCAGCAGCCACCTCCTCCTCGGCCTTCCGCTCGTAGTATTTGCAGAGGATGTTCTCTGGAAGCACTTTCTCCAGCTCACTGGTGGGGAAGGAACATGTGCAACTGCCTTCCATGCAGCTGAGCTCTGACTGGGGTTGGAAAGAGGGCTCAGGTTCAGTATGACACTAGCAAAAAGCAACTCAGGATCCAGAACATTTCCAAGCAAATCAGTGCAGAGCCTTGCTCAGACAGAGTAAGAGCTAAAGTCAGCAGATCTCAGAATTACTTGGGTTTTGGGACTTTAAAAATCATCCAGTTCTAAATCTCTGTCATGGGCAGGGACAGCTTCCACTATCCCAGCTTGCTCCAAGTCCCGTCCAGCTTGGCCTTCAACACTTCCAGGGATGGAGCAGCTGCAACTTCTCTGGATAGTATGTACCAGTGCCCCATAAAATTTTTTTCCCCAATATCTCATCTAAATCTTCCTAAGATGACTGCCAGAGAATGGTTTGCTATGGAAAGATCAAGCCTAATTAAACAAATCAGGCCTCAAACAAGCACTGGGCAGGAAGATGCTGTTGCCAGCTAGGATCACAATTCACTCCAAGTCCACTGTGACCATATATCAGCCCGTTATTATTGTTCAGTCTCTGCTGAGAACCAATGTGCACTCACACATTACATTCTTTTCAATAGTCATATAAAATATAGCTGCCAGTTTATACATTTACATGAAATGGATCCCAGAGTACAACAGCATCCCACAGTTTGAGCATCATATCCTGAGGCAAAGGAGCAGACACACTTCAGAGCAGGTTAATGACTTGTTTATAGCTCAGCTAAGTACCAGGATAATTGCTAGCTAAATCAGAGACTAAGGAGGTTAGTAGTACCATAGAGGAACCAACCCCCCAATTAAATTGGGATTACAGTGATATTATGAATGACAAACACCCTTAGGTAGAAGGAAACAGGCCAAGTCAGAGATAAGTGTTCTCTGTGCAGATACAACTGGTTTATTTAGTAGAAAATAAAAACCAAACAAGTTATTGTTTTACTACGAGCACTGTATAAAGTTTTCATAACACTCAAACTGCTAAGCATAGAGAAAAAAAAAATGGAGGTTAGTAACCCTGAAATCCCGTTCAAAGATTACATTGTGAAGTAGTTGGCTTCACTTGATGGCAAGACTGACTTGGATTTCAGGACACCATTCCATTCAAACATTTCCTGGGAAGTGCGGTTACATCTGTTTTAAGTAACAACACTACACAAACAGCAATGTTACCTCCCAGCAGCAATTACCCATTTCCCCCTTGTCCAGTTGTGAAATCCTTACCTTCCCAGAGCCAAAAACTGCCTCCTGAGCATATTTAATTAGGCACTCCTTGCAGAACAAGTGACCATCTGCACACTGAGTCAACTCCTCGAAGGCAAACTCCCCGTAGCAGCAGCGGCACTCGATCATCTGCCCGTCCTGCAGCCACCAGAGGAACCAGCATCAAAACATCAACAGCTATAGCAACACACACACAACTGCAAGCCAGAAAACACTGCCAGCATTAATCCTAAAAACCAGCTACAGATATACACCATTCCATTAGATATCCTATTTGGTGGTCTAAATTCCCTAAGTGCAATCAGAAACTCACTGAGTTTAAGTCACTTAGTGTCTACATGTCCTGCTTGACAGGTTCCAAAAAACTACAGAACATGCAGTGATTAATAATTCTTAGCTCACAGGCAGAGCAGCATCTTGGGTTTGGGAAGCTGCAGTCACAGGGAAGCAGCTTGAGTGTACACACCACTCTCATGGGAAAACCAAGATTCAGATCTATTACCCTCTAAAGGAACACTTGCCATCTGCCTGGGCAGACCCTGTCTTGGCCTCTTAACTGTGGGGGTGGAGAAGTTTGCCACTGATAAAAAGTAAGTATAGCCCACTTTTCCAAAGTCTGAAAAGGAAATGAGCATTGAAACCAAAATGTAATGCACAGCTGCTGAACTGTTCTCTACATTTTCTCTGAAGCAGAAGAGCTGATTGTCAGGTTTTTAGAGAATTCTTTCTGCAAACAAGGAAGGTCTTCCCACTGGCCAAGCTCCAACAACAGTATATCTGTTTTAAACAGCCATAATGGCAAGAAGGAGAACAAACCTGATGCTACTCTGTTGCAATGTTTGTTCTGAGCAGTGAAGATACAAGCTGAATTACTACAGATCATTACATGCATCAATACTGTCTTGCTGGCCTCAGCTCCTGTCTACCTTTCCTAAAAGTCAGCCAACAAACATTACACAGGTTTTGTCAGCTCAGCAAAAGCAGCACAGTGAAATGCAGCTTCAGAAAAGCTCCATTCCAGAGCTAAAAGAATTTGAGAAGGAGGAAGTGCAAAAGAGTGCCTGTGCACAAGCTGAACTCAATTTATAACATTATAGATACTGACCTTCTGATACTGCTCCTCATTCATCTGCAGAGCCAGGAGGAAGTCTGCATGCTGCAAGAAACATGTGCATCTGTATTTACAGAATAGATAAAGCAATTTTCCAAACTCTCCACTCATTTACATTATCTCAGGACTCACAAACCACCATAAAAGGCTTGCTGTCTGCTTGTAACATCACTCAGCCCATCCCTCCAATCCATTAAGCTATTTATGATTCAGCTAAAACAGATGGGAGAAGCAAAGGGAGCAAGAACAACGAACCAAATTCTGTATTGTGGGGTTCAGGTTTCCATGGGCAGAGATGATCTCACCCAATGGGCCCCTCCAGAGAACATGAGCTTTTTGCTTCAAAGGAGACCTTATCCATCTGCCCAAGAGACAAGGATCTTTAAGGAGCTATTATAGAAAGGACTGTGGGTGCAGAGCTATGAGTTCAGTCTTCCCTCAGCCTAGGAGAGGAAGACAACACAGCAGTGGGTGTTGCAGGTTCTGCTTAAAAACACCCAGTTCTCAGCACAGGACAAACCCTTCTGGAGCCACAGGACTGCCAGCCTGAGGAGGGCAGAGTGAGTGGACACACTGCCTTGGGCCTGGCCATTACTCACCACCAACACTGAGCTGCACTTACAAACCCTAAAGCAGCAGAGAAGCCTACTAACAATTAGAGGAAAGAGCTAATTAGTACAGTTTTCACCACTTCATAGCAAAACCCCCTCCAGAATGGTGTTTGCACAAGCAACAGCTGCATATTTAAGTAAATATGAAATTCTGTGCTTGGCTTCTTTCCTTTAAAATTGAGTTACTTGGGAAGAGACATATGTGTAACAGGTAGGGAAGGGGAAAACATAGTTATTCAATATTTGGTTCAGTGTTTGAATTTCTGTAAGAGACAGATTTTCCATGTTTAGGGCCAAAACTTCAACAGTTGTTGAAGACTTGCACATGATCAAAGCAGCTCCTATCACTCACCTCTGCCATCTCTTTCACTTTCTGCTCATAGAATTCCTGCTCCAGTAGCACCGGTGGGAGAAGGGAGAGCTTGTCATAGGTCCTCCAGTGCCGTCTCTTGTTCTCCAGGAAGAACATGCGCTTCTCAATTTTCACATCCCCTGAAGCAGAGTTAAAGTCTCAATAAAAAAGGATGGAGCAGGCAGAACAAAGCTTAAATCCTTCCTGCATACACCACCAGCTGCAGACTTTCAGCAGCTCACACAGCACTTTACCAAGCAGAGGTAATGAGGAGCATCTCCAAAACAGATACCAGTGGCAGAAACTCAGCTCTTTTGGGACCACATCCCCTTTCAAGAGCTGCTTTCAGCTGCACACCAGTTCTGCCTACAGTAATGATGCAGAGAGCACAATACACACAGCCTGGCATTTACCTTGCTCAAATTTGAAGTCTATGTAGGAATATTGATTCATTTCTTTCCTCCTTTTTCGTTTCCCGCTGGTTTCGGGAGACAGCTCCTGCCACTTTTTGATAGCATCTGAAAAGGCCTAGAAAACAACATACAGGCTTAAATCCTGTGCCTGGAAGAAAGCAGGAGCACTTAATTCAAGCTGAAGCACAGTATAAACATGGGCATAGGACTGATTCAAAAGTGGAAAGCTAAACACTCCAAAGAGAGGCAAATACATATCTTTCCTCTGCTCACCTTGTTGCTTTCTGTACTCAGAGTAATTATTCCATAAAAATAAAGCAGGTGAATGATATTTCCTAACAGCTCAGCTGTTAACATCAAAGTGGGCACCAGCTGTATTAAACAGAGCTGGTTTGGCTTCTTTTTTTTGTTGCTGGGTTTGGCTTTTTGTTTAAAAAGGTGAGGTTCAAATATTCAGTGCTCAATCAATCAAGAGAACAGACAACAACTTTTGTTTTAGTTAAGTCCTGGAACAGTAGAGAAACAAGCTCAAGCAAGGGCATATCAGAGGAGCAGATCTAAGTCAAAGACTTGAACCCACAATGACATTCAGTTTGCTGATACTTCAAACAAGTGCCTTTGCATCTCCATGACAGTGAAGTTCTTTTATAAGGACTACAGGACTCATGCCACAAGTCATAATAAGACAAAGCAGGACTGGCTACTTCTTAATTCCATGCAGCCAGTTAACCAGCAGCAGCAGCTAAATGTTTTAAGATTTAACTAAATGTCAGGGGTTTATGGGCAATTATACTGCACTTCAGTGGTGACATACAGGAACACTTCTCAGTTTAATGCATCACCCACCATGAGCCAGCTCATGTTTCCCCAGCTCTCCTATTAGGGAAAGTAAAAACTTCCTGCAGCATTCTGTCTGGCCAATAAATTTTGAAAATCTCTACTAAATGGATTAAAACTTCTTAAAAGGAAAGGAAGATTATTATAAAACCCATAACCACACAGCAGCAGATGATACAGTAAGGCCAAAGTCATCACAGTGCTCTCTGCAGACATGGGAGATAAGCCCAGGAAAGAAAACAGACTTGAACTGGAGCACCTTTCGTGTGATTGCATAGTGCCCCTTGAGCTCGTGTAGTGCCCACTTGATGTCCTGGCTGCTCAGCATTTTGAAGTCTGCCATGAGGAGATCAGCTGCCTGAATAAAGCACCGCTGGTCAAGGGGGGCGAGTTTGGAAAAGTCAAAGTAGTCCACTTTAGGCACCTAAGGAGAAAATGAAAAAGATTAAAAGGCTGCTGTAAATACACACAGGAATGCCACAAATGGCTCTCTCAGTGATCAGGACATTCTGCAAAACCATCCAAAATTCAGAGTATGTGGCACCCAACTCTGAGCACCTTAGCACAGTGTGGGTGCAAAGCCTACTGGCCCAGGCACCTCTGCAGGTGACCTGCACAAGGTCAAGAGTAGAAAGAGGTATTCAACATCTCTCTCAGGCCACACAACATCCTCAAAGCAGCTCAGAGAGAATTTTTTGTTAAATGGATGTTTTAAAACACAAAATCAAGTACCTGTAGGGAGATTTGCAGTTAGGAGGCTGCAGGGCAATGCCTAAAGGCCTCACAAGAGAGACCCAAGGGCCAAGGCTACTTCATGTGACAGGATGATCGTGGAATTCTTGTCTCAGTTATCAAAATGAACACTTGAGATGGGGCTGTGACAGGCAGGCAGGGCAGAGGGGCTTGCTGGAGGCAAAGGAGCAGACACTGTGCAGCTCTGGCACAGCCAAACAGGAAAGGCTTGGAAGTCATCTTGCAAGCAACTAATTATTGCTATTTAACGCTGCCTTACACATACCCAGAGGCCTCCTGTGAAAGCCAGGCTCAGTCAAGCACTCTGCAAACACACACTAATCAAAGCAGACATCCCAAGGTCCACTCAGGCTCAACAGACTGCCCAGAGGCAGCAGGAGAGGTGGATACTCTCACTTGCCTTTGTCTCATCTTGGCTGGCAAGCAGGCTGCTGCTGGGGTTTAAAACCACTCTGCCTTCCTTCTTTGGGTAATCTGGATTTTCCAGAAGAAAGTTACAAAGTCTGAAAAGATAAATATAGTTACTTCAGGGTTGGGGAGCTCAGGTTCATTTCTCATTTGTCCAATTTTTATTATCAGATAATTATGAGGTCACAATCAAAGCCTGCCCTGTAAGGATCAAGGGTGGTCCTGGACTAGAGCAAAATGCAAGTAAATGACTGAGAATTAAATGAAAAATAATCAGCTCTGTGGCTGCAGAAGGAAAAGCAAATAGGTTTGTCTTTCAATAATTAAGTTTACATACATGAAACTTGCATGGATGAGCTACAATCATCTGTGGAAAAAAAAACCACCACAAAAATTCCTACAAAACCCATAAAAGGGTCATGTCTTCCTCAACAAACTATTACAGATCCAAACTTGAATCAAAGCCTCCATTCTCAGTCTACCTTCACATTAAAGCAGCCAGAGCAACCTGGTTTAGTGGAAGATGTCCCTGACCAGGGAAGAGGGGTTGGAACTAGGTGATCTTTAATGGCCTTTCCAACCCAAACTATTCTGTGATTCCATGATTAAAGCAGAGACAAAAGCATGTTTAAGATGTGTGTCTCCATGGAATACAAACTCTGAATACAGGTTTCATTGTAACAAAGCTTGCAATCACACCAGCATTACCAAATTCCACTAGAAACTGGTCTGGTTAGAACAGCACCTAGAAAATAACCACTAAAATTGCTGAAAATTTGCATAATAGCCTGTAAATGCACCATATCTGAGGTTCTATCACAAACAGTCATAACTGTCAGGTAAGTGTAGTTTAACTGAGTGTTTTAGCTTAGAAAAGACTCAGCAAGGGGTTTTCAAATGCCCCTTTGGTGGAGAACCACAAATACTCCAGAAACCCTTCTGAAAGGGCATCTAAATCAGGCTCCCACAGTTTTTTCTCAACCCTCACCAAGCAGCTGTGCTGGCTGGGGCAAGTAACACAAGCCTTTCCTCAGTTTCCCCAGCTGCAGAATAAGATCCTTCTGAAAAGAGCCAGGACAAGCAATTAACATTTGTAGAACTATTGGAATGAGAAGGTGCTAGGCTGCAGCAAAGACAAAACTGCAGCTAATTTAAATTCCTGATGTCAGAAATCAGTCCCTAATTAAGAAATCTGAACTGGCTTGAAGCATTAACCCACTATCAAGGCAAGATTACTTTAGCTCTGCTTTCACATTCAAAGCAGGGGCACTTCTTTTTGTTTAATCAGGTATTGACATATTGAGCCAGAAGCTTTTGACTGAGTGTGAATGCTCCTGCACACAAAAGCTGAATAGATGATACCCTGCTAAGAGGGGCTCCCACATCTTATCTTTCACATCAGCTGAAAGTTTTAAGAAGATCATTTCGGGGGGAAAACAACAAATATATCTTGGCACTGAGCATTTAATAGCTTCCAGCTCCCACCTCCTGCCATCCCTTTGGTAAAAGATAACTGTTATAATCCAACAAAACAGAAACTTCAAGGAGCTCAGATCATGGCTCTAAGGAAAGGGTTTCAGCTGGGGCATGGCCAGGGTATATTTGAACTCTCCTGCATGTTGCCATTTCAACGCTGAGGATTTTGGGGGATGTTGACCTCCAGTGTGTGACAATTAGTTAAGTGGGTCCTGCTGCACAGCACACCCACACTCACGGCACTGTTCATTAATATCTGCACCACAGGACACAGAGCTGGTTGAAAGCCTCACCCCTGCCCAAAACCACTCACCCTTAGTTATTATATTTCAAGCCTGATTCAGCTTGACACACCATGGAGATCAAAAAGACCCTGCCAGCAAGGCTGACCAGTGCTTTGACCCATTTGTTCTCACACAAAAGCTGCAGTGACAACTCAAAAGATGGTTTGGTTAAAGGAATAAAAATATGGAGAAGAAATCTTTATCATCCAGTAAGTGGGTAACGCACCGCTGAGCAGACACTGTAGCTGGCCTACAGGGTAGCCTGGAAGCACCTTTTCATCTCACTGGGTCTGTGGCACACAATGGGAGAGAAGAGATTTCGGGAGCAAAAAGGGAAGGAACACATTAAGACTGACAGAAGCCGCTAGTGGGATTTAATTCCATCAGGCTTCGCTAAATCCCCCCAGGACACAAACCCGAGTTTTTTCACACAGTCTGGGTGGGTCCTGCAGCCAGGTGCACACCTTCAACAGCCCAACTGGCCCAAGGAATGGCTCTGCTTGTCTTCTACATTCCCACCACAACCATCCACCCTGAGGTGCACCCAGTCCAGTGGGCACCCCAAAGCTGCTCCACCACTGCAGGGAAAGCACTTCTGAAAGACCAGAAAGAAGTTCTAGTCTGTTGACTTTCTAACCAAGAAGCCCTACTTGGGAGGCACAACTTCACAGCACAGGCAAAGCAGCAGAATAGGAAATCTGTGCCCACTGGATGGGATCATCCTTAGTTCCTCACCAGTTAACTTATTTATGGCCCAATGACTAATTCTAAGCCTCACGCACTTAAATGCTGCTTAATTAGTGCCCTAGTTAGCTGGAAAGGGCATTGGATTTATACAAATGAATACTCTGGCAACCAACACCTATTCCTCATTCTTGGATCACACAGTAGCCAGTTTGGACATGCTGGAGATAACAGAGACAGTTGCAGAGGGAGAAAGAGAGGCCACCAAGCATCAGACACCAGTCACAAGTGATTTACTTCAAACCATCTCCCCTCGGTGCTGCTGGTGCCAGCACACGCAATCCTCTGCTCCTCAGCTCTGCCCAGAGGAGCAGGGAGATGATGCAACTCAGCTGTAAGGTTAATCACTTTTTAAAAAAAACTTCTGACTCTACCATGACTCCCAGAAATCTCCAGCATAATGAACATTAAGGTATTTCTGAGCTGTTAGTGCAATTTGGAAAGCAAGTCCTCACATTAGTTTGCCTCTCCTTTTATTTCATTTTCTTGCTCATGTTTCTGCTCAGTTTGACCAAAATCAGTCCCTCATCAGACCTCTAGAACCAATCCTACCAGCCCTTAAATGTGTTTGCTCCATTCTATCCCCAAAAAGCGATGTGAGAGAATTCAAACAGCACCACTGCTACTTGAGCAAGTAAATGGGATAAAAGCCAACATCATGACGCTAAATAATGGACTCCAAGCCAGTGTCAGCTTTACCTGAAAGTCCAAAAAACAGTGAAATGAAGGAGGGAATTATTTCCTCTAACTCAAAACTCACCAACCCATCTCCATGCTATGTTTTATAGCAGTCATCTTAACACCTTAATCCTGACACTCACTCTTTTTAAGAGCCCTAGTAATTGGTAAGAGAAAATTATATGTACTATCTTTAAATAAGTGAATTATCTTAAAGCAGAGAAGCTACAGCACAGCAGAACTAGAAAGGACTTAAAACCAGCTCAATCAGAAGAACAAAAGAATAATCTGTGCTCTGTGGCACTATCAAGGCAGTGCTGAAGGCCCAGCCTGGATGTGCTCTAAAGCAGGATCCCTGGCAGGTGGGGGCCATGGGGAAGAGCTGCAGTTGTATGACACACTGTGGTTCTTGCCTCTATACTTACACATTTAAGTCATAGCAGTTCTTGATGATGATTAATTCTTCAATATATTCCTTCTTCACATCTGGGAATCTTGCTTCCTACAATAGGAAAAGCTAAAGGTTATGTAGGTATTAGAAAAGCTGTGTAACAGACACAATCCTGAGACTTGGGGCAAAATGGTCAAGAGATCATTTACAGCCATCCAGCCTTGCTCCACAGGATGACTGCTAACAGCTCTTTCTCAAAGGAAGAGTGAGGGCAGGGATGTGAAAAGCCAAGAGCACCTGCACTAAAGAGAGATTCAGGCTCTGTAGGAATGAACTACAACACAAGGAAAGGGAATATTTACCTTCAGCATGACCAGCAAGGAGTTCCAGATTATGTGCTGAAATACAACATTCCAAAGCAAAAGGAAATAAACCAACACCACGTACACCCACCCAATGAACCCAGACACACCAGCCATGAGGGCAAACAGACAACAAACCTTTGGTGGCATTTCTGTGAAGGCTCTCCCAGTGTCTGCTGCTCTCTCTGGGGTGGGTTTCTGTACAGGTACTGCTACCATGTAGTATTTTGCTTTGCAAGACTGGACTGCAAGAATAGCCTCTTACCCATCTCAAAGGCACTGATCAATGAGGTCTTACTTGGAAAGAACTGAATTTGTTAGGCTGCTACTTAAAAAAAAAATTTCTTCAACTCCAGTTTTCCCAAGTAGAATTAGATATGGCAAGGGGAGGGAAGACTTGGAGGGGATGGGGTGGTGGTGGAAGATACAGACACATAAGAACATGCCTGTTTGCAAGAAAAAATATTCAACAAGCCCTCCCTAGCAATCAAGGGGAGGGGTATGCAAACACCACACACATGAATCACCACATTTTTTTTTTTTTAGCTTAATTTATCACATATATACCATGCTGCCCAAGCTGCTGAATATACCAAAGGATAAGGAGTGGCCTTCTTGGTGGCTGTTGTCATAGCCAGTGTCCCTCATGCTAAGCTTCACACACGGAGCATGTGGAGTTTACGTACACAATTCCTCGTGGTGCTTATCCAGTTACTCCTTGGAAATCCACACTGCAAGGGCAACCCTTACCCTTGGCCATCATGGTGACATTAACATGGGCATGGACCACATTCCTGTAGGAGAGGCAGCTGAAAGCAGTCCTGGCTCTCAGCCACGTGTCTCTAAAACTTCTCTACTACACCCTGTATCCCTCTGCCACTGTTTAGTGTCCCAGGTTTGCTCATTTAGCTTTATATCCAATCCTAAACAAGCTCTACAGTTTTGGGTTAGGAAACGACCAGATAAAACCAGACCAGATCCAAGAGGGACTTTCAGGGAACAGACACACATTATTTCACCTTAAATGAAAGTTTTCCAAGACAGCTCATCCCATGCTCCTCACCTGGTGCATGGCTGAATCTCAGCCAAAGCAAAGAGGATTTGCAGCTGTGTGCTCTGAGCATGTGAGACTCTACACACCTTGAAAAACCTGTCTGAAAACATCAGGCACACAGGAGGCAGAGGAGCCCTGGGAATACTTACTGTCTCTCTGATGAGCAGCGCAGTGAGGTCCTGCTCCTGCCCAGCAGCTCCCTGCTCTGGCACATCCCCCGAGCCAGGTTGCTGCGAGCCCTGAGGGGGGAAGGCGGGCCCGGGCCGCTCGTTGTCTCTCCGTGCCTGCTGACCCGATTCCTCGGGGGGGTGTGCCGGCTGCGGGGAGGCAGGGCCTGGAATGCCGTCCTGCTGCGGCTCCGGCCGGGGGAAGGCTGGCCCTGGAGCCTTCCCTCCATACGCCCTCAGAGACGCCGGGTTTGCCTCTGGCTGCCCTTGCTGAGGAGCACGACCATTCGCTACAGCCCGTGGCTCATCTTCCGGCCGTGGGAAGTGCCGGGGTTCCTGCCGGCCCTTCTCCTGGATCTTCTCCCGCTCCGTGGTGGTTTTAGCAGCTATTTCTACAAGTTTCTGCTCCGGCTCCGAGTTCTCTCCTCGCCGTTCTCGAGCTTCCATCCTTTCCTCCTGTTGAGGTGGAAGGTCTGCATTCTCCAGACTAATGATTTCTGTCTTATCAGCAGGCTGTGGACTCATCTTGGTCAGTGGCAGCAAACTTGGGCCAGGCTCCTGGTTACCTGTAAGTTCAGATCTGGGGCCATTCAGCTCAGATGGTCCTGGCTGCTGCAAGGCAGCATCCACACTCTCATCCCTGCTTGGTCCAGCATTGCTGTCCACCATGAGTTTGTTCCCACCTCCCTCACAGGGCAGAGCTGAATCCTGCAGGTCTGTGCTCAAAGGCTCCACAGCACTTTTGGATCCTCCTTCTCCCACAGTGTCTGCACCCTGCCATGGAGCAGCAGGTCTGATGACATTGGGACGCAGAGGCTGCTGATGCTTTGGGGTCTGAAAAGGACACCAACAAGAGAAAGTAGGAGTTCTTGTCTGCATGTCAGAATCCTTGCTCCAGATACTTCTGCATCTAAGAAAATGTCTGATGGGGAAGCTGATAAGCAGTCTGATCAGCAAGATGCTTAATAAAGCACAGAACTGCAACCCACACATCTTTGTCATCAGTCTGTCCCCAGGTGCTATGAGAACCTTTGGCAGAACTGGGGATGCATAGGACTTTCAAAGTGGAATAATTTCCTAAGCTCACCTCAGTACCCACTTCCCTTCCAGTAAAATAGTCTGGGAAGGAAGAACTAACTGATGACATATTTGTGTTATCACCAATTTATTTAAACAGGCAGGAACCAAAGCTCCAAATATTAATCTCTGGCCTTGTTCTTGCCTCTGGCAGACAGACTGCTGTATGCCAACAGAGCCTCAGTGTTCTCTGCTGCTGTTTTTCAACTAAGAAGCAGAAAGGTCAGTTTTGCAACCCATTTTCTCAGTGCTTCTGGTTAATTTCACAGGAAAATGGAATATATTCTTAATATAAGTTAGATAAGAAGTGTTGCAATAATATCAGTGCCTGCAACAGCTCAACATGAATGCAAATAGCATAGAGAAATACAAAGCATACAGAGTACATATGTAAATCAAACAAGGCATGGTTTGAAAACATTTTATGGAAGATCAAGTCCTCTTGCAAAGCACTCCATATTGCTGGATTCAAACAGACAACTTTATGGGAGCTACAACCTTCATAAGTACAACTTAAACTACACAATGCAGTTCCACAGACTGTTTCTCCCCTCCTGTGCCCAAAATATGACTAAATTAATTAATTAATCCCAGCAAAAATGCCATCATTTCACTGTTATTTCAGGTATATTAAGTAGATTGCTATAACCAGGCAGGACTCAGAGGAATGCATCAGGTATTGGCACAAGACTTGGCTATACAGGCCATGAATACAGCACAGCAGCTACAACAATGAAAAGTTACCTCTGCTAAGATGACTATATCATCATCATCATCTTCCTCAGTCTGCTGCTTTTCTGGCATTTCCAGCAACAAAGGCAAATCTTCATCAGAGGAATCTGATATTGTGATAAGACTTTCATCTCTGTGGTTTATCCAGTCTGCAGAACAGTAAGTAAAGTTGAAGTTAGCTGTTGGCTCAAGGTAAATAACTAGAATTACAGGGCACATGCAGCACTGAAACAGCTGAGAAAGCAATTTTCCCATTTGCACTGCAGGGAGAAGCATTCAGAGGTCACCAATTCCTCTGCAAGGCACCGTTACAGCCACTCCTGCATCCCTCAGCCTCCAGCAAAACACCTGCACAGCTTCAGCTCATCACAACAGCACTGCAGGGACAGCCACTGACACTCACAAAGAATCCTCTACCCTAAACTCCAGCACAAGTCAAGCTGCTGCAGAAGTTATTACAAACAAGGCATGTAGGGAATACTTTTGCAGAGAAATCCTGAACTTTCAGTCTCTCAGGGACATTGCATTTTCTTTGTTAAAGTGCAGTGCATTCTAGCAGAGAGATAAGGGTCTTTGTGGAATTCAGCCTCTTCTGAAAGAGTGAGGCTTTGCAGGAGTACCTTATGCAGGGCCAAGATAAGGTGGCCGTGGGTGCAGAAGACACCCTGCTATTACTGACAACCTTGTGCCTCAAGGTTTGTCAAGAATGGAACACAGATGCTGCTCAACAGCTGCTGGAATACAGGAGAGATATTCAAGGCAGAAATAGAGGGTTTCTGTAGTGCACAGAGAACATACAACTAAGCTTTCCC
The DNA here is from genome assembly GCF_026979565.1 of Vidua chalybeata. Classification (NCBI taxonomy): domain Eukaryota; kingdom Metazoa; phylum Chordata; class Aves; order Passeriformes; family Viduidae; genus Vidua; species Vidua chalybeata. The sequence goes on from NC_071545.1 coordinate 13,329,820, forward strand.
TAAAATCTGACATGTTTTGGCTTATTTTTAGCGTGAGTGTTCATTTATCACCTTTCAGGCACACAGAGAAAGCCTCATTTTGAATTTCACCCTTGAGGGAATGGGTGCCAATGCACACAGCCCTATGAGGGCATAAATTTAGGGTCAGCCTGTCTCCTATGGGGTTCTCAGAAGGATGGATCCTCCTTGGATCTGCTGGAACACCTCTACACAGTGTTCCCAAGAAGTCAGCCATCTCCCTTGAGGCAGTACAACATGAGAAAGACAAGAGCCAAATATTTTGCATGCCTGCATAAGTGTTTCTGTAGGTGGCTTAGTCAGTGTAGCAGAGTAGTGTGTGATGTGACAGAACAGACCTCCAGCAGTTCCCTGGAAGTTCAGTGTCTGTGAACCCTGCTGCTCAGGAGAGTTTCACAAGAGTATTTTGGAAACGGGCACAGATCAGTACTCACCTTTCCCTCTGTGACTGCTGAAGCTGTTCAAGTTAATCACTTCTTCATTCCCACCTCTCTCTGCCATTTTAAACAGCTACACCCCAGAGTGTCAATGCCCCAGCATGGCAGTCAGGCTCACATGAGGAACTGGAAGATAAAACCACAAGGTAGTCAGGCAAACTCAGATTCATCCTAAGGGTTTTTTTTTTCAAGATTTAGCTGCTAGAGATTTTCCTGGCTCTCCCAGCAGTCTCTCCACATGAGTATTTTTCTGTGCCCCCTTCTCAGGACCTGAAAGGAGATATGTTTGTTATCTTGTGTTCCAACAGTTAAGACAATCAACTGAAGAGTGCAATTAGGCCTGAGAAGTCTCTCTGGAGGAGCTATGCAATCACAGAAAAGGAGGAGAGATGCAGCTCTATCCAAGCAGGACTCAAACCCTCCCAATATGTGGACCTTCTCTTGTTTCCAACCAAAATCCAATGCACCAACCCACACAGTCCTGTTTCTGTCACCATCAATTGGTGAGAGGGGCAAAATGCCCTTGCCCGAGCTGTCCCAGGGCATCCCCACATCCACCTGCATCCCACACCCCCAGATGGTGTCACTACAACCACCCCTGTCACACTCAATGCCAGGGAAGTCACACACAGCCTGGAGAGGAACAGCCAACAGGGATACCACCATCCCACCCTGAATTCCCTGAGTGCTGCCAAGCTGAGGCACAACTTCAGAGCCAGCAGAGATGCTCCAAGCTCACTTCCAGACTCCTCACATTACTGGTGTGTCAGAAAGGAGCTGCAGCCCAGGCAGAGCAGCGTCAGTGTGTGGTTTGTGCCTGCACTGTGAAACAGCACAGGAACATTCCAGAGAACACTTCCTTACCACCATCTGCTATTTTAAAGAAGAGATTTCCCTGATTTACAGCAAGGGTTTGGTACAAATTCCAGGAAACACCATCTGCTCTCACACCAAAAGGAGAGCATGACAGGAATCAGGTTCCCTCACAGGACTGGGCTTTTTGAAGCTAAGCTTTGCTACCCCCACCTGTTCTGAGAGGCACAATGAATTGGCCAGAGGCTCCCAAACAGGATTAGGGGCCAGAGGAATCACTGCAAACTAAACAGGAGGCTTCCATTTTATGCTCTGTCAGCTTATAGCTCTCCATCCCACTGTCAGAGAGGCTGAACACATACAGGAACTCCAAGCACCATTTGATCACTGAAAGGAGAAAGGAGGTTTTTTCCTTTTATTGGAAAGTATTCATCTCATTGCAGCATAGAGCAATCTGTACTATTAAATATTTACTGATGCATAAGCTGGAAGAAAATGGTGGGTCTGCTATAAAATCCTGTTTGTTAACACACAAGAGCAGTATAAATTCCCCCCCAGTAATTCTACTTAACTTCCTCTGCAGGGAACAGGATTTGCAGCTAGGACAGTAAAATGAAGAAATTAATTCAGATGCACAAGATAAAATAATAGAAATTAAAATGTATAATCTAGCACTTATAAAAGCCCAGCAGCACAGGCTTAGTGCCTGAGGGAACCTTCTTCAGAGGGAACCTCCAGCATAAGTATTTCAAGGCTTGCCTACAAACATCCACATTTACCTGATCCTTGATCTGGTGATGGTCCAATTTTGAGTGGGAAATTGGATGAGGGAACAGCAAGAGGCCTCTTCCAACCAGCATTACCACAAATATACAACTGCCCCTGTATTTGAGCCCTGATACCTCAGTAGCACATCCTAATTCCAGCAAGCAGCTCCAAGATTATCATGGGCATACTGGTGCTTTGAAAACACCTGAAAAGCAAGATTTTAGGAGTCCACTAGATTCTTCATTTTCTGCCTTATAAGGAGAAATAAATGTTTATTTACCAGAGTGGCATGAAAGTGCTGTTCCACCATCACAGGTAAGTGCTGCAGCTCAGGAGCTGGGTCACTGTAAGTGCAAACTCTGGCCTTTGTGAAAGGTCACATCCACATTATTACAGTTGTATTTTCCCTGGTACTTGTGCATAGCAATCACCTAACCCTGCACAGCACTTTTCCATCCTTAGCTGCCTGACTCCTTTAGCAAACAAAATCAATTCACTTCTTGCCTTTTAAAAGGTGGAGAAACGAAAGCAGGGCTAGGCCCAGTGTGGCCAAGGTCACCAAGCAAACACAGCAAAGGATCACTCTGAGACTGGCTGGGGAGGAACAAGGACATTTGTGAGAGCCACAAATCAGCCCTTGCAGCATCAAGTGGTGCAGACAGGGGCTGGACAGGTGTCTGCTCAGATCTGCTCCAAGCAAAGCTGAGTGGTTGGATATTTCTCCCCTCCAGGGACTCGTGGTGCATTAGCAGGGCTGGCTACTTCACAGAGGGTTACACTGCAAATGCTCAGCACAGCCACCAAAAAAAAAAATCATCTCCCAAATAGCTCAAATGGTGCTTTGTCCAATGCTGGCTAAACCCCAGCTGTTCAGATCCACAAAGGATGGATATGCCACAAAACTAAGGTCATATTTTCTATGGGCCACTCTGGTTCCCGCAGAGAGGAACTTGCACACTTCAACCTTCAGCAGTTGAGAAAGAGGTACAGGGAATAATCTGAAATTAAATTTGGGAGAAAAAAACTATCTGCACTTCCATGGAAGAAAGTGTGCACACATCACCAAAAGAATCAATGGTTTAAAAGCAGGAATATAATAAATAGCATTAGCTGTAATACACAGTCCAGGCCACAACAAAAAAAGCCAAGGCTGGAAAGAACTGGCAATTCTTCCTACTTCAAAACAGACTGAATAAAACCCCAAGCAGCTTAATAAAGGCCTGCTTTGAGGGTAAAAGCCAAGCTTCCACCAAGAGCTAGCAATTCATTTTGTCAATACTCAATACAGAGCTGAAGTTTAAACAAATATCCATAAGCATGGGCCAGTTCCATCTAGTGGCACGAGTAAGAAGTTTATTCATGTTTATAGCACCAGGCCGCCAAGAATGTGAAGTAACAAGATCAAAGACACCCTGGGGTCTTGCCCTACATAAACAATAATAAAAAAGCAAGGAAGACAGATGGAAAGAAGCTATTCCACACTACCTCAGTGATTTCAGAGCCTATTTATAGGCAAAGAATAAGGCTACCTATAAGCAGGCTCTAACATGCCCATCAGCTTTCCTGCAATACAGACAAGGACAGGAAACTTGAACTGTTTTAATAGCAAAGCAGTCAGGTAAACACTTTCCAAACTTTTTCATTTTTCTTCTTTTCTTAAAAGGGTCCCACCTGCACCACAGCACATCAAGCTGGATTTGTGACCTGAATCCCTACAGCAGTATCCAGGTGACAAAATTCTCATCATGACTTCCAAGACACCCACTGACTGTGCAGGGAGGACCCGCCACACTGAAGACATGGTCCCACCCAATTTCACCTCTGTATTACTCCATAACTCAGTCACACAATATCCCGAGATGGAAGGGACCCACAAGGATCATCAGTCCAACTCCAGGCCCTGCACAGATACCCCAACAATCCCACCCTGTGCCTGAGAGCAGTGTCCAAATGCTCCTGGAGCTCTGGCAGCCTTGGGACCATTCCCTGGGGAGCCTGGGCAGTGCCCCAGCACCCTCTGACACAGCACACCCAAGTTCTTTCACTTGCAGACAATAAAATCCTCCCCATTACGGTTCTTCCTGCAGTGAATTTAGAGAAGAGCATGTTAACAGAACAGCTACTGGAAAAACCAGAGCCCACCAGGGACTTGGGTTTAACAGTTCTCTGAACTGACAAGACCTCAGGCTGACAGCTGAGGTCACAGGGACTTCCTGGACAAGCTCCTCAAACATGCAAAAATATCATCCACAAAACCACTGCTTCCAACCACTACTATGAGGTAAGGGATCAGCTGCTACGAGGTGAAGCAGGTCTCAGGAGCACAGAGAATGCTTACACAAGGATTTCCAAAACCCATTCAAAATCCTTTTAAACACCACATGACATATTTTTAGCTTAACCTAAAAATAGCCACCATCGGTGCTGTGCATATATTTAATCTCCTGATATATGAAGGCGTTTCTGGACTACAGTAACTGGAGCAGAACTCAAATCTGCTCCCTCCACCCCACATTTGTGCTGTGATGAGCATCTTCAGATGGTGCTGGAATTTAAACTGACAGTCAAGGGGAGAGCCCCCCTTCTCAACATGGTGTAATGTATTTTTCCCCCCCACTTACAGCATTTGAAATCTTGAACTCCCACATCCCCAAGATGGGACTAGACTCAAAGTGCTCTTGTCTGGCTCCAGCTCAAGGCAACAGGACTAGACAGAAAGCAGGGGAGGTAGGAATTGAGATCCCAAACGAACAGGGGGGAGGGAAAAAAAAGAGCAACTTGAAAGAGATGTCAGCAACATCAAATCACTGTGTCTTAGCCTCTCCCCCACACAGAACACCACTGTTGCTCACCTACACTGACAGAAGAGCATCAACTCCTACTTTGTGCCTGCGGGCAGCAAACGTGTCTGCTGGTAGCCTGCGAGCAAGGTGAATTTCTGGCTTATTTCAAGCTGCTAAAACAAGCTACTTAAATAATGCAGGGCTTGTGACAACCACCAAAATGAAAAGCTAAAAATTCAGTATTTAAAAAATAAAAAAAGCACAACAGAAGGGAAATAAACCAGCCTGACTTACTGTCAAGCATTTCACTGAGACATTTCAAATGGTTCACCATTTGCTGGGGGCTGCTCCTTGTAACAGGCACTGAGCAAAAGCAGGGGGAGTTTAACAGTGGTTGATCGTGTTAAGCAGCATCGTCCCAACTGAAAATTAGAAATCCCCTGATCATAAGCCAAACAAGAACTGCTGGGCACAAACAAATCCTGTTTGCTATGCACAGGGCAGCTACTGCCACTGCCTCACACCCTGCAAAGGGATAGAGCCAGAGGTCAACACGTGGGGCTGGAGCAGGGCTTCTGCCAGCAGGTTTGCTCAGTTCCAAGCCTGGGAAAAGTGGAAAAAGCATTGATTCCAGCCCAAAAGCTTTACCCTGGCCTCTGAAGGCAGGAGTGTGTGGGCAGTGGCTCGTAGGAAAGACCACCTGGTTTCCAGCAGCACAATCTGCTACAGGTATTGGCCAAAAGCTCCTCTCAGGAGCACAGACCAGGGGCAGACTTATGACAAGAGCACCCACGCAGCTCTGCCACCAATTTTTGGACCCCTAGCATGTGCTGAAGAGAAACAACAAACCTGAAGATTATTTAATAACAGAACTGGCTGGTGAGTTATAAAGTATTCCCCAAGTGTTTCCCACATTAGCAGCTGTCTTGGTTTACCACAGGATTTTAAATATATACACTCTTGGAGAAGGGGAAGACAGGATTCCTGAGACGTGAGAAAAATCAAGGAACAGAAACTGAAACGAACAATAAAAAGAGCCAGGTAACATTTCCAGGGCAGAAAGCCACAGAACTGGTTTAACCACACCAAAATATAAGACAATATAATACAAGAAGTATTTTGTGGCAAGTAAGTCCAACCTGAATGCTCACCTCCCCCTGACAGGCAAGACACCCAACACACACAGTTCAGAAAGTAACCCAGCAGAGCAGCCACTATTTCCAAAACCACACCAGCCTGCAACTGGCTCCAGCAGCTCCAGGGCAGGTCATGAATGAAGATGGAAATAAGGAATGAATCTGGCAGCAATCACAGCTTCCAGTTACTTCCCAAAAGTTCCCTGTTCCTCACCCTCTCTTAGCCAAGGAGAAAAGCACTGAAGGGAGTGATGCCCTCTCCCCCCAAGCTCACCACTGGTAACTGCAGAGTCAGGAGTGTGACCAAGAGCACATCAGGAGATGCTCCAAAAAGAGAGGCTACAGATTAACACAGGACAGGTTACATCTCACTGTCACTGCTCCAGGCTAATGAAAACTGCGTACCCAGGAGCAATCCAGAGAGCAGATATTTAGGGATTACTTGGCTTCAAATCCCCAACTAGATTTTCCCCCATTTTCTAAGCCTGCTCAGGATCTACTGGAAACATCTTGGCTGTCTGTACATCACAAGACTTCTCATCAACCTCACTTGCAGTTCATTTCATCAAGGTCACAGTATCATAATTATTAATCATAATTGTTTGAAGTACCCAATCACCATTTTTATCTGAAACACAAAGTACAAGAGGAAGGAAATGTACCCAGATTTACCCAATTCACTAACAGCTGGCATCATACATTGGCATCAGTTTTCCTTCCCAAACCTGCAAAATATTTGCATTTCCCTAGCAAAATATCTGCTCTGTGAGCTACTGTCTAAAATGTAAGACTGTTTTGAAATAGCTGCATTCATTTTCCAAAACTGGACAACACAAATGAAAGTTTCCCATTCCTTTGAGCTACTCCTTTGTGATTGGCATCAAGGTCAACTTCTGGACACTTCAGTGCCTTCCTATGACCTCCATCGGTCCCTCTGCCAAAAAACACAGCTCCATATCATCCCATCTCCCTGAGCAGCATGAGACTCCTTGTTTTGATGCATGCAAAAAACCACTCTCTGCACAACAGGTAGAAACCTTAGGATCTGTCATTCTCCCTCCCCTCAGCTGAGTCCTGAAAAAAAAATTAAATCTACAAATTTCTAGTTGGAGAGTTAATGCCTTTGCCTTGAGCTCATTTTAAGAGTGAGGAGAAAAATCAAGGTTTTCAGGGAGAAAGAGGCATCCCTGGAGTTGGTTCCTGTAAAGGGCAGTACTCTGCCTGCCTCAGACTTCTGGGATGTGCAAGATCATCCAGTGTAATCTCCTAAATCCAAAACCTCCCTCCCACATCACAAACACAGGTGCCAGCTTGGCATTTCATGTTGATGCAACAATTCAGACACCAGCAGCTCAGCACTTGGCTACAGACCTACACACAAACCCAGCCCTGCTCTGCTCACAGCCTATCTCCCAAACCATCATTTAGAAGAATTGTTTTGCTCTGATTTTGTGCTATAAGGGTGGGGATGAATGGAAGAGCACCACGTGATTTGCAGTTCTGCTGCTTCCAGAGTGAGTTTTACTTCCAGTTTCCCTTCCCTGAACTCACAGCCAGGGGTTGCTTTGATCAGCACCAAGATTCAGTCACCAGTTTAAAGAGCTGGACTCCACAAACCCCCAGGTGCTGCACATACCTGCCACAGCTCCACACAGCATTAATTGCAGCTGCCTTCTCTTCTCCAGAAACCCAGCAGCCACATGGAAAAGAGCAGGAGAAATGCCCTGTGAGCCCCAGGATATATAGCAGAGTGCTCCTCTGTAACTTGTACTTCACAGATCCCTCCAGGAGAAAGGACACAGCATTTCCTTCCCAAATCCTCAGTAGTTTTCCTATCTTTTTTCTTTTCTTTTTTAAGGCATCCTGAATGCCACTTTAAAGAGCTTAACAGAACAAAGAAGTCCAAGTGCAACCTTTTAAGTAGTTATTTAACAAGTTGGATGAATGTCTTCAGGAGCATTCAGGTTCCCATCTTAGCACTGTTTTCACTGGAGAGGAAACAGAAATAAAGGATTTAAGATTGCTGGGACAGGCAGTGGCACTGACATTCACACTGCTGAGCAACCAGCAGCCTGCTCAGCTCACAGCCCTGTCTGCAGGGGCACTGAAAGCAGGGAGAACCAGGCTGCACACAACCAGCAAACTGCTGTGAAAAGCAGCAGTGAGGGCTAAGTAGACCAAAACCAAGAGGGCTGGAAAGCACAGAGTCAGGTTTAGTTCCAGTGGCAGAGGACTATAAAACCACAAGGAACTGACAGGTTCTGATGGCATCCTGGATGTTGAGCAGCTGCCCATCAGACCCACTCAGGAAGCCACCTAAGCTGCACTTGGGAAGCTGTGCTCCAGAAAAAAATTGCAAGCATAATGCACCATCAGGAAAAAATGTGGAAGGAAAGGGGGTATTTTTATATTTTATTTTAAATGTGACCTGAACTTATCACAAAAAACTTTGCTTTCAAGCACAGCATACCTCACCTTGTTCACAAAGCTGCTGACACAAAAGCTGAGAGACCTGACCTTAAGGTGGCACACAGGGAAAAACCTGACTTACTGCAGCAGCCCACCTTGGCAAAAGGAAGGTCTCTGTCAATCTGCACAGCACTTTCAGAACTATTGACTTAAAAGCCTGCCACCAACCCTTCCAGGTGTCAAACACCCCAGAGTGAGGGACTTCCAAAAAGAATGACTTCACAGGTCACATTTTCTGGTTACTACAGCCATGCCCTTTCTTAGGGCCACATTAAGCATCTGCACTTGCCACAATTCCAGAGGTCAGCAGCCAGAAGCTGAGGCTTCATGTTCAGAAGGGTTTCACTTCAATACCTGTTAAGGATAGTCATGCTCCCATACCTTTTTTCCTCCCCTCACACTGAGCTCCTCCAGCATTTCTTACAGCTTTGAAAGGAAATGCCCTGGAAAACGTTTTTGTAGGATTCAGATCAGATACCCTCCACATATCCAGCGTGGTGGAATTGGGAGAACGGATTTAAGGTGGTAAAATAAACTGCAAGAAGGGGGAAGATCTTTAACTGCAGCTTAAGCTGATACTGCCACAGCCTATCCCTAACACTCAAATTACAAATGCTCCTACTGCAAGGTCAGGCACTTTGAAAGATGCTTTTACACAATCAATTAAGGGTTTAAATATACACAAAAGCCAGTTTAGAGCCAGACTGGGCCAACAGGCCAAGCTCACAGTGATAAGTCTTAAATGGCCTTACCTACTCAGAGTAAAATACCAACAGAAACCTTGTAAGACAGGTGCCAACACCTGAGCAACAAATCCATGCTCTGCACCAGTTTCTGCTGGAAAGAATAAAAAATAAGCTGCCTTTCACACCCAACAACTGCTGCAGGAGGAGCATTGTCACAGAAGAACTGCAACTACCTCCTTACTGCTCCAGCACCACAGATGACCACTTGTCAAAAGATTTTCCAGACAGCCAGCAACAGCCTTTGTAAAACTGGGTTTAGTTCTGTTTACAGCCACGTGTAGCCTTGCAGCCAATTCCAGCCCGGCAAGCTCTCAGCAGTGAAAACCCAGGGCAGCCTTCCAGGCTCGTGACAGTTGTCCAGCCTGACTTCATCCATGTCACGTGGCAGTGGCCACTGTGGAGTTTGGGTATGTTAAAAGAGCAGAAAAGCAAAGAGGCTGCATTTGAGGCAAGTACCACGATATCAGAACAGAAAACAGAAATTAGATGGTGGCTGGATTTAGAGATGCTCCACATCCAGCATGAATTCCTTCTAAGACTACTAAAGTTGACAAATGAATGAATTATGAGCTAAAAAGAAAGAAAAGAAGAGCTGCACATTAACTCTCCAGGTCCATAGTCCTGTAGATTAATGAGACTGTACCACCCACTAATCCCAAGGCAAACCAACATTTCACAGACACAGGACTACAAAAACCACCACAGGCCACAGCCAGGGGGTTACACAGGCTGCACTCAGAGCAGTTGCTAAGGACAGACTGTTTCAGGCAGTGAATCCTGTGCCCACCCTTGGTCAACACACTCGTGTCCAAACACCAGGTGAACAGAACAGAAATTCTCTTCCTGGGTGTTGCAGTACCAGACAGATTATTTAACTACCTGGGCTGGAGAGTCAGTAAAACCAGCCACAAACTGCTAAATAAACACAAACACATGGAGCTGAGGAGCACTCTCTAGACACTGTGTCCAAGGCAGAGGTGTGTTCCAGCCGTTGGAAGCTGGTCTGTGCTAGTCCTGGCAGATCCAAAAGCACCTCCCAGTTGATACACAATGAAGCTCCACTACAAAAGGATTCTGCTTTAACAACCTACAAGGAGCTATTTACATTAGCCAAGTTACTGCTCCCAGGTCTTGCTCATCCGTAGCTGGAAATCCCAGCAGCACAGGAGGCATTAAATGCCCTACCCTGCTGGTTTCCTGAAAGGAAAAAAGAGCTGCTTTTATTGCCTCCCCATTATGCTGCTGCTGTCATCTCCCTCAAATTGCATTTCAGCACATGACAGCAAAGCAGGGAGAGGAGGAAAGTCCTCAGCAGCATCATGGCTGTGTTGCAGGCAGCTTGTCAGTACTGCTGTGCCTTCCCTCTGCCAAGCCCCTGAAATGTATTTGCCCAACAGAGCCTGTACTTGCCAGGGGTACATGGGCCAGGGCTCCTTCTAAGACTGGCCTTCAAGCAAAAATGACCTGCAAGAAGCATCAGGGAGAGGTTTTCCTTCCCCAGCCATCACACGAAAATGCATCAAGTCTTTGGGATGGGATTTGGAAGTAGAAGTGTAAATCTGTTCCTCGCTCTGGTTTTGCAAGGGCTGCAAAAAGCCAACCCCTGCCTGCTTTCCTCCAAGGAATAACAGGAGCAGTGCCCACAGCTTGGTAAGAGCACGTCAGTCTGGATAAAGCAGTACAGAAGCCTTGTGCAAGGAGTGCTTTGGATAAAACATATTACTTGAGGCTATTTTTCATTCTTATATTCACCCAAAAAGAGATTCCAGCTACAGCAGATCCCAACCACCTTGTACTGCAGAGCAGCATCACGTGATGCCTCTAAAGATCCCATCCAAATGTTTCTCTGAATAATGCAAACAGTAGCTTGGCCTCCTTGCAGGGGAGAGCAGGCTGAGGGAGCAACACCACGCTTGGCCTCTGAGGCCAACTGAAAACATTTCAGGTCACCCTGCCACCCACAAACACTCCCAGTTTTATTTCAGCTCACCAGCTTTGCTTCTCATTTCAAGGGGCAACCACAGCCTCCAAAACTCACCCTGAGAGCAGCTGGGCACAACCAGCATCAGCACAGGAGTGGGGCACCCTAAAGCCAGAGAGGAAGCCACACGTTTCATTTAAATTCCTGCTGACCTGGGTCAGGAGCACTGCGAGGTGACAGCGTGGCTCGGGGTAGCAGCTGCCCCATGGTGAAATCCTTCCCTAAAGCCCAATGCTTCTTCCACTTAATCAGGCACTGACAGTTCCCCTCATGAACACAGGCAGGGAACCACAGCAGGGTTGGTAATTAGGAGAGAGGTGTCATTCAGAAGGCATATAATTTCCCATCCTCAGGAATTAAGCCTTCTCAAGGATTGTTATGAATTTAAAACCATTGCAAGCCCTTAAGCACTGACCCGGAGGAAAAACATCACTCCTGAGATAGTCCAAAATAAACTTGAAATTCTATAAAAGTGACATGAAGGCTGGTGAGAATGAGATTATCCCAGCTCAGTGAGACACTCCTTATTATCTCTCATCTTAGTGCTTTGGCAATGGTAACTTATTCAAGCCATCAGGACATTGCTAAGTGGCTTTCCCCCCCCCCCCCCTTTTCCTGCCTACCTCTCCCAGTTTCCCACATCTCCCACTTCCAGTAACCTGCTTAAAAACAAAACTACTCTGGAGTAATGTTGACTAGCCCATTATTCAGCTCCATTTCAAACACAGCAACTCCCAGCCTGTACACAAATGACCTTATCTCCCGGGAGACAGCTGCTGTCCCCAGGCAGCTGTGTGTTTCACACCTTCTGCTGTATTTAAAAGGGCACCTGTCCCACTGGGATTGGTCCTACTGAGAGTAATCCCAGTTACATGAAGCAGCTTGAACCCCCACCATCACTTCAGTGCACACACAGGCTTTGGAGACTATTAATACCTCATCATTAAGTAGATACAATGATTCCAAATTCAGTAATTTAAAGGGAGTTTTAAAATATCTCCGGATCAAAACCATCTGCAAAAAAAACCAAAAAAACATCTCCAAACTTCCAATGAGAGGAACGAGTGGTGCAGCTCTGACTGTCCCATAAAGAATGCAGCCAGTGGCAAGCCCCAACACCCAGCACTGCTGGAGCTCAGACACAGTAAACCACTCACAATGGCTTTAGAAAGATATAAATAAAAATAAGACACCCATTCCAAATTAATGAATGGGAGCTTCTTCCAGCAGGCACTAAACAACACCCGAAGGGCTCCACGTCTCTTGCACTTGTGTTTGTGCTACTCCAGGTTGCTAATCAGCTCCTGGCCCCTGGGATATGCTTCCTGTCTCTCTCCAGCTGCGCCAGAGCAGCCGGAATTGTGTCTTTGCCCCACCTATTCTAGCCACAGGACTTTCAGTGATTTGTGTCCAATTTCAAAGCACAAGCCTCGCCAGCAGCAGGAACGCCCACCACATTCTCAGGCAGACAAAGCAGTGGTCTACCCCGGAATTTGGACTTCCGAGGCAGCTCCTGAAACGCCAGCCCAGGAACAGGCTGGCAGCACCCTGCTGGAATCCAGACTGTACCTTTTCACCAGTAACACCTGTCCCAAGTGTTCTTCTAGGAACTGCTGTTCCTGCCCTGACTGCCTGCAGCCAGGCCAACCAGAAGGAAAACATCCCAGGAAGCAAGAAAAAGAGATGGAAGAAAGCCCGTTACCACAATGCAGCACCTCCAAGCAGGCTGAATGTCTACAGGTCTTCAGGAAGTCTGTCTGAGTCCCTTCCCAAGTCTTGGTGTTCCAGGCACAAACTCCTGTCAAGATGATTGTTTATGAACATCCCATCACACCACGAAGACACCCAGCACATGAAATCTATTAACGTGTTTACAACTGCACAAGGCCTGATGTAAGGCAGCGGAATTTTTGCACAGCATTCATCCTAGAAATTAAAAGCACACATTAAAGCTGTAAATCCCAGAGTTCTGGAATTAAAAGCTGTCCCTGGAATCCTACTAGTCCTAAACAAAATGGAGTCTACCACATGGTTTGAGTTTCTACCACAGGCCTTGTACCTGTTCACGGGTGTACCAGAACCGGCTCAAGATTTGGATCTGCAGAATGATGGGTCTCAGATTTCCTTCCTCACCTTCCAAGCAGGTTGCTGGAGGAAAAACCCTCATGCCATCCTCTCTGAAAGCAGGAGAGGCCACCTTAGCTGAGCAAAGGCCAGTCTAAATGCCTGACGGGGGACACCTGCCTTTCCCTCCACTGCTACCACTGAAAACCTGCAAGAGCTCCAAAGTGCATCAGGTGGGAGAGCAGAGATTGTTAAGAAAGAGGAATCAAGCTCCACAGAGACAGAATGGAGAAGCTGAGATCTGCTCATAGGTCTTTAGGACTGGCTGTGCCTCTCAGCCACCAAGAGAACCATTGCTGCCTGAAGCAATGCTGTTCCACAGGGAAAGAAACACAAGAAAAGCTCTGGAAAGCACATGGACATCAAGCTTTAGTCCCTTAGCACCATGCCTGGATTATGGAAATAAAAGTGCACAGCAGCAACATCAGCTCCTCTCTTTCAAAGCATCAGAGGTCTCAGGACAGTGGCCAAACTGACCAGAAACAGCAACAACTAAACTTATTTGTAGGAAGATTGTTCTAAGCATCTGTCAGTCAGATTCTAAAGTAAGGTATTGCAGGACACTCAAAGACAACACTCCAGGTCATGAAGCACAGGTGAGAGGAAAGGAAAAACTCCCCGGGCTGGGCTGGTAGGTGCAAGCAGCCGTGATCCACCCAGGCTTCCAGCCAGCACGGCTGCAAATCCCAGGATCCCTGGGATGACTCTTTAAGCCAATCCACATTTTGCCCACCCCAAAGCACTGCCCCAGGCGAGCTCACACCCCTCTCTTCACACACACGCTGGAGCTCCCCACAGCTCTTCAGCCTCAGAAGACTTCGGTGGGATCCCGACCTGCCTCCAGCCTTCTGGGGGAACAAGGTCAGCTCCAGGGGCAGAAAAACTCATTACATAAACGCAGAGTACATTAACACTTCCAGGCTGTGCTCTACCACGGCTGGCTGGCACTTGGATCAATAGAGAAAGGAAAGAAGAGGAGGAAGAGGAGTATCTCTTACACCGATCCCTCAGCTCCGAGGACAGCTGTGTTTGGGGTTTCTTTCCTGCAGCAGCTCCCACAGCAGATACCTGAAATGTCGAGATGTCCCAGCGGCACCGAGTGCTCCCACACTGAACAGGGGTCAGAAGAGAACAATCTTTTACCCTCCTCTCCCCACCAGCTGCGGCGCCGGGTTATCCCCGACTGCAAACACCGGGCCCGGGCTAGCCGGGACAGCCGTAAGGAGCCCCCGGAGAGCAGCGCCGGTCCCCGGGCGTCCCTCCGGGCTGCGGGGGGACACGGGGGTGGTGAAGGGACCCCCTGGCCCCGGGAAGGGGGAGACGGGACCGGCCCTGAGGGGATGGAGGGCGGAGGGAAAGGACCCGGTCCTGAGGGGAGCTGGAGGGGGAGGGGTGTCCCCGATTCTGAGGGAAAGCGAGGAGGAAGGACCCGGCCCTAAGTGAAAGTGGAGGGGTACGGGAACACTGACACGGGGACGACGACGCGGGGAACCCGTCCCTGACGGGAAGAGAGGGGAAGGACCGGCCCTGAAGGGACGCGGCGGAAGAGGAACGGACGGAACGGACGCCGGGCCCTGAGGGGACGCGGGGAGAGGGGGAAGAACGACCCGTCCCTGAGGACAGGCCCCAGCCGGGAGCAGCGCCCGACCACGCAGCGAGGGGGCTGGCGAGGCCCAGGGACGCCCCGGGGCGGCCCCTCCGTCCGCTGGACGGCAGGGCTGTCCCGGCACTCACCGGCTCCGCGGGACGGAGGGGTCACCCCGGCACTCACCGGCCCCGCCGCCCCTCCGGCCCCGCTTCATTTAACCGCCGCTCCCGCCGCTTCCGCCCGGCCCGCGCCACGTGACCGCGCCGCCCCGCACCATAGAGAGACAGCGAGGGAGAGACAGAGCGGCGCGTGGGGACGGGCGGCGCGGGCGGGCCCGGCCCGGCCAACCTACCATAGAGAGAGGGGGCGGGCGGCCAGCGCCGCGCCACGCCCCCTGCCGGGCGGGCGGTGTTCCCGTGGGAGGGGGCGTGGCCAGCGCTGCACGTGTGTGCGGGGCGGGGCCCGGGGGACAGAACTTTTTGGGGGGCTCAGCAATTGGGGGGTCCGGGATCCCGCACTTTTTGGGGGGCTCAGCAATTGGGGGGGTCCTGAACGGGACCCTTGCGCTTTTTGGGGGGCTCAGCAATTGGGGGGGGTCCGGGACCCCTGCACTTTATGGGGGGCTCAGCAATTGGGGGGGTCCTGAACGTACCCCTGCACTTTTTGGGGGGCTCAGCAATTGGGGGGTTCTGTGACCCCTGCACTTTTGGCGGGGCTCAGCAATTGGGGGGGTCCGGGACCCCTGCACTTTTTAGGGGGTTCAGCAACTGGGGGGGGTCCGGGACCCTTGCGCTTTTTGGGGGGCTCAGCAATTGGGGGGGTCCGGGACCCCTGCACTTTATGGGGTCTCAGCAATTGGGGGGGGTCCGGGACCCCTGCACTTTATGGGGGGCTCAGCAATTGGGGGGGTCCTGAACGGGACCCCTGCACTTTTTGGGGGGCTCAGCAATTGGGGGGGTCCTGAACGGGACCCCCCCGTCCCCCACAGCTCTGGGTGCTGGTGGAGGCCAAGGGAGCGGCAGGGAACCCCAGCCAGGACAGCGCCTTTGCAGCTGGGGACGTCCTGCAGGAAGAGTAGAAAATGGAACTTGAGGGGTTTGAGTGATGTGCCAAGGTGCCAGAAAAGGAGAAAACCGATTCGTTGAGCTCCGCATGATTTCCTAAGAGAAACGGGAAAATTTTAATTGCGTTTTCAAGAGGTTCACGTCGTAGAGAAGTCCTGGAGCAGCCCCTTTACAGCACAGCACACCCACTGGAGCAGGCTCCAGGGATCCTCCTCTCTCTTAGCACCAAAAGGAAAGCAGAAATCAGAAAAACTTGACAAAAAGTATTTATTAAAGAAAACAGCAGTGTCAGTGGGTGACAGAGCACTGAAGGACTGACACGATTTCCTGCTCCAGGTAATGAAATCTGTTCAGTCCCTGCCGCTGGCTGACACGAGGGCTGGGCTGCAGCAGCTCCCCGGTCATTTGTTCATCTTGTGAAATTACTCAAAGAACAAAAAAGCATTTTATTTGTACTCCCTCCTTTTTTATTTATTAAACCAAATTATGGCCCAGCTTTCAGCATCAGGGAGGGAAGGCACTGCTGCAGCACACACCAACTCAGCACCCTCCTTGGACTTGCTCCTGTCCTTCTCCACTTGCAAAGAAGCAGTAATTACAGAAAAAAAACAAAAAAAACCAAAAAAAAAAAAAAAAAAAAAAAAAAAAAAAAACCAAAAAACAACAACAACAAAAAACCCAAACAGGAAAGCAAGGATTCATCAACATGAGTGTATCTTTCTCCACCTTTCATTAAAGGGGAGATTACAGTTTCTTTCTGCAAATTGAGGTTTAGTTAAAGTATCAGGACAAGTAATGAGATAAGAAGGGAAATAGATCAAGGTGAATTAATGAAACAAATGTTCTCCCTGCAGAGGAGGACTTTCATCTGGGCAGTCCATACAGATCTGTTAAATCAGCTGCATTTTGATACTTTGTCCACTCTTTTCCTCTGATTCCCACAAATATTTTAACAAACAAAACAGTGGATACCAAGAGTTTAAAGTTGTGAGTTTATTGCATATGTAACAAAAATGAACATGACCTCCTGGGTCCAGCCTACTATACAATCACTGTTTATTCCAGCTGGTTCCATAACCACATTAAATAGAACTAGTATTTCCTTAAATACTTTGATTTAGACATAAAATGAAACATTAGTGTACAACTTCCACAAAATAAATCTGCAATAAAAACAGTGGGAAGAATAACAAGGATAGCAGCAATACTTAAACATGACATTACAAAATAATAAATTAAAAAAATACATTATAAAGTGGTTGAGGAACAACAACAACACAAAAAAAAAAAAAAATTAACAGATTAAAACCAGATCCATACTGTGTTTCTGGGAATTTGCTGTGCCACACTGCCCCGAACCTGGGCACTGGCTCCAGAGGGCCTGGTGACTGGATCAGTAATTTACAAAATCTGTTGGATTTTACAACCACCTCGACTTGAACTGAGGACAAACTGCTGAGCTGATCGCACCGCCTGGAGCTTCGAGCAGCCTTTTTGGAGCAGGCTCTTGTCTAACGTAATGCCCAAGTGAACACTCCCACCCATCCAACAGTCTCGTTTCTTCCCGCTGGAACGCACGAGCAGAGTGGTGGTTTCCTACATCCCTGAGCGTAGAGTAGAGGCTGAGGAGCAGTATCAGGGCACGGCTGATGGAGCAGCTGCGGGGTTTGCCGTGGGACAGGAATGACAGACACGCTGTACCTTGTATTTCCTTCGGGTCAGATCCAAGAGTGTCCGCGCACACGGTGGAACGTGGAATGACAACATGAACACGGGACTCGATGGTTTTTCTTTGGGCAAGTTTGAGAAGTAACAACCAAGTTCAAGTGCTGGCAGACCGAGTGGGAATGGACACAAATTCAGACAGCTGAGGTTATCCCAGACCTCTGAGAGCCACTGGCTCAAGCCACGCTAACTCCTGTTGGCATTTTGTCCTTCCCTGGCCTTGGAAGTGGGCACAGGAAGAACAGCCCATGGCTCCAAAGCCATTCTGCCTCACTCCTTGCTGTTCCTCCATTCACCCAACCAGCTTTAAGGCCTGCCTCAAATGCACGTAGAGAACAAGACAAAAAATGTCTTTGTCGTCACTGAAGTGGCACAAAATTGCAAAGACAACACGACGGGAGAGGTGGTGAAGCTGTTGAAAAGAGAACTGAAATAATTTAAAAGACAGTGCCCTATTCTCGTTACTGTCAGCACGGAGGAGGTACCTTGACAAGGGCTTTTAAATACAGCAAAAAACAGACGGACTTTTCGAAACAACAATCCTTGCCTATTCTTATTTTGTGCATTCAATAAAACACTGACCTAGCAAAGACATTAGGAACTATCTTATGTCAACTGGGTCGTTGACATAAAGCTACTTGACCTATAGATCTCCAAATCAGGGGCCTTTCCCTTCACCTCACTTGGTTTGTACTGAGCCAGTTGTGCTGCAGGTGTGACAGGATTTTTATTAGGGGTGGACTTTAGTATCTGGGTTTTTGGGTTTTTTTTACACTTCTTTCAGTGAAAAACCCACATGAGACTGCATGCAAAGCTTTTGGGCAATAATCCGTTTTGCATTTTTCCTATCTGACTGGTTTATTGCACATTCAAACGTACTGAAAGGATTAAATACACTCTATGAACAGGTTTGACTTCAAAGCAATTTAGAAAATCCAGGGTTGTGGGGACTCTGCTACTCAGCCTGGAACTGTAGGGATGCTGTCTGCCAACTGCTGCACATCCCAACAACCAGAACTGCAGAAACTGGTCTCCAAGTGCCAAAAGATCCCTACAGAACAGGGGGCTGAACATGCCTCTCCTGTACAGTCCTGCAGGATGAGCATCTTTAGCCACCCTGTGCAAATCTCACAATATGGTACAATTTTACACCTCCGATGCGACTCCTGACAACCAATCACAAGAATTATGGTCAATGGCAAAAAGAAAACCACAAACAAACAAAACAGAGAAAGATGCCAGGTTTTGACAAGTGTCTACTTTCTATCCTATCACAGTTTAAAGCTATTACCAAATGCAATTAAATAAAAAGACAAAATAGAAGTATTCCAGTAGACATCTCCTAAGGACAGTCTCTTACCCACAGCTGAATTTCAATGCACTATTCCATTAACATAACATCTGTTAAGTGGTTCAGTCATGAATCTCCCTAAAAATCAGGCTTGCCAAAGAAAAAAAAATCCTATACAAGCAAGCCTGCTTAAGTTTAGACATGTTTGATAGATAACTGGGTCTCTCTGAAGCCATGTTATTTGTTAAAATACTGTCTCGTCTTGGTGTGCCAACTGGAAAAATGTTAGTGATTGAGTGTCTTAGGTTACAATGTAAGATGTAACCAAAAGTATGTATTCTATCACAATCTCTTAAAACCAAGTGGGGCAGTATTCTTTATCTCTTCCATGACACATCCCTGATAACTCCCTCTGGGGGAATTATCTTCTGGACCATTAAGCCTCAATTCATGACTCATAAAATGACATCACCCATTGTGAGATGCTCCAGCCAGGGGGAGGAACCAAGCATTCCTACCTGGATATGATCTGAGACTTTGGAACACCACAGGCAGCCCTTACCTACTGCATTCCCAGAGGACAAGAGCCACATAACTACCACTGGACCTTCAGAGGAAGACCAGACTCTTCTACAGGATCACTGCTTCAACAGAACCACATCTATCACTTCAGCAGGACTGCAGCCAGCACTAACTTGGGCTGCCACCACCACCCTGACCAACAGGGTGTCAGGTCCTATCCTGACTCTGTCACTTTAAGCCAGTGTTTCTGTATTATTGCCTTGTTATATATATACTAGTAAAGAGCCATTATTCCCATTTCTCGTATCTTTGCCTGAAAGCCCCTTAATTTCAAAATTATAGTAATTTGGAGGGAAGTGGGTTACATTTTCCATTACAAGGGAGGCTCCTGCCTTCCTTAGCAGACACCTGTGTTTCAAATCAAAACATTCAGGTATTGGATTTGCTTTTGTTGCCCCTGTGTTAGAGAACAAACCTTTTAATATTAGTTTCAGATATTGGAAAAAATAGCCTTATGGCTCTCTGGAGAAATTTTCATCCCTACATAACTGAAGTCATAAATTCTTCCAATAGCTTTCTGTAACATTTAGAATGTATTCACTGTATTGTTTCCCTTTTACCTCAATCTCCAAATAAACTTTTCCCAAGGCCAAAAACTTTGAAGCAGGAATTTGCTCTGTTAACTTGACTTTTAGTGATTTCCATGTGAGTCTTAGAATTTAAAGTCACACAAACACATCTTGGGTAAAACAGTGGCACAGAAATCACAGCTTTGGGATTGAATGGATTTTTATCCTCTGTCTCCTCCTCACAAGGCTTCTCTGCAAGGTACTTACATCTGAACAAACGATGGAAAGTAATTCTGCTGGAGGAAAGAATTGTTTTCACGTGCAAAACAATTAGATTTCAGCCAGGACAACCAAAAAGAAATCATACAATACCGTTTAAGCTGTCCCAGATTCCTTCACTTTTCTCAAGGTGAGCCACAGCTTCCACTGGGAGCTTCCTGCTAAGGCAGAACTTGGATTTCTTTACCTTTCAGTTAAGTGTTCATATGGAGGTATTTTCTGCTAGAAGTTTACTTTTTAAACAGATGTTTAAAATGTGCAATGCAAATTCTGGTGCCAGTCAGACACTTTGCACCTGCTGGATTCTACAAAGGCTCAACCTTGATTTAAGACAGACTAACCAGGTGCACCTACCAGTTTCAAGTCCTCAGCAAATTAAGCTCATTCTCAAATACACTTTGATTCTCCTATTAAAAAAGCCCCACAGGTCGCTGACCCTATCACAATATGTGTTACAAATCTAGCAGAATATCCTGTGTAACCAAAGCCAAATGCTGAATTTGGCTGCATTTCATTTCAGGGGGGATAGAAGAAGAGGGAAGGGATTCTTGTAACAAAGGGGAGAAAATAGAGTTGGGAACCACCAAGAAAAGCCCCGACCCTCCCCCCCTAATCCACCAGCGACCTAAGGGAAACATCTTAGAGCCCCATCTCTAAGTTGTCAGAGTTCAGGTGTTTCAGACAGCTTAGCAGGAAGTTCACAGCAAGCTTCTTCTAGCTTTTGATTTGGTGGTCCATGAGCTAGCATCTGTTTCCTTTGGTAGCTTTTTCATTCCACAGCAAACCCACACGTCTCTTCCACAGCTGTCAACAGCTTCTCATAAAGCTTCTCGTATGACTCATAAGGCGGAATGTCGATCCGGTTAAAGCTGCAGGGAAAGTAACAAAACACTGATGGATCTGAAGTGCTTATTGGGGGGAAAATGTAAAGAGGCTACATATAGATAGAAATTGTAAAAACCCTCAGCTGTCTCAGTGACGAAAAAAGATGAAAAACAACTATTTCTACAGCAGGAATGCACAGCTTAATAGGGCAGCATTTGGGATGAGGAGGAGGAGGAGGAGGCAGATGCAGGAGACTTGCAAAGAAAAAGCAACACATCAGGCAAGCACACTCCCTGCCCTGCCTGCAGACAGTCTGCTGCTGCTGACACCATTTCCTGCGTCTGATGGAGTGAGATTTACGTGCAAGGGCTCAGGCTATGCCTATACTGCAGCAACAGCACGAGCTTCCAACATATGACATCTGACAACACTTCTTTGTAATGAAGAAATAAACTTACAAACATCTCACTACCCAGAATAATCACCTCTGGAATAAATGAAAACCACAGATAGTATAGAAGACAAGCTTTAAGAAAGGCAAATTATTTTGCTGGCTGCAGAGTACGGATATATCCAAGCTAACAGAGCACTCTTGGAGTCCTCCATATGTATCACATGATTAACCCCTGCCCAGGACAGATATAACTCCTTTAAATCAAGACAAAGGGAGAAGAAGCAGAGTGTTTCCATCTTACCAAGTGTGGGCTTTTGGAAGGTTGTCTGTGTTTGCATCTATTAAATGGATGGTAAACAGTCTGGGTCCTGCAGCGCCTGTAGAACCTTAGACAGACATTCCAGTTAATGCACTTCAACAAAGCATCATTCACACACACACATTTTGCTGCATATAAAAAGGCAAGAGAGGAAATTACAGTTCCAGCTGCAAGCCTAAGTATGTCCTAGGCTAAATCTGTAGAGATATTTGCAGCTGATGCAGGGATGGCAGAAGAGATAAGGCTGTTTGTGGCAATCATTTTACAGACTGGTATTTTGGAAAGCTGCTAAATTTGATATTAATGAAGCTGCACCATCAAATATGAAAATACTTAAGTGCATGAAGGTTTTCCTTGTAAAACAGAACAAGTATTTTAATTTTGAACATCAATTTACTGTCAGCCAACAAATGGAATGTGATCAGGAGATCAGAACAGCCAAGGACACTGCCACATTTTTGATAAAAACGTGCAATTTTCAGAAATTTGCTTTAAAGGCTAATGGTTTGTTGCTGAACACCAAGGGGAATACAATTCTCACATGAAGAAGTTCTTTAGTCAGCCATATATCCCTGTGCATATTTGCAGGGAATGATTTGAACCTCAGAGCACAGAGCTGTAGGAGACTGACAAGCCAAAATTGACAGCAGTCAAAGCACTGCACAGTAACAGATTCACCAGCTTCCATCACTATCAGCAACAGCCAAAGTGTTCAGCAGCAGCTGCTGCTGACAAATGTAAAACTGCTCTCAAGCTCTAAAGTTTGCAAGTGCTTGACTTATCCAGTAATATGCTGATATTTTACAAGAGGCCTGGAAATACCACACCACTTTTATCCCTTTCTCCAACCACAGACTAACTCAGCCTCCACATCAGTCACCTTGTAAAGCCTTGAAACCTTGAAGTGGGACACGCGTTGAGCCCGTCACAAACTGCAGCAGCCTTGCCCTTCTTTCTTCATCAAACGTTTCCACTGCTTGCCAGAACCACTTGACAATGTTGCTGTCAGCCATGCAGTGCTTTAGGCGTGTGTTGGACTTCCAGTCATTCAGGTCTATCTTATCCAGGCCTCCTATGATCAGCTGTTAAAAGATTAGGAAGCGCTTTAAAGTCCAGAGTAATTTCAGGTTTGCAGTTATAAAACCAAATCCAACCACGTCACGAAGCCTGGCATTGTTTAGGTGCTTCACCCACCTTTTTGGTGCAAGGTAACCTTCCAAACCAGTACAGAACTGGCAGTAAATCTCTCCAGTTTGACTGCAGTGAAACTGACCCCAAGCAGTGCTTTACCAGCATTAGAACTTCCACAAACAACTAAGAGTCAGAAGCCCATGCAAGATTTGCTTTATTAAATCTGTGCTCCCTGGAATGCACAGCCTGGCTTTATGAGGGCACAGCACTGATTTGGAATAAGGCTGTGGCACAGCATCATTGTCCTGCTGCAGGATTGTCCTAGAGGTGTCAATACTAGCAGCAATGGAATCCTGCTCAGCTTATGGGAACATCTGAGTTGCTTTGTTGTTTCACAACAAACTACGGAAACTTTTCATCTGTTTTTTGACCCCAGTTGTGAGAATCTCTGACACAGACCAGATATATCACTTCAATCTCTTTTCCACATGACACCAGGTTACAAAAAGGAAGTTGCTGCTGGCCATGCATTTAACCACCTCCTCTGGCAACAACAAATAAATGGCACAGAGCAAAGTTCACAAACAAAACGTGTGTTGTATTTTAAATTTCCCATAATATTCCACAGTAAGGATTCCATTGCTGAGAGCTGCCCTTTAGCAGCTGTCTTGTTGTGCCACCAAGACAGCACCCACTTACAGCTGCTCACATCATTAGGGGAGTTGTGACTGTCCTGATGTGGAGAGTATTGAAATATTTTTTGAATGATGGATTTTTAATCTACCTTTTTAAGCAAATGGAATGCAAGAACTTTGTGGGATTAACCAAAATGCATGACTGACTAGCACAAAGCTAGAGCTTTCTAAACCACAAATGGTGAATATTCCACAGGTTGCCTTATTTTTTCTAGGAAGCAAAACCAGAGGAAAAATTGCTGTAACAGGAACTATTTGAAGAAGTAGCTTTGTGCACCTCAGGATTTGATAAGAAGACAAATTAATTTCTTTTCTATATGCTCAGCTCTTCTACTTCTGCAAACTAATTCCTGTGTGCAAACAGAAACAGCCATGCATGAAAAGTTACTGAACAAAACAGGTTCTGGTATAAATAACGTGTCTGGTATTGCCAACAATTCCTCAAACTTGCAGTGTTTCCTCCTTCTCAGACCACCTGCCTTGAGCATTAGTCCTTGGATAGAAACCACGGTGTATTTGTTTTTCCCTGTTTAAGTAGCCCTCTCAATAGTATCAACCCAAAGAATGTCTAGAATAAACCTAAGAGGGTTTGGTTAAACAAATACTCAGCTTTCTGGTACATAGAAGGGAATAAGTTTTGTGTTTTGTTTGTTTTGCTTGTTTTATGTTTGTTTTTTAAATCAGTGCTTGACTGTGGATCAAACAAATTACAGAATAATCCATGTGGATAAAACATACCTCAAGTTCTTTCTGGTCAAAAGGCTTAAGGAGATGTTGAGGAATAAGTTCATTAAAACCTTTCTGCAGAGCCAGGAACTGTGCCTCTATTCCTCTCATGAACCGCCAGTTCACATACAACCTGTGGGGGAGGAAGGAAGAAGTCAGGGGTGATGAGCTGGACAGCACTGGGATTTTCACAGCAGACTTGAAAAATGCTCATTTTACAGAGGACTTTGTTTTAATACATACATTTTGTATTATGAAAGAAGTGCTTATCCATTCCTTTTTCCTCACCAAATAATTATTGCACCATCAATGGAAAAAACAAAATACCACTCAGAACTTCATCTTCCCAGGTCTTCCAGTGAAAACATTAATGTCATTTATGACTCAGGAGCTCCCACCCAAAATACTTATTTTTCCTTAGTTCCACCATATACAAAAATTCTGTTTACTACCCTCTTCCTACACCATTTGCAGGACATATTTCTGTTTGCAATACCTGACATATTCCTTCTTGTTCTCTTCTGTCACTGGAATATTCCTGCCATTTGGTTTGAGTTCGTGCTGTAAAATCCTCCCGAAGGCGTTGTGTTCCACACAGAACGTATGGTCCAGGACTGGTGTGATATCATTCTCTCTGCCAATGCACAGAGGGTAAACTCAGCATTTTTGGCATATTGCTAACTCTCAGTAGTGATGCTGACAGTTATTTGAACACCTAGGTAGTCTTCAGGCTAAATCTTAGTTGCCACCTGCATTTCACACACTAGAGGAATATTGCCACCATCACCAATTTCTGTTTGGTTTAGTGCATGTTGAAGAGCCTGATCAGATATGGGATATTCATCTAATTCTAACAGAACTCAGGATACTGGATAAAACCCTATATACAGAAACACACACACACACACACACACATATATATATACACCCAGCAAGAATCTGATCTGCTGTCACATATCTGAAGCACAGAAGAGATCATACATACAGAACTTCATCATCAGTAACTTCTTTAAATACAAAATTCAAAATAGCATTTAGGAAAAGAAATTGAGATAATGCAAAGCAGTTCCAGAGTCCCAAAGCTATACTGAATGCTGGATCTTGTTCTGTAAGCATACAGAAGCCCAAATTACTTCCATTTATTTTCATTTTAATCAGATTTGGCTTTCTTTTGAAGAAGGCTGTACTTCCCCTCAGATGTCTGTCCTGAGTTTGGATTTTGATAGTGATATTCTACCATGCCCATGCAACTTTTAATGATTTAGTATCTACTTTATTGCAAGGAGAGTTTGCAATGAGAACTTTTCCTCAAGTACCTTTGATATATTAAGAATAGTTTAATAACTTTGTACAGACAGCCATCATAAAAAGATTTTTGCAAACTCTTTGTCTAAAGCATCTCACTATTGCCAACAAACTCTACCCCATTTTCTCTACAGTGAGACAATTGCTAAATTCAGTACTTACAAGATCCAGACTAAACTTTTGTGTAATTCTGGGTCAACAGATTCCAGATCGGAGAGCTGGATGGGCTTCCCCAGCAGCTGTTTATAAAAGGGAACTGTGAACCCCCCGTTGATATAGTGTCCATGGAACACAGCCAAACCCATTATCCGACCAACAAAATGGAAATAAGACAAATGGTCCTGCAGGGAGAGAGGAGAATCAGGCTTGGGAAGACACTGACATCTTGTGGCACCCTCGGTGGTTTGTTCTGTGTAAGTTACCTGCAGCCCTTTGGGCAAAATCAACCACCAATTTTCCTCACAACATAACCAAAACCAAAGCATTTCATCATTAAAAACCTTGAACAAGTCTCTGTGTATTACCTGATTAATAAATTTGATTCAAGTCTCTAGACCTCTCAAAGGGAAAAACTTGGAAAAAGAAAATCCCCATGAAACCTCCAGATGAGGATTCCACACAAATTCATTTATTCTTTGTTTAACCATCCAAATGTATGTACTCTTGAGGAAGCAGTGTGCTTGTTTCCTTCATTTCTTTTATGTTCCTTTTAAACTAACTTTTGAAAGCTGAGGTGTAAGTCCAATGGTTAACATTCTTCCAATCCACCTCCCTCATCTTCCAGTGCAAATGTCAGGAAATGTCATGTCAGGAAGAATTCCCTCTACTAATACAGAACTGCTGCTCCTTTTAGGGTCTGCATCAATACAAATCCTCCAGTAAGAGAGAAAGTAAGCCCAGGAGGGTAGTGAGAAAGGGCAAGCAAGGGATACATCCCTAAAAGTCATGGGGTGGCACTGCTGGGAATGTAATGCTGTGTGCACAACCACCTGTGCTCACAGTGAAGATGAATTTCATCAGTCTTGTCTTCTCAGAATGTCTGTGCAAACCAATCAGTACTGAGGAGTCTCATAGAAATCAGGTATTTATCAAAGGCTGTCATGCTTTTAATTTCTGAACAAAACCCCTCTGCTTCTTACTATATAAATATAAGACATTAACACCTTCTTATTGCAATTTACCCTGCAGTTTAGACTCTTCTTGTGGAAGAACAGCTGTAAGAAACTGCATTTTAAGAGGACATCTCTTAAAATAGGAATATTACTGAGAATAGTAATTACTAGTAATAGTAATAGTACTTACAGGATTGATAGAAGAGTCTGGATTGATTTGCAGCATGTAAATATTATCTGTGGAGTACTGGAAGAGTCCATAGTAGGGATTCAACATTTCATGGCACAGTAAATACAACCACTCTCTGCCAAAAAAAAAAAAAAACCAAACACCCAACAACAAATTTAGAAGAGTGCAAGTTGCACTTAAGTTTTAGACAACACAATTATTGTGATTGATCAGTTATGGAATGCTTATTTCAAAATCAGAGCCTCTTTTGCTGCCCTCCATTTGTAGACCAAAAGGGTGTGATTAAAACTTCACAATGTCCTACTCCACTCAGGGCAGACTTGGTTTAGTTTAGAACCACTGAAGGGATTAACATCAATTAGAGAAGCTACATCAAGCTGTTAGACAATGCCATCAACTAATTGAGTCTGAAGAGGCCACACTTCCAAAAAAATCCTGCCTTTGTACAGAGTTCAGCTATTTGGAGCCTACAAGATCTGCTTCTCTGCAACCTGTACAGTATAAGGAAATAATAAAAAAAAAATCTATTGATTAGAATCAGCTCAATTGCTGGGGATCTTTAGAAAAGCTGTTTTTCTGCCAGCTTGGTGACTGCTTTCAGCAGAGGCCAGAAGGGACAGAGACCAAGTGCATTAAAAGGAGGGGTTGGGTAAATTCTCTCACGTTGGTCACACACAAGGACAGGAGCACAACTAAAGCTATTTCTGACCTTCCAAGTCACCATGACAAATACCCCTTTGTTGTTAAATTTGGACACCCTTCCCAGGTCCAAAATATTTGGAGAGAACTATCAATTGTAATGCTTAGAAGTGGAGCTGTACGGATCTGGAAGAGTCAGTTGCAACTAATGGGCAATTATGAAAGGCATCAGGGTAACAGGATGTCAACAGTGGTGAAACCCAAGGTTGCCTTTGGTAAGGCAGCTCAGAATGTTCCAGCTTCTTTCCTTTGTCCAGGGATTGATCGCTGAAAGACACCTAAGTGGGCAGCTTTTGTGGATTTGAGAAATTTCTCTGTGAATTTACACAACTCTGAGCCACCAGGTGAGCGTTTTTACAGTGATGCTAAATCAGCTCCTGAATTTCAGATCTGATGCAACCTGCAGGGAATTATTGTCATTTTTAAGAGAGAGGCAAGTCCTTGCTGAAATTTTAGCTTTTGTTTAGGATTAGTTCATCTCCACTCCTGCTCCAACAAATCAGAGAACTCTCCTGAATGCAGCTGAGACATCACAAAAAGGAACCCTCCTGCAATCCATTTGTGGGAAATCAGAGAGGTGTGTTTAACAAAACCATTGCTGTGATGTGGATCTGACTTCAGGCTCTACACTCCCTGAGAGACCTCACAATTTGAGCTGATCACACTTTCATAACTTGCAGTGGGACAACTGTTAAATCACAAGCTTCCACTTTCCAACATACCATATAAAGAGTGAAGCTACAGCCACTGTCTATAAACTAGACCACAAATAATTAACTATGACATTAACAGGTAACTTCAAAGGGGATGGTAGCAACCACAGGGCACTTAAAGGGCAAGTTTACAGTTAAGAGGTGTCAGAAAACCCCCAAAATCTCACCTTGCTACTCCTCCATAATCCAGGCCCTCCTCTCCTCGGAATTTCACCATAAGCCTCTTTTTCAAGTCCTTTGGCCTCATCTTCATTATCTGACGATAGGATTCCTGTATGTGCATTTGTACAATTAGCTGTTTTATTTCCTTCCTATAATTAAGTCCATTAAGATTTCTCTAATACCATAATTAAGATTTCTGCATTTCTGTAATACACAGAATGTTACTGAACTACAGAAAACACAACTCTGTTTGAGTGCTAACCTGAAGCAAATTTCAACAACAACTGTGTAATGTGGTGGGTCCTTGTGAAGCAAAGTTGTTATAATCAGTGATCAGTTTTACTTAACTCTTCAGTGACAAAAGCTGCTGTTAGCAGTAAAAAAATATCAATCAAATACCTCAAATATTTCCTCTCTGGATACTTCAATGCGACAGTGACCAGCCTGAGGTTGCTGAAGAGAGAGCTCATGTCTAAGAACTTTCAACTTTTGTACCAAGTCTCTTTCATATCTCTGTGCAGGCAACTCCTCACCCTCTTCCAGTGACCCCTCATTTGGAGCTGGTAGAGGTTGCTGGGTGGGCTCTTTTAGCTGGCATTGATGGCTTGGAGAAAAAAAAGACAATATTTATTCTGGACACATAACAATAAGGAATACATAAAACAATGATGGCAGAAATTATTAAACTTCTCTAAGAGGAACATGGAATGAAATGTGTATTCAGCTGCATACTTCTGTACCATCTTTACATTAAATTCAGGGATGTAAGGAACACAGACACATAAAGAGTTTCAGCATTTTTGAACTGTTTTTATATGGCAAAGCACTGTAGAAGGCTCTGGGGCATGACTGCTGATTGAGCAGTAATTAAAGGTTGTGTGGTATTCTCCCACAAAGAGAGAACTTTCAAGAGTGCAACATGGAAACAGATCTCTAATGGAACAAACAACAGCTTTATAAAGGGAACTGTCTAACAACTGCAACTGATTTTATTCCAGCTTCAAGCAGAATGAGGCTGGGGATTCCTAACACAGTAAAAATATTTCATCTATGGTTTTTAAGAGAGAAAGATACACTTGTCCCAAATAGTTGCAGATTCATACACTCAACTGTCCTTATCCATCAATGCTTTATTTGGGTTGTGGAGAAAATCTTTTTTAGATGCAGAGATTCCCTGGCTGGCACAGGAAAAAGTCTGGCCTTGTGCATAAGCAGCACTGCCAGGCTGCTTCCAGGGTCAGTTCCACAACAGTTCAGCTGCCTTTCCATGATGCAGAACTTGAGCTTACCAAATCCTGCTAAACCCAAACTGGCTGTGCACAGCACCCATTGACCAGACTCCAGCTGGCTTTATATTCCCATTGTCTGGAGCTCAGGGGAGCATGAAGTTAGTCCAGATCCAGAACAGCCAGCAGAGAGCTAGAACTGCTCATCCAGACAGGCATGAGCTGACTGCTGGGGAATACCTGGCAGACTCTCTACCCCACACCCCAGCAACTCCAGAACTGTGCAAAGCAGAGTAAAAACCCTTCTGAAGAGTCTCAGCAAAAAACTTGGATAAAACCAGCATGGAGAACCAATGCTTGGACCCTGACTACAGCACTGGCTGCCTCTGTTCCCTAATTATCATTCAGGGTTTCAGCCCCTCATGACTCCCAGACTTGACAGGAATTATTTATCAGGCAAAGCTCTTACTTCATGATGTGATGTAGTCGTGGATCTGTGAATTGTGTGGTTCTGTTGTTATGATCTACAAAATATATTCTTCCTGAAACTGTACTTCTGACTTCCCAGCCTGGAGGCAAAGGTCCCAGTTCATCACAATTCACACTGTTAAGGTCTCTAAAGTGCAAAACAAACAAGATGTTAATGCACATTTGAAGTTAAGCAACCAAATACCAAGATCACTTAAAAAATTAAAATCACCTCTTTAATAAGGTTAAGGTTAGAATCCTGACTATTTGACTGAAAAATCACTGAGAGTAAGTATTTTAACACATTCACTCACGCCTTTCATCCTGGATATATTTCAGGTATCACTCTAAATGCTGCTAAAGGCAGTCACTCACTTCCAGGCAGTGTCTGAATTCAATACATAGAATGTATTTACATCTAAAAAGATTGAAAATACCTAAGGCTCCAGCCACTTAACTGAAAAAAACACCAAGAGTGGCAAGAAAAGGAAGGAAGGAAACATGAAGATTATTTTTAGGCAGAAAACCTATTGTTGAGTAAAGTATTCTTTAGACAGCTGGCATGGATTCAGAGTTGAAGACACCACTCCATTAATTACTCACCTAAATCAAACCATGCAACATTTGTATAAATGAGTTAATTGAGAGGCTTTAGAAAGGTAGAAAAGCTTTGTACACTGAAGGTGCCTTAGTGTCACAGTGAGTATATGCCAAGGGGACACACAGGCAGACAGACAAGCCCTTGTTAGGCTCCTTAAAGGAGATTATGGTTGGAACCATTTGCTGTGATCAGCTGTGCAGCTGAAAGTCCTGCAGGGATCTGATTACAGCAAGTTTTAACCTACAGCTCTGCCTCATGCCAAGGTTAGGTTTTTGCACCACAAGCTGGTAGCACAAAAGTCACCTTTAACTAAAATAGGTGTGACCTGTGACTCACAAAACACTGCTGTGTTCAGTTCCACTGCTGCTCCTGAAACCCTGGCTCAAAGATCTGGGGAGAGGAGCAGCAGCACCTTCCCTTAGGGTGACCAGCATCACTTGAAGAAGACACAAGGCTCTGGGCACACAAGCCTGACATGACTGACACAAATGAACAACCACTGTCATTTTTTCTTCCAACAATACCAGCTAATCTAAAATCAGCTATTTTCTCTCTCTCTCTCAGCTTTGTTTTTCATTTCCTTCCATACACTGAGCTTTTATCACCACTTCTGCCTGTACTACTTTGTATCATTTTTCTAATATCCTGTACCACATTCCTCTATTATCCAGGCAGTGCAGCAGCTGAGAGTTACAAACTTCACTCCTGAATCTGGTGTGCAGGTGGCCCATGAAACAGCCCAGATTCAGAGCTACTCAGGAAGAGCACCAGACCTCACTCACAAAGACCTGGATTAACTGCAGGTTGAGGTTTAAAGAGGCTTTACTAAATTAATCATGTGAAGGATTCAAATTTTCTAGCTGCAAATTACTGGCCTAAAGCACAAAAACCTCAAACCATTTCAAATTTAAAGATAACAAGTAATCTCTCCTTCAGTTATACACAAGTGAGCACTAATAAAACAAAAGTTACAAGCTGAATATTCATGAAACAATTATTTTAAGAAAGAAGTCAGTTTTTTCTTCAATTTGCAGTCCAAACTGTTTTCAAAAAAAAAAAAAAAAAAGTAGGCAAGATTCAGAAATTTGTAGCTTCACCAAAACCAGCCACCAGTCAACATTTTAGGAAGAATTTGTCTAACAGGAATTCCTGAAGGGCTACATATTTTTTTGCTTTTTGTTTTTACATGATTCTCAAGTAAATAATTCTTTCTTTCAAAAACAGTAATCCTTAATGTTTGGTGAAAAGGTAACTAGAAACATGCCAAACTATTCCTCTGCTGGGAGCTCTCCCTTTAAATTCAGACAGAATTAATAGATTTTTGCTCTTATAAATCCAGCATCCTGCCACACAAATACACACCAAACTCCCCAGACTTTTAACTATAAATTCATACCTTGGTATCCTTGGGTCGTGCCACGTGCTCACTCCAGTCTGTGTGTGCAAAAAATAAACCTGTCCCTGTACCGTTGTTCTTTGCTCTATAAAAAAGGAAGATTATTCTAAATTACAAATCTTTAAAAAATTACAAATAAACAGTGTAAAGATATTGGAGTATTTTCATCCTAGGAGAAAGTACTGGAGCCATCACACTGATCTCTTGCAGCATGGACTGTTTTGCCATTTACAAATTTACTCTGACTACACATTTCAACATTCTTTTGAAACTCACAGATCCATGCACCAGCATGTTTTAGGTTGTATTTTTAGTGTTAGATTTTGAGACAATCCAAACCCCCAAACTAGATTTCTCTACTCCTAGATTTGGTGTGCTCTTTTCTGAGGTTTAAATTCTCCTTAATCCCATCCTCCCTAATCTTCTGTACTATTGGTTTCTTTGTTGCTTTTATATATTTTCCTGATCTCTTCTCAAATGTGGGCTCAAACCTACACAACATGCCAAGGGGGAAGGAAAAAATAGCATTACTGCTCTAGTTTAAAGAGCTCTTTACATTTGCTCTCCCTAGATACACAGCCAAGATTAGCAGTGAATTTTCTGTAACAGCATCATACCACAACCTCATGTTTAATTTACCATCAACCCCTCAGTGTATCCTGGCGTAGCCAACTGCTAATTAGCCAATCTCAAACTCCCATCTGCACTTAGCTCCTTTTCCAAAACGCAGAATGAGACACACGTGGACCCTGCTTGTTCCAACAGGCAAAACACCTCGATGCGTTAAAAGGGGAGAAAATTTTTGCGACGTCTTCGGATAAACGAAACCCTTCCAGTTTTCCAGCTGGGGGACACTCACCGTAGCCTTCAGGTAGCTCAGGTGACTGGTGGCCGTGGGGCCTGTTCTGAGGTGTCTGTACATGAGCTCTGACCTCGGGGGTGCGGAGCCGCTGGGCCTGGAGCCTCTGGTCCTGGCTGGGAGACTCCAGGAAGCGGCAGCCGCCTCCTCCCGCCGCTCCCGTCGTGTCCGTGTACGGCGCCGGCTCCTCCATGAAGCAGCTCAGCGGCCTCCCCGGCCCGGAATCTTCATAAACCGTTCTGAAAATGGGGAAACTTCAAGAGTTTCCATCACAAGAGAAGTGAATGCAGAAATAACTGTTTTGCTCTCCCCACAACTTCTAGTGCTGCAACTTTTAACCCAAGAGGTGCCATTTTCCTGACGTTTTTAGACCCAAATTTCTCAGCACTGGTAACAAAAAAAAAAAATCAAGTCTTACCGAGTTTAGCCTAATAACCTTACTGCCTGATAAACATTCCCAGAAAATGTAGTAGTCACACTGATACTTAAGTTTCTAATGCTAGTCACAGTCTTTCCACACACAGACCATTTTTCTAATTAAGTGTAAAGAAGACAATCCTTACCCTTCATTCTCCAAAAGCCCTCTGCAGTCTACTACAGAACCTCCTGTGCCTATTCTGTCCCGTGTCTGTAAACTGACTGAAAAAAGAAAACAAACTCAGGTCAATAAAAGAAAAACTGCATTCTTAAAAACAGCAAAAAAAATTCCACATTTATATAGGGAAAAATATTAAGGAAAGCTCTCTCCTACGCACAAGAACATATCACTTAGCAATATTCCCTCTATTCTCTTAAAGCATTACTAATTTTTTAAAAAGCAGAAGAGAAACCAGAGGGTCATCCCCTCAAAATTTGAGTTTATTTCTAAACATTTCAAACATGTCAAGTTCTACATCTGGGTTTCATGAGGATCTAGAAAGGGAAGCTGGAAAAAAATTGCTCACCACTAGATGTCATCTTAGGGTGAGAATTTGGAGTTTGTCAAATATATATCACTGAAAAGCTGGGGTTGGCTGGGGGCAGTAAAACGTGAGGTAAATTTGCTGTAAAATGAGCATGGCCTTGTTGAAATTTGGAAATGGCTTGCGTGAGTCAAAGGTATCAAACCAGCAACTTGTAAAATGTCTTTTAACTCCTCCAGATCCTTTTTTAACACCGAAGATTCCCTCTGCCTGTCACCCTGCCCAAATGCATCATTTCACTGTGACATTCACCCTTTCCAGAGATGCAGCAGAAGCCTTGCCAGATGCACTCCCTGTTTTTAATGTTGTCTCCCATCATCAACTAAGAGAAAACAAGATCCTGCATAGGAGTGTAATGAAAATTTTCAGGTTATGTAATTTAATCCCAGTAAAATAAGAAGAAACAGCATAGAACAGGCACAGAAGCAGTGACTAGAGGAGTTTTTCCCTATGGATATTTACCAAGCAGATGGAATTTAGCTGGGATCATTCTTACCCACTATTTGGCCTCGGACAGCATCGGTGTCTGTGGGGTTGAGTTTGCATAGATCCAAACGCTGGTCTGCAAAGGAGAATTGGAAAAATCAACCCTGGGAAGGGCTGGGTGGGAACACTATTCACTACTCAGTAGAAGGTATGGAGGGTTCTTGGTCACACCAGGGAGGAATTGCTCTTACATCCAGTATCTTTTAGCCTGCTGATGGCATTGGAGAGGAGTCGGACACACCCCAGGAAGCCAGCTCCCTGTTTCTTATGGATTTTTTTATGGTTCCATACACTGATGGTTATGGAATCTGTTTTCCCAACGTATCTAGAAAGATACATATTAAAAGAGTAATTTTAGAAATAATAACCTCTTTTTACTCCACAGAACTGACACTGTAATTGGTACAAATTCTGACACATTTTAGTACATTGGTCATGCCTCTTTATTATAAGTACACAAGAGCTTATGCCCAAAATGCTGTTATTAATGAATTACTGCACAGTGATTTCACAGCATGGGAAATTGATATTGCTGCAGCATGAATTTAACTACAGCCAGCCTCATTAAAACCTAAACAACAAGTCGATTAACGCACAGAACTGCAGAATTTATGGTTCTAATAATTTGAAGAAAATAAATCATTCCAACAAGGACAATTTTCTGTAAAAGCTGGATGGCACTGCTCCAGGAGAGCTCACTAAGCCCTTGTGTTGTGTATCTGCCATACAAATATCTCCAAATTCAAACACCTAAAAGCAAAGTTTATTAACAAGGATTTTCTTCTTGAAAAAAAAATATCAGTCCCTGAGAGGGCAGGGTTAGATGGGATATTGGGAAGAAATTCTTCCCTGTGAGGGTGCTGGGGGCACAGGTTGTCCAGAGAAGCTGGGGCTGTCCCATCCCTGGAAGAGTCCAAGGCCAGGCTGGGAGCAACCTGATCTAGTGGAAGGTGTCCCTGACCATGGCAAAGGGTGGAACTGGATGATCTTTAAGGTCCCTTCCAACCAAATTGTTCTGAGATTCTATGAAATGTGACTCTTCTTGCTAACACAAAATGAAGTTGCAGTGCCAACCCTGCACTGTTTATTCAGGATACAAATCTCTGGGATACTGTTTACTTATGACCTTACAAACAACTCACAGATCATAATGCTGGTTCCACTTGGGGTCCAACGTGTTCTTCACAGTGTCCGTGGAATGGCACTGACCTGACCCATCCACAACTATTTTAGCAAATGGGTCAGGAAGTCCTGGGGAAAGGAAAAGGTGCTGTTAAACACAGTCCTTTGTTTTGCTGCTTCCAAGACAATGCCATTAGAAGCTCCCCCCTCAAGAAAGGACAGTTGCCATTATCCTGAAAGTATTTTAGTAAACCCTGTGTTTGAGGTGGATGCTCCTGGTACCCCCCAGCACAGAGCTGTGAGCAGCAGCCTGCCTGTGGTTCCATCAGGCAGACTTCCAGCTGGAATTTGGGAGCCCTCGGTGCTTCCAACCCTGAAGTGCACACAATCTACAACCCAGAGTAACGTGTACTCCTGTAGTAAAGCAGTGCATATGACACACACAGATGAGCCTCCACAGTAATGCACCATCTGCAAATAAATCTGATTAATCCAGAGCAGAAAGTTACACAATTAGGACATACTTACTGAAGAAATCTTTCTTTGCAAGATTCTTGGCACATAATACTGCAAAACAAAAAAGCAGATAAAGAAATCTTAAAACTGTAAAAAAAAAGCTTTCTGGTAATCGTATCAGCTAAAATAATACCTGATAATAATTCATTAAAAAACACCTAAATATTAAATGTGAGGATTATTTTCTTTATCTGGGATTGGAATATTTACATAAAAATTTGGCTTTATATTTGCTGCGTTAATTCTATTATTACAACACACAGAAGATTTAATGAGCATCCCTTTGCATTAAAACCTCCTAATTTTCTTTATTTCATGTTTATACAAATGCTAAATCAGATTTTTGTTGTTGTTCCAGAATCCATCCATTTTAGAACAAGGGCTAAACATTTTCTGAACAAAGAACAGTCCTGGGATTCCTGGAAGATACTTCTTCACTAAGTCACATTAAATGTAGTGCAAGCTCCTGCTCCTTGCACACAAAGTGTGGATACATGGTGCAACAAAGCATGGCAGGAATTCTGCAACAGCAGAAGCAATCTGTAAATACACAAAGGTTTGGGGATAATTGTGATAGGGCCTCAACTCTGGAGAAAAATAAATGCATTGAAAAAAAAAATCTGCATCAAGATGTTTTCCTTTGAAAGGGCCACAAATGAGACATCGTTTCCCTCTCTCCAATTCTACTCACCAGCACAGCAGTTTAAGAAAAAATTACATCAGGAAACTCACATCAATCTCCATTTCTACCAAGTCTATTACCAGCTACAAGTCTAATTTTGCTTTTCCATAAGGACTGCTCAGGAGGATCTCAGCAATCCAAGTTGTTTAGTATCCATTAAACTGTTCTAACAGGCCAGGAAAAACAACTCCAGAGCCAAAGAGGAAAATATTGGAGCTCAACTTATCTCAAACTAAGATCCAAGAAAGGAAGGTAACTATAAAAGACCTAATTACCATTGAGGGAGTCTCTTTCCCCAGTGGGGAAAAAGAAATCTTTCAGCATGAGAATGAAGGCTCAGAACATAATCAATGGCCAATTCCCCAGGTATGGACCATTTCCCCTTCTCATCTCCATCTCCCCTTCTTCCTGACTTACCCTCAGTCTCACTGTAATTCTACACTGGGGAAAGGGAAGGTGCAAAGGAACAAATACTTTATTTATTTATTTTTATATACTTCTACTAGAATTCCACCTCTCAGCTCCAGAGAAACATTCCCTGGGTAACACAGGCAGCAGAGAAAAAACTGCCTCACCTCACATGTCAAGCAAACAGATCAAAGAAATCCACTATTTAACCCAGAAGCTCATGGAAAAAAATACACAAATCCTCCCTCTTAGTGATAATTAAAGCACCACACCAGGAAAGGATTTTTAGAATGGATTAAAAATTACTTATTTCTTACACTGGTAAACTATGATCAGAGAAAGCTTCTCTTGCATTTTTTTAAACAACTGACCAAAAAGAGAAGTGTGCCAGACTATGGCAATTCAATTTGAAACAACACAGGGTTAGAGAATCACCATCCGCTGCCTGTGGAAGCACAACAGAGCAACCTTTAATTTCCTTTTCCTGTTGAGAGTGTTTCAGGGGAAAAACTACTCAAGAAAGAGAGACTAAGTACAAGTAAAATAAGAACTTTAGCATGCTAGTACCAGCCAAAGAGAATTCTGTGAGATTTTTAAAATCAACTCTACTTTGCCATCCCCAGTTTTAAGAATAATTTATTGAGCTGGAGAAGGATGACATCCGTAACTTTCTGCATATGGTTTGTCCATATAATTATTACCTTTATTCCATATTTCAGGTGTGCTTTCAAAATAGCAGCATAAATTTCTAAAGCTATTATTGAAGAATTATATTTTTCATGTAACTCTTTTCCCTCTGCCCCAGCCTTTCAGTCTACAGTAGATGAGCACAGCTGCCAATTTTCCACTCACAGCCTGTGAAACCCTCAATTTTCGGTTGCAAAAATTATTACTCTTTCTTGTAAGAAAAATATTGGCACAAAAGCTAATAGCTGAAATAAACCTTTATGGTGCAATCTCCAGAATCAGGCTGCCCGAGATGGACCATTGGCTCTGTTCCACTATTTGCATGCTAAACCCACTAGAGCAAAAAATATTTGCAAGAGCTGTATCACTTAAAAGCCATAGATTTCCAAATTCCAGTAAAAAAACAGGTGGCAAAGGTCAGCAACGGGAGACTTGGATGTGAAACCATGCCAGCAGCAGAGCAGACAGCCCCTCCCTGCTGTGCAAAGCTGGGACTGGGCCACATTTCCTTCTTAAACACATCATCTCCAACAGGAGAGGACCTGATGGCTGCTACTTCAAGCCCCAAATTCATGGACTTGGGTAGATTTAGCTACAAAGGCTTAAAAAGTTATTAATTTTATCCCTGGTTCAGAGAGGGTTTAGGAGAATGAGACAGACCCTAAGCTCTTTGCCCAGGCCTTGCCCAATCCCCTCTTTGCCCGTTTTCCAAAGTGCTTTTTCTTTTCGTTTTTCTTTCTTTTAAATAAGAAAGGTTCTGGGCTTGTCAGCAGGAGTGATCTCCCTGCATTTGTTGCAACACTACAAAAGGTACTAATTCTCCTGACTTGGGTATTTACATTCTGCCTCCTCCAAGTCAACCAACTTGTTTCAGCCTGACACAGGATTTGTTTATGCTCCGCTCCCGATTGTTGCACAGCTCTGAAAAACTTATTTTTTTTAATATAACAGATCCCAAACAACACTGAAACAATGTCTTTACATCTAGATTATAATATTTATAAAGGGATGGGAATGTTTTTTTTAAGTACCTGACATTATTGAGATAATTTCAAAGGCCAAATTAGCCAGCTGGGTGAAGTGCTAGTGTGAAAGCATATTTGGCAGGAGGTGAAGAAAGGATGAGCCTTAGACAAAGTCAGTATTCACCCTGGGGATGTAACTTGAGTGAGCTGAGAGGTTCCTCTGCCAGGCCCTGGTTGTCCACCCTGCCTCCAAACAGAAATGAATCATCTGCTGTGGTTCAGGAGGTGCTGCAGGAGCAGGACTGGTACAGTGAGGAGAGCACAGAGTGGCACCAGTGTCTGAACAACCCAGCTGAGAATTGCATCAGAAAGTGCTAATTCACCCCGAGACACCATCCTGCAGCAAGAGCAGCACTTGCAGGGAGGCACAGAAAAACAATCTGGGGGAGGAACCATTTCAAACATTCCCAAGTAAACAGAGCCTGACTCTGCATCAGCACCAGATTTATTCCCATGTACCACAGAATGTCTCAGTTTGGAAGGGACCCATAAGGATCACAGAGTCCAACTCCCAACACACCCCATCCCACTGCACACTGCTAAGATGCTACAAGTGTTTCCAGCTGCACAGTGTACAAAGGACAGAATTTCCTGGAGGGAAAAGTAAAGTAAATAAGGCAAGTGATGAAAATATTCCAAAGGTCCAGCCTGTACCAATGCAAAACAGCAGGCAAATGTGCACCTGGGATTGCATTCATTCACACTTTGCAAGTTAAAGGCAGGAGCCTCTATGCTCAAATTAAGGACCTTTACACATGTATGTGATCTGAGCTAACCACGGCCTTCAGCTCAGTACCCAAGTTAATTCTGGAGACAAGACAAGACAAGACAAACCAGCAGTACGTCCACATCTTCCTTAGGAAAGGTGGGGGGAGGTCACAGTGAACCACGCTGCCAAATACCACTTTCAGCCATCTCTGGCCTTCCCTTGGATATTTCAGGTTAATTATTTATGCTTGTACAAACAGGCAGCCAGATTCCAGGATACATTCGTTTTACTTTGTGACAGAAGATAAACACAGGCCAGCAGGCTGATGGCGTAGAAAGGACTTCACTCAATATTTCCTTCTGTATAGACCATCTTTAATCATAGAGATATGCAGCATAATCATTACAAGCACCACAGCCTGGTTGGTTTGTTCTAAGATAGAAGCAAAGAAGAACAATGAGGCTTTGGAACAGAAAGCAATAAAGATCTTGACATAAAATGAAACTAAAGCTACTGCACACAATTGGAAAATGAAAAAGGCTGCAAAGCAGGTCAAATTTGAGATATCCAAGTAATAGAAATATCTCTGCTAATGCTTCAAAGTCTGCGTAGGTTTTGACTTGTGAACTTGGTAGCCTGTGTTGGAGGTGCCCCAGCAGGACAGTCCCCTGTGTGTGCCAGCTCACAGCCTGGTTTCCACAGCAGAAATCCCACCATTCTGAAAAACTGCTTTGGGAAGGCTGCATGGCCAAAACAATGTACATGAAGTGGAAAAAAGCCTCCTCCAAAAAAGGAGAAAAAAGGAAACATCAGCTATTCACCACATGCTGCTCCAACACCCTAAAACTCATGGCCCACAATTAAAATCTTTGCTGAATCTCTTATGTGAAATCACGTCTCGTCCAAACAGTTCAGTGGATTTTGTGGAAAATACTCGGAATACCACAAGCCACCCCTTCTGAACTGCCCTGAGGAATGACTCTGCTTACAGTTGTGTTCTCTGCACATAACCTTAAATGAGACTTCACTGCAAATAAGGTCTGGTTTTATTTCTACTACCAGACAACCCATGAAGGTTTCACATGTCTGGTTTTTTTTAAGGATAATAATAATTTATATGTGGTGGGGTACAAAAAATGGTTTGATGGGAAAGGAAAGATGGCTGAAATGTGTAAAAATGCAGTTTCTCTACGGCTAGCCACATCACTGAACTGAAATACACCACTTTATTCACAAATTGCACTTTAAATTGTCACCACAAAGGCCAAGGTTTCTATTCTAGCCATTTTTTTGTTTGCTTTAGGAATACTTTTGGTCTTTCTCTTCGTCTGCTCGAGACTGAAATGCATAAATCCAGACTGCTGTAACTTCTCAGTAACCGAACCCGAACCGCTGCAGCGCCGGCGAGCACGAAGAGATAAACAAACCC
This sequence comes from Vidua chalybeata, assembly GCF_026979565.1. Taxonomy (NCBI): domain Eukaryota; kingdom Metazoa; phylum Chordata; class Aves; order Passeriformes; family Viduidae; genus Vidua; species Vidua chalybeata. The sequence continues at coordinate 13,370,980 of NC_071545.1, forward strand.
ACAGCCTTCCCTGACATTTGCCAAATAAGCCAATTAGCTGTATGGAACTAATTTCATCCTGACATGCACCCTGAGTGGCCTTCACTAATGATCTCAGCATTGTGGTGCCAATGAGATTTGCAATCTGAAACACAAACCAACCAAAAACCCACGAGAGCCCTCCGAATTCAGACCCTGCATTCATGCCCTGACACTGGAAGGCTCTGCCTGAACTCATGCTAAACCAGACCTTGACTACCAGATTAAAAGCAAGGCTTCATTATAAAACCCTCAATTCTCAAAGAGTCGGTAGAGTTGATACACGAACCCTTTTTGTGGCCCTTTTGTGTAGGCTGCACTAAAAATCAAAGCCTCTTTTCAAGGCATGATCTCCTCGTGGGTTGGAACTTGGCTTCGTGTAGCCAGTTGCAAACACTAGACAACTTTGAAGAGATCTTCAAAAAACCACACACCCAGAAAAAGCCATTTTTATTAGTCCATTAACATGTCATTAAAGTATCTACTTAGTCAGGAATCAAAATTCCATCCTACCTAAGCAGAAACCAGTCACGAATGAGAGGCAGTTCTCCTACTGCAAAAAAAAAAAACAAGTTGGCAAAACAAGAGCTTCATCTCTGCTCCTAAGAATTACTCAAACTGAAAAATTCTCCAACAATAAGTCTTCACATACAACCAGCAAAGGCTGACTTAGCCCTCAATAATATAAATCATTGAAAAACCCAGCACAGGGCTATTGGAAGAACAAGACTCATTAAATTCCCTTTTAACTGAGACTGTGTACAGCACAAGACCAGTAAAGCAAGTTTAAAAATTAACTGACTGAGATGTAAAACTTGGAGAAACACTGAAGAGTTATGGAATCAGTTGAAGAACTTTGTAGGGATAAAAAAGGGAGATCAATAGGAAGCTGAATTAATGTTGATGTACAGAATCTGAGAAAGGCACACAAATCAGAGGTGGGAATAAGCTTACCAATTATTCCTCATACCAACTTTTCTCTCTCTTCTTCCCCCTCTGCTCACTCCAAACAAATACCTGAGATAAAGGTTCCTCAGATTAAATCTTTCATTAAACCTCAGCTCAGTTTTCTTATGACTTTGCAATGCCTCCCTCTAATCCAGGCCAAGAGCATTGTCATATTCTGCACAGAGCTGCCCATTTCTTAGACAGACATAAACCCCAAATATCCCCAAACGCATGAGTCTTACAGACACACCCTCAGCTCTGAAAGCAAAAGCTGCCCATGGGGTTTATCTGGTCCATGTGCCACTCAATTGTACTTCCATGGGTGCTTTTTCTTTTAAAGTTTATTTTTTAGAGCAAACCTTTCACAAACTGCTGTTTCACCACCTTCAGCTAATTGTTCTTGGCCCTGTAGTAGTTGCTCAGGTGTAGGAAATGCAGCCAGAGATGCTGGGGCAAGAGTGAGACCCTAACTGGTGACACTTCCTCTGTCACCAAGATGTCCTTGAAGCTCTGTCTTCCCTCACATCCCTTCCACTTTCTCTTTGCTGACTGTCTCCAATTATGTCCAAAGCATAACCAGTTTCTGTGAGAACTGGAATTTAAGAGCTAAGTCAGTTATTACCATCACCATTTTTACAGCCATTCCCAAGAACAGCCCATCATTTACACAGCTTTACCAGGAAATACGTTAACAGAACATAATGTAATTTATACCCACTGTATGTTTCTAAAATTCAGTCATCCACCCCCACCAATAATTCTGCCAGGACCACAGCCAAGTGGGACGATAATTTTGTAAGGAGAGATTTCCCAAATTCAGTCAAGATTTTGCTTTGTTAAAGTATCCACAAACAGTCTCCTGATTCCCGGAAAACAAAGGATACACTCAGGCTTCAGCTACAGCATCAGCTTCTGTATAGTATACACTAGTAAGATACAGGAATATCTGTAAAAGCCTCAAAACTGCTGTTAAAACCACACAGAATAATATCCTGTTCTCAGGGCAAATACAACTTCTTAGCTGAGCGCTAAACAAAACAATTTCAATGGAAAAATTCGGGCTGGAAATACAAACTGGACTTTTCATTTACTCCACACTTCACTGTGCAAGTTTACAGTTACTGGGATCAACACAGCTCTGGAATTCTTCCCTTATTCAATCTTTTGCATCTCTAACCACGTGTACTTGCATTGAATAATTCATATTTCCAAGCAAGTGGTGTCTATCCAGACAGACTTATCTGCACGCCTTGCACATTCTTCTTGCGCTCACACTTTGGATCAGACACAACGTGAGCTGTGCAACATCATCACCAAAATGAAGCTAAAAACACACCAGGAAACTATGTGGCTCAATTCCCTTAAATTGCATTAAAACTAAGGAATAAATCCATGCTGAAATCTCAACACTTTGCTTTTACAGTTACCCAAGCACCACAAAAGCATCTGGAAAAAAATTCCTAAAGCATGAAAAACATGTTCCTCCACCCACATGCACTCATATCTCAGATTCCAAACTGAATTTTACTAAGATGGCCAAAAATATTTTGTACTTTCAACACCAAGGACGTTTCAAATCATCTTTTTCAAATCCCTAAAAATGTCAGCACCTAATGGGACCCTGTTCTCATCCCAACATTGCTCACAACAGGTCCCAGGCAGAGCTGGGGATTGAACCCAGCTCAAACCCAGCCCTAATCCTGGAGTCCCAGTAACAAAAGGTCCTTTCTAGAAATCCTATCCAAATGTTCAGATATATGAATTTGTTTTCTCTGGAAAATGTGAGGCGAACAACATTAAATTAAAAATCAAATACAGAAAAGAAACCCTGAATGCTTTAGCTATTGCTGAGGCATAAATTAGGTATGAACTAGCTGACATTCCTGTAGAGGAGAACAGTGCCTGTGCTCAGTCAGCATTTCAGGGAGGTGTGTTTCATTTAAGGTGTCTCTGATCTTCACTTTCATAAATTCAAGGTATAAAGTCTTGAACACCTTATTTTCATTACCAAAAAGAAGCCTAGAAGGACTCTCCTGTGCAGGTGATCATTTGCTTACTAATTCAGTACATAAAAGGCTTTTCCAATAAATATTATGTTCACTATAAAGCACAAAAATTTAGATTCTCCTTCTTCCCAGATATTCTCTCCGGGGCTACCCAGACCACTACTACAACTGCATGCGTAGTATGCAGTTTGTGAGATTCAAGTTACAAGCATGTTTCTGTACTAACAACAGCTTCTTTTCCCCCACAAAACATCATCCAATTAATGGAGCTCGAAATTCTGTGAGGAAAACCTGCACAACTGCTCTCTGCTGCTTTATAATGGAGGAGAAAGTGCAGAACAAGAGACCAAAACCAGAAGCAACACATTTGTGGGCACTTAACTGAGCACTACAATCAGCAGGATGAACACGCACTCACACCAATTAAACCAGACCCAGCCTTGGGGTCCTGTCCAAGGAACAAAACACTTGAAATGTCAGGAACACAACACACAACTTCTGTACTTTCTAAGCCGGTACTATCTCCAGCTCAATATATAAATATTGCCTTGCCTCAGAATAGCTGCTTGTTATGCAGAAAGCAGCAAGGAGTCTGACCTGCTGCTGCAGAACACGCGAAACCTGTGAAAGATGAAACCTTGGTACAGAAAATCTTGGCGACGTTTGAGTAGATACAGCCAAGCAACAGTTCAATAGAAACACTGAATTTTTGTCAAACAGCAAAAGGTCTACAACTTCCAAGCTAAAGCAAAGCAGATTTCTCAGTTTAAAACATAAAACATATGTTTTTATCTCCAAAGAGTGGCTGGTATTTACATTCCTTCACATACAGGTAGTGTCAGCATTTCAACAAAGCAATTGGAATGTTAAGCACTATTGTAAAGGAGGAGAAAAACATAATTTAACACATTCTCAATCTCAATTTTAAGCTGAGATTTGTTTTTCCAGACAAAACCAGTATTTGACTTCTTTGATATCTTACTGCAGTTAAATAAGATATAAAATCAACTTTACAGAACAAAAGTTTCCAATTGGGGTATATAATAAAGAGTACAAAATTAATGTCTGGTTTTCATCAAGTGCTAAGTAGATTGCTCAAAAGCAAGAACATTGTTATTCAAAAAATTAATGGCATTACGTGTAAGTTGTAAACTATGTAAACTATTAGTTCATCCCATGGGGCTTAAATGTATCAGTGAAAGAGTTGTAGTTAAACAATCCACATGGAACATTGCCTTAGTGCTCAATATACAGCTTTGGCTCTGGACTGCTCAACTCAGTGTTAAACTGAAGCTTCCTTGTGAGCCAAGAGCAGGAAGCTGGCAAGAGAATCACTTCAGTGACCCAGGAAGCTGCTGATGTTGAGATTAACTTTCAGCAAAATGAAGGGGGGAAAAATCCCTGTTTTAAAAACATTGAAGATACAAACAACAAAATTTGCCAGAGCAATTTTTAGAAGTTCATAAATACAAATATAAAAACACTGAAGACCACTGTGGTCACAATGTTCAAGAATCCACATTTCTTCATTCATACGGAAACAGTGAATGAAGAATTTTCAATACAGAAATTCCACTGGAAAATTTGGCTTACAGGCTACTATGTACATAGAAAGAAGAAACCTCAGAACACTGCATGGGGCCTAACTTACTTCAGTATAACCAAGATTCATTTTGCATTTCTTTAATAACTGGAAATCTTGTAACAAGCAGTTGCTCAAAATCTATTGCAAAGAATAACACTTACCAAGCACCTCTTCTGGCACTACTAACTTCAGTAACTGCTACCAGGACAAATTCCAGCAGGTGCTGGATGACTTTTCAAGAAGCACAGTCAACACCCCAAATTTTTTTACAAGTAAATGAAAAGCATTCTTTCTTTCAAGTAAGGCATCAGCACCATATCAGTGCTTTACCACCACATACCTCAGGTTAACAAATGCCTCAGAAACTTTCCCTGATTTCCAGCACATCTCGCTGTTTTCCATGCTTGGATTTCAACTGAGGTATGCCGAGTGCTTTTTGGCATGTTTGGATAGAAACATAAAAAGCCTCAAGTCTTGTCATGTAAAGCTTTTCAAAGCCATGGGCCTTGCTGCCAAAGAAACGTTTTCATGCTCTTACAGCTTTTGCCTTCCTTATTCTCAGACCTGCTGTTTGCTTTGTGGTCAGGATGGTAACAAACACATGAGCTGGAGCAGCTCTTTCTGACCTGACCCTGAGTGAGCTCTGACTTAAAAATCAGGGCAGTGAAAGTCCATATTCAGTGAAGAGTTAAGGGAGCACAAAAGCCCAGAGCCATGAGTTCATTTTGTTCTAGGCTACTTAGAGTGGCCAGCCAAAAACTGAACCAGCTGGAATTCATTCCCAAGTACTTCTTTCTTCCCAGAGCTCCCTGGGCTGTCGTTATCAACCTGAGGATAACAAACATATGGATCATCAAGATGGAGTTGGTGCTGGAAAGAAGTGGCAGAGCCTAATGGCCCATAATAAATGAAGTCTTGATCCTAACTTGGATCTTAGTACTGAGGTATAAACGCTTTTAATGTCTTAGGGGGAAAACTGCCCACACTAGATGGAATTAAACATTCCACTGACTTCTCTTCTTGATGGTTTCCTTGTTACCAGCTCTTGCACACATCTATTTCTGTCTTCATTAACATTCCATATTCAAATTATATCCATCAGCTTCCAGACGATTCAAAAGGCATGTGCAAAAAAAGAAGGGAAAAATGACACCCTGACCATCCAGGTAAAATTTTAAAAACTAATTCAGGCTGATTAATTGCTGAGCTACAAATGGAACAATTGCTTTAATTTGCTATACAAAAGCTAAAATAAAGGTAGCAAGTTTAAAAACAGGAAGAGAGAAGACAAACTGTGTTCGCCCAAATTAAATTCCTGGCATCCTTTCTCATTTTGAATCAGGTACATTACATGTCTTACAATATTGTTTTTAACTCCTGGAATTTTTTTCCATCTCCAGTAGCTTATTTTGTGATTATTCTGCCTGTTATAATCACTTCCAACATCTGCCCAAGAAGCTACAAATCGCTCTCCACTATCTTCATTTTTTCATTTATTCAGAGAACTCAGCTCAAACTCTTCTTGTTTACAAATGAAAAACCCAAGGCAGCCCCAAACACACTGATGCTAAAAGGTGAGCAGCCACCTGGACACCTGCCAAGGAATTGGCTTGTCTGGGCTTATTAGCCCAGGCCTTGTGCCAGCCCTGCTGAGCCTGGGGAGGGACGTGGGGAGGTGACAGTGGTGGCACTGGGGAAGGAGGGGGACTGCAAGTGGATGTACAGGAATAAGGAAGCTGTGGCAGAGGTGAAGGAGAACGGGACAGAAACGAGGCTTGTTCCAAAAAAAGACCACAATTACAGAGGTATTAATAGCTTTGTGAAGCCAATTTTTTATCATTCATTCACCTACTTTTGTTCTTTTATTAGGACTGAATTATTGGTTTTTTTGTTTTTTGTTAGGACTGAATTATTGTTTTCTTCTACAGGACATTTGTCCAGCTGTCACAAGGAAAACATCCCTAAGCAACAAACTTTCCAAGGAATTAGTATGAAAGCTTTTACATAGAGGAAGAAAATTTGATTTAATAACCAGTTCCATTTAAAAACTACAACGAGAGAATGATGTGTAAGAGACTTTTTTTGGTGCTGCCATTGTTACAGGATAAGTCTTGTCTACATGAAGCACGTAGACACACTCCTTCCAATCCACCTCATCACCTATTAGTCACACAAGTGGTAAATCCCTAAAAGCACTTTGGCTCGGGCCATGCAAACGCTGGATGAACTGAGTTACATCAGTTCTCATCTGAGTTCCTGGCAATGAGCTGCACGTGACTGCAGCTGTGCCCGAGGAAATGTGGGTCAATCCATGTGTGTCCCGGTGCTGGATGTGCACGCTCTCGAGGGACACAGGAGCTCTGTGACTCAGGAGCAGCAGGCTGGCAGGAAGGAATTAGTGATGTTCCATGCTGGGGCGTTCACACAGCACTGCCCATCCTCTGGAATGGGATCCTGGAGCACTCCAGAACTCCCTCAGCAAAATGCTCCTCCAAAATGTTCAAATGATGGAGAAGGCTGTCAGGCACACGGCACGACAGCAGCCACTAAAAGGAAGCTACTTCCTTCAGAAGTAATTCATCACCCGTGGTGTTTGGGTGCAAACACCCAGATCTCACAGCCATGTCTCTCAGCTGAGCAGCAGTGAGATGGACAATCCAACACTGCTGCTGCTTTGGAGCTAAGGGCTGGAGCAGGATTCCTCCCAGGACATGCCCTTGCTGGATGTGGTTAACCAATAACCTCATGGTAGCACCCCTTTCTTCCAAACCTGTTCTCCAATTAGTACCAAAGTTCAGCAGATCCCTGTTATATCCATGTTATCGCTCTCTTACACAAGCAAAGCCACTCTCCTCACTTTAGGCATTTTAAGCAAAATGTCTCATTCTTGCATGACCTAAGGGAGGCACCAAACTGGGAGCTGAATGGCACCAAACAGGACTCTATGAAAAGAAAGCTTTTATTCCAAATAAAGCTGTATCAGCCTATGTGTTATTCCCTTGTTCTAATCATATAGGCCAGCATCTATTTAAACTGCCAAGCTAATGACTTCAAATTTGATCAATAGTCTCTGTTTATTCAGCCAAGTGCTACTGACAGTCACCAGGGATGAACAACAAAACAAACACACTGGTCAGAGCCAATCCCTGGTTGAGCAAGAAAATCCAATCCATGATGGCAAATACCCTTCGATTGAATGGAGGTGGGGAGGGAGGCCTGTTGCCCACGGACACAGACACAACCCCTCTCCTCTGTGCCCACAGAACATTTATCCACATTATTCTGCTAACAGCCAGCTCGTGAGCCGAGTGAACCCAAGCAGAATTAACATCAGAGTGGCTCCAACTCTTATCGTGTGCCATTGTAGCTATGCTAAAATATTTCCATTTGTTGTCAGATTAAGCATGGCAGGACATGACAACAGTAAGAGGATGTTACTAAGCCTTTGGACCATAAGCAGTGACTTCCCTCATTGTCACCTTATCCACTACAGAAGGAAATTTCCTTTGGAGAAGCTTCAAGAAAGACTGGAATCACCTTCTTGAAAGCAGGACAAAAAAGTCCTTGACTGAATCTCCAGCCAAAGGATGCTAGGAATGTTTTAGTTACAGACTGGCTGCAGAGAGCAAAATAAAAATAGAGTTTAGAATGAAAACAGATAAGTAGAGCATGCGCACCATTCTAGCACAGATTTTTCTTTCAAAACAAATAAACATTTTCATTGCAAAATCAGTTTCTCAACAGTGGCTTAACAACAATATATGTGGACTTTCCTCCCATTGGCAATTTTTATTAACAACTTGCAAGCTCCTCTCTAAAGAAACCTCCCTTTCAAATCCCAAGTGAATCTCTAGTCACAAAGACTGGGATCTGGGTGAAAATGTTTTCATGCATTATTCCGACCAGGATGTTTGGTCACAATTTTTTCAACATTATACATCGATCACTTTGCCTGTCGACAGCACCTGTTTGCCATTTTCCTTGTAAAAAATGTCAGTGTCCATTACATCAATAAATTACAAACCCACTACTGCTCTGAGATATCTTGATCAAAGGTATTACATAAATAAACTGGAGCTTGAAGGAAAAAACATGATGACTCTTCCTATACAAACTTAATGCATATTCAGAAACAGGACTTTATGCAAGTGACACCACTCGGTCACAGGACCCTGCAAAAAAAAAAAAAAAAAAAGAAGAAAAGTTCTCTTGAACAAAAACTTCTTTATCAAACTACTATACTAGCACATCCAAAGCCCAGAATTTAATATCTAAAAAACGCAGTTCATGAGGATAGCTGGTTCACTTAAAGCCTAAGATGTTTGCTTTCCACTTTAAATTGATTAAATAGATTGAATACATTACATTTCGCATGGATGGTTAACAGTGCTAATATTCCAGACAAAATGAAATGCTGTATGAGGAAAATTCTCACCAGGGCTACCTCCCCCTGGATATATTCCTTGCTCTCACAGTAATTTAGTATAACGGAGCCCTAACAATTTCACTGAACAGGATTACAAAAACAGCTCTGCACAGTTCATGGCACAGAAACTCCCAGAAATATCTATTTCTTCACTATCTTCTCCACATAGGGAATGCACTTGAAAAACAGGCTGACACTTGCTTTGTGGGAATCATAAACTAATATAATGTTGGTTGCTTTGTTTTTATGAAGAAGGTGCTTCTTGTTTATCAAATAGTCGAGATATTAAAAGCCAGCCTTTTATTTGCATTTATATCACAGAGGACTTGCACACCTCAGAATCAGATATTGTCCAAGCACTGAATGACAAACTACTGATAAACCCAAAAGAGAGCAAATTTTAATAAAAAATTTCCACGAGAGAAAAACCTTTAAACACCATCTCACTCCTTACTCCAATGAGCTATGTGGCACTAATTTGAAGTGATAGTGCTGTTCTTTTAATTAAAAAATGCCAGTAGGAGGTTGATGCAGTGGCTGGTGCTGGAAGCGACGTGCTCGCAGGGTGCAGCTGAAGCTTTGTGTGAAGAATTAAGGCACAGTTTCAGCTGGGTGAAAAGGCAAAACAAAACCCCTAAATCCAAACAAACATATAGGGAGTGTTATTACAGGTGCTTGATAAAGTTATCGTGATGTTTTGTCTCAGCGAATGTTAAATTATGGGGAAAAAAAAAAAAAAGGCAACAAAACCCCCAAACGCTCCCACTGTAGCTCATGAATCTTGGTTTACCTATAGGTGTGTGGGACTTAATTCAAGTATGTCCCTCCCCTTCCTGCCTCAGAGCTCCTCTCTCACTTTCCCAGGTTACTCCTTCCACATCTCCTGTGCACAGGGCTGGGACCAGGACCACTCTGCCAGATCTCGGGAGGGTGGATTTGCTCTCCCAAGCTCCTCATCTCCATGAGTTCTTGAGCCCTGGTCTGCTTAATGTCTCTTGCCTTTATCAAATTTGACTGAAGTCAGATAAAAAGCCAAAACTTAGTTAGAGGAGAATGACAGGTGAGATCCCTTTTCAGCCTGGTAATTTTTCAGTCTAGAAAAAAAGATTAAGCTTGTCCTGTAAGTTTATCCATCAGCCTGATGGTCAAAAAAGGCAGCACTTTGTCCTGGAAAGTGCAGACAGATTCCACATTCCAGATTTCACTGTTGATTTGTGAAACACCAAAAGGCTAAAAAACTGATTAATCTACAAGAAATCCTCACAAAAATATGTGCTGGATCATTTCCGACTTGGTCTTGCAACAACTTAATTCCAACAGCCCAGAAGACACAACCACAGCAGCAACCACATCCAGGGCATAAAAGAAGAGCTCTACACTGGCATCTGGGAGCATGACAGTCCTTAAAACCAGCGGCTGCTCCTCCTGATACAGCCTCCCTGGGGAAGGAACATCCCAGAAACAAGCAGGACATTTTGCCTTTACTTGGCATATGGAGCAGCAAAGAGAAGTCAGTTTATCCACAAGCTTTTGGTATATTTACTCACCACTCCTACAATGACTATTTCAATCACGTTTACACTACCAGCATCATCTCAAACATCACAGATAAATCTGTTTTCTTCGGCTGTTTCAAAGTCTGTTTTCTCTCTGCACACTTGCAGGATTTACATCCTAAGGCAATGAGAAAAAAACCTGTTACTACTTTCCAACTGGGCTTTATTTTCTTCTCCCCCCACCCCTTCTATCAAAAATAGCTCTCATCTACGTTCTAGTTCAATTTGGAAGTAGCACATGCAGACTTGATAAGCATCCTGCAAAGGAAATGCCTTGGATTGCAGACTACTTACAACATATTTTCCCAAGCAACTTTGATAAATCCCATTTGATGGCTGGTTTGCTAATTTCTATTGAAGCTTATCAAAACATTATTTGTAACAAGTCAAATTACTTCTGTGATTGCACAAATAAAAAAAGAAAATTACAAAAGAAACAACTGTGACTAGAAGCCCAAGCCAAGCTGCTGGGTTATACTGAAGTGTTATTTATCCTGTTATCAGACAGACCTGGAACTCCAAGGAGGTATTTCATTTTAAGCTAAAGAACACAACACAGAAAAGCACCTATGTACATGTTTCTTCTGTTTGCCAAAGTCTCCTTCTAGAGCTGGTGACAGCACAATTATTGGAGCTGATTCCATCACTCTCAGCAGATCCAGGGGCTGCCCGGCTGCCTCACATAGAGCTCGATAAATGAGCACAGACACATTAATTAATAAATCTTGAAAGAAGTCTATTAACATTAAATTCCCTAAATTCTTGGAAAGAAGGAATAAAAGCTGTTCCCATTATGACACATTAGCTGCACACACAGCATACTATTTTTAGTTAATTATTGCCCAATATGCAGAAGTCACTCTTATAAAGAACCAGACACTTATTCCTACATCCTGGGCTTTTCAAGAGGTAAATTTAATGTTGGATTATTGAATGAATGACAGGATCTCTGGGAAAAGGTGCTGAGATTTAAATCTGAGTGTGGTTACATCACAGAACTTGGTTGTATCACACACTTACCAGTTGTATAAAGTCATTAAAGCCTGAGTTCAGCACTGAAGCCCTTCTCTGACTCCAGAACATTCAGAGGCTGATGGACCGTGCTGAGTTTCACAGCTGAACCACTCTCTGGCACCTTCTGGCTTCCCTAAGTTCACTTTTGCCTTTTAACCTCATCTCACCTTATTTCACCACTCATCTGTGCAAAGGGGACCTCAGCAGAAGTATTTTCACTGCGGTTAAAAACAATTTCAGGGGTGGGTTAAATGCATCAGGCGATCACAGCACAAAAACGCTTTACGTAAGGGATAGCTGGGAGATGAAAAATTAGATACACAGCGATTCCCTGCCAATTCCAAACCCCACAACATTTCAGGCATTATTTTTTTTTTTTTCACTAAGCCATTTCTGCTCTCTCTGATCTGCTCAGTTGGGTATTTACAGACACATGAGATATGAACATGCCCACTGCAGCACTTAATGTGGCCATTACCTGTCTGCAGATGTTTTTAAGAAAGAGATATGAGAGACACTGCTCGGAATTCCTTGGAATATAAAGCACTGAAGTAAGTATCACTTCAAGAGCCCAGAAAATTCACCCAATTTCACTTTCAAAGGCTGACATCAGACCTTTAGCTTACACTCACCCACTCAACTGCTAACCCAAAGTTTACCAAATGTAATGGATTCTCTCCCCATTAACATTAAAGGAGCAACAATGAGGTATCTGTTAATTAGATTTACACTTGTAAAATATGATATTTTAATTCTGAATTAAAGTGAAGTTCCCACATGCTTATAAAAATGTCTGTACATGGGAAAAGAACCAAAACACATCAGCTACAAGGACAAAGAACACGGATTCCCTGGGAAACACATCAATCACTGCAAGTCTGAATCAAACAGAAATTCTTCATTTTTCTAAATTCTGCACTTGTGTAGTCAAAAAAAAATTGTTAAAGCAACAGTACAATCCATATACTCAGTTCATTTTCTGGAGTTTTGGCGGGTTTTTTTTCCTTTTGCTCTTCACGAAAACAGAGCACATGTATTTCTAAAGATGTTTCCTTTCCAATAAACTTTTCAGGTCATAGTCCCCATGTACTAAAGAATGTGAAAGCAGTGACCACAGGGATTGAATTTTCTGCTGCAATGTCCGGTTGGCTTTGGGGGTGCAACACAGACAAATCTGGCATGTAAAGAAGAAAGGTCAGGGCCATGAAAAAAGGAAGTCCGGACTGATGTGAGGAGTTGCCAAAATAAATAAATTATTTTCCAGTATAAATAAAAAAGGCAACTATCTTCAGTGTTTTAACCTTTATTTTCAGGAGAAAAATACAAAGAAGAGCTTTTAATATTGTCCTGGAAACAACAGGAAGACAAATTAGAAACACAGAATTTAACACATGCAAATTTGATTTGTTATTTTGTGACGAAAACAAGATACGGAAACTTTAAATTGATAAATACATAACAATTTTATTTTAGTCTAATTATTAGAGGAAATAGGCAGATATTTAAGGAAGACAAAACCGTAAACATATTAAAAGGTCAACAAAAATGCTATTTTTCCTAATTCATTCATCCAAAAATGCCATTTTACTCCAAATAATGGAATGTATCTAAAAAGATCTCATCAGCTTGAGGAAAAAAGACTGAATCCTATCAAAAATATTTCTTTTCCTGACACTGGTTACCTACGAAAGCAAAAACTCCTGCAAGAGAAGGATAATAGCAGGTTACCTATGAAAGAAAAAGAAACATCCACCATTCAAAAAAACCAACCACGGGTAAAACTGCACATTAGTGAGGACATTCAGGGACACTCCTGCAGTACAACAGGCAGCGTAGTGATCAATAGTGTGGCTTAACACTGCCCTTTTCCTAAACTGCTCTGCAGCCTCAGGAATCAGGACCCCAAGTGTAAAATGGGAAGCTGGTACAAAGTCCAATTCCACAGGATTTTCCATCATTTCTTATGGTTTAGGATTATGAGCTTAACCCATTTGAACTGCTCCAGCACACAATGGCCAAGGCAGGGCTGAGGACAATTCCCTCCAGCTGTGGCGAGGTGAGCACAGCTGGAACGGCTGCCTGCAGCATGGCGAGCTCACTGCAGGGATTGTGCATTATTTTTCCATTACTCCCAAACAATAATGGATTGTTTTACCCACAAACAGATGAACAAACCTCCCATTTAAATATTTTCTGTTAAATTGTATTAGTATGCAGAATAGTGCCCATATCCTTCAAAAAACACCCAGGGAAGAGGATTTTTCCGGGGGAGGGGAAGACGAGTAAAGCGGGCTCTGCCAGCTTTATCTATCTATGCTGGGAACTGGGTAGCCTTGGGGATTTTTGCCTGCTGTGCTTAGTGTCCCTGACAACAAGCCAGTTTGAATTTTGGCCTTTAACTTGACAAAAATGACTTACTGAAGAGGAAGGCATCAAGCTATTACAGCCCTGTGGAGAGATTCTTTCTGAAACAGCATGGATGCTTACTCTGCCAATTCAACTAGAGTATCATCAGATTTATCATCCTACACCCCCAAATATTCACCATGTAGTTGCCAGTTCATAAGAGAGCATGACAAAGAAGAAGTTCCATCCTTTCTGCTATGTTCTCCAATTATATTTTATACTTTCCCAGACATGCAAAACTGTAAAATATCCCCAGGGATCCCCTCTCACAAGTTACTGAATTTCCCCTTAAACACATGTGAAACAAAGTTTAAAAACATGTAGCATCTTAATGCTAATTGACCTACTACCTCACTTAGCAAACATATATGCAGCTTTCTTCTTTTATTACATTAATACTTATATAAATAATTTTAAATTGAGATATACACACTTGCTGCGAGGTTTACAAAATCACTGATGTCTCCTCTGATTTTCTGTCCCAAAAACTTCCAACACATGACTTGCACACACCTGAGCTTTTCAGTGTTCAGCACCTTAGTCTGAATCCTAGAGCTAGACTTACACAGGAAAGCTGAATTTGCACTGAAGCAGCTGAAAGTGTGAGCACAGGTTTTCTTCCGCCAGCTTTCTCATGGCGGGTGACAAATTTTTGGCAATGAGGGTCAGCAGACCAGGAAGGAGATAACATCTTGAGTTATTACAGCAGTATTTCAGGAATTCACTTGTAAGCACCTGAAACATCACAATGTCAGAGCAGCAGCTTCCTCACCACCAGCCATAATACAAGTGCTCCGTGTCAGCTACCCGCAGGCTTAACTGCAGCCTGCCAACAGACAGGGAGAGAATGTGAGATGATATCCAGGTGAAAAAAGCTGGAAGTGGTTCAACTGTAGTGCTGTCCTCACAGAGGGATGGCAAAGCATCAAGGACCATAGTAAGACCACAGTGAAGACATTCCCCAAAAGCTGAGCAGATCCCAACACAATGGTTGTCAACCTCGAGACCCAAGATCGCACTGACTGCTCTCTGTCCTGACAACTGTTGGTACAGGAAAGAGCAAACCCTTTGCAGTAACAGTTTATTTCACTCTGGAGGAATAAATCAGCACCTGCTTCCATGAAAAACATGAAAAATATCAAAGCTTTCAGTGATATTCCAGACTTTAGTCCTTCTCATAGTAATACTTTGACTATTTCCAGAGGAATAATAGTAGAGAAACATAACAACAACAACAAAGATTCCATTCCAAACTTAGGGGAAAAGATGGCAGATGGAACATCTCTTCCAGCCCTTTTATTAAAATTTTCTCCTCACTCAATTCTTACATGAATTGCTCTGCTGGGTACATACCTAAACTTCACACCCAACCAACTGATTTATCCACATCATATCCAAACCACTCTGCTCTATCCCGCTGCCTCCACCAAGACAGCCCAAACCAACACGACAGTGAGTAGCTGACTCAAGAACCATAAATAGCAGCAAGTAATCCAACCAGATTAATCCAGCTCTAAGCATGGCAACTGCACTGGCTTCAAGGTGGGCAGTAATCCAGGTAAACCTCCAAAAACCACACATATGGATGGTATTTCCATGATGTTCTTCTCCATTCTGTGACCCATCAAGCAAGCCTACAGCCAGGCCAGCTCAGGAAAAACTGAGGGGGCTCGCTGATCTTTATTTACAGTGGCAATTTTAGCAGCCTTGGAGCTGCTGTCAGTAAAGTTCCTCTACCCAGCACACAGAAAATCGTGGTATAAGAGCAACCTCCTCACTGAGAAATCCAACACTACTTGTATTTCCCTGGAACTGATGATTAATTTTGAAACACATACAGAAAGGATGATGCTACAAAATCTTAGAAATGTGATAAAGCTGTTTCAAGAAACAGATGAGAAAACTGTTCTTAGACTGGTGGGCAGTATGGAATAAAAAAGAAATCATGAACTGCAGAACCACATCCCAAATTGCATTTCTTTATATGAAGACATTCAATTTGACAAAAGAAAGTTTCAAGTCAGGAATAAAGTAGTTATTGTTTCTACTTTCTCTGCCTAAGGGGGATATTCAAACAAACTCCTTTTGGTGATTTAATTTACTTCCACCAGGACAATGGTGCTGGCACAAATTTGACTTACTGGGAGAAGCAAAAAAGGAGACTTGCTCCCCATAGCCTGCCCAGAGGAAAAGGCTGCTCTTTGGATTCCCACTTTGGCAGCCCAAAAACATCAGCTGGCCAACTGCAAAGGCTGTGCTCTCCACTTCCTCCCGTGAAAGCAAAATTTTATTTTCTTTAATGTCCCCAGAGTTACATGCCCTGAGCCTCTTTGCCATTCCTATCCACAGGGCTCTGAACAGCCACGAATTTACCTTCACGAAAACGCTGCTGCTTCCCAAGGTAAATGCGGAAGGGAGGCAGAGGGAGATGAAGTGCCTCGCTCAGCACCACACAGGAAATCTGCGGCCGAGCTCCGCACGGAGCTCCAGCCCCGCGCTCCAATCGCAGCCGGGGCCCCGCTCCCAGCAGACGTGGGGAAGAGAAAATCCTTACGAGAAGAAAATAACGAGACATGGATTTCGACACACTCCCGGATTACCACACTAAATAAATTTGGAGCTACCCAACTGCTGCTTCCCACTGTGTCCCCCATGGCACAAAGCTGGCTCGATATTAAATACCAACTGCCAGGGAGGCTGGGATGAGCAGCCAGCTCTTCCTGCCCTCCTGCCCCAGCGCTCTTCACCTGGAACCAGTGGTGCTGATGCCCAACCATAAAACTACAGCCAGCCCATGATGTATTTACCATGTCTGATTGAGAGATCCCTACATAGATATTCACTGCTCCTGAACACAGGACAGGAAAGTGTCCAGGTCACCAATATTAGTGTTGCTATTGATCAGTCAGTTAACTCTGCACTGGTCGATACATTAGTCATGAAAGGGAAGTAAAACATCCTGACATTTGGGACACGCTTTAGCCTGTGCCTTTGTAACAATCCTAAGTGAACATTGCTCTAATGACAACATAATGTTTTATCTTCTACTTGAAGTCACTGTGCTATTTTATGGATTCCTTGAATTACAAATGCAGAAAGTCCCAAAGCCACCCA
The DNA here is from genome assembly GCF_026979565.1 of Vidua chalybeata. NCBI lineage: Eukaryota > Metazoa > Chordata > Aves > Passeriformes > Viduidae > Vidua > Vidua chalybeata. The sequence goes on from NC_071545.1 coordinate 13,388,053, forward strand.
TTTACCAGCTATCAGCTGGCCAGACTTCATGGCTAGGGCTTCCCTGAACTGGCTGACTACACTGAGCTGGAAGTGTGTGCAAGATACTCATCTGTGTCACTTCTTCCCTCTTCCCCTTTCTTTGCCACTGCTAAGCACAACCACCTTCCTTACAGGAATCAGATTTATTACCTACAAATCCCCTCTGGCTCCCTTCTCATCTCACAGCAACCACCTGCTTCATCATTGTCTTCCTCACTCCTCCCTGATGCTTCTGACACTGTACTTTCTTACCCCTCACACCTGGGAGGATTCTCACCTACACATGCCTTCCAAAACTGCCCCATGAGCAGCAAACCTTCCCAGGCCAGGTTTTCCAAGGAGGAACTGAGGACCACAGTGAAGTGAGGTGCTTGGAGAAGATTATTTGGATCCTCCTGTTACACCAGCTCTGGCCTCTCTGTTAAAGAAGCTATTTTGCCATCAGTCCTCAACACGGCCATCTGACCGTGTATGTGAGATTCAGCTAGGAACTGATCCTTAAAGTTTAACTTTCCTCAGTTCCACGATGGCCCCAGAAGCCAGCCAGCTTTTAACACCTCAGCTGAGGCCCCGCTGAAAACCAGAACCAATGAAACCAGAACCCAGCTTGTAGCTTTTTTGGTTAAATTCCATGTTTAGTCCATTTCTTCATGGCCTTTCCAGTTCCATCTGCAACCTTTGCCTACAAGCTACCTGGATCAGGGTGCCTGCCATACCCAGCACGATGAGACTGCAGTTTTCACCAGTGCTTGTGGGTGATACAAGTGTGAGCAAGGCGTGTGTAAGCCTTGGAGATGATGAACCCTTTGGAACTTCCCCAGGGAGCAGCAGCAAACAAAGGTTTCAGAGAAGCAGAAGGGTAAAAAAGGGACACGTGCTCCGTGAAGGTCTCCTGGTCTGTGGATCGTGTTCCTCCTTGACCCAGCAGACCCTGAGCACATTTGGCAAGGACGTGCACTCACAGGATCACTTTATTTTTCCATCCTTGTGCTGGTAATTCTGCCACTGCTGCACTGCCCTGATGACAGCACGGATAGGAAGAGACCACAGATTTAACAGCAAGTTTTCTTTGCCTAGAACTGTTCCAAGGGACAAGAGGCAAGGCCAGAGTATCTCTGGCTCTTGCATCACCAGCTGGGGTAAAGGCTTTAGTGGAAAGAAGAGGAGAAACTGAGATATGACAGGAGATTAGCATATTTGAGATCCACAGGCCACAAAGTCATTTTAACCTGTCATGCAACTCATTGTTACATTGAGGTTTTCAGTATTTCTGCACAGGGTGCATTATTTGCCATTTTACTTCATTACAATTTGCATCAGGCTAGGACTGACATCATTCTGTATAAGCTGGGAGATCACTTCTGCTAATCATCAGCAGATTGAAAACTTTTGCTTATATTCACATAACGCTCTGCTACCACAAATACCTTTACAACAGATGAGGAAAAAATTATGTCTTTAAAAAAAAATCTCAGGAGATTCAACCACTGTTCCCTTGCCATTCACCCAGTGACACTCACAGGCATACTAAGTGGTATTTACACTGCTATTTTCAGTACTGCAAAACTTCAATGGTGCCTAATCACAGGAAACACACTGCAGGTAGTAAATCATAACAAACGAGGTCCTCTGTCTTGATTTAAATGTGCTCAAATCTCCCAAGAGCCAAGGATGAGAAAACAACAGCCAGGCTGGCTGCAGCTATTTGAAACAGGTAAGTCAGCACCCCAGTCCCAGCCAAGAACTCGGCATTGCCCAATGATTCCAGAGCTAAACCTCTCCCAGAGCAATTTATTTCTTGATTAAATACAGCAGTTTTTGTCACATCACCCAGGTTTCCTGCTTGTAAAAACAGAAGATGTGTTTGAGCAAGCAGGAGATTTCTTCAATACAGTTAAAAAATGGGGAGTAATAAAAAATAAATCTACCAAGTTGCTCAATAAACTGAAACTTCAGTCTGTTCCAGGAAACATTCCCAGCTCAGAGAGAAGACTAGTGTATGCTAAAAGTAAAAAAGCATTTTGCTGCAGCATTTAGCCTTTAAAATTAAACTCAACAGCTTCTCTCTGTTATTTAAATGATCTCCTCCAGCTCAGAAGGGCTATGACCATGGCCTAAGTTACTTAACTCACATTTTTATTGACTGACTTGCATAAAAATAAGCCACATTAAGGACTGAGCTGACATTTGGTATACATCACCACAAAACTCATTTCAGATCAAACATCATTCATACAACCTAAAAATATTTCCAGTCTTCTCCCATCCAAGAAAAGGATTTTCAGATTTACATTATCCTCACAAACTTTGGTCTTCTGAAGCACAAGCGGTGCAGAATCAAAGGATTAAAAGAACACCAGGATTTTTATTTTTTGATGATCTGCCTCTGAGTGTGTTATGTGCCAGGAACAAATTAACCTGTAACTGCAGTTTCACCAGCACCGTTTTCTCATTATTTGCCAATATTTTATGCACCCACACACAGAAGATCCCTTTCCAGGGATCAGTTCTGGTCACCCAGAGCAGCACTGTGGCTTCTCCAGCCCAACTGACCTCCAAACATCCACTTGTTGCCTGTGAAAGAATGGATTGGACCTTATTTTTTAATAATTCACACAGCAGTCTCAACAAGCAAGAACTGTGTCTCTTCTCATTAAAGAAGCAGGCTCGGCATCGACCAGAGCAGCTTCCAAAAGACTTAATCCAGATCTTTCAGGGTCCAACATAAATTGGTTTATCCATCCATGAACCCTCCAGAGGCCTCACACAGAGGCAGGACAGACACAGCTCTGGGTGTCACCTCCTGCACGGGAAAAGAACTCCCAAAGCTGAATGCCACAATGTGCCAGGTGAGAACAAGTTGAGAGGAAGGAGGGACAATTAAAGAAACACACACACACAAAAAACCAGCTAAATACAACTAAATGGGTATTTTCTCATTAGCAACTGAGTTATCCTCCTGGGCACATGGGAGGCTGGGGGGGTTGTTAATTAAAGTGAAGTAAGGCAAATTATGAAAGGCTTTGCTGAAAGCCAGTCTGTGGGAGAGGTGGCCCTGGCAATCCTGCTGGGAATGGTGGAGAGGAGACCCCAGGGAGGGACAGCGTGGTCTGGAGGGGGGGAAGGGGGAACACAGGGATACCCCACGGGAGAGGGAACAGGGAAAACCCTGGGAAGGGGGAAAGGTGTCACAAGGATGCCCACAGACAGGGAAGGTGCAGAAGAGGCCCCACAAAAGGGCAGAATGCAGGGGAGAGTTATCCACAGGGATCCCCCATCGAGAGTGCAGGAGGGACCTCACTTAGGGTCAGGCTGCTGGAGGGGGCAGCGAATGCCACCTTCCATGGGGGAGAAAGAAGCAGGAAAGAGCCCAGGAAGGAGAAGCGTGCCCTGACCTGCTGGAGAACGAGGGCACACAGTGACAAACCCCCGCCCTCCTCAAATTTATGTCACCCCAAGGGGGCTCAAGCACCCCACGCCGGAGGGGCGGGAAAAAATATAAATACACAAAAGCGCAGACAGGCTCCGTCGGGCCACAGAGGGGGAAGCGGAACAGAAAAACGGCGGATAAAAGTTAAGCAAGGCTGGGAGCTCGGGCCCGGCCGCCCCTCCCCTCACAGCCAGGCCGGGGAGGGGAGGGGACCCCGGGCCCAGCCGTGGATGTGCGGCCACACACACACGGTGCCGCCGCCGCCCCGTTACCTGTGAGGCGGATCTTGATGCTGGATCCGTTCCGGCGGGTACCGGGATTCGACATCGCGCCTGGAGGAGGAGGAGGAGGAGGAGGAGAAGGAGGAGGCGGCGGCGGCGCCGAGCTCAACCGGCGGCCCCGCGCAGCCCCGCCATGCGAGCCCGCCCGCTCCTCACGATGCCGGGAATGCCCGGGCCCGCGTTCCGGCGGCCGCCGCAGGCTCGGCGCCCTCAGCCGCCGCCTCAGCCTCAGCCTCAGCCTCAGCCGCCGCCGCGCCCGCCCGGCCCGGCCGCGGAGAACCGTGGCCACGCCCCCGACACGCCCCCGCGCACGGCGGAGGGCCGTGACGTCAGCGCGCAGAGCGGCGTGGCCGCGTGAGGACGCCATGAGGAGAAGGTCGGGGCGGGGAAGGTCGGGGTGTGGCGCATGCGCGGGAGGGGTCAGGGGAGCGCCCCCTGGCGAGGGGAACAGGGGAAATTCGGGAATAGGGATGGGGTGGGGGAATGGGGGAAAGGAATGGGATGGGGAATAGAGGGGGAATAGGGAATAGGGATGGGGAATAGAGGGGGAATTAGGGATGGGGGGATAGAGGGGGAATTAGGGAATAGGGATGGGGGAATAGAGGGGGAATAGGGAATAGGGATGGGGGAATAGAGAGGGAATTAGGGAACAGGGATGGGAGAATAGAGGGGGAATAGGGGGGAATGGCAGTAAAGGAATGGGATGGGGTAAAGGAATGGGATGGAGGAATGGTGCAATAGAGGAAAAATTAAGGAATAGGGTTGGGGTGGGGGAATGGGGAAAAAGGAATGGGATGGAGAAATGGGGGAATAGAGGGAGAATTAGGGAATAGGGATGGGGGAATGGGGGAAGAGACAGGGAATTAGGGAATAGAGGGAGAACGGGGAAAAGGAATGGGATGGGGAAATGGGGGGAATAAAGGGGGAATGAGGGAATAGCAGGGGAATGGGGTAAAGGAAAGGGATGGGGAATAGAGGGGGAATTAGGGAATAGGGATGGGGTGGGAGAATGGGTGAAAAGGAATGGGATGGGGAAATGGGGGAATAGAGGGGGAATTAGGGAATAGGGATGGGATGGGTAAATGGGGGAATAGAGGGGGAATTAGGGAATAGAGATGGGGGAATTAGGGAATAGGGATGGGGTGGGGGAATGGGGGAATAGAGGTAAAGGAACGGGATGGGGAAATAGGAATGGGAGAATAGAGGAGAATAACAGGGGAATTGAGCAGAATTAGAGCAGGATGCAGGGAAAAAGGGGGATGGAGGATGCCTAGGGAATAGCATAGGGGTGAATAGAGGTGGAATGGGAGGAATTGGGGTTCCTAGGGCTGTTTTGGGATGAAAAGAGACAAATAGGATCCCTTTAGGGCCCCGGTGGTGAATAGGTGATCTCGGGGGTGGAACAGGGTGACCTGCAGGGCAGCAAGAGGGTGATGGGGTGCGTGGGGGAATAGGGGCTCTCACAGTGGCATGGGGGATGTATGGGGGGACATGGAGGGAGCACAGGGGTGCCTGCAGGTAGCATAGGAATGTAAAGGGGTCTTAATTTGGGGCAAACACCACCACAGGCAGTGGCAGTGCCTGTTCCAGCTCCAGAAATGGGGCAGCACCTTCTCACTGTCTACAGCTCCCCAGTGGGAGGGTGCCAGCTGGGGAATGGACTCTTCTCCCAAGTGCCAGCACAAAGGAAACAGCCCCAGGTTGTGCCAGGGTTAGAGGTTAGGAAAGATTTATTTACTGCTCAAGCACTGACAGGTGCCCAGGGCAGCAGTGCAGTCCCCACTCCTGGGAATGTCCCAAGGAGCAGAGGTGGCACTAAAGGGGTAGAAGCTGGTAGAAGCCAGTGGGTGATCGTGGAGGTATTTTCCAGCCTCAGTGATCCTCCACCTGCTCCTCTGCGGCCAAGACAGGGGAGGTTTAATGAGAAAAACTACTTTTTTGTGCATGACAAGAGGGAGGTTGAGCTGTCCTGAGGAAGCACAGCAGCATCTCCCCCTCACTGGTGCCCCTGGACACCCCATCCCAGCCCCCCTGGGAGGAGGGGACACCTCCACTGCCCCAGAGCTGAAGTTGCCCTGGTGGCTGCTGCCTGTGCCTGGGGCTGGCAGGGGAGGGCAGCTGCCCAGGCCAGGCAAGCAGCTGCCTGCAGGTCGCTCACACACCCACACAGAGCCTTGGTGATCCTCCAGGCACTGAGCCCAGCTCTCCAGCTGCCAGGGGAGACAGCAGGCACATCCCAACACTCTTTTTAAGAGGGGCACGTTGTCCTGGCCCCTGCCTTGAGGCCAATGTTTTGTTAAGTTACAGACACAAGGATGGAAAGGAGCAGCTCTGGGCCCCTGGCTCTGTGTAACACCACCCACCACAGATTTATGTCCAGCACATGCAGGAAAAAGAATCCAAGAGATTTCCTATTTCTCTTTAATCAGAGCATCAGCAAAGAACAGCTGTAAGGGGCAGCCCTGCCTGGCCCTGGGAAAAGCCGACTGGGATGGCCCAAGAGGGCCACAATCCAAAGTCAGGGCAGGCACACAGGCCCCAGCTCTGTGCCTCTGGTGGCACTGAGGAAACAGCTTCCTCACATTCCTTTTACCCAGGGAACTGTGGCCATTCCCAGGTGCCCCAGCAGCAGGGGGAAGCCCACAGAGCCCAGGCAGCACCAGCCCTGGTTCAGGTGCATGTTCAGGCAGTGCTGGATCATGTTTTTAAGTCCACAGTTCTGGATGTAAGAAGCACTTTGCATTTCATCAGATCCCAGTATTTGAATATTTAATAAGTGATACTCAGCCCCGCTACCCATAACTGGGGCTGCCCAGCTCCTCCCAGAGAACACATTTACTACCAGCTCCCTTTTCCCTGGGTGGCCTGCAGGAGGAATGCATAGATCCTCTGATGAACAGATCCAGGGAAGAGGAAGAGTCAAGTTTCCTGAAGAGGAGATTTTCCCTCCAGATTAAGCTGCCTGTCACATCACCTCCCACTGCACCTGAGGCAACAGAGCCCTGAGCCCACCCAGGGGCATTTTGAAAAGCCAAATCTCCAAAGCAAGGAGGGAAAGCTGCTCTCTCATCCTGCCTTAAGCAAAGCTTTTGAGGTGCTTCAAGCCCTGGGGAGCAAAGGATTGGGGAAGGGTCTGCTGGGAGCCATCAACAGTGCAAGGATGGAGCAGTGGCCAGCAGCTTGTTGAGACCCCACAGCACAAAACCTTTGTGCCCTGGGCTCAACTCCATCCTCACCTTCTGCTGGAGACCACACTTGGAGGGCTTGGAGAGAAGAACAAGGGCCAGGGACACACCGTGGAAACCTGAAATACAGGTCCTTGGAATTAAAGGGCAGAGCCAGATCGATGGGCTCCAGGCTGATGGATGGCAACAGGGAAACTGCAGCAGAGGTGAATCATTGCCCCTGCACTGCCTCCAACAACTTTCCTTCCAAAGGAACAGCGTCTGCTCAGCAGCTCCCACATCCACACTCCAACTCCTCCAGGTGAGGTAACACACAGCAAGGCCACTGACCCACCTGGCCCTGGCTCAGCTCCTTCCCCACAGCCATGATGGTGCCTGCAGAAGGGTGAAACATCTCTCAAACAGTTTTTTAGAGCTACTTCAGCCACTCCAAGTCAAGCCTTGAAGTTTCAGTACAAAGATTTGGTGGCAGGATGCTGCTCTCCTGCAGTTTAGTGTACTCAGAAGAAAGATTCCACCTAGAAAACTTGCCCAGGGGCTCCAATACACTCCTGCAAGGCCTTAAGGTGCTGTTGGAAAAAAACAAGCCATGCCATTTGCAACAGCAGCTTAAAGGAAGGGGGAAATTATTAAAGGCAAAAGGTACAAAGCCAAAAGTGCAATTTATTGACAAGTTTCAGAAGTAAAAAGGCTCAGCATCTCTGCTCCTCATGGTTTGGATGTCTGAGATCTTCCAAGGTACCTCCACCCACCAGTTTACAGCTGTGTCATGCTTCATCTTCAGAAGTTGAAGTCTTGTTTCTTCACTGAGAAATCATACAGCCCATCTTGGCCAGTCTGGGGCTCCAGGTTTATATTCTCCTAGGAGGAAAATGATAGAAATCACTTATAGGGTCTGCATTTGAATAAACCTAAGCTTTTTACAGCAACTCTGTTTTATTATTGTTTTAAAAAAATCCTGTTAAGTTCAGCTTGACTGTAACAGAACTCCTGGAGAACAGGCCAAGCCTTCCTGCTCCTTGCAGCACCCTGAAGCTGCAGTGTCCCTGCAGCCCACACAAGAGCAGCCAAGCCAAGCCTTTGGGCTCAGACACCAGAAGCAAAAGGAAATAAAAGTGGCTGCAGTGGTAGAGCTCACTGAAATTAAATGGCCTGCTTGGAACAGCAACAAGCCAGGACTGCTCAGGGAGATGTTCCCCTGGCATCCAGCCCCTCCAGCAGGAGCTGGCGTGGAGAATTTCCACCACACCCCACAGACCCTGCTCTGGCGAAAGGACTAAACCAGAAACCAGACCTTTGCCCCCTGATGCAGCTTCACACCCAAACTGAGCCAAATTCCAAGGTCTGCCAGACCTCTAAGCCTCTTCCCTGATGTTTTCCCATCTGCAAGTCAAAGGCTAGGACCAAACATGGCATCTGTGACAGTCACTGGACCCTTGCAGCTCCTAGCTGGTGTCCTATCCTCTTTTTCCATAGATTCCTTACCATGAGAAGGGTCAAGTAATCCAAATGCAACCTGAGCACTGTTATCAGCTGAGTAGGAGGTTGCCATTCATAGTGACAAGCCAGCTCAGCTCTGAAGGAGGAAACTTCTCCACATTTGGTATTCATATCAGTAACTGCAGTAACTCCAGCTGATGCCAGTTTAAATTCCAGCAGCAAGATGCTATCAAGGCATCCATGTCTGTTGTCCAACTCATTGGCTGACAACTCAGAGCTTTTACAGATCTTTAAAAACACCTGAAAGAAGCTGGAAGGATTACTCTGGTCATGTGGAAATCTCCTCTAAAAACCTCTTCCAGTATCCTTAAACTCAGTGCTTCATTCCAGTGTGTAATACTTCACATTTTCAGCTGAGAAACAGCAAGGGCTTACATACCTCACCAGAAAAGTATTTCTCTATGATGTCCAAGGCAGCTCTGTAGACCATGTCATTCTCATGGTTTTGCAAGTCCTCAATTTTCTCCAGACCATCAAGTTCTTCCACCAGCAGACACAACTTCTCTGTCTCTCCCAACTTCTCAGCTGCCTGTAATGTTGAAAAGCCAGACAAGAAAACAGAACAGTAACAGGTATGAGATGGTCTTTTCTGTAATTACAACCCTGATCTACAAGTCAAAGGCTCACAGTCCCTGAATTCATGGTCCCTTCATGATGCCAGGGATGTGACTGTGGAATACCAGTCTCTGCCTGCCAAACCAGTGAGCAGGGGATGAAGAGCAGCACTGGGAACTCAATCTTGCCATGCCCTTTAGGCAACCCAAGGGTATCCAAGACAAATTTAGAAAACACAAAGTCCCTCTTACTCCAAAAATCAACAGTCATTGTTCTCACCACACAATGTGAGCATTTGGCTCATTCCTTGCTGCTCTTTGGGAGAAGGAAGTCAAAAAGATGAGACCTTATCAGGAGGAGATTAAAAAATGGCATCCAGGATAAGCAGATCTCACCAGGAAGAGATTTGAAATGGTGTCCAGGATGATCAGGATGGTTTTGCTGTCTTTGACCAAAAGCAGGTTGAGCAGAGGTTTGAGGACCCCGGAACGGACAAGCTCCACCACCTGATCCACTGTTGCTCCAGTCATGAAGTTGGCCACTACCCACACAGCCTCCTTCTGAGCCTTGAAATCTCCCTGGAAAAGCAGCACAGCAAAGGCATTCCCAAGCTTTACTATGCTCTAGGATGGGCATGAAGGGTTACCATCATTTCCCTTATCTGCAGCTTTCCCAGCCCCTTTGGGTGATCCATGGACACCTGGCAGAGGTGCCAAGGGCAGCTCCAGAATGTGTTTCCATGCAGGTGTGCTGACAAATTGGGATGCTCAGGCTGTCCCAAGGATCTCAACACCTCTGAAACAGCCTGCTCAGGTGGCTCTGGAGCCAAGGGCTTCACAAATGAGCCATCCAGGCCTCCTGAAGCTCACATTCCTCCCTCAGCAGCCCTGTGCCCATCCCTTACCTTGTCAAGCAGCTCCACCAAAGGTGGCAATAACCCACAGGTGATGATCTGTTGGATCTGGTGGGAAGGCCCTGCTGCAATGTTGCTGAGTGTCCATGCTGCTTCCTTCTGGATCACTGACTTGGTGTGCCTCAGCAGCCGGGGCAGGACAACCAGGGCGCCGGCATCGATGGCTTCTTGGGTCTGCCGGTCTGTGCCTGTGACCACATTCCCGATGGCACGGAGAGCTGGAGTCTAGACAGAGATTAGACGAGATGAGGAGAGTCCTTACCTCAAGGGACACATGTCAGAAAGCCCAGCAAGATCCCTCCCCAAGTGCTTGATCCTTCACACAAGGAGAGCATTGTGGGTGATGGCTGTTTACAGCCCTGTCATCCCTCATTTGCTCTAAGCAGCTTTAGAGCCTCTGTCCAGCCTCCAGAACAGAGCAGTGGCTTGACAAGCAGGCAGTCAATTCCATGGGCTGAGGGGACAGCACACCACAGCTGCCACCTAGAACAAGGGCACGTGCCTTCCCTCTCCTCAGACCTTTCTACATTAAGGGACCACAGGGTGGAGATTTGGTTATTCCCTACCATAACAATCAAATCTGGGCTGTCCATGAGTTCCACGAGCCTTGGGAGAATCCCTGTCTCCACCACAATTTGGATGCGATCATTGCAGCCATCTGTCAGGTAGGAAATAGCCCAGCAGGAGTCAGAGATGACATCCTTGTCCTCGTGCTGCAGGAGGATGACAAGGACTGGCAGAATCTTCTGCACAGCATCCAAGGGAGGGCAGGGGTTCTTGTTCCTGCACAGGTTTGACAGCGTCCAGGTGATGTTCCTCAGGAACCCAATCTGAAACACAAGGCAGGTGTAAGGTCCTCATTGCTCCCAAGAGCCTCTCAGTCTGTGTAAGCCTGTGAAGGTTCTTACACAGAGACACAACAGTGGGGCAGGCACCATTGCAGAAGGGCAGAGACAAACCACAGAGCTGCAGCAGGAAGCTTGAAGGGCAAGTTCAGCCCTTCCACATGCATATGCAAGTCTGCCTTGCATCAGTTCCATCTTATTCCTAGCCTGAGATAGAGCTGGAAAAGAAAGCCAAGTCTGGAAGAGATCACATTGAGTTGAATGTCTGCTTGGCACCCCCAGCTTTGTGCATAGGCAGGGCCATAAAAGCAGTTTAGAGCAGGGTCTCATTCAATTATACAAACAGTTTGTTGTGTACAAGGCAGACAGTGGACTCACCCACCACCCAATGCATTAGGAGTTGTTAAATCAAGAAAATTAAGGTTATTTACTGGAGTTGCAGGTGACACCAGAGCCAGCAAAGGAGGAATCACATCACGAGCAATAAGAGCATCCCTGTAGATAGGGCCATCCCCTGAACAGATAAAAAGGGCTGGTCACTGCATCTGCCCAAGTCATAAGACAGTCAACATCAAACAGCAATCAGACCCACAGGGCCAGGGCTGGTGACCCACCAGCCACACACCACTAGGCATTTCCAGGTGGGAAGGATTTACAGGCAGACTGGAGTGCCAGCAGGCCAACCAGGCATGACCCATTCTGTTCTCCCTGTGGTGACATTAGTGGGTTCAGCCACCCCAGCAGGACAGTCTTGCCCTTGGCTTTGGCCAAAACCCTCTTGCACAGCCAACACAGGATCTTAAAGGCTGCCAGACAACACTGAGGGGATGAAGAGTTATGGGGTTCAAGAGGGGCAAAAGCTTGGAGACCAAGCTGCACAGAGAGGAGCACCAATGCTTTATCTCCCCAGCAGAATCACAGAATATTCCAAGTTGGAAGGGGCCCACAAGGACCATCAAGTCTCTGGCTCAGTCAGGGGCCTCCAAATGCCCCTCCTGCTCCTCTCACCTGCGATGTTGCCCAGGGCCCACACCGACTGCTCGCTGATGTGCATGTGTGGGGAGGACAGCAGGGAGATGAAGGCCGGGATGGCCCCTCCCTCCACCACAGCCCTGGTGTGCTCCGAGGTGCCAGAGGCAATGTTGGTCAGTGCCCAGGCTGCCTCAAACTGTAGGGCAGCATTGTCAGCACGGCCCAGGAATTCCACCATCTTGGGGATGATCCCCAGCTCGATGATCTGATTGATGGGGGGGTCCTTGTGCCTGGACAGAAGTCTCCTGTGAGAGAGGACACAGCACAGCCAGCCATGAGGAACCCTGCTTGGTGCCACCACAGCCCATAGCCCTGTGGCCAGGCACAACCCTCAGCAGAGGAGTTGCCATACAGAAGGAAGACACAGCTAAAAATGCTGAAGCAGGAGCAGGGTGTCTGTTGGAAGTAAAGCCCTGACATCCTCACAGCCACACTCACTGGGAATGGTGCTCAATAGTTTGAGCCAGCCAAGGAAGCACCAGCAGGGGTGCAGCCTGTCCTGGACCCTCAGGAGACATCCCTGCTGCCAGCTGGGTGATGATGACACACTCTAGGTGTCCTTCGTGTCCCCACCCTTGTGGGGACAGCCCTGCTCAGCACCAACCCCTTACAAAGCCAGGCTCCCCAGTCCTTGTCCTGCCCAAACATCTGGCACTTGATTTCTTGTGGGATCCAACATAATTCTTGGCACAGCACAGGAAGGGGCAGCACAGCCAACCCCTTGGCTGGGTTTGTGCAGGACTGTGAGCCAAGCATGGCACAGAGGCCACAGAAAAGGCACCAGCTGAGATTCCCATGGGCAGTTTGGGTTACCAGGCTCCTTCTCCCTTTGCCATCTCCCTAGAAGGCTCCCCAAACAGGAACTTGCAGCCTTTTGCCCCCAGGTCCCAGCACAGCTCCAGCAGCTGGGCATATACCTGGTGGCCTGGGTGGCGAGCAGCTGCAGCTGGGTGTCTTCCCCATTCACGGCTTCCACAATCTCCTCCAAGGACAGCTGAATGATCTGTGTCACAGGGAATGATTCAGAGTCAGCCGGGGAGCTGGGACTCCCTCTGGTTTAATCTCAACAGTCAATCAGCTGTCTAGACCCAGCTCAGTCACCACTTCATATCTAAGCAGTGTCTATTCTTTATGCAACACAGTTTCAAGATGAGGCAGAGGAAGACAATCCACAAAAGCCTTCAAGGCAACTAATGCTTGTAATCAAGCAGTGAAAGAGTCACTGACACCATAATGGGCCTGTGAGCTCAGTAATTACCCCTGGCTGTGCAGGGAGCCAGACAGGAGCAGCTCCCAGCAAGCCAGAGCACCAGCCTGTTCTACCTGCCATCAAGGGAGGCCAGCAGGACATCATCACCATGAAAAACTGCACAGACAACGGCCAGGCAGTCTGAAACACTCTCCAGCACTGGGCATGGAGATCAGGAATGGCACCAGCTACTTAACCCAGGTCACCCCAGCTGGAATTGATAGTGGCCCAAGAAGGGGATGATTCCTGCTGCACTGATCCTACCCAGGTGCAGAGAACCAAGCACTCACCACCTCAGCTGATTTGTCTTGTCCCAGAGAGGGATTCTCCTCCTTCAAATTAATGGAAATGTTTCTGCGCTTCAGGATCTGCTCATCCTTCTTGGCTTTTCTCAACTCAACGTTCACCTCCACTCTCTGCCTCCGCAGGGTCTGGGGGAAGAACACCATGCCACTCAAGTCTGCATTGCCCCATTCCCCAGGGAGTTCATCCCTGCAGCCCTCTGCCCCACATTTCCCACAGGAGGAGTGCAGAGCCAGCATCTCCTCACTGTGGCCTGGAGATGGCAAAGAGGAAGCCTCTCTCTTGGTGCCTCCCAAGGACATGGGCTGCTGGATGAACCAGCAACCAGTGGGTGTTTTTAAAAGTAGATTTTCTGAACCTGAAAGGCAAAACCTAATCACCTCCACTGGCTTAAATCAAGCTGACAGATCCTGCATCTGACATCCCATACAGCCCCAGCTCCACAGGGATAATGGCTGTGGAGAGCTCAGCAGCCTGGGGCTGAGCCATCTCCCTTCCCCAGCCCACAGCCACACACCCAAAACTCACATCCCCCTGTGCCACCACGCTCCTTGCAGCCCAGCCAGCCCCACACCACATCCCAAAAGCCACCCAAACACCTCAGCTGAAGGTATCCAGAGCCATTCCCTGCTCCCTCACACAGGTAGATTTGGGGCCATGGACCTTGAGAAGCCCCTCCATCAGCTCCTGCCAACAGTGGGCTCTGCTGGGGTCCAAAATGCTGGTGGGTACTCACAGTTTCATCCTTGCCCTTGTTCTTGAACAACTTCATGTGCTCACTGTGCTTCCTGACCGGCATCTTGGCAGAGTTGAGAGAGGTGCTGGAACCCTCACGTGCTCTTGGGGGTCAGACAGAGCAGGGTCAGGTCACAGCTGCCCAGCACCATCCCCTGCCAGCCACTGAGAGGGCTGGCACCCTCCACTCCCACCAGCAGCCTGGGCCACACATTTCCACCCCACACTCCCAGCAAGGGAGACACTGGAGATCCCCTGCCCCAAGCAGGGCTTGGTAGGATCCTCACACACTGCAGCTGAGCCTCTGAACTAAATACAAGCACAAGCTACCACTTAATATCAGGCTACAAAAATTACAGCTGCTGCAATCCCAGGAGGAAGCCAGACACAGACACCCCATGGTGACAGGAACATCCCTTCCTCCAGCCCTGATCCTGAGGCTTTTACATTCATTTTGACACATAACCCAAACCTGGCAAAGCCTCTTGCCTCCAAAAGGAGAAGCTCAAAGTCTGATTTAAGGACACACAGCCACATCTAAGCCTCTCACTCCACCACAGAGCCCAACCTGGCTTCCTCCACCTGTACCCCAACTAGGAAAGGCCCATGGTCACATGCAGGGACACAAAGTGACCAAGTTCAGCTGATAAAAAGATTTCTGGAAACCCAGTACAGGCTGCCAGGGGAACATCATGAAATAGGGTCAAATAGGTCAAAATAATTTCTAAGCAACTCCTAGCAAAAGCCAGAGATACACACACAAATACACCAAGACTTGGCCTTCAGACAGCTTTTGGCAGAAAAACAAGGCTTCCAGCCAGCATTAAGGGAGATGTTTTCAGAGCAGACACCATCATGGGACCCCTAAACCCAGGTTGTGCATCAACACACACAGGGGCTGATCCCACACAGATGGTGCTTCCTCTCCTCCCCTGCAGGCTTACAGCCAACACCTGCAGCTCAGAGCAGCTTCCAAGGACTCCCTCACATCACCCTTTTAAGTTCAAGGTTTCAGTGTTTCTCATTCTCTCCCCCTGCTTCCTGTCCCAGTAACCAAGGCCAGGCACCAGCAGCATCAGCTCTTATCCCACCCATCCAGCTGCAGACCTCCTCCAGCTTCCAGAAGGGCCAGGCTGAGCCATCCTTTGGCTCAACCCACCATCCCCCATGGCCTTAATCCTGACACCCAAACATCAAGATCTGCTCCAGCCTCCCCTCCTCTGTTCCCACAACAGAGCCAAACAGCCCAGAAAGCCTCTTCTTTTGAGGAAGCTTTCTCCACCCTATCCCAGCAGGAGGGCACCACAGCCCACCCACTGACCCCAACCAAGCCCCAAACAGCCAAGAATTTCACAATGGGGTACAAGAGAATAAACAGCCACCCAGTACCCCAAAAGGGAGAAAACCCACTTACTCTAACTCTGCCTCATACCCCACACAACCCTCAACTGCCTCTTTTATTCCCCCCATGGGGCCATGCACCCCCAGTTCCCCTCCACGATTGGCTCTTCCCAGGACAGCCCCCCATTATCTGCACCTGCTGCCTCACCTGGATGCACCTGGAGGAGGAATGGTGGTGGCTGTCTTCCTGGCTGGGCCACCACTCAACCCCCAGATCTCCTCCCTACATTTATGCTTTGCCAGCTTTGGCCTTGTTTTTTTGCCAAGACCCTTTGTGGGTGATGCCAGCCTGTACCTGTACAGTGTCCTGGGCTGTCGGGGACAGTCTGGGCTCTACCACCCCATCACTGTGCAGGGCACAGGCAGTCTGGGGTGCCCCTTTTTTGTGTCTGGGCAGCTTGTGGGTGGTGCTGCAGGCCAGGAGAGCACCTCCTCCAGTCAGAGGGGCCCAGGACCAGGGAGCCAGGCAGAATCAGCTGCACAGAGGTTTCAAATGAGCCAAGAGAGGATTAAGCAACTTGGAGCATCATCAGGCACTGAGCTGCTGGCTGGCACAGCAGGGAGGTGGCAAGGAGAGAAACCCAGCAGGAACCCATTATCTCCATGAGTCCTTTTGGCCAGGAGCTGCTGGGCAGCACACAAAGTGCTGTGTTCTGTGCCCATGACAGTCTCCATCAGTCAGGAGATTATTTACATTTATTATTTGCCCCAGTCCTGCTCTTGCTGCTCTGGCCAAGAGGGACAGCAGCTCCCTGACCCCCAGATGACCACTGCAGCAGGGCTTGGCTGCAGCACTGTGGGCACTTCTGGGGACTCTGAGGTGCTGAACACTTCCTGGCTTGGCACCCCCTGCACACCATCACCCTTTTTAGCAAAGCCTCATAAAACCCTCTTGGTGTGTGCAGGGTGCCAGCCTGGTCCAGCTGATGGGGAAGGGAGGAGCAGTGTTTCCCCAATGGGTAGGGAAAGCAGCAATTAAAATTTTTAATTAAAACCTGACTTTAAACCACTTGACATCTTTTTTCTATGAGGGAGATGGGGAACAAAGACACTCAGAGCTGCAGGAAGGTGATGCTGGGATGCAGATGGGAACTGCACCCTCCACACCCCTGGAGGGGGTGTGCACTTTCCAGCTGTGCACACAGAGCCATTCCAATCCAAATTATAGGAATTCAGGGAACAATCCCAGCATGGAAATACCTATGGAGACACACTGTGCAATACCCTGGCTGCTCAAAGTCCTGGATTCAAGTCCTGGGGTCACACCAATTCTGCATTTCAAAGCAAATAAAATGAGTTGTACACGGCCTTATGTGGAAGGTGATAGGAGAGGTTTGAGAAAAGACCTTCAGAGAAATCTGTTGTTTGTAGGCATTAAAAAGCCAGTTGTGCTAATCCTGGCTGCTGTGATTTTAAGCTTCAAGTGCCACTGGTTGCATTATCTTGTTTCTTGGCTGCTTGAGACAGGAAAATTACATTTCAATTGCTTTTTAATTCAACTTAATCTGGTGCAAAAGTTAGCATGCACCCTCTAATTTTGTTTTCTGAGCATTTTTTTTCCACTAATTCCTAATCAGCCAACACTAAATCAAAACAGGCCTGGCTCAAGCTGAAATAGATGAGTCCTCGCAACCTTGCCAAGCAATTTAATTAAATTGGCTGAAAAATCACACCCCAAGGTAAGTGGGGGCAGCCTCCTGCACAGGCCAGCCCCCATCTTTTGGTCCCCTGCCTGGAGAGCTCTCGCCCAAGGTGCTGCAGGACGTGAATGTGAAACAAGGCTGGGAGAAGTTCATGGTTATCCCAGGCTGCTCTTTTTCTCCCTGCTCCTTCCATTCCCTTTCCACCTGCCAAGCACAATCAGCCCCATCCAGTTCAGTTCCCTGTCACTTCTAGTGCACAGAGGGAGAGGATGGGGAGAGAAAAACACGTGTAATGGATGAACATCCCTCTCCTTGCCCTTCACTCTGGTCCCTGATGTCATGAGAGGTGGCACTGCCACGCAGTCGACCCCAGGAGCAGGCTGAGGATGAGTGGGGTGGATTTGAACCTGTGCTGAGGACACAGAGATCAATATTTTCCAAATGGGGAAGGGAACAACCACTGGAGAAAAGACAAGTTTTGGGTTTCAGCATAATAAAGAGGTATCACAGCTAATGGAGAGGAAAGGAGATAAACCCCTAAATCTACATGACAGTGTCCCCTGAGCTCAGCCTTGTGCGTTCAAGCTGAAAATCCACGTTGTGACAGGTATGAGAAGCTGCAGTTCCAGTGCAGGGTTTTTTTGAGGCTGTTCTCCCCCACTCTGCCACCCTTCACCCCACACTGCACCTCAGTGAGGCTCTGACTGGGGTAGACTTGAAAACACTCATTTTAAGCCATGAGAGAAAAGCCCTGATTTCCTCTCCTGTGTTTTTCATGTTTCTTGCATGGATTTACCTTCACTGCATGTGGAGAAAGGTACTGGTCATGTGGCATCTTTGTGGCAGGGAGAGACGAGGCAGGAACACCCTGGGGTCCATCCTGGGGTGCTGCACAGGCACAGAATCTGGTTGGAGCAACCCCTCTGTGAGAGGAGAGCCTCAGCTGGATGGAGAGAAGCAGAGGAAGGGGTCCCTGCCAGCCCCTGAATGCTGCTCTCACACAATGTCCTCTCTGTCAGCAACAGTGTAGTTCCATCAAATGAACATCAACAAATTCATTTTACTTATTAGTTACACTAACACCAAGGAAATATCCATGTGGGTTCCTGAAACAGCTGATGATGTAACTGCTGGTGGTCTATAAAATCATGATGTGTCCTGATTGGAAGGGACCCATGAGGATCAGAGTCCAGCTCCTGGCCCTGCCCAGGACACCCCAACAATCCCACCCTGTGCCTGGGAGCACTGTCCAAATGCTCCTGGAGCTCTGGCAGCCTTGGGGCCGTGCCCATTCTCTGGGGAGCCTCTTCAGTGCCCCAGCACCCCCTGGGGGAAGAACCTTTCTTTCATATCCAGCCTAAATCTCCCTGACACAGCTTCATGCCTTCATGGATGTGCAGCATTCCTGAGTGTAGCAGGGATGGAGCCTGGAAATTCCTCCTTGTTCAGTTGGGATCCATCCTCCTGGCACACAATCTGTGAGGGAGCAGTGCTAACTCCACAGGCTGCACTGGTCCCCCCTGGAGTGGCAGAGGTTGGGCAGCTTGTGACCTCCCCAGCAGCAGCACCAGCTTCTTGTCAGAGCTATTGTTGGTGCAGCCACCTCGGGCGGGAGCCGGGATCGGAGCCGCTTTGTGCCAGGCACGGAACAGGCACGGAATAATGACAGCCCCCATCTGCTACAGTCTGTCTAATCAGGACATGCAGAAGGTGGGAGAAGGGATTTATTGTTATCTCTGCCTTACTGCTGAGCCAGAGGCAGAGCCGAGCACTGCAGCTGGATTTTCTGAGGCTGAAGGTTCAGTTTGTGGTTTCCTTTAATTTAGTGGAGCAGCCTCAAAAATGTGGTCCTGCTTTTCTGCCCCTGTTCCTCTGCAGCCAGGGAGCCATGGGCATGTGTCAGTTCAGAGAATCATGAAATTGTTTGGGTTGGAAAGGACCTTAAAACTCATCTCATTTCAACTCCCTGCCATGGTCAGGGACAGCTTCCACTATCCCAGGCTGCTCCAAGTCCCATCCAGCCTGGCCTTGGACACTTCCAGGGATTCAGGGACAGTCACAGCTTCTCTGGGCAACCTGTGCCAGGGCCTCCCCACCCTCACAGGGAAAAATTCCTTCCCAGTATCCTATCAAACCCTGCCCTCTGGCAGTGGGAAGCCATTCCCCCTTGTCCTGTCCCTGCAGGCTCTTGTCCCAAGTCCTTCTCCAGCTCTCTTGGAGCCCCTTTAGGCACTGGAAAGGTCTCTCAGGTCTCCCCAGAGTCTTATCTTCTCCAGGCTGAACAGCTCTGTCAGCCCATCTCTATGGGAGAGAAAAGAAGGAGGAGGAAAAAGAGGATGAAGAAAGAAGTATGGTTTTCCATAGTTTCAGTTGAAACAGCTCCTGCTGTGGCTGTGGGATTCTGTTGTGCTTTTCAAGGCAAAGTGTTCTTCAGGTCCTCTTCCCAGCCAAGAAATGGGATCACTCGGAAATGTAGGCACTGAAAACCAAAAAGGAAATTAATCATATTGACATTGTACAGAAGAGATTTATATTTATTGCTAAAGAGGCCTGGAAGAGTTGGGAATTCCCTGTGAATCAAGGGAAAGAGGATTTGTGTGCAGGAAGCACTTGTGGATAACACCGATTGTCCCATCAGCTGGGCTGGGAGCTCCTGCTGAGCTATCAGAGCATTGAGAAGGAGAACAGCAGCAGGGCTGTGTGAGTTGTGGGAGCTCATTCCCACTTTCCAAAGGCAGCTGTTTGTGTCCATTTGGCTCCACTGTAAGTGGATGCCCCAGAAAACCAGGACAGCCCTGGAGTGCCTGTAACTCCACACCAGGCTGAACGTGAAGGAACTAATTTTAACTTCTGAGCATCCTCCTTTCTGCCAGCCACGGAGGGATTAGAGTAACAGTTTTTGAAATTATTTAAAAATAACATCAGACTTAATCAGTGTTATTTATTAAATCCATTATCTTCTGTCAGTTATGGGACACTGATTCTATAATCACCTATGGCCAAAATCTTACTTTTTTTTTTCCTTAGCAGGGCCCAGCAATAATTCTTCCTTTAGTCCCTGACTCTGTAACTCAAGGAGCTGAAACAGAGAAATCTATAGTGCATTTGGGCATGAGGCACAACGGAGTCATGAAGAAACCTTGGCATTAATCAAAAACCCACATAATTTTGTATAAATCATGCATGGCCTTGCTCCACAGCACCTACCAGGAGAAAGGCTAAGGTGCTCTCTAAAGGAGTGGAGTGCCTTGTAAATCATGCAGGAAAGAGAAACTCCATGAAAACACCAGGAAATCCATATAAATCATGGGGTCTTGAGCCTCTGGATGTCTCTTTGCTGTCAGGGAGTCCATGTGCAGCTTAATTAGAGGAGGGGATGAGTTTTCCTGCTGCCAGACACTGCTCACCTTGCTCCAGTGCCTCTGATTATCCCAGCTGAGGACAGCATTTCAACAGAAATTAGTGCCTTTGTTTAAAATGTGTATTTAGGGGCTTTCCTTTGAAAGCCGTGCTTAGGAAATGCTAAAAAGAGGATTGGACATGCATATTTCACCTGATCCAAGAGCTGCAGGTAATTTTTGCTAAGCCCAGAGTTGATGTTCTTCTCTGTTGCAACAGCTTCACATCTCACACAAACTGATTTGGGAATGAGCTTTTGGGGAACCCCCCTGGTAATTCCATCTCCTTGTGCCACCTCCTTCCTGCCACTCCACTGCTCCGAGGCCTGTCCTGGAAATGTGACAGTGTAACAAATTGTATGTAAAAATGTAAAGCAAATTCTGCAGGACCCACCGGTGTCCTGGGCTGATCCCACAGGGTGGGCAGCAGGGCGGGGGATTCTGCACCTCAGCTTCACTTTCTGAGACCCCGCTTGGGACAGTACTTCCAGCTCTGGGGTGTCCCTCATCACAAGGATGAGGAGCTGCTGGAGTGAGCCCAGAGGATGCCACAGAGATGCTCCAAGGGCTGCTCTGGGGAAAGCTGGGAGTATTCACCTGGAAAGGAGGAGACTCCAGGGAGAGCTGAGAGCTCCTTCCAGTGCCTAAAAGGGCTCCAAGAGAGCTGGAGAGGGACTTTGGACAGAGGATGGACAGACAGGACACAGGGAATGGCTTTCCAGTGCCAGAGGGCAAGGTTCGATGGGATATTGGGAAGGAATTTTTCCCTGTGAGGGTGGGGAGGCCCTGGCACAGGGTGCCCAGAGAAGCTGTGATTGTCCCTGGATCCCTGGAGGTGTTCATGGCCAGGCTGGATGGAGTTTGGAGCAGCCTGGGATAGTGGAAGCTGTCCCTGTCCCTGGCAGGGGGTAGAAAGAGATGAGCTTTAGGTGTCCTTCCAATGAAACTATTTCATGATTCTCTGATTCTTTAATTCCTTGCATTGAGTGCTACAATTGAAAATGTGACACTGAAAAGTTGGATACCAGGAAGACAGACTTGAACTTTGCTTTCCTGTACCCTTCCCTGAAGCTTTTGATCACAATGCACAGACTGTCTCCTGCAGGATCTGTGACTCACTGAGCACCTGGTGGGATTTGAAAGGCCTTGGCATTGTCCCCATCAGACCCTCTGTGTCCCACGAGCACTGATCTGCCCTTGTTTGGTTAGAGCCTGGTCGTGTCTCTGTAGAGACAACATCCCTGCAGCCCTCACAGGAATACACTGATCCTCCCCAAGCAAGCACAGACAACAGCTGAGAATGAGGTTGCAGCTTTCATTATTTTCTAAATGACTAATAAATGCAAAAACTTCTTGCAGTCTCCTGAGGCAGATCTTTATATAACCCTGTGATCCTTAAGCAGGGCTTTCTGGTCCGGATTCCATTCCTCCCCAAACCACCAGAGACCAGTTTGCTTGAAGTACAACCCCAAAGTGCAGCATCCAAGCTGAGTTCCTTGCTATTCCAAAGCTTGTCACAACAACACAAAGGCTGAGGCTCTATAACAAGCAGTCATAAATGGTTTTGTACTGCCTGTTCCTCACCTTGTCCTCCTCCACTTACACCCTCCTTCTTTTTAACTAGGAATGTCACTATGGACACCTGGGCTGCTGTGTTTAGCCTGGGATCCCTGGCAGCACCAAGGAAGAGACAAGAGCCTTTCTTATGTGTGGTCTGCACTGGACAGGTGGAATGCAGGCAAGGTACATGCAGGAAATTCTTCCCTGTGAGGGTGGGGAAGCCCTGGCATAGGGTGCCCAGAGAAGCTGTGGCTGCCCCATCCCTGGAAGTGTCCAAGGCCAGGCTGGACAGGGCTTGGAGCACCCTGGGATAGTGGAAGGTGTCCCTGTCCATGGCAGGGGTGGAACAAGATGAGCTTTAAGGTCCTTCCAACCCAAACCATTCTGGGATTCTACATGGGCTGACCTGCCTTTATCTGAAGGCCATTTTCCAACCTGAAACAGAATTACGCTCCACATCCCTTCAGGCAAGAGGGCTGGACTCTCAGTCTCACTTTAACATGATGAAGGAATCTGTGTCAGGGCAAGAAACTGAGCCCACACCAAAGGCAAACATCCTGCTTAGCAGACAACTCCCTCCACAACCCGTGGTCTGCAGGGCTTGCTGTGCACTGCTATCGGGACACGTCACTCCAAAATCTCTCCTCTGTTCTCTGAGAGAGCCTTCCAATCCCCCTTCCCAGATAATGAAATCATAAGGGGACATGGCTGGGGGAAGCAGCTGCAGCCCAGCCCAGGCTGTCCCAGCAGGTTTTGAGTGTGGTGATGTGCTGGAGCAGAGCGTGGCCAGCGAGATACAGGACAGGGCCTGGGCTGTGGACATGGCTACAACACGTCATTAAACTCAGCAAGAGGCACCCTTGGGAGCAGAAAGCAGCCTGGCTGAGTCCTGGCCCTTGCTGATGTGTCTGTGAGCTGAGTGGGCCAGCAGCTGTTTCAGGTTTACCATTCCGCCTTGGATCACTGTGTGGAGAGATCCAATAGCTGCCTTTGCAACTCTCTCCTCCTGTGTGGTTAAAACATTTATTTTTTCGAGTTACACATGAGCAAACAGGTCAGAACCCATTACTTATTTGATGCATTTCACATCCTTCTCTAAGATGTTGGGTTGAGAACTGTTTACAATCTCCATTCACAGATTCAAGGTTTGAAATAATTACCTTAAAAAGCCCAGAAAATATGACTTGCTTCAGAGAGATTCCTGAGGAGTTAATCACAGTTCTCAGCATTCAGGACTCCGGCTGGCCATGGTTTCTGTGGTATTATTCTGCTCCTGACGGGACATGCTGAGTTCCTAGAATCAGATTTTCAGGGTGAATAGTCAGTTACAAACTCAAGAGGTGGGTGTAACATGAACTCTCTAATTTTCACCTCAAAGCAGTTGTTTATCTGAATCTTCCTTCTTGGAAACTCAATCCCAAGCGTGTTCACCCACAACACCCACAATGGCAATCCTGGCAGGGTAACCACATCCCAAACGCTCCAGCTGAGGCAAATATAGCAGAGAAATACTTAGGGCTGATACAGGAGCTGTTGTCTTTCATGTCTTTCAGGGCAGCTCATACCCACTGAGTGACTGAAACATGCAGGATGCTAGCACAACAGCTTTATCCTCCCTGCTTGCAGCAAACACACAGGGTTTATTCATCATAAACATGGGGCACAGAAATGATTTTAAAATGAAACTTCAGTTCCATCACCAGCGTGGCTGCTCCTGCCAAGGGTTCAGCCTGAGGTTTGCCTGCCAAAGATCAGGTCTGATGAAATCTGCTATTTCACCTTGGCAAGAAAATACAGCCAAGGATGTGACTTTGCACAGAAGTTTATTTAGACGATCTTTCTATTTCAGCCTCTTATCCCCTACCCCCCAGCAGCTGAGTTTATAGAACACCCTACAAGGCAAGACAAGAAGAAATGGCCCCAAAACAAAGCATTATTTGAGGTCTCCTGAGGGATTAAAACTTCCCAATCAGGCTCCCAGCATTGCCACCCCCCTGGACATACAGATAGGAATATGTTGTCTCTTTTAAAATGTAATTGCTGGTTCAGGCTCTTTGGACAGCTCTGAAAGAGCCTGGCCAGGCCTTGCAAATACACACCTTCCAGGACCTTGCGTTTAACCTGCTGTGTGTCGTGGCTGGGAAGAGGTGTGAGATGGAGAGGAGGAAGGGCCACGTGGCAGCAATGGGAGGCAGAGGCAGAGAGAGAAAAGGATGGTGCCTGGAGATGTGTGTGGAGCCCATCTGGATTTATAGTCACTGTTTTATATCAGGTAGACTTGAATTCACAGGTATTTTAATCATAAGTTTATTAAATTCCACATAATCTTGAGGAAATGAAATCTCAGAGTTTTAACTCGCCCCCAGCTGTTGGCATGGCCTTACCCCTTCCTTGATTTTTGGGTCTACATTTACCCCTAAGCTTTTAAAAAGGCCACTCCTTCTGGCTTCAGACAGAAAGGTCAGAACAAAATAGACTTTTGTAGGTAGGTTGTCTGCCAAAAAATGGGCTGACACTGGGTGGACATCTCTGAAGGTGTAAATTGTCTTCATGTCCTGACTCAGTTTCCCCAGCTGAGAAAGGATGAGGTATAAAGAATTTAAAGTTCCAGAAGAGTCTGAGCCCTACACCCAAGAAACTCTGTTTGATGCAAGTATGAGCTATTTTGGGCTGTACACTTATTTTCTGTAGGTGCTGGTTTAACATTTCATTGATCTGTTCCAGGGACCACGTTAGTCCCTGTGTTTCAGGGAGGTGATGGATTAAGTGCAGACCTGAGCCAGGGCTCAAATATACATTGCAAATCCAGGCATCTCAACCCAGCCAGCCTACAGATTTAGCTGTGTAGATTGAGAGGGGAAATGACTGCTGAGCTGTTACATTCCTTATCTCTGCCTGATCAAAGCAGAAATGGACAGAGGAAATTTCTCCTTCCTGCTTTGCAGGTGAAATTCACCCCAGAGCAGCAGATTGCAGCTGAGGGTGTCACACCAGGATCTTTCAGAGCTGGGAAACTGGTTTCCAAGGGCACAGCCCTGCTGCCTTGGAGTCCTTGCACACATATATTTTTAGCCCATCAAGGTTTTCAGGAGGATGGTGGGGAAATGAGATCACCAGGACAGCCAGGGCCATTGCTGCCTCCCACCAGTGCCAAGTTGTCCTGACTGCAGCCCAAGCAGTGGCCTCTAAACCAGACCCTGGTGGCCAGAAGTCCCCTCCCCAGCCCAGGGGCTTCTCCCTCTGTGCCCATCCTGACTCCTGAGCCGGCTGAGTCACCAGGCTGGCGCCCAGCATTGCTTGGGGCTGCAGAGGTGGGACGGAGAGCAGCCCTCGGCCTGGGCAGTGTGTCCCTGCTGCCAAGGAAAGCCACAGCACAGCCCCTGCTCCCTTTAATCATAGGAATGATGAAATCAGCCTCGCCTCTGCAGGGAGCAGCAGCTGAGCAGGTAGGGCTGGTCCCCAGGGGCACATCTTTGGCTGCTGGACACCGACACAGCGCTCACCATCAGCTGTTGCCTTGGCAGCTTTAAAGCTGGTGCAGATGTGTGGGTGGGGGAAGGAAAACTGCCTGCAGTGTGGGACACAGTCTGCTCCCAGCACAGAACAGGTCCCAAAAAATGCAAAGCCTTGGGACATGAGTCACGCCCTTGAACTCCCCTGCTCCCTCCTCTGGAATGGCTTTGCCACAACTCAGGTTGTGACAAGAGTGAAAACCACCATGGGCCATGGGAAATGGACGTGCTGTGGACTCTCCTGGTAGTTTTTGGTGGCTGGGGGCAGAAGCTGATGAACCAGGTCCTCCCTTTCGGTTTCCTCTGAACCCCCACCCAAAAACTGCCCTCACCAGAATCGGTCTAACAGAAAAAAAAGATTGGAGAAAAGCTCCCTGTTCTCAGCCACAGGCAGGTTCCCAGTGGCCTGGGCCTAGTGAGGAAGGCCTAAGAGAAAGTAGGAATATTCTCCCTATTTTTTCCCAGTCAATCTTTTGTTTTCTGACTCCTCTTAGGAGCTACCCACCCATATTTGGTATCTTCCTTCTGCTGCAGGTTCCCATTGAACTGGAAGGTATCACTGGTGTGAAGAGGACACCATCACAGGAAATTCCATGTTTTCTTCAATCTGCTTCTCAACAATATGGGAAACATTGCTGTCCTTCTCTTTTCCTTCTAGTTTTACCTTCTACCCAAAAGAGAAGCCAAAATGACTGATGGTTATAAGGAAGAGGGTGTGAATGACACTGACCCCATACAGCTCCTGAGTCTGCCTGAAAAAGAGAAACCTGAGGCCATGAACAAACCCTGGGACAGATTTTTCCTTCTGGGTGAAGAGAAAGGGTTTCCTTGTTAAAAGCAAGTGGCAAAACACCAGAATATTTCAGTTCTCTGCATTCTTTTGCCCTCTCTACAAATTAATTCCCTGCACTTTATGCCCATTCATAAAACAGGGGGGAATCTTGATCTGTGGCTGCAATGAATCCACACTCACACAGAGCTCTGGGGGCTCCCAGGTGGTCTGGAAATGGGAATAAATAGCAGTGGGAGGAATAATCACAGTGTTTGCAGAGAGCATGGAGATTCCTGAGAGAACAGTGCTGTAGAGCAGCCTCGGGGATCCTCAGCCAGGTGGGATTTCCCAGCACTTTATTTCCTGCCACCTGCACAACCAAAGCATAGTAAAAAGTGTTTTATCTGGGTAAAATATTGTGAAGAGCAGGTTATTCAAATAAGAAAGGAGACATAAGCATCAATAATCAGGGACAAAGACCCAGTCTTTTTTGTCATGATAGCAATGAGGAAAGTTGTTTGGCATCAGCTAGAGAGAATTCCACCATACTGATGGCAGCTCCTCTCCTCTCCTCTCCTCTCCTCTCCTCTCCTCTCCTCTCCTCTCCTCTCCTCTCCTCTCCTCTCCTCTCCTCTCCTCTCCTCTCCTCTCCTCTCCTCTCCTCTCCTCTCCTCTCCTCTCCTCTCCTCTCCTCTCCTCTCCTCTCCTCTCCTCTCCTCTCCTCTCCTCTCCTCTCCTCTCCTCTCCTCTCCTCTCCTCTCCTCTCCTCTCCTCTCCTCTCCTCTCCTCTCCTCTCCTCTCCTCTCCTCTCCTCTCCTCTCCTCTCCTCTCCTCTCCTCTCCTCTCCTCTCCTCTCCTCTCCTCTCCTCTCCTCTCCTCTCCTCTCCTCTCCTTTTTCCTCTTTGTTCTTTGTTCTTCTTTTTCATGTCCCCTCAGACTCTGCTGTGGGGGGTCAGTAAAACAATTCTGAATTTAAAGACACGAATAGCAGTGACATTTGGCCATGCAGCAGAAATCCTGTTATTCAAGCCTTGTGGGATTCCTTCGGTGGTTTCCTATTCCTCCTTCCAGCTTCCTCACCGCCAGACCTCTGGCTTGTCAAGTCCCAGCTTGTCCCTGAGCGCTGGTTTCCTCCTCCACAACTTCTCCCCCCAGGCTCTCCCTATCCCACACACATTCCTAGCCTGTCTTATGCTGCCCTCTATCCTTGGAATAACCTTCCTCCTGCTCCAAGCAACAAACCTCATTTCTCTTTCCCAGCTTTCTGCCTGCACATCCCAGCGTTGCCCGACCGTTCCCTGTGGGTGTCTCACTCCTGGAAAACCCCAAACCCTCTTTCCTAGAACACCAAAGTATTAACCCTGCAATGCACTTTGCTTTTGGTGTTCTTTCTTGGAGCTGGGATTAGCCAGACTGCCCCAAATCCACACGGCTGGACCCCCGTGGAGAGCCTCTGGCAGGGGTGAACCTGAATGGAATTCCTGCTCACAGCGGGAATTCAGCTTTTCGTGGGAGCTGACTGACAGAAAATCCATTCCCCAGGTTGGTTTGGATGCTGAGGGGTCATTGTGCTCAAAGCCCAAGGCTTCTGCATTGAGCATCCTGCTGCCTTTTGCAGGAATCCCTGCAAGATCAAGTCATCCAGATGAATCCTCTTCTGGAGACTCTTAATAATGCTAAAAATAGGAGGAAGAAGAATTCCTTCCATTTGTAAATAGCAGTCCTTCACTTGTAGGTCACTGGAGATCATACAAAGATCTTCCCTCAGAAAAATATATAACCAAAACTACCTTAAAATGCTTCCTCAAGCAGTAAAGTTAATTTATATATGCTAACACTTCCCACTGAGCATTATTGGTTCCTATTTTCTTGAACTGAGTTTGTCATTTTGGTTTTGCCTTCCTATTTTTATATGTCAAATAAAAAATAGTTTTGAACAACCCCTCAAATCAATGCCCTTTCAACTGATCACTGCTGCAAAGATTCACAATGCAGATTATTTTTAATTTTACAGATTTTTTTCAGATTATTTTGCTGATTTTCTGCAGTTTAATTTTGGAGTTCTCAGTGAACATATAAAACATTGGGAATTTCAACTGAAGCCTCACTCCTGTTTCTGTGTGCTACATACTTCTGCCATATGCTGCAGAGAAAGGAGGATTTCTTTAAGCTTTAATACAGAATCTAAGAAGAAAGACGGTTTTTTTATAGATCTGATCTTTGAAAAGATTAAATTTCCTCTCACTGACTTTCAAATTTGCCCCTACAGGCAACGCTGTCTGTCCCTGATGAACACTCAGAACCTCTCAGCTACTTTCTGTTTTCCTACAGATATTGCAATCTTGATTAAGAGACTCATCTTTTATTTTCTCATCCAAGGCAAATTTATCTGAATTGACTGTGGTGGCACAGGGAGGCTGGCTGGGGCTAACACTGGGAGTTGTAAGTAAGCAGATAATTCTCCATATTAACTTCACTTTGGATTTTTTCTTGTGTTGAATGGACCATGTTTTGATTAAATCAGACACGAGCAAATCTGAAATGAATTCTGTGAATTGGAGGGATCTGCACTGCTGTAAATGAAAGCAAACTCTGTCTCTTTTTCTACAGTGAAGTTACATGATGATGACAATTTATTTCCTCTTTCTTTACTTGCCTGTGAGACTCTGCACACAAAAAGGACACGATGCCTCCCCCAAAGCTGTACATTTTTCACTCCATGATTATATTGCAACCATTACTAACTCATCAGCACAACACTGTAATTGCCTTGCAACCAAGACCCTAAAAATAGCTCTGCAGGGAAGGTGCATTGTTCTGTGCTTGCACACGTGCATCCACCACTAAATTGAGAGCCACAAATATCAGCTCTCAAGGTGAAAAGACCCCACCACGTTTCCTGACTAAAGCCCTTCAACACCCAGAAAAAGGAGAGAGGAAACATATGGACCAGCCATTCTTTAATGTGGGATTGTCTGCATCCCTCCGACTTTCAACTGATCCCAGATTTGCATCACACCCAGCAACCATATGTTGGATTTGTCTCTGTGGACAGGTCAAGGCCAAGGCAAGTTGAGGTTGTTTCCTGGCAGCTTTCAGCCTCCTCCTGCCTGGCATGGCCACACCTTTGCTGGGCAGGTCCAAGGTCCTCCTGCACCTTGGTTGGAGCTCTGTAGGCAGAAGGGATTGTGAGTCCTCCCCAAAGTCACCTGGACTAACCAAAATTGGCAATAAAGGTGATTTGAGTCAACCTAAACTAGCCCGAAGAACTCACTCGATGCAGCTCACAGCAGATTTACAGCTCACAGAGAAAACTCCAGCTGAGAGGGAAGGATGAAAATGCCAAGGCAGGACCTCCTGGTGATTTGGTACCCTTTGGGGATTTTGGAGTGAATTGGTGCAGTGAGGTTTAGAGACCAAAAGCCAAACTGTGTTAGAGCCTGGCAGAAGGCATGGACAGATGATTACCGGGCACAAACCACCTTCTCCAGAGCTCTTCACTGAAACAAAGGGCAGTGTAAGGACACAATGCACAGGACAACCTCACAAACCATGACTGGCACTTCAGAGGATGCTCAGAAGCAGGATGAGTTATTCTGGAAAGCTGCTCCTGAAACCAACAATGACATAACTGGAAAAATAATGGCATTTTCTGCCTCTCTTTCACTTGCTGCTAAAATATCTGTACTAAATCTTGTGTTAGTGGGAACATTGTGAAGGTTAAAGGCATGTTCTGGGAGCATCACTGAAGGATACTGTGGGTTTCACTGCACTCACAGGACTTCCAAAGGATATTGGTGAAATACTGCTTTCACTGATATCCAAAGCAAAATTGTCACTGACATCCATAGGGCTGTGACTTTTAATCTCTGGCTGCTGGATACATCTGGATATATTTCCCCTCTGTGTTCCATGTCTGGAGAAGTCATGTGTCATTTCTCAGGAATGAGCCAAGCGATATTATAATTTCTTGAACTTACTGCACTTTGTGTGTGTTATTCACTGCCCTTAATGCTCACATCCCTGCTCAATCCCCTGTTTCTAGGATAAAAACCCTACTCACCAGAACTGTGCTTGGTCAGAGATTGAAATAGGTTCTCTGCAGTGGGGGGTTGTTACTAATTATCCAGGAAGAAGAGGATTGCAAGTGACTTTTCCTTAGGCAGGCCAGAGTGAGAAAGGAAAGTTGTCTTCCCTTATCTTGATCAATGCATGGTGAGGTCCCCCTTGATCTGGCAGGGCTGTCATAAAGGTAAAAATGATCCTTTTCAACTGAAGTGTTGAGCTGCTTCATGCTAATTGCTTGAATCTCCTCAGGACAGGGAACACAGCCAGGACAAGCTTTTCAATATTTTTGAAAAGGTTTGGGTGTTCAATCCCACTTACTGCAATGTGGCTGCTATGTCAAAATCTCCTGGGCAGCCTGAGCAACTTGTCCCACTAGGGCTTTTTTTTTCTTTTTTTTTCTTTTTTTTTCTTTTTTTTTCTTTTTTTTTTTTTTTGTGACACACTCAAAACATGCTCAGGAATTGAAACCTAGAAGACCATTCAGTCTCCAGTCCAAAACCTGCTTGTTATGCCTTGTTTGGACTGATAGCAATTGTGTAATTACCTCTTGGTCTGCCTTGTGCTGCAGAAACTTCTGCTTGTGCTCAATCCTAATTTTTAGCATTGGGTGCATCAAGGTGTGATCACAGCAAAAAAACACAGATGGTGGGGAAGAGCCACTTCTCACTGGAAGCCTGGAGGAACATCAGTGAAAGTGGAAATACAGCAAACAGGATGCTCCCCCCCCCTGGCCTGAGCTTCCTGCAGGGATAAAATTCAGCTTCTTCAACCTGAGGGTAAATAAGCAACTGAGTAGCAGCTGGGACAGCCTGAAGATTTGTTAAATTGTCTGTGAGCTGAAGCCTGAAGATAAAATATCTGCTCCAAAGAAAACGAGCGTGATGTAGGAGTGTCTGGTTAACATTCAGTGGCCTGGGGTTTGCAGGACTTCAGATAAGCTGAAACAGGGTTTGTTTGAAGCCTGAAAACTGACAGATCTGAAAGCTGTGGCAGAGACCACAGGTTAAAACCTGCTCATTTCGCATACACGTGTAATCTCAAGGAGCAGCTTTTGTGAGGAGAGACTTGACCCTTTGTCTAGTTTTGACACATATTTTCCTTTTTAATATCATTTTGAAGAGTATCTGTTGCTGAGCAGAGCTTATTGAGAATATCTGCTGGCTTCTGAGACTATTATTATAAGCAGGACTTGAGCTACAGAGAGATCAAACAGTCTCCAGCTGCTGAACTTCCACTGCCCTTTCCAGCAGATGTTGGTATTTTACAGCTCCCAGGATTTATACATTGCTAACAAACCTTTTGTACAAAGCAGAAATGATTTTCATAGGCCACAAAGATAGGCAGTCCCAAATCATGGCTCACAAGTAACACACTGCAAGATCCTCTGATGTGTTTGGAGCTGTGCATTCTCCCTGCTCTGGGCTGGATGGGAGAGCAAAGCACAGTGCTGATCTGATGGGACCTGGCTGCTCAAATCTCAGTGGGATGGAAAATTATTTTAGATGTCTGACACTGTGGCCTGGCTTCCAGCTTATGGTGCAGATTAAGAATTCCCTTGTGGGGTTCTGTGTCCCTTCTGTCCTTTGATGTCCTGGGCTCCGGTCCAGAGGAAGAGACTTCTGACTTGGGATGCCATGGAGAAATTCAAGCAGAAGCCAAGGAGGAGCAGGCAGAGGTGGACAACATGGACCTGGCTTGAGATCTCACACTTGGTGACACAAACCAGGACAAAGCCAGTGTGCTACGAGCTCAGCCAGCTCACTGAGATTGGAAAAGCTGCTAAAACCAGACTCTTGTTTCTGGGGAATATAGAATGACCTTAAACAACACACTGATTTTTTTTTTTTTTTTTTTTTTTTTTTTTTTTAATGAACAGATGTGCTGTTGAGAGTCAGAGCTGGCATCCACAGCTGCCACAGGGCAGCAGGCCTAGCAGATGGCTGAGCTGTCAGCTAAGGACTTGATCCTGCTTTGTCCAACAGCCCTGCCTTGCTGGTGAGTTTGGAGACATGGTGGAGCACAGGCACAGACCCTCCAGAGCTTACAGGAGCCCAGGGGCAGCAGCACCTTGTTTGAGGTATTATTGCTCTGCTCCAGCCAGCCAGCCCTGCTGAACAGTGTGTGTGTGTGTGTGTGTGTGTGAAGGGATGGAGCTGAGAGCTTCCCTTCTGTCCTTCCCAGTTTGTTCCCAGCAGGGCTGATCTGCAACTATTTTGCTGAGTATGCAGCAAGGGAATGGGGTCAATGAGGGATTTCCTCCCTGTTATTTGGATTAACATGTTCACCTTTCCTCCAACAGCGGCTGACAAAGTGACTCAGCTGCAGTCTGGAGAGTTCCAGTGGGGTCACCACCAGGCCCAGGGGAAAAGCAGGGAACAAGCTGGAGTGGAAGAGCATCCTCTCAGCATCATAGTGCCAGAATGGAGGATTTGACCATCAAAGGCTACCACTGTAACAGCTTCTGGGCAAATCACCCAACCTCCTCAAGCCCAAAGGAGGAGAAGGGGAACATCAGCACAACCAATGCAGAGCAGTTCTGTTTCTGCCATACCCCTTCTCTAAGCCTGTGTAAGCTGGAACATGCTCTTAGCAAAGACAGAGATGAGCCCAAGCCTTCTGCATTAATAGATCACCCCAAACTTCCAAGGGTTTTTCACGTACAGAGACACTGGGAAAAGTACAAGCTTGAACCAAATTAATGTGTGCCTGTTGCCATAAAGGCAGAGGTGGCTCTGCTATACAGAAATGTGCATCTCAGAAATCCTTTCCAGTGACCATTAATTGAAAACACTGATTATGCAAATGTCTGACCTGTGATGCCACAGTTGGGCATTTTCATGCACAAAGAACAGCAAGGCTGTTCCATGACTCCCCACCAGGTTGCCACTGGCTTTGATTAAAAATATAATCCTTACAGAAATTCTGAAAAGGAACAAAACCCAAAAAATTCATGGCTTGTTTCTAGTAACACAGAGCTATAGGAAAGCTACCTAAAAGGGACATCAACCAAAGATTAAATCAAGATTTGCTTCCCTTGCTTGTGTGTTGCTGAAGGGCCAGAGCCCTGCAGCTCACTGCAGCCTGTCTTGCCTTTCCTGGTGGCTGTGCCTCGCCTCTCTGCTGTGCTGTCACACAGCCATGCTAATGCTTAGCAGCAGGAACAGTATTTAAGCATATTATCAAACTCCACCAGTTATTCATATACTCCACTGCACAGACACACTGACAGAACATGATCAGAGCATGAATCACAGGCCCTTTGGTCTATCTTTTTTACACTCAGCAACTATTTCCTTTCTTTGCTACCAAGTAGGTTTCTGAAAGTGACATTTGACTGTGCCAAAATATGTTCTGATTGTGCTTGGTTATAGCAGCCTAAAAGCCACATTGTCCTCTCTGTCAGTGTATCAAAGTATGAGCCCAAAAGGTAAAAATATAATCTCTTCACAACATGCTTTCCTTTGGCAGTGCTGCAGAATCATTCATTCAGGGCAAATGGGTTTTCCATGGAAAGGACCCCCTGTGAGGACTGAGATTCTAAGATTTGCTTTAATGCTATTCCCATGCCAGCATTAACTCATTTCCTTTCCCTGTACCCACAGGGAGGATTTCTGCCTCTCTCTGCACAGGCTAACAATCATAAATCTGCTTTCTCATGCACTACCAGGCTGTTCTCCTGCTGTATCTGAACTGGTCGTGCCTTTCCTCCCCTGCTCCTTTCCAGATGTGACTCAGCATCACAGGGTGGTAACAGAAGAACAAGGATCCCACCAAGCAGTGGTGGATTTGCTTCAGAAATCCAGCATGTCCTGCTCTGGATCCTCCTTAAAGCAGAAGAGGCTGCAGATAGAGTGAACGTCAGGGTACAATCAATTCTGTCAGCTGATGTGTCAGCACGCAAATGTCACCGGTTCTGGTGCCCAGTGCTTCCCCATCGTTCTTTTGTGGAAAGGATAAAGCCTGTTACTGTAACACTCCCTTCATCCAGGTAACAGCCTGTGGCTGCCCATGTCCTTCTCTTCTGTGCTGAAAGACAATCTTGCTCTGACCTTGAAATTTCTGCCCCTCCAGCACGAGAGGCAGACGGTGCGCGCCACGCTCGTGCGCTCCGGGAAGGCATCACGAGCGCTGCTCCAGAAACATTCCTGCACAGATGGAAGCGTGAGTGCAGCCCTGGATTAATGACAGGCTACATAATCTCCCCCTGGCAGTCAGTGGCCTTCTGCTGCCCAGACAAATGTCAGGTTTCGATCAACCAGAAAAACCCGCTGCCTACCAGGACTGTCATCAGCTCAGCCCAGCACTCTGCTGTTGAGAGGTGAATGGGAGAGATGGGGAAACTGCTTTTCAGATTTTGAGCTATCAAATGGACAGGGTTGCATCTTACATCTACTCCCTGCTTGTGGAATTCCATCTTGGGCTTTGCTAAACAGCATAAAAAAGGAGACTGACTCTTGAGATGCAGTCCAGCACCTGGAGGATGTGATGTTTCGTTCTGAGGCTGCTGTCACAGCACTTCCAGTAACTCTCAGGAGTGATAGAAACAGGACAGGAAAGCTCCAAAGAATCCTGTCAGTATTTTGCCTTGAAAGTCACAAATGAAGATGGGAAATAGATTACAGGGGAAGGCTTGTGTTACTTTTCTGGGTATCCAAAGCTAATGCCAGTTGATATGGGGCTATGATTGCAGCTGGGAAATGCAAATTACTTTATAAACCAGAAGGTTTTCTCTCTTCAGCCTTGGTAACTCCTGTTAGTTCTTTCACTCATTCCTCTTTGTCTCATTCCAGGAGCAGCTGGACTAACTGAGGGCTGCTTTGCACAGCACATCCCTGCATTTCACCCACTGCATTGCTCCAAATGGATTCAAACAGTCTGTACAGCAATCCTCAGGCAAAGCACACAGTGCCTCCTGCACAAGCTGGGGCTGGCTGAGGAAATCCTCATGCAGGAATGAAAGAGTTTGGTCATCCCTTCCCAGGTTGTCTTGTGCCCAGGGGAATGTCAGGCTGAGAGACACTTCCAAGCGCCAGGGCCAGAGACAGGATGTCTAATAAACCTCTCATTTTGTGAGAGAAGCACAAAGAATTAGGAAATACATGACCAGGAAGTAGACATATTGGCACCATTTTTTATTGGCCTGTATTGCCTCCTGTGAACCTTTTTCCCCCTTTTTTTTTTTTGCAGGATAACCACGGAAGCAGGGAGCTGCAGAGGGGGAAGAGCAACATGAGTTTTCACCCATGACATATATAATAAAGTGGAAGGGCAAGTAATGGAAAGCAGTGAACAGCAAACAAATGTGCTATGAATAGGCAGTTACTCGTGCTGTTTGAATTCCAACACCATTACTGAATGCACATCTTCCACTTGCAGATGCCAGAGATCTGCATCCTGTGCAGGGATCCTGTCCCTGATGGGAAATCACAGAGGGAGTGGCTAGAAATGGCTGCTTCCATTGCTTCTGCTTCTTCCAAGAACTTCCACAGGTAGGAATATCCACAGGGTTCCTTATAGCAATATTTCAGTGCCTGTGCACTGGGAAGATAAACCAGAGAAGATCATAGGCAGTGATGAGGATTCTGCACTGCTGCTGAGTTTTTCTATCATTATACCTGTCTTTCCATGTTAGATACCAAAACATGAATCCCAGCTGGATCTCTCCAGGGTTTGTGGACAATAAGGAAACACCAGAGTTGCTGCTTGGCTCTCCTGACCTGGGCAAAAGGAGTGCAGATTGGATATAAAAGGGTACCATTTACTCCAACCAAACTGGGCTGACTGAACTGATGGCAGTTATGACTCAGGATGCCTTTGGTGTAGATAAAGCTGCAGAGTTTGAGTTTCTACAGCAACCCACTTCCTCATGCATATAATATTCTCTCTTACACATGCTCCTGAAACTGACTTTTAATCAGACAGTTCAGTTAATAAAATGCAAATGAAGTGTACCTTCAGCTATGCAATAAATCTCACTTGCTTTTACTATTCCTTAGTCAGGCAAAAATCCTACTAACTGATCATTTACCCAATTTAAGACTGGAAAGTAAAATGTAGTGAGATTGTTGTAGTCATCTAATATTAGCAGCATGCATCATTAATTTTGCATATATGTTTTTGTCATAACATAATGAAAGTAGCTATTGTAACAGCCATGCAGAAGGGAGCATTCTGTTCTTTCCAAGAACCTAAAATCTTCATTTCCCAACTTTTATAATAATTACACAATAGTCATCCCTCATCCAACCTACTCTATCCTTAGATTTCAACTTCTGGATAGAGATCACTGCCTCAATATTATTTTAAAGCCAACAGCTGCAAGATTACTACTATTATTTTTCATTATTATTAAAACTATTTAGTGCATTTCCTGTCACAGGGTGGCATAAGATCCATCAAGGTATTTTGGTTTTATCAAGGACAAAACTTTCACCCCTTCAGTTGTTTCTAAGCCCTACATGTTTTGTTTGCCACAGGCTTGGCCTGATGGCAATTCAGAGGAATGGCCACAAATTTCTGCAGCTGCTTTTCTGAGAGAAATTAAACATTATGAGGAAAACAACTGAGGTTGTCCTGTTCTGCAGAATTAAACAGTGGCAATTACAGGCACTGAGAACCTTGGGATGTCTGGGCAGGAAAGATAAGGGCTGGGAGAAAAAATAACAGCCATGTTCAGTTAGAGACACTGAGAAAGTCAGTGACTTTCTTGTTAATTATTGATAGGGCAAGGGGCCTGAATAATTTCTTTCCAAATCAATGTCAGAAAAGTTAGTAAATGGAGAAAATCCTGAAATCTGAGTTTCTGCCTGCTGCCTCTAGGGAGTGGAAAGAGAAAGCCTTCAAAATTCAAGGCCTGGATTTCCCACTTCTCAAACCAGCACAGAGAGGAGAGGTGAGGATATGAGCATGGGAATACAAGATTTCACTATTCACAAACATTTAAAAGCTGAAAAAAAGGTGTTTGGTTCACTTCTCTTAAGCAGGACCACACAGCCATCACAAAGGGGCAGTTCCAGCTCAGAGTCTCTTCACTTAGACCCAGGATGGACAAATCAGTTGGGTTTCTGGTAAGAGGGGATAGAAAGTGCTGGCCAAGATATACAAGTTTAAGTGAAGCAAAAAAAATAAACCCAATTTTCCACATATAGTTGAACCAAAATCTGCCTTTTTATCTGGGTACACACCTTCCCAGCTCCAGTGTGAGCTAAATGAGGCTAAGCCACAACCTTAGAAAGTAAAAGCTTTCAAAGGGTTCTGGTCCCATTTGGACTGGTGTGAATCTAGATCATGATAAGAATCATTCTGCATTTTTATCAGTTCAGAATTTGGCATCCAGTCCTGACTTCTGTGCTGGCACACAGATCTGCTCCTGTGCTCCATAACAACCTTTTCTAGGAGATGTATTACTCACACCAGAGATATGAAACTGTGCTGAACAGGCATTTCAGGAAACACCAAGCCTCCCACTGGTATGCAAAACCTTCTAGGATCTGATAATAAAATGTCCACCTCAGGGCTTTCAGGAACCATTAGAATAGAAATGGCTTGTTTTGGGAGCCTCATTGCTTGAACTCCATAATTCCAGGTGAAGCTGCTGCTGAATTTGCCCAGCAGGAGGAGGAAATGTAACTGAAGGGATGGGAGGTGAGAAGAATCTTGTCAAAGACTTGGGAGCTCAGGGAAGACACGAAAGAGCAGAGAAGCTGACAAGCCACCCTCAGCCAGGAGAAGGATGACCTCCCCATCCATCTGCAGGCTGTAATCCACAGGGAATGGTTAAAGGCTCAGGATTCATCGAGGCAGGGCATCAGCTCCCTCAGGTGACTCATAAGAGGCTCCTTTTCAGAATATGGAAAGAATAAAGAGCACATGGGGATGATGCATGAGCTTCACAGGCAGCCTGCCTGTAACTCAAATAAAGTCCTTAGATAACAAAAGACTGAAAAGCCTCCTGGTTAAAGCAAAGGAACTGCTGTCACAAGTCCCAGCCAGGTTCTGTCCCTCGTCCACCACTGATATTCAATATGAGCCACAGCAAGTTGGGGTGGCATCTTTTTAAAGTGTAAATTCTTCTTTAGGATCCTGTGTGTGTACAAACAGAGTTTTTGATGCTTAACTTCAAGAAGTTGTGGCCTGAGTCACAGAGATCAACTGTAACACAGGCACGTTAAAAGAATCTTATTAGCAGCCTTTCACAGGATGAACACTGGATTCCCACCCCTTCATTAGGAACAAGGGAACTCGCTGGATGCTGAGGAATGCCTGGCCCAAAGGATGAAATGAAACATGGGTCTCCTGAAGCAGCTCCTGGATGTGAAGGAGCTGACAGGAGGGCCAGCAAGTAGATACTGGAGGATTAGCTCAGACATTTGAAATGGCACTTAGAAGGGCTGGAGAATACCCTGGCTAAAACCAAGAAGGAGAAGTGGGTATGAAGCATAACAAGGGGTTTTTCCTGCCTTATTCTTTAGGGAAATGAACCCAGCCAACCATTACAGCTCTTCCACTCAGAGCACCTTTTGGGATGCTCAGATTTACTCAGCTCATCTCCCCCACGGTTTCTTATATTGTCTTCTAGCATCACATACAACCTGGGATGGATTTAATTATTCACTTCACCCTCCCACCTGATAGCAATAGTCATTTCACAGGAATTTTTAAGGATCTCTCTACATAAAGACATTGTATTTCCTTGACATTCTTTATTAATTAGACCCACTTTTGCATAATGATGCTGATAGGCCTCTGCTTATAACATGTCTCCCTCTGCAGCCATGAAACTCCTTTCCATCCAGCCTTGGGGAATGCTTCTCCCTCTCCTGCACCTGAATTGTTTTTTATTTAATGTAATTGGAGAAGTTTTAAATCGGCACCAGAGCAGCCATGTGGCTGTCTGCTACTTCTTCTGAAGTCAGTGTTAACTTCCACAGGATGTTAAACTCACAGATGCCTCATATGCCTCAGAATTTATTAACTGAAGCTCAGATTCCTTCTAAAGAAGCACAAGTTTCCAGTGACATTTTGTCCTGCTGCTGCTAACGGCTTGTGTGATCCACAAAAACCTTTTCCTGTCTGCAGGCATTAGACCACGGGGTTCAAACTTAGATCTCTCTGCTCGGAATGACTCAGTCACTAAATGCCAAAAGGAGAAGAGGGCTTTGGAGGGAGTTCACCAGGCAGAAATAACCGTTTCATTTTTCTTTATTCTCTGCCATTCTCATTTTCCCGGTCTGGGGAAAGGAAAAAAACCTCCATTGTCTACATGGTTCAATGCTGTGAGACTCCAGCATGCTGCACAAACAGGAAGGGGCCCTGTTTTTCTAGGTATTAACTCATGGCAGCACAGTGAAGTGTTGCCAGATTGTGCCACTGCCCAAAAGAGCTGTGTGAATTCTGAGGGCGAGCAGGATGCTTTGGGAAGAGTCACTGCTGGACCGAGCTCCTGTGGCCCCATTGAAAACCACACATGGAGCTCAGGCTGCTCTCCGGAAGCACCTCAGATGATTCTTTGGGTTTTCAGTCTGTTGCCAGGGCAGGGTTTAGCTTCTCACTCAACTCAGTGCACTTGGAAAACTGCAAGGTGAGGAGAATAAGGCGAGGAGAACAAGGTGAACCAGCTGCCCATGAACAGCAGCCAACCTGCCACTCGGGTACCTGAGGTGCAGTTGTAATGGTCTCTGTTTTAGATGACCCTCTTTGCTTTGGTTTCAACATGTTGGGCCCTTCTGATAAACATCATCTATATGTTTGCTGTGGCTGCCCCATCCCTGGAATGTTCAAGGTCAGTTTGGATGGAGCTTGGAGCAACCTGGGATAGTGGAATGTGTCTCTGCCCATGGCACGGGATTGGAATGGGATGGTCTTTAAGTCCCTTCCAACCCAATCATTCCATGATCCTATGGTTTTTATGCTTGTTACAAAGTCTTTTTTCACATTTATTCTCCTTTTTTCAACTAGCTGGAGGACAAGTCTGAAGAAGGAAAGAAAATCCATGGCAAGATGAAAAAGGCTCATCCTAAAGCAGAGCGTGACCTCAAAACAACAACTGCCAACCTCAAGGAGATGAAATAAGCAAAACTTGAAAGATGTTCTAAGGAATTTTCATGGCTTAATGTGTCAGTTAGAGTGGAATTTCCCAGAG
Organism: Vidua chalybeata; assembly: GCF_026979565.1. Taxonomy (NCBI): domain Eukaryota; kingdom Metazoa; phylum Chordata; class Aves; order Passeriformes; family Viduidae; genus Vidua; species Vidua chalybeata. The sequence continues at coordinate 13,428,597 of NC_071545.1, forward strand.
TACAAAATCCGACTGGGGTGCAGTTGTGCTACGTCACCACTCTGACAGCATCAACTACAGCTGAAAAGTCCCTTGACCACAAATTCCCTGGGAAAATCCACAGTCATCCCAGATCTCTTCAGCATTAACCCAATGACAAGCACAAGTACAGTTCAGTAATTCAGGCAGGCAGAATCAGAAACGCAAGATTTTGTTTCCTAAGTGTTTCTCTGACTCATTGTCTGATATTTGTAATTCATCTTCCACAGTCACCCACATATAAAGTGTGTATAATCACCGGGAAGTTATGAGGCTTAAATGATTCATGTTTATGTAAGGCCTTCTGATCCTCAGACAAAAACTGTTTTAGAATTGCAAAATATTATCACAAATTAGAACTTTATTTTAGTGTCACTATTGACTACTTCAGTCAATGGTCTGCCGGGACTGCTCTGAGAAACCTCCCCTTAGAAATTAACTTCCTGGAATACAAATATCCAACTCTAGATTATCCAAACCACTAATTTACCTAGTTAATGAGATAAGTAGCAAAGGCAATGTGTACAATCATTAATACATACTGCAAGCTTTGCTAATTCAAATTTTCCACAGGGAATACAAGATCCTTGTGCTTCAGAGCAAGGCCACTGGGACACATAAGTGACAGAAGAAAAATTAAGTGTTTTAGTCCTTCAGAGCTGCAAACAGGCTCAGCTTCCCAGGCTGCTTGAGCCTTTCTGTGCAGACCAGTTAATGATGGGGTAAGAGGAGCTTCCACAAAGGAAAAAGGGACTTAAGTGCCCTGCCAGTCCCATTAAGGAGACAGGACACTTCACTACAGAGCAGAAACACTAATTTGGCTTAATTCATTTGCTGTAATGTCCTACCTTTGCCACCCCACAATAGGCAGCTTGTGCAGCTTTCAGTTTTTGATAAGACTGAGTTGGCATAAAAGATGAATACAGCCCTTTAAAGCTACCCTGTTAAAATGGAGTCTGGATCCATCTCTCTTTAAACCCTTAAATAACAGAACCAGCTGAGATCTAGTATTTATTTTTTCCCCAGGCAGATGCTGATGTTTTTTTCTACAGCAGATTCTGACTTCTCTATGAGCTTGTGAAACCCTTGGGCTTGGAAACATTTGCCTTTTAGTTTCCAGTGACTGAACAGTTCAGCCAGCTCTGAATCCAGCTTGTCTTGTGTATTATCCACTCACTGGAAACTCCACTGTGAAGTCTGGGGAACTGTGTGCTCACTGCAGATCTCCTGCCTTGCTGCTCTGACCAGGAGAAAGGTGATGTGTTCCAGGATCCTCCTCAGGAAGTCAGCAAAGATATCTGGTAGACTTTTCCATGGTCTCTACTGCCCTCCAAGGCACTGTCCCTCTCATTCTGGAAGGAAAGGTGGTAAATCAAACAAGAAATGAGGTCACAGTTCGCAGGATGTGCAGTGTTACCATTCTGAATTCAAATATTTATTTTATCCAAGTATTGCAGTGTTCAAATATTTAACTAAACACTCATCATTTCAACAAAAACATGACACACAGACCTAGATTGCAGCTATTTCTATGAGCAAGCCTCTATTTCCCTCAAGCAACCAAATCAGCTTGATTATATTCCTGAAGGCCAAATTCCAACATCATACAGGAAGCCAATCATGCTGCAGATAACATCAGCTGTCTGCTGAGACACCTGGCCAGACATTCCTACTTTCTTGGCTCAGTATTCCCAGCCGTAGACCTCTCCCAAGAAATAAAATCCAGTTGAGCTGACAAACATATAGAGAAGGGAGTGAAGAAATTAAGATTCTTGTTCATATTCCCACAAATTTCTCTCACATCTCCTGCTCACAGACACTGCTGTGCTCGTATCTGTACTCCAGTCACTCCAGACAGTGAAGAGCTGGAAGAAGACCTGGAAGCTGAGGCTATTTTTGAATAGAATGCTCTGAACATGTTCTAATGACTATGACAAATTGATAGCATCAATAATAAGGAACATTTCCATTTAAATTCACTTTAGAAATGTGAGCTGATTAATTCTCATCCATATCAGGATATAGGTCCATGTTGTCACCTTGCAAGAGGGAAAACAGATAGAGGAGCTTGTCCAGTGCACAGAAAGCAGCAAGGTCAGTTCAGGCAGGGCAGGGCCACAGGAAGAACGCAGTTGCCATGGCTGGGATAGCAGAGCTCATGGAGATGCTCCAGAGTGAAAGCAAAGCTGGAGATGGACAAACAGCTCATGAAGGCAGAAATGGGTAAGCTCAGTGTAAGCATGTAATTTCTGTAGAAATCCGAGGGAGAAACCAGCAGGGAATTCCTCACCAAACCAATGCAGCCACAGGTGCAGCCATGAGTGCAAAGCAGAATTCAGCTCTCCAGTGGGAGCTGCTGATGCCAGGAAGCAGCTGTTGGCAGCTGATGCTGAACACTGCCCATCCTGGCTGATGGAGCAGGCATCCCCCTCACAAAGGTCAGGACACTCTGCACTCCCCCAGGCTACTACAGTCATCCCAGTGCAATCACCAACTGGAATAAACTGAGTTTGCCAGGGAGGGAGGATATCTTGGCCCTTGAAGCCTTACTCAGCATCATATGACTGACCTCTCTCTTCCAGCTGAACTCCCATGCTCATGTGCACTGGCTGGAAGATAACCTGGCTGAGGCCAATGCCCAGCTGGCTGTGGTGGGGGAGAGCCAAGCTGAAAATAAAGCCATCAGGCTGCAAGGTAAATTCTTGACAGTTTTGTGCAATGTTACCTCCCTCAGATCCTTCTCTTCCCCTGTATTCCATCCAGCTCTGGCAGCCCTGCCCTGTCTCCTCTCACAGATCTCCCAGTCCTTCTCTCTCACTCCAGCCACATTGAATTAGTTCCTCTCCTGCTTCTTTGTACAGTTGTTGCACAGCCAAAACCAGCCAGCTGAGTTGGGAGCTCCAGGAAGCTCAGGGCAGGCTTACCCAGACTGTCTACTAAAGATCTTGTATGCAGATGACTTGAGGAGACAGCTGGATGAGGAATCCAAGGTGCTAGGGAACGCCAGCTGCCTGCAGAGGCTGCTGCTATCATGGGTCATGCACTGCCTGCTCCTCTGAACGTTGTCCACTTCAGAGTAACAAATCTGTTGTGTTAGCCCTCACAAAGAACTTCCTTATCCAAGTGAATGTCTGGGCTTGTCACCAGCTGGTCTTGGAGGGGATGTGGGGGACAGGAACCTTGTATGGATATGGAAATAAGATACGGAGTCTCTCATGAGCTGGCAGCAGAGCAGAACACAGAGAGTCTCCTGATTATCAGTCCACTGTCCATTCAGTGGATTGTGCAGCAGTTTATTTGCAGAGACCACAAAAGTTTGGCTCAAAATATATCAACATTTCATCTCCCTGTCTGACACCTGTGCGTTGGAAAAGTCTGCTTATCTCCAAAGAGTAATTCTAGTGCTGCACCTGTATATCACCAGTCTGGCAAGGATTCTGTGTTCAGAACAATCACCAAATGGGTATACTGTCATAATTCTTTGAAACACAGAGCAAACAGTGATGGTGACATGCCAAGTTCTGTTTTCAGTTGTATGAGCTCAATTCAATTCACTGCAATACAGCAAAAAACAGGTAAGGAAAAAAAAAAAAAACAACAAAACCTTGGCTCCTGAACAGGAAGATATTTTGAAGGCTGAGATGTTTCTAGATGGTCCAGGACTGAGCAGTTCAAGTGGAACTCTTGCTACCTTGAGTCCTGCGCGGCTGCAGTGGGAGCCCAAACAATACCAAGCAGGATTTGGACCTGATGAAAGAGCAGCTGGAGGAAGAGGAGAAAAACAAAGCTGCAGTTCAGCTCTCTAAACTCAACACTGAAGTCTGGAGGACCAAATAGAGGATTGATGCCATTGATAGAAGCAAAAGCTGAAGGAAACTAAGTGAGCTCTCAGCTTTCAGGGAGCCTGGGGCTAAGGGCAGTCTCATTATTTAGCTTGGCTGCTGAGTCACAGCTTATGGATGTGATCTGTTGGGATGTAATTTGGTAAGAGAGAGAAAGCAAAGGGCTGCAGCCAAGAGAAGGAAAATAATACTTGCAATAACAGAGACTACTGAAACCTAACATTGGTACACTGACAACAGAAAACAAACCTTTATGATTAAGGCTTGAATTTGGGTAGCCTTTTTTAATTTCAACAGGACTCTTCCGTTAGCCCTACAAAAGCCACTATAATTTCCTAAGGATAAAGCAAACACCAAAGTTTTTACAATCTGTTTTCTGAGACTGCTGCCAAGTTACCATCTTTTCCCTGGTGAAAACAGTGATGGTGTTCAGTAGGTGAGGGTTGCTGATTCCATCACTCTTCAAATCCATGAACTACTCACCAGGATATTTCTGCCATCTTTCCTTCAGGAAAAAATTGGCTGTGAGGCTTTGAAAGCAGAGGAGACAGTGGGATCAGTCCAAGCCTGGGCTGCCAACATGGAGAAGAATAAGTAGAGGCTTCAGAATGGAGGACCTCACTGTTGACTTGAGAAGGCCAGAAATCCAGCTAGCCAGGAGTGTACTCAGCCTGATCACCAAGATCTAACACCTGGTACCAGAGGCTCTGTGAGTCTTTCTGTTAACTCAGGTCGGCTTTGATCCACTCCCTTATTTCTTAAGGCCTCTCTATTAAACGTCAAGCAATCTGTATGGCCATGAGAAACAAGGCTAAGACTTCTCACATCAAGAGAAAACCCAGATGAGAGCCACAGCTAATTCCTGGGAGCACACAGCATGCTTCTCATAAGCTCATTAGCTGACTTCCAGAAACAAGAGTACAGCTAAAGCAAAAGCCTTCCTTTACTGCAAGGCAAAGTATTCATCTTCCTTTAAAGGATAATGATATCCTGCTTTGAACTTTTCAGTGTTGCAATACTGGTGGGTTGGCCACTGGTTATTAACTACCAAACTCAAAGCAGACCTAAACAACACAGTTTAAACACCAGCGCCTTCATTAAATTAGTATTTCTACTCTTGCTCGTGTTAGTGTAAGAGCATGAATAGTAGTGCAACTGTAGGATATTTGAATAAAAATGTTACTTAAAATAGTCACAAAGGCTGCTCCAAATCCACTGAAGTCCTTGGGTACCTGCCAATGCCTGCAGTTGGCTTTAGAACAGATCCCAAGAGCCGAAAATCCCACATACAGCATTGCATTACTGGGCTGAAAAAATCTGTTTCCCCATCCCTTTCTTTAATGAAGCAGTTCTTTATTCTATGGTTCCTGTGGTGTGCTTGTCACCATGGTATCTGAACACATATGTGGATCATAAGGATATGTAGAATATTTGTGATTAAAAGCTCCTAGGAAAGAAAAATGTACTTTTATTCTTTCCCTTCATGACAAGCAGTTAAACAGTCTAAAATAGTCTTGAATAACATCTTGTTTGTAACTGAATCTGCTTTAAAATAGAAAAAGTCACACTGATCAACCCAGGCAATTACTAGCAGCACATCTGCACAAGGAACATCTGAAGTGGAAAACATTTGCTCCACAGCAGCATCATTATAACCACAGGAGCAAGGATGACTATCACACTGATGGGAACTGGGTGATCTTGTTAAATTCCTAATGGTGAGGAAAGACAGCCTCATAAACATTTTAATCATCCATTCAGACTGACCAAGAGAAATGCTGCCAGCCTTTAGAATGGCTGCCAATTTAACTGTGACTGGCTGGCAGGATACGCAGAGAAGCGAAGTGTGAAGAAAACTTGTGTCCGGTGAATGCTTGGCTTTATTTTTCCAGGCCATTGCTGCTTGTGCTGCTCTGGACAAGAGGCACAGAGCCTTTGGTAAGATGCTAAAGGAATGGCAAAAAAAGGGCAAAGAGCTGCAGGTTGAAGTAAATTCACAGAAGGAGTGTGCACAACTGAAAATGTAGAGCTTAAGGGTGCCTATGAAGAATCCTTGAAGCACCTGGAATCTATGAAGAAAGAGAACAAGGCCCTTAAGGTTAAGTACTGGTTTAAGGTACAAAAATTCTGCACATTATAATCCCCTTGATTTCTACTGAATGATCTCTTGGGGTGTCTTCCAGCACCAATTCCACTTTCCTTACTCCTAGTGGTGCTTTCAGTCTCTGAGGACATTAATTTGGTGCCATAAAGGAGAGGCTGCAGTGCCACAGTGCCAGTTCTGGCTACTAGCATCCTCTAATTCTGAGCAATTCACTTGGGGGGGCTGTTAACAACAGCCAGCTTTACCCTGGAAAGACGATATTCCCTTTAACCTCCATGGAGAGGATTCAGCATCTCCAGCAATCAGCTCAGAGCAAGTCAGTCAGACTCCTCTCAATCTCCCTCTTTGCATCCCTCCTCCCTCCTGGCTGTTCAGCGACACCTTCCCCCTTCTGCCCCCACTTTTTTTTTTTTTTTTTTTTTTTTTACAGTTCTGTAAATTACAAAAATTGATCTCTTACAGGACTCTGGAAGATGACACTATAAACATTTAGAAGATGATACAGTCTCTTGTCCTTGTGGCCAAGAGAAAACAGTGATGGACACCCTGGCACACACCCAGAGTTTCCTGGGCTCTCCCCCAACCCTTTGCTCCAGCCTCCATCAGCTGGCAGAGAGCCCCTCTCTGCTGCAAGGAGATGATGTGGTGTCCTGTTCCCATTTTGTGAAAGCAACCATCTGAAAAGGGGAAAGGGGAAGGCTGGATAAAAACTGGGAAAAAATTCTCTTTATTTAGTGTGCTTCATTCTTCCACCTCTGTGAACACATGCAGCTAGCAGGGCTCATTCAGAAATCCAGGATAATATTTAGCAATGAAAGAAAAGGGCAGCTGACATAAAGTGACTGAAACCATTTCATGCTATTTCCAGTCAAAGGATCTGTCTGATGCACTCAGTAAAGTTCATAGTCCTGAGAGAAACCTATCACATGAAATATCTGTTTTCTTCCCTAGAGGAAATTAAGGATCTGCTCAATCAGCTGAGGAAGGGAGGGAAGAACACTCAGGAGCTGCAAACGGTGAGGCTGGAGATTGAGAAGGACGAACTGCAGGTGGCACTGGAGGAAGCAGAGTCTTCCTTGGAGGTATCAATGCTGCAGATGTGAGAGATTCCTGGCAGCCTGGTGCCTGCTGCCCACATACCACCAGATGGATTTTGCATTTATAACTGGATGGATTTTGTATGTATAATCACACAGACCATAATTACATTATGTACATAATAAGGTTGCAGCATGGAGGTTTTTAAGTTAGACATTAGGAAAGTTTGATAATCATTAAGGGGAAATACTGCTTGGACCAGATTGTCTGAAGGTTATGGTCTCTGTTATTGGAAGTTAAATGCAGTCTGGTCTCACATCAAGTGGGACTAGTTTGGCAGGAGCTGATCCATACTTTAGGCAGTTTTAGGATGACCACTTGAAATCTCTCCAACCCTGTTTTAAAAGAAGCTGTTAGTGAATGGCTTGGTACAAAATCCTGGTATCTCAGTTTTAACAGATTTGAAAAGTTACTATATTTTTATTACTTGGTGGGCAATAATTTGATACAAGGGCTGGATCAGACTCAAAATAACAGACTGCTGTACCATATGCTTCACTGGAGTCCACAGAAACACTCACCAGCATGCAATTGAGTCTCTGCAGGCGAGTCTGGAGACTGAAGTGAAGGAGCGTGCTGAAGATCTCTGCCTGGAAATGATGGCCACTGACCTGACCAGAATGGAAATGCAGCTGGATTGTGCCAGCAGGAACAGCAGTGAGCTTGTCCAGACCTGAACAAACTGCAACAGCATGGCCAGGTGAACTGGAGAGGCTGGATGCAGCTCCTGGATGGAAAATAACTCCAGTTCTATTTTATACTTAAGTAACAAAGCAGTAGATTATGAGCTCTTGTTTAGACAGAAACCTTGAACACACTGGGAATTTATATTCAAAATCCATGGCTCTCCCACTCACACCAATTTCAATCTGCAGTAGTTTCAACAAATCTTATACAAGACAAGCATTACTAACAGCTTTTGTCAAACTGAAAACCCAAGAACTATTTATATGTAATTAAGCCAAAAATGTTCTGTGTTTAAGAGAAGTTGAGATTACTGTTTGAATAGGATAGTCAAGAAATGGACTGGAAACTAACAGAGATGTAAAACTAGAGAGCTTCCTTCAGCTCTTCATTGCTAAAATAAAATGAAGTAAGCAAATTAGTAAAAAGCTGTCTCTTTGTTGGAATAAAATGATACAACTGCTGCCAAAAATCCAATTCTAGTAACTTAAACACTAACAACAAAGATTCTATCTCCCCATATATATCTATACACACACACACTCTCAAACCTAACTTGTGCTCAGTTACATCAGCCTCAATCAGAAACAATTCTCTTAAAATCAGTGTGGCTACAGTGAGAGGCATACATGATACTGAGAGAGCTGGGGTTTTCATGGGGTTTGGTTTTAAGTTTTGCTTTTCAAAAAAAAAAAAAAAAAATCAGGCATCACCTTAAAGAATGGCTTTGCAGAGAGACCTCCTACAACATTTAGCATCCTCTCCCTTCATTATTTCCATTAATCTTTCATCTGCTTTCAGGACCTTTGGGTCCAAAGGGATGAGGATGCTCACCACATGAGGAGCTGCAGGAGCTGTAAGTGCTGCCTCTGCCCACCTGAGAGAGAAGTGGAAGAAGTGCAGGCTGATCTGGAGGGCAGTGGGCACTCTGGAAAACTCTAGGAGCAGGCAGAGGTCATGGAGAAAGCACGACAAACTCAGTGTCCATGCACAGAGAAAGCAGAACTACTTATGCAAAAGCTACCTCATCAGAAAGTTGATGTGTGTGTAGTTTAACATTAAATCTTAACTCTGGGTAAGAAATGCAGGATTAGGCAAATAATGGATAAATATCAGTGGTCTATAAGGCAAGTATGATAATTGTATGGAACATGAAGAGCTCAGTTTTTGAAAATATTACACTCGTAGCAGGATTTTCACAAAAGCGCCATCTTGGCCCAGCTTTACTCCTAGCAAGGCTTATGAAGAGACTTTAAACAAATTTGGTGGAACAGTTAAGATACTGCTGAGGGAAAAACCACCCTAAAAGGGACAGCATAAAATTCTGCCTCCATTGAAACTAGAGTTTTACAGTTGTTTCCATGGTGCTCGGATTTCTTCCATGGACTGTAGCCCCCAGTGAAATCCACTGTAGTGAAATTTGAAGCCTCCTTGCATTACAGAGTGCAGAATAAAATAACATACCTGCCACTTCAGTTTGTGCACAGATTTATGAAGCCACTTTAACATTCCCCAATAGAGTCTGCAGTGCTTTTCCATCAAGACCACCCATGATAACATTTCCAAGGAGAAGAGTGTAACTTCTGGAAAGGACTGATAATCCATGAAGCACTTCTCAGCTGCAATTATGGAACATTGGTTATAAAAACTGAGTCGTAAATGTGGCTTTTATTTGAATAGGATAAAAAATACAACCAATACATTCCCCTCCAATTGACTGATAATAAAAGGATTCATTTTAAGCAGGTGAGCTGCTATCTCCATATGAAATTGGGGGCTTAAAACTTATTTGTTATATAAAACCCACAGAGCACTGAACTTGTCCAGCATTCTGGAACACTGTGGCACATTTACATTATGTTGTTTTGCTGAAGAGCAGCCTTTGTTACCAGAATGCAATTTTTCTATTAATGCCTTTGGAACTCTCCTTCCATAGTGTGTTTTTATTTTTTTTTTTTTTTTTTACAGCAGCAACAATAACAGTCCTCCAATGATTCATATCAGTAAACAGTGAGTGCTAAATGAGCTGTGGGGCTTATATTTTCCATGAGATAAAAAGACACATCCATATCACAAACTGTGAAGCAGAGACTATGTTTGTTGAGAAAGCAATCAAGTACAGCTTCAGTCAGGTCTAAAGCCAGCTGCTGCTACTGCAGCAGAGCTTTGAAATAAATAATATTGGTATATAAATTCAAATCCAACAGAAATTCAGAAAAATGGATGCGGACTTCAAGACTTGGTAAACAACAGGGTCTGTTTCTGCCTCAGAGGTGTATCATTGTATCATTCACAAATCATCTCTGGCAGTTGAATGGAAGAGAGGAGCAGATAGGAAAGGTGTTTGGGGTCTCTAAGACTTCTTTCTGCCCTCTAAAATCAGTTAGTTTACTATTAAATGAAAGCTGGGGCCTGACCTTCAACACATTACTAATGAGCACAAGGAAATCATCAGTGAGCACTGAGGAGGTGATGAGGGAGCAAAGAAAGCTGTGGCTGATGTAAGTCACCTCCCCACCTTTCTGCCCTTTATGGTGGTAGCTGGAAACTTTCAGGTATATATTCCATTATTTCTCTCCAGTGCTGATTTGAAAGCAGTGTTAATAATAGATGTCAGCACTTGCACTGCTTTTTATGACCCTGAAAGGCAGGATGCATGTTAGCTCACTGATTGCAGCCTGGCAGAATTAATCCACAAAAGATTCACTTTCACTCTGCCTCCCTGGTAATCTGCATCACAGATGGCACCCTGAGGAATTCCTCCATTTCCTCTTGATTTGTCCTTTCTTTCACTTATTACACAACTCCACTCCTCACACCTATCAGCCCTCCAACAAAGAGTAGGCTGGGTTCCCTCTCCAGCGAGTCAGTGGCATTTGGAATTGGCAGAGGAGAGCAGAGCTGCCAGCACTGAGCAGATTGCTCCTTTGGCACTGTGCTGACAACTGGCACTTCCAAAATATCACAGCTAGCTGGGGATTTAATGCACAGCATTTCCTCCCAGACTGACACTGAGCCTTCTGCCACCTTTGTGCTTTCTGTGTGCTCAGACAATGTCATCACCCTCCACCTACAGCACACACTCAGCCACCTTCTTTCCACTGGAGGGTGGAAATAAAAGACTGAAGTGTCATTAGAATCAAAACTATTGATTTAATAACAGGTTGGGATAACAACTTTGACTAGTCCAGTGGTTCAAAACAAGCACCCCACCACCTGGTTTATGGTCTGATCTAGAGTTGTCCAAAATGTCAGGGATTACTTCCAATTAATTCAGTGAACTCTGGATCCAGCCTTCAGAAAGGCAGCCTGTGATACACAATAAAATTAAAGATATGGCAGAATTTCTCAGAAGATAACACACAGATTTCAAATCTACATATCCTAGCTTTCCATGATCTGTATAAATAGCTGTGCTCTCAATCTGTTTCATACCTTCCTCACAGGCTTCCTGTGTGGCAAAAGATTTGTGTTAGGAGCAAGATCATTATATGCACCTGGAAAAGATTAAGAACAACTATTAAATTGCAATAAAAGACCTGTAAGCCAAGATGGAATAGGCAGAACAGTTAGCCCTGAGAAGAGGGAAAAAAAAACAACCACTATTATGAAACCCCAGGGTAAGAAAAACATGTGCAAATATATTAGAAAGATTATTCCAGCAGAGCAGCTATGAAACTCTTTCCTGCACCTAGCTTCCACATTCAGCACAAATACCTGAAAAGGAACATTTTCATTTAACAATCAATATGTCCCAAAGGGAATGCACTAATTCAAGGAAATCCAGGCTAGGCAGAAAAGCTGCATGTGGGATACTCTGAACCCACTGGAGCACAAGGGAATTTCAGCACTTTGCACCCCGTGCAGAACTCATCCATCAGAATCTTTATGGTGCCTGAATGCAGCAAGAACAAGCCCCTGGTCTCAGCAGATGATCTACACCCACAAAGGAGAATTTGGATGGTTTGCTGTCATCAGCAGCATGACTTTTATTTTTCAACTGCAACAAAACTCTAGAGCACGAGTAACTTCAAATTCCTGGGGTAGATACCATTGCCCTATTTCTGACCCTCAAAATGGCACATCAATTGTCCTCTGCTCCTCTTCACGTGAAGGAACTGGAAACAGCCAGACACCAACCACAAACACTGTGTGGAGACTGAAAATTCTGCACAGGAACAAGAGGTCTCTAAAGGAGCTGGTCTTCCACAAAAAATGGCTGTAAAACCAACCAGAGGGGACAGATGCAGAATGAACTGTAAATGAGGAGGCCGTAGGTCTGCCCTGCCCCAGCTCACTGTTTCATCACTTGGGAGTGTGATTGGATGACTCTTACAGGTCCCTTCCAGCTTGATGTGTTCTGTGATCACACAATGGCACTTGGTGCACACCAGGGGCATTCTCCCTCTCCAAAACACCAGCTGCAGGAAGCACATGTTCATGTTCAGTTCATACTGACAGCATCCCTAGACATGTGGACCTTTGTAGACTTGGATGCACCTTTTGAGACAGTCCCTGGAACGTGTGCATCACTGTCTACAAAGGATTGTTCTCCTCTGCCTTCTGTGCAAGCACTTCCTGCTCTCAAGCACAGTCTCTGATGTGTGCACAGACATGAACACACAATTTATAAAATACTTATTAACTACTACTCTTCAGTGTCATGCCCATTCTCCTCACCTTGATGTCACTGTGCACAAATGTCAGACAGGTTCCAGGTCAATTTTTCTAGTGCAAAGATTCCTCTTGCTAAATCAAACCATTTCTGGTACAGGAACAGAGCCTGGCCAAATAAAGGAAGTCCATGCAGGGAGTGGAAGATGCAGAGGAGAGGGAGATGGGATGGCTCCATTGGCTCTAAACAAAACTGCACATCTGGCACTGTGTCTCAGGCTTTGCTTCCTGGGGAGGTTATCCAAGGCCTCAATCCTCTTCCTCTGTGCCAGTGGCTCAGGGAAGCTGGAGCTCCCATGTCTGAATCCACCTGCCATGGATTTATTAGAGCAGAAAAGGGTGTGGGACGGAGATGAGGAAAACATAGGTGTGTTCTCAACACCAGCTGACTCATGCAGCTCCCTGAGAAAGGGAACACAGATATTCCACAAGTCTCTTTAGGCACAGAGGTACTCCTGGAACAGCTAATGGATAGTACAGATGTTTTCACTAATGATAGAACAGAAAGGGAAAAGAATCAGCATCCTTCTACTCCCCAAATGGATACACAGTAAGGGCTAAATCTTTTCTCAAAAGAATAGAAACAGAAAAAGTGTGAAAGAATCTGCAGACAAAAGAATTATCTGTGTGTCAGCCCCAAAACCTTGCAAATAATACATCCCTGGTACATCCAACACTTTGTGACGGATCTGTGCTAACAGAGATTTAAGATTTTTCAAGTCAGCGAAGGGAGATATGATCCAGGTCATCTTTTGCAAATAATTCCTCTCATCAATAGTTTATTCCTAGTCTTATTAAGGTTTATTGTATGGGGGAAAACTTGTATTTTTCACAGTGAGAAGGCAGAACATTGTATTCTGCTCAAACTCAAGATGTAAGGCATCACAACAGGAGGGTAGAGAGCACAGAAAGCAAATTCAAACAAGCTGAGAGGCAAAAACAGCTCCTGTGGCAATGCACACCTAGAATGCACTCAAACCATGACTTTTCATTCACCTGTTTGTGTATCAAACAGCCTGCTTCCAGAAGATCTCTTTTTGACTAGCTGCTATCCTGTAGCTGAATGAGGATGTCCCAGCTTAAATCTTTTTTTCATATATACCTTAAGGTCAGATTGCATTGAAACCACTTTCACTAAGATCAGTTCAGCCTTGCTTGTGAGGCTGTAATCTCAAAAACATCAGCATCCTTCCTGGATTAGCACAGAGCAATTGTATCAGCCCTACAGCAGGAGCAGTGGTGGAAAATTCTTTGGGAAGCTTCACTGGAGACAGGGTCTTAGCTTTTAATGCTTAAAACCTCTGCAGAGCTCCTCATTTAGATGCTCTCCCTCCATCTGGTGAAAGTCATTTTGTAAACATAAAACCGTACTTAAAATGTAATTTTGTTGCAGTTACGTAACTCTGCTCGGCCTAGTTGTGTGTCTTTAATCCCTGCAGCAGAGGCAGGTTTATTGTTAAGCCAATAAGGGCTGCACTGATTACACATCTTGCAGGCACAGAGCCACAGGACCACTGACAGAGGCCATCCACTCTCACCTCCTGAATACAAGAATACAAGACCTTGTATTGCACTTTTGCCATCCTGACAAATATTTCAGATCCATTCTTAAAAACTTCTCAGAGCAGCCCTCCGTCCTGCCAAATCAGCTCCTAACACAGGGCTTCACTACTTCAAAGTAGTCGCTGGCGATTTTTTACCCAGATCTGCCTTGTTGTTCTCTCAGTTTATGACTTCTCGCCCTACCCTGTGGCCACAAGAGAACAAATTATTCCTTTCCTCAGAGCAGCAGCCTTTCATCTATTCCAACACTATGCACATCTTCCCCCAGTTTTCTGTCCTCTCAACAGGCTCAGCTGAAGACATGTGTTCAAAGACCCCTGATCATTATTGCCACCTTTTCCCCCAAATCATCCACATTTCTCTGGTGCACAGGACTCTAATGCTCTTCTAATGCAGCTCAGCAGAGCAGGATTCCTTTGTGTTACTCAGACTTTCTTACCCACATGGGGCTGTGTGGAGTTTACCTCATCTGCAAAAAGATATTTTTTGTTCCTGTTCAGCTTTTGACCCTCAGCAGCCCCTCCACCCCTCCCCTGCAGCACAGCCAGCTGCCCTATTCCCAGTGGTGTAAATCTGAAGCTGATGGTGTTGGAGTGAACAGCAGTGCACCTGCTGCTCAGCCACATCCCATTTTTACCTCAGAGCTCCCCTTTTGAATCCTGGTTCTGCCACTGTGTTTATTCTGAACTTGACCTCAGCTTCAGATGCAGTAATTGCATTATGGCATCACAGATGAGTAATGCACAGGTAATTCCCTGTACAAGCACTGATATTAAGTACTTCTTCCCTCAACCAGTTTTGCAACTCCTTTAGAGCAGTATCATCTAGACTGGTTTCCCAGTTTATTATTAGAATATCCTGCAAGCCAGTGTCAGAAACTCTACTAAAAATCAAGATATATGACATACATTGCTTCGCCCTTATCTGCAATCCTTGTTATGCTGCCAGAAGAGGAAATTAGATTGGCTCAATTCATTCCTGACAAAGTCATACTGGCCAGCATTCACCTTCTTTTTTTCCTTTGAGATGCTTATAAATTGTTTATTTTCTCTCAGACTTGAAATTAAACTCACTATTCTATTGCTCCTCAGTATATGTGGGACTCATTTATCTCTCCCCATTTTCCCAGACTTTTTTGTTCGTTGTTGTTGTACTTGAGCTCACAAAATCTCACAAGTTTGAAGGAGACAAACCATAAGAGCCCAAAGAGGAGGCAATTCCTCGAGGGAATTAAGGTAGGGCAAATTATTGCTCATGAACTTATTTTGATATTCCAACCCTCAATCAGAGAATCATGGAATGGTTTAGGTTGGAAGGGACCTTAAAGCTCATCCAGTTCCACCCCTCTGCCATGGGCAGGGACACCTTTCACTGTCCCAGGTTGCACCAAGCCCTGTCCCAGCCTGGCCTTGGACACTTCCAGGGATTCAGGGGCAGCCACAGCTGCTCTGGGAACCTGTGCCAGGGCCTCCCCACCCTCACAGGGAGGAATTTCTCCCCAATATCCCATCTAACCTTTCCCTCTTTCAGTTTGAAGCCATTCCCTGTGTCCCGTCCCTCCAGGCCCTCGTCCAAAGTCCATCTCCAGCCCTCTTGGAGCCCTTTTAGGTCCTGGAAGGGGCTCTAAGGTCTCTCTGGATCTTCTGTTCTCCAGGCTGAACACCCCCAGCTTTCCCAGCCTGGCTCCAGAGCATCCCTGTCCTCTCCAAGGGCATCTTTCCCTGTATCAGGGACAGTGTGGCCAGCAGGACCAGGGCAGCGATCGTCCCCCTGTACTCAGCATTGGTGACACCACACCTCGAGTGCTGAGTTCAGTTCTGGTCTCTCCTTTCAGAAAGGACACTGAGATGCTGGAGTGTGTCTAGAGGAGGGCAAAAGCCTCATGAAAGGTCTAGGAAACCTTATAAGCCATGGCTGAGGGAACTGGGTTTGGTTAGTCCCAAGGAAACTCAACGTGGATTTATTTGCCCTCATATTTGTGGCATTTTGTCTCCGTTACACCGGTGATTATACCGGTATAAATTCTCTGTGATGTATCCTGTAGGATGGGTGATGAGTGTTGCTGTTTGGGACCCCAATCTCATCATGTGTCCAAAATTGTGGCACCTCTGTATTCTGGGACTCATCTACTGGGAACAATTAATAACCACACCTTTTGTTTTTTTCTCCTCAGAGAAACAACTGGGTAGGGGGAAATACCTTCTTTTTTCCCCATTTTTTTTCCTTGTCCTCCAGGCTGACTACAGTAGTAGATCTGAAAGGAAGGTGTATTGAGGTGGGATCCAGCCTCTTCCACCGTGCCTGCAGTGAGACGACTGAAAGAAATGGCCTTAAGTTGACACACTGGACAGTCAGGTTAGATGTTATAATTTTTTTTTTTTCCACTGTTTGGGTGGTCAGACACTGGGACAGCTCACCCAGCTAAGTGGTGGACTCACAACTCTTGGAAGCGTTTAAGAGGCGCTTGGCTGATGTGGTTTATGGCGGCGGGGGTGCATTGACAGCCGGATTTTATGACCTTAAACCTGCCTCCTTACCTCGTCAAATTCCTCAACGCCGTGCCGGCGCCGCCCCGCCCTGAGGGGCCGCGCAGGCGCCGCCCCGCCCTTTGTGTGGGGAGGGCCGGCGGCGCAGGCGCCCAGCGCGTTTCCTGCCGCCCGTGTCAGAGCCGGGCCCGCTCGGCCTCTCCCGCCGCCGGAGCGGAGTCGCGTTGACTGCCCAGAGTCCGCGAGTCCCGCTCCGCCCGCGCCGCCTCAGGTGAGTCCCGGCCGCGGCAGCGATGGGCGGCGGGCGGGGGGGGAGCCTGCGGGCCCGCCGGCGTGAGCGGAGCGCGGGGGGGAAGGCACCGCAGCATCGCTGCCCCGAGGGGCTGGGGACGCCCCGCTGAGGGTGAGGCGGTGGGCACCGCTCACCCTTGCGCGCTGAGGGGCCAAGGAGAGGCGGGCCCGAGCAGGTGCCCCCCATTTCCCCCGCTGTGCCCCGCCATATCCCCCGCTGTACCCCCCACGGCCCCCGCCGTGCCCTGTGCTGGCAGGGCCGCAGCCCACAATCCGTGCGCATCCCGGCGGCTTTACCGTGCTGACGGTGTCTTGTGTCAGGAGGTGCCCGAGATGAGCCACCCCCGTGGGAAATGCGCGCTGAGTGATTTGGGAGGGAGTGGCGGTGCTGGGAGGCTGTCCTTCATCGCAGGTGCTTGGCTTCCAGGTGTTTGGAAGTGATGTAGGTGCTCCGAGAATGGGAAGGGATTTAAAAGATCCCTTTCTTGCTGTCACACACAAACATTCCGTCCCCACTTCTGAGTCCGTATCCTGGCTAGTTGTTTGTCCAGGAATGAGCAAGTACCGTTCACCATATATTTCTCACCCCAGAAGAGGTGACAGCAGCTGAGTGCTGTACATCCCAACCTCCATCCTTTCGGGCCTTGTACTGAAAGAACTGCTCTACAAAGGTGCAAGATTGCCCTTTTTTTTTTTTCTCCATTTTAAAATATTTATTGAAACACAAAGTCAGTTGCTTTCCATTTAAAATAAAACTGAGGGAGAGCTGCATTAAGTACTTGGTAAAAAGTCATACCAGTATCTTCCCCATGTGAGATTCTGGGGTTGGATGACAGGAAGGCATTGAGGTTATCAAGAATTATAAATCCAGCAGCATTTTCCCTAGTGAAATACAAGCTGGATTTTGTCAGTCTATTAGTAAGGAATAAATATAACTGGAAATGTTCTTCAAGATTTATCTTCCCAAAGAAAATATCACTGTGCCTATCAGGAGACAGCACTGCCTTTTGAGGTTATCATCATTGTTGTGTTTTATGGGTTTGTAACCAAACCAAAATGGAAAAAGGTGGCTTGTAGCCAGTTGTGGAGCTCAGGTAATTCAATCAATGGGAAGGAATGGATCATACAACTTTGGATAGGTTTTAGGAACAGCTGAGAATAAATACCTGAACTAAGAGTTAGAGTGGGACCATATTTCATATGTAATGCCAATCTGTGAATAAAATACTACAGTTGTATTAGAAAGTGTTTCAAAATAGCTGCATTCCTTGGGGAGAGGAGAGTGGATATTTTAACATTTTATTTCAGAAAGAGTAGCAAAGGCTGAGCATTCCTTGTTGGTGGAACAGCTCTTGAACTTTTCCTGTATATGGAAATGTGCTGCTACTGAATGTTGGCAGGAGCTAAAGCAAGATCCTGGAAAAAGCACTTTGCAGTTGTGTTTTGCTTCCACACGTGGAATCTCAAATGATGGATGTCCAAGGGCAGAAGTAACCCAGATTATGGCAGCATTTTCACATTAACAAAGAATAATTAATTATTTTGCCTAGGACTGTGTGTATTTAATACGTCATTTGATTGGTGGAATTTGATTATTATAAGAACCATGAAAATCGTGCTGGTTAAAATTATGAGCTGGACTAAAAGTTCATATTGTTAAAAGTTGTATTTCAAGTACATTTGAAATGCACCCATAATTTGTGTATTTTTAGAAAAACAGTGCTCGATTTCCTTAAACAAAAAACTAAATAAAAAGTTTCTCCAGTTACTTGCATTGGTGAAATACTGTCTCACCTCTGCTCCAAGATCCAGCACTTTCAAGGTATTTGTTAAACTGATGGTGTGATAGTAATTCCTGAGGCTCCCTAAGAGCATACTCATCCTTCTTCCACTCCCAAGTTTCTGTTGGATTGCCATTCATTTCCTGTTTGCTTCCAAATTCCTACCTTGTCCTAAAGTCTCCACCCTCTGCTAACATGGCCATACTTGGGTATGTTGTAATTCCAGGCTGTAATGGGTGTGGATGTCTCGCAATGACATCACGGAGATAGTTCTTTAAAGATGGATATGTGGGGGTAAAAATGCTTTGATCCATCAGGCAGTGATAAATTGCTGTGAAAGTTAGTGGAATATAAGAAAGGAATTGACAAGTCCAAGTTGGATGTATTGAACTGTGCACATTTTTATTATTACAGGTGACCCTGAGTTTTTATGGTGTTATATTCCATCCATTTATGCTGCTCTGGTTAATACAGCACATAGAATACTATATTTTAATACCTAAAATATTTCAGTATCTAAAATACTTTTAACGTCTAAAATATTTTAATTTCAAAAATATTCTACTCTATGCCCTATATTAACCGAAGGCAGCATAAATGGATGGAAGATAATATAATATAATAAAAACATTTTAAACAACTTTGTGTCTGTGGATGGATGTGCCTCCAATTGCATATTTTCAGCACTGTCTCTTGTAACAGCCATCAGTTACAAGAAAAAAGTAGGTATTTAGCCTTTTTTAAACCAAATACAAACTACAGTGATGCAGCTTGTTTTAGTGTTTGAGTTTCATGGGGCAGAAGCCTGATTACCAAACAGTTCAGTGCTAGAATTAATTTGAAGAAATTACTAATTAGTTAATTACTAATCTTAGTGATTTTTCTGTAGGATTCATATAAATGATTTTATCAAATAATATATCAGCAGATCACAGTTACACATCAGTTTGACTTCCTGAAAAAAAGATTTTGTTGTAGTGCTGCCTGTGAGCCTGGATACAAGTCAGGCTCTAGAATCAGTTCACTGACCTTTGTCCTAGATAGTTATTTTTTTTTCGATTGTTCCATTTCCTTAGTAAAATTAATAGGTTTATTAGCTTTCTTGAAGACCTGCTCTCTTGTCTGTGAGGCTACAAAAAGAAGCAAGTGTATCTGGCTTTCAGGACAATTGCAATTAGCTGACACAAGCAGGACAATGCAAATCCATCATCCCACTGAAAATATCTGGGGGTGTGCTACAGGCAGCTCTTGAGCAGCCTTATCGTATTTATTAAGTTGTGATCTGTAAATAAATTGTAACACTGCACTGGAAGATGCTTGGTAAATGTTGAAGGTTAACTTGGTTTTATTAATTCTCTCATTTTGAAGCGTTTTGTTTTCAATTTTACACCTTTCAGCCTTTTCACTTTTTACAACATAGGAATCTCTTTATCTCGGAATGTCTCTACATCAGTTCCTGCTGGAGCCAATCACCTGCCATGCCTGGAACAGAGACCGTACTCGTAAGTAATAAGTTCATTTTCATTTTTAATTTATCTTTTTTTCAATTGCTATTTTCTTTCTGCTGTCAGTTTTTGATCTTGTGATGTTCTGGGTCACATTTAGGGAAGGTGTGATCAGATACATAGTTCTACATGTTAAATGTTTTACTTCTGGTCCAAAAAGCACAAGTGTTCCAAATCTAAGCTTTTCTAAGCCTGTTGCTTGAACTCTGACATAGGAAGTAATTAAGTCTTCCTGGTGTTCCACAAAGCTTTGCCTCTTGGCCAAGTTTTCTCTATAATGTGGATTGTTGTGTTCCAAATGTGTTGTGTTCCTGTGCAGAGTACACATGACCATGGTATGTGTACCAATATCAAACTGTTAGAGGGCAGGGTTAAATGGGATTTTGGGAGGAAATTCTTCCCTGTGAGGGTGGGGAGGCCCTGGCACAGATTCCCAGAGAAGCTGTGCCTGGAAGTGCCCAAGGCTGCATGGTGCTTGGAGCAACTTGGGATAGTGGAAGGTTTCCCTTTCCGTGGCAGGGGGTTGGGACTGGATGATCTTAAAGATGCCTTCCAACCCAAACCATTCCATGATTCTTTGTCCATAATTATTGGAGATTTTCCAGGGATTTTGGCCCTTTGTTTACAAAGCCCATGTAACGCTCTCAAATTTGTGAATAGAGGTT
Source organism: Vidua chalybeata (assembly GCF_026979565.1). Classification (NCBI taxonomy): domain Eukaryota; kingdom Metazoa; phylum Chordata; class Aves; order Passeriformes; family Viduidae; genus Vidua; species Vidua chalybeata. The sequence goes on from NC_071545.1 coordinate 13,449,308, forward strand.
TTAGATGGGAAAAATCTTTCCAAATATAGCATTTGCTATTAAAAAGCCTTCTGTACAATTGGATTGTTTTATTTCTTCCTTCAAGAGATTGCCATTAGCCCTAATAACCATGAAGTGCACATCTACAAGAAGAGTGGGAACCAGTGGGTGAAGGCTCACGAGCTGAAGGAACACAATGGGCACATTACAGGTGAGATTGTGCTGAGGCAGATGTGAAGTTTTCCAACCCCTCCTCTTTTCTCCAGTTGAGATTCTGAACAGAAAATCTGCAAGTGTTGAGTAAATAGATCTTTTTATAGGTTGGCATTCCCACTTAGATGGAGCCTTGCAGCAGTTTTCTGAACTGCATGCAGTGAGTGTTAGGAAGAGAAGCCCTACCTCATTTCCAGACATTTCAGTGGAGCTACTGAGCCATTTTTTCTTATCTATGGCTTATTTTTCATCCCTAATGACATAATGAGAACACATTTTCAGTCTACTGAAGTAATCTGGTTGTGTCACAGTGATGCATGCTGCTCCCTTTCAAGTGCTAGTACTAAAATTTCATCAAGTATGCGACTGTAGAATTGCTTTGTGGTTTCCAACAAAAATAAATACCCTTTTTTAGGGACTGTATAAACATTTGAAGTGCTCAGACCTGGGCTTAGACGGTCAGTGAGCACATTTATTGCAGGCCCTGTACATCCACAATGAAAATTAAGAAGAGCTGCCATGTTGGGTCACAAGGTGTTATTTTAAAAAATGTGATTATCCTGTGGCAGTCTTTTATATTACTGGAGTTTTTTTTCCCCATGGTGATATTTTTAAAAGGGCTTTATTCTCTTAAATAAATTAAAATAATTAATACAAGCACTGACCCAAAGCAGCAAATTCTGTTGTCAGCTCATTAATGGGCAGAAGTATCAGTCCAACAGCATTTTGCAGGAACTTTATTCAATTTTTCCAATTCTTGCTGTCCAAGAGCACAACTGTCCCTGCTTCTTTGTGAAGAGTCACTTGGGCTGCATTTACAAATTAAGTGTGTCCTCCCAAGACATTCTACTTGTACTTGTTAGTGTTAGAAGCCAAATATTCATGACTAGGGAAAAGAGCTCTCCCTGCTTTCCTGCACAGTGTGTACCTTTGGAGTATGAAATGCTGTGGTGGTTGTAAAGAGTGGAGTTAAGCTGTGGTTACACACAGGAGATCCACTGATCAAACTGCTTGTAACCCCTGACAGGAGTGAGTCAGCTGCTGCCACTGCAGCTCCTGATCACAGGGGATCAAGGTCCTTCTCCTGACTCAGGTTTGTGGTGAGCTGCCTCTACTCACTCACAGGAAGAGCTTGTTTTCTGCTAAGCTAAAAAATCTGAACTCGGTCTAAGCCAGAACAGCACCAGGGCTGGTGAGAGCAGGTGGTGGGCAGGAGAAGGAAAGAGAGGCAGGATGGTCCCTCTTTCAAAGGCACTGCTAGGACTCCTGTAACTGTAGTTTCAGACTACCAAGCTCTTCACTTTTTAAGCATAAATGTATATTGAAGTAAACAATGTATGAATAATATGATAACATTACAAATTCTTTCTACAGCTTTGATCCCACTTTCAGTTTGTGAGCTTAAGAGATGTTTTTAATACTGAATGTAGTAATGGAAAACCACTGATAGATAATTTGTGGCAGGAGAGTTGAGGACTGCTTCCCAAAGGAAGCTAGAAAAAAGATGAAAAATAATGTTCCCATAAGACTTTCCAGTTGGGAACATCCTTCATTGCCTAGGAGGGGAAAGAAGCACTGACAGCTTTATCAAAGGTTTTATTTTATTGTTTGACTTTGTTTTTTTTTTCTTGGTAAACCTTTCTTGTGGCACAGCTTAAATAGGCATGGAAAAAGCATAAGGATTGTGTCAGTACGTAAAGATTGATAACATCTAACCAAAAATCCCTGTTATCGAAACTTTAGATCATGGCTGCAGTCTGGCAGCAAGCACAAAATGTTGTTAGAGGTTGTGCACTTTCAGAATTGCTGAGTTTCAGCTGTTGAGAGGGATCTTGCAGAAGTCAGAGGTTTGGAGGGTGCTGGTGGACAGGCCTTGGCCGGTCTGCAGAGCTCCACCTGTTGGCCAGCCCTCGGAGCTTCCTCAGCCAGCAAATCCCTGGGATCTGGGAATTTGGGATGTGCAGTTTTGATGAAAGCTACAGGGAGAAACAAGTATCGCTCACAGCTCGTGGAGAATAAGAGATGTAATAACTGTCTAAGTGATCAGTTTGTCAGGAGCTGCAGTGACAGGGCAGGGAGGAATGGCTTCAGACTGAAAGAGGGCAAATTTAGGTTTAGATAAATGGCAGAATTCTTCCCTGTGAGGGTGATGAGGCTCTGGCTCAGATTGCCTGGAGAAGCTGAGGGTGCCCCTGAATCCCTGGGAGTGTCCAAGGAAGTGTCCAAGTGGATGGGGCTTGGAGCAGCCTGGGATAGCGAATGGGAGCTGGCACAGAGTTGGAACTGGATGATCTTTAAGGTCCTTTCCACCACAAACAATTCTGGGATTCCGTGACAGAGGGCTGTGAGGTGATCTCCTCTTTGCCTTAACATAAAGCTAACAGCATGAGGGGAAAATGAATTCCTGTGACCTCTTCACTTGCAGGTATTGACTGGGCTCCCAAAAGCGACCGCATCGTGACGTGCGGCGCCGACCGCAACGCCTACGTGTGGAGCCAGAAGGACGGCGTGTGGAAACCCACCCTCGTCATCCTCAGGATCAACCGTGCCGCCACCTTCGTCAAGTGGTCTCCCTTGGAGAACAAGTTTGCTGTGGGCAGTGGAGCTCGACTCATATCTGTGTGCTACTTTGAGTCTGAAAATGACTGGTGAGCTGGTTTTATATCTTTAAGGTCGGCATGGGAAAGCTGAAGTATTTTACTAATTCCTAAAATGTTCAGGAAATGTAGAGGGATGGCCTCATCAGTTCTTTTGTGGACTTTAACGTTTAGGGAAAAAATTTCTCTCTATTCTTCACTCTGCTGTAGCACCTAAAGGCCTTTGACTTTGCCTATTTTCAGACAGTACAAGTTGGCGTGGATGTGTTCTGCCTGACTGCCATAAACATATGTTGCTTTTCTGAAAGTGCAAGAATTTCTGCAGAGTAAAGATTTCATTACTACAACTCTGTGGTTGAAAAAAGATAAATATTTCCTTCCCCCTCTTCATGCCAGAATGAATGAAGACATTTTCACTGGAATCTTTCTCCCGTATCTATTCTTTTGGGCCATTTCTTGTCATTCTGTCACATCTCCAGGGAGATCTGTTAGAAGATGTTTGAGCTTGTCATCGACCTGTTCTGCATTTTGTCATGTACTTTTACCACAGTTTATAGATTTCACATAGGAATATCACAAAGATATTTTCACCTTTAACATTTTTCTCATTTTAGCATCTAAACTTAATGTTTCTGATCTTCTCCCTTTGAGCTGCACATGTTGGAGCTACATTTGCTGTATCATCTGTAGCTGAAATCAGTGTGTGGAGTATCTCCTACTTTGGGTTGCATAAACAGCCACAAAAACACAGGTGTTCTGTGTGCAGTCTGCCATGTGGAGATGAAAAACAATGACACCATCTGCAAAATACATTTTAAAGATTGTTTTGGACTTTTATGCTTTTCAGCATATTCACTTATCAATATTTTTTCTCTGCCTCACTTGTCTGCAAAAGAATCAAGACTCCATATGCTAAAGAAATATAATTTGTAAATTGTGAGCCTTAAAACTTGTGCCTGATGGAATTAAAATCAAAGAAAAAGCAGCATCATCCCAAAGTCCATCAAGTGAATAATAGATTTCATTCCTAGTTTGTAAATAGTTCAGATAAACCAAATCTGCTGGGACATATTTAGGCCACTATTGATGAATTCAGCAGCAGGACCACTTTGCACTGCACTGCAGATAATTGAGATGAATGCACTGGTTGGGTCATTGGCAGTCCCCCATTTTCTTGTGTTTTATAGTTATTGTATTTTTGAACAGTAAAAAAGTCAATAGGCAAGAGATGTGACTATAAAATTCATTGGAAGGACTGGAGAAGGACTTGTGCTTGGTGATCCATGCAAATAGTGCTGCTTAGCTCAGTGTCACAGTCCCAGGTGACCTCATGTTCACTGGGGGGAAGAGACCTGGCAATTCCTGGGCAAATTTCACATCAAGGAGTTCCATCTGATGCATTATAAAAATCAGCTTGAAGGGGAATAGGACTTAGCTGAGGAGATGCATATTTAATGAGTTTGTTCATAATATTTGAAAGTTTAATTAAGCTAGCCATAAAGTTCACAGACTGCACAAAAGAATGTGAAAGATTTGGACATTAAGTTTTTTCCAAGACTGATGTGTTTAGCCATTGACAGGGAGTGATCTTTTTGAGGAGTGTTTCATGGATTTGTGGGAATCAGGTAAAATATGTTCATATAAAATGTATGTCTTGTTTTGGTTTGGTTTTATTTTAGGTGGGTGAGCAAACACATTAAAAAGCCCATTCGTTCCACTGTCCTCAGCCTGGACTGGCACCCCAACAATGTCCTGCTGGCTGCAGGATCCTGTGACTTCAAGTGCAGGTGAGAGAACCTGAAATATCTATCTACAGTTTGGGTTACTGGATCAAATCAGTAGCTTGAGTATGGTGATGCTATTAGAATAAAAGGTGGCTCATTGTGTACTGCTGTTGGTGCCAAAATAAAATATCCAGCTTGAGAAGCCTTGGCTTTGGTGCTGCTGTGTCCTGATTTTGCACAGCCAGCATGGATCTGCTGAGGGACACACCTGAGTTTGGGGAATTGCTGGGTTCCTTCCCAGCATTACACAGCATTTATGCTGAGAGCTGGTCATTAGGCTGAAGTTGGATTAGCAGGTGTCATCTTGTAGAACACCAACACTGCTAGTTAGAGTTTAAAAAGCAATACCCTAATGGTGCAGTTCCAAAATTCAGAGTAACTGGTCATTTCCAAAGGTGTTATCCCATCTTTTTGTTCTCTGAGTTCCTTGTTTCCTCCCCTTTGCCTGTGGGGAGCAGAATCGAGGAATTGATCCACCTGCAACTCAACACAATAGAAGAGATTTTTGAAGACCATTAAGAAAAAAAAAGGCTGTTAAAGGCAGATTGGTGTGAGAGATGGATGGGGGAGATTTAGCAACTGATAGTGAAATTACAGTGTGAGGGATGGGCCCTGCAAACTGCTCTGTGCTTGGGGTCACTGCAGGGGAGTCTGCAGGGCCTGACTTGAATCTGCACTGACTTAATCACTTGTACCTTGAATGACAATGAAAGCTTCTTTTCTTAAATTCTTTATGTAATAGGGCAATTTTTAAGCTTCAAAGTGTGGACTAAAAATTACTAAGGAGGAGTGGGAGGGGGAGGTGGGACTGACTATTGCATTCCTTATTTCAGAATGAAACTCTCACATCTAAACCCCATCCTTTGATACCTTTTCATATAAGGAGAGATGTTAAATGGAAGCAGGGAAAGAGAGGGGAGAGTAGTCTCCTCTTTCCTGCCTTATTTACAGTTTAAATTAGATAAACTGTATGTATTCACTTCTTGTCACAAAATAGGTGATGTGAAACAGAAGCAGCTACTTTTCACATGTGGAAGCTTTTAAATTTGGTTTCATAAAGGACCTCAGGCTTTTGGCATAGGTCACCTGAAATGTGTGTGTGTGTCCAACCCAAACCATTCTGGGATTGTAGGATTGTTTCTTCCCCAAAACCATGAAAAACTATTATCTTTTGTAAATTATGAGTACAGATCTCTAGAATTCCACACCTGGAGTGTGCACCTGTTCTGATGGAAATTAGGAAATGGATCTGCCAGAGCCACTACCACATAATAAGCAGCTAAGTGGGAAACATTTTGGAGAAGGAATGGAGGGCAGGAGGCTGCAAATTGCTGGGTATTCAGCAGAGATTTTTGGTGCTTTGCCAAGACAAATGAGCTCCCCTTGTATTTATCTGAAATACATATGTATCTGTAGCTACCAGCACCATATAAGTATTATTTTGTGTTCTTGCTGAGGGAATGAAAGTCATTTCCCAACATTCTTTGGAGGCTGGGGCCTTCAGGCTGAGGTGGTTTTGGTTTTAAAAGACAGGGAGACTTTATAAGGGGGAAGACTTCTTATATTTTTAATTAACAGTTAAATTCAAGGTCTTCCCTACTTAGGTATGATTTTCCTGCCTTGTGTCAAAGGCTGCTGCTTTAAACATCTTGTCCTACTTCCATACATTAAGAGACCATCCTTTTAGGTGGCTCTATAAAATTCAGATTTTTAAGGGATTATCATTAGATTATATTTAAACTAATAGAGCCAAATATATATCCATACTTAATTCCCTGAAAATCCATACCTAATATAGCTGCAGTTAAACCCTTCTCATTCCAAATGAGCAGCTTTATTGAAATAAGCTGAATATAGCAACCTTTGGAAGTGCTTACCCCAGACATACAAAAGATACAAAAAACAGGGAAGGGGAAGCTACATTTTCTTCAACTCACTATAAAATAATTCCTGTTTCTGTGTGACTGCAACCATGAATATTTGATTACAGTTTTTCATTTATACTGATATTTTTTTTCCTCTGGTAGTAGCATGGTGTAGCTGCCTTGCTCCTCCTGTTCAATGGACTCAAATCTTATGGTTGTGACATCCTATTAAATTCCATGGTAACAGTCAAGAACACCATATTGTGGCATGGCTGAATCATGCAGAAGGAATTTGATGAAAGGGGGAGGCTTTCTATTTAAACATTCCTTAAAAATTGTAGTGCTGGGGGAAAAAAAACCCTATAAAAACATTGCAGTATTTCAGGTTTTCAAGGCATTTTTGCAATAATGAGCCGGAAGAAGGTGGCTCAGAGCTCCTTTGCTGGCATTAGAACATCACATTTCTTTCTTTGAAATCCTGCTAAAACGGGAATGTTCTTAAAAAGTGGGTAATTTTGTAGGTGTTTGTATTAGATTCTAATTATACTGTGCCATTCCTGGGTTTTCTCTAACTGAAGGCTTGACTCTGGAGAGCTGTTAGCGCTGCAAAAGGATGAAAGGGAAATCTTGGCACGGGGAAAAATGCACTGACAAACTTGTATTTTTGTGCCATCTTCTGGAAAAAAAGGGAGAGGGCTACAAGAACAGCATTTATGAGAAACCTGTGTGCTTTGTACTGCTGCTTTCTCTCAGCATGCTGCTTCCAGGCTTGTTCAAAGACACCAAAATATTTTATTTTGGGAGAATCAGGACACATCTCTCTCCTTCCAACACGAAACACACCCCATGCTCCCAGGAGCTTCGTTCTCTCTTTGTTCACACCAAAATCTTTTCATTTGCAGGGTGTTCTCTGCTTACATTAAGGAAGTGGATGAAAAGCCAGCCAGCACACCCTGGGGCTCCAAGATGCCTTTTGGGCAGCTGATGTCGGAATTTGGGGGCGCAGGCAGTGGAGGGTGGGTGCACAGCGTGAGCTTCTCCGCCAGCGGCAACCGCCTGGCCTGGGTCAGTCATGACAGCACCGTGTCAGTGGCTGATGCCTCCAAAAACATGATGTGAGTATCCCCTTGCTGGTACTGTGAGCCTGATGACCCTAAAGGTTTTGTCCAACCTTAATGATTCCGTGGTTCTGTGTGGAATATTGGGCTCGCAAGCTCGTGCCTCTGTTGCCTGTTTTACTGTAGGTTCTAGGAGTCTCTTTGAGGCTTATATAAATATTATATAAATAAGGTTTGTTTCTGCAAATTTTAGAGTTTTGATTCTTTGTAAGAATCCTTTGGTGAGGGTATAGCAAGGTTTTTTTTTTTGGGGGGGGGGGAAAGAGGCATTTAGGAAAAAAGGTATGTTCCACTGAGTAACCAGGGAAACAATATTTCCTTTTTCAAAACAATATTTGAAATACAAAATACTCCAAGCATTATTCCAGACAATATTCCCAATTCAAAGAGAATCCAGAAACATGCTCACTGCAGCACTAAGACCACATCTCTAACCAGAATCTGGAAAATAAGTTCATTAAATATTAATTCCAACATCTGTCCTTAAGATGCTGCTGATGCAAGGTTTCAACTTATACCTCCCAATCCAACAAAATACTTTACTAACAATTGCTCCTTCTGCTGCTCCTCTTGATCTGCATAACTTTGCAGTGTCCTTGGCTTTCCAGCCAGGAAGGATGAGATTCTCCATATGTTTTGGTAGCAGAAGTCTCTGGGGTCATCCAGACATTGCTGGGATTAATTTTGAATTGTGGTTCTGATCAGTACAGTTGTATAAGTACCTGGCAGGGAATATCATTAATTAGAAAGTGTTTAAGAATTCTCTTTATTTGTCATTAAATTGCAAAAGTTGACTTAAATGAACATCAGGGATTTTCCCTCTGCAAAGATGTCAAGCATCAACATTTCAAGTGTTTTTTATATTCAAATGAAATTAATATCTTCATCAAAGCAGACATTTTGGGGGGTATTCCTTTTGAACTCTTGCCCCTGTTTATACAATTTTGGTAATGTTAGCCTTTCACCTGGAATACTTGGCTTTGTTATAAATCTTCCAGCACACTTTCATTAGGCTGAAACTTTTTATTGCAAATCACAACCTTCTGTTGTCACCACAGGACAGGCGAGCTACCTCGACTTTTCCAACAATCCTTGTGTGGGAACGGTGCCTATTTTTTGTTAGAGCTGAAAATGAGAGGTTTCATTGAATCCCTCTAATAAATGTCCTTGTGCTCAGGGTTTCGCAGCTGAAAACAGAGTTCCTCCCACTCCTGAGCGTGTCCTTTGTCTCCGAGAACAGCGTGGTGGCAGCTGTAAGTGTCTGCTATTTCCTCCTTGCAGAGCTTTGCCGTGTTTTGGAGGGGGAGAAAACCCCATATTTTGCACAGTTAGTAATAATACTAAACAAGCTCTGCCCTGGTGCCAGTGTTTGCGTGTTGGAAGGGCAGGCTGGGAATGCTGAGGTGGTGTTTCCTCACGGGTGTTTGGTTGCAGGGCCACGACTGCTGCCCGATGCTCTTCAACTGTGACGACCGTGGCTTGCTGAGCTTCGTTTCCAAACTAGACATTCCCAAACAGAGCATCCAGCGCAACATCTCCGCCATGGAGCGCTTCCGGAACATGGATAAAAGAGCCACCACGGAAGACCGCAACACCACCCTGGAGACACTGCACCAAAACAGTATAACGTGAGTGTCCTGCTGCCAGGAGCAGGGCAGGGAATGTTCTCCATGCCCATTTCCCAGGGTGTTCTGCAAGCCCTTAGGTTTGCTGTACCAGAAGGGTGTAGCTGATACTCTTTTTTCCTTGTGGTCTTTCCCTAGCAGCTCTCTGTTTCTGGGATTTACGTGGCTGCTGGTTAATCATTGACATGGCTGCAGCTGTTTGCTCGTGGTTAATGTGTTGTGTACCTTGGACACAGCTTATCTTATCAAATATGTGGGTAGTTCCCAGGAGGCTGGCGGCACTCTGCAAAATCCAGTCAGCAAAATCCACCTGAAATTCACATCCCACCTTCCTTTTTCAGATGTTACGGCCATGTGTATTTATTTATTATGTATCACTGTTTTCAGACTGAAAGAAGGGAAATTTAGGTTAAACATACAGAAAAATCCTTCCCTGTGAGGGTGGGGAGATCCTTGGCACAGGCTGCCCAGAGAAGCTGTAGCTGCCCCATCCCTGGAAGCTTTCAAGGCCAGGTTGGAGCAACCTGGGATAGTGGAAGGTGTCTCTGCCCACAGCAGGGAGTGGGACTTGGATGGGTTTTAAGGTCCCTTCCACCCCAAACCATTCAACAATTCTGTTAATCAAAAAAGATTCATTCAGGTTAATTGGGTAAAATATCTTTGCATTAAAAAAACCATGTGATCCCCAGGGATGTTGAGCAATTTCTCTTTATTCAAGGAAAACATTTTGTCTCACCAAGCCATTAAAGAACTATCAGCATCTTTTTCTTGGCTTATTTTTCTGAGGCATTCTACCAAGAATCTAGTGTAGGCTCTGGTATAGTCATGTCTCCATCCAAAGAGTAGGAGTAGAATTCAACCCAAATTTCCCAGTTTTCTGGCTCTCTGGAATGGGTGTTGGAGCTCTCACTCTCTGTTTGCAGCCAAGTGTCTATTTATGAGATTGACAAACGGGATTGTCGGAAATTCTGCACCACCGGCATCGATGGAGCAATGACCATCTGGGATTTTAAGGTAAAAATGTGCTTTTACTACCATGTTTCTGTCAACTAGCTGGGGTGGTGGATGTTTTTTTTTTTTTAATCTCTAGTATCAACTCCTGGGGCTCAGCCTCAAGCCAGGTTTTAGTAGCAGCAGGAAATCCAGATTGGAATATTCAAAACCATTAGTGAAATCCATAAGAAAAACTGATCCAAGAATCTGCATAAATGCAGATGCAGTTTGTTAAGCAGATGGTGCTAATACAGACTTAATTTTTAATAGAATTACTTAATGTCCCTGTAGGAATCCCCTTAATTCTTTCATTCTCCAGCCTCAGCCACAATTGGGCTGGAGCAATTCGTACAACACGAACCCCTGCCTCTTCCTTCTCCCATCCCACGGGGCTCTGCTCATTGCCCTGCTGCAGAACATGGTCCTGTCCTCTCAGAATTAACTTACCCAAGGAGCTGTCTCTAACAGCTGGAAAATACAGTATTGAAAATCCTAAAAGGATGTATTAATGCCCATGCTTGCTTTGCTCAGGCCTGGCCAACAGAGGTCCCTGTTGGCCTTCCCAAATCTGGGATGTGGGATCTGATTTAGGGAAAGAACAGATTGTCTGTGCTCTGTGGTGCCAGAATGCTCTGCTGGGGACAGCAGTCAAACAAGAAGTTGAGGTCTCTAAGCTGCTTTATTGCAGTTTTTGGGTCTGTATGATTGGCCTGTACATGCCTGAGATTGAAAGGAACGACTGTTGTGGCCTCTGGCTCTTGCATTAGGAAGAAATCCTTTGCTTAAAGAAGAAATTCTTCCCTGTGAGGGTGGGGAGGCCCTGGCACAGGTTCCCAGAGCAGCTGTGGCTGCCCCTGGATCCCTGGAAGTGTCCAAGGCCAGGCTGGACAGGGCTTGGAGCCACCTGGGACTGTGGAAGGTGTCCCTGCCATGGCAGGGGCTGGAATGAGATGAGCTTTAATCCTAAACCATTCTGGGATTCTGTGACTGAGTCTAATTTCAAATATTGATGTTTTTTGCTTGTTTTTTTTTTTTTTAGCATTTACACTGAATTATTTAGCCCAAGCTACAGCAGCAGATTGTAATTAAGATTTTTTTTCTCTCCTTCAAGACTTTAGAGTCCTCCATCCAAGGGCTACGAATCATGTAAAGATGGATTTCCATGATCTAGCAGGACAAACTGCTTGACAGAACGCAGCTCCCACATCTGCACAAACCTGAAAAGGGAGGAGGAAGGTGAAATATTTGGAAACACTGAGAAAATACAGCTTGGCAGATTTTCTTTTGAATCTAAATTTGGTGAATTGTGTTGGTTTCAAAATCAGCTGTGATTGTTGTTTTGGTTTTGTTGTTTTTTTTTTTTTGGTTGGTTGTTTCATTCCATTCTTTACCAAAGCTGCTCTTTAAGTAGTTTATTGCAAGAAGTTATGAATCACTAACTTAAAAGGGGAATTTTATGTAAATTGTCTGCTAGAAATAATAATAATAATAATAAAAAAGAGAAAAACTCATTCTTTGTTTTGATGTTTATTGATTAAAAAAGGGATGTTAAGGAAATTGGAGGAGAGACAGAGTGGGGAAAACCCTGCACTGATATTTTATGGCCTTAAAGCAGGAGAAGTTCATCTTAACTGAAAGGTTCTAAAGTTGACAGACCTGGAGTTCTGATGATCTGGATGTGAAGATTCAGATGAGCTTCTTCCAGGCAAATTCTTCCCTTGAGGTGACGATTTTGGAGGATGAATGATTTTATCCTACTTCTCTTCATTCTGTCTGCCTTGCATTTAATCCATAACAACAGCAAATTAACCTGAATGTCTTTTTTGTTGTCTGCTTAGTGACTGACATTTTTCCAAAGGTGAGTGACCAGAATTATTTGTAGTTGTCTTTGGGGTTGGTCCCCAGCCTGCTCCCAGGGCAGTGCCTGTGGGACAGGATGGAAAGCTCTGTGTGGAAAGTGAGACAAAAATCTGCTGAGCCTCATCTGGGGAAGACAAATTAAAAGCAAATCTCTTGGTAAGTCTGTGAAACTTCAAGGCTGGGGAATCACCATCCCTGGAGGTGTTCAAGGAATGACTGGATGGGGCACTCAGTGCTCTGAGCTGGTTGGCAAAGTGGGGATTGGTCACAGGTTGGACTTAATGAACTTGGAGGTTTTTTCCACCTTTGGTGGTTCTGGGATTCTGTGTCCTGTTAGAGCTGAGCTCTCAACCCATAAAATCCTGTATTTATAACAGCTAGTGGGCAAATGAAGCTGCAGGTGTCAGCGTGGTCTGGCTTCTGTGCTGATCCTTTGTCCCCAGGTTCCTTTTGCAGTTCAGCTCCGAGCCTCAGGAGCTCACGGAGGCATTTGCACACAGCTTTATTCACAGGGTGTATTCCTCCTCCCTGTGCTGCTGCCTTGCTGTGCTCTGAGGGGATTAACTGGCTCGTGGCATTGCTTTACAAAGCTTAAAACTGTCATTTCTGCTGAAAATGCAGAAGTGTCTTAACCCCAATGACTAAATTTACCACTTCCTCTGGAACCAGAGTTGCTTCATACCCTGCTCGTTTCTCGGCTCTGTTACTGTGGAAGATCAGCTCTGAGTGGCAGCCACTGTTCTCCATCACAGAACTGGATCCTTCTCTGGTTTCCTTGTGTCTCCCATCTTCTCCCCTGGCAGTCAGGCTTGGCTTCACAATTTCCTCTCCCTTCTATACATAAAATAATGAGTGTTTCATTTCTTGCAGTCAGGGGATCTGGGGGGTAGCAGAGAGGGAAGGGGTGAGTGAGTGCATCCCTATGCCCAGGAGGGAAGGCTTGAGTGCATCCAGGCGGGAATGGGATAAAAACTAGTTGCTCTGAAGCAGGAGGTGATAAAACCAGAGGGCTGGATGTCTGCTGCGTGGGGATCCAGGCATGGTGACCACGGCCGGCCTGGCACTGGGTCCCACTGGGCTCTGCGGGATGCAGGAACCAGCAGCAGCTGCTGCCGAGGGCGGGCGGATCCAGGCTCCGCGGGGTCCTGCGGATCTCCCCGGCCGTGGGAGGCGATGCCGACGAGCGCCTCGCCCCGGGTGGGCTCCAAGCACGGCTGTTCCCTGCTGGGGGCCAGCACAGGCAGCACAGGGAGTCCCCATCCCTCCGAAACGCATCGGGGGCCGGGGGTGAACAACACCCGCTGCTAGAGGGAGACGCCGGGGATCCTTCCCTTCTGTTCTCCTGGCTGTATCCTTCCCTGGAGCACCCAGGGCGAGGTGCCCACGTCCCACCGAGCGGCCGGGAGCATCCCGGGGCCGGGGGCCCGTCCACGTGCGGCGGTGCCGGAGCGGCCTGGCCCGCAGGCACAGGGGCAGGGCGGCCGCAGAGCTGCTCTGCGCTCCCCCAACGCCCACGTAAGGAAGTGGTTGCATTTCTCGGAGAGGAAAAGGGAAGTCGGGCTGCCTCGGCGGGGCAGGCACAGCTCCCGCCGCTCGCTCCGGGCTCCGTTCGTGTCGACTGCCCAGAGTCCATGAACGAGCCCCGCCGTCCAGGAACTGAGCCCAGCCCGCCCTGCCCGGCAAGGTAAGGACGGGCTCTGCCGCCCGCCAGGACCGGGGCTGTCCCGTGGGGCTGTGGCTGTCACCGCTCCTGGCGCTCACACCCTGCTCGAGGGTTCGGGGGGTCCCCCCGGGCTGGGGTCAGGGGGGTGCAGGCAGCCCCTTGCCCCCTGCGAGTTTCGCTGTCGCTGCGTTTTGGATGTTTTGGGGTTTTCTCCCAGCTTTGTCAGCAAGTTTCAGGGTTTTTTTTTTTTCTCTTGCCGGCGGTCTGACAGCTCTGAGGGGGTGGAAAGAGTCGTCCTGTGGGGGTCCCCTCGGGGTTGGTGCCGGCAGGGACGGAGCTGCCGCAATCTGTCCTCCCCTGGGACGGGGGTGTCCCCTCGGGGCCCGGCTGGCTCCTGGGGTACCCCCCACCAGCCCTGGACTCTGAGGACGGGTGTCCCCAGCCCGGCTGGCAGGAGCAGGGTGGGGTGACACCCTTCAGCTGCCGCAGGGAGCAGAGGGGCTCCCGGGGGTGGGTGTTGGGGTCTTGGTGGTGCAGGGGTCCATCACAGTGTCCGGGGAGAGTTTCAGGGGGTCCCAGCTCCCAGCAGGATCCTCATTGGGTGCAAACCCTCCTCCCGCCATCCCGCCAGGCTCGTAAAAACCCAAAGCCCAGCTCCTCTGGTGTGTGGCTTCCTCCCGGGACTGGGAGGAGCCCCCGGCACTCGGCTCTGCCAAGGTTTGGTTATCTCCTCCGAGGATGTTTCCGAACTGCTTGGACTGGCCGGGGAGATAACGGAGCTGTTCCAGCTCCCAATCCCGCCCTGTCTGGCCTTCGGAAAATTCCCATTTTCCTCCCTCAAGAGCCCCTGGTTTGGAGGGGTGGGGGAGGGATGTAACCACAGCCCCTCTGCTGCTCTTCCCGGCTGGGGATGGGGCTGCCGAGCCCCCGTGGGTCACTCAGCCAGCGGGGAACTGGCTCTAAAGGGGCGGTGGGGGAAATAAAACAGCACCCGCTGCAGGGAGCGGCCCGGGCCCCCGCAGCCCTCACTCCTTCCCGTGTCTGGCAAAGACTTCCGTCCCTGGCACGGCGGCTGAGCTCGTCCCTTCGGGCTGGCACTCAGCAAGGGAGCAGCGGGGACCCCCAGGGAGGAAAGTTCATGCCTCTGAGCTCCCAAACCACGGAAAAAGTAAAAGTATTGCTGTTTTCTTAGTGTCGAAGCCAGAACGCACCTCGGTCCTGCCTCCCCTCCCTCCTGCAGGGAGCCCTTTGAGCCCGGTGCCCATTTCAGCCAAATCCCTTTTTCACACGTTTTCCCTCTCCTGATCTCTTGCAATGCCCCCGTCGCTGATGGTTTTGTCCGTCCCTCGTGGTGCTGCTCCATCCGCAGGGCTCGAGGGAGAGGCCGTGGTGGCAGCAGCTTTGTACCCTCCTTGGGACACCCTGTGCTGCATCCCAGGGGATCGGCGGGGCTGGACAGGGCAGCTGCCTCCTCATCCCGGCCCACGTCCTTGGCCAGGGGCTGTGTGACAGCGGGGCTGTCCTGCATCAGCACTGGAATTTCTCCACATGCAGAAGGCAGCTGATGGAGCTCCTCAGATTTTCTTTTCCTCAGCCCAGGGATGGAGCTTTGCTAAGAGGGACGTTTTTTCCTTCCCCTGGAGTTTTTAGCTGCCAAAGAAAACGGGACGTATTCCCAAAATAGCCGAGAGCAGGCTGTGAGTAATTCCCGTCATCAGCCACGCCCTGGTGAGGTGTTTCCCTGCATCCCTGCGCTCCCTGGGCCGGATGGCCAAGGGGCTGTGACGCTGCTCCGAGCCCTTCCCGCTCTCGTGGCACCTGGAGGGGCCTCTGGGGCAAACTGCTCCATCCCATGGCAGCATTCCTGGGACCAGCAGGAATGGTGGGAGCTCGGCCAGGAGAAGGGATCAGTCCTGAGGGATGAGCACTGATGGGATGGAAGGGCCTCCATGGGGATTTGGCTCTTCCTAAATGAGAGGTGTGGAAGGAGGGAGTGAATCTGGCCCTGTTGGAGTGGAGAGAGGAGGTGCTGCCCGTGGTGGGACCCCAGGGGTGCACATGGGGCTGTTGGCACCAGGGTCCCTGTGTCCCCAGCCAGCTCCTGCCCAGCAAGTTCCAGCCAGCTGGAGCAGGATGACAGCAGGGTTTAGAAATTCCTGGAAATGGACAGTTTCTGAGCTTGGAAATCCTCAGGAGAACCCTCTCCCCGGCAGAGGAGAGACATGGTGGGCTGCAACACAGGACTGATCCCAGTGGGAAGGATCATTCTGTGGGGCTGGGATCTTGTCCCTGTGGCTGCAGCAGCATGTCCTGACAGCCTGGGGGTCTCTCCCTGTCCCCAGCCCGTGAGCCATGGCCTACCACAGCTTCCTGCTGGAGCCCATCAGCTGCCATGCCTGGAACAAGGACCGCACCCGTGAGTACGCCTGGGGCACCCCGAAATTCCCAAGGACATCCCCAGGCACAATCCTGGCTCAACATCCCCGAGGCGGGCGATGCTCCGGGGCGGGGCAGAGCTGGCTTGGGGCTGGGTTTGGGGAAGCAGATCCTGCCACGGGCAGATTTGGGGGCTGGGACTGCACATCCCCCTGTGTCCCCCTGGCACGGGGGTGCCAGCAGAGCGTCCAGCCCCGAGGCACCGGCCGGGGAGGGAGGGACGCGGAGCAGAGCCGGGTGATTCACGGGCGATGGCATTTCCCGAGCGCGGCCCGGGGGATGCGGGAGAACAAAAAGGGCTTTCTCTGCTGCGGCCGGAGCGCCGGGCGGGCGGGGCGGGATGGGGCTGGATTTGGGAGCTGTGCACCCCCAGCCATCCTGTTCCATCCTATCCCATCCTGTCCTGTTTCATCCCACCAGCCCCATGGGACCACACCGTAGGGAAGGGATGACTGTGGGGTGTGCGGTTCTCCCTTCCCCTAGGGACAATTTGCAGCATTAGGGCAGTGCAGGACCAGGGCTGGGGGGCTTGGTGGGACCCTCCCCCCCAGGCAGCTGGGGCTCAGTGGGGACCAGGAGCCCAGGAAGGGGGGGGGTGGGTGCTGGTTGGCCCTGCGGAGCCTGTGACCCAGGGGAGGGCTTTGCCCTGGCCACTGTCACCCCCCAGAGATCGCCCTGTGCCCCAACAACCACGAGGTTCACATCTACCGCAAGGATGGGGCCAAGTGGAGCAAAGTCCACGAGCTGAAGGAGCACAACGGGCAGGTGACAGGTGAGTCACAGCTGGCAGAGGGGACAGGGACACGGATGGTGCCCAGAGCTGCTCCCAGCCCTGCTCGTGGCACTGGCGCACAGTGGATGGGGGTTGTGCAGGGGTGGAGGAGAGTGGAGCAGGTTGTGTCCAGCTGAAGGCAGCCAGGGGTGGGATAGATGGGATGGGAGAGATGGAGAGGGATGGGGTGGAGGGAAGGAGGGAGAGAGGGGTGGGAAGGGACAGGGACGAATGGGAGAAATGGGGTGAGATGGATTGGGATGATGTGGGATGGATGGGAAGGGAAGGGATGGGGTAGGGTGGAATTAGGAATGAATGGGTGATGGATATATAGGAGGGATGGGATGGGATGGGATGGGATGGGATGGGATGGGATGGGATGGGATGGGATGGGATGGGATGGGACGGGACGGGATGGGACGGGATGGGATGGTGTGGAATGAGGTGTATGGATGAGAGAGATGGGGTGGGATGGGTTGACATGGAATGCTTTGATGTGGGAGGGATGGTGTGGGACAAAGAGGAGCTGTGGATCAGAAACCACCCAGAACAACCACACCTTCAGACACCCCCCAGTCCTGAGTGTCACCATTCCCATTCCCGAGGCTCCCTGGGCCACCATGGGCCACCATCATCCCCCTCTGCCTTCCAGGCATCGACTGGGCCCCTGAGAGCAACCGGCTGGTGACGTGCGGGACCGACCGCAACGCCTACGTGTGGACCCTCAAGGGCAACGTCTGGAAGCCCACCCTGGTCATCCTGCGCATCAACCGCGCCGCCCGCTGCGTCAAGTGGTCCCCCAAGGAGAACAAATTCGCTGTGGGCAGCGGCTCCCGCCTCATCTCCATCTGCTACTTCGAGCAGGAGAATGACTGGTGGGGCTCTGAGTGGGTCTGTCCTGAGGGAAAAAGAGAGGAGATGGATGGATGGATGGATGGATGAGGGATGGATGGATGGATGGATGGATGGATGGATGGATGGATGGATGGATGGAAGGATGGATGGATGGATGGATGGATGGATGGATGGATGGATGGATGGATGAGGGATGGATGGATGGATGGATGGATGAGGGATGGATGGATGGATGGATGGATGGATGGATGAGGGATGGATGGATGGATGGATGGATGAGGGATGGATGGATGGATGGATGGATGGATGGATGGATGGATGGATGGCAGATGGATTGGGAAATAAGAGACTGGAGGAGCTGGAGGTGGAGACAGGTGGGGAAATGGAGGGATGGACTCCCCATGCCCAAGCTGCTACTGCAGGAAGGTGGCCCAGGGCAGCTCCTGGCGCATTTGGAGCCCTGACCAACATCAGCCAGCTCCCCAAAATCCCAGGGGGGCTCTGGGGATGGTGATGCTGCCCCTCTGCTGCCACCCCCTCTCCACACAGGTGGGTGTGCAAGCACATCAAGAAGCCCATCCGCTCGACGGTGCTCAGCCTCGACTGGCACCCCAACAACGTCCTCCTGGCCGCTGGCTCCTGTGACTTCAAGTGCAGGTGAGGAGCAGGGGTTGGGTGACTGGGGAGCCTCATGCAGGGAGATCCCCAAGGATGGACTGGGGGGTAAGCTTCACCCCCGGTGCTGTTTGGAGCAGGGAATGGAGCACGGGGGAGATGCAGGGAGCTCTGGGGACCATCCCAGGGGTACAGCACCCATGGGAGGTAGGGGGGCACCCCACAGGCTCTGCCAGGGAAACTGAGTCGCACAGTTGAGGCAAGGGGGAGGGATGAAGTTGGCACAGATCCTGCATCCAGGGACACATGCAAGGCTCTCCCCCTCCCAGGATCTTCTCAGCCTACATCAAGGAGGTGGAGGAGCGGCCCAGCCCCACGCCCTGGGGCTCCAAGATGCCCTTTGGGGAGCTGATGTTTGAATCGAGCAGCAGCTGTGGGTGGGTGCACAGCATCTGCTTCTCAGCCAGTGGCTCCCGTGTGGCCTGGGTGAGCCACGACAGCACCCTGTGCCTCGCCGACGCCGGCAAGAAGATGGCGTAAGCAGGGCTGGGGACAGGAGGGGGCTTGAGGGGACTGGGGGAGGCTGTACTGGGGGTGGCAGCAGGGGTTGACCCCCCAAACCAACACGGGGATGCAGGTATCTGGGTTGGGCCAAGAGCAATCCCAGAGTGTTCCTGCACATGGGTGGGGGAGATGGAAGGGTTCAGCCTCAGGAGCTGGGTTAGCCCTAGAGCATCCCTGGGAATCTATGAGTATCCCCTGAGCATCTCTGTACTTGGTTGGGGGAGGTAGAGGGTTTCAGCCTCAGGAGCTGGGTTAGCCCTGGAGCAGCCCTGGGTATCCCTGACCATCCCTGAGCATCCCTGGAGTATCTCTGAGTATCTCTGACCATCCCTGGGTATCCCCTGAGCATCCCTGTACCTGGGTGTAGGACACAGAGGGCTCAGGCCCAGGACGTGGGACACCCCTGAAACATCCCCAGCTCAGCACGGGTGGAGGAGGTGGTGTCTCCCCTTGTGTTTCCACCCGTGTGATGAGCTGTGCCAGTCTCAGCACTGAGGCTGAAGCTCAGCTCGTGTTTCACACCTCGCAGTGTTGCCTCCCTGTGCACCGAGACCCTGCCCCTGCTGGCTGTCACCTTCATCACCGAGAACAGCCTGGTGGCCGCGGTGAGTCCGGCCGGGGCCACGGGCTGGGTGCTGCGGCTGGAGCCGGCCGGGGGGTGCTGAGCAGGGCAGGTTTGTTCCCCAGGGCCACGACTGCTGCCCCATGCTGTTCACCTACGAGGAGAGCCAGGGAGTCCTGACCTTCGGGGGGAAGCTGGACGTCCCCAAGCAGAGCTCCCAGCGCGGCCTCACCGCCCGCGAGCGCTTCCAGAACCTGGACAAGAAAGCGAGCTCGGACACGGCCAACGCCAGCCTGGACACCCTGCACAAGAACAGCATCAGGTGTGGGCTGGGGCAGGCTTGGGGTCACCTCGGGGGCTGCTTGGGGGTGATGATCCCTGAGCATCCCCTGGGTGTGCTGCTATCCAGCTCAGGAGCTGGGACAGCCCTGGAACATCCTTGGATAGCTCCAGAATGTCCCTGAGCATCCCTGCAAGTGGGAGGGAGAAACTGAGGCTCCAACATCAGGAGCTGTGACAGCCCTGGATATCCCTGAGTTCCCCATGGTATTCCCAGAGAATCCTTGCATGTGGGAAGGGGAGATAGAGAGGTCTAGTCCCAAAAGCTGGGACGGTTCTGGAGCATCCTTGGAGCATCCCTGGGTATCCCCAGGCATCCTTGTCTATCCCCAGTGCCTTCCTGCACTGGTGGGGGAGATGAAGGAGTCGAGCCCCAGTGCCAGCCCTAAGGGCTCAGCCCTGGGACTGATTGCTGCTCCCTCTTTGCACCCACAGCCAGATCTCGGTGCTGGCTGGTGGGAAGGACAAGTGCTCCCAGTTCTGTACCACAGGGATGGATGGGGGCATGAGCATCTGGGATGTCAAGGTAAGGAATCCCCGTGGACCCCTCAGGCTGGGAGTACCAGCACTGAGCCATCCCAGTTCCCCCCTTCCAGCTCCCCAACCACCTCCAGTTTCTTTGGGAAGCAACGAGCTCATGAACACCCTCCTGTTTCATTTCAGAGCCTGGAGTCGGTGCTGAAGGATCTCAAGATCAAATGAAGGAATCATCCGGGAAGGGCATCCCAGCTTCCAGCTGCCCCTGCTCTGCCCCTTGCCTGCTGCCCTCTGCCACTCCCCTGTGCCACACGACCCGGCCACAATGCCACCAGTGCCTGTCCCTGCTGCCAGCCAGCCCTGGTGGCTGTTTCCAGACAAGGAAAACCATTTTTCTTACTATATTTGTTACCATCCTTCCCGATGCTGGTCATACATTGCTTGGAGAAATAGTAAATAAAGGATTTTCCTGAATAAATCAAAACGGGGGTTTTTTGGCACTTTTTTAGAACAAGTTCCGTGCAAACACAGGGGTGATCAGGGCAGATCACAGTGCTGTGCCACATCTCACCACAGGTGGTCACATCCTTTTTGCCACCACTCCTGAGGGGGAATTGGGATTATGGGGATAAAGGGAATGTTACTTTTCCATTCCCCACTTCAGCACCATTTCAAAACAGGATTGGTGTTAGGCAAAAGGGAGGGCA
Source organism: Vidua chalybeata (assembly GCF_026979565.1). Taxonomy (NCBI): domain Eukaryota; kingdom Metazoa; phylum Chordata; class Aves; order Passeriformes; family Viduidae; genus Vidua; species Vidua chalybeata. The sequence goes on from NC_071545.1 coordinate 13,470,332, forward strand.
GAGGATGGAAGTGGGCAGAGAGCACAGGTTTCCCATTCTCTGAATTCCCTGGTAAAGTCCTGTCAGGTGGGCAATTCCCAAACCTGGAGCCAGCTCAGAGACCTTGGGCTCCTCAGATAATCCTGCACCTTCCCATGGCCTGGGAATGGAGCACTGGCTGCCAGAGTGACAGTGACATTTGAGTTCTGCTCCAGTCCTCAGTAAGTGGGAAGTGTTACTTGGAGAAGATTTTTCCACTCGTTTCCATGCATTCACAAGCCTCAACTCTCTCACCCTGTGGCTCCCGCCCTGCTCCATCCCAGCATCAGCCCAAAAACTCCCCCTGTCCTGGCCCATCCACCTCCCTGTGCTCCAAGGATCATCCAAACTTCCCATGTCAGGCTGTCCCCAGCACATCAGCTCCTCCCTCCTGGAGCTGACAGCACAGGCACCTCTCCTGCCAGCACTTGCTCATCTTCCACAACTGCCTGAGAGCATTTCCTATCCCAAATCTTGGCTTGGTCTGAGCTGTGGTTTGAGCCAGCAGTTTGACTGTCACTGTGATAGTGCCCGGGGCACAGTCCTGTGTCACACCCTTGTGCTCAAGTCCCCGCAGCCAGGCACGGCCAGGGTGACACGGAACAAATCCCGTTTGTCACCCTTCATGTCCACAGCTGCAACCCCTCTCCCAGTGACTTCAGTGCTCCAAGCCCTGGGGGTGGATCCCCAGCCTCTGGGAAGTGTGGGAAGCACTGGTGTCCCTGGACAGGCTGGCAGCAGGGCTCCCAGACACCCTGGGGCACAGCAGGCTGGAACATCTCCCCTCCAGAGACATCTGAGAGGAGGTGACAGTGCGGTGACTGCCCTTCTGACAGGGGACCAGGCCAGACAGTGGCCTGAGGGTAATTGTTTCCTCCACCGTGGTAAACAGATTGTGCAAGACATCCATCAGAATCAGCAGGAAAAGCTTTTTCCCTCCAGGCTGTGCGTGCTGAGGGAGCTCCTGAACCCAGAGCCAAACTCCACATCACTCCAGCAGCCCCCAGCTGCAGCTGTGCCTCCCCCAGGACCCCCCAGCTGTGCCCTTCACACACACACGAGGCCACAGCAGTTCTGATAACTTACAGTTTAATCAGCCAAATATACAAGTTCTCTTGGTGGTTTTTAAACTTGATCAAGTTGTTTTTTTTTTTTTTTTTGCCTTTTTTTTTTTTCCATCTGGATCTGACACAATAAATGTTGTTTGTTTTTCTCCTTTAAACAAAGGATGATGTGGTTAAAAACTGGCACTATCCCTAATAAGGAGGAGAAAAAGAAAATGAAGAGGAGGGAAAAGGGGAGACTGGCTGCAAGAAAGGAGGGATGAATCCAGGAAGGAACGGCACTCCAGATGTCCATGAAGTCAGGCTCCCAGCTTATACTGCAACGCCCTGCAGCAAAATTTGATGGGCTCTTTGCCAACTGGATTCCTCAGATACATTATCCTTTGGGATTTCATACCAAGTCAGTTCCCCACCCCATGCCCCACCCCAAAACGACCCCACAATCTATTTTCTTGCAATCTAGTATTTGAAGCACCTCCCCTCCCACACAGCTCCCTCCCACCCTGCCCCGCTCCCACCATCTACGAGTTCTTGATCCTAAAAACAGCAAAAACATTCGTGTTTCCAAACTGTTACAGGGAATTGCTGTCCAGCACAGCTCTGCACTGCAGAGAGCAGCTGCCCCTAACCCCAAATGGAAATCTGTGCCAGGATGAGGACAAACACATCGTCAGTGTCTCTTGGAGGTGGAGGTGAGGTCAATGCTGCAGGACGCCCTGCGTGGCAGCGATGGAAGGCAGAGCTCCTGGCAGGACCAGGCACAGTTCCCTGGTGTTTCCTCCTCTTGCATGGCCTGTGCTTACTTGTTAAGGGATAGTGACTGCAGTCTTTTACCTGCCATGGCCGCTTCGTCTTTTGCTGGGGAGGAAAACAACAGAGTTTCATCATTTCATGGTGCACGTCAGGGTCTGGGGGAGTTTTGGCAGCCCCAGGGATCTGAACCCTGCCAGGTGGCTAATGGAAAAATCCCACCCTTCCCACCAATTTCCCAGAGGTAAGAGGCACAGCTCCTCTTGATGTTCCCTTCTATCCCTGGTCTCTCTCCAGGTGCCCACAAACCACCCTGATGCCCACATTTCTCAGTGGAAGCCACCAAGCAGCCGTGTTCAGACTGCTGGCTCACACCTCCCAGGGAAAGGCCAGGAAGGGAAGGAGTGCTGGGAACTCCCTGGGCAGTTCAGATCCCCACATGCAAAGCAGATAAATCACCCAGCACAAGGAGCCTGCTACACCCCCAAACTGGAGCCAGCATTGCCTGGGAGGCAGGGGACAAGATGGATATCAAGGGCAATTCCCTTCTCTCTTTCCCTGCTCCAGTGCCCAAGTTCTTGTTTATGAAGCAAGAACTTTATGAGAGGGAAACACCCAAGTCTGGCTTTGCTGGGGGGAGTTGATGACACACAGGCTCAGAGGAGGGATGTGTGCCTCTGCAGGCATGGCATGGAGAGGTAGGAGAATATGATTAATTATTCTCTAACCTTTTCTTTCTTCTTCTTTCTTTCTGGCAGCTTCTTCCCTTTGCTTCCGAATGATGGCTAATCGGGCAAGGTCTGCCTTGGCTTGCTCTGTTTTCCCAGCTAGGTGCATTTTCATGTATCTTTCTTTTGCCTTCTGCTTCTCTATTTCCTCTCTGCCCAAAGGAAGCACACCAGTCACCAGAGTATCCAGGCAAGCCCATGGGAACAGGCAGAGTGGAGCTTTCCAACGAGGAAAAACCCCAAAACTGGGGGTCTTTCACCAGTTTTCAAGCACAGGTTCTGCCTATTTGCAGAGTAAGGTGAGAGATTATTTCTACCTTCCTTCAGCTAAGTAAGGACACAGACACACAAGGAGGTCAAATGAATTAGCCCCACATCACAAGAACTGTGACATGTTTTACCCTCAAAGGTGTGCTTCTGCTGAAGCAATCTATCCCAAATAAAAAAGATTAAACCTTCCCTTCCAAACCTCACCACTGCTAAATGAAACTAGAAGATTAAACTTTGGTTTTCAGGTAATTCGTCTGCCCAGATAAAAATGTCACCACAATATCTGGAATCTGGGAAACTGCCACCTGTCACCAGAGCACCTTCTGCAATGAGACTGAAGTGGATCCAAAGTGACCTCTGGTTAATGGATTTCTGTTCTGATTTTTGGCATAAGACTCCAGGAAAGGAATGGCCTAAATCCCTTTCACAGCAGTATGATTTCAGGGTTTCTGTTAGGTGTGATTTTTGGCATAAAACCTTAAGAAAGGAATGGCCTAAATCCCTTTCCCTCAGAACACCAGGGCAGGCTGCCTGGCTCCAGGATGGCCACAGCTGCTCCCAGAGGACAGACAAACTCCTGGGAAGTTTCTAAGGAACCACATTTTGAAGCACAGTGAGCCCACTTTGCTGCTGCTCAGTGCCTGCTTTAGACAGCAACGCACATTTAAGGGCCTCCCTGAAACACTGACACAGAGCAGGGAAAACACCTCCCTGCATCAAGCTGCTGCCAGCAGCAAGGCTGAAACTCCAGGGGAGCAGGGAACACTCACCTCTCTCGTCGTGAGAGCTCCTTGGGTCCATCCAGGTCCAGCTGAGTGACTTTTTTGGTTGTCTGAATGACACGGTTGGGGTTCTCTATGTCTATCAACCCCTCCACTCCTTTGCGCTTTTGCTGCAGGACAAGAACAAGAGGGAGCTTGAGGAGCTGTCACAGCCAGCTCTGGTTGTACCAGAGCTCCCCAAACACACTGCAAAGCACCCCAAAGCACAAGTCAAGATTTCACTACAAGCCAGCAAAACCATTTATGAATCAAGGCACCTTCAGCCTTTTAAAAAGTCTTGTTGCCTTTGTATTTAATTTGTAAATATTCACAAGTTCTCATTCTGAGGGCAAAATGCTGTCAAGTGAGCATTTCTTTGGCTTCTAAAAGTAGTTCTATAAAAAATGCACACCAAGTAGTTCTGCTCAGAATCCAGAGTGTGCATCTCCCCCCAGCCCAAGTATTAGGTGCATTAAGTGCCCTGAGAATGCAGTACCTGATAATCCTCATCATCTTCATCACTCTCATCTGAATCTAAAGATTTCTTCTCCTTTTTAGGGTCCCCTGTTGCTCCTTCACCTCCTTCTTCTTGCTCCTCCTCTTCCTACAAAATCAGAGGAAATGTATGTCACTAAAAATCCCAAGCCCAGCTCCTAAATGAGATTTTGGAGGGATGAGACAGCTCTGAGCACTGGTGTTCCTGACGTGGCCTTGTGCCACCAAGGGGGTGTGGCTGTCACAGAATGAGGGCTCTTCCTCAGCAACAGCATCACCTCCAAACAACTCTGCTGGTCTCTCTAACAGGAAAATGACTGTAAAAGACACCACTGGCACTTTACTTTCCCCAAATGAAAGCTCTCCAGAAGAATTTTGGCCTGGGTTTCCACTGCACACTACCTCAGAGACTGGAAACTACACGGATGCAGCTTAGAGCTTATTCTGGGTCTGGATAAATAAAAACACCTAGAGGAGAAAATTAACAACCATCAACCAGAACATTACTATCCAAGGAATTACAGCCTTTTTAGCACAGCTTCCACCAGTCAGAACCTGGGAATTAATTTAGCATCATAAGAAGAACCAGCATGGGTGTGAACAGCTTGTTTTACACTACCAACATCTCTCATCAAGCAATCAGCAAAGTGGATGAGCAAGGAACAGTAAGAGAAGTAATTTTGTTAATTGTGGGGGGTGTTTTTTAAGCTTTCCTTAATATATCAGTGTTAGATGTAACCATCACTATGTGATATGGATTATCACAAAAAAGAAATCCTTCTCCAAGAGCAGTTCTTTGGTTTGCTGTGAAAGAAGATACACATTTCAAGTGGGTCCTGCTTTTCTGTTCCACTTCCAGTCAGTATTTTTATTAACAACATGGAAGCAGAGAACACTTACACAGTTTGTGAATGACATCACACTGGTAGGAGTTGGAATTATTTTGGAAAACAGGATGAGACTCATAAGTGGTTTCAGAATTTGGAAATATGGCATGAATCCAAGAAGGTGGAATCAGAAACTAGCCAAGAGGAGTTACAGTTTGGAAGAAGAAATCCAACACGAAGCTGGAATATGTGGGTAAGCAGCAAACCAAGCAATCATCTCGAGTTCCAGCTGGGCAAAACATTAAAAAGGACTCAACACTATGGCTCAGAACTGCTTGAGAGAGTCATCTCAGAGGTATTCACCAGGATTTCCTACATGGGCTGTAATTATCCTCCTGTGGTCAGTGCTGTGAGGCCTCAGTTGGAATTGTGCATTTGGGCTGAAGCAGCACTTCCAGAAAGTCACAGAAAAATATCAGAGTGTCACCAGAGCTGTGATAAGTTGGGAATAAAGAGAGCAAGAGCCCCAAAATGCAGCCAAGGCTTTTATGACAGCAGTCAGGTCATGGTGGAAGTGGGGGGAGCTGTTACAGTCCAATGCTGGGGCACAGAAACACACCCAAGAGAGGCTCCACACCAGAAACTCTTTTATCTTTCCCTACAAAGCAGAGGCAAACAAGAAAATCTTGTGTCCAGGAAGAAGTCAAAGGAGTTTGGTCCATAAATCTACGATAGAAAGAGGGCAAATACAATAATTTCAATATACAGTAACATGTCAAGATGTGGCCCTTGTTCTCCAAAGCCAAGCTGCAGAACATGGATAAAAAAATGAGCTGACACTGGAGACTGAAATGATGAAGTATGGAGAGAAAAGGTCTCCAGAGCTGCTGTGCAATCAGCTCCCTGTCCTTTAACCTTCCAATGCTGCCCTGGGTGGTCTCCCAGGCCTCAGGAACCAGACTGGGTGACACCCTGGAGTCTCCCCAGCTGGAGATATTTGGGATCCATAGTGTGATCACTGCTGGAATGATCTGCAGCACTTGGCTAAGCTGCCATTGCTCCTGAGCAGCCAACAACCAGGCTGGATAAGGCAGGAATTAGGAGAGAAAGCACACAAAGGAGCAAACACATACCCTTGCCTTTTGCTTTTCTGCTTGGAGCTGGGCATCAATCTCCTCAGGACTCGTGTACTGCCTTGCTCGGCCTTTGTGGCCTCCTTTTCTACCTGCACAAAACAAAAAAAAAAATAACAAATGGTTTAGTGGTAACTTCCAGAAAGGTCTGCTCTTCCTGCAGCACTCTGGATTTTAGGTGTGGATAGGACAAACCAAAATAGCTGCTCTGACAGACCTAAACAAAACCCCCATTGAACCTGGTGAAATGCTCCAAGATTTTTAGGTGAGACACACAGAGAATTGGGATTATTGATATCACCCTTCCCTGCCTGTGCTCGTGGCCTCTCCAATTCCCTTCCCAGGCTGGCAAGGGATGCTCAGTCCCACAGCAGATCCCAGTTTCCTGCACAGGAGGAATCATAGTGTGTTCCTGTGGCTGCAACAAACATTCCAACAAGCTTGGCTCCTTAACCTCTCCCACTGTGTTAGGAGAAAATAGGAAGCTAATTGGACAAAAGCTTTGGGAATTACAACGGGAGCTGAAGAAGTCCTAAAAGGAGCCTCCACTTTTACTGCTTTATGAGGAAAAATAAAAACAAGCCCTAGGAACCAAGAAGGGGAGTCACTGTGGCTGGCACTGGCCCAAGTTCCAAATTGTGTTCATTAATGAACTGCTGAAGCCATTAATGCTCCCCTCAAGCCACTGCTCTGGTTATGTTCTTCCAGCCCAAAGAACTGGGAAGCAAGTTGGATAGAGCCAATCCACAGTCCTGAGTGAGGGCTGTGGACTGGCAAAAAGCAAACAACTCTGGCAAGGCAGCTCTGCCACTGCAGCAGTCCTGAAGTGCCATGGAAGGAGCAGGAAACACTGGATCTCTGTCCTCCTCCCCACTTCACCTGCCTTCACGAGGACAATGGGAACCTTACAGGGATGGGGAGGGGTGAGGGATCACCCCTCCCTCCCTGGCACTGTGTGGGATCCATGGGAGATGTGCCACTGCTCTCTCACTGTCTGCTGCTGGACTGGGAGGCACTGGGAGCCTCAGAGATCCAACATTTTCTGACCAATTCTCCTGGCTCAGCACAGACAAACTCTCACAATGCTTTAGCTCTGTCCCAAAACCTCACTGTGAAGCTTTACAGAAATTCCTCAGGTATTTTTCCAAAAGAAATGGGGAGGTCCAGAGAGCAAATTCTTCTCCCTGGATTCAGCTGGGGTAGCTCAAGGGCTCTCAAATCCTAAGCACAACCAAAAGCTTTGGTGCAGCCAGACAGGTGCTTTCTGTTTGTTCCCAGCCATCCCACGTGGGAACAATGGCACCCTCTGGAAGGAGATCTGCCATGGGAATGCTCCTGGGGAGACACCACCTCACTGCCCAGCACGTGACATCACCCCAAATGGAACAGCAGTGACGTTTGTGACACACCAACCCCCAAATAACCAAACTGTGCTCCCAGCCCGGCCAGGGCTCCTCACCCAGCTGCGCCAGAATTCCACACTGGGCTCAGGACCAAGGAACACAAACTGCTCCTTACTGCAAATAAACACTGGTGATAAGGGGGAGAAGCAACTAAAGAGAAACTATTTTATGTTAAAAGTCTAAAAAGAATCAAATGGAAGAATGGAGCCCACGGGAGCTCAGCACAGTGTAGGGATGGGGCTCTGCTCCCACAGGGAGATCAAACCTCACATCAGACATGGGGAGCTGGTCCAACACCTGCCACTGACCAGCTCTGTGCCTCAGTTTCCCCACATGAAAACAAGGACAACCCTTCTTTTCCACCTCCGTGAAGCACTTTTAAAGTAGAATCACCTGCAGATTTCACCTGCAGCAAAACCCAGTGGTGCCCAGGCAGGCCCATGTTCAAACACATTTGTCTTCAGCTTTAAACAGTCTAATTAAGGTATTTAGATGAAAGAGAATGGAATTATACTGATGGAATATCTTCTTTTTAAAATCAAAGTATTAGGGAGAAAAAAAGGAGATTAATCTGAAATAATCCTGTAAAAAATTTATTAGTAGCTTGTTTATACCACTCCCTTTTATATTAAACAGTGAGTGCCAAAATCCACTCTTCTGCCATCAATCCAACAACTCCCACTGACTTGGGGGAAAACAACCAAAGACCCCTCTTCTTCCACAAAGCAAAAGGTTTGAATCAAACACTGAAATAAAGAGCAGGAAATCCTGAGTTACAGGCATTTAAATATGAAAAATGGGGTTATAACCCGCCACGGTTCTTTGCCTTCACAAAAACCATGTGAAAGCTTCAGCCCCATCTCCTGTCACTGTGCAAATGGACCCACAACGAAGTGGCTCAATAAAATCTAAGCAAGGGATCAGTTTAGTGCTAAAGGCTGGGAAATGCTGATGAAATAAAGCAGAGCAAACTGCAGGGGAGAGGAATGAGGCGAGATGGCTTTTAACGCGTGTGACCGGGGTTTGCAAGAGCCAAACATGCAGACGGTGCATGTGGAGAAGGTTCTGGGTGGATCCTGCCGAGCCGTGACAGCCGGGCCGTGCCTCATCCCCGCTCCTGAATCACGCCAGGAGCAAGTCCCTGCCCGCTCGCAACACCCAAAACGCGGCGCTGCCGGAGCCACATCAAAGGAGCCGCGTTCGGAGCGCCTGAACGCCCCCCCTCAGGGGCGGGACCCCCGCCCGGGACGGCCGCCAGCCCCCGGTAGCCCCGGTGGGGCTGGATCCACCTCCCCGGGGCTCCGTGAGCCCCGTGCCAGGGGAACCGGCCGCGGCTCCCGTTCCAGCGGGAGCACATGGAGCCCAGCCCGGTGCCGCGGGAGGCGCGGACACCCCCAGGGGCTGCTGCTGGGCACAGAACGGGCCCGGCTCCGTGAAGGGCGGGGGGAAGGCGCCGTCTCTCGGGGGCGGGGAGCGGGCGAGGCACCCCCGGAGCCCCCGAGAACGGCGTGGGGGCAAAAAGAACCCGAGACCCCCTCAGAGCCCAGCCGCGGGGACCGCCGTCCGCCGCCGGTGAGGGGGAAAGAGACCCCCGCAGGCTCCCCCAAGGCCGGGACAGCGGGGAGAACGGACCCGTCGCGGCATCTCCACAGCCGGGGCCGAGCACGAGCCCTGCCCGCGCCGGGGCGGCCCACACACCCCCTCAGCCCCTTCCTCTCCGTGCCCCGTGTCCCCCCCCCGCCACCGCTCCCCGCGGGGGGACGCCCGGCCCGGCCCGGCCCCCACCACCTTTCGGCATCGCGGCGATGGCGGCGCGGCCCCCCCGGCCCGAGCGGCGCCCGGAACCGGAACCGGAACCGCCCCCGCCGCAGGCCCCCGCCGCTGGGCTGCCCGCAGCGCCGCCGCTGCGCTCCCGCGCCGCCCTCCCGGCGCTCCCGCAGGGGCAGCGGGAGCGGGAGCGGTTCCCTCCCGGTTCTCGCCTCTCTCGGGGCGGCGGCGCGGCCGGCGGGGAGCGTTTCGCTCAGGCAGCGCGCAGGGCAGCCCAGGGGGCGCAGGCACGGGCGGTGCGGCTGCGAGAGGACCCCGGTGACGGCGGCGGCGCGACGGGAGCGGGCGGTGAGCGGGACCGGGACCGGGAGAGAGAGAAACAGGGACAGGGATTCGGGCCAGGGCCAGGGCCAGGACCGAGATCGGGAGAGAAACAGGGCCAGGGATCCGGGCCAGGGCCAGGGCCAGGACCGGGATCGGGATCGGGGTCAGCACAGGAACCGGAACCAGGACCTGCGGCCTCCCCTCAGCCCGCCAGCCCCGGGTTCCGCTATGGGGCTGTCGGGGCCGGGCCGGCAGCCTCTGTTACCGAGATCTGACCGGAGTTGTCAGGAGACAACTTCAGCTGACAGGAGACAGCTGAAGGAGTGGCTGCCGCGCATTGCTGAGGAGAAAAGCTGACTTATCGTGCGGCAGTCACAGAGCTTTCACCTCTTTCACGAGCTCCGTAAAGCTCATTTTTATCCTTATAGTGGAAAGCGGGAAGGGGAGCAGAGAAACCTTAGGAGAAATGTATCTGACAGGTGTTTTTCTTTCCCAGTGATTCTGAGGGAGTGTTGGGAGTTCCCTTTGCCCCTCTCGTTGCCGAGGCAATGCCCAAGGTGAAGAGGAGCAGGAAGCCTCCCCCGGATGGCTGGGAGCTGATCGAGCCCACGCTGGACGAGCTGGATCAGAAGATGAGAGAAGGTGAGTGGGTGTTCTCAGGGATGGGACCCCAAAACAAGCTCACAGGAGCTACTTCATGAAGACAGGTGCACCTTTTTTGTGTCTGTGCCTCCAGTGGTGCTGCAGGTTGATCCTGGGCCATGCTGGTCCCTAGTTTTGGGGTTATGGGCACAGAGGTTTGGTTCCAGCTGGTTTAGGGATGAAGCTCATGGGTGTGTGGCAGTTCCTGTCCCTGTTGTTGCTGTGGGCGTGAAGTCACCCCCGATCCCACTGTGGGTCATGTCATCCCATTACCACTGGTTTTATATCCTAAAGGAGCTGTTCCAGGCCAGGTCTCTCACATTTGAGTCTCCTCCCATTAATCTCAGTCTTATGCCTGCCACGTATTAAAGTTATGGACGTTCTTGGAACAGTTCACTGCAAAGGGATTGAGAGAAGCACTTGGTCACCTGGTGTTTGTGTTCCCTCCCAGCTGAGACAGAGCCACACGAAGGGAAGAGGAAAGTGGAGTCCCTGTGGCCCATCTTCAGGATCCACCACCAGAAAACACGTTACATCTTTGATCTCTTCTACAAGAGGAAAGCAATCAGCAGAGGTGAGGAGGGCAGGGGTGAACTGGAGTGAGTGAGGTGTTCACCTGTGGATGCCACTGAGTCGGTGGGATCGGGTTTCTGGGGAAGGAGGATGGAGGGAAGGCTTGGCAGCTGCTTTACCTGCTGGTTACTACAGCTGGTAACTCCTGATAGTGAGACTTGTGACAGTGTCTGCTCCTCCCCAGAGCTCTATGAGTACTGCATCAAGGAGGGCTATGCTGACAAAAACCTGATTGCCAAGTGGAAGAAGCAGGGCTACGAGAACCTCTGCTGCCTGCGCTGCATCCAGACCAGGGACACCAACTTTGGGACCAACTGCATCTGCAGGGTCCCCAAAAGCAAGCTGGAAGTGGTGAGTCTCCAGCTTATTCCTCTGCCCTGCAGTAGTTGTTCTGACTTCTCCCAGCTCAGGGACAGCAGAGGGGGTAGTGCTGTTCTTCCTGGTCATTTCCTCTGCCTTTGCTGGTAGAATTGGTGTCCAGTTGGTGCTGAAGTTACTGTCAGCTTTGGCATTCATTTAAGGTTGTTAAAAATATGGGAAATAACACCAAATTCTGGAACCTCTTCCCACCCAGAGCCATTCCCTGCCTCGAGGTCTGAGCCTGCTGCTCTGGCTTGGCTGTAACACCCTCCTCATGTTTGTTTTTCAGGGCAGAATCATTGAGTGCACTCACTGTGGATGCAGAGGCTGCTCTGGATGAAGCCTTTTGCCATCAAACTTGTTTTTTGAACTCTGAGGGACATCCTCCTCCTCCTCCTCCTCCTCAATGGACTATGAGTGCAATTACAGCCATTTTCTGTGATGGGATATTTCTGTATTAAATTAAAGCAGCAGCATGATCACCTGGATCGTGCATAAATGGGGGGTGCTTTGGAGTAGGGTTTTGTGTAGCCATTTATTTTAAAATAAAGCTTGCCTTCCTGAGAGAGTGGTGTGATCTCCTGGTGAAATATGCCTGTGCCCCTCTTCTCCTGTTTTTGTTCTGGGTGCTTGAAGGTTGCTCTGCACAGTGAGCTGCTGTGGGTTTTTTTTTTTTTTTTTTTTTTCAACTAAGTCCATTTAAAAGGCTGTGTAGAAAGGAAATAAAGTTTCCAAATGTCCAGTCTTGAGTTCTTCCCTGACCACATGCAGATGGAAGCTACATTTCACTGGAATTCTCCGCTGAGAATTGATGCACAGATCCCTTCAGGAATGCCAGCAGTCTAGAGACTCAGAGTCACATGTGAAGTGACAGGACACAGACAAAACCAGCACTGAGCTAAACCCCTGTCAAATCTGATTTTGCTCCTTCCTTGTTTTGCACAGGGTTTGCTAAACTACAGCCCATTTAATCCTCATCAGTTGAAGGAAATTGACTGAAAATGTATTTGCTTCTCCTTAAAAAAAAGGGAAATATTTTATTATGTAACTGTTGCAAGAACTGGGGGTTGGGGATACACAAAACAGCTTTACTACAAGCCAGTTTAAAGAAGCAGGTCATGCATCTTCCTTGTGCTGGAAGAACTTGAAACTTCAGCATCCTGCTCCATTTTCCTGCACAGCCTCTGCCTTGCTGTCCTGCCCCCCAGGCTTTGCTGTCCTGTACTTGGCCCAGGGGTGGGGGGTCTCCTCTCCAGCCATAAATTTTAACCACCGGTAGTAGTAGCCACGGAAACCATCAATCTTCTCCAGGTATGGGTTTTTGTGCTTATACTGCAAAGAGAAATGCACCAGAACAAGTTTCTATTAGATGAGAGCTCACTTCAGCACCAACCTGCACAGCTACAAGATGCTACCAAAGAAACAGCAATCAAGTAATCATCAGCCAGAGCAGACAAACCCAAAGGACACTCAGGCAGACATTAAATCATCATATTTATGATTCCCCTCCCTTTCTGAAGCCTTCACAGCCTGCCAGTCCTGGCTCCTTACCCTGTCAAATTTGGGAGGGTACCGCGCTGCGAACTCCAGCTGCCGGATGATCACTTCATTGGGAGGCACCTGGTTATTCCTCATGTCCCGCAGGATCTCCGTGAGGTAACTGTAATCCAGCTGCCTCACAGCAGCAGCAATGAGGCTGCTGTAGATGTACTTGTTGGGAGTTATTCCAGACCTCTGGAAAGAACAAATGCTATGGTTAAACAAGTTTATCTGCTGACTACTGCAGGACTCGCAGAAGGAAAGGGCAGAGGCACTTTTTACACAAGGAGCACAGCTCTCATCACAGGACCTGTGAAGCAGCATTGCCAGCACAGGTGCAGGACACACCACCTGAGCTCCAGCTACTCTGGAGCTGCATGTTTTTGGGAAGAGAACAAAGCCACTCGTCACAAAAACCTCAGCAGGTCTTTTAAAAGCATTAACACTTCACTTTGCCTCTTTCTGCAGCTCAGACCCCAAGCAGCAGGGGATTTTTCTTTAATTACCTTCAAATCTGAGAGCAGCTGCAGTCCATCCTGCTGTTTGTGGCAGGCAACTGCCAAGTTACAAAATGTCTGGAGGTTAGGTGACAGTCCCCTCTTCACCAGAGCTGGCAGCATGCTCTGCAAGATACAAGTGTTGGCATCATTTCCCAAAAATTCTTACTGTAGCTTTCCAGACAGGGGGCTGGACATGCTAGAACAGAATCCAAAAATATTTAGAAATTAACCCAAGCACCAACTTATGGGAAACGGTGTGAGATCCCAGTTTCTACTGTGGACAGAGAAATGGGTCTCAGCAAAAGAGAGGCCTGAGACAAGGAGGTGGTGATGAGGCTGGTTCTGAGGTTTTTCTCTCACCTTTGCTCCCTCCAGGTCTCCCTGTTTACTTCTCTTCCTCATTAAAGTGTTGAAGAAGGTCACATCTACTTTTACTTTATGATCATCCAGCAACGCCAGCAAAGAGGACTCTGAGGGGCTTTGGGGTTCCACCAGCTCAGCCAGTAACGTGAACGTTTTAATGTTGGGCTCTGCATTGTCCTCTTTCATTTTGTTCAAGAATCCCTCCACATCCCCCATCAGAGCCAGTCTATGGGCTGGTGTGGCCACCGTCCCCAGAGAAACCACAGCTGTGTCAGCCACTCTGGAATCCAACAAGTTGGGCAGGTTGCAGAAAGGCAGCTTCTGGTTTGGGTGTGGCTGTTCCCGTTCCATCTCACTCTGGGCTCTCCTCATCAAGGCTCCAGCCCTGCTGTGAGTGACACTGGGGCTGTCAGGAGCAGCTGGTTCTGCTTCAGCCCCAGCCACATCTTTATTTTGTTGCTGGATCCGTTCCTCGGGCTGCACCGAACTCTCCTGAAATAATTGCTTTTCCATAGCTTCCACATCCAGCTGGACAGCAGCACTCTCTGATCCCTTCTTCCTCTGATTTTGCACCTTTTTCTTCCGCCTGCCAGGTGGCAGCTTTAGCTGAGGTGAGTTCTCAGGGGGACTGAGCAGGAGTTTAGAGGCCACAGCAGGATTGCCAATCCCACAGTCTCTGGCCGCGCGCAGCATCAGGTTGTAGGTGTGGCTGTCAGCCTTTATTCCCAGTTTATTCATTTGCTGCCAAACCTGAAGAGGGGAAGATGGATATTAAATAACAGGAGCATCTCTAGCAGCAGTAAGTACATCTGTTAATGGGATCTGTATGAGAAGGAGTGAATTTACAGCATGACAAGGACAGTGACCTTGAGCTGGAGAGCCCTGTGAGATGATCCAGGGTTATTTACCAGCGTAGGAGACGTCCCGAGCAAAGTCTGGTTTTCAGAACTTGTGCTAGGAGGAGCTGAACTCCTCCCATTTCACCACCCCACTGCTTTTCGTGTGTTCAGGTGATGAGTTACAACGCAGCAGCACTTTCCCCCCTCTCAGAACACGAGGACAAACCTGCAAGGCAAATCGGAAGCCATTTTCACTGTCTTTTATGCAGCTCATGAGAAGGAAACTGAAGGTCTCAGCTGTGAGGACATGGCCCTTCTGCACAATTTCCTGAAAAGAGCAGAGAGAGCATTAAACTTCCAGTTATCCTGTGTGGAAGGATAAAATACCACCTTCATCTTCTGGGGATAGATGTAACACGTTTTGGACACACCCAGCCAGTTTTAAAGCCAAAGCTGCCTCCTTTTAGGTAAATAAGCTTAGACTTTAGTATATACAATTTCACTGTACAACAGTAAGGATCAATTAAACAGAAACACGTGATCTGTAATTATCTCTGCTAGAAATGAAATTAAAACCCAATGCAACATGTCAACTTCTAGGAGCTTTAACCACAGCACAGAATAGGTTTAATGGGAGACAAGCAACCTATTTACCTTGAGTACATCCAAGCACATCCTGAGGTCTGAGCAGAGGGCACAGACCTTCAGCAGGGCGTGGTAGGTGATGAGGTTCAGCTCCTCGTTTTTGCTCTGCAGCTGCTGCCGCAGTTTCAGGGCGCTCTGCAGCCCCGAGTCCTTCCATGGAGACTCAGCACAGGCGTTGAACAGGGCTGTGTAAGTGGCCTCTGTGGGGATTAACCCTCGTTTTTTCATCTAAAGGGACAGAAGAATGATTTGAACTGGCCTTTTTACAAAAGGTCAGCTTGAATTTTTTAACTTGTTTTTAAGAGTTTCAGGCTAAGAAGGTGCCAAAGCTAACACAAAGGCATTTTGGAGACAAAGTAACACAACTGAATGCTTGAAATGCTTTTAGCTTAGAAAATGCTTTGAAGGAGAAGTTAAACCTACATCATTGTAGAGCCTGAATGCCTTCTTCACATAGCCAACCCTGCCACAGCCGCCAATGAGAACAGTGTAATTGCCTTCTTCTGGCTGGACACGCTCCTCCTTCAGCATCTGCACCTCAAACAGCTCCAGAGCCTCTGCCAGCTACAAGGAGGAGAAAAATCCATCATGAGGCTGCAAGAGAATCAACTACAACGGATATTAATATATGCAGCTGTAGGCAGATTGCAGTCCAAGTCCTACAATGTGTGGGGTTCCTCACAACAAGGTTGGAGAGGGTCTTGGGACGAGGGCATGTGGTAACAGGAGTTGGGGGGGATGGTTTTAAGCTGACAGAGGAGAAATTTAGGTTAGATATTGAGAAGAAATCTTTACTGTGAGGGAAGCGAGGCATTAGCACAGGTTGCCCAGAGAAGCTGTGGCTGCCCCTGGATCCCTGGAAGTGTCCAAGGGCAGGCTGGACAGGGCTGGGAGCAGCCTGGGTAGTGGAAGGTGTCCCTGCCCGTGGCAGAGGGTGGAACTGGATGATCCTTAATGTCTCTTCCAACCCAAACTGTTTTATTATGATTCTACAGTAAATTCTTATTTTAATTCTTTCTGTAAAGATACCAAGTGATAGAGACTGGTCAGAGCTGCATCTTTCAGCAGTGCTATTAAAAACAAGAGAGAGAAGAGCTGGGTTCAAACCTTGTCCTCTTTGATGAGGGCCTTGCACCGTAGGAAGTACCAGTATGGAGTGTTCTTAGGGCCACGTCGAGGTTTCCTTTCTGGTTCTTCTTCTCCTTCTTCTTGAAGCTTTAAATCCCGAAAGCGCGCTGTGGTTTTGTGGTAATATTTTCTAGAGGAAAATTTATCAGACAGCGTCCCGAACTCCACACCTTCATCATCATCGTCGTCATCCTTCTGCTCCTCGGCAGCTCCAGCGGAGCTGCCAGCACTGATCTCTCTCGGGTCGCTGCCGGGCAGTTTGGAGGAGGCCTGGGAGGAGCTGCACGTTCTCCAGCCCGGCAGCGGGCCCTGCCCTGGGGGCCGGCACAGCAGCGGCGCCTGCCCGGGTCCAACCCCGGGGGCTGCGCTCCGCGCCTGCACCAGAACGGGAGAGGCGTAGCGGCACCAGCGGGGGACGAAGAGCCGCAGGGAGCCCATGATGTGCTGCTGTCCCCAGAAGCGAGCGGGTGCGGAGCGGGACCGGGACCGGCAGCGGGATCGGAACCCGGGCCCGGTCCCGCCCTCACCCCGCCCCGACCCGCGGCGCCTGCGCGCACGGAAGGGGCGTGTCCCCGGCGGTCTCCGATTGGCCGGTGCGCGCGCGCTGCCCGCCGGGCGGCGGCGCTCCGAGCGCTGATTGGGCGGAGCGCGCGCGCTGCCCGTCGGGCGGCCGTGCCCGCCGTGGGTCCCGTCATTCCGCGGGCGGGCGGCGCGGGGCGGCCACGGGGCTGCCGCCGCCGCCTCCCCTCACTGAAGGAGCTGCCGGCGCGGAGCGGAGCGGGCCGGGCTGGGCCCGCCCGGGCCCGCCCGGCCGCCGCCACCAACACCGCCACCATTCCGCCCCTACCTTCCCGTTGCCGGCGGCCCCCAGCTGCCACCATGCAAGAGCTCATCGCCAGCGTGGACCACATCACGTTCGACCTGGAGCTGGCCGTGGAGCAGCAGCTGGGGGCACAGCCGCTCCCCTTCCCTGGCATGGACAGTGCGTGTGGGCTCTCTTCGCGGGGCGCTCGGGCCGGGGCCGTGGGGCCGAGGAGGGTGGGCTGGGCTGGGCTGGGGTGCCTGGGAGGTTTGCAGGGATCTGAGCGTCTTCCTCAGGTCTTACCCGTAGAGCCACCCAACTACCGCTTCCCCCGTGAGGTTTCTGTCATAACCCAGATGTTTTTCTTTTCTACTTAGCGAAGTTCGTAGTTACTGCCAGCCAGGCTAAAAAATTAAAGTTCAGATATTACCGCGAATAAACATCACTCTCCTGCACAGTACTTTCTATTTCCTTTTTCATTCCCTTTTGGTAGATGAGGTATTTTGATGGGAAGAGTCATCAACTTTAGGTATATCCATGTCTGACTCTGTAAATCTTTTCCTTCAGTCTGATACAGACTCAGGAGACTCCAAGTTTGCTGAATTTTTCTGGCAGGAATACTAAACTTTTGTTTAACTCCTTTGAATGTTCCTCTTTGTCAGGATCTGCAAGGGATAACATCCTAATGGTTGTTTCAGGCAATTCTGGTAAAGAAATATAAAAGCTGTAATGCCATGACTACAAATCCAGGGTTCAGGAGTTGGACTGTGATGATCCCCGTGGATCCCATCCAGCTCAGGATATTCCATGATATGGCTGACTTAACAGCAGAGGAAAACCCAGTCAAAAACTTAAATAGCTGAAAAGCAAAGCAAGCACCTCCAAATCTCTGCAAACTCCCCTTGCTGTTCCTCAAGAAGAAAACAGATATTTTTGAGTGCCAGGCTTTAACAAGGAACTCCTGTAGGAAAGTAAATTCCCCAAACCAAAATGTTGCTTTTCTCTTGATGTTGGTGATCAGATTTTCTTTCTAGGGCAGGAAATGTTTTGAAGGTTGCCGTGAAGCTTTGGTAAAATAAATAATGATTCCTTGTTCTCTCCACAGAATCGGGCGCAGCTGTCTGTGAGTTTTTTTTAAAGGCGGCATGTGGAAAAGGCAAGTTGTGTGGAGTATTGGAAAAGGCAGTTACTCTCACAGGACTGGGAGGGTGAAAACAGATTTTCCAGCACTGATTATAGTGGTTTTGTTTTGTAAAGCTGAGGGGATAACGTAGGTAGAGGAGAAAACTGAAGGGTGTTGGAATATCTGCAATTGGGAAATAATGGTATTTTTTAAGGGAAGTAAATAAGCAAAGCTACTGTTAAAGGAAGGTTTGAACTCGCCATAAGCTGACTTTGCTGTGGATCTGCCTCTTAGTTGCTGTGGTTTGTAGCTGCCAGGATTAAGAGCTGGAGACTTGGTTGTGAAGCTCATTAGAGAGTATCACAAGGCTGTTTTGGAATTCCCTGTTTTGCTGTTATCACTTAAGGCTGAAATCGTAGGTGATGTCTTCTGAAACCACTCTTGCAGAGGAGTTGCTGTTGCCCTGTTTAATTGTTCTTTTTTCCCTTCTCCTTGCCCCACCCACCCTTCCACAGGAGGCATGTGCCCGTTCAGACACATCAGTGGGGAAAAGACAGTTGTTTGTAAACACTGGCTACGAGGACTGTGCAAAAAGGGAGACCAGTGCGAGTTCCTACACGAGTATGACATGACCAAGATGCCTGAGTGTTACTTCTACTCCAAGTTTGGTAAGTAGCTCCTGCTTAGCCTTCCCTGCAGGTGTGGGAGTCTGAAGATGATCCCTCCTCAGAGCGTTACATTCTTCTGTGTCTCATGTTAGATTGACATTTTTCTGGATCTCACCTTATTACCCACATAAATTTGTGATGTACTGCAGATGGCTTCACTTCACTGCTTATCCCTTGCAGGAAGAGGGGGGAAACTGCTTTTTTTACTGCTTTTTTTGCCTTAAGTTCATTTTTTGGGGATATGAAATGAGTAGGCTGAGCAGCTGGTCCTTGCATGACTCTGATTTTGGGGAGCTGATGAGCAGCAGAGGGCATGGGTGTGCAAAACTTTTGTGCACTTGCTTTCCAGCTCTGGAGATCTGGACATAATGAGGCAACTTGGTGCCAGAAACTTACAGTCTTGTAGGTTTCCTTGGATTGAGGTTAGTGTGCAATTTGTAGTTTCTCCACACTTCCGGTGCACTAAATGTTTGGGTTTTGTTGCCATGACTGCTCTTTCAAATTTAGTTCCCCCATTGT
Source organism: Vidua chalybeata (assembly GCF_026979565.1). NCBI lineage: Eukaryota > Metazoa > Chordata > Aves > Passeriformes > Viduidae > Vidua > Vidua chalybeata. The sequence goes on from NC_071545.1 coordinate 13,489,573, forward strand.
TTTTAAAAACATAAATAATGTAGTCTGGTCGAACTTGGCTGACCAGGGGTGAGTCCTTGGAGCTCTTCACGGAGGTTAAGGCAGGCAGTGAGACTGTTGTGCCTGAACTTACAAATATTGGTAACAGCTCTGTGGGAGCTACATGATCCAGGTAATGTTTTGAGAGTCGTTTTGATCTCAAACCTGCACAATTGACTGAGAAGTGTGTTTGCCTTTGGTACAGGGGAATGCAGTAACAAGGAATGTCCATTCTTGCACATTGACCCGGAGTCGAAGATCAAAGACTGTCCCTGGTATGACAGAGGCTTCTGTAAGCACGGTATGTGCCTCCCACAGTTTCTGTTCCTGTGCCTGGAGGTCGGAGGGGAGTGTTGCTGTTCCATCTTTGCATGATCTGCTGGTGGATATGCTGGGATCTGCTGGGATATGGATGTATGGAGTGTGAACTGCTGAGCTTTGTGTTGTTGCAGGTCCCCTGTGCAGACATCGGCACACTCGGAGAGTCATTTGTGTGAATTACCTGGTGGGATTCTGTCCAGAGGGGCCTGCCTGTAAATTCATGCAGTGAGTATGCTCCAGGCCTGCTCTGCAGCCTGCTGTTTCCCTTGTGTTCTGGTACAAATCTGGTCAAATGAGGGTGCTCCCTTGCTTCCCAATGGTTTGGAGATTTGCCAGTGTTTAGTTGGGCCAAATTTGTACTGGTTTGAGGATTGAAAAAGTATTTACAAGAGCATGTAGTGACAGGACAAGGAGGAATGGTTTCAAACTGAAAGTGAGTAGGTTTAGGTTAGGTATGAGAAAAAGAAAGTCTTCCCTGTGAAGGTGGGGAGACCCTAGCACAGGTTACTCAGAGAAGCTGTGGCTGCCCCATCCCTGAAAGTGTCCAAGGTCAGGTTAGATGGAGCTTGGAGCAACCTGGGATAGTTCAAAGTGTTCCTGCCTGTGGCAGGGGGGGTTGGAAACGTATGAGCTTTGAATCCCTTCCAACCCAAACCAGTCTATGATATGGGGCAGGGCCTCTCCAGGGAGTTCCCAGTAAGATTGGCATGGTGATTAGGTGCCATCAGTGCAGTGGAATCACATGGATTTATGTTCCAGAAGGCAGAGGGATATGCTACACATATGTAAAGAGAAGTGAGGAGGGGGAGATGTGTTTCCTGTGAGCCAGATTTAACTGGCTGAATGTTTTGTTGTTTGGAGTTACTTGACTGAGCTGATGATAAAATGTTGGCATATGATTTAAGAATCAATTTTCTTGTTTCTATCTAAACCAGCCCTCGGTTTGAACTGCCAGTGGGAACCACAGAGCAACCACCACTGCCTCAGCCAACACAAACACAGCAAAAGGTACCCAGATTCCCTGCCTCCCTACACAGCCACCCTCAAACCTCTCCCACAGTGCTTTAAAATAGATTAGGTTGTCAAGTGGTCAAAATTGGGCACCCAGGCTCTTGGGTCTGGAAGTGAGAATTAAGCAGTGAGCAACCCTGAGTGCCATTGTAGTGATGAAACCCCACAATTGTTCCAGCTTCACATGGAGATCATGTCACAGAACACTCCCACGCTACACAGAAACACATCATATGTGGCTGTGCAGCAGTCTGCCAGGTTTTGTAATCAGGGTGACATCCCTCCGTGATGGCAATGATATTTTAGCAGCCTAAACCTACTCTCCAAATCTGCTTTCCAGAGAAAAACAGGATCACTGGGCTTTGTAAAGCTCAGTGCTTGATTTCTTCTTTCTGGTGCTCCAGCTGGCAGAGCACCCACACACAGACTTGGAGGAAAATTGATCATTTGACATATGGGGTGCTCTTTTCCCTTAACAAAACAAAAACCACAAAGATCTTTATCCTCGATGCACTTAACGAGTCAGAACTCTTCTCCTACCCAACAGAGGACACCCCAAGTCATTGGAGTCATGCAATCTCAAAATAACAACAGTGGGAACAGAGGACCCCGGCCATTGGAACAGGTCACCTGCTACAAGGTAATGCAGAGGGGAGGGCTGAGGAGGGAAAGCAAAATGCTTTTTCACAGTGTAAAAAGGTTCATGAGTTCTGAGCTCTGCTCAGTAGACACTCCGTGGTGCCTGGACACAGCTGTGGGAATTGGCCTTGAGTTCTGAGGTCGCTGCCTTGCTGTGACAGTGACAAATTCTGTAGGACTTTGCTGTCTGCTAATAAACAGGAAAAGCCTGCCCCAAAGACTGAAAGGAGACTGTCAAGCTGCACATTTCAAAATAAGAGTTAATAGTAATTTTTTGTCTCATAAGCCGATTTGCTTACGCTGGTGGGTGTAGATTCTCTTCTCCGCTGGAGAAGGTCATTGAAAGTTTCCTGGAAGGTCATTGAAAGTAACAGAAATTAGATTTGCAAAGCCTGCTCAGTATTTTGAACTCTAAATGCACCCTGTGGTGTCAAACCAAGGAATGAATTGTTCACCTTGGTTGCTCATTGAGGAGCACCAGAAAAATTTGGACACAATCAAGTTTCCATCTCCTTATTTTTCCACAAAAGCCACAGTCACTAGAAAAGGACAAAGAATCTTCCTGTCCCTTTAGCCCTGACAGTTACAACATTTTGCATGTCAACTCTGAGCCTTAGATGCTTCTTTGGGTGAAAGTCACTGTGATTGAACAGGGATATTAAATAGCTGAATCCATTTCACTGAATACCTTTAATAGCTACCTCTATTATCTACAAGTAAATTACAGATCTGGAGAAGGCCTTTGCACAGATACTGCCATTTCTCTGTGTTTGAGTAGCTTTAAGATGCAAAGTCATGAATCTGTGACTTTCTCAAGTTCAGAGGTGCTTTTCTCTGTTTATTCATGAAGATCAGGAGAGTCCCCATGGATATGGTGCATATCACGTGGAGCAGTCTGAGAAGCCTCAAATGTTGAAATCCTCCTCCTGTGCTGAGGGTTCTCTCCTTTGAAATGCCTTAGAATAACATGGCATCAGGTTACTCCCAGCATAGAAGCAGTTTTTGCTCCAAGGCATGGTACCAGCCCATAAATCTGTTCCTTGTGACACCCTGTTTCACTTCACCTGCTAAATGCTGCATCTTCTACGTGTGGAAATGCTTCCAAATGGGAGCAGTTGCTGGATGCCTTAAAGCAGTTTGGAGGAAAGAGCTGTAACTCTGCAATAACTCCTGTCTCTTTCCCTTTCAGTGTGGTGAAAAAGGTCATTATGCCAACAGATGCACCAAAGGACACCTGGCCTTTCTCAGTGGACAGTGAAGGAGCAGCAGGAAGGTGCAAGGGAGCTGTTACCACTGAGGAAAGGTTTCTGCCTAGCACAATGTCTGGAGCTATTAATCAGGTTGTTTTTTTAATGCCATTACTGAAAGAACTGGTCAGAGGCTGGCTGCTGCTAAGCAACATTTTTGTAACTGTCCCAAACTTTTTTAAGTTTTAACCTTTTTAAAATCGATTTTGGCCTCTGCCTGTTTTCATTGAGCCCTTATGAAAGGTAGATCTAAAAGCCAGTAGATAATCCAAGCCCTTACTGGTGCAGCACTCCACATAAACACATCTTAGGCCAGTGTTTCTTTCAAGTATTTTCCTTCTGCCACTTCTCTTTGGAGAATCTGCAGCGTTTCAGCCCTCCCTGTGGAAGCCTGAAGACTGACTGGGAAAACTTAACACTTGTAATGCCTTCTCCTCAGTGAGGTAGAAGGGATTCTGCTGTCCTGTAGCTCTTCAAAAGCAAAGTCCTGTTTCCAGGTCAGCCTGGTGAGCTTGTCCTGGTGGCTGACAAAGCCCCTCACATACATCAGGCAGTAAAACCTGTGTCCACTTGATTTGTTTCTGTGCTTCTTGCTGTACTGAAGGTTAGAAATCAATCTTCTGGGAGAGAACTGATCAGGGGGAGAATAAATTGGCATCTCTCTGGTTAGCCAGACAATAAGGAACAATAATTATAGGAAAGCTGCATCTGTGCTCAGTTCCCACGTGAAGAAAGGAGGGACAAGAGCACGGCTTGGAGTAGGAATAGAAGAGCCTTGTCTCAGCCCCATTGTCCAGCTCACACTGAGCAGGTATTCCCACACTCTAGAGAGCAGGAGTGGGGCTGTATATTCTTATGGAACACTGCTTTTAAAGTGTTGGTAGAGATTCCTTCTGAGAGCATTTTTTTCCAACACAAACCCCATTTATTTTGAGATGACTATTTCAAAAGGGCCAATGACAAAATGTGAATTAAAAGTAAAAAAATACCCGCAATGTGAGCCTTATTGAATCTGTCCCATCTCTTCATTTGCTGCCTGCCTTTATACTTTGTTTTTATTGAAATGTACTGATGGCAAAAGCTGGCTGTGAATTTATTTTTCTTGAAGAACAAGGTAAATGTGGCTGGATTAAGAGAAGTGACCAGAGCCTGTGTTGGTGTCAATGACTGCAGTTATTTCACTGTGGAAGTTTCAACTCTGGAGTCACAGACCATCAGACACTTTCATAACACTCTGTGCCCCCCTCAGACTGAGCTGTGTGATCTGTATGTAACTGGGCATGAGGAAAGGGAGCTAAACCACTCCAGTGTCTGATCACCTTCCCCATCGAGTTCAGGGGCTTTTGGGCTTCAGTACCAGTTTTCAGCACTGAAAGCCTTCCTGTAACCACTGAAGCTCTTGGGAGATTGTTCTTGCCCCTCAAGCAGTGGTTTTCACTCTCCCTGCTGTTCAGACAAGGATGGTTCAGGTGGGCAGCAGTGCCCAGCTCCAGGTGCTGGTGTCACTTTGGGGTGCGAGGAAGCTCAGGGCTGAGACCACACCCACAGATGCTCCTTTGAGCTGCATTTAAGTCAAGCAGGAAAGTTTTCCTTTATTTTGATGCATTAAAAGTCTGAAGCTTATTTGCACTCAGAATGACGTCCCAGTTTTGGCAGTGAAAGGAGTGTGATGGAAATGTGGGGTTAGCTGAGGCTGTGACAGAAGAGCTGCTCAGACAGTGCTCTGCAGTGATGGAAACCTGCCCTAAACACCTCCAGCCCCTGGTGACAGCCTGGCTGAGAACCAGAAACACCAACAGGGCACACAAAGCTCAGAGATTCTTTCAAATCAAAACACATCTTCTCAGCCCCTTGTCCAGCCTGTCCATAATGGCCAGGAAGAAGCAATCCAATGCTATCATTTTTATCAAACAGGAATCAGTTACCAATAGTGCCCCCAGTTAAAATACAACCCAAGGAGCAGCTGCTTTCCCTCTGAACTGACCCTGAGGGGTGACACTCTCAGACAACAAACTTATTTGCAATTAACAACTCAATTAGGAGAGTGTCAACTCAGGAAATGTAAAGTGTTATGCACTTTATTATTGGTCACAAGAGTACAGATTTAATACAGTTTTGATGTCTTCTGTCAGGGTAGCTGTGCCAGGAGCTGCACCTTCACCTTCTGATGGTGTTTCAGTGGTATTTCCTCCTGCGGTCGTGCTCTGCAGCAAAGCACAGCAAGTTAACTCTGCTGAAATCACAAGGAAAAAACCCTACCACACCTGAAATTACATTCTGAAAACCCCCTGAGCATTTATTTTCTAGGTGCTGTCAAGTCAGACAGGCACCAAGGTCTAAACTTTCTTCACTGCCAAGAAAATACTCAGTAAGCATTCAAGTTTTCTACGGCTAAAAGAAGTTTGTTTGCCAACAATCTTACATTTTATTTCTAAAAGCAGCAGCAGGGTTTTTATTCCCCAGGCAACCTTCCAAGCTGCCCTGCACACACTCAGCCGTGGTTTTTACTTACTTATGTGGCTGTAGCTCCACATGTAGCTGAGGACAATGTACCCAGCCAGCACCATGGAGAGACCCCCGAGGCCCCCCTTCCTCACATTGATGTATTTGTTGTAGTATCTGCTGTGACCTGCGGAGGAGGAAAATTTTTCAGAGCAGCCACATGAGTTGTGTGCGTTACCCTGTGAGAGAAAGAAGCAGCCAGGATTCACAAAACTTCAGGAAATTGGTTCTAATGGAACATCTGACGGTCTCAGAAGCAAGACTGAGAGGAGGCAACCTGTGTGTTGGTTGAGCAAGGTGATCCCAAGTTAATAAACCTAAGCCTTAAAAAAAAAAAAAAAAAAAAAAAAAAGGAGAAAACCCCCATTTTCCCATTTTTCCCCCTAAATATTATTATGACTTTCATGAGCTCAAGCTGCTTTGCAATTATCAAACTCTTCCATACATTATATACATGCACACATGTATTATCAAAGGCAGACACTTGCATTTGGCATTTTGTGTTTAAATCTACCTGAATGACATTTGTACCTACAGCAAAAGACATTGGTCCCAAGTGATCCATAAGGGCTCTGTCTCCCCTTTTACCATCTGTGGGGATCAAATGCCTTTTAATCCTTTTTTGTTTACTTGTGATGTTGCACAACCCCAAGATTTTCAGCCAACGCGTTCAGGACTAAGGGCCCCCCATTTCCCCCTTATACAAGAAAGAATACTGAAAACAAACATCCGGTGGATAAAGCCCATACGAGAAATAAATTTACAGTTGGAAAAACGAGATGTTACAGGAGAAACTGCTCTGGGAAGGCAAAACTGGCCACGGAGCAGCCCCTGCAATGCCAGACACCTCCCCCCAGGCAACATCCAGTCCGGCAGCCAGGGATTCTTGTGTGCTACTCTCCCTGGCTCCGTCAGGGGAAGGAATGAGGGACCCGCACCCTCTGGGCCTCCCCCCAGCCCCCTCACCTCTCCGAATGGCCCCCATGATGCCGCCGGGGGTGAAGTCCCTCATGGCCAGCCAGCTGCCCAGCTGGCCCAGCTTCACGTCCATCAGCTTCATGTCCTTGAGGAGAACTGCGGAAGGGAGAGGGAGAGGGAGAGAGAGCCCGGTGAGCGCGGGGCTGAGGGAGGGAAGGGGACACCGCGGTCACCTTGATCCCCCCGCACTCACCCGGCGGATTCGCCATCTTGCTGTGCCCGGAAGGGACGGGCCGCGGGGGCTCATGGGAGAGGGAAGGGCGGGAACGCGGGGGCGGGGCCGGCGCCATGTTGAGTGTGTCACGGCGCCATGTTGAGTGTGTCACGGCGCCATGTTGGGTGTGTCACGGCGCCATGTTGGGTGTGTCACGGCCCCCTCAGGAGGGACCATGGCGGTCCCGGTGCCGCCTTGAGCCCGTCCAGCCTGTCCTAGGGACAGGACAAGGAGTAATGGGTACCAATTGGAAGTGGGGGAAGTTTTGATTAGATATACAGAAATAATTCTTCCCTGTGAGGGTGATGCGGCTCCGGCACAGGTTGCCCAGAGAAGCTGTGGCTGCCCCATCCCTGGAAACATCCAAGGCCAGGTTGGAGAGGATTGGAGCAACGTGATCTAGTGGAAATTGTCCCTGCCCATGGCAGACGGTTGGAACTGGATGATCTTTAAGGTCCTCCCACTTCCTTGACATTCCATGATTCTGTGATCTCCTCTCTGGGGGCCAATTCCCCAGTGGGGGCTGCACACACTGCCCCAGGTGCCACAGGCACTGCTAGCCTGCCAGAGGGCTGGGGCACCTGAGGGATTTTCCCTTCATTTCCAGTCCAGCAGGTCCCTTCATCAGCTGCACCTTTCCTCAGGGGATGGTAAACAACTCCTGATCATGTCCTTCAATCCCCCAGGGCAGCGCCTCACACCGTCCCACGTTATGGGGTGTCAGGTGCCCTCCTCGCAGTGCTTCAGATTGTGAGGAAATATAGAAAAATTCACAAGTTGTCATCAGCATCTTCACACGTCTCCATCAGCAATCTTGCCAATGTCCCACAAATGAACCTTTTCCAATGTGTTCTTAAGTTGCAGCTCTAACACGGTAAATATGTGTTCATAGGCAGTATATACTGCAACATACATTGAAATTGTCGCTTATTGCGCTGTAAGAAGTTCTTTTTCAGTGCCCACTGAGGACTTTTCCCTGTGGGAATACGCTGTGCTCTACTCCAGCTCCTCTGGAAGGGCGCCAAAGGCAAAAGGAGAGGCTGGGTTGGGGTATATGGTGTAAATAAACCCGCATAACCAGAGTGGTGGAGCAGTTAATGTGCAGATAAAGATAAATTTTACCTTCCTGAAACAGGAATTGCAGAAGATCCTGAGATGGAAGGGACCCACAAGGATCCGAGTCGAACTCCTGGCCCTGCACGGAACAGCCTGAGAGCGTTGTTCAAACACTCCTGCAGCTCTGGCCATGGGGCTGTGACTGTTTCTTGGGGAGCCTGGGCAATGCCCCACTACCCTTGGGGAGAAGAACCTTTTACTGATATTCCCCCTGACATCCCAGCCATTCCCTGGGTCCTGTCCCTGCTCCCAGAGAGCAGAGATTGGAGCTGCCCCTGCGCTGCCCCTCGGGAGGAGCTGCAGCCCCCAATGAATCTCTCCTCAGTCTCCAGCAGAACAAACCAAGTGACCTCAACCACTCCTTGTTTTGCTTCTCCCCTAGACCTTTCCCCATATCCGTAGCCCTCCTTTTAATCGCTTTATATCTTGTATTGTGGTGCCCAAAACTGCATGCAGAGCTTGAGGTGAGACTGCACCAGCTCGGACTAAAACGGGAAAGGGCCACGCAGATTTATTTCCTTTTCCGCAGAGCCTTGCCGGGGGGTTCGGGCCCACCCTGGGCACACCTGCAGCCCTGGCTGGTGGCACCAGGTGTGACTCCAGCAGGTGTCACTCGCAGGCAGCGGCTGCGGCTGATGGTCCCCGTGTAGTGACCTCTAGAGGCTTCAATTCCTCTCGTGCAGGTTCATGGCAGTGTCAGGGTCTGTTGCTGTTTATTGTGCTGAAGCTGAAAAGCGAAGTGCTGCAGCGGTAAACAGGGAGCAGCCGTTCCCCCGCTGCCCCGGACAGGTCAAACAGCACCCCGGGATTCCTGGATATGAAATCTCCATCCCACAGAGGACTGGTAGAGCGGGTCAGAGATGAAAACTAAATTAAGGACGCTGAAAGGAGCCCACAGGGCTCCTACATAAACACTAATCTCTGCAGCTTTTACTTCTCTTAGCTCACAGAGTCTTATTCCATACTCCTCCCTCCTGCCACTGCAGGATTCTTGGAGTCTGCAGGGTTGTCTTACCTGATATTAAGAGAGGTGAGGGACTTGTGCTGTCTGAAGATATATGGAACTGTGTCACACATCAGAGGCTGGTATCTGTGTCTAGCTTTACCTTCTATTTTACCAAAATTAATTTATTTACATTGAGTACTTCTATAGCATAACATAACATAACATAACATAACATAACATAAACCATCATAACATAACATAACAACATAACATAACATAACCATAAAATAAAACATCATAACATAACATAACATAACATAACATAACATAACATAAAACATAACATAACAAAAAAAAAGGCAGAAGGAATATATTGCTGCTTGATTTTTTTTTTTTTTCCCTTATTAACAGAAGGTAAGATTAGGAATGTATAGTGTGTTTGAACACCTGAAAAAAGGGTTCCAAATTTAGACCCTGCTAAATGAGTTTAAAATCCTCTTATTAAATTATCCTTTATTTTATTATTGGACTTTACCGGTAACTGTCGTTTTATGGCTGAAGTGTCCCCTGATGAACTACTATGTGCCCTTTTTACAGTACTTGCAGAAAATCATGCTCCGAACTTGCTTCCCTCATTCTTGCAAGGCAACCTATTGTTTTAAATAGGATTACTCATGCAAGGCAGATTAATTCACCTACAGGAAGAAAGCCAGTGGCGGGGGCCTCGTTTTAAGGAGTTCCCTACAGAGTAGGAGAGCACATAAAGCTGCTCAAACTGCTTATAGCAAGATCTGGGGAAATTTGGATTGTTAGGGTAAGAATGGACATCCTTAAAGAGGATTCAATTCAGTTAGAGGCAGCAGTGACTCAAGCCTTGGCCTGAGCTGCCCATGCTGGCAGGGTGAGAGGAACAGGGCTGTTCTCTTTATGCCACCTTAACCCGACCCAGCAGGAAGAGTGGAATGGTACAGATGTGCAGGAGGTTTTGCTGCACATTTCCTGCTTTTGACCTGCGCTGCTGGCCAAAACTCAGGGTCTTGCTGGTTGATCCAGATGGGAGGACCTGTGACAAAGAAAAGTGTTTCTGATGTGTTTCTGTTTGTTTACAAGAATTCTCGCAGCCCTTTCTTCCTGGCCACAGAAGAACTCACACACTGAGAGCCAGTTGCCTTGCTTAGAGCTCCAGACCTGCTCCAGGCAGCAATGTGACCCCAAATCCTTGTATTCACTCCAGGTCTTATATCAATGATTGTTCAGGCTCTTTGAAGTTTCCGTTCTCTGCTTGTTTCCATATTCTGTCTTTCTGTCTCTTCCTCCACCTGAACCGTAGCATCCACACGTAACCTTTCCTTTTAATATCCTACTCCAAACTGTCCTCCCAGAGCCTTCAGGTTCTTGAGCAATCTTGTATTGTGGGTGGCAATAGACTTAATGTCTCCTTCAGCTACCCTAAATAAAGGAATGCAGTTAAACCTACCAATTTCAAGAAGGTTTAGCCCAGCCTCTAAAAATAAAAGCCTAATGGAGTGTTGCCCTGAGGTTTTCATCTTAGTGAAGACCTCTCTAGAAAATGCTGTGAAGTTTGTACATAATGGCATAGAAATAATAGAAGTGGAAATAAAAATAGAAATAAATTCAAATAACACCGAGTATTTTGCAAAAGACGTCAATGGATACAAAAGAGATTTCCTTTTTCTGCTAATAAGGGTAACACATAATATTGCAGCTTTTAGTCCAAAGATTCAGTTTTGGCCCATAAAGTTAAGTCACACTTCATGTGAGTTGCTGAAAAGGAGAAGTAAAAAGCAGAACAGCCTCCCTCGGAGGTTGGGATGATATTTCTTGTTCCGTGTGCCACCCTTTGAAGACTCAGGGTCTCACCTGGGTGATCAGTGGTCCTGAAGGAATATACAGACACAGTGTCTGCAGGTGTGTGAGGTAGCACAGAGTGGCCTTCAAGAAGGTCAAGAAACGAGGATTTACCTAAATGATCCCATGCCCACTGAAACTGATGACAAAGCACCCAGTGCTTTTAATAAAGGATCAAACCTTCTGTGGTTTGTGGACCAGATACGGTTCTGAAACATGTGGTTTGGCACAGGATGCCTCTTGGCTCCAAAGCACTCATTTCAGTCTGATGAATTCCCACCAGCACAGGTTAAGGAGCTGCAGCCATCAAGGAGAAAGAGAAATCACGGGCTACCAGCTCTTGCAGAAACTCAACAGAGAGATACACATTCTATCAGCCAGTAATGTGGAGAAAAGTTATGGCCCCAGATTGCTTCATCCAGTTAGTTATTTTTTAATTGTATGAACAGGCTGGTGTGGTGAGAGCAGAGCAGCTGCTGAGGTTTCAGCACGGTTCATCTAAAATTGTGCTTGCAGTGGAAACCAGACTCCAGCGTTGAATAGGATAAGAAAAGGGTGTGGAGTTTGAAATCTCTTCCATGGCCAGACTTCCTCAGGAAAATGGTGAATTGCTTTGCAGAGATAATAATACCTAGGGATTGACATGGCAAAAGCAGTTGAGAGAATGAACCTGTGATTGCAAGCAGATTGCTTGCTCTGTGTTATTATAGAGCCATTTTCCTTCATCAACCTCAAAAGACTTTGCAGAGGAGATCACTTACCAGTGATTAATAGTTTAGCATGTACATAGTTCTTTTCTCCTTCACAGCACTTGAGTGTTGATGCATCTTCGTGCTCCTCTGATAAAATGTGTACATTAATGTTACGATTATCCTTTTAAGTAGTGAAATTTGAGCCCTGGGTTTAGGAGTGGGGAGGGGGAATTCCTCCCTCCTCCTTTGGTCCCGTCTTGTTGGCCTTTGCTTGTATCTAGTGTCAGTTGCAAAAGTACCTTATTTTATAAGTCTTTGATCAGCCTGGTGGTTAGCTAAATATATACCTGTGGGGAGATAATTACATGCTATCAGTAGTAAAGTGTACTAAAATAATGTACGTTAATTAAAACACTTGCAAAACCAAAGCAGGAATTTTCACAGAGATAAATCTGCTGCAGCAACAGCTGTATCTGAGGCTGCTTTCCAGAGACAAACATGAAAATAGAACCAGGGACCAGTAAAATCCAGTTTCTTCATGCTGAAAAGAGGAAAGACATATACCCACTGGGAATGGCATGGTGGTGTCAGTCCAGAAGGGCAGGGCGATCTGCCTTCATTAGTGGCAGAAGATTGGTGTGATAAATTCCATCTTATCCATATGTCTGTTTGGCTAAATGTGAGTGGCCCAGCACGGGGGATGTACAAATGGGCTTCATATTTTCAGGGGAGGATTTGGAGACTAATTAAATGATGTGACAGAAGTTTAAAATAAATCACCTTGTTAACATCTTTGAATCCACTGTCAGTTCCTCCAGCACAATCCTTGTACTTCTCTCTTCCCACATTTATGTCTGATGAAAATAAATGTGGAAATTGTCTCTCTGACCTTCCCAGCTGAAGCAGCCGATGGCTGTTCTCCCTCTCCTACCTTGTTTCTTGGAAGAAGCTCCGTTGCTGACATTGAGCCTTACTCAGACCAAAGACACTGGTGGCTTTGGGATATTATTGCCTCCAAAGCCATGTGGCACCTGTTGATGTTGTTTCCTGCAGACCCCAGACCACAGCCAGTCTCAACCCAGCACATCATCCCATTGAGAACTGGAAGGGTTTGTATCCCAGGCTTTCTCTTCCTGAAAGCTGCAGTCACTTCACCTGGGACAGCAAGGAGACATGAGGCTGAAGCAAGTGCCAAGGAGCTGAGAAGGGCAACTGTGCCAGTGAGACCTCAGGCTTGTACCAGTGGCTGACCTGAGCATCTTCTTGGAAGACACAAAGGAATCAGAAGGTTTGTAGGGCTGCAGTGGGAGAGCCACAGCTCAGCCCCCACCAACCAACTGTGTCTCACCACATGTAGCCCAGGCCTTCCAGTGTGGTACTTACACATCTGGAGGGTTAGACAAAGGCTCTTTCTCCAATCCATACATGCAGTTGCCAGTGGGTTCACGGCTGTGTTGATCACTGGTCAATGAGTTGGTGCTGCTCCATCTATCCCCCTCCATGTGTTTGTTTGCATCATTCTCTCCTGGCACATATCCCTGTGGATTTGTCGTCATACTATCTCACAAAAATGATCCTTTGCTTTCCCTCCCCAACCTGCACTAGATCAAATTCTACCTTTTTCCTAGTTAGTGAAAGTGGCATAACAGATCTGTCTAATCAGGCTTGCCCCACGGCCATGTTATCTTATATGCTCCTAAAGCCAGGGTGAGAGGGAGATTCCTCTCTAAAGATCAGCTATGAGTCGGGTGGGATTTCAGCCATGAGACACTGACATTCAAGCAGGGCACGTGGGCATCCCCCTTCCCTCTGCTCCGCAGTGTGGACTGGGAGGGATCACAGAGGACCAGGACAGGGGAGCCAAGCAGCAGCAGGAAGCATTTAAATGTATTTCATTTCAGGGTGACCTTTAACAGGTGTGGATTTATGGATGGGGAGGGGAGAGGGAAGTAAGCGAGGGATTAGAGGGACTTTACCCTCCCTCCACTTTAAGCACTAGCTTGCACAACATTCCAGGACTGTGAGATGCAATTTGTAGCTGTGTGGCTTTATATCTTCTGCCTCCTGGGTTCCAGGCAGGGTCGTGGCTGCCCCTGGGCTTTAGAACTGCTTGGGATTCAGTGGAAGGCATTGTGCTGCCAGGTGCCTCAGATACAAAACTGGGGAGCAGGGTGGGGGTGAAAAATCCCCCTTTTCTCTGCAAGAATTGGCATTTAACCTTTCGTGGAAGTGCATGATTCAGCCAAACACAAGGTGTGTGATATATTCCCTCTGTGACTTTGCCTGGAGACGTTCTCTTCTTGATCCAGTGCTGCTGTGTGCTGTTGAAAAGCTGCTTTCCTCTAACCCAGCACCTGCTGCAGTTCAGTGATGGATTAAAGCAGCTCTCCATTTTCCTTATCCCTCTCTGGGGGGAGTTGTGAAGTTTAATTAATTACATTTTGTAAAACATGATGAGATTCTTGGATGATAAATGCTGCACAAATGTAGAGTATTTTTTAATGAGCACTGTATGACGGCTGCAACAAAACGCTTGTTTAATCAAACTGATCTGAGCTACAAAAAAAATCCTCACCCTGCTGCTATCAAACAGGAATCAAGTACTCTGTCTTTCATGGGCTATTGGGTTTGAGGATCCCAAGGCATTTTTCAAAACTTTATCAAAATAAAAAGGCAAGGAGCATATTTGTGTCTCTATATTTTACAGTTCTTCCCCTTTATGTGTGCAGTTATATAACAAACCACTTGGCAACAGGGAAGGGAAGGATCAGAATGGTGTGGCTGGATGTCATGGCTGTGTGACAGGGTGCATGTACCTGCTCCAGTATTACTGGGCCACATCAGGCACCACACTTCTGGCACTGTATATTTTGTGTTTTAGGTGTTTTCCAGTTATAGTCATGTGAAATCATCCAGGCTGCAGCATCTCTGGTTCCCTCTCCTAAGCAAACAAGGATAAAATGAAGCCTGGGTGTTGGTCTTCATTGCACATGCAACGTAAACCTTCCCAGGGAACCAGTAGTTTCCATGCTGGAATCTGCAGCCTGGGGTAAGGACAAGCAGGGTGCTGTTTTTGTTTTTTTTTCTGGAATTCTGTCAGGAAAAGAAGGAGTAATTTCTCAAGCTAAAAGACCAGCCTCAGGCCACTTGGTGGGTAGAACTTCAGCCATACACTTCTTGTGGAAAGCACCTTCTCCTGTTACTGGAATGCTGAAGTGTCAGATCACCAGTGAACAGAGGAGATATGACTTGAAGCAGCACTTAGAGCAGAGCCTGGAACAAGAAATCTAAGACTTCCATCCTGTGATGACCCAGCCCAGTCCCACAGCCTTTGGGATCCAGGGGTGCTCCCAGCAGAGGTTACTATGGCTTCTGGCACTGGTGTTGCAGGACTGAAGTGATGGCAGCAGCCAGGCCCTCTGTATTTCATCCCCACTGCAGTTTCCATAAAGCTGCTGCTTTCCAAAATTTGCCTTTTCTGGACCTTCTATAATCTCTGCTGCTTTTGGCCAGATGGATTTTTCCTTAAGGGGAGAAGAACAGGATGAGAATGGCCTCGATATAGATATTGTCTGGCTGCGCTGGGAAGGAAAACGAAGACAGAAGAAATGAGCTGTTGAACCCATGGTGTTATGAGAGGGATGAGTGAGACATTTTAGGGAATAACCAACCAATCAGCCAATCTCACAAGCAATTTGTCTTTCCTCATTAAAAGGCAACACCATAGTGGGAGAAATGTAGAGCCATTCTTCAGAAGATTTATTGCCCTGTAGCATCTGCACAAGAAAACTCTTAAGTGCTGAGTAGAGCAGGAAATTGGAAGTAGATTGCACAACCTGCAATTCAACAAAGTTCTTGGATCTTCTGTGGAAAAAAAGTGCTGGGATTTCAGAGCTGGCTCTAGCTTGTAAGGCTTGCTCAGTCCTGGGAGAGGAACCAGCGCACATTTGGTTAAAGCTGATGGAGGCTTTCTTATTTACTGGTCTAGCTAATGAGAGCATCCTAGAGTGCTGCTTTAACCAGAACAGATGGAAATACTTCCCAGTGCTGTGATGGATCTAACTCTACCTATGATTAGTGAACCAAATACACTGATATGAGCTACTGGAGTTCACTGGACCTCTGACAAGAGAGGGGTGCCTGTGTTCCCTGCTGTGAACATATCTCTTTACAGCCCTCTGTATGTACAGCATTTTCTCAGAAACCAGCCTCAGGGACAATTATACATTAATAGCTACTTCTTTCAGAAGCAGCCAGCCCTGCTCCTGAGAAACAGCTATTTTCAGGCAGTCTTGTTCCTGTGGAACTGCTATTTTTAGTGAGTTCTATTTCTGAGGCCAAAAAAAGAAGAAGAAGCCATTTCTGTATCCCTCCACCATGGCCCAGACCCACTGGCTGTGGTTGACTTGCATTTTGCAGTAAACATTTCCTCTTTACATCTCAGTAGCCTGAAGAAAGTGGTTCTCCAGCCATTACAGAAAGCAGCAATCTGAGCTGGGGATAATTATACAGGGAGGGCTTGTGGGAGGCAAAGCCGTCCTCACATACTATAGATTCCATTAGAAGGAGTAGGGAGATGTAATGGGGCTCTCCTGGGAGATGCAGGACTTTTAGATACCTAATTTGGAAGTCCGTTCTGGTATCCATTTTCAACATCCCAAGAGTAATGATTAATCCTGTACTCCAGGTTTCTCTGAATCAGTTTGTAGCTGTAGTAAATATGGGCTGAGCACGATAACATCACTTGTGCTCTGGGTAAGTGACTTGAGGCACGAGGAGCTCAGGGGCCGTGGCCAGTAACTCACTGTGCACCCTCATCTGGCAGCGAGTGCCACTCAGGAATCTGCCACGGAGATAAAAGGGGCTCCGTCAGAGCTGAGGAATGTGGTGTTTTGCAATATAAGTATCTCATATGCTGAAGGCCCCATAAATGCACCCCAGCAGTGCCGTGTTCTCATTCCTGCAGCGTCCCAACAGCTGGGACCCGGAGATCTTCCGTATGTTCTTGCGGCCGTGGCCTTTCAAGGGGCATTTGGTAGATGCAACCACATGAAAATTCCAGTAATACCTTTTTGTTATTTGTGGGTTTGATGCAAATGCTGGTGTCCTGACACAAGGGTGAAGTGAGTCTCACAATGCTAAATCTGTCCTGAATTTCAGCAGTGCCTGAGCAAAGTTCATCTCAGGTATGTTGTGATCTCTTCCCTACAGCTGCTTCTGCCTCTGATCAGTGTGTGGCTGCAGGTAAAAGGTTTAGATTAATTTTGTTGCCCAGAGAAGATGTGGCTACCCCATGCTTGGAAGTGTTCAAGGCCAGGTTGGAGCTTGGAAGGTGTCCCCGTCCATGGCTGGGGCTGGAACGAGGTGAGCAGAAGATCCCTCCCAACCCAACCTACGATTCGGTGGACAGTGACATCAGCAGAGAACATAGACTGGAACCACGGCTTGCAGGAGTGTATACACTGGTAGATCTTTTCTTGGCAGGGCGTTGCTTTCTGGATTCAGCGGAATCAGCAGCTTTAGTCTTTGCACAGGGTCGCAGCAGAGCTGAAAAAGCCCTGCCCGTCCTTGCTCCAGCACCGTTTGCTCAGGGGCTGCTCTCGGAAGACACTGGGGGTGTGTGTGTGGTCTGAAGGTCACTCTTTCTCGGGAAGAGGCTCTTCTTTCCTGTCTGAATGAGAAGGGGAGGCTGTTGGCATTTCAGCCTTGTAAGCAGTTTCCCTTCTCTTTTGTGCAGGCAATACTGATGAACTTGGTCTCTAAGTGAAGACTATTTATCTTGTTTTTAACCCTCTGCAGGAGAGGAGCTCAGTTGTGTTTGTCCTGTAAAACCAGACACTTCTCCCGCCCCTCATTTTATAAAATATTCCTCCTATCCTCCCATCTACAGGAAAAGTCATTATCTCTGGACAGTTTCTTGAAACCCAATTGCCTTTATATTCCGGTCATAAGCAGAGCATTGTTCAAAGCGTGAGTGAATCGTGGCTGCTTTTATCACAATGAGAGCCCATTACTGGCACTTTTCCCTTTTTACTGCTTCACTAGAGAAAGGCAGGCAAAAAATGGGACAGAAATCTAGGAAATGAAGGGTAATTTACAGTTCACAAAGGAGCAGTAAAAATTAATTAGCTGTCTGAGGATCCGTTCTGACCTGGGCTGTGGAGTTTGTGCCAGCTCTTTGTGTTGCATAAACTGGCTGTGCTGTGCTAGGCTGCTGAGATCAGGCTTGTGCTGTGAAATTAAGGCTCGTTGCTGAGGTAGAAGTCCTTCAGGGCATGCAAAATGTGTATGCACACCTAATTTGGTGTGCCAAAGAGACATGGTGGTGCATATAACTCAGGTCATTACATGCTCAACTGGCTACTTAAGTTGTTCACTATTAGTTGTCACAGTAACTGCTCATGTAAATTACTGATGCAGTTATTCACATAATTTAGCACTGAGCTCCTTTGGAAGTCCAGGCCTAATTCCTCCTCTTCTTCCAAGATGGTGTCTGCATGAATGAAACACACTTTACACACCATATCCATATGGTCCAAGTCCAAAAAGGGACAGAGCCCCAGAGGGATCAGAGAAGTGACAAGACACTGTCCCAGCTGGGCTCTGGGCCACTTTGGTTCTGCTGTGGGATGCAGGAACTGAGCAATTCCAGCATCTTGCCAATCATGTTGCCAGCCCTCCAGTCAAGCCTGAGATCCCCACCTGGAGAAAGAACTTCACAAATCAGAAATGTCCTAATTTGGATCCTTTTTTGGTACATAATTTTCAAAACTGTAATTTCCATTTGAGAACTATTTGTCCTGATCCTGAGCGTCAGCTGAACTCTTTTTTTTTTTTTTTTTCTCTGTAGTTTAATTTAGGCAGCAGATGCCATCAGAATGTTAATGCCTTCTTAATTCTCACCTACATGCTTTTATTCTTATTAATTTGTTATCTGGGGCTTTAATATTCTATTTTTTTCCTGATTTGATCAGTTGAAATCATTTGATGGCAGCGTTTCAACAGGGCTTGCACTGGGGAAGCATGTAATGGTGCATCACCAATGTGTGTTGCTGTGTATCCTGCAGCGTGCTCAGCTGTTGTACTGCCAGAGCAGGAATCAGGTGATGGTTTTAGGTGATTATAGATGAGGCCTTACTTATCCCTGCTGGGAACAACTAGAAAGGGAGAAGCTTTAAGGGCAGTTTCCCTGCTTTAGGATTTTGCCCGCTGCAATCAAGGGTTGGCGATCCAGTGTGAGTGTGATCCCTGTGGAAGCGCAACTGAGCTTGGATCCAACGTGCTTGGACGGCTGCCCGGCCACAGCGGATGCTTTCAGTCAGCACCCTTAAACCACTGCTATGGGGAGGCCACAGAAGTGTCCCCACAGCATTCCCTGTTCCCAGCTCAGGGGCTCAGGGATGGCACTTCCTGACTGAGAGCCATGGGGAGTGAGGCAGGGATCATTGCCAGCTGGAGGATGGCACCTCCCAGAACCAGGGGGCAGAAAAATGGAGGTGGGTGGGTTCTTTGGTGCTCCCCAGGTGATGCCAGATCCGACTGCATGCAAGTGTCTCTGTCACTTGGGTGCAGGGAGACAGCAGGTTTGGCTTTTGAGACAGATTTAATGAGTGTTACCTAGGAAAGGGTGTTCCGAGCTGTCTAGAAGTAACAAAAATAAAGTTAAGGAATGATAGAGAGAATGAATGGTTTTACTAGCTTAATCAAAACACTTCTGAAAGGAAAAGAAGTGCCCAAGTCCCAGACAGTTTCTCAGTCAGTGTGGTTCCCTCCCTCCTGGCAGCAGAGAGAGGGGAGGCCTCAAAAAACTTTACTGGCTACTTTGGTACAGCCTCAACAGCCAAAGAAGCCCTGTGCCCATCAGCGGTTGGGAATGACCCAGATTTACCTACCGAGGAGTAAATGAGTAAATGGAGAGGGGAACTATTTGACCCTTTACCTTGTGACAAAACTCTGCTCTTAAAGCACTCAAGACATGGGTTTGGAGTGGGCAGCAGGAAGGTTCTTTTATGACGACTGAAAGATACAGTGAGGTTTTTCTAGAGAGACTGTTCCCATCATGAGAGAAAAGACAGAAGAGAAGGAAAGGGATGAGGATGAATCAAGCCCAGTTTCCACGGCATCTTCCCACATGTGCATACTTAGAGCTCCCAGTTGGCTTTTTTAACCTTTTAACTCTTCAGTGTGTCCTAGCAAATCTAATTCTGTGGGTTTGCAAATGCACCTTTTCCTAATGCCCCTGCCTCAGTTTTGGGAGACAGGAATAAGGATGTGACTTTGTGTTCGTGTTATTGCTTGTTATTTGGGGAATGAAATACAGAATGATAGAATCATGGAATGGTGTGGACTGGAAGGTACCTTTAAGCTCATCTTGTTCCAATCCCTGCCATGAACATGATCACCTTCCTCTATCCCAGGCTGCTCCAAGCCCTGTCCAACCTGATCTTGAACACTTCCAGGGATGGACAGCCACAGCTTCTGTGGGCAGCCTGTGCCAGGGCCTCACTCAGGTTTTCCTTTTTCTGGGAAAAGCATGGTTTCATTTTATCCCTTCAATATTTGCAGATACCAAAGGGTCAGAGCAAACATGTCTTTTCACTGAATATTACCTACACCATGAGGTATGCGTGAAGTTGCCAAAATCACATGGTTGGCTTTTAAAAGGATTTTAAGGAAGTTTTTAAAGGTGATGTTTGTGTTCAAGCAAGCAGTGGCTGCTTTTGCACTCCCAGATACGTGTGAGTTGAGTCCCACTCCAGATGTGCCTTGTATAGACTGTTATGAGCAACTGGCTGCTCTGTGTGGAGTTTTACACTGGATCTGTGCTCCAAGCCAGGCAGATTCCACCCAGTGCTGTGTGCTGGGAAGTGCTGATGGAGTTTATTGGAGCACAGAGCTCGCTCATGTCCAGGCAGCCTGAAGGGTGACTGAGATGGTAACAATCTTCTGAAGGAAAACCTCTGCATTCACACCAAGGGCTGCATAAGGCAGGGGCCTGGGTAACAGCTGCATCCAGCAGTTTGGTGGGAAAAATCTGAGCAGGGTGAAACTGTAGCTTTCATTTGGGCAGATGGAGTGCATCTGTTGATGGGATCAGGGATGGGACAGCATCCTCTGGAAAGCTGGGATTAAGATACACAAGCGTTGCATGCAAATTAGGCATCAGATTATGCACATGAGAAGCACAACGATCTTCTGGTATTTTGGTTGGCTTCCAGGTTTGGATTTGGAGTCCTTTATTTCTGGTGCATGAAGGCAGCAGCTGATGTGCTGAGCCTCAAAAGATGCCTCTGCCCGCAATGTCCGGATTCCAGCAGGACCCGATGAAATGGCAGCACACACCCTGCTCAAGCTGTTCCCCTTCCCTCTGTACTCCTTCCATGGGACAGTGGATCCTTCTGCAAACCTTTCTGAGCTTGGATAGAGGTGCCAAAGGACCTTGTGCAGGCTTTGCCCTGCCCATCACCCATTAAGAGGTGACAGCTTTCTGGCTGCTGTGAGGTGCTGCATGACACATCGGGTATTGTGTGTAGGACTTGAAGAGGTCGGTACGAGCTATCTGAGTAATTTATTACCCACCAAAGTAGGTGAGTGACTGCTGTTGTCCTTATCCTTTTAGAGAAGGATGCTCAAGCACAAACAGGTCAGGATATTTTGTGAAAGTCCCGAAGAAGGAAGTATCACAGCTCAGAAATAGTGTTTGGTCCCATGCTCAGACAATTTCTCTCTGAAATCATGTACTAAGCATTAGTGTTATTAAGGCTGGTCAGCTTATGCTGCAGAAACACCATAATGTGAATTTAGTGTTTTCCACTGTTTTTTGGTTGTCCATGAATCAATCCCAGTTCACCAAACACCTCCCACTCTTTCTACATGATGAACTTCCTCTCTTGGTGTTCTGTGTGTTTGGTTCATCCAATTCACATGGGGTTTTTTCTCTGATTCTTGTTCAGAGGAACAAGCCTTGTTTTAAAAACAAAGAAACCCTAATTATTTGCTGCTAGCATTCCCTGGGGCTGCATGGAAGGATTTGTTCTTTAGGCTTCCTGAATGGTTTTTTTGGTGTGCAGGAGCTCTCACACGGGTCCTGAACAATGTTGTTATTTGTGTCATTATTGCATCCAGACACTGGCTTGGGCACCAGTGGTGCAGGTGCTGGACAAACACTGAGCAGCTGGGTGGTCCTTGTCTCAAGGAACTTAGGAAATCAAGGTTTGCAATGTGTTTCAAGTCGGATCTGTTTTCATCCTTCCGGCTCCAGTGCCTTGTGAGAGGTGAAAATTAGAAAGAACAGAGTGAGAAGGTCTGAGATGTGTATTTGAGGTAATCCCAGGATAATGGGGAATAGAGGCATTCATATACATTCACTGGTATTATGTATAAATGAAGGATTTCAAGAGACTTTCTGTCTGTTTGGGAGCAACTAGAATTCCTGCTAAATAAGACTCAGCAATTTGTGTGACAACTAGGGTGGTCTTGATTTTTAACTGATGAAAAAACCAGCCTCTTGATCCTCAGCTTTTCTGCAGTATGTTTCTTTTTCTCCTTCCTTTTCCCAGCCAAATCCTCCAACATACCCAGAAAAGCCTGTTCTTTTCCCAGCTGGCCGCATCTCAGCGGGCAGAATCTGTGGCCCTCTCCCATTTCAGGCCCGTTTGACCTTGCCTCGTAACCAGATGTTTCACTGGAGAACGTACACTTGGGAGAGCCTGGGCTGCACTCAGCTGCTGGTGAACTCTCTGCCTCGGTCAAGCGGCTGTAAACAAAACCAGCCCAAGAAAAACAAAACCTTTTCTAAACCGAGTTGGCCAAGGACAGAGCCGAATCCAGAGATGCAGATGGCCATTAGTATGTTGATGAGGCTGCAGAGAGAAGCTCATCTGCCATCCTGTTCTTCCACCATGGGTTTCACTCAGCTAAGGAATTCTTTTTTTTGGAGATTGCAAATACTGTTCCCCTGATTCCCAGGAGTTTGGAGATACCTGACACACAGACTCTTTCCAATGCTGCCCAAGGCACATTGTACTGTCTGCAGCTGTCCATTCGAGTGAGTTTTTGGCCAAGAGTATTTAGAAAGTGGTGGCTTGGTGGCCTGAAAGTCTCAGAAGAAGGACTCGCAAGAGCACCACAGCAAAATGATGGATTAGGGACTTCCTTTCTCTTAGAGATGTGTTGGGATTATTCCCCTGTCATTTTTAGGCAGGTTCTCTGCAGAAATGGTTCTGTCTTCTTCACTTGATCAGGAGAAGATGTGAGGAATGGTTTTTGGGGATAAAGCAGGAGTTTAGATTGTCAGAATGTTGATCTTCAAAACTGGGAAGTGGCCAACCCTTGGAGCTCCCATTTGGCTCAAGATAGAGTGGGATGCTCATTAGCTGAGATGTGGGGAAAGCCTCACTTGCAAAGAGGCCTCTAGAACAGCATGGGGTCCCCTCATCCTGTAGTGACAAGTTACAGGAGTTGCGGGCAGCTTGATTTGGACCTGGGGTTCAGATGTGAGAAGGTTTTTTTTTCCATTTGAGTTGTGCTTGGCCAGATTAGAAGATGGAGGCAAGATTTGCTCTGTATCTCTGAAGGGAATTGGTTCCCTAGGCAGAGCCATTCTCCAGGAAAAGGGTGTATTATCCTGAGCTGAGATCTCTGGGAGAGCGATTGCTTGGCACACGGATCCCTGCTGTACCAGGGGGATGGATGCCTGGGACTGAGCACTGTACGCACAGAATTCTGTTGATATCCACATCAGTGATTTCTCCTCCACAAGGGTCAGGCTTGCCTGTCCCTGAACATCTGCTACCACTCAGCAGACATCCACCACTGTGTTATTTATCCAATATTCAGTCTTTTTTTCAGAGGAAAATTTGCCATCTCCTGCTCCTATTTGTACACTACTCCACTTTCTGCAGCCAAGTACCAGCTTGCTGTAGGAAATGTCGAGGTTATGTGGCTACAGCCCATGGACAGTTTGTCCTCTGATCCATCTCTGGCCCCACAAATAATTTTTAATAACCAGAGTGCTCTTAATCCACTTCTAAAGTGAGCCAGATCTGTTTAACCTAATCTGAGTATTAAAACTGGTCATAGTGATATCTGAGCACCTGTGACTTCCTCAGACCAGCTAGAATTCAGGACTGAGAAGCCAATGGCTTTTCCTGTCCATGCTGTCCTGACACATCCCTTCTGGGGTGATTGATACCTTCCAGAGATGGCATTAGGGTCAGTTACACCAAGGTAAGAAATGATGAATGGGGCCACAGGGCGGATATTCCTTTCAGATTCCCAAATAAAAGGGTTTTCAGACTCTCCAGACCTTGGCTTCAGCATCTCAGGGAGCCATTCTTCTTTTGTAAGAGGCTCTGGGGGTTGCATTGCTCAGCCAGCTGGGCACAAGGAGAGAGCTGGAAAGAGGAAGGGATCTGCTAACACTGTTTTGCCCTCTGTGCTTAGATCGACACTTTGCTATGTTTTAAACATCCGCTTCATCATTCCTGCTGTCCAATATCCCACTATGGCCCCAGCAAGAGCTATTTTAATCCCTCATCATTCATCAGGAGGCCCCTTCCTGTTCCCTTTCTATCTGCTCCTGCATGCATGTGTGTGCATCTCTCCATGAAGAAATCCCCCGGGGTGCCTGTTGTCGGAAAGGTCACTCAGGGATATTCACAAACAGCAGGTGTAAAATTAACAACTGGTGCAATTCCAATCATCTGGCAGGAAGGAAAACATTGGACAATAGGTAGAGCCAGGGTAGAGTTTCCAGCTGAGGGCTCATTGCCTGATATAGGGTGGCAGATTGGTGGGCTGGGAACTCTCCTAGGAATGTGAAACCGATAGGGTATTAGCAGCCCCCCGCCCCTCCAACACAATTGTTTTCAGCTTGCTCAAAAATATTTGGAAATGTTACCGAGCGGGACGTGTGGGCGAGAAGGCATCCTCCAGCCAATCAGCCGGGGAGATTCCAGCCCTCCCCTTGAATTTCAAGCTTTTGTTTTCCCTGATGGAAGGGAATCATGAATCCTCCATGATTAATTTAGGGATCTTAAAGCATTTTGGATGAGTTCCTGCAGCGCACTAACAAGTGGTGCTCTCAAGGATTGCGGAAATTGCAAAGAGATGGCAAGAGAGATGGGCGGATATATGATCGATACGGATTCTGACACCTTATCATTTTTGTTAGTGGAACTGATTTTAGCTGCATGAAACAATGGGAGTTTCACTCAGTAAGGGCATCTGGATGGCACAAATCTTCTGGAGGCGTGAATGGAATAGTAGATCCTGTTAGACCTTGACTAATGTCAGCAACCAGAACGGTGGCTTGAGTCGAGGAGCACAGGAGGAAGATTTACTGTGCTGTGGATGTGTCCAAGGAAAGCTGGCAGCACTGAACACAGGGAAGACAATGGGGAATGGCAAAGGCTGTTGGGAAGTTTGGTTTAAACCATGGTGAGCCGAACTGGTCTGCAAGTATTGAAGTGAGTGCTGTAGCCATTCCATGCATGGAGAAAGTTTGGAGACAGGTTTTACCTCACACACAGCCTTTCCTCTGCTGGAGTTCAGCATGGAGTTCTGGCCTATATGGATTAAAAGTAAATGTGTGAGTCGCTGCACCTCACAAGCTCATCGGTGCCTACAGCTCTGTAGCTTCTTCAGTCTCCTCTGCCCTTCTCCTTCCCCACCCTCAAAGCTCTCAGCGTGACGTGACACCAGGAATCCTTTGGCAAAATGCTACCACACCACAACTAGAACTTTTATGCTCCCGTCCAGCTCACACCGTGTCCATCCTCTGTGTAAACCATTTGATACAAGCTCTGTCCACCACAACACAATTAGTGCTGGAAAAGTTCTCTCACGGGTCTCTGAGCCTACGTCGGGATCCCGTTGCTCTCGCTTGCTCTCGCGCACGTGGACTGTGTTGATGAAGGGTGCTGGGCTGAGAGGGGCCTGATAAGGCAGTGTGACCCTGACATACGTCGTCAGCAGCGCTGCCATCGCCAACGAGAGCAGGGGGAGGACTGAAATTCTCCCGTTCAATTGGGCGAATTTGATACCTTCTCGTTCTTGTGTCCTCGTGGCTCGGCCACTTGACATTTCTAAACATTCTCAAGCAAGTTCACTGGAAAACTATCCCATGTCAGGAGCTGGTGATGTCAAGGCTAATAACAGTCCTGGGGTCAAATCCTTCTGATCCTTCAGGCAAGGACCTCAAGATTTGGCTCCAAGTCAACAACAAGGTCTGTCACGTCAATGATGGCTTATTATGAATCCCAGTGCAAGCCTTTCCCAAACAAAGTGCTTTCGTTTGGTTTTCCATGCAGGAAAAGGTTAGCAGTTTCCAAAGGCAGGTTCTTGCTTCCTTGTGTGGAGTGGAGAGCAAAGCCAGTGAGCTTGGAACAGGCAACAGCACTTTTTCTTAGAGCAGGAGACAGGTAAATCTTTATCTGGGAAATTCTCTTCTCATTTTGAATGGTACAAGATTATTGTTTTCATTTCTAGAGGTCCTGGGAGTTTTTTCTCTGTTTCTGTCCATCATTTGGATGTAACAATATCACTGGGCTGCCTTTGTTAATGTTACAATGGGCCTCAGAAAGCCGAACGAGCCGTACTGGGAAATGCACGGCTGGATGTCGGGGAAGGAGATAGCAGGGATCGTACTGGCTCACACTCATGCTGCACTGAAAAAAGGAATTGTAAATTGACATTCCCTCAGCTATTACTTTATAATCCCAGCACTGTGTTGAGAATGATGCCACTGGAATGGTGTCCAAAATTATAAATATAACCACTTCCTATTTTTAATTTCTCCTTAATAAGGGACACAGTGGTCATCATCTGAACAATAACAATTCTGCTCTGCCCTTCCAGATGTCAGAACATTATAAAGCATGGATTAACAAACACTGATGTCTCTCTACAGACCTTCCTTGTGAACTGAAAACTCTGGTGCTCCCAGCTGACACACATACCCCACCAGGTACAAACCTGAGCGCTATGGGAAGTGCTGGACCTGCTTTGCTGTTGGCCTCATTTTGCAAGGGGGTATTTGCATCATGGAAAAATAAAGTGATTTGCTTCATGTCCCTTGGTGAGTCGGTGACAGAGAACAGATCCAGCTGTTTACATCTCCCCATTTTTCTCTGTCAAATGGCCTTTTTTCCCCCTGTATTTTAGGATGCATTTGACATGACGTTCCTAAATATGTAAGCTGGTGTTCAGAATTGCTGAGTCCTCACTAGCTGCCCTCCAGGCAGTACCCAAACAAGATACCCATGGGGAAAGCTGTCTTGTCTTGAACATCAGCAACTACTAATAGTTATTTCTCTTTATATACTCATCTATGTTTTTCAGGTGGAGTTCAGCTCTGCACACTCATCCAAGGCAATGCACACAGAATAAGCACAAGGCAATGATAGACCAAAGCAGATAGACCAAATTTCCTAAAGGTGACTATTTCCCAGCTATTTCCCTCCTAAAAATCTACCTGGTGATAAGAAGTGCTTTGGCTGGGAGGGTTTGAGCTCTGGTTGTCAAAACTCTTAGCTGAGGGAAAACTGTTCCGTGTGGTTGGCTGAGTGACCCTGTGCTTCCAAAAAACTTCTGACTCCAAAGAAAGTGGATTGTTCATTTTTGCAAAGCACTTGTCTCGTGCTGGCTGGCTTCTAGGAAGTTAATGTAGGATCTTTCTCCACTGAAGGTCAGATTTCACGTATCTCCTGAGATCTTAGAACTGGGGTGCTTCTGAAGGAGAAGCAGAAAGGAGAAAACTATCTGGGGTTAGGAACATCTGAGCAAAACTGTGTTTTATGGCTCAGACAGCAATTCCAATTATCCAGCACTTAGGCATTGGGAAGATTGAGATAAGAGGTCTCAGATTTAGCTCCTTTATTCTCTTTGCAAGTTAATGTGCCACTTTTATTCCATTTTTTTTAAGCAATCAAATCTATGGTAGCAAATTTCAAGTTAAAAGGAAAAAAATGTCTCTGCAGAGAATGGAAAGAACCATTTTGGTTCTAGGGTGAGTTTTGTGATCCACCTGAAATATGGATAGCTGTCATTGCACACATATTAAACAGAAGCTGGTGAGCTTCTTGCAGAAATAGCTGGGTAGAATTATGTGGGTTTTTTTATAAAATTATTTCAGTGCATACCAAATGGGATACATACCAAACTGAGCTGCTGTTATGCTTCCATCAGGCTATTTATACACTGTGACAGTGCAGGAACCTCGTTTTTGACTTCTGCCTTAAATATGAAAAGAGTCAGTTGAGAATCATGTAGTTCCTTCAATCCTATGAAAACCTTCACAAAAGCTCTGCTCCACTGCCCCATCCATTTCTTCCCCATTGCAAGGGGCCAGATTTCCAAAGGAAGAGGTGACATCACCAAGCTGGAAGGAGCTGTCTCCCTTCCTTCCCTGGAGTATTTGTACAGGTCAGTCCCTCTCATCTCCTGACAGATTCCTCAAAGGACAGCTTCCCAATTTTCCACCTCTCCTCACTGCACAGCCGCCCACAAACAGCTCCTCAGTCGTCTGAGTGCTCGTAGATCAGTAGCATATTGCAAAGATTTATGGAGCATGTGCAACCTATACACTAATCCAACAGCACTGTGTGGAGGCTTGTATTTATTTTCTGGGATGGATAATCATCATCTTTTGAAGAGCTTCTTCCTGAACACCTTGCTTGTAGAAGGCCATCAGTCCAATCCCGAGTCTACCAAAAACTATGGCTCGGAAGCCTGTTATCCTTCTGTGTGGTGCCCGTGCTTTTCTCACCCCTTCTGGCTACTTCTGGTCACCTGGATATGTCAGCAAAATCTGCAGAGTCCTGACAGCTGGTGTGAGGGTTAGACAGCAGAAAAGCTCTGCTTCTCAGAGCCTTTTCTATCTGCTCCAGAGCTGATTGAATCTCTCCCCCTGCTTGCCCTTTGTGTGACGCTATGGAGTGGAGAAGAGCAATCCTCTGGATCCAACACTCTCCCTTATCCTTCTTTTCCTGCACCAGTTAACTCCCAGCCCTTGCTTCTTCTGCTCCAGCCCCCTTCTGAGCGTGCTCTCATTAAGACCCCAGAGGGAGGAGGTGATGCTCTGAAATTGTCTTAATTGCTCTTGTTTATGCTGGTTACGATGGCAATAAGTTGCCATGCAGAGGAGGCTTTATTCAGATGTGCAGGTTCTCCATTGTTCCATACTTTGAAGGATTGTCTGTAGGCAGCTCCAAGTCATTTGCAACAATAGATTAATATGAAGATCAGTAATCCTGGGTGACTCACAGTCACACACATGCGAGACCCGCCAATCGCTGTGACCTGCCACTGGATTTGAGGGGAGGTTGAATGTTGCTGGCATGTTCTTGCAGGATGCTGAGGAGATAATGCTCTGCACTTGCACAGCTTCTGCTCTCCAGGAGCTTCCCAAACATGAATGGAGAACGCTCTCTTTCTAGGGCAGTCAATGACTCTTACACTTGCTGGAAAGCAGGGAACTGGGGCAGAGCGTGTCTTTTGTCCAGTGTAAGTTAACATGTGCCAAAGTTTAATCACGGATCAGGAATCCTGACTTTTAGTCCCTGATCTATTTTCCAGGCACTCTATCACCCAGGCCCCAAGGAGCTTCTTTTTTGCATGTTGTGAGCTGCTTGTGCTGTGTCCCATTTATCACCCATGGACACCTCTGTCTCACAGGTTCCTCTCCAGACCTCTGCAGTTCAATGTTGGGATCTTCATCTGACAGAAACCCACTGGAGACAATGTTGAGACACCTCAGCTGTGGGTTTGTCCCTTCTGTCACACTGTTCACACTTAGAGCCTGTGCTGGGACCAACTGCACTGGACTAGGAGCACTTTGCTTTCCATTCTTACTTTCCTGGATATTCCCAGCCTGCATCCCATTCTACCTCATTGATCCACCCTTGACTCAAGAGGTGTGTGTGCCAATTTCCCCCCTAAATCCTTGTCTCAGGGACAAGGATTCTGTCCTTCACCCTGGACCCACCATTCTCCTTCCATGTGCCAGGCACCTCTCCTGTCTCCCTCATCCATCCCTCTCCCTGCTTTCAGGGACACATCATTCCTCCATCTTTCCTTTCCCCCATGCTGGGTGAAACAGGAGATGCCCGCTCCTGTTTTTTCCCTGTTTGGGAGATACATTATTTAACAGCAGGGAACCCAGGCAGAGCTGTGAGGGAGGGTTGTGCTAGAAGGGATTAACAACTGTCATCAACCTGCTCTTGACTCTGAAGTCCATTACAGAGCCGGGTCAAGCTGTTGAAACTCCTCACCAGATTCCTATTTGCTGCCTATTTTCAGTCCTTGGATGCTGACAACAGCCCCATAATTTCCAGTGTCAGGTTTGGTTCTCTGTGTTACCATACTGCACGAACTCCAGCAGACAGACAAGTGCAGAAATTCTTTCCAGCTGAGTGTGAAAAATTGCCTCGCTCAGTCCATAAGTAATGTGCCTTGTTGAGTTGGGCTAATTTTCCTCCCTGTACAAAACAGTGAGGTTTCTGCATAATTTTGTGCATTACAAAAACACCAGATCTCAAGGGCTCCATGGTGGGCCAGGCCCCAAGTGTGTTACTGAGCAAATACTGAGTCTTCACCTGCCTCAAGATGAATAAAACCTTGAGGGAGCAGCTGAGGACCTGACCTCTGCTTTTCCATATTCATACAAACAGGAGTGAGTTATACTGGGTCAGTAAAGGGCTGATTCAGGATCATGTCCTATGATCCCAAAAGAAGGTACCTAGAATAGACTAGGAAGCCTTTTCTTCCATAAATATGTATTTAATGTAGAAATATGGCTTATATAAATGGCTAGAAGTTCTGTGTAATTAGTAACCCTCACTGGATTTCTCTTCCACAAACTTTTCCAGGTTCTTAAGTTCATGTATATTTTTAGCCTTTTCAGCATCCTGTGGCAAGGAGTTCCTCAGCTTAACCACATCTCCTTCCTTTTGAACCTGAGATCCCCCCCCTTCCTGGGAGGTTTTGAACCACCCACCTTTCACAGTGGTACACATTCACAAAGATCCTGAATTAGTCATATATATAGCGTTAATTTGTTTTCTAATATCTCCTTCCCTTTGAAGCCACCATCTGCTGTAAACCTGCCCTGCAGCGCAGTCACCATTCTGCAAGGAGAAACGCAAAAGAACTTGAAGCTCTTGGAGTGAAATAGTGCAAAGCACCTGCATGAGGTCCCAGTGGTCACCTGTGAAACCTTGGAGCTCCCTTGGAGTCACCATGTGTTGCCATCACTAGACAGTGACATCTCCCAAGCTTTGGAGCAGGCTTGGCTGTGGATCCAGAAGAGGGCAATGGTGACACATCCTCACCGAGGCTCCGAGCACCAAATCTGCTGAGGGCAGCCACTGCAGGAATGGAGCCAACAGCCAGACCACCTTGGCTAGTGGATCTGCCTGTTCCTGGCTGTTTCGTGGCAAGCAGATTGAAGTGGGAGGCAGCTTTCAGCTACTGTCTCAGGTCAGATGGGACTGTCAGTCAATTGTTAATTATGACTCTTCTTCTTACTAATTTCTCTAACTTCTATCACCATGGCAGCTAACTGCCATGGAAAGACTCAGACTGAAAAAGGAGAAGACAACCAAACTTTTCATAGCAAGGGAACAGGAATGAGATACAGAGGAAAGGGGGTGGAGGAAGAGATCTGTAAATTGTTTTCCAGGAGAGTCTAACACAATGTTCTGAATCCTAAAATGGCTTTTGTTGAAGGAACCTTAAAGATCATCCTGTTCCAACCTCCCTTCCATGGGCAGGTACATCTCCCACTACCCCAGGCTGCTCCAAGCCCTGTCCAATGTGGCCTTGGATATGTCCAGGGATGGGGCAGGCACAGCTTCTCTGGGCAAACTGTGCCAGGGCCTCACCACCATCACAGGGAATAATTTCTTCACAAAATCCCATTTAACCCTGCCCTCTGGCAGTTTGAAGTAATTCCCTTTTTTCCTATTACACATCTGCTCTGCCCTGACCTGGTCAGTCGATCAATTTTAATCTTTGGTGATGGCTGTGTGTCCAGAAAGGGCAAGAGGAGGAAAAATTTGACAGCACTTTGAGCTCTGATTAATTTTTAAACTTCCTCCCTTTCTGCTTATTTTGTAGCTTTTGTCCTGGTGCTGAATGTGTTCTTTTCCCCATGTGTCACTTCCAGAGGAATACTGTGGAGATGAAATGCCAGTTGGTCATCACAGGGCATCTCACCTGTGGGAGCTGGATGGAAACTCACAGGCTGGGGCCATGCAGGGCCCAGGGACAAATGGTGACTTCTGTCACTGCAGCAGCTCTCAGGAACACGGTGACACAGTGCCTGAGTACATCAGTAGCATGGGCAGAGCAGGTTGTGTGGGATCAATAAAACAATGGCCATTTTGTTGCTGTTTTGCAGCAACACTACGTAATACTTGCTGGAATCACTGGCTGGTCCATTCAGCAGCTTTCGTTTCTGATTAAGCTTTCCAGCCTGTAGGTATCTTCTCTCACACCTGTCTTACCATTTCCATTTACAAGAGCTTAATTTAGAAACCCATTGTACTTGGGCCTGCACAGACCAAGCTAATTTATTTTACATAATGCCTCAGCACTTTAGGAAGCAGTCTTGGTTTCAGTCCATCCTGGAGGGAAGGACAGACTTCTGCTTCAGGTTTTGGATTGAGTTTTGAGAGAAACAGACCCTGTTCTGACAGTGTTCACAGATTTACCAAGACCTTTTCCAAATCACTTTACCCTGCTTTGAACCTAACCTTTGAGTCTGGAAAATAATCAATATAACACTTTCCTTAGCTCTGGTTTTAGGATAAACATAATATCTAGATGGCATCAAAGCCCATGTGTTCTGTGCTTTAGAAGCAGAATAAAAAGCTGATTTCTGTGCTGGGGGACTTCGGTGCGTAAGTGCAAGACGAGGACAACAGGCAGGTGCAAGTCTGCTGAGAAGGAATGAAACAAGGCAGAGCTGACAGGCAAACAGACCCTGGGCATTGCTGCTGCCAGCTTTTCCACCGGCATCTCATCAGGGACGTGCAGGGAGAGAGCGAATCGCTCCGTGGGCGTTCACAGGAAGCGGCCCCCGAGCGCGAGGGAGAGGCACGGGACAAGGGCGGTTTGAGAATCCACGTGGGTGATCTTCCCAGCAAACCTGGGCCGCAGGAGACGCCGTGATATGCCTGAAGGAGGCACAAACACCCCCCCCTCCTCCTTGGCAGAGGACTCAGCTGGCAAGATCTGATCTTTTTGTTCGCTTGAGGCTTTGTTTGTTCACTAAATGCCCCCGGACTTTGCTTTTCAAGTCTCTTCCTTCTCTGCCGTTGTCACTGCCACGGCAACAGGTGAGTTTGAGAAGTTGCACGTGGGGAAGATGATTTGCACTGAGGAAATGATTCAAATCCTTTCCAGACCCCACTGGAGCCAGTAGATCTGAAGACAGATGCCCTCCATCCACAGAGCTGTGAGCGTGGATGAGCCATCCAGCGGCTCCGTGCCCTCCAGAGCTCTCATCACCACCAGTCGAGCTCTTCCCCACAAAACAGCAGTGGAGGAAGCTCCAGAAGTGTCGCTTCTTTATTTCAGTGCTGCCACACTCACTGACGTCCTCGCTGAGCCTCTTGCGGCAGCAGGCTGCTAATCAAAAACTCTGCTGCTGCTGCTAATCAAAACCTCTTCGCTCGCCACTTTGGCATCATTCTGGGAAGCCAACAGAGCGCAGAGATGCTCAATTCCTCCCCCTCCACACACCTTCCATTGTCTTCGGGACTGACAGCTCTGATGTGGAGCAGTGATAAAAGCCAGCTGATGCTGTCAGGGCCCGGTACAATTGCACTGCAGGGAAAAAGGCGACTGGCTCTGAGTCATCGTAGCCGCCTGGAGCTCGGGTTGCCTCGCACACGTGCTGTCTCCTGGCACGGCTCATCGCACAGCAGTGCACCTCTGGATGCTCCCCCCTGAGCAGGGGTTGACCAGAGGGCTTGAGAAGGGCCAGGACTGGTGGCCAAATGCATGGCCAGCCGTCCTTTGAGGTGCTAGAAAAACTTACAGGGGTTAAAAAAAGGACGTTTTTTTGTTGAATTATAGAATATCCTGAGTCGGAAGGGACCCACAAGGACCATCAGTCCAACCCCTGGCCCTGCACAGACACTCCAACGATCCCACCCTGTCCCTGAGAGCATTGTCCAAACACTCTGGCAGCCTTGGGGCTGTGACCATGCTCTGGGGAGCCTGGGCAGTGCCCAGCACCCTCTGGGGAAGAACCTTTTCCTGATCTCCAGCCTAAACCTTGGGAGGAGCTGCACCCCCTGATGAGATCTGACCTCTGCTGAAGCCTTTGGTGTGCAAGGAGCAATAAAGGTGGTTGGTTGACTGTTCCTGTGCTTGAGCTCTGTTCAGGGGTGTTTAGCAAAGCATTTGTGCAACTCCTGAGTGGCAGTCTAGGAAATAACACCTCTCCTTCAGCTCCTCACATTCCCATCCTTATGGAATGGGCTGAGCTGCGGTTGAATTTCTGGAAGGCTGCAAAATGAGAGAGATCCAGACTTGAAAATGCATCAGGAGTGCCAAGCCAAGTCAGGAAGGACATTCAAATAGGGGAAATTGGACTGTGGTGTGAACTTCTCAGTGACCTTGAGTAAACTGGCTCAGTGCTGCCCAACCTGCCCAGGTCAGCAGCTGAAATTTCCATTACTGAAAGTAGAAACTCAGGGGTCATTTCTGTTTCATTTCTCACTTTTTCCCAAACATGACATTGAATGAGAGGCATTAGGAGTTCCTCCTATAAATAGGATCACCCCTGTCAAAGCTGGTTAAGTCATACCCAGTGTCAAGCCCATAAACAAGGTGCCTCTCATGCACTGTCTGGAGGGTGCAGAGGGGCTAAAGAGGAGTTTGACAGCTCCCTGCTTGACCACTTTGCATGGGGACAATGCTGTTTGCAAGGCAACGAACATAATCATCCCCAGCTCCCGTCTGGAGGATTTTTGGAAGTGGTGCAGAGGCAGAGTAGTTGAGGACCACTGCTCGCTGTTGTAGCACAAGTGAACTCTCCTGTGGCAAGCACATTTCTCTCTCTCTCTCAGGATTTTTCATGGAGGTGCACAGAGAGAAAGAAAGAGAAAACAATTTCTATTTCTGCTCCTTGTTTTTCCCATGTGGAATGTGTTTGGAGAATTGTTTACCTGGGGTGATTGCTTGGTTGGATTCTTGAGGATTGTTTGAGCCTGGTGGCCAATCCAATCCACCTGTGGCTGGACTGTCGAGAACAGGGTCACAAGTTGTGAGTGACTTAGATGTGGTAGTTAGAAAAGTAGGTTTGTAGTTTTAGTATCTTCCTTTATATAGTATATTAATGTATTATAGTATAGTTATAATAAAGAAATCATTCAGCCTTCTGAACTGGAGTCACACATCAGCATTCCTTCCCATTGGGTTCACCTGCATTTTACAATACTCTCCCAGCTCCCAGCCTCACAGGTGCTGGGCCCTCCGTGGCTGCTGTCATGGCAGGGGTGAAACACTCTGATTTCATCTCTTCCTTCAAGGTCTTTCCCCCAGTTCTGCCCTAGAAGTCTGGGAAACCCTGCACTTTCACTTGTCTCTGTTTCCCCTGGAGGGAGCTGCAGTTTCCTCCTCCTTTCGAGCTCCCCAGTTCCTCTTTAGCTCCACGAGAAGCAGCAGTTCCAGTGACATCCGTGACAAAGCGGCTTTGCCACGTGGGAAGTCAGCTGGGGCATGGCAGTGAAGCCAGGGACACAAAGCAAAGAAGCATCTTTGAAACAAGAGAGTTGTAAGTGTCCCCCCGTGCCAGCTGCAGGGACATCTGCACAGAGCTGGCTTGGCAGAGCTGCAGGGTCACCAGGGTTCTGTGTGGCCGTGGTGGCTCCAGAGCAGAGCACCTCAGGATAGCAGGAGCTGATGGAGGCACCTGAGGCTCCTTTGCTTTTCTCCCCCCCCCCCCCCCCCCGGAGGAGCTTCTTTCCACCTCTTCACCAAACTTTGTGTTGCTCTGAGACTGGGGCTGCTCTGCTGAAGTGATGCAAGTGAATATGTCTTAAAAAAAAAAATAATATTTTCTGTGGTCTCATTTCCCCATAGATCCACAAGCAGTTGCATCAGTACAGCTGAGGGGGTGGAAAACTGAAGTGGGGGCAGAAAAGAGAACAAAAACTTTCTAAGGCAGCTTTGAAAATGTTCAGTAACTATATGGAGACCTACAGCCTCTCGTCCCCTCCAGACGTGAAGAGCTGTCTGGTGCTCGTGTGTGGAGACACAGCCAGGGAGCAGAGATGATTTGTTTGAAGCTGAACTGAGAGCAGCTTAGCAGGGGAGGAATTGCTACTTGTTCTGAGATAGGCTAATTATATTCTGTGTCCTTGGAAGCCAACCCTTTCCTACTCTGCTTGCATAATAGAGATCCTATAGCTTTGTACAGAAGCACCAGGGTTCCCTCCCATCTCCGCTGCACACAGCAGCCTGTCCCACTGCCAGTCTCCACCCCAGAAGGATCTGGATGTCAGTCCTGCATTCCCCGGAGGGCTGCCGAAGCACTTTGGATTCCTGGGAGATGGAAACCCTTCTAAAAACGCAGGGTAGAGTTACTCTAATTCCTTGCTGTTGGGGATCAAGCTGAAGCCTGCTGCTTAATGGGGGATAAGTGGATGTAATGCAGTCAGTCAATAACTTTATGCACACATGCAGAGCCCTTTGGATTACTGATTTCCAAAAGGCAGTCTCCCTCACAAGCCCTGCACCACACTGAGTCAGCCCTGAGCCTTTTGACTTTGTATTTCCTTCTTCACCTGCGCTTTTATTCTTCCTCCCCTTATTCATTTTTTTCCCCCCACTTATTCATTTTCCCCTCTCAGAGAAGTTTTCAGCTTGTCAAACAACTCTCCCTCTCCCTGTCTCTTTTCTCTTTGCCTTTTGCAGTGGGAGGAAAGATAATAATAAAAGGAGCAGTTTTCAAATAAGGAGCCCCACGTGTTACCTGGGAACTGTCTCTCAGCATCCAAATACCTGCTGGGGCAGAGAGCGATGAGTCCCTGCTGCTGTTTTGTACCCACCAGACACTGTTTGTGTTTTGTCACAAGTTCCTGTCAGGTCTGTCACTTGGTACAAGCAGGACTGACTGGGCCCTTGTAAAGTAGGATTTCCCTTTACACCTCCCTGCTAAGCGCTCCTCACTCCTTCCCTTCCTCCTCACAGGGATAATTGCTGCTCCCACTGCTGCCGTGGTGGTTCCCAGGCTGGAGGGATGGGCTTGTGCTCTTTGCCTTGTTACTTTAAAATTCTCCTCATCTTTGGGAGCCCTTTAGTCCTGGCTTATGTCTCTGTGGGGAGGGAAGGCTGAGATGAAGGAGTTGCTGAACCTCTCTGTCTTCAGTCTCTGCTCAGCTTCAGGCTGAGCCCTTCACAAGTCCAGCACTTTTTATGGCCTTATGGAACTGCTCCTAAAAGGAGAAATTTGCAGGAGAAGGAGCTCCAGACCAAAGAATTCCTGTAAGACCAAAGGACCTCAAATGGCTCCCTTGGGCCCCTCAGATGGGGAGGTGCAGGAGGGAATGGCCCACGCTGCTGCACTTATCCCAGGCCTCTGTTCCTCCCCAGGCTCCTGGCTAAAAGGCTCATCTGACTTTTATGGGGCTGGAGAGACCAAGCAAAGAAAGCCTCAGGGTTTAGTCAGCGCCGGCGGGTACAGCACGTGCCTTTTCCTTCTCTCCCCTCTTTCTTTCCTGCTGACAGCTTTCCTGAACACATGTGGTGTCTGCTCAGCTCGGGAGCCTCTCCTCAGGAATCAGCCTCAGGACTGGGGCAGGAGGGCATTTCTCACCGTCCCGAGTGCAGGCTGCTTTCTCTTTCACCTCCAGGACTTCTCAATACCTTCTGGACGCTGAGGAAGCTGAGAAAGGCAGGGAAAGAAGGGGAGGGGAGCTGGAAGGAAGTGTCTTGGAGCATGATGATCAGGCCAGGCATGATGGATCCAGGATGGTAAGAAATAGGCTGCATGTTTTGCAAAGGAGACTGTTCAATAAAATAAACATCCTCAAAGGAGAAGGAAAATAGCAGGAACTAGTAAAAAAAAGGATGTTTTCAACCCTTGAAGGGGAATCTGGAGAAAGAGAGATCCTTTTTAAAGTGTAAAATGGTGGATGGAGAAGTGACTCAGGCATGAGCCCAAAGGCTTGCGGGCAGAAGGCCATGACACCTTCCTTCCCTGCTCTTTCCCAGAGCTCTGACTTACAGCCACAGCCTCCTGTTCCTTCCACACCACCTGTGCTGGGGGTCAGAGGAATTCCCAGACTTCGATTCATGTTCCCCACACCCTCAGGGTCCCCAGAGCTGAGAGTCTGCTGAGGAGCTGCAGCAGAAAAGCTCCTTTCCTTACACACTGCTGGGTTTTGTTGACTGTAACAAACCTCTCCCTTTGCTGCTCTGGGGCCGGGAGTGAAGCATTGCTCATCCTGCTCATCCGCTCCTCACAGGAGTTTTGGGAATCTTTGTAAATAAGCCAAGAACATGAGAAAGAGGAATTCCTCCCGTTCCAGGCCCTGCCTGACACTGCACAGATCCTTTGTTCTTGGCTTCTTTCTTCCTCCCAAGGCCTCAGAGAAGTTCTTCCAACAGCACAGCCCCCCTGCTCAGCCTCTTCCACCAATTAGCAGCTGACCAGGAATAATTCCATCAATTAGCCCATCTCTTGAGGATCTCTTTCCCCAAGTGCTGGCAATGCCACTTAAGCACCAGCAGGAAGGAGCATTCAAGAGCTATAAATATATAGAGATGTTTGTATAGGACCTCTTTGTTCTTCATAACTTTGTGGTACTCCTGGTTTCAGCTGGTCCACAGAGAGCTCAGGATCAGCCCTTATCCAGCTTATTCCTTGGAGTTCCTGCATTCTGGGCTGTGCTCCCAGAGTGGAATCAGACCTTTCTGGCATCTGTTTTCTCACTCTTTTTTTTTTTTTTTTTGAGGGATTGTGTGAGGATGCCCAAAAGGCTTTGAAGCCACCCATGGAATCCTGTGATCAGGCCAGGCATGATGGATCCAGGATGGTAAGAAATAGACTGCATGTGTTGCAAAGGACTGTTCAATAAAATAAACATCCTCAAAGGAGAAGGAAAGTAGCAGGAACAAGTAGAAGAAAGGATGTTTTCAACCCTTGAAGGGGAATCTGAAGACAGAGAGATCCTTTTTAAGGTGTAAAATGGTGTCAGTAGGAACACAGTACTGTCACTCCTTTGAAGAGAGCAGTTAGCTGAAAATGGGAGGATGTGCAGGTTTTCCCAGTGGTGATGGAGCAGAGGGAAGTTCCTTTGAAGTTTTCTGATCCTACAAAGGAAGGACTCACTCCTGCCCACCTGAACTCACCAGGAATCAAGAATAGAATCCTAGCATGGCTTGGATTGGAAGCGACCTTAAAGCTCACCTGGTTCCAGCCCCTGCCACGAGCAGGGACACCTTCCATTAGAAGAGGTTGCAGGGAATGTGACCATGCTCTGCCCCATCTCTTACCTGGGCCACGTTCTCAGAGCCCTGCCCAGCCGAGCCTTGCTGCAGGGGAAATGATGGAAAATTGAAAATCAGGGATACCCAAACCTAGCCTAACGTGGAGGACAGTGAAGGGAAAAGGGTGTGATATTCCACTGACATCTAAGGTTTTGCTGTGGTACCAGGGACTGAAAGCTGGAGGGCTCAGGCTGTGCAGCACCAGGTGGTCTGAGGGGAGCTGCTTCCATCAGCCACGAAAGGGGTGATGCAGATTTGATGCAGAGTTTTTAAAGCCCAGATACCTTTTGAAAGCTTCTCTGCCCTTTCCCTCTTCACATGGCCAGTTATTTCCTCATTCCCTAAGGGAAATGCTAAAGAGAGACCCCAAATCTGGTGAGGGAGCTGCTGGCTCAGTGATGCCACGCTGGGTTCTGCTCAGGTAGCACAGTGGCTGCAAATTAATTACTGTTAACGATGCCACCTTCCTGCAGAGAATAGCAATTTCTGCAGCGGGCACAAGGCTTGGTTTTGTCGAGTGCCCAGCCTGCAAGGAGGCCTTCTGGCATCCCTGCACTGCCCATGAGCCCATCTGTTCCCAGTGGGAGCCACGGGGCCATCAGGCAGTGCCGGATGGAAGCTTGTTTTGAGTCATGGGTCAGAGAAGTCTATCGTTCCCAGTTGCTTCTTTAATTGACACAGTGAAAGAAGCCACATCTTCCTGCCCGATTCTGACCAGCTCTGTAATTGAATTCAGCTCAACATCTCTGCTTCAGACCCCCAGGGACCTGTCAATTAATGATGGGGTTTTTTTTTTTTTTTTTTCTCGCCTTGGGAATTTCTCCTTGCTCCCATTCTTTTTAGTTAATAGGATCTAGTGCTAAACCCAGTAGCAGTAAACCTCCCACCCCCCATTTCCTACCTTTCCCAAAGGTGCCTCAAGAAGAAAAGGGCTTGGGAATGAAAAGAGAGATGAGTGAACTTCGGGGACTGGAAACACGTGCAGCTTTCCTGTCTTTTGTTCATTCATCCTTCCTCTCGCTCCTCTCAGGTCTTTTGTTTCTCCTTGCCAAAACTGCTTGTGCACACTTCACTCAGGATCTCATGAGACTGTTTTAGAAACCGCAAAGCTCAACTGGATCCTTCTTTTCCCCCCCTTGGAGCACAATGTCTGTTTAACCTTTCTCCCTTGGCATCTGTCTCTCCCAGCAACCTATTTCCAGCTCATGGTTG
This sequence comes from Vidua chalybeata, assembly GCF_026979565.1. Taxonomy (NCBI): domain Eukaryota; kingdom Metazoa; phylum Chordata; class Aves; order Passeriformes; family Viduidae; genus Vidua; species Vidua chalybeata. The sequence goes on from NC_071545.1 coordinate 13,529,845, forward strand.
CAGAGGAATCCCAGTGCTGACTGGGCTTAAAATGGGGGTTGCTGGGGGCGTGGGCAGGAGTGTGTGATACGCTGTAGGGTACAATTTCAGGCTGGCTGCACTTATTCTGCTGGCTGCAGTTATTCCATGGATCTGCCTTAGCCTTGTCTCTCCCAGCCCTGCCAAGATGTAGAGGTTTTTCATTGCTCTTAGAAAGGCAAATTTGATTTGCATGTCAAAGAGTGAGAAAGGACAGGGGTCCTCAGTTCTGCAGCTTATTTATCCTCTCCTCGTCCCTCTGCCTCTCCCCACACCCCCCACCCCAGCCTTCCCTTGGCATTCCTAGCGCGTGAGTGCTGCATTAACGCGCCCAGTCACCACGGGAGAGATCTTGGGGCTTCTTGAGCTGTTGCATCCTGTTGAACATCCCCGTTAAACTTCGCCCTTGCTGCTGCGTGCGGGAGCTGCCCACGCAGACCAAAGTTCGGTCCCCAGCCCACCGGTTCTCCCCCACAGGCGCTGACGTACGAGGCTCTGCAGGAGGCGGCGAGGGAGGGAGGGTGTTTGGGAGAACGTGTCTCTGGAGCTGTGACTGTTTGCCGAATGTGCACACACCAGTGGGCTTGGCGGGGAACCAGGTGAGAGCACAGCGTGTCCCCGCTCTCAGGGAAAGCCCACTGACCCTGCTCCTCGCCCTCAGCAGCTGGTGATGGCTGGGAGGAAGGAGTGGAGGGGGAAATCCCTCCCTGACCCTGCCCTTGGGTGGACTTCTTGTGCTGCTTTTCCTGTGTGGGAAGGGACGAAGTTGCCTGGGCTTTAGAGGAGATCTGGATCTGTTAGGCTTGAGGCCTGCCTGAAGAACTAAAAGGCAAAGAGCTTTTTCCTCTCCTTCTCATCACTCTGTGATTCTTTCCCAGTTTCTAAAGCTTTTCTGGTTTGTTGTTGGGTTTGTTTCTTTTTGTTCTTTGATGTTTTTGCTTCACGTGTGGGTCAGACCACACTTCTCTGTGGGGATCCATGTTCACTCCCTGGATCTTCTGGAGTGGGAGAACGAGGAAGATGTTGATACACAGCTGGGAAGAGTGTATGAACCTCAGGATGTTGCTTCCAGCCACCTGCTCCTGAGACCATCAGGACAGGACCTTCACCTGATGCTGAGGCTGGTTACACCAAGAACTCAGGACAATTCAGCTCTGCAGAGACACCAGTGCCTGCCATGAATGGCCAGAGGAACAGAATCACAGAGTGCTTTGGGTTGGAAGGAGCCTTAGAGCTCATCTCATTCCAACGCCCTGCCATGGGCAGGGACACCTTCCACGAGACCAGCTGCTGCAAGCCCCATCTGATACCCTCCTCTCTGTGTGCTGAGACCCTCTTTTAGCTGAAAACAACAGTCCTGCATGCAGGGACAGTCATTCCACCATGTGCTCGTGTCCTGCCACCAGCAGCTGTGAGGAGGATGAGATCCTCGTTGTTAGGGTGTGCTGAGACATCACTGGGATCACTGGCTTAGGGACATTTAAGCCTTTGTTTTCTATTCACAGTGTCTCACTTTCCCAGGCGTGGCAGAGAGCAGGGAAGAGTCATCTGCAGCCCGAGCTGAGATCAGTGGGAGCAGGGCTGTCATCCTGCTCGTGTACAGGGCTGTTCTCACGCCCCATTTCCTCTGTGGACAGAAAGAAGAGTTATCAGGAGCCTGCACCTGCTTCCAGCTGAGGAGAGGAAACACTTCTGGAGGGAGCAGAGGATGGTGGTGACATCTCAGGAATCCAGGAGGGATCAGGGCTCTGTTGGGCTCAGCACAGCAGAGGTTGATACTGTGAGCTTGTGGTCAGGGTGGTTGGAAAAATCATTGCCGTGCGCCGGAGAGGACTCGGAATTAAAGTCATCACCCTGATGGTTTGTAAAACTGAGCTGCTGGTGGCAGTGAGAGCTGCCCCAGGGCACAGAGGACACGTTCCCCAGCCCATGGATCAGTGAGGGCTGTACCTTCCCTTCTTGTCCTCCCTGTGCCAGGTGAGGAGCACCTGAGCACTGAGCTGGTGCTCAGCTGCCCCATCACCCTCCTGGCTGCCTTTGGGCATGGCTGGGGCTCTCTGCTCCATCCCACAGCAGTGCTTTAGTCCTGGGGACATCCAGTTCTGTCCTGGCTGTGTCCCAAAGGCCCTGGAGAGCCAAACATGTCCAGTCAGCTATGCTGCATGGCCTGAGGGAAGGGAGGGCAAATACATCCGAGTTAAGGAGTGATCATGTTAATGTGGTGCATTAATGAGGAAATTGGAATAAAGGACTTCATCAGAGATGTAAAGTGAATTGGTGGCAGGCTGGAAGTCTCCTAATGAGTGCCCTCCCCTGAGTTTTCTACCCTTTTGTGAAGCCAGGACACGCTGTTTTGAAACAGTACATTAACTCGAGGCACTGAGAGGCTTCCAAGAGAGGGGAGGGGAGGAAGGAGCCAGGAGATGGGAAGGAAGGAGCCAGGAGATGGAGGGAAGCACTAGAAACAGCAATGCTGAGAGATGCAGCTCAAAGCTCATCTGGTTTCTGAACTCTCTTGTGACTTTGGGCAGGACCAGGAGCCTGGACATCCCAGCACAACAAGATGTTGCCTCAGTTCTGGACACCAGCCCAGCCCTTCCCTAACACCAACGTGTCCTTGGAGGCACCTTCCCACTTGAGGAGCTGGGCAACAACACCACCAGGTCCCCCCTGGCACAGGGCAGCCAGCAGCTCCACTTACCTTTGTGTAATAAGGTTAAATCAGTGCCTCATTAGAGCCCTCAAATTAAGTCCCCACCTTGGTGGATCGATAGCATTTTCCATGATGCACTTGTGACACCGAGCCCGGCAGATGGATTGATGCTGGGAGCCTGGAGCGCTGCAGAGTCAGACCCAGCGTGGGCAGGGCTTGTTGTCAGGGGGAAAAAGGGCAAATTTCCATGGGGAGCAGCAGCTGGTGGCAGGGCAGGAGCTGTGGGGGAGTGGGAGCATGAGGACAGTGTCTCCTGGCACCTCGTGGGGCTGGTTCCCAGTTTAGACTTTCAGGGCTGTTACAGGAGAAAGGTCCTTGTGTGAGAGAAGCCTGTGGCAGAAATGGTCTCCTCTAGGTGTGCCTGCACTGGGATTAGGGTCTAAAATGGGCTGTTCTTTCTACTCCCCCATTCTCCTTCCCTCTGAGCAAGGTCTGGGAGAGGAAAGGCTGAAGGAGCAACCTCCATGGGGTGGCTGAGGGTGCCTGGGGCTGCCCGGTGCCGTGCTGACCCCTCTGCACGGGGGGCACAGCCTTCCCACCCCAGCTGCCACATCACACCACTGTCCCCAGGAAATGCCACCATGCCCTGACTGGGATGGGACCAAAAGGACCCTCCAGCTGCCTTGAGCCTTCTGGAAAGATCTGAACGGGTGTCTCCCAGTGGCTCAGCTGGGGACTGGATCCAAGAGAGGAGTCCCTGGGGCTGAGTGTGAGGTGAGTTGGGGCAGTTGGGGATCCCAGGTGCCAGATCACTTCTCTCTGAGCTGCAGCCAGGCCAGGAAAATCTGTGGCCAAAGTGAATCCTGGCAGTCCCAAATCCCAGCTCTGGGATGTTTGTACTTCTGCCAGCTCCCCGCACATGGAGGCTCAGAAGGGACCTCTCTGATGAGGCCCAGAGACCACCCACCTCATCCCAGCCACCTGCCCCACTCCAGGTGCCAGGGTTAAGGTCACCTCTTCATCTTTCATCCCCATCTCCCTCACCCAGTGCCTTTCCCACCTTCCTGACCCCCACCTTGCCCCTCAGGACTACTAAGCCCACGATCCCCCAGTGCTGGGTGCTTGTTCAGCTGGCTGGAGGAGCAGGCAGGGCAGCTGGTGGGTGGTCAGAGCATGGGCTGCAGCCCCTTCCTCCTGCTGCTGCAGCTGGACACCACAGGGCTGGGTGATGGGGAGGGGAATGGCACCAGTCTGCTGCATGAACTGGGTGACTTTAACCCTTCCAGGACAAGCCTGGCTCTCTTGAACAGCTCTGTGCAAAATCGGTGCCCTCTGTAGAGCCAGCCTTTCCCAGCCCCCTCCCTGGGAGCAGGGGGTAATTCAGAGGAGCAATCATAGCCCTAAAACCATTCCTCACCCTCCAAACCCAAACACCTCCTGCCTGCAGGTGCCCAGATTGCTGCCAAACCAGAACTCCTGGGTGCTCCTTTCTAAATCTGTAACAGCACAATTTATTTGATATATTTGGCATTTGAAAAGTGGGATTGCTCCTGTTAATCCCTCTGCAGATACACCCAGAGGTGACCTGGGGGCTGTCACAGCCTTGTACTGAGGCAGAGGTGGAGGAGTGGGCTCCAGGCAGAGGCTGCTGCTCACCCCAAGGCGTGAGGGGTGAGTGGGTGCCTTGGAATAAAACACAAAAGCAACAGGAGGAGGGCAAAGCTGATAAAAATGCCCAGAGCAGCTGTGGCAGTGTGGGCAATGTGGTGACACCGCAGTTGGCTGTCACTTATTTTGAGGCTTAGCATCTCTGGCTTGTTTAAGAAACATTGTTTTTTTTCTGTCCCAAGTGCCCTCTTAGGAGCTGAAGCATTTGTGCAGCCCAAAACTCTCTGACCTGCTGCCAGCAGGGATGCAGGAGGAAGGCCAGGGAGCAGGAGAGACCCCTTGTGAGGAGTGGGGGCTGCTGGCCACTCGGGCTGAAAAGGTCTGATTTAAAGGTGACAGGAAGGAAGAGACTTTCCTGTGTCTCTGCCTCCTACAGGGAGCAGTTCATGAGTTGATCCCCACTCTTGGGAGCTCATCCCTGGCCTGGAGAGCAGGGAGAGGAGAGGGCACACAGCTGGTGTGGGTGCTGCCAGGGCACTGGGGCTGTCTCTGTGCAGGCAGAGAGCTGAGCTCTTTGTTCATCCCTGCTTCGAAGCAAGAGAAAAACACTCCTGCCGAGTGCATCCAGAAATAACCCAGGCCTCCAGCAGCCAAAAAGCTTCCAAGGGGGGATTTTAAAGTGCTGGGAATTTGGCTTCTCAGCCTCTGCTTGGGGCTCCTCTGCTGTTACAATGTCCCAGGCAGGGAAAGGCAGACCCTGAACACAGCCCTGCTCCGGAGGTCCAGGAACCCTCATCTCAACAGGGAACAGTTCACTCCTGGGTCACCCCAAGGCCCTCTCAAGGTCCTCTTTTCACCCCAGTCTTTTCCAGCTCCACCATCACAGCTCCTGCCTTGAAGGGACACTGGTGATGGGCACTTTCCATGTGGGATAGGCTTCAGGGCTCATGGTGCCCCAAAATACCTCAAGACCCCCTCCCTTTGCTGTATCCCTGAAATGAGGCCTCCTTGCAGGGACAGCCCTGTTGCTGGTGCAGTCAGGATTTGGGAATCTGGAAGGGGAATGCAGTAAGAATGAGAGGTTCCATTGCCTGCAGAAGGGAGGAACTGGGGGCATTTAAAAACAGGCCTTCCCTCTCTCTGGAAAGGACAGCAGATTCCTGCACTATCCATATGGGATTTGAGTCACATCGTGAAGAGAACAGTCCCTCCTGTGACACTTGTCAGAGGCTGCAGGGAAGATAATGTTGCTTCATTGCTCTGGCCCCACTGTTTGTTCACCCACAGGGGTCTCCTGGCCGGCTTTCCCATGTGTCAGCATCTCCTCAGCACCCCAGGGCAAGGGCATCGTGTGGCAGATGCTCCACGGAGGGACAGACACCTTATCACAGAGCAGCAGCTCTGCTGCAGCTCCATCCCCTCACTCGGGGCTGTAACCCAGCACATCGCTCAGCACCCAGCATCCACAGGCAGGCTGCAGCTTCTGGGAGCCTCCCGTGCCCCTGATCCGGTCCTGAGTGCCCCAAACTGCCCCTCTGGGGCAGGACACCCACAGGGGATGGCCCAAGTGCTCTGGGCACACGCAGGAGCTCGCTGGAGAAGTGTTGGCTTGGCAGGGCAGATCCCCTGATGGATACAGGATCATCTGTTTATTTTAAGTTTTACAGGGGGCATTTTCCCTTGCCAGGAGTTGGAGAATAGAGGGCCCGGGTACCATCTGCCCAGGGGACTGGTGAATCATCCTATTTTCCAGTTAACAGCACTTGTTTGCTTTGGGAGATCTCCAAGTTAAGGGGGAAGAAAAAAGAAAACCCAGCCCATGGATCTTTTCCCACACAATAAGAAAAATGCCTTGTTTTCTTTTTTTTTTTTTTTTTTTTTTTTTTTTTTTTTTTTTTTTTTCCAAAAGCCAGTGTCAATTCTGCTTTTACTTAGCAGTGGGCTGGATAAAAATAGGCAGTGAAGTCATGACGCCTTCAGAAGAACCAGGTAAGGCCTGGAGAGAGGGGGTGAGAGGAGACAGGCTTTGGGGACAGGGACAAAATCCAGCATGATGCAGGCAGGCAGGGCCTGTCCCTGGAGAGCTGCTGGTTAGCCCAGAGTCTTGTGATTTCCCTGGCACGTTGCTGAGAGGGGCAGGAGCCTCTTTGGTGGATGCTCCAGAGTTCAAGCTGCCGGGGATGGGGCTGCAGCCCAGAGAACACCAGGAGCTCAGCTCTGTGCAAAGCTGAGGCACTGGGAGCTGGAGGCACTCTGGGAAGCAAGGGGAGGCAGCAGGGAATGGAAGCCAAAGGGCTGTGCTCCTGCTTTCTCCAGGACCATACTGCTGCTGCCTTCTCTCTTAGTTTTCTGCTCAGATCTGTCTGTTCCTCCTCTTTGATCACCTTGCCAGGCTGAGAGCACGCTGGGCTCCTTGGAAGGAGTGTGCCTGGCAGAGACTTTGATGTCTCCTGCTCAGGGCAGGGGCCCTGGAAGCCACTTGGACACCTGGAGCACGAGGAGATGCAGCTGGTGCCCATATTTTGGTTCTGCTGGTGTCATCTCCTGTGGCAAAACCTTCCTGGGGCTGCTTATGCAGAGCTGGGGCACATCCTGAGCTCAGCCAGGGCTGGGCTGGCTGCAAGTAAAGATCCTCTGGGGCAGAGTCTCTGGTGTTTCTGCACCACAGGACAAATCAGGGATGTGAAGGCAACTTTCCAGGCACACAAGTGGATGTGAGAGCCCAGGACATACCACAGAAATGCTGAGTGCCTCGGTAGGCCTGGTTTGTCTGGGGTGTGTCATGGTTGAGTGCTGAATACCCCAAATCCCTGACTGTGCTGTCCCCTCTGTCACCACACAGCTCCTGTGCTGTCCTGCCAAAGCCACTGCCCCAGCTTTGGACCTTTCCAACCAAGCACCTGCTTAGGTCACGACTGAAATGAGTTTGGCTGGCCCCAGCACGCCCTTCCACAGGTATTTCTGCACATGGAAGCACCATGGAAGCTGCAAGGAGACGTCAAATTTACACAGCAAAAAGCTGCTGCCCAGCAGGAACACTGAGCCCTGCCAGGACCAGGGGAGATGGAGCTTCAGGCTTTATATTTTCAGGGTATAATGTGAGGGGTTTTGTTTGTTTGTTTTTTTTTTGTTTGTTTTTTACCCTTCTTCTTAAACAAATTCAAACTTTCAAGGAAAAAAATAATTCCTGTGGAAACTTTAGCCTCACCCCACACAGAAGGAACCGTCTATCAACAAGACAATTCACATTATAGGGAATAAAACACGTCCTTTGCTCTTCCACCTGCTCCTGAGCCATGGTTTCTCTGCAGCAGGAGGCTGGAGAGGCGCGAGGGGAATATCTGCATTTCTGTGGGATCAGTCACTGGAACCGGCGTTATCACTGGAACAACGGGCTCAGCCCGGGCCGGCCGTGCCAGGGCGGCTCCACTGCCGCGCTCCCGGGTTTATTTTTGTCCGGGCTTGGAGCGGGGGTGGCGGAGATCAGGTGACAGTGCCCGAGGAGCGCTTGGCATCGCCTGTCCTGCCACCGTGCGTGCGCATGTCGGTGGGAGCAGGGAGCAGGCAGGGATGGGGCAGCGGGGCTGGGCGGGCAGGGGGGCCGCTCCTCCTCACCGGCTCCTTCCTCTTGGATGAGCCTGCCCCGGAGAGCCCCCTGGAAGAGGGGATGCCCTTGCAGTGTGGGAACCACGGATGCTCCCACTTGAGCTGGCTCAGAGCTTTGCAGTCCAGTCTGGGGAATCAAAGCAGTGGCTGTGCTTTGGTACTGGGATTAGGAGCTGGAAACCAGTTTCCAATAGGATTGAGACACAGAAAGGACCGTGGTGGACCAGGGAAGCCCAGCTCCCCAAGAACCACTGCAATGTTTCCATCTCTAAGCTTGCCTCTTTTTCCATACGGTCTCCACACTGGGTTGTGTTTGAGCAGTACCAGAGAGCCCAGTTCATTCCTGGTGTCCCCATGCTGCCCCAGAAGAACAGCCAGCCTGGCAGATGTGGCTGTGATAAACGTTGAGTTGACCAATTTGGCAAGCTAGTCAAATCTGCCAACGTCCTTGGCCACACAGGAACACCTTCCTGACAAGAATCCATCCTGGATCCATCCCCAGCCTCAGCAGAGGTGAGTGTGGCACTGCCAGAGGGTTCAGCCCCTGCTTTCTCCATCACCTGAAAACAATCTGCAACACTGGAGAGTTTTATTTCCCAAGGGGCTGAGAAAAGAGAGGAGCCTGGAGTTAATCAAAGTCTGGGAGGTGTGTGGGAGCAGCTGTGACTGGAGGAAGCTCACAGGGTCTGTGCTGGAGAGGGAGCAGAGCTGCACTGGGGGCACGGGGTTCAGAGGGATGGGGTCTGTTCAGAGAGTGGCACTGTGGGAACACAGGAACAGGACATTAATTTCTCAGGTATGGGATGAGGAAGAGGGAGCAGGGTGCTGTGCCCCATCTGGGGGTGCAGGTCACATGTGATCACTGTTCAGAGGCCTGAACAACATCACACAGCCCAGAGCCTTGTGCTGTGACTCAACACACAAGTCCAGCCTGACCTCAACTGGAGCCAAGTGCTCTGGGCAGAGGCTGGGGCTCTCCCTGAGCCAGGGGCTATTCCAGCTGCGGTCTGGAAGCCACACACTGCAAACACCCCCTCCTTTGCAGGCCATCCTGCAAAGAATCCCCTTTTATATAAATCCCAGCACATGATGCCAGAGTGGAAGGAGCCTACCCTGCCCCAGCAGGTCATTTCAGGCTTGGCTGAGCTTCTTTCCTCTCTAGGGGATGTTTGCCAGCATCTCGGAAATGGCACTGGTGGGATCTGCAGCCCCAGCACAGCGCTGTCAGTTGAGGACCTGCCCTCTGCAGCTCGGAGCAGCAAATCCCTCCTGCAGCAGGATAAGGATGGCTGATGTGGGAGCATGTGCAAATCTGGCAACGGATGCACTGAGCCTAACTCAGCTTCCAAGGGTCAGACCCTGTTGGTGCCTCCCAGCTGTGTCTCCCTGGATCCCTGGGAGTGTCTGGACATCTCTGATGTTGAGATCAAAGAGCCTGTGTTCATCCACAGGGCTGGAAACGCACGGTGGAAGGGATGCAGGCACAAAGCACCACCCTCTTCTGCACTCTCAGCACAGCCCTTACCTTGCTGTGTGGACAAAGGACACACACACACACACACAAGAGCAGTAAAGCTGTGCATGTCACCTGTCCGTTTTTCTGAGGGGGAAGACTTCCAGACTGCTGTGCTGGGTGATATTCTGCAGACATTTAACAGGAGCTAAATCCAGCTGGGATTTGTAGCGAGGTCTGATGCATCCCCCACTCTCCAGACTGTCACGGTCAAGGCAACGTGTTCTTCCTGGGCTGATTAGGGAAGGTGTCAGGGACCTCACAGCCAAGACTGACAAGCCAGGGCTTCTCCTCTCACTCTGCTGTTTTTCACTAATTGCACCTCTCCCTAATTAAAAATCAGTGATGTGGCTTTGGCAGCTGCAAGTCAGGTCCCCCAGGCGAGCCCGGGGCAGAGGTTGGGAGGTGGAGAAGGATGGAGCCATCCCTGGAGCCTGGTACATTCCCTGCCCTGGCTGGGTGTTGCAGAGGAGCCAAACATCCAGGAGAGTCCTCCTGAGGAGGAACAAAATCAGAGCCCACCTTGCCAGAGACATGGGGCAGCCGAGGGTGTCCTGGGCCCTGAGTTGTTGTTGAGCAGGAGTGAAATGCTCTGTGCCAGCTGCAAAGTCCCTTTCCAGGTGGCAGTGGTGGCTCCAGTAACCACGTGGAGCTGGGAGCTGGGGCTCTGCAGAGGAGGCAGCAAATCCCAGGATGCTCTGGTGAGCTGGACACGCTCTGCCTCTCCCAGGGGACAGGAAAGGCCAACTCACTGCCAGGCACTTAAAATCAGACAAAATAAAAGCTGGATGATCTATAGAAGTGCAGGTTCCTCTTGGCTTGTTGGTTGCTGATCTATCAGCTCTTTTTCCTTCCTTATTTCCACATGCAAAAAGTTTTGTTTCAGGTGTCTTCCCGTGGGATAATAAATGTCTCCAAGCAAACTCACCCTGGGTGAAGGCAGGAAGAGCAGCCAGTCACCAGCACGAATGTACAATGTCAGCAACCCCGGGGTGATTTCATTAACGAGCTCTTGTGCTCTCACTGCATCAGTGCAGACTCACAGACACCAGTGAGTGTTCCAATCTCCTCCATGTTCCACCAGACCAGGCTGCTCTAAGCTCCATCCAGCCTGGCCTTTTCATACTTATGCATGCCCTGTTTGGAAATCCATGGGTGAAGGGGGTGTCTGTCTGTCAGGATGTCAGATAAGGACAGGATAGGTGATGCTTTTGTTACCCAGGGAAGCTGGAGGTGGGAATAGAGACATCAGCTCCTCTCGCCTTAGAGACTGCTGGAGTGAGGTCTTGGGAGAGGGTGAAGTGCGCAGCAGCCACTTCAAGGGATGAAATGGGGAGGGTTTAGGAGGGGCAGGACACTCTGATCTCTCTGCTGGCCATGGACATCTTCCAGGAACTGGCGAGCAGACTTTGGAGAGTGGCTGGAAACCATCAGTGTGGTGGTCTACAAGAGAGCCTGAGAGGGACTTTGGGCGTGGGCCTGGAATGACAGGACAAGGGCAAATGGCTTCAAACTGACAATGGACAGGGTTAGTTGGGATATTGAGAAGAAATTCTTGACTATGAGGGCCTGGCAGAGGTTGCCCAGAGAAGCTGTGGCTGCCCAGGCAGTGTCCAAGGCCAGGTTGGACAGGGCTGTTCTGTAGAAGGTGTCCCTGCCCATGGCAGGGGGCTGGAATGAGATGATCTTTAAGGTCCCTTCCAACCCAAATCTCCCCAGGGAAACAGGGAGGATCATGCCCAGCTCCCCTCCCTGGCCCGCAGCCAGGGAGGACTTGCAGATGGAAAGCTCTTGGCTGGGGCTGGCTGCTCCTGATGGGCTAATAATACCCCTGGGAGAAGGTCAGGTGGGCAGCAGCACGGGCAGCTCCCGTTACAGGCTGCCACGCATCACCCTCAGCTGCCAGGGCCTCCAGAAAATTTTGGGATGTCTTGGAGGAGAGCTGGCAGTGCCACCCCTCCTCCACTGGTGGATTTCCAGGGAGATGGCAGCAGGTGGCTGCCAGTGGTTACTGTGCACCATGGCACAGAGAATTCAACTCCCAGCACCAGTCCCTGCCCTGCCTCCCCCAGGGCACCACGGCCTCCCCTGCTTCCCCATCCTAGCAGGACCTGGCTGCCACCGGGCAGGGCACCGTGCTGTCCCACGGCCACAAATGTCCCAGCAGAGAGGGTTTTTCTTGCTGGAAAGCTGCTTAGCAGCTTATGGAAACAATAAAAGTAGTATTATCTTCAATGGTGAGGCAGATGGTTTGGATGATTGGTTTGACTTTTAAGCTGGATTTGAGCTACGGATATTCTGATTTTTAACAATTTTTGGCTGGTCAGACTCTGGCGGAGTAATCCCCAGATTCCTGCTCCCACAAATCCAGTCCTCTCTGTGCTGGGGGCTCTGGGATGGAGACCTGCTCTGAGAGGGGCCCTCAGAGACCTGCATGTGAGGGGGCACCCAGACCCCCCCCCTGGGCTGGCAGCCATCAACTGCCACCCTTGTCCCCCTGACCTTGGGAGGACAAACCCCCTCTCTGCTCCCGTCCTGCGTGGGCAGCTCTGCAAATCCACCGCTGGCAGGAGCCCAGGCCTGAGCTTCTCCCCACAACATTGTCTTTTGCAGAGAGATTTGTTTGGTTTTTCTCCTAATTATCAGGAGCCGTGGACTTCCTGCCACCATCTGAGGGCTGGTACCAGCCCTCAGTGCTCCTTCTCCTGACAGAGCCTGTTCCTGCTGTCACCCCTGCAGCCGGTGTCTGTGTGGAGGGCTCAGAGATGACGTCCTGCCCACCAGGACATGGCCAGGGGCCTTCTCCATCCCTCCTGCAGCAGGGACCCTCAGCCAGCCAGGAATCCCTCCAGGGCTGAGGGGCCTGCCTCACCCCAGGACCCCCAAACAGCCCCTGGGCTTGCCCTGTAGCCACAGGTTTGGGAAAAAAGGGATTTGGGAATGAAATCTGTGATCAGCTCTGTTGGGGTTGGGGAAGGCTCCTCTGAGGGCAGCCCCAGACAAATAAAATCCATGTCTGGGGGCTCGTGGTTAACCCTTTGCTGAGGGACGTGCAGCAATGTCTCAGGTAATAAATTACCTGCCCCAAACCCCGCAGCTGCCCCACCTGAGAAAAGTCATCACATCCAGAACATCCTGGGTATTGGAATGGTTTTTATTTAGCAAATCTCCAGAGCATTAAAATAAAACTCCTGTAAAACAAGGGTCATCTCTGTGTGTACATTGAAATCGTAAACTGGGAAAAAGAGGAAGATGTCTACAGGGGTCAAAGGCCACCCAACACATCCCTTCAAGAGAAATATCATCAGTTTTCTGCTCCCACTGCGAGCTCCAGTGCTGGTCAGCAGTCACCGGTGAAGCAGAGAGGGAGGGGAGGGGGGATGGGGACGAAAGGGCTGGGAAATCTTTACCCAGCTTGGTTCCGTCCTGCAACCAAAACACTTCCCTGCTGCACCCGGATCATGAAACACCAGGGGGGAAAAAAACTGTTGTGAAACAGCAGCGGTGATTTTGGGTCTGTTTGTGAGAGGCAGAGGGAGGCGAACCTGTCAAGGGCGGGCTGCGGGGCCGGGCGGGTCCCACGGCGGTGACAGCAGGGGATGGCGACGGGACCTGGCTGCGAGCTCGGTGCCCGATCCCAGCAGCCTTTCCCCCTGCCGGCTCCCGCGGGGCCTGGCACAGCTCTGTCAGAGCTGCCAGGCTTATCTTTAGCTCTGTTCCCTCCCTCGCCCCCGCGCCCACCTCCTCGCCGCGCTCCGCGTCCCGGCCCCCGCCAAAACACGCGTTATATAAGCGCTCGCAGAACCATCTGGGGCTGAGTCAGCCACGAACCCAAACGGACAGCAAGCCCCCGAGGCGGGGATGCCGACCCACGGATGACGGGCTTTTGGGGCCATCCCCCCGGCAGTGGCAGCCCTGAGTGTCCCGCACCCCCACCATGGAGCAGGGAAGGGGACAGCGAGGAACGCCCCAGCCTGGAGGACGGGAGTGATGCTGGGGGTCGTCAGGCAAAGAGGGGAAGGCTTAATTACATACTAATGAGGTGTTTCCAAAATAAATGTGCCAGCTGCAGGGGAAGGGAGGGAGTGTCGACTGGCTGGGGAAGGGATGCTGATCTGTCAGCTTGAACACATCCTCTCCATCCTGATATCCCACGGGAAACCCTTCTCACTTCTCCCCTTAAATCAGCACCACCGAGCCCAGTTTGATTCCAAATTTATTCATTTGGGGTTCCCCCCCTCAAAGCCCAGGGTCAAGACAGGAGTTGTCCTTCACCTCATTCGTAAAAATCGCTGTTTTTCCCTGTGAGCAGCATCTCAGGAGCGTTTGTGACCTGAACTTCGAAGTGTTGTGCTGATTCACAATGGCTTGTCACAAAAAAATTGCTTAAAAGTGACAGAAAAAGGGACGCTGACTCATGTGTTTGCCTTCCCCGAGTGAGGAGAAATGTGAAAGGTGAACAAAGTACTTAACGGGTGATAATTACATTCTGCACTGAAAAAAACCCAATTCATATTAATAAGCCAGAGTGTTATTGCTAGTAGAGGCATTTTACAATTAAAAAAATTAAAGTATTTGAGGTTTTTAACCTTGACAGTGACCTGTTAACAACAAGTGTAAGGAAACCCCTAATTTTGTCCCACTCACAATTATAAATCTGTGTTAAGGAGAAACTCCAGCTGCTGCCTTCCTGGAGTCCCTGCAGGATGCTGGTTCCCTGGCTGGATCCTGTTTTTAGTGGGATGAAACCTGGTGTGGGATGGAGTGGAAGAGCTGGGCCCTCTGGGAGAGCCCTTGGTGTTGCCTTTATGGAGGGAGAGAAAGGAGTTGGAGAGGGTCCACCTTAATGTAGGATGAAAAAGCAAATTGCCAGCAGGAGAGCAGAGATGCTGCTCCGTTACTATGGTTACCCCCGAGACAACCCAGCATCCCTGGGTGTCGCCCTGAGGTACCCGAGCTCCTCCCGGACACCTGGAATGGCACTGGGGCAACTCGGGTGGGCAAGGGACCAAACTTGAGGGGTCTGTGGGGACTGAGACTCTTGGAGCAGCCTGGAGAGAGGATGAATCCAGGGTGGGTGGAGAAGCAGCATCTCCAGTGGGGCCAGGGCAAAGTTCCCTGCCTTCATCCCTCTGAGATGAGGTCCTGGTGGGAATGCAGAGTTCCCAGCCCCTCTGCCCACTCTTTGCCTCTTGATGACAGACTGGCTCAGACAGATTTCAGTGGGTTTGAGCAAAACCCATCCAAGCTGATAAAAAGACACCGTGCCTTTGGGGAGGCCAAAAACCTCTGCAAGGGCACAGAGAGATGCTCTGATCCCCCTGAATCTGAAGGGAAAGAGGCAGGAGGGCAGTCAGTGAGGGCTGGTGCTGAGTTCAGAGAGGGTTTTAGCCCTTAAAGACATCTTGAATATTAGAAGTGGAGGTTTCCAGCTAAGAAACAGCCCCAGACTTATTACACTGGTGCCCATCCCTGCTGAAAACTTCCCAGCCAGGCCGGTGAGGTGCAAGCAAGGTCATTTCCCTCAGAGCCACCCACTGCCTTCCCATCCCTGCTGCTCCCACCCCTCAGTTCAGCTCTCGAAGATGAGGATGGTTGGATTGGAAATAAAGCAAGGAGCAAACACCCCGGCAGCACATTTCCCGTGGTGCCAGCATCAGCTCAGCTCCCTGGGGATTTCTGTACAAGCAGCCGCTGAGGGAGGAATTCTGGAGGCAGTGGGAACAGTCCCCAGGGAGCTGCCGGCTCCTGAATCATTGAATGCTTCCACAAATGAAGCGCTGGGGTTTGTAGTGCAAACGGCTGTGTGAGGAGTCACTGCCGCATGGCAAAGCAAACCCTGAGAGCGGAGGCACGGGAGCCGTGGGAAGCTGCTGCACGGGCCTCTGCCTGTCCCCAGGAGAGATGCTGCCAGGGCTCTGACAGAGCATCCCCCACCTCCTCCCTGGCATTTTCCTTCCCGAGATCCAGCTCCAGTGGTTTGGAGTAGAGTTTTTCCCATCTCCTCTCCTCCCTGCCTGTAAGAGGCCATTACCATCCCCGAGAACCCCCGCTCCTCTCCTCAGCGAGAGAAAAGCTTCCAGAAAAGCATCTGGTCCAGATTTAAAGGCATTAAGAGACAGAGATTGGTGGCTTGTTCTAATAGCTAATCATTATTAAAAGATCGCTCCTTATTTCCAAGATAGATTTGTCTGGCTCCAGCTTCCAGGAAGAGGTGGTTATTATGCCTCTCCCTGCTAGATTAAGTTACCTCTTTGTACCAGCGTATCCTCCCCGTGACAAATGCTGTAATCAAGTCACCTCTCAGTCTCCCCCCTTGCTAAATTAAGCGGGCTTTGCTCTTAAATCTTGCTTAGCCCCAGCTCTCTCTGTGGTGATTAGAGTGAGTGGCTGGTGGGGATTTTTTTTTTTTTTTTTTTTTTTTTTTTTTTTTTTTTTTAATGAATAAAAAACTTCTTTATGGCGAAAGGGATGGAGCTGGTGTGACCCAACAGACCATTACTGGTGGGTGGAAATGATCAGCTACCGCTCACCTGAGCTGGATTCAGCCCGTGCCCAGCCTGAGGAATGATGATGGATAATTTCCCCAGGTTATCTCAGCACACAAGCCCTGTATCCTGTGGCAGCCAGGTGTGAAAGCCAGGAGGAAAATCCAGGATGGCAAATCCAGGGGCTCTGTGTCCACCAGGCCGTTAACCTCTCTGTAAATAGCATCTCACACACTGGCTCCGCTTTCCTCCAGCCGTGACCATTAAAGACATTCAAACTGTCACTTGGACGTGGCCTGATGTCCCCTGAGGTCCCCACAGGAGGCAGTGCCCATAGGAAACAGATCCTCCAGGGCCCAAGGGGACCAAGGTCGCTCTGGGAAGATTTGTTGAGTCGGTTTTGGATGACTGGGCTCGTTCTGCCTGGGCTCCAGACACATTTTCCCATCTCCGGGCTCCCTGCATGGCTGCACTCCATTCCTGTGGGCAGAGCCACTGGAGCGAGTGGTACCCGGGGGGGGGCTGCATTTGGGGGGGCTCTGCAGAGCCCCCCCGTGATTCTGAGCATTCCTCCAGCAGGGAGGAAAATTATCCTCCCAAGAAAAATTCAGATGTGTGTTTTCTGCTCCTGCCTGAAGGCAACAGGATGGATATTTTGCTAAAAGGCTCTTAAAAATAATCTCTCTTTGTCGTGTGCTGGCCCCAGTCTTGCTCAAAGTTTGCTCCACATATCCTGTGTGTGTGACAACTGACAGACTTGGAAACACGTTGGAAGTTGGCTACAGGCAGACACTTCACTATGATCTTTAAAATATACAGCATGACGCGAGATATTTTAAATAGATCAAAATACATTTATTACATATTTATATTATTTTCTCTAGTCTATTTATATCTTTTGGAGACTCTTATATATAATATATATAATATATTTAAAATAACATAAAATTGGCCAGTTCTGTCATCTGAAATACATTTTACAAATATATATATACATTGTCACATATATCTCAAATATATGTGCAATGAGACAGAGAAACACCGGAGGTGGAAAAGGTACAGATACTTCATTGCATCCCTCAGCTTCTCTACCACCATTGCCCCAGCGAACAGACTCCGCGTTTTATCCCCGGGAAACCAGTGCTCCCAGTTGCCAACCTGCCCTGTGAACTGGTACCGGCTCTCTGTCCCCAAACCCACGTGGGGCCAAGCCTGGGGGAGCACTGGGGTGTGTTTGGGGGGGAGATGGAGGGGGAAGATGCCCTGGGAGTGGGCAGCAGGACAGATGTGCACAGCTGGTGGGCGAGGGGATGGGTGGCATCGGGTTGGGCGCTGTCCCACGTCCTGTCCCTGCTCCTGATGCATCCTGATCCTGCCCTGTGCCAACCCCCCCGTGGCAGCATTCCTGAATTGGGGGGGTGGGAGAGCAGGATGTGTGGCCACAGCTGCCACACGCTCGTTTCTGTGTGCAAGAAATGGGAGGGGACACACACACACACACACACACACACACAGGGGACTCTTGGTTGTCAGCACGAGAGGAAAGTGAAGAGCAGGAGGGTTTAAAAATAAACGTATTTGTTCTGCATTATTAAAGATAGAAAAGGTGGCTCTGAAATCATCTCCTACAAAAGGTTTGAAGGTCAAGCAGGCACCGAATCGCGAAAGGTTGAGCACTAAGTGATTGTCCCAGCCCTAAAAGACAAAGTGCACTAAATTCGGCGATGAGAAGCTAAGGCTCGTCCCGATGGCCCCCGGCCGAGTGAGCACCCCCCAGGGCACAGGATGCTCTTCCCAGAGGTGGATTTGGGGCTCGGGGATGCGGCTGCTTTCTGCCCTCACTGGGGAGTTGTGTAGGGTGAGGCCAAACTGGAGCAGCAGCAGGTCCAGCCCTGACCCCCGGCTTGGGGAGCTGCTGCCACGAGCCCCGGCCCGGGGCAATCCCTGTGGGATGCTGGCCAAGAGGATTTAGTGGCTCCCTCCTTCCTCGGACTCCTGCCATCCTCCAAGGATCGAGTGTAACGCTGGAGTGAACTCCAGGGATGGAGCTGGCTTGCTGGAGGAAATGGCCGGCGGCTGGTTTTTTTTTGGGGGGGGATATTTCACCTTGCTCGTCTCCAAGCCCCTTCCCACAGGGATTCCACTCCACAAAAACCCACACCCCCAAAGCATCCCTGTGCCTTCCCAGCCCCCTAAGGAAACCCAAGCACTGAACTTGGGCTTTTCCCACCATTTTTTTTTGTTTTCTTTTTGCCCCTTTCTTTGACAATTGATGGGATTTAAGCTATGGCTGGGCAGCCTTCCCGATGCTCCCTGGTGGCAGGAAAAAAGACCAGTAGCTCTGAGCTCTCACAGGTAGGCAAAAATCATATTTATACACTATGTACCAGCGTGGTCCATGGTCAGGACAAGGACTATACAGTAGATACAGGACATCTCACCAGAGCTAGACCCTCACTAGCAGGGTTTGGGGCAGGGGGTGTGTGAACAGGGGCCAGGGAAGGTCTGGAATCCCCTCACTGTGCCAGCCACAGGCTCTCCCTGACCCAGTTCACATCCTCCTACACAGCAGTTTAAAAATACATCTATATATATTATTCTATTCTCCCAGGTAACACTGTACAACCATAGAAGTTTCTTTAAAAGCAATAATTTACTTAAAGACATCTCTATTTCTCTTTCATTTTTATACAAATATTTACTGTGATATATATATATATATATATTTATAAAGAAGTTAACCCTCTGAGAACTCTACAGCAGCAAGATGTGCACCTTTTATTTTTTTAATAATTATTATTTATTCAAAAGAACCTAAAACCACTTAAAAGCATTTGTTTTAAAAAAATAAATAACTAGTGCTCACACAAAATCTCTCTGCCCACCCCCCCATCCTTCCCACCCCCCAGATGCTGTGGTGCAAAAAAGCAGGGGGTAAAAGCGTCCCCCAGGAGCAAAGGGATTGGAGATGGGATGGCATCCGCCTTCACTGCCTTAGAAACATAAATGTCATGGCTGGAGCTCAATGGCACGTCCCTACGTGTCCCCACTTTTGGGGACAACGCATTTTGGGGCACTCAGTGCTGAAAAAGCTGCCTCCCAGTGCTGCCCCTGGAGAAGGTTTTCTCCCAGTGGTTTTTAGAGGAAGCCAAAACCAGAGCAGCCCCTTGGTGGGCAGGGTGGGGTGATGCTGACAGACACTGGTGGGAAGAAGCTCTGCAGGGATGATGTCCTGGTCCCCAGCATGGTGCTCGGTGGCACAAGGCAGTGGGACACTCGGGGCAGCCCTTCCCCGAGCCCTTGGCAAGAAGAAGATGGGGATGGGGATACAGGACAAATCCTGCTTCTGCCATCCATGTTTGGACACACCACAGCGAGTCTTGACCCCAAGACACGGCTTCCCTGGTGTGGGCTGAGGGGGGAAAAGCACCGGGAGCCCATCACACCCAAAATGCTGTGGAGGACCCTGCTGTTGAGCCCTCTCCCCAAGGGCTCCGTGCCCAGGGTCAGATGAGGGATGCCCATGGGTACAAAGCCTTTCCCATGGCCACAGGGAGCCAGATTTTGGCTCCCAGAGCACCAATGAGCAGCACGGCCAGATGAGGGGACCCAAAAACCTGCACCTGCCTGACTCCTTCCCTCTGTGGGGAGCAGGGCAGGAACAGAGGCTTCCCATGCATGGGGTGCTTTGCCTTGTGCCAGAGCTAAAGCTAAACCAGGGTGTCACCAAGGCCAGCCTGAAAGGCGGTGGATGATGGGATGTGGGTGCTGCAGAGCAAGATGGGGGGATGCAGGATGGGGGCTGTGGAGGAGGGCTGGGACGCGGGATGAGTTCGCATCTCTAAGGCACAATCCACCTTGAGGCTGGGACACAGGGATGGGCTGAAGCACAAGATGGGGTGATTTTCTCAACTGGCATCTGTTGTTTTGGGGAGAACATCTGAAGCAGGACTCTCTGGTGGGTTGGGAATTCATGAAGCCCAGCCTGGCACGGACACAGCCCCAGGACTAGAAATGCAGCCCAACAAGATGACTTTCCCATTGATTTCCACGTTTGAAAATATTCTTCAATGAAGAAAAATACCAAATTGGTCAGAAAAGTGGGGAAATACCCAATTTTGAGAGCTTTCCACTCTCATTTTTGTGCTTTTCACTGTTATGTCCCAGTTATGGTGAACCTTATGAATTCCCCATCAGAGATGTTGGGGGAGACCCAACACTTCAGCAGCTGATGTTCCAGACCCCGTTTCCACCCCAAAATCCAACATTTCCAGAAATTGGCTAATTACTGTGCTTACAATGCTTTTTTCTCTCACAGCTCTGCTTATCCTTATTACCTCCTTTGTTAATAATTCCACTTTTTTCACTGCCACGGACCTACAGTCACTTACATCTGTTTTCTGCATTTGAAGCCATGCCAGTGGTAAAAAAACACCCCAAAATTGGATGCAATCTTAACTTTTAGCTCTTGCATTTACCCAAGTCACCCCCTCAAAGGACCCCAGTGGCTTCTTCATTCCCTTGTTCATTTTTAAAAAATACTGAATGACTTCTTTCAGATTTAATATTATTATTATTGTTATAATTATAATAATAATAATTATTATTATTATTTTGGTAAACAGTCTCCCAAACGGTGCGGTGAAAATATTAAAAACCCTCTCACCACCCTCCCCCGTTTTTTCCCAAATTAAAAAGTACATTAATGTTGCATGTTATTTCAAGTGTTGTTCTTGTGCAACTGAACCAGACCGCCTGCCGAAGGAGCGATTGTTTTGTTGTTGCTGCTCAGTTAAAAAATAAAAGGAAAAGAAAAGAAAAGAAAGAGAGAAAGAGAGAGAGTAAGATTTGTTTCCTGATATTTCCTCTTTCTGGATCTCGCAGTGCTCGGCTCCAGGAAAACGCTGGCGTTTTCCCCACGGGGACAGCAAAGCCCCACGGGGCTGCGCAGGGCGAGCACCTGCCCACGCCCCACAGACCCTCCTCTCCTCATCCTTCCTTCTGTCCATCCATCCATCCATCCATCCATCCATCTGTCCATCCATCCCCCAGAGCCGTGGGCCCTGCCGCGGGCGCTGGGCGCGGGGGACGCGCCGTGGCCTGCCACCGTCCCCTCTGCAGACCGCTCAGTGGTTATTGCGATGAAACTGAAAACTATGAACGATACTAATTTCTCAAGCATTCCTATGGCACTTGCATTGTTCTGCATAATTTGAGCGGGTTGTAGGGGAAGAGATTGGAGGAGGAAAAAAAATACCCTTGGAAAAGTCAACGGAAGGACCAAGAGTCATATTTCCGACTCCCTCCTGTACGACCGCTGATCCAACGCTATTGTGGCTTGAAGCCTGTCAAACTCGTGCCTGTTGTCCGGGCTGAGGTCCTCCAGACCCCGACTGTCATCGTCTTCCTCTTCCTCATCACGGCTCATGAAGGCCAGCTCGTTCTCGTAGCAGAAGGAGTTGGTGCTGGGCAGCAGGAATTTGTTCTCCACCAAGTCCTTGGCGCTGCAGCGGGGCGTGGACGGGACCTCGTAGGTTTTGTGGAAGTGGGAATAGTCTACTTTGTACTGGTTTTTCTCCTCGAACAAGACGGGCTCGAAGCGGTGGCCCCACAGTATCTCACTGGCCAGGTAGGAGCTCCGAGCTTGCGTCGTCATGGCTGTGGCCTCTACCATACCCTCCAGGATGACAACGATCTCAAAGTCATCTGTCTCCAAGTCCTGGCGGCTGATCCCAAACAGGGGGCTGTCTTCGTTGATCTCGTGGAGAATGGTGATGGGAGACACCAAGAAAATACGGTCCAAGCCTTTATCAAACCCCACGTCAATGTCTATTTGGTCGAGCGGGATGTACTCCCCTTCCTCCGTGATCCTGGGCTTAATTAGCTGAGCTCGTACGTGGGCTTCTACTATGTGGCTTTTCCGTAGGTTCCCAACTCTCCACATCAGGCAGAGTTTTCCATCTCTCATCGCCACTACTGCGTTATGGCTGAAAAGTAATGTCTGGGCCCGTTTTTTGGGCCTGGCCATTTTTGCCATTATTGCACCAATCATGAAAGAGTCGATTATGCAGCCCACGATGGACTGAACCACCACCATGAAGACGGCGAGCGGACACTCCTCGGTCACGCAGCGGAAGCCGTACCCGATCGTCGTTTGGGTCTCGATGGAGAACAGAAAAGCAGCCACAAAGCCATTGACCTGCAGAACGCAAGGCTTGAAAGTATCGTCTCCACCCGGGTTTTCTAGGTCTCCATGAATGAGTGCAATTAGCCAGAAAATCAGCCCAAACAATAACCAGGACACCAGAAATGCCAGGGAAAAGAGCAAGAGCATATACCTCCAGCGGATATCAACGCACGTGGTGAACATGTCTGCAATGTACCTCTGTGGCTTGTCATCCATGTTGGTGAACTCCACGTTGCACTGACCATTCTTCTTTACAAACCTGTTCCTGCATTTCCTCCTGGTGTGGATTTTCCCATTGCCAAAGCCGTTGATACCTGGCATGGTGGTCAACCTCAGCCCGTCTTCCTCGGAGGACACGATGCTGTAAGGGTTGACCCTGCCCGTTGTCATCCCTGAGCCAAGACCACAGTGAAGGTGAAGGGTCTTGCGAGTCCCAGTGTCCCCCTGACCCACCCCTGCCCACCCCCCAAATTCTGCTGCGGTGGAAGAGAAGTCCCAAACTTCCACGTCTTGGCTGCCACGTCACCACGTGGATCCTGTGAGAGGCTCTGCAATGAGAAAACAAAGACAGGGCCGTTACCACTCATGGCACAGGGACACAGAGGGCTGCTTGGCCAATGGTTCTGATGGGCTGCATGTTGAGTGACAACCTCCTACACTGCTCTAATTCTCCCTTCCTTGTCTGGGCTGATCTCAAAAAACACATCGAGGAAAGGAGAAGGTGTTAGAGTTTCTTCTTTCATGATACAAAGTGAGTGAACAAATCTTACTGCATTTGTGGGACACTCAACAACTCCAGCAGATGAAAAACCTGGAGTTTCTCCACTTCACTTTTCCCACGAGCTCTGCCACCAGAGGGGAAAGCAGAGAGGCCGAGCTGTTCTCCTTGGGACACAGATACCAATAAAGGTACTCCTGGAAGCGGCTCCATCAGTTCACATTGCCCGTGCCAGATGGATCGATGCCCAGCCCAGCATCGACCTCAGAGCACCAGCTCTTCTGGGCTCGAGGGAAAGCACAGGGAGATGTGGATTTAACCTCTGTCCCCCTGCCTGGGGATGGGAGAGGACAGCCTCTGGTTGCATCTGGTTGGAGAAGGCCCCGGGAAGGTGCTCGGTCAGGGCAGATGTCCTGAGGAGCAACTTTCCCAACGTATCCATTGGGACATGGAGCCATCCACGGTCACAGATGGGTTTAGCTGTCCAAGTCTCATGAAGGAACATCTGCCACTGGGGAATGGGGAACTGTTTTGGTCCCTTCTGGAAGGCTCAGCTGCAGGGTCAAGGACCTACACTCAGCTTTGCCTGGGAGAGAGGTCACATGGGCATGGGAGAGGTGGCCCAAGCCTGGTGGAGGTGAGCATGTTGGGGGGGAACCCACTCTGCCAGTTGGCTGGACCCCCCCGCCCCAGCCCCTTGTGGGGCTGCATCAGGGAGTGGACAGGATTGTGGAGAAGCCATGTGGCACATCCCAAGCACCTCAAAGAGATGGCACCACAGGAACTCTCCACACACCACCCCCTGGCACAGGTCACCCTATTATTTAGCGCCGTGGGACGTGCCACTGAGCATGGAACCACCTTGCTGGTAGAGAGACCTGCACAGGGCAGCAGCGTGGTGGGGGAGCAGGTGCAGAGCCCCCCGTGATAGCCCAGCTCGTGCCTGGAGCGCAGCGAAGCCGCCGGGCTGGACACGCTGTGCCGGATCCGCCGGCCCGATCGATGCGGTCGATTCCTGCAATCAGCTCCAGTGCCCGGGGACACGCTGGGACAAACACACCCTTTCCATTACACAGTGTCCAGGGCCAGCCAGTGCCAGGGAGCACTGCCAGGCACAACCTGCCTGGGGCTGCATCATCCCAGCTCGCAATGATACCCTGCCCTGCCTTTCACTGAAATGCTCCACCAAATCCAGCCTGAGAATCAAGAAACCCTCCAGAAGCACTGCACCACAAGCAGGAGCACTAAAGCCTGCCCAGGCCTCCCAGCTGCTGGACACAGACCCATGTGTGCCACCACCTTATACCAAACAACACATTTCCCCCTGCTGCAATCCAAGCACAACCATTTTTATGCCCAAAGTTGATTTTTCGAGAGCCACAGGGGTTTGTTGGCATCTCAGCAGACCAAGGGATTGCTCACACACGGAACGAGAGCCTCTCCCTCCTTGGAGCCACAGGGGAGAGTAAAATAGGCACAAACAGTTAATATTAATAGTAAATATTTACGATCTTATAGTCCCTGGAAGTGAAACAGGACCAAAGAAGCCTTACAGAGCTGATCTATCAGGCCAGCACCAACCTGGTCTCCCACCCCGAGTCTTCCTCCTGTCCATCTTGGCTGTGTCCATTAATGTTTCTCCTCTTTTTTTTTAAATGAGATGTGAGCATTTTGGACCAGAAAAAGGCTGCTCCTCTGGCTCACCCCAAGGCAACACACCGAATGCTTTTGCCACAAGAAGAATTTAGAGTGGGGGTTTTTAAAATTAATTCTAGATGCATTTGAGAAGTGAACAAAATGCAATGAGCTCCCAGTGACCTGTGAGAGGATTAGCTGGGGTCTGGATTAACTGTGCTGGAAGGGGAGCTGTGCCCGGGTGACTGCAGAGGCAGCAGAGCTGCCCTCACCTGGGGTGGAGTTTCCAGGGACCCTCAGGCTCCTCGTCCCCATCACTGTTCCCCCCTGCCTGCACCCCTTTCCCCATCCCTCCTTCCTTCTCTCCCCTTTTCCTTTCCTTTCCTTTCCTTTCCTTTCCTTTCCTTTCCTTTCCTTTCCTTTCCTTTCCTTTCCTTTCCTTTCCTTTCCTTTCCTTTCCTTTCCTTTCCTTTCCTTTCCTTTCCTTTCCTTTCCTTTCCTTTCCTTTCCTTTCCTTTCCTTTCCTTTCCTTTCCTTTCCTTTCCTTTCCTTTCCTTTCCTTTCCTTTCCTTTCCTTTCCTTTCCTTTCCTTTCCTTTCCTTTCCTTTCCTTTCCTTTCCTTTCCTTTCCTTTCCCTTTCCTTTCCTTTCCTTTCCTTTCCTTTCCTTTCCTTTCCTTTCCTTTCCTTTCCTTTCCTTTCCTTTCCTTTCCTTTCCTTTCCTTTCCTTTCCTTTCCTTTCCTTTCCTTTCCTTTCCTTTCCTTTCCTTTCCTTTCTTTCCTTTCCTTTCCTTTCCTTTCCTTTCCTTTCCTTTCCTTTCCTTCCTTTTCCCTTTCCACATCACACAGAGTTTCAGGGACCCCTCTGCCATGGGGTGATGCTAGGACAGATCCCAGGAGCCATCTCTGTTTTGGGTACAGGGACGTTCTTGTGACACAGCCCCTTTCCCATCTGGGACCCCACATTCCCGGACCGAGCCCTTTCCGAAGCTCCTGGTGGGACAGATCCCCCCCGTCCCAGGCCGGCAGCGGCAGCCTGGGGAGACGGCAGCTAAATAAAGGCAGCAAAGTGGATGTGCCGGAGCAGGCGGCCGCCTGCGGCTCGTCCTTTATTTAGCACAGTTTTGTTTGGAAATACACTTTCTCGAGTTCGCTGAAAGCTGAATTTCTGGTTTGGTTTAAATTTGAAGGCTGGAGCCCCACGCTGCCGCTGCGGGAGGCTCAGGCTGGGAGAGGGCTCATGCAAACACACGGAAAGCCCTGACGGGGGACCAGCTGGGGACAACATCCCTGTGGTCACTCTGCATCTCCTTGGCTCGGGAGTGCATCCTCCAGCACCACCCTGGCACCTCCCCACAGCCAGAACAGCCCCCTCTGGGGCTGCCAGAGGTGTTCCTGGAGGTACATCCCCCTTCCTGCCGGCTTCCCAGGAGTTCCACAAACCTGCCTATCACAGTTTTCCCTCACAGGAACAAAATCAAAATTTCCCAGACAATTCCTGCCGGTTAATCCCATTCCAGCCCAGCTCCAGGGCAGGCAAACCCACGCTGGGTGTGGGGCAGGACCGGGACCATCCCCTGCTGTTGGTGCCACGCGTCCCGCGCAGAGCTGACAGCGTTAACGTGGAGGAAACAAAACAGGCTCATAATACGAGTTTCGGGAATGAGCGGCCCCGGCTCCCCGCGGCTCGGAAAGCAGGACTGCCCCAGCTAATGAGCTGACAAGGGAGGCAACAACTCCTGCCACGAAACTGCAGCAACCCAGCTCCCACCGCGGAGCGGATCCCCGCCGAGAGCCCGAGCGTCTCCAGCAATCTGCCAACTGCACAGTTAATTTTATTTATTTAACTTTTTTTTTCTTAAAAGGGGATGTTAAATGTTACAACAATATTCGGAACAGCCAGCACGCTGGGAAAATGTGCTGGGTGCCGGGGAAGTCATTAGTTAGAGCCGGCTGAATGTGTCAATGCGATTTATCATCACACCTTTCCCTGCGCCTCTAGAGAGGACGCGTTTCGGCTGCCACCCGCCTCTTGCACCCTCCCAGCGTGGATTTTCTCATGGGAGTGTGCACACAACCGGGCTGTGCTCAGGTGGGGGCTCGGAGGAGTTGAGTTTGGGGATGCTGAGTTTGCAGGTCCCCTGCTCGCGGGGCAGGAGAGGTGACCGGCCGGGAGGGGACGGCGTGAGCGGGTCACACTCGGTGCTGCTGCCTGCCCTGAGCCGCAGATAACGCTGCCCTGCGCCGGGAGATAACGCCGCTATCTCCCGCGGCGATGCCCTTCATGCCCCAGCAGCAGGACAGCAATGTCAGCGGCGAGGAGGGAGCTCTGTGTGCGGCACAGCCGAGAGAGCCCAAATATCCCCTGCTCGCCCCGTCCCGACAAAGCCACCCCTCACCGCGGACCCACAAACCGAGGGGAGGCAGCTCAGGGGCTGGAGGCTCCCCGAGCCATAGCGGGGCAGCAGCAACGCCTGAATAATTCCCTCCTACAGTGCCGTGTCTTTGAGCACTGCCAAAAAATTAAGGGTCAGCACAAGGCAGGCCAGGCCAGGACATATAAAGAATAAATGAGAATAAATGGCCCCCTGTTTCCCCTCCGCTGCCAGGAAGGACAAGAAAGAGGTTCCCACCATAGTGCATCCCTAATGAGAAAAAACTGCTCCGTTTTGGCAGGGACACGGGAGGAAAACAGCCATGGGCACACACCCCTCCCCAGGAACCCCACGTACTCCCTATTTCCAACAAGCAGTTGAGAAATCGCTGTCTGCAAGCCTTGGTGGCACATGCAGAAGGGAAACTGAGGCACGTGGGGCAAGGAAGGCCCTTGGTGGCAGGACCGGAGGTGACAGGGTGCCTGGAGAGATGCTGGCTCATCGCTGTCCCCCTGAGCCACGTGTGGATGCCACGGGTACGGGAGCAGAAAAAAGGGCCACGTGCACATTCGTCACCACTGGGGCCAGGTGGCCTCTGTGGGGTGATGGGCTTGTGCTTAAGCACCCTAAAACTCCTGCTAAATGTGCCCTGGATCAGAGAGATCCTGGGAAAGAGCCCTTCAGAGGCTGCACTGAGCATCCCTTTAGCCCCAAACTCCGTGGTGTGATGTGGAGACTGAGCACCCCAGTCCAGCTGCCTCCACGTCTGCTCCAGCTCCAGCACTCATCCCTGTTCCAGCACCCACGCCCTTCAGTGACAGGGCCCCGGGGCTCTACATCCACCCCTGCTGCTCCCGGGTGCTGTCCCCCTGCCCGGCTGCAGGACAGTGCCAGAGGGATCTGGGAATGCCACAACACCCACAGTCACCCCAACCCACAGCCAGCCCTGCTGCCCCTCCAGGTCTTGAAATCCCATCTCACTCTCCTGGAAAACACAGGCTGCTTTTCCATCCCCTCACATCCATACACCCAGACAGCAGGACATGGCTGGGGGGAAGGATGAGGGCAAGGGGGTCGCAGGCCTTGGCAGGGACCACCTGCACCAGGGGCTGCCAAAGGATGCCCCAAAACCCAGCCAGACTGCCCTGTCCACACAACACCCACCCAAACCTCTGGGGTACCCCCTCACCCTCCCCACAGCCCCCTGCAGACCCCCACAGCCCCCCCAGCTGCCCTGGCTCAGAGGATGGCTGTAAATATCCCAGGAAATTGGCCTGGGAAGGGGCAGAGCCCCAGCTGCTCCCCAGGCAGGGGGGGCTCAGCCAGATCCCAGGGGAGGGGTCAGCCCTTACCTGGTGTGTGCCCGGGGGGACCCCAGCGCTCCCCGGCCATGGCTGCAGGGCACAGGGTGCCCCAGGGCCCTGCTGCAGCCCGGGCAGGAGACAGAGAGTTTTAATTGAATTTCTAGATTATCCTGGGGGAGAAATTGTAATCTCCTTAAATCCAACCTCTGGTCGAGTCCCGTAACCTACTGTCCTGCGCTGGGGAAGGGATTTAGCGAGGGGGAGGGGAGGTTTCCCAGCCTGCTGATGCTCTGGACCCTGCAACCAGCAGGATTTGACCCACAGGACGTCAGAGATCTGCTCCCAGCAGCCCCAGGGCCCTGCGAATTAAAGTTCTGCAGTAGCAATGCCCTGTCCCCGTGTCCTGCCATGGTAACAGTGTCCCAGGAGCCTCAGGAGATGGTGGGGTTGGGACTCTGGTGATGGAGATGGCTGGTGCTGGATCAGCAGGGTCTTTGGAGGGTGAAGAGGAGCCCCTCAGGGTGGGACTCATGGCTGGGAGATGTCCAGGGCTTAGAACTGAAACACCACCCAGCCCAGCCATGCCCAAGGTGCCAGAGTACCAGAGTACAAGTCCCCAAGCAAGTCCTGTTCCCTGCTCAGGCTGTGGTGGGCACCTCCCTCCCAAAAAAACCCATCCCTGGAACGTGTGGGCCAGAGGATGGGCTTGGATGGGTCGGTGACCTTGGGGTATCTCCATCACATGGCCCTGGTCCCTCCTGCGTGCTCCCAAATCCGGATACGTGCTGGGCTCCAGCTCCAGCCCCAAACCTCCCAGCGATGGGGCTGAGGCAGGTGATGGCAGAGCTGGAATTAGTCGGCCATGCTCCTGCCTGCCACAGCTGGGGCCTCTGCAGGGACACGGATTTCCGCTGGGAATGGCAGGTTCCCATCCAGCACATGCCAAGAGGCTCCGGGGAGAGGCAACACCCCTGCCCCAGCCCTGGCCCTGACCAAGGAGGGAGCATCCAGCTGCTAAAAACCACCGTGGGAAGAAAGGGAAAAGCGAGGCAGAAAGGGCAAATGTCTCCAAGTGGATTTTATCACCAACCAGATGGAAACAAGCTGAGGGCCACAGTGCTGAAGGCTTCCTATCCTGAAGGTAACACCAGTGATTGGAAACATCCCTGGGATATCACAGGCACGGATTATTTCGAGAGCCCTCTCACACCTCAGGGTTGGAGGCAGGAGATGACAGATCTGGATCCATCCATCC
Organism: Vidua chalybeata; assembly: GCF_026979565.1. Lineage (NCBI taxonomy): Eukaryota > Metazoa > Chordata > Aves > Passeriformes > Viduidae > Vidua > Vidua chalybeata. The sequence goes on from NC_071545.1 coordinate 13,559,203, forward strand.
TCATTCAGCAAGAGTAATCCTGAACCTCCCGTTTGCCCAGTTCCAGTTGAGGCCTCTTTCCCAAATCCCATTACTCCCAAGGCAGGTTTTCACTTGTTCTCACCTAAAAAACACAACCCACTCCAGGAGCCGTGTCTCCCTCTCCAGGGAAATCACGAGTGTGGGCAGAGCCCGTGCCCAGGAAGGCAGGAAGGTATCCTGAAGGCACAAACACACGGCAGGTTGGGAGCCATGGATCTGCCAGCTGGAGCCAGGAGCTGTGGGGAGAGCGATGGCATCTCCCCGCGGTGACATTCCAGCTGGGAATCTGCACGGAAAGGAGCGGGATGGCCATGGGAACCAGCTCAGGATACACACATCCCTTCCAGCCAAGAGAGCTGGGATGTAAGCAAGGCTGAGCCATCAACTGCTCATCAGCACCCTCCACTCTTTTTTGGACCTTAAACCCACGATCGTTCCTGCTCCACCGAAACATTAACAACTGCTCAACTCTCGGTGAGAAATACAGCCCGTGTCCCACTGTCACAGGCAGTTTTCCTGGCTCCATGGCAGTGTCAGGGTAAAGTTGTCATTTCCACCCCTGAAGTGCTGTGTTCCCAGTGCTCTTTGGCACTGCCGTGGTGTCAGCAGAGCCCTAAACGTGACTGTTAACCCCAGGAGGAAGGAAGCGGGGAGGAAGGACATGCCGAGCTCGGGGAGAGCCGCCCTCCTGGCTCTACTTACCCCGCGATCGCAGCGAGAGCCGCAGATGCTGAGCCCGGTGCCGGCGGCCGAGGGAGCGGCGGGCGGCGGGGACTTTGCCGATGTCCTGCCTAATTGTTCCCGAGCTCAGATTACAGCCTCGCTTCTTCCCTACATGTACAGGACATGGCACCTCGGCCGCGGCCCCGGGGAGCCACCGCCAGCGAGGGGGATGTGCACCTTCAGCGGCATTTCCAAGGGGCAGGGAGGGGGAATCGCCGTGTGACAATGGTGGGGAGCCCAAGATGCCTTAGTTGTCCCAGGAATAGAAGCAGCTTGGAGGGGATTTCAGAGATTTTTGGGAAGTGAAGGACCAGCCAGAAGGATGAGACACATTCCAAACTGGTGGATCAGACAGTGGTGTCAGCAGTCGATGTTCCAAGGAAAGACCACTTTGTTCTTGCTGTTTAATGATGGCCGTGACACAAACCCCATCTTCTCAGGAGAGGATGAAAAATCATCCTCCTTTTCTGCTGGGGATGTCCAACTCCCCTGGTGCACTCATGATGCTGTCCAGCATCTTCAAGACCAAAAAGGCCCTTGCACTGTTTTTGCAGCTATTAGTTTTCGTCCAGCTCATGGCTCTGCCTGCAGCAATTCATGAGTTTCAGTGTCTTCAAAATCCTGTAAGGGCTCCCTTTAAAGCTCTCATTCCTCAAGCAGAGCCTGTTTGGAGGAAATCTCCTTCCCAGGGGGTAACAGGTTTCTGTCTCAATGTTTCTGCCTTTTCAACACTTCTTTGCTGCCACCAGAGAGCTGGACAACCCCAAACTTCAGACATGACCCCAAATCCAAGTAGCTGAAGGGCAGCAAAGGCAGGGCAGGGTATTTGGGGACCGACCGTCTTTATCTGCTGCATGAAGATTTAGCACAGGCGTTGCGTAACGCTGGGGGGGGGTCACTGCTCTCGTCCCCTCTCGCCGTCAGAGATCAGAGGCTCAATTAATCCTCCCTCATTCCCTGCCCACGGGGACCAGCCATGGGTGCCCTCTCAGCCTGGCCCTGGCAGCAAGAAGTCAAATCTCTGCCCGACGTCAGCATCCGCTGATGTTGGTAGCCCACAGCCTGGGGGTGATGTGCTGTGGGACACTCCACTGCCACATCCTAGGGCACCCATTGCCACCACTCAGGGAACCCATTGTTCCTCCCAGGCCACCCACCTTGCTTGGAAAGCCTTGTTCAAATTGAGGTGGCCATGAAGGAACCAGACAGACACCGAGGTCCCTGAAGTGATTAATTATTTCTGTGCCCCAACCTCAGGTTCTGTTGTTAAGGGGCTCAGCAGACACAGACCCTGTGGCAGAGAACTGGGCATTTAAGGCATTTAAAAGGTCATTTTTAAACCGTCAAGGTTTGGTGCACATCTGCCTGTGTTCCCCCTCTGAGCGGGTCACTGGTGGGTGGCTCGCTCAGGCACACACTGCAGGATCACAACAGCAATGAAGGGATCTCTATTTTTTTTTGGCCAGCCCTAAAATAACAACCCCCATGTGTGTCCTTGTGCAACCCTACAATGAACAAGGCGAGTGCAAAGCCCGGCGTTGGCGAGCCCGGTCACTGCTGTGTGCACACATGGGCTGACAAGGAGAAGGGCACCAGCAGGCAAACCCAAAATGCTGTCACAGGAAGATTTGGAGAGGTAAAGGTGGTGTTGTGCTGCTGCCACCCACAACAGCCTGCAGAACCCCTGGGGTGCTGGTCCTGCCCACCCTTGAGCGGTACAAGTAGACATCACACAGCATCCTGGCATGGCTGGATGGCCACGATGGCAACGGGAGGGCACAGAGCAAAAGGACCCCGTGGCTGGGGTAGGGGCCAAGTCTGGTGGCACTGGGGAGGATGACAAGTCTGGTGGCATTGGGACACGGTGACATGTCCCTGGTGAAGAGCCTCACGGAGAGTTACACAACGCCGGCCCGGCCGCCCTTGGCTGTGTGAGCCGTGCGTGCTCCTATCGACACGGCCCCGGCCGCCCTCCGACATCCCCGCGGGCACAGAACTCTGCAAGTGGCGTAAATGCGAGTGCACGTGAGCAGGGGACCTGCTCCAGCCCCCCCTCAAAGCCTGGAGCTCCTGCAGTGGTCAGCAGCCGTGCATCAGCATCCCACTGTCCCCTGGCTCGGCTGTGCCATGGCAGAGGGTCAGGAGGGCTGTGTGGAGCAGGGGGAACAGGGCAGGCACCCACCCCCAGCATCCTGCTGGGGAAACACAGTGGCTAAGGCACTGCGTGACCCCCACCCAGGGACTTTTAGGAGATCAAAGACCAGCAAGAAGGATGCAACAAATTCAGACCTGGGGGATGTGATACCAGATTAGGGCAAGGCAGTAAGTGCTGCAGGCAGCACATTGGTTCTTTGGTCTTGCCACTTAAGGAGGTCTGTGACCCAAAACCACCCTCAAGCCTATTTCAGGAGAGGAAGAAAAATCCACCTCTTTTTCTGTTGGAGGGGAAAAACACTCTCTGTTCCCATAGGCAGCAAGGAGCCCTCTCCTCAGCACAGCAGTGGGAGAAGCAGGGATGCTTTTGTCCATAGAGATGGGGAAACTGAGGCATGGTGGCTGGAGAGGCCTGAGCGTGGGGACTGGCAGCAGCCCTTGTCATCGCCTTCCCCCCTGGCTGGCATGGCCCCAGGTCGAGATATTTATAAAGCCGATAAGGGAGCAGAAAGAATTTTCCAAACGCCGAAGTTACGTAACCTGTCCTCGCCCTCCATGGACATCGTCTTTAATTATAGGCTTGGGATAGTGGGGGGAGCCCTCCGTGGTGGGGCTGGTGGGGGCCACCACTGCTTGGTCACCCCAAAGGGTCTCACGCTCCTCTCCCTCGCCACAGAGAGTCCCCAGGGCCAGGCAGCAGCCTGTGCCACCGCGTCACCCTGTGGAACCCCATTCCTGAGGGACCCCTGATGGTTTTGTGGCCGGTCTCCCCATCCTGTGTAGGGGACCCCAGGTTTTTTGTCTGGGTTCTGGGTGGCTGATCCCCCCAGGGTGTGCACACCCCTGCAGCATAGCCCAGCACATGCTGGATGTCACAACAGCTGACAACCTGAGCACAGCTGGCATTGCCGTGGTGACAATCGATGGCTGCTGCTGGGAGGACTCGTGTGGAGGTGCTGCACCAGCACCGGCTCCCCAAAGTGCTGACCCCACACCCCAGAGACTGCGGGACCCCCTGCCCTCCACCAGCCCCATTTCCACCACTTTTTACCCCATTACACCCCACAGACAACTTCCAAACCTTTCTCCATCACCTCACAGCTGCCTCCAACTCCACCAGCTGTGCCTCAGTTTCCCCAGCCCTGCACTGGCTACTCCAGGGGAGGACAGAGTCCCTTCCCTGGGATATTTTTCTCTCGCCCAACTTCGGCCAAGGCTGCGGAGTTGGAAGGATGCTGAGCGAAGGCTCCGTCGCTGTGGCAACCCGCGGCGGCCGTCTCCAGGCGACCGCCCAGGGATGCTGCAGAGATGCTCTGGAGGCAGAGCGAGAGGGACCAGGGCGGTGGGGGATGTATCCATAGGGATGCCACCCCCCCTACTCCCCTTCCCTACCCAAACCACAGCCTGGATCTCTGTCACAGGGTGATAAAACAGCCACTGATTTGACTCAGGCACCTGGCTGAGCACTGACAAGCTCATGGCAGCACAGGCTGGCTGGTGGGAACACCAGCAGGATGCTCCCGGGTGGGAGCAGGGCCTCTCCGCTTCCAGGGACACCTGCAGAGCTGTGGAAATCATTGCTGGAAATAAGCCCGTTAGCTTCTTAACCCTCATTAAGCAGCTTAGGGGGGACACGCGGCATCCTACGCAAGCCCGGAGGCGGAGAAGGCCCTTGCCAGGGCGAAGGGGTGACGGGATCTCAGTGGGTGCTGTGGGAGTGGCACGGGGGGCACGGCCCCGTCCCTCCCCTCGGTGAGCTGCGCTCCTGCATCCAGCCCCCCCTGTTGCTCCTTGCCAGCCGGGCCCACCGGCAGCTCCCGACGGCGCTGAGCAGCGGGCAGGGATGGTGATGATGGGATGTCACACCCGTGTGACGAGTGTGGGAGGTCTCAGCCGCAGCCCCGCCGGCGGGGGGAGCGGGGTGGCGGTGACAGCGCGGGGCGACGGCCCGGCCAGCGCCCGGCACCGCGGCTGCGGGACGGAGCGGGACGTTTCTAAATCACTCCACTTGGAAACCGTCCCGTTTTTACATTTGTTAAATTAAAGGATGTCAGCGTCTGATGCCAAGCCCAGGCTCCCTCGGAAATTTAAACTAATGACAGCGAGGAAAATGAGCTGAAACCAGAGCACAGGCGCTCCCACGTTATCCAGCCGCACCAGCCATCTCTGTGGCGGGGTTTACATGGCAGCTTGCAAAGCACCAACCACCACAAAGATCTCAACTTCCTGCCCCAAAATCCAACCTTGCCCACTCTGCTCGGCCACAAGGTGCATTGGTGGCACCTGGGCAAGCCAGGCTGTTGTGCTGGGAGCCCCAGAGACCCCCATCCTCCTCCAGCCTCTCAAAGGACAAATATCTCCCTCCTTCCAGGGTACCGCTGCCCTGGGCAGCGGCGTTTATCAGCACGGGGTGGAGGTGGGAGGGCAGATTAGCGAGTGCGATGTCCGGATTTCTCCAGCTCTGATGATTCCTACAGCCGGCTCCATCCTGCCTGGCCCTGTGCCAGCAGGCAGCGGGGTCCTGGCAGAGCGCGGGGGCTGCCGCCGTCACACGGCCCCTCGCTGCCCCTCTTCCCCACGGAAATACCTGGGCTCAGGCGAGGGCTTCGCTCCCGGCGCTCTCCAGGCTCCGCTGGGGTGGTTTTGTGCTGCAGCTGAGTAAAACCACAGAGTGGTGGTTGTATTTTTTTTTTTTTTTCCTTTTATAATTTTCTCGGCGAGATAAAATTAAACAAACAAGCCCTTCTGGGAGCAGCGCGAGGAAGGGAGCCTGCTTCCCTACAGATGTGCGTGTCCTCAGCTATTACAACCACCGAATTAAGCTTTCCCTGTGGCTGGGACATTTGCACAATCCCACTCGTTCGCCTCCTGCGGTTTCACTGGTAGGAGACTGGCTCACTCTGCAGCCTCCCTCCCCATGAGGTCATTACCCAAACACCTATTTTTCACAAAAACATTGAGAATGTTGGGTTTTTTTCCTGACCTCACCATCTTGCCATCAAATTAGAGTGGTTTGGAGTGCAAGGCTGGGAGAGCTCAGCGAAGCAGAACACGCTGAGGAGAAGAATAGAATAGAATAGAATAGAATAGAATAGAATAGAATAGAATAGAATAGAATAGAATAGAATAGAATAGAATAGAGATGCAGCCAGACATTCCCCAGGGGATGGGGCTGCAGAGGAGGGGGAATGCTGTCGGTCAGGAGGGGGAATGCTGTCGGTCAGGAGGGGGAATGCTGTTGGTCAGGAGGGGAGTGGGCTCTCCAAGCCCTATCTGCGCTCCAGGCCCCATCTGCATCTCCCAAACCCAAAAAGGAACAATCATGGCATAAGACTTGCAAACACACCTAAACTTCCCAGCTTCATCTGCCTCAGGAGCCAGCACAGAAGCGTTGCCATAGATTTGAGGACCACCGGTGGGTTTTGCAGCACAATCTGGACCACGGATCTATGCAAATCCCCAAGGCAGAAGTCTTTATGGAGGCATATGACAACCGAAAAAGAATAGCGCTCAGTGCTCTACTCCCACACGCCACCCCCCAACTTCACCATCATTTAAATCAGTCTTAAGTTGGAAGAATTCAAATCAACACTGTCGTCACAGAGCCAAGCAGAGAGGTGACACAACTTGGATGCTGCCAGGGAAATTGCCCCCCTGAGACTCCAAACTCATCAGCCCATCACTTTTTTTTTGAAACCCCATCGAGGAAAACAAATGAACTGGCAACTTGCTGCCCCCAGCCCTCCATCACCTCTTGCCTGGGCTGCTGGAAGGTTTCCAACTGGCCTTCCCCCTGGGATCAACAGGAGGGGGACCAGTGGGAGAAAATATCCAAGACATGCTGTTGAGGCTATAGAGCTGCAGTTGGAAAAGAAATCAAAGCTTCTAAACAGAGAGATGCCAAGGAGAGATGTTGTTCCCAAGAGAAACAGGACATTGCACTCCCAGGGGGAGAAAATGAGGAGGAAGGCTCATGACACCTCTTTCAGCTCCCTGGCATAGGTGCTCAGCAGTCTGGGCACAGCTTGTCCCTGCTGTGCCACACTGCAGACACAGATGGCATCACAGCTATTGATTTTTTTTTCACGTGTTTTGTTGGGGTTTTTTACCCCAAAAGCCCATTTTCCATTTAGGGGAAAGGTTGCTGGGTCCTGACAGACCCAAGGCAGATGGTTGCAAAAGGTCTCTAAGATCACCCAGTCCAACTGTTAACCCAGCACTGCCATGGCCACCACTAATCCATGTCCCCAAGTGCCTCATCTACACCTTTAACCATGTGCCCAGACTTGCTGCTGTCTCAGGGCATCAGCAGAATCTTCAGGGCTCTTATGGGAGTCACAAAGAGAAGAAGCTGTGGGGGAAAATTTATATTGTGCTATTGCCAGAAACACCAAAATCAGGTCCTGGCTTAGTCCCTAGGGGGAAGGATCATCAGGTCAGATTTTCCTTACAAAACATGTTTGAGTTGCACAAGCAATGGGATCAGGCTGGAAGCAAGTGGGTGAGATCATCTCAGTGCAGTCCTGGTTGATCCCTGAAACCACCCAGTTTGGCTGGTTCAGTACAATTCCTGCAGTGAATTGTTCCTTCAGGAAGTTTTATACCTGTGCCCTTGGGCTAAGCCTTGACAGCATCTTTCACTGGGAACAATGTACCTGCCTCCTCAAGGCAACACCTGGGGACCTCGGAGGGAGAGGAGGGTGGGAGCAGAGTTGGCCTGGCTATAAATAATCCCATGGAAAGGAAACAGGAGAAAAAGCAACAAACAGAAACCAATAAATCCAGGGAGATGTGTTCAGCTACAGGCACTCAGTGTGAACAGCTCCTAGTGCTCCATGTGATCCCATAGAATCAGGCACAAGAGAAAATGGGATCCATTGCAGCTCAACAGAGCAGGATCCAGCCCAGACATTGCCTTTCCACGAGAAACACATGGAAACCAACCCAGAGCCTGCTGAGCAGGATGCAACACATGGCTCGTGGCAAGACCTCATCCATTAGAAAAGATAAAGTTGAGCAAGGGGAGAGTTAAATAAAGGAGAGTTAAATTACAGAGTTAAATTAAGATGTTTGTTGGACCATGTTAACACAGAGCTGGCCTGGCTCCTGGTGCCACCGGCACTGAACACCCAGCAATCCCATCCCCAGCAAGCTGGGAAATAGCCTGTGTTTAAGGCAATCATTATTTGCAATCTGTGATCCCAGAGAAAAGGGCAGAAAAAGCAACTTCTCATTTTCACCAATAAAAGAGAAATTGCAGAAGCTCAGCGAGCACAGTGGCCAGCAGGTCACAACCAGCAGTGCTAGAGTGATTCATCCTAAAAGAGACAGATTTAGTCAAACTAGCCTAGAATAAGGCAGGGAAACAGCCCAGAGTTTTCCCTGCTGGTGCCTGCCAGTTATTCACCCATGGGAGCAACAGGGCCAGCGAAGAGGAGACAGAACAACATCATCCCCACCACCGCTGTCCCCTCCAGCTCCAGGACAATCAATGCAAAGCTTCAATCCCAGCTCTCACACCTGCATACTGCAAAAAGCCCACTAAAGAGGGATTTTTTTTCCCCCCGTTTACCCAGCCTGTCTTCCCAGAGCGCATCAGTTCCCAAAAGTGCTGGAGGACCAAGGGACCAGGCACTGCTCCGCAGCATCCACCGGACTGGTTTTCCCCATAAAACCACCTGAGCAGCTTCAGTTTGGCTTGTGCGTAACTCATTATTAAAGCTGAGCAAATAATTCAGGGCAAGAGCTCCAGGAGCAACATTTTGCCTTTTCATTTTCCGCTCTCGAGCTGTCTGCAGTTTTCCCAGAGCTCGGGGATGATTTAAAGACCTGTCTCCGGATGGGAGCATCTTGCTGCGACGCCGGCTCCGAGTGCTTGATGGCCCGGATTTCACGTGCATGTTTGAGGACACGCCGGACACATAAGGATGGATGAGCCTTTCCCGGTACCCTAATTAGATGAGCAGCATTTGAAAATGGGTTCTGGAGATTTTTTTTTTCTGTGTTGGAGACCTGCAAACACTTCAACGCAGAGTTAACAACCGCCTGTTTGTTAGGCAGGGCTCGACTTTGCTTTGTGGTGCATCATTTTTCCAGTCAATGGTGCCATCCTGGACATGAGATTTCCTTGGAGCGTCCCGTTCCCAAACGATTAAGGATGTGGGAAAGAAGGATGGGACCATGGGAAGAGCTATGGGGCTGCCAGGCTGTGATGGCTCTGACCTTCCAGCGCTGCAGCCATCCCAGGAATTTGTTTCCTCATTAGTGGAAAGGTTAGGGAGAAGGGATCGGCTCTGTGCAAACTCCCCGTGATGCTCATGTGACGCAGGATGGCAAAGGCAGCTCGCCCCAGTGCTCGGGCAAGTGCCAGCCAAAAGAAAAGCAGGGAAGGGAGAGCCACATTCCCAGGCTGCAGAGCCCAAATCAGAGGTCCCCATACTTGGAGTAGAGCCTGTCCCCCCCACACCGTCTGCCTGTCCCTGGGAAGCCCATCTGTCCTCAAGGCCGTATGAAATGCTGACTCCAACAGCCTCCACCCTTTTCCTGGAGGAAAGGGCTGTTGTCAGCTGCTGCTGTGACCCCAGACACTCATCAGAGAAGATGAAGGGGCTGAGAAAGGGACACCCCTCCTGAAGCCACAGTGGAACAGATGACATCGAGGACAACCCTGGCTCCTTTAGGGGTTTGGCCCTGGAGAAAGGTTTGGGCTCCCAGGATTGGGCCAGGCAGCAGCTGCCACTGAGTTTGCTGCTTTGAGGATGGAGCAAACCAATGCCATTGACCTCCCACTGTAAAACCCCCAGAGCAGCTCATGTGCTGGACAGAAGGAGCCATTTAATGCACCCCCAGCACCTGAAAGGGGCCAGGGACACTTTGGGGCCATCCCAGGTGACCAGGCCTGGGGCTCCATTAGTCCTGGTTGGAAACCCCTCTCCAGGCCCGAACAGCTTTCTCCTCCCATTGCATAATTGCACTTTGTTGAGCAGACCCAGCCTCTGGCAATACATTTTCTCCAGCCTTGCTGCTCTCCTGCAACATTTCCCTTATTCCTTTCACTCTCTCTGGACAGTTGTTGAAACACGTGGAGAGGGAGAGGAGAGAAAACCCAATGCTTGTCCCGCACATAAAGCAAAACCCCGGATGGGAAAAGGGGGGAAAAAGCAGGGAGTGGTGTCAGATGCCTCTTCCCAATCCATCCCCTCCCAGTTTGCCTGTGAGGGTTTGACAGTAATGCTTTTTGGCTGACAAAATGATTAGAGGGTGCTGAGACAGTAAGTTGCACATGGGTTTCTTTCCTGCATTTCAAACAGGGTGAGGACATGGCTGCACTTCTGGTGGGGTCACAGTGATGGGGGTGAGGAAGGCGGAATTTGGGAAGAGGAGGAAGGAGAGGAGGAAGGAGAGGAGGAAGGATATCCTCTGCTTGGGAAAAAAGCAAGGACAGAGCAGGTGGGAACGTGTGTGAGTGAAGCAGAAGGCAGGTGAGGCTGAAGATCTGTGATGGGATGGGGTTGGGTTTGGGAGGATGCTGGTGGCGGTGTCTGGACCAGCCCAAAGTGGGGAAGGGAGGAGCTTGAGCCGCTGGCCCCTGAGCAGGGTCAGATCCTGTGGCCTTGCTACGAGATGGGGCAGCGGCACCACTGGGAGAGGGAGCGGGGTGCGCTCAGCTCCGGACGGGAGCACGGACTGCGCGGAGCAGAGCGAGCTGCCCGCGGCACACTCGGACTCGCCGTGCCTGCAGGCAGTGGGTGCTGGGCAGCGGGGAGGAGGAGAGGAGGATTTCAGCTCCCAACTCAATCTGTTGGAGAACTTGGCCTGCTCCCCGTCAAGCTGAAAATAGCGCACATGTAAGGACGCGCACGCAGTGCTGGCTGTGTCCTCGCCGAGCGCTTCCTTCCTGCTGCGCTCCACGCAGCGCCCCGGCCTCCGCCTGCGCCCCGGGCCCCCCGCAGCCCCCTGAGCCCCCCACGGGGGACAGGGCCGGGGCAAGATGCTCCTTAGAGCATCCTGATGCCACAAATCACGGCCAGTGCACAGACGCAAGATCCGTTCACCTTCAGCTGCTTTTCACGTGTACCACGAGGTCCGTCCGGCGGCGGCTTCCCCGCCGTTATCATCTGGAGCGGGCGAGGCTGAGCGCGGCTCACGGCGGGAGCCGAGCTTTATTAGAAACAGGCATCTGGCCTCAGCCCTCCCTGCAGCCCCCGGCTCAGGCTTGGGATCAGGATGGGGCAGAGAGCACGTACGAGTGCCCAGGCGGCAGGCAGGGAACTTCCACAAGTCCCCAGTTTTTCTCCTGATTTTATCCGAGCTTATTCTTGGCGATGGGAGAATAAAGCTCTGGTGCTCCGCTGCAGGAGCCCGTGCTGCCCGGCCGGGGTCGAGCCGCAGCCCTCGGAGGGACGGGGAAGCAGCAGAGCGTGCTGCAAGCTGGAGGATGGAGATAACCCTGGCAGCAGCCAGAGCTGACTCCTGCAGTGGAGAAGGAAGAAAAGAGGCTGAGCTCCCCACGGACATCGGGCACAGCAATAATGGGAGAGCTTTGTCGGGACATTGCTGCAGCTCTGAGCACAGCTTGTGCAAAGTGCTGCTCCTCTCCCATCCCTGCTGGGAATACCTCTAAAGAAATGTTCCTCTAAAGGGCAAACACCCCGGGATGGAGGAAATGCAGAAAGCAGCCTTGTGGGGCGGTGACTGAGGGATCTAGAAGTGCAAAAAGCAAGTAACACCAGGGCTGGGGAGGGATATACAGGGACATACATGGATGTACAGGTGAGCCACATGGAGCTTAGTGCTTGAAAGAGGGAATTGTTCGAAACACACAGGTTGTTCTGTGCTCAGGGTAGCCAGGGTGAACTGTACACAGACTCTGGGGTGATTCCCTGTGCGGCAGGAGCCAGCAGCCCTCCAGCTTCCAGGATGTCCCATGTCCCAGGGCATGGCTCCACAGCAGCGCCCAGCAGGACATGCACTGCCTTGTGAGAACACATTTCTTCCCCCAAATCTCCACTCTGCCAGGGTTCTGTTTTATGCCAACGGTGGCCTCATGGTGCAGCACGTGGCTGGGGACAGCAGCAGGACACCAGGGAATATCAGTGGCTGGGCAGGGACCAAGACCACACTCACAGCACACCAGATCTGCACCTGGGCATGGCCAAAACCTCTCTGCTTCCCAAAACCCTCTGAGGAGCAGCATTAGCCAGCGTGTGGTATCAGCTCTCCTGAAACAAAGCCATTGTGGTTGAGGCAGGATCCTTATTAATCCTTTCCTCTCTTTAATTTCCATTTTTTCTCAGTTCCCTTCCCCATTGCTCAAGCAGGGCTTGGGTAGGGCCCTGCTGCTGCCAGCCTGTGTCCCTGTGGCACGGTGCCACTGGTGCTATTGCTCCGTGGCACAGGGATGTGATGGGTGGCTGCATTTGGGGTCGATGCTGAGATCAGAGGCATGCAAAGGGAAGGGAGCCATGGAGAGAGCAGAGAGCCCCAGATGGAGGGCAAGGGGAAGGTGGTGAGCACAAAAAAATGCCCCACCAGCACCAGGCAGTGGACTGGGAGGGATGCAGAGGTGGATCCCAGCCCCATCCACCATCCAGCTGGGGGGATGGAGACAGCAAACTGCCACTTACTGAACCAGCTTTGGTGAAACATCCCAGCTTCTCCCCAGACACCATTCCTAGAGATGGACCACAGGAAAAAGAGTGGGACAGGACTTCCTCAGCACCCACAAAACACAGCAATCACCTTTCCCACCTCTGCCAGCAGCACCTTCCTCAGCCACCCATCACCAACACACCTCCCTCCACCCTTGGGTCATCCCATCGCCTTCCTCCCCCAGGACCCTGAAAAGCACAATTTTCCCCATAACAGCCCACATCCAGCACTCCTGCAGTCCCCCCCAGCACCAGCCCTGCAGCACCGATTGCCATTGATGCCACCAGCGTGTCCCCAGCTCCCAGGGGACCCGAGGCAGGGGCCAGCACACAGAGCCTGGGTGGCTCCAGGCCCTCCCACGGTGCTGCCTTGCCCATTACATAAACACCCGGGCCCGGGACTGTTTGTGTTTGTGCTGCCTTCAGCGCTGTGCTCCTCAACCCTATTTGCATAACAAATAATTAATAATAATTAATGACTGGAAGAATGGTGTGGGTTGCCAGATTGTGCTAATTAGTGAACAAACGCCATTGCACAAGCGAAGGCAGGCATCACACGGCCCCATGTCCTCACCGAGTGTGGGGACACGATGGGGACAATGTCCTGTGTGACTCTTGGCCCTTCTGGGGAGGGGGAAGAGGAGGAGGAAGAGGAGGAGGGGGAGGCAGCGCTGTGGGTGGTGATGGGGTGGGTCACTGGTGCTCCCCCGTGGGTGCTTCGGTGCAGCCCCGCTCTGTGCCTGCACACGTGGCACCCCACAGCACCCCACAGCCTCCCACAGCACCCCACAGCCTCCCACAGCACCCCACAGCCTCCCACAGCACCCCACAGCACCCCACAGCACCGCACAACATCCCACAGCACCCCACAGCCTCCCACAGCACCGCACAGCACCCCACAGCATCCCACAGCACCCCACAGCGTCCCACAGCACCCCACAGCGTACCACATCACCCTACAGCGTTCCACAGCACCGCACAACATCCCACAGCACCCCACAGCACCCCACAGCACCCCACAGCCTCCCACAGCACCCCACAGCACCGCACAGTGTCTCACAGCACCCCACAGCACCACACAGCCTCCCACAGCACCACACAGCACCCCACAGCACTGCACAGCGTCCCACAGCACCGCACAACATCCCACAGCACCCCACAGCACCGCACAGCGTCCCACAGCACCCCACAGCACCCCACAGCCTCCCACAGCCTCCCACAGCACCCCACAGCACCCCACAGCATCCCACAGCGTCCCACAGCGTCCCACAGCACCCCACAGCGTCCCACAGTGTACCACATCACCCTACAGCGTTCCACAGCACCGCACAGCATCCCACAGCACCCCACAGCGTCCCACAGCATCCCACAGTGTCCCACAGTGTCCCGCAGCACCCCACACCCGCTCGCTCTGTGCCCTTATCAGAGCCTGGGACAACGCTCCTTAATTATCTGGCGATGGCGCCGCTCCACATCATTAACGAGCAAACCAGCACCGGCTCATTAAGGCAAAGCCTTTGCTCCGGCAGCTCCGCAGCCAAATCGTGCTGGGGACACTCTGACCACAAGGTCCCTTGCAGGTGGCACCTCCTCCCTGGGGCAGGGGGGCTGAAAGCACAAAAAAATTCCCCCGTGCCCCCAGGGGCGGAGCGAGAGGAGGTGAAGGATGGGGTGGCCTGTTTGACCACCTGGACACCCGGAGCAGCCGCTGCCTGGAGCTCACACACCTGCAGCTGCCTCGAGGCCGGGAACGTGGAGCATGAAAGGAAGGGGAAAGGGGAAAAGAGAGAGATAAAGAAAAGCAGAAAAGAAACAGAAGGGGAAAAGAGATGAGAGGGGAGAGACAGAAAAAAAGAAAGGAATGAAGATGGGGAAGAGGAAAGAAAAGGGGAAGAGGGGGAAAGGAAAGGAAAGGAAAGGAAAGGAAAGGAAAGGAAAGGAAAGGAAAGGAAAGGAAAGGGAAAGGAAAGGAAAGGAAAGGAAAGGAAAGGAAAGGAAAGGAAAGGAAAGGAAAGGAAAGGAAAGGAAAGGAAAGAAAGGAAAGGAAAGGAAAGGAAAGGAAAGGAAAGGAAAGGAAGGAAAGGAAAGGAAAGGAAAGGAAAGGAAAGGAAAGGAAAGGAAAGGAAAGGAAAGGAAAGGAAAGGAAAGGAAAGGAAAGGAAAGGAAAGGAAAGGAAAGGAAGGAAAGGAAAGGAAAGGAAAGGAAAGGAAAGGAAAGGAAAGGAAAGGAAAGGAAAGGGAAAGGGAAGGGAAAGGGAAAGGGAAAGGAAATCAGGTTCTCTTGTCTTAGATGTGCTCAAGCACTGACTGCTGGTCACACATGGGAGCACTGGGAGCAGTGGGATGCTGGAGTGAGCAATGGCCAAAGCTTGTGGATCTGTGTGGCCAGAGGCAGACTGGGAGCAGGGTGCCTTCCTCCCCGGGAGAGCAAGGGATGGAGCAGACCAAAGTCCTCTCTTACTCCCCTCCACAAAACTCTGCAGGTCCAACTCAATTTCCCCAATCCCCGCAGTGTCCCAGACAAGCCCTGGATGCCAGCAGAGCTCTGGAGCCTCTCAGCTCCCACTGCAGCTCCAAAGCTGCCCCAGCAGAGCAGAGCTGGGTGCAATTACACTTCACTGCCTCTCCTCTCTCACTGTAATTCCTTTGCTCTACTGAATTGCTTCCCCTTCAGCACCACACATAATCCATTGCACTGTAATTACACAGGAATTTTAATATCTGATGTATTTAAAATATGCTCTTAATTCATCAGCCCCTTTAACCACACTGTCATTCCAGCCTTCAGCACGGTGGGAAGGATGACTCGCTGTCAGATGGAGATTAGCTGGCCCATGTGTGTAACGAGCTGGAGGGTGTTCTCAGCCCAGCTGAGAGCCTCACTGCCAGATCCCACCCTGGCTGGGGAGCAGGATCCCACCATGCCAGGTGGCCCAAACCTCCAGGGGATTGTGCCAGGGCTCCGCTGTGCTGCTGCAGAGACAAAGGGCAGCACAATCCAGAGACCTCTCCCGAACGTTTGAATCGTCCAACAGGTTGGAATTTGGCAGAAATGAAGGGCCTGTGTTGGGGTGAGTTTTATCCCTGCAGCCCAAGCACTGGGGGTCCCCCAAAGGGCTCCCTAAGGTGAGGGATCCACATTCAGATCCCAAGAAGAAAGTAGCCACTACTGAAGGCTTATTTTTCCTGGCATTTGTTTTGGTGACTCCTTTCCAGCTGTGTCCTAAAAGGGAACCAAAGGCCTTTGAGCCTCTAGCAGGGAGCACAATGCAATGATTTTCCCAGCCCAGGCAGGAGGGATGAGCTCACTGGTGTCCTTGGTTCCCCTGGCTTTGGGGTTCCTGTGCCGAGCACAGCGCACACCACGGCTCCTCGGGATGCCCAGGAGGGCAGGGGACTCAGCAGAATGCTGGGGGTGGTGGGGCTCCATCCCACCAAGCCCTGGCAGAAATGCCAGCTGAGCCTGGGAACGAGGGGCAAAGGGGGAGAGAAAAGGGTGGTCTCACCGACTCACTGGGGGCACCCTGGCTGTCACTGATGGATGACACCACATATTTCACACTGGCTCGCACTGGGATTTCCCACAGCCCTGCAGTGACATCCGTGCTGCCCTGCCAGGCACCTCTGTGGGCAGGTGGCACTCACAGGTGGTGGCATTGCCCCCATCTCAGCACTGGCCATGAGGCACCACGGAGGCACAGCCCAGCTGCCGGTGGCACTGGATGGTCCTGGGACCCACCAGGTCCCCACAACACCTGGTGACCATCGGGACACAAACCCTCCTCCTGCTGCCAGCTGTGCCAGAGTGGGGCTGTGATGACATTTCAGCTCAGGCAGGTACCACCCTGAGCCCCTGGGCTGCTGTCAGCACCTTGAGCCCACCCACAGCCCTGGGGCTCCCAGGGCTGGGTCAGATCCCAGGTGCACCCCAGCACTCGGCAGTGGTCAGGCACGGTGACACACTGGTGGCACACTGGTGGCACAGTGGTGACACACTGGTGGCACACAGATCCGCCACCAGACGGATTTTGTGCACAGCCTGGCAGGGAGGTCTCTCCCCACAGCTCCCTGCTCCGGCACCCTGTGGCTTCCTGGGAACTCGAGCTGGGGACACGAAGGGTGCTGCAGCCAGCCTGATGTCCCTCCATGGCCCATGTCGTGTCACACACGCCCCAGACCTGCACCTCCCTGTCAGGCTGCTCCGAGTGCCAGCACGTCCCTGTGCCCTGTGCCAACCCTGAGTGGGGACACCAGCTCTGGGGGCAGAGCTTGGGCTGAGCTGGGGCATCTCCAACCCAGGGTTCTCCGAGGAGATGGTAATTCCCCATCCCATCTCCATCCAAAGGGTCCCTGCTACCTGCTCCCCACAGGATGTCACAGCCTCCTGCCTCAGTTTCCCCCCCTGCACAGTGCTCTCCGAGAGGGTAGAGGCAGAACTGTAGGTGGCAGGGGGCGCAGTAGGGTCTCCAACCTCACCTCTGCCTTAGGACTCTCTGCTGTCCCCATCCCCAAACCCTCCTTCCACAGGGTGCTGCCACCCAGGGGGAATTCTGGCCCCCAAGGTCACTGCCAGAAGGGGCTGGGAGCCGACACCTCGACCTCATGCCCAGCCAGCCCTACCAACCACCCCGTCCAGGTCCTGGCCACTCCCTGAAGCTCAGCTACCCTGCAGGTGTCCCCCTCCCTCCCCCTGTCCCCAAAAAAAGCAAATATCCAGGGAGATGGGCTCCGCGCTGCAGCTCTGCCGGTGGCACTGGCGCTGAGCGGAGCAGACACTGCAGCACGGCCGTTACGTAAGCCCGAGCCAGCTCTGGGGATGTAGGACACCGGGGTTGTCCCCCGGCCCCCCCCCCGGGGCTGCCACCCCCACCCCGCCCCAGCCACGGGGCTTGGGAGTTTGGGGAGAAAACCCCACCAGCTCAGCCCACACTGCAAGGGCTGCAGGGGGGGGCTGGGGTGGCCCTTGGGTTGCTGTGGCCCTGCCAGGGGACACACGGTGGTGGCAGTGGGGGGACGGGAGGGTTGTGCCGCTGTGGGGCAGGGAATGGGGCAAGCGGTGGGGTGGGATGGGGCTGGGAGACCCAGAAGGACTCAGTGGGATGCTGCACCCACATCCCACTGAGTCCTTCTGGACTCTCCAGGGCTCACCCATGCAGGTGAGAGCCCAGGGAAGGAGCCAGGTGGTCAGGCTGTGACTCCCAGGCTGTGACTCCCGCAGGGTGACTCAAGGAGTGGGATGAACACGGCCAGGGCAAAGGATCCAGCCCTGATCCCAACCTGCTACATCTATATCCCCATCCTCACAAATCTGGAGGGTCAGCATCCCTAAGGACAGCCTCCCTGGGGCCAGTATCCCTGTGACAGCATCCCTGCGATCAGCCTCCTTGGGATCAGCGTCCCTGGAGCAGCATCCCAGGGAGGAACATCCCTGGTGCCTCCAGCACAAGCTGGGGAGCCACGATCAGGATTTTCCAGAGCTGAAGGGAAGATCCTTCCCCTGCGGGACAGCCCCGGCCTCCCCTGCCCTGCATCCCTGCAGGGAAACGGAGGTGAGGGATGGCACAGCCGGCATCACCCGGGTCATCCATCCCCAAAACGCCCACCCCCGTGCCGGGGGCACAGCGAGCGGGCAGGCAGGGCTGGCAGCACTCGGGATCAGCCTTACCCTGGCTACCAGAGCATCGGGATCCCGGCAGTATCCCCTGCCTTGGTGCGGGATGGGGGCAGGGATGCAGAGCCCACGGCCCCACAGTTAGGTGATTTCTCTCTGGCTTTCTGTCAGGCACAGTCTGGATCTGGCCGTTTCTGTTTGGGGATGTCGGGGGAGGGGAAAAAAGCCCAGGCTAAAGGTCCCAGCAATGGGAGATACCAGAGCAGGAAATTAATGTTAATTAATTCATAATGACGCTGAGATAGTGATACCAGATGCTTCAAAAGTCCAACGGGGGAATCTGAGAGAGCTTTGCAAGAAATCAATCGCCCACCGGCAGTCCTGCCTCACTGCAAGCTGGGAACGAGGGAGTGAGCTCGGGAACCGGGATCAAGCTGGGACTGCAGGACCAAGCTGGAACTAGGGAACAAGCTAGGAACGAGCCAGGAATGCTGAAAGAGGGGCACATCCCTGTGAGGTGACAATCCCACAGTCAACCAGAGCTGTGCAGAGCAGCACTGGGCCCCTCCCTGCCATCACAGTGCCACCTTTCTCCCTTGCACCCCAACTCAGAAGCTGGAGCGGAGCTGGAGTGACAAGACCACCGAGCTCCGCTCCCTGGGGTGCAGGGGCTTCCCAAGACCCTTAATGCTTTTTTTTTTTTTCTCTTTTTTCCTCCATTTCGGGCACAGCAGGTTCAGGGAAGGTGGCTGGGTATGCACTGGGCACTCAGGGGCCCACAGGGGGATGGAGGGACAGCCTCATGATCTGGGACAGGGATACAGGTCCTTTGCCAGCCAGCATCCCTACACTCGAAGGACGATTTCTCCCTCCTCATGCATGTGAGCCAGCCCTCGCCCTGCACTGCCAAACCCAAACGGGGCCAGACTTCAGCCAAGGGGTGCAAAAGAGCCTAGAAAGGGGCTTGAGCCCGCTGCCACCTCCCCAGGGATGGGGATGCCAGAGCCAGCGCCGGGAAGGCTGCAACCATGAACTCTGCAGAACGCACAGGCAAACCCCTGGGCTTGGAGCTGCTTGCCCTGACAGGGGGATTATGCTCCTTCCCACAGTGATCCAGCAGCACCTGCACCCACAGGGGACCCTCAGAACGGGGACGTGGCCGAGGCCACGCGGGGCCTGGCAGTGGCAGAGCAGGGTGGCACGGCCGGGGCACGGCGCTGCCATCACTGCTTACATAAGGTGCCCCCGCCAAGTGCCACACACCCGAGCGGTGACAGGAGAGCAGGACAGAACTGTCCCTCCAGCAACCCCCTCACAGGGACAGCACCCCCAAAACTGCCAGCCCAGCCTCCTTCTCCCTGCACAGAGGTTGGGTGAGGCTCCCGTGTCTCTCGAGCACATTCCCACCCTAAGGGCCCCTAAAAGCTGGCAGGAATTGGGTGGAAATGCGGGGCTCCAGCACGCGGTGCAGTTCCCCCGACAGCTCCTGAAGTTTATCTGCAGCAGGAGCGGTTTCTGCTGCGCTGCCGCCCCAGCCAGCAGGGAGAGGGGAAAACCCCACGGTGAGCACCACCAAAAACTACGGAGCACCACGGCACCAGAGTCAGGGCGACACCAAAATCCCACCCCAGCTGGTCCCAAGGGAATTGCCATAACCCCCCTGCTCATTCCAGCACTAAGGAAAAAGCTACTTCGACTTCACAGGCAAAGCAACTCTTTTGGGTAAAGAGCAGCAGAGGCAACACAGGATTTCAAAGTGTGTTTTGGATCAGAGGCAAGAAGTAAAGTGGCCTTTACGGTGCCTTCCCCAGCAAAGCCAGAGCTTTATTAAGCTTATCTGGCACGGATGGGAACACTCACTGTTATTCCAGGCCTGAAAAGAGCAAGCAAGGATTTTTTTTTTTAATTTTTTTTTTTTTTTAAGTCTTGTTTTCATTATTTTCTGGTGGCTTCATTGCTTTGTGCTCACACAAAGGGAATTTCACCTGCTGTTCCAAACAAAAGGCCCTGGAAAGTTTTGTGGAGAAGGGGATGAGGGGAAGAAGGTTTGTAGAAGCAAAATGAGTTGTTGCAGGGCTTGTTGTGGATTTTTTTTTCACAGTGACCTGTAAAACATCCCCAGCTCTTTGCTGCTTGCAGAAGACCTGGCGCCGACATGTGAGTCCCCTGTCCCCAGCAGTGTCACCCCTGGGATGGGAATGGGAAGGTCTCAGAAATTGGGGTTGTTTTGGGGTGCAGAGGGAAGGCAGCAGGACCGCTTCCCATCTTTTTCACGGGCAAAGTCACGCTCACGCTTTCTAAGAACAGGAAAGAAAAGAACCCAGCCCTCGTTTGCTGACACCACAGCAAAACAGGTGGTTCAAAATCACAAGTGCAAGGTGGGGGGAGAAAATAAACCCTATTTGCTGATTTTGTGCTCATATTCACTGCAAAAAGGTCCGGGAATGCTGCTAAATGCACACCATTTTCCCTCTCACACTCTTTGCTCTATAATTAAGAGAGACTTCTAAAAATACAAACGGCCTCGAGCACCCAGTGAAGGCGTGCAGGTGCTAACTGGAGGCACTTTAGTACAGCTCATTTTCTGGACAATTTTACTCGCCTGGCTCGTGCTCAGCGCCGATACTATTACAGTGATGCAATTATGCTGCTGCTGCTGCTGCTGCTGCTGCTGCTGCTGCTGCTGCTGCCGCCGTGCTCGGCTTTTTCCCTGCGCTTTGCAGTTTGCCTTCCAAGCCCCCCCAGCCCCGCAGCTCCCGGGCTCACCCCAAGCGTGTCTCCGCCGGCAGGGCCCTGGGAGTTGGGGATAGGAGGGTCAGGCTCTGTGTGTGTGTCACACCGACATGTCAATGTCCCTGTGTGGGCACCAAGGGGCATAACCCCGCGTGGGCATCGCCCAAAACAACCGGTGTGCAAAAGTTTTGGGTGAGGAAGCGAGCTGGCCGGGGGAAGCGAGCAGAGGGGAGCAGGAGCACGGAGAGGAACCCAAAAAGCAGCAGCACTACCCTCAGTGCTGGCTGGGCAGGGAGGGGGCCCACGGCACTGGGGTGGTGACGCCGCTTGGCAAAACATCCCCCCCCCCCAGCCTGGCATTTGGGGGCACAGGGGTGAGGGGGAACTTTCCCCGTGGAGCCGCCGCTGCGAAACTTCCCCGTCTTATTTCTCCATTAGGGCTGCAATAGGTGGAAGTGATTGACTCACTATGAGACTGCTGTTTTTGCCTCTGACTTGGGATTAAGACGGAGCTGGAGGAGCGGAGGAGCCGTCGTCGGCAGGCACCGGAGCCGGCACTTACCTCTCACCGCATCCAGCCCCTCCGGCCGTGGGGCTGCAGCTCCTGGAGAGTTAGCTGGCAGGGGACCCCACATCCACTCGGGTTTCTCCCAGGACCGACGTTCGGCTGCTGCTTCTTAGGCACAGACCCAACCCCTCCATTCCAACCACAGCGGGGGAAAAAAAAAATCTTCTTCCAAAAGAAAGGAAAAAAAAAAAAAAAAAAAAAAAAAAAAAAAAAAAAGAGGGGGATTAAAAAAAAAAAAAAAAAAAAAAGGCAAACACGCTTTTTTTTCTTGGTTCGGTTTCCCCGTTGCGAAAAAAAGAAAAATAGATAAATCCCAGCGACCAAGAGATCCAGACTCAGGTGAATTTAGCTTCAAACTCCCTCTGTGCTTTCGGAGCCTTCACCCTCAAATGGGCTCTGGAAGATGCTGGGGGACCCATCGTTGCCAAAGTGTCATCAAATATCCTTCGGGCTCAACTCCGCTCCTGCCCGGGGAGGGTGGACTTCTTCCCTTCTTCCCTGCTTGCTGCGTGCTGTGGAGTTGGCAGGGACCTGCCTGTTCCAGCCTCAGCGTGGAGGGTGGGTGGGTTGGTTGGTTGATGTGGGTTGGTTTTCTTTTTCGTTTTTTTTTTTTTTTTTTCCTCGCCGCTATTGGTTTTCTTGCTATCTGATCCTGAGCGAGCGCTGCAGCTCGCCGCTTCCCTGCTTTTTCCCCCCCAGCTCCCAGGCTTTTGACAGGGAATGAAACACAGACACCCAGTGAGACAGGCTCCGGCTTCTACAAAGCTCCACTCCCTCCTGCTGCCTTTGTCCGCGAACAGCAACTCCTCCAACTCTGCCCGTAGACACGAGGGAACCTCTGCATCAGCACTTTGCTAATGGCTGCTTCGCCCCAGCCCTTCGGCCCTTCTTCTTCTTCATCTTCTTCTTCTTCTTCTTCCTCGCTTCCTCTCCTCTACCTTGATGGCTTCCGCTTGCTTTTTCTAGCCCAGCCCTGGCTCCGGCAGCCACAGAACCGGGGATCAACAGCCCTTTCCCGATGGATCCATCTCAGCTCCCCCGCGCCGGCGGCTGCGGTCGGGGGGCAGTGGCCCCGCCGTCCATCACCGTCCCTCCTGGGCACCTTCCATGAAAAATCGATGGTGGGACAGCGTCCCTGAAGGCTTCACTTTGGGCTGGTTTAAGGGGCAGGGGGCTGCGTGTGTGGAGAGGAGATGGGGGCAGAGGGAGGGCTGAGAATTGGAGCCACTTCTTTTTATTGCAGGCGGGGATTATTTTTATTTTGTTTTTTAAAGGTTGACTGGCGTCCAAGTTTGTTTCTTTGGTGGTGAGCATTATTTTAAGCCATTTGGGAGGCTTTGGGTGTCTCCAGGTCACACTATCCTTATAACAGCGAGGCCTTTTTGGAGAGGGTCAAAGTGAAACCTTGCTCCGGCAGCGTCTTTCCCCCGTGGAGGGGAGCGGGAGGCACAGGGATGCTGCAGTGGGCTCACAACCTCGGCTGGCTCCCAGCCAGAGGGAGATGCAAACCAGCCACCGTCTGTAATTTTTGCTACACATCCTCCACACTCGGTCACCCGCGAGATCCCAGGGCTGCTGCCTGCTCCTTTTTTGGGGATTCACAGGCTTTGTTCAAAAAAAAAAAAAAAAAAGAAAGAAAAATCACAGCCAGGAGACCTCCAGCCTCGCCAGCGATGCTCGGTGCTGCTCAGCGTGGCTGTCACGAGCTGGCAGGTCACAGAGAAAACATAAAGCCCCACAGATCACGGTGCATGAAGAGGCTGCCTCCCCCCCTTGCCCTTTGGCAGCCTCTCCCTCACTGTTCCATGGCTCCCACCACAAGTCTGGGACCAGCAATTCCTCCTTCTCCTCTTCAACAGCATCCTGGAGCAGTGACTCTCTTGGTGCCCAGCTCCCATCCTCTCCCAGGATGGACCATTGTTCCCTCACTGCTCCCAAGCTGCCCAGACAGGAGAGCACCTCAGGGCACTGCTCCCAGTGCTGCCTCCACTCCCCTCTCCACATTGGCCTGTCCCGTCTCACCCCAATCCACAAACCTCAGAAACACTGAATTTTAACCCAACACCAAAATCCCAGGATGAAAAGCGCCGCAGGGCCTTGCCCCAGCCCTGATGGATGCTCAGTTAAGAGCAGGGATTGGGGATTTGCAGGTCAGAGGGGACACCAGCTCACACACTGGGCATGGTGGTCTTGTGCAAGACCACCCAGGGACAAGCTGACCCCAAAGCACTGCTCCTTTCTGTCAGGCAGCCCCTCACACGCCAGCCTGCTCCTCCTCTCCTGTCACCCCACCATGCCCACGGAAAGCTTCCCAAATACCTCCCTGCCCCGATGCCCAGCCAGAGGTGTCAGAACAAAGTTCCTGACACTCCCTTCAAAAATAGATTAAAAGATTGGCTGCAGAGCTGGGGTGGGAGACTGTCCATGGGCCAGGGCACCCACTGGGGTGAGGGGAGCAGCTTCAGGGTCCCCAGTGCAAGACTGGAGCTGGCTGGGAGGGCTGGGTGGAGCTGAGCAGCCACAACTGGCCAGGCTGGTGTTCCCATCACCTGCCCATGCTGGTGGCTTATCCCTCTCTCCCAAGTTTGCTGCAGGAAATGCAAATGAACAGCCTGGGACTTCCATCCCGGTAAACCCCAGACTCCCTGTGCTTTTGGGGAGACGTTCCCCCCGTTTTCCCATCAGGGCTGGGGAGAAGCTCGTTGTCCCCTTCTGTCGGCGCAGGACCGCAGCCCTGGGGACCCCCATGTCCCCTGGGCTCCCAGCCAGGGAGCAGCTCCAGCCGGGATCCAACCTCCCCCTGCCCCAGGCCAGGTGTGGCCACGCTTTTAGGAATTGTCCAAGGGAGGGAAGGAGGATGAGGGGGTGAAAGGAGGGGTGCAGCCGGCGGGGTCGAGGCCCTGGCGAGCGGCAGCAGCGCGGCTGCGCGGGGCCGTGAGCGAGTCAGGCCTGAGCCATTAGGGCTAATTTAATCAAGATGGATGGCCCGATTGGAGGGCTGCCGTCCATAAATCCCCCACTCCCGCTGCATTAATGTCAGGGCTCCCAGAGGAAGAGGCTGAGGCGTGGTGGAGCGGGGATGGGGAAACGTGCTAAGTCACCCATGCTCCTGATGGCACCGGGCCGCTGGGATCGGGTGCCACCGCCCCGTCCCGCGCACCCTGGGGACACAGCCCACCGTCCTCCAGCCCTTCCAAAAACCTAGCAGCTGGAGAGGGTGGGATTGCAGGCAAACTGGGTTTGCTGAGCCCCAAAAGGTGCAGGGTTGTTCACAAATCCCGCAGGGCAGGGGTGTTCATCCATGGGCATCTCACCCATTTGCTCCAATGGGTTTTGCAGCAGGAGGAAGGTGAGGTGCTGCGGGAAAATAGGCTTGGAGCCCCATCGTTGGCCCCAGTGTGATAACTGGGACTTGGAGATACAAGCTGAGAAAGCCCCAAGGCTGATGGATGCATCACCCACCCCAGCAGAACATGCAGAACCCAAGCCACGACACCACTGCAGGACATCCCCACGGAATACCAGCTCCTCTCTCCCGGCACCCCACTCCCTTCCCACTTCTGCTCCTAGAAAAACCCATTTGCAGGCTCAGGGTTGCCATCTGACGACCCAAAACACATCCCCCCCGTCGGCTGGGCAGTGGGAGCCACACGCGCCAGCTCAGGAAATAAACCCTCATCCATCCAGGTTAAAAATAGCCGTGAGCTTTGCCACGGCCACGCCTCGCCCTGACGCTCAGGCCGAGCTGGCTCCCGGCTCGCCTGCCCAGCCAGCCCCCCATGAGCTCCCAGCCCTGGGCAGGGGCGCGCTCGGCTGCGGCCATCTGCTCCGGGATGCCCGCTCTGCCAGGCCGCGCTGTTGGCCGGCAAAGGGATGCAGAGGGCCAAGTCCTGGTGGGATTTGGGAAGACAGCGGGCCAGGGGATGCGGCAGACGGAGGGGAGGATGGCACGGCTTTGTGGGCACCGCTCTCGCCCCTGGAGCGCTCACGGAGGTTGTGGCAGGGGAGAAAGCTGGGGTGATAGCCCAGTGCAGAAGAAAAGATAATTGTGTTACCCGGGGATCTCAGCCTGGGAGAGCAGTCAAGGATGTCCAGGAGTGTTGGATGATGGAGAGAGGGATGCTCAGACCCGCCCTCCATGTCCAGAGCATCTCGAGGGCTGTGTCAGCACGGAGGGAGCAAAAGTGCTCAGGGAGGCTGACCCCAGGGCACGAGGAGCAGAGCTGTGGCACTGCCATGGATTTGTCTGGAAATAGAGGAATGCACATCCCTGTGCACCTCTGGTTTCTGGCTGTGCTTCAGCAAGACCAGGAGGCAGGGAAGGCAGGGAAGGAGCCCAGCTGGTGGCAGGAGGAGCACAGCAGCTGAGGTCTTTTGATTGTGGTGCTTTTCTGGCACTACGAGTGAGGTCCTGGGGGTCAGAAAGTGCTAATGGGGGCAAGAATTGGCCATTGCCATGCAGGGATATGCAGCAGCTCTCCATAGGTCGGTTGCACCATGCCCAGCAGGTTTTGCTCTCTCAGCTCAGCACCTTTGTAACCACTGACCCAGGAAAGAAAAGAAAAAGCAAGACTGGGCCTGAGGAACCATCAGTCAGGAACAATAATCTGTTCCATGAAAAGCTATGGAGCAGGTGAGCCATTTCTCCCCAGAATGGCTAGCACAGGGAGAAAAAAATACATTTGTATTTCTGCCAGTTGACAAAATGAAATGCCACTTGTAGCCAGTGAAACTCTGCAGATTTTGCTAATGAAGGACTGCTCCATCCAGCTTCCAGCTGGATTCCAGCCCCAGCCACAACACGGCCACTGGCAGCATCCCCCGTTGCATCCCAGCACCGGTGCTCAGGCTCACTGCAAACCCAGGCACTGCCCCACAGCAGGGACACAGACCCCATTGCCAGGTTTGCTCCCACCCTTTGCTCCCCTGTGCTTGCCCTGGGGACCGTGCTGCTGGGATAGCACCGTGTCCCTTGGGAGGCTCTAACATATCTTAGGAAATTTTCCCATTCTACTCAGCTTAATTTCACCCATTAGAGCTTGTTTCAGCAGGGTCCCGAGGGAATGTCACTCCCCAGCATCCTCCTCTGACTCTTCCTCTGCTTCTTTTTCCCATGTGCACACAGCTCACCTCGGGATGGCTCAGCCTTGCTCCACCATGAGCAGTGCTGGTCCAAACAACCACATCCCCCGTAAAACACGCCCCTCCCTGCACAGTCCCAGAGGATTTCCCAGCTGCTCATGATACACTTTTTAGGAGTTGAAAGGTGCTGACCCCACCCTGCTGCACACAGAGAGGTCCAGCCCATGGACAAACACTTGAGGAGACCTTGGCCAGTGCATTTCATCGTGGCCAGAGGTGGGAACCTGCTCCTTATCCACAACTGAAGAGCAAAAACAGAGCCAGTTTGGGAAAACCGTGCACCCTCAGCATGCCACCACTCCAAGACCAGGCCAGAAACTCCGTGACTTTGGGATCCTGACTGGAAAAAAACATGATAAAGCAGGAGGAAAGAAGCTTATCTGCTGCTGTCATGGCCTGCAGTGTTTGGGGGGAGGATTTGGGGCAGCAGATGGAAATTCCTAGACTTTGTGCACAATCCCAGTGCCAGCTCCATGGCCCGGGCCAGTTGTGATGAGCATGGCTTTGGCTTTTTACCATGGGATGCTCTAAAATGAACAGCGAAGGGCAGCTCCCCTGGGGGCTCACAGCACCCAGGAGAAACCATGGAGCCCTTTGAGCTCTCCTCACTCCACAGCCAATGCTCAGCTCCCCTTTCCCTCATCCAAAGGGTGGATTATTTTAGGAAGGGAGGAGGAAAAAGCAGCAGTGATGAGCTGCTCACAGCAGAGCCCAGGCTGGACACGCCGGGGGTCAGACAGGCACCTCACACGACCCAGAGGTTTGGCTGCAGCCAGAGAGCCCAACTGGCTTCTTACATAAACGACCTGAGGGCAGCGCCTCCGAGCCCACCAGCGCAGGCAGCAGATGCTCCGAGGCCAAATCCACCCGGCCCCGGGCAGACGTCACCTAATCAGCACGCTGGCTCCTTCCCAAGGCGCTCCTGGGGCACTCAGTAAATATCTTATGTAAGCACCTCTGGCTGGAGCCAGTTCAGCCATTCCCTCCTGGACAGAGGCACAAGAGGAGGCCTGGGGGACCCGAGGGGGCTTTCCCCAGCTTGGACCTGTCAGACTGCCTTGGTGACCCATGTCACAGCTGTGCCAGAGGAGGCTCCAGGGAAAGCCCTGGTGTGTGGAGAAGAATTGCCCATCCCAGAGGCAAAAAAAAAAAAAAAAAAAGACAGAAGAAGGGGTCAAAATGGTAACTCAGGTCTGCCTCCAAGCTATTTGTCCTCCAGGACTTGGCAGCTGAGTGCAGAGCTGGGAAGAGCCCAACAGCCCTTCCCACAAGGCCAGCACTTCCAGCCCAGCCACAGCTGGCTGGACCAGAAGTCCCCTCAGTGACAGAGACATCACACCAAGCCAGGAGAGTCTGCAGTGCTCAGCTCCCACCACGTGGGAAGTTTCTCATCTCAGTCTCCCCTGGGACAGGCTAGCCCCCAAATTTCTCAGCACTGCCAGAGACATGAGAGAGAGAGAGAGAGAGAGAGAGATTCCTCTTTGTCCTGAGCAGCCTTCTGGAGACAACTGGAGCTGGGAGGCTGGAGAGAGCCCATGGGTGGACACAGCTGGGGTAAAACCAGCTGGACTGGGGCATTAGCAGGATGCAAAAGATGGATAACCTGTGAGCATCTTCAGCACTGAAGCATCTTCCAGGCTGCTCAGTGAGATGAAAACGATGGTGAGGACCGTGCTGGCAGATACTATTTCCTCCCTCTCTCTGGGCTCACATCTTCAAAGGATTTACCCAAGTGGTTTTGGCCAAAGAAAATCCCAAATAAGTGGCCTCGAGCCTCACTATTGCCTTTACCTGTCAGCACCAGCCTTGGGGGATTTGCCCATCCACGGGGCATCCCCTCCTGTGCCAAGCCAGGTCACACGCGAGCTCGGTGGGTTCAGACAGCTGGAGGACGCTCGGAGGCACAGAGAGCAGGAGGCCGAGGGAGCAGACAGGATACGACCCGCCCCAGCCTCCTGCTCCTCTTTGACAGGTCACTTAAACTCTGCAGCCACTGAAAACCCGCCCCGTCTTTCACAAGAGGCATTTCACACCCGCCCCCGCTGCTAAATAAAGCAGCCCTAGCGCTGCTGCACCTCCCGGGGCGGTCCTGGGCACGGAGCAAGGTTAAATTCATCCCTGCAGAATCAGCACCAGCAGCTTCTCCATCAGCACTGGAGCTCCAGGCTGAGCCGGCCGTGCCGCCAGCAGCGCCGGGCTGGAGAGGAAAAGAGAGGCAGACAGAGAATTTGGGTCTCTGTAGCTGGCAGAGGGGAACATATGCACAAATATTTGTGCTCTCCTGCTCTTGGCAAGGCCTCTTTGCCCGTTGCTGGCAGCTCTCAGGGTTTGGGAAAGGGCAAGGGCAAAGGGGTCCAGGCAGCAGCCCTCAGATCTGGTTATGGCAATACAGGTAAAACTTTAAGGATTGCTCAAGTCCTGTCCTCAGGCACCCAGCACGAAGTGACACTGGGCAGCTGCAGGCACCAGAGCCAAGTGCTTGAAATTTATGGAGTGAAGACACAGTCAAAACTGGCACAAACCCTCCCAGTTTTCACCCTCTGCTCAAAGCCTCGAGCAGGACCCGCACCAGACACCAGGGCTGTGCCAGTCTGAAGCAGAGCTGCATCTTGGGATCACCTGCCTGGGATGGGTTTCTGGAGGGCGGAGCCTTAGAAAACAGAGGTTCAGTAGTGCCCAGGGCCAGAGAGATGAAAGGCTGATTTTTTTGGGCTGTGGAGCAAAATAAAATTGTACATTCATATGGAAACAAATTATTTTGAAGTGAAAGACTAAATTATAAAGGTTTTTTTCCATGAGCCTCAAAGCAGTTTGTTCAATCCAAAAGGCACCAACTCCCCACCAGGTTGTTGCACTCATTTGTAAATCACAGTTCTCCTCTAGATAATTTAAAAAACATTTTCCAAAGCAGAAGAGGCAATTGAAAAAAAAAAAAAAAATCTCCAAACAGAGCATTCCGACTCTTCCTGAAAACTTCACATTTCCAAAAAGCCAAGGTAAAGCGCCGTGGTCTTCCCAGTTGTTTCTCTCCCCCATTTTGTGCAATCACATGTAATTCCTGAGCTCTGCATGAGTTTGGGATGGGTGCCAGGCTCTGCAGTGCCAGTGCCGAGCACACGCAGCTGCCAGCACGCTCCGGAGCTCAGAGCCCCAGCACCCAGCAAAGCCCAGGGCAGGGAGCTCCTGAAGGGGTGAGGAAATGCCCTTTCCCCTTTTCTGGGGTGTTTATCCCTGTGGGGTGAGCCAGGGAATTCCATTTGGGACGCAGGGGTGGCACAACAGATCCCATTGGGTGGTACCTGCTACTCCGGGATGCTCCAGTGCAGCAGCTTACA
This sequence comes from Vidua chalybeata, assembly GCF_026979565.1. NCBI lineage: Eukaryota > Metazoa > Chordata > Aves > Passeriformes > Viduidae > Vidua > Vidua chalybeata. Next base: position 13,589,139 of record NC_071545.1, read on the forward strand.
GGGATGACACAGAAGGGCTGATTCCCACATGGAGCTGCTGTGGAACTTCCTAAAGCCCTCCTTTTCACCCCTCTGCAATGCTCAGGTGGCACATGCACCTCACATGGGGATGCCAAAGCAAGGTGAGGTGGAATACCCAGGGAAGGTGTGATCCAGGTCTCTGGGAGGACAGGAAACTGCTCCTGCTGCTAGTGCAGCCCACGCCTCAAATCCAGTGCCACTGGGATGGAAATTTGTCTGTCACCAGCTGTAAATGTCCATGGCAGGGCAGAAATTATTTATGTCCTTCCCTAAGGACTGCAGCCAGCAGGAGGGCACTGCCTGCCAGGCCAGCACTTTGTGCTTCCCAACAAAGATGCTTCTTAAGAATTCCTTTTTTTCTTCCTCTCTTCCCCTCCATTCTGGCTGCTGGATGATAAAAGACAAAGCAGCAAAACCTCCCCAGAGCCCAGTCCCAAGCGACCCCCAAGCCCCTACATCTCCCTGGATGTCAGCAAGGTTCCAGTGTAAATTTTTGGGTTAGTTTATCAGGAATCAAACTGTGCCTCTCCCCAGGGGATCTTCCACTTCTTCTCCATTAAGATAAAAAAGGAGAAAAGTTTTAAAAGCCCACTGTTTAACAAGGCAGCTGCAGGGAGGCTACTCGACTGATTGAGTTTTTACCTGGTCCTTACAGGCAAGCTCAAGTACTTAACATAGAAATGAGGTTTAGTCACAGCGAGGCATTTGGGATTAGAGATGGCTGGAGAAACTCTGATGAAACCACATTCCTTCAGAATATGCACTCTTGTCAAAATTGAAATGTTTTGTGAGATTGAATAGGTTTAGGCAGAAGTTCATTTCCCAAAGAAAATCAGGGAGAGGTTGCAGGAAAATTTGTTGAATGAAAAAAAAGATGTTCTTTTTCTTTTGAGCCATGCTGAGGTGTATGTTGTTGATGAGGTTGGTTTTTTCTTTTTTCTTTTTTCTTTTTTTTTTTTTTTTTTTTTGGTTGTTGTTTTGAGGGTTTATTTTAAGTCGTGTATTGCTCAGGGAGGAACCTGAAGAACTATTTTCTCTCTAATGACAAGTTTACCCAAACTCAGCAATTCCCTGCTCCCTGCTGGCTCACAGACTGGTAGCCCTGAAGACATTTATGGCTCTGCAAGAAATTCTTGCTATCAGACTCCAAGGACAGCACGACTCAATAAAGACAAGCTATCAAATCCCACCTGGAGTGATCCTGGGGAGGCAAGGGAAGCCAGGCAGGACCATGACTGCAAACAGCATCAACGACCTTCACTAAGGTGAGTCCCCAGCAGCAATTGGGAATTTCTCACCCCAGCCCCACACCTTTTGAGGAGCATCACCCCACTGAAAAAAAGGAAAGGATGGGGCACCCCTCAGCATGGAAAAAAGGGTGGGTGACTTCCATAGGGAATGACAGACCATGGGGGTTTCTGCAAACCTGTTAGTTTCAATTTTCTAACTGTTCTTCTGCCAAAATCTGGCACTGGTCCTGTTGGATAAACCTGTTACTTGAGTCTCTTGGTAAAAGTTCAGGCTCTTGGGTCAAACAGGTTTCAGGGTCAGGGTTTCATTGGGAGGTGAGGATCCACTCGGTTTTTGGGCTCTGGTTTGAGCATCAGCTGGGACCAACAATGGCCTGGGCTTCTCCTGCTCTGAGGCAGCATCCTGGAGCACCTGCTTAGCAGGCAGGGGAAGGAGCATTGGGATTTCCCAGTGTTAGAGCCAGCAGCAACTCCCAGAGCAGCCGCACGGATTTTGCACAACCCTTCCCTGTGACCACACCCAAGGGGCTGCAATCACCTCCGGCCTTATTTAGCAACAGCCTCCTCTGCTCAGCTTCAGGAGGTAGGAGCTCCAAACTCCCTTAGATTGGCAGCAAGTTGGTGTCTTAGCAGCCCTGCCTGGAGCAGGTAGGCTCAGAGCAGGCACTTTTCCAAGGGTAGGAGTAACAGGCAGAGCTGTTGGACCCAGTCACAACAAGGAATCCCTGTTACAACTCAAGCTACAGCCCAAAACATCCTCCCCAGGTTGTTGGGGGATGCCAGCTATACAAGTAGACCTTGGAGAAACAATCAACAGCCCACAGTCCAAAGCAGCAAGTTCACAGTTTTCCTCCAGCCCTGTTACAGCCTTTCATCACCATCCAAATCCAAGGAGGGTTTGTGCCCGAGCTCAGGCTGGGGGTGTCCAGGAACCCTCTGACTACTGTCCCTGTATTCCCAGCTGTGAGCAAACCATCCAAATCCAGCAGTACTGGGGGGGGGGGGCTTTGTTTTTGTTCCCCCTCCCCTTGCTTTGGGATGAGAGGAGCTTTATAAAAGACTTCCGCTTAATCTCCCTGCCAAGCAGACATCGCCGGCTCCTGCCGTCACATCGTGCTCTGGACACACACAGAGTTTTCTGCCCCGGCTTAAAAAGAACATTGTTTGCAGAACAGAGCGAACAACACGTGAAATGGAGAAGAGAAAAAAAAAATTAAAAAAAAAAAAAAAAAAAAAAAAAAAAAAAAAAAGAGAGATCTGTGATGCTTGCTGGAAGAAAAACCCACTCATTTGTTTGGACAAGGATTCTCAGCACGTACAATCTCAGGAACAAAAGGAGATGCTTGTTCTCTGCCTTGTTTGTGGGAAGAGTCCTGTAAATATTATGGGGTGTTTGTGCTGTAGAAATGATCTCCAACTCACCCTCAGAATATCCCAGCACCCCCAAAATCCCTGTTGAAGGATCCAGCCCTTGCCCAGCCCCACAGATCTGGACCCTGAGCCCTTCCCTTTATATTCAGTAGCAGCCTCTTCCAACAGAAGTAACTGCAACACGAAAATTCCTTTGGGAGGAAGTTTTGGGAAAGAAGCAAGGCTCCATCTGACCTTGCTGGTACTCAACAAGATGTAGGTCAAATATTTTAATTGCCAAGTCACTAATCCCCCACGAGCAGCTCTCCAATATTTGCACATTGCTGAGGACTTACAGCCTTTGGAAGCCTCGGGGGGAAAGAAATAGCAGCTGGATTGATGGGGAAGCAATTCCTGCTGAAACACAGCGCTGGATACAACTGCTTGGGATGAATGGCTGTGACTGCAGGGAGAAGGGAGAGGAGCAGGGGGGAGTTGCTGCTCCACCAGCTGCATTTCCAGTTGGATCCAAAGCTCTTCCCACCTTCCCAAGACAGCATCCCTCAGCACTGGAGCACAACTGTCCCAACTGCACAGGCAGCACATGAATACAACATTTGAGCCTCCCCCCTGCCGTCGCTGTTGGGGAACTCGGAGGAAGACAGGCATTTTATTTTGATAAGGAATCAGAGGATGAAGCAGCCGCGGCGGCGCGAGCGCCTGCAATGCAGCCACCTCCAGGCTGCAGCTCGCTGACACCTGAGACTCCTTCGGCAGGCACAGGACCAGCAAATGCCTCCGTGCTCCCCAAGGAATCTGAAGGGACCGAGTGTAATTACCCGTGATGGAATCTGACTCACACACACACACAAAAAAAAAATACTACAGCAGGAATCGCAGCTCCTGGGTCACGCAGGGACGGGGAAGAGGACCCTGAATCGCCAAGTTCTGACCCTGCCATCACCAGCTACCATGCTGCATAATCAAGTTCAGAAATCCGTCATGGAAATCTTTAAATTAGCTCCATTTTCTACCCCTCGCTGCTGCTGGCATCCTGCTCTGGAGTTGCCCCCTGAGGATGCTCCACTCCAGGTGTGCTCACCTCAGGGTGGGCTTCCCCACATGTTGGGACACACAGAGTCTCACCTTGGGGCTGGTTTCCCAGTTAGGCACAACCAGCATTAACTCAGTGACAGCATCTCCAGAGAGGAAAGGAAATGGGGACGGGTGAATGGGATATGTGGCGTGGAAAACCTCACATTTTCAGGTCAGAATTAAAAAGGCCAATTACATTATCATCCCTCAGGTACAGGAATGGTCTCACGCGCTCAAACAGGGCTTAGCAAGACACTGGCCTGGCCCAGAGCAGTGACGTTGCTGCAGCCCTGAGCACAAATGGGAAATTCTGATGAAGACAGAGGTTGCATCATTAAAATGGAGCGAGTTGGATTCTGCCTGTGTATCTAGCCCTGCAAATCCCAGACAAAAGATTTTCCAGATTACGTATGCACATTCCTTTCCCTGCTGTCCCATTAAAGAACACACAGTGCCCCTTTCCCAGCCTACACCAGAGCATCACCCCAGGCATGCAAGAGGCAGGTTCAAAGCTTTGGGGCCCAGGGCTATCCAGGGAAGGAGATTCCCTGGAGAAAGAAAAGATTGTGGGGATTTTTTCCCCCCATTTTCCCCATTTTTCAGAGGATGTACCTTTGTTTTTATGTGGCAGAGGGAAAGCTCAGGTTGTGACAACAGCAGCCCTTTGGATTTGATGCACAGCAAAAAGAGTTGGGCATTTTTCCTTGCTTTTCCTGGCTGCTCCAGGTACCTGAGACATGACACTGTCTGCTGGGGCATCACACGGACACACTTCATATTCAGTCTCACTTTCACAAATAAGAAGAAAACCTTGGTTTTCACTATTTCTCTTCCTTAGACTCAGCCACACAGGAGAGTTATCCCCAGTTTTGGGACCAGGAAGGAGCATGGAAGAAGCGGTGGCTGCTGGGGTACAAGGCTCATCCCCCTTCTTTGCTCCATTCCCCCCACATTTGGCCACTGTGAAGGGAAGTGTTTGTGCAACTGCTGCCCAAAGCACATCCCATGCAAAACAGGGAACAGGTTACAGGGGATGCTGGCCTCTGGAGCAGTGCATGAAACTTCAGTGTGTCCCACAGGGACAATTATCAAGTGGGAGAGTCAGTCTTCCCAACCTAAAGCCATTAGTTACAAAACAGGGAATAGGGCTTAAAGCTCTTATGTTTGAACATGTTAGCTCAGCCCTTTAGGGAACTCCTGATGTGCTAGAGCATCTAATCTCTGCAAATCACTTTTATTCAGCCTTGCTCTGGGTTTTCCTTTTTAATCAACTTAATCTTTATTCATGAGGTGTGTTACTGCATTAGGGAAACGCCCAGATTCTGAGCATCAGGCTCAGGGAACGGAAATTGAGGAAACTTGGTGTTTGTTCCAGTTAGGGCTTAAGGTCTGGAGCAATTTATCTGGACTCGTGGCAGGCCCTAGAACTCCTCCATGTCCCAGCAGGGAGGAGGAGGAGGAGGAGGAGGAGGGAAACAGCCCAAGTTCTGGGAGGACAAGCACTACACCCCGGGGCTGGCACGCGGTGAGCAGCACGTCTCATTGCTATATTTAATCAGAGAGGTCCCTGCTCACCCAGCCTCGATGATAGAGCCTTTTTCATACATATATATATATATATATAAAATTATAATAAAAGATTCTGTGAAATAAAAGTAATAAATTAAAGGGATCAAAGAACCGAGCGACCGGCGAGTGACAGCAACATGAAGCAAAGAATAAAGGAAGCGTTAATGGGATTTCAAGGGGAGAAGGAGGGCAGGAGGGAGGATTTGCTCCAGAGACAGCAGAGAGCCGTGGTGCCAGGACCCCATGACCCGTCCCACATGGGATCAGATACTTATCCTGATCCATCCCTCCTCAGGCAGAGTCTCATGAGGCATCTCTAAAGGGGGATGTAGGCAGAGCACGGCAGGACAGAGCAGAGTTTGACAAGCAGCACAAGCTCAAAGCAGACTGGGACACAGCAGTGCTGGCATTTCTGTTTTGGGAAGGCAGGAGCAATTTCAGTGCCTGGTTCCCTGGAAGCAGAGTGCCATCATTTGGGGGTTGTCTGAGCAGGACCCCATCCCCACAAATCAGCCTCAGAGCACCCCCAGCTTCCCCAGTGCAGCTCTCAGCAGCCTGGAGTGCCCTCAGTCTCATCCTCTGAGGATCAGCTCCCCCCCCATCATGATCCAAAGGAACTAATGGGATTGTAATTCTTCTAATGAGCTGTAATTAATTAATTACCCTGTTAGCACAAGAGCTTTACATTTTTTGGCAAGCACGGTGCAGTTTTGTAGCTAGAGGGAGGCTCTTCCCCAGCACCATCAGGCTCCGATCGTGGCTGCAGACGAGCTCATTCCCCTCCACTTCAATCTGACACAGTTCCCCCTGGGAAAGAACCTTGGAAGCAGCCACACAGCTCAGTTCTCTCCCAAATTACAGACAACCAAAGCACAGACATTCATTCAGAGGGATCACAAACATCTCCTCTGTCAGTCCTTCGAGAACATCCATCCCCTCTGGCAAACTTAACCAGACAAACACACCATGGGCAGAGAGCAAGAGATACCGAGACCCTCTGTGGTCCCTGCAGAGCACGAATATAATGTGGGAAATTCCAAAAAGCGCTAAGAATGAAGCCAGAGCTGTGTCTGATCTGTGCTGCTCAGCACAGCAGCCCTGGGATGCTCAGATCCATGCTGCAGCCTCCTGCACGCCCGGGATGCAGGACTGCACCCCTGCACAGCAGCCACCTCTTCCAGCTTGGCTTCTCCATTACCTCCACATTTAATAATTAAAGCATCAGTGTAAAGGCATTAAAGTTTCAGGGACTGACACGTTCAGAGCAAGACGAAGGGCTCAGGGATAAGGCAAGTGCTGCTGCTGGTTACCCCTGAACAGCTCAGTCCATGAGGAGCAGGTCCCTGTTCCTGTGCCCCCACGGATGTGTCCTTTTCTCCTCACAAATCCCTTCTTCCCAGATCTGCTTTCCAAGAGCATCCACTCCAGACTGTAGGGGAGATTTGCTCATCATCGGGTGTCTCTAAAAAAATCCTAATACAGAGGGGGGCTCTTCCCAGGGAGCGTGGCTTTTTATAGAGCCCACGGCTTTGTGTGGAGCCAGCTCCGAGCAAGGGTTACGAGGTACCTTTGGCTGGCTGTGGAGGCGGAACAGGAGGGCTTTCTGCAGGAGCAGATGGAGCTGCCATGCCTGGGAGCCAGCCCAGCCCTGCTGCGGTGACAGACTGTCCCACGCCACCTCCCCCGAAGATGCTGCACTAAGACCCCCCTGTGGGAATTGGGGGAGGCACCGAGGGGCTGAGCGCAGGCACAGCTCAGCCCACCACCACCAGACCCCACAGCAGGCAACCCTTGCCCAGCATCCAGCCTACCCTGCTTGTTTCCTCCTATTTATAACCAGCAAGCTGGGGAGGAGGATGCTTCTGCTCTCATTAGGTTGAGCTGGGCAGGAGTACACCATATTTCTTCTAATATCACACCAAGTAAGCTAATGGCATCCCCCTGAGTAGCTGATGCTGGTTTCCTGATCACACAGCCCAGGGGTTTGGGTCCCTCTGCATTTTGGGGGATATGAGTCCCTTGAGTGTAGGATGGAATCCCCCAGATGAAACCCTTTAGACAAATTTTTTTGCTCCTAAAAAAACCCACTGAATCCAACCAGAACCCATAAGATCTGGAACAGAGCTCATCCCTCCAGGGAGAAGCAGAGATTTGGGGTTGGTGGTGCCCTGTTCATGGGGTAGCAGGGCCAGGAAGGGTTTGGGGCTGAGAATGCAGGCAGGAGTGCTCAGACAGCCCCTTCCCCTTCCTGCATCTCCTGCAGAAATGAAATGCAGTTTGAATTTGGAAGTGCAGATGAGCGGGGCCATCTGAGTCCGGGCTGCCACCGGGGTTGGGTGTGCCAGGCCATCAATCCTCTGGTGACACCGCCCGGGCCCAGGCACAACTGAGCATTACCTTGATTAAAAGAGATGGGTGAATGCAGCACTGGGTCCCAGCAGCCTCCCAGGAGAGCCAGGCAGGACTGTCCCCCATCAGCAGCTCCCCCAGTGACAGGTGACAGCAGGAGCCTGGCGGGTCCCACCCACCGTCCGACACTCCCAGGGATCGCCCCTCCTTGCCAGGCAGCCAGAGGTTGTTCCACTCATGAATCCAGCATCTGCTCCTCTGAGGATGCTCCTGCCGTTTCAAAGCTTCTCCTGGTTTGTCGCCTGCCTTTTCAGGCACTGCAGACACAAAAGACCCCGTTCTTTGTGCAGTGCCACCAAGCAGGTGCACCAGCAGCACCCCTGGGTACAGCCCTGGACTGGATCTAATGAGGCCACAGGTCACCCTCTTCTTTACCCCCAGGTTGTTGTCCCAGTTTCCAGCCTTGTTTTGCCACTTTTGTATTTCAAAGAGATTTTTGGAGAAGTTTCTTTCATGGCGATATTTTCATAGAATTAACCACAGAATGGTTTGGGTTGGGAGGGACCTTAAAGCTCACCTCATTCCCACCCCTGCCATGGGCAGGGACACCTTCCACTATTCCAGGTTGCTCCAAGCCCCATCCAGCCTGGCCTTGGACACTTCCAGGGGTATAAATGTGAAGCACAGGGATGTCCTGCTGCAAGGTCACCTTTCTCCCAGACTGGCCCCATTTGTGCTGGTCCCTCTCCTTCACATCTCTGGAAGCTGCAGCCAACTCCCACAGGGACCCTTCCCAGGTCCCTTCTCCCACTTGTGTTGCTCTTGCACCTGCTTCAGTTTGCTGAACACTAAATATTTTATTTATTACCTCTCTGGAAAGTTACTGGGGAGATTTCCCAGAATAGGAAATCATCAGAGCTGCGAGCTGCTCCTGGGGGGTGCACCAAGCCCGGGGATGGCTCCAACCAGCTCTTTAGTTGTGCTTTGAATGTGCTTTTTCATATCATCATTATCCCTTTTGATTTGGTTCTTTGACCAAGCCATGACTTGTGCTGCTTCAATGGCACTGCCAAGATCTTCCCAGCCACAGGGAAGCTGCTGATCCCTGGGGCTGCTTGTCCACCCTCGATCCACCTCTGCTCTTTTGGGGATGTGGTGCTCGTCCCCCAAGCACGGCAGGGGTGGCAGGACCCTCCGGGTGGCTGAGGACAGCCAGGAGCAGGGATGGCTGCAGGCAGGAGAAGCGAGGCTCGTGTCCCTGAGCGTGGTGGCCCCACAGGCTGCCCCAATTCCCCGTTCCAGGTGTCAGGATGACAAAGCCGAGCTGGGCTGGCGGGGGCAGGCGCAGCACCCGCAGCTCCCATAATTAATGGCACCGCCAGCACTTCCCTGCCGGGCCATGAATAAAACATCGCTGCTGAGCACCCAAACTTTGAAAAATCTCTCCTTTTTTTCCCTGTTAATTATATTTGTCAGGACACTGTGCTTTTATTATTGTCTCCTCCTGCTTAATCCGGGGGGTGGAAGTGAGTTTGGGGCCCCTTCTTTCAGACTGGCACCCTGTTTCCAAAAGGAATGGTTTAACTGCCAGGGAGATTTCCCATCCCCCAAATTCCCTTCCCTCCCTTTGGAAAAGGGATCACCTCTGCATCTTCAAACCTGCTGGATCTCTAGATTTGCTACAGCCATTGGATTTTTTTGCATTTCTGGGTTTTTCAGCATCCAAGATCCCCTCCCGGAAACCAGCCTCTCCAGACCCTTTCCATCTTGCAAATGTTTTTGCTGCATATCCAGGCTATGGACATGGAGCTCTCAATTTTCCTCATGAAGATGGGACTGCACCTTTTGCCTGACCCTTTTAGTCCAGAGAAGGAGGGACAAGACAGAGGGACATGAAAGCCAAGGGAGCGCAAGCACTTCAGATTAATTCCTGGCATGAGTTTCAGCACAACTCCCTGTCTCAGTTTCCCCATTTCTCTATAAAATCCTCAAAAGGCAGTGGAGGTTTTTCCCTACCTGTCTTTGGTAGCAGATGCTCACAGGGCTGGGAACAGCTCAAGGGGAGAGAGGAGGCTGCTTACAGCTCTGGGTCTCAAACCAGACCCTGAACATTTTCCTCTGCCTTCCCACCCTGCCATGGCTTAGATATGCATTTCCTCCATCCCAACTAACAACTCATCATATCCATCCATGCCTGCAGCATGCAAAGATTTGCACTCCTGAGTGATTTTGGGAGGCTGAGCCCACGTTTGTGCCACAAGCCAAGCCCACCCCAGAGAACAGCTCCCATCACTGCTTGGCTTGGGAATGGGAGTGGTGTCTGAGCAGGAGAGAGATGTTGCCTGCACATATCCAAGTCTGAGCATCTCCCTCTGTGGAGAAAGGTGAAATTCCACCCCGGCTTTGCTGGCTCTGATCCAGGAGCTGCATTAGCAGGGCTCTGTCAGGTCAGAATCAGACTCAAAGCCAGTTACTGCTGTTGCAGAAGTGTCTCAGCCACCCAAAGTGCTACAAGAGAGGAAGATGCCCTGCCCTGGAGCCCAGGCAGAGACAGCAGCAGCTGAGCTCAGTGCCGTGCTGGGACACTGCAACACAGTCCCCTTGCAGGTGACAACAGCCAGGCCTTGCATTTCCACGATTCCCAGTTGGTTTTTAGCTGTGGGTCTGCAGGTCCTGCAGGGCTGGGTGCCACAGCTCTGCCCACACCATCCCCAGGCAAGGGGGACTTTCAGCAGAGTCTGAGGCTCTGGGACACAGCAATTCCTGCCTGAGCAACAAGCTCTGTGCTGCTCACTGGATCCTCTGCCAGCCAATTTTCTCTCCCTGGGCTCCTTCCAGCTCGGCAGCCCAGCCCCAGCACGTCACAGGGATGCAGCCAGCAACCAGCACATCCAACCCGTTTGGGATGGATGCAGCACTGGCTCAGCCCAGCCACCTCATCCTGCAAGGTGCCCTCTCCTTCCCTTGCATGTCCTAGCGTGGTCTCTGCCTCTCCTGCCGTGCTTCTGTCTTCCTGAAGGTCCTGGAAATGTTCTGCTCCCGCTGAGATCTCTGCTGTACCCCTCACAAGCTGGAGTGGAAGTGCTTGAAGTGCTCTCAAAGGGAAGAACTGGCACCTCCAGCACTGGGAAACAGAGCTGCATCCACTTGGACGTGCTTAGGAGGCTTCCTAGGTTTTTTAAGAGGGGTCCTGCAGAAGAAAGGGATCTTCTCATAGCTTTGTTGCCACGGTGAAATGTAAAGGAAAGGTAAAGGCAAGTAAAGGAAATCAATTCTGCCAAGGTGGAGAGGAGGAAAGGAGAGAAAAATGACAGTAATCTCAACGGGACCACTAAAAATCCCCTGGAGCTCTTCAGCAAAGCAGAGATTAGCAGGAGGATTTGCAGCCATGCTGGAGGCTAGGACTCAGATCTACTGCTGAGGTTTTGCATGGGCTTGGGTGAATGGCTTCATCTCATCCCATCCTGTTTCCCTGTCTGGGAAGCAGGGTCAGTCTTGATTGCCCAGGGAAAAAAAAAAAATCTCCATTTAGTGGTGGTTGTGAGGCCTTTTGAGATCTCCCAAAGCAGGAAGAAGCCATAGGGAGGCAGAGTGGGGCACCATGGGGTGGTGGGGAACTCTGGATGTGATCCGTGCTGCTTCCTGCATCGAACTCTTCCCCCAGATCCTTTCATCAGCCTCAGTTAATTGTTCATTTGATGTCTCCGGGATCTGCAGGAGCTCCTGGCCCCCCCAGCCCCCTGAGACACCAATCCCCACCAAAAGCAGCCTCGTGCCACACACCAAAGTCAACAGATTCCCTGCTGAGGGATGTTTATGAAGGCAGTGAGACCAGGACCACACACAGGGCACACAAGATGACTCTTTGTGAAACTGGACCGTGTGATGGCCAAGGCCTCACTTCCAGTGGTGTCAAGGTGAATCCTTCCCTGCCTCGGGGTCCCAGGGCACCTCCCTTCATCTCCACAGAGATGGAAATCAGCCTTCCCCACCCTGGAGCCCTGTCAAGGACTGGGCTTTGCTGGGCACTGGTACCAGGAGGCATCAAGCTTTCCCAAGCCCTCCTAACACAAATAAAAAATAAGGATTTGAACCGGCCAACAAAGATGGACCCGAAGCAATCCCACAGGGAGTATATTTTTATAAGCCAAGGCTATAAGAGAAAGGGCAGGAAACCTGACCCATCACAAATCACTCTCCTGTCACTTGCTGTAATCTAGAAATGCTCTATTAAAAACAAGAGCAGCCCCAGCTGCCGGCAGTGAAACAGAATCGAGGCCAGGGAGGAGGGCAGCTCGGGCTGGGATCTGGCTGCCAGGGAGGTGAAGCCTCTGAGGCTGGAAGTGCTGCTTTGCTCTCCTGTGGTTTATGGAGCTGCCCGTGGCATCTGTCACCAGCACATGTAGGTGGGGGAGATGTCTCCCTGCCTAATGGCTGGCTGGGCTCAGTCACAAATGGGCTCAGGACACAGCTCAGTGTTTCCAGTTTGTCCCCAGAAATGCACTCCCTGGGCAGGGCTGGGGCAGGCAGGGCACTGAGTGCTCAATGCACTGGACCTGGGGCTAATGGGGTTGGGAAGTTGCCCCCTCTTCCCTCAGCTGTGGCCATGGTGCTGTGAGCCCACTGCAGCAAAAACCATCAGCTAACAGTGATTCACCTGCAAAATGAGGTTCTGGGGCAACAGGAGCACTTTTCCAATTCAGCACATACTGAGGCAATAATTACCAGGGCAGCAAAAATAATTCAAGGGTCTGGAAGCACTTGAGGACTTCCAAAAGGTTTTTTCCTTGGCAGATGCAGATTCCCATTTACTTCGAGGTTTTCCAGGTGAGATCTTTGACTGCATTTTAACATTTTCCATGTCCAAGCCCAGCTGCTCTGATCACAGGACATGGAGCAGCTCAAGAGGAGGCAAGAAGCACTGGAGAGAGGAGTGGGAGTCTCCTCCCTCCCTCCTTCCCTGGCTCCATCAGGGTTTCACGACCACAAAACCTATTTTCTCATGTCTCTCTCCCTTGACAAAACCAAATACCCTGGAGCACCTTCAGCTCCAAGCACTGGTCAAAAGATCTGGTGATCCCAGGAATCTCCTGGACACGGGAAAAGCCTGGAGCAGGGCGTGGTGAGGTGCCCCCACCCCAGCCCCCTGCTGCACCCTCCTCTGAGGCCAGTGCACACCAGCTTGCTCAAACAAAGCCCATCTGTGCAGATTAATTACCAGACGATGTTTGCTCTGTTGCAGAAGCTGATTGGGTGATGCAAGTTTAAACAGGATGGAGAAGGGAGAACGGAGCACGGTGTCCTAGAGATGGAACACAGCCTCTGGGTCCCACCCCGAGTCAGATCCCCACGGCAGCGCCCCTTGAACCCCGGGCACTGTGAGCTCCTCACTGGCACAGACACAGAGGGTGGCTTCCCCAAAGAGCCACCAGCCCAGGACAACCTGCCCTGCAGGTCACAGGGGACACAAAATGACCTGTCCTTATACTGAAAACAAAATTCCTGTCAGTGTCCAAAAGTCCAGGGAGTCCTGTCAGAGACAGCCCAGCAGGAGCGCGCATGGAAAAGCCTGTGGTGGGATGGGGAAGAACAGAGCAAGGAAATCCCTTGGCAGAAACAGTTCCTACAAAAACAGACGCCTGCTCTGGCCTTGCTGCCCAGCTGGGAGGAAAAGCCCTGCTTGGGGCTGGAGCACATTGCTGCATCCCGAGCTAGACCAGGAAACCACCCTGAGTCCCTTCAAGCACCCAGGTGACCCCCAGGCCACCACATCCACTCTTCCCTTTGCTGCTGGGGGCAGATGAGGAGCCCAGGCCTGGAGAAAAACTCCCAGATTTCCTCCTAACCCTTCCAGGTCCCATGGGAGATGGCTGGTTCATCCCCTGAGCCTCTAGGACACTTCCAGCAGAGGTGGACTGCTGTAGATCACTGCTTTGAACCTCCAAATGACCCTTCCTGGCAATCAAGGAGCCTTCTGGACCTCAGTGGGAGGTCAAACAAGGCTGGAGCAGCTGCATATGCCCATCCCATCCCATCCCGTCCCGTCCCATCCCATCCCATCCCCCCAGACTCACACTCAGTCAGCTCCTGAGATGGCTCCTGGAGCTCTCCTCTTGCTCCTACCTCCCAAGCACTGGTGGAAGAAGATCTCACCTCTTTGGAGCCAGCCCTCACCACCCTCTTCTGCTGCCAGAGCCCAGAGGAGACCACCACATCTCCACTCCTGCCGTGGGCGAGGCCGAGGAGCCGGGGAACATCGGCACCTCAGAGAGGACGTTTCCCCCACGGATGGATCCAGAGCAGGGAAAGGGCTGGGGAAGGAGGAGAACCTGCCTCCAAGCCAGCAACGCTTGCTCAACCACTGGTTAGTGGCTCCACAGGAAACACCTTGCCATGCTCACCTGGAAAGACATGTTCCTAGTGAGGCAAGGCCGTCAGCGGGCAGGGAGTGGACGGGAGGCTGCAGGAGATCCACCCCTTGGCACATGCAACCTCCTCTTGGCCACAGCTGGCGAGGAGGGGAGGCTGACAGCAAGTCCTTTGTGCAGGATGGGGTCTGCTGTGGCCATTCCTGAAGGTAAAAGGGCTTTCTCATCCAGGACTAATCCAGCCTGGGCTTGCTCCAGAGTAGCTCTGGTGTCTGATGTTCTAACAGACTTTCATGCTCCTCAGTTTTATCTTAGGCTGAAGCTGTGAGGTCACACGTGGGGCTTTTGGAGAAATGCTTCTCCCTAGCCATTCCTGAGCTGCTCCAGGACTGGGATCTGCAGGTTCACAGCGTGCTCCAAGCCCAAGCTATGGCTGGTTAAAACCAACAAGGCTGAAAAATGAGTGGACTGTGAAGATGTGTTCAAGGCCGGGTTGGACAGGGCTTGGAGCAGCCTGGGACAGTGGAAGGTGCCCGGGCCCACGGCAGGGGGTGGGAATGAGATGATCTTTGGGATCCCTTCCAACCCAAACCATTCTGTGGTTAATTCAGTTCCTCTAAAGTTTGCTTGACCTTTAGGGCGTGGACAAATCCTGGGGGTCTCGGGAGGCAGAGGTGAGTGTTGGGAAGGTCCTCAAGCTTCACCATAAGCCCATCTGGACACCTCAGCACTAGAGAACGTCGCAGGAGAGCTGTCTGAAGGTGTCACAAAGGACTGGGGACAGCAGAAACCTGGAGCAGGAGGTTGAGACAACATTGTACCCAAACAGGTCTTGCCTACTTTGTGGAGAACAACCCAAACCCGCCTGTTACAGTCATGGCAGAGCTGCTGGATGACAAGGAGTAGCCACCCAGGCTTGTCCCAGCATGGAGCTCCTCCATGGCCACCTTCTTGCTGCCAGCTCTCATGGACAGGCACTGGATGTGGCTGCCCTGCTCCAGGACACGACACCCACGGCTCCAGGGCTCTGCCATGGACCCCCCTGGGAGCACAGGGCATGGCAGAAGGCTCCATTCTCTGGCAGGAGAAGGTTACTCAGAGTAAAAGCATGTGCTCGTGTGTCACACAAACAAACCCTGCGTCCCCCTCCCACCACAGTCCCCGCAGAGCCGGGCGGGATCTCCAGTGCTCACCACAGCCACGCCACCCTTTCCCTTCACACCCCTCCGAGGTGGCTCCACCACGTCCCTCAGGGCACAGGCATGGGCTGGGGGAGAGGAGCCCTACATGGACGTGCCAGGGGCCACCACATCCCTGAGGGATGGCTCTGTCAGCAGCCTTACCTTGTGACATGGCACACGCCATCCTTTCCCCAGCTGTGCCGTGATGGTGACACAAAGCAGCACGGCCCCACTGTCATCGGGGACACCAAGTCCCTGCCCATGATGAGGGGGTTGGGACTAGATGATCTTAAGGTCCTTCCAACCCAAACCATTCCATGATTCTGTGACTCAAAGCCATTTTCCAAAGGCTGGTCTCACCCTCCCAGGTGTTGGGTAATTTCCAAGCTCAGACCCCTCTTCAGATGCTGTTTCAAACAGCTTCTGGGTGGCTGAACAAGGCCACCCCATCATCTGCCTTCCCACACCTCCTTGAGGCCACATGCCTGCTCTAGTGCAGAGCCGTGGCTGCTCCAGGCTCAGGAATGCTGAGACACTGATTTTTCAAGGGTCTGCAACAACACAGGTGAAGCAAAGCCCAACCTGGGAGAGCTGCAGCTCAAAGCAAGCCAGGATGCATTTCTTCCCAGCCACACATGAGGGAAGGGGAGGAGGAGAACCAGGTGAAGCTCAGGATGAAGCATCATCTGCCGCGTGGCTTTGCAGGATGTCACCAGTTTGCACAGCCCTGAAATGGAGACCTCTCGTTTGTAAACACACCAGGGTGTCTGGTGAAATCAAAGGGCTGTGGGCTCAGGGTGAAACACTCCCACAGCCGTGAGTCAACCCGTAGCGTTGCTGTGGACAGGAAGCTGGTGAGTCACGGATCACAGCCAGGCTGGAGGTGACCACCCAGAACATCCCTGTTATTTACAGCCAGGACACTGATATGAGCAGAGAGACCCCAGCAGCTGCCCCCAGGCAGGGACAAGGCGGTGCATTCCCAGCACGTCACCTCCTGGGCACCTACTGCCCTCATCTCCTGGGTGCCCAGCCCGGATTCCCAACCCAGAGCTGGGTTCCTGGTGTGCTGGATGTGCCCCCTTCACCCAGCTAACGCTCTCCATCCAACAGCCAGTCTCTGCTAAAGCCATCGTTGCCAGCTGCCTAAATACAGAACTTCCCAAGCCTCTCCCTCCATGGATACCACTGTTGGAAAGAAACATATGGAAGAACAAACACAGAGTTTGCGGAGGGATTTCTTACATAATTTATCTGTCAAGTGGCACCAAGGAGATGCAGGAGCTCTTGGGTGAAGCCTTTCTTCCATCTTTGCCAGCCAGACCCCACCTGTATGGCTCAGGGCTTTCCTCCCATCTCCACAGCCAGCCTTCATCCTCAGACTCATCCTCCATCCCCGTCTGCACCCTCATTTGAGACATTTGGGCTGTGCCTCACCAACGGGGACGGAGCAGCTGCGAGCACAGCACGCAGAGCTGGGGGCCAGCAGCAGAGCTTGCCAAGAGATCCAAGGAAGGGCTGGTTGTGAGGAGCTGCCCTTTGCTTCGTGCCTCCCTTCCGACTGCGTGGTGCGCCCAGCCAAATATCATTAAAGGTTTATCCACACGCTGATCAACTTATTTGCCTTCAAAGCTGGAGCGAGATCGGTCTCCGCGGGGAGAGGCGGTGGATGTTGCACCATCTTCCAGAACAACAGAGGACGCGCAGGCACTCGGAGAGATTGGCCAGGACACTCTGGAAAGAAGTGGCGATGCCTTCAAAGTGGAGAATGGGTTGATAAGGGGGGAGTGGGGAGAGACATTTTAGCTCCTACTGGGTAATTATCACCCGTGGAAAGCTGAGGAGTTAGCTGGTGGGAGGGAAATTACAACCTATCATAAAACCGATCTCTCCCAAATCCAGTCTCTTCGGTGCTCAGGAGTGTTTGGTCTGGTTCCAAGGCTCGGCTTCTGGAGGAGTTTGAGAGGTCCCTCGACAGAGCTCCAACCCTCTGCAAAGCAGACACCACATCCCTTTTGTTCGGAGGAGCACAGAAACGGGGGACGCGTCAGGTGAGGGGCTGGAGGAAAACAAACGGCTTCATTCAGGAGAACCAGTCCTGGTGAGATGAGAAGGGACTTAATTACAGTAAGTCCCTTTACAGCAAAACTGCCAGGTGCTAAAAGACTTTTTAATTTAGCAGAGAAAGGCAGATCAACGCCAAGCATCTGGAAGCCGAAGACGGAGAAAATCCAATTAAAAATCAGGCAATGCTGAGAGTCAAACAAGCTATGAAGTGATGGATTTTTCATTCCACGATGTCTTCAATTCAAGAGAGGGGTAGAATAATCGATCCTTCCAGCACTCTGTTTGTTGATGGTGAACACTCCAGCCCAACTTTTGGGAGCGTGCACATTCCACTGCGAGAGCCAGGCCCCGACTTTGGCAAACTGCAAAGTTCCCATGGAGCATGGAGGACAATCCACCAGCCCTACTAGGTAAGTTGTTTAATGCTTGGAGGCATTAATAACCCAGAACTAGCAGCCAACTCCATGGAAACCAACTGGTAGTCAGTGACAAGTTCTCCTGTTGCTATAGGAACAGGGCCCAAACAAATAAAAATTACCTATAATTTCTCCTCCCCAATGTTCTCCCACATTACATTTCCATAGCAACTAATTAGCTCATTATTGATCAGAACCAAACCAGGGGAGGTGTGAACCAGAACCAAGCCAGTGGACCAGTGGAAGTGCCCAGCTGCCATGGCCAGCTCCATCCTCTCTCGTGGACGAGCCTTTAAGATGGTTTATGCTGGGTTTGAGAGGAAAGGCTTGAACACGAGGAGCTGGGGATCTCAGGGCTGGATTCCTTCATGCCTTCCCCAGGATACCTCTGATACAAATATCATTTGCTCCCTTCTATTTCTAGCTGTCACCTTACACCTCAGGTTTTTTTTCCTCGGCGTTCCTTTCCAGACTCCCCTCGTCTCCTGTCTCCTCCAGGCCCAGAGTTGCTCTGTTGGACACCTGCTTGTCTTGGCAATGTTCTCTCATCCTTCTGGCCAGGATATTTGAGTCTCTTGGCTTGTTGCTACCTCTCCTGGACCAAGCCAGCACACTGCAGGGTCCCTGCAGGAGTCTCTCTTTCCTCATGTACACCCACAACTACAGCCCTCCATCCTCCTCTGGCAGTTCGCTGTC